>NC_138497.1:47313484-48634734 GCF_964252035.2 Podarcis erhardii | reverse complement strand
TCATCTGAACATAGTCTAAAATCCTGGTTAGTAAATCAGCATTAAGCCACCATTCCTTGTTACAGACATCGATGTTTGGTGCATCAATTATAGGAATGAGGTGATATGCAGGAGAGGTTCATGGTGGGGGGGGGGCAACACTCATTCCTGGCTTGTTAAACTATGGTTTAAGAAGCCAGGAATGCAGTAATGTTTGAACTGGGCTATGTATCCACAAACTTGGAAGTACAAAAGAAAACAGCACAAGCACTTTAATTTACATAAGATATGAGGATAATAAAGGCATTATTATGTGCCGAGTATAGTGTGGGAAGAAGCCTTTCGTGGCCTCAGCCCTTTCCCCTGAGCTGATAGGGCAGCTTTCAGAGTACAACTGCTACACACACACAGCCTTTAATGGACTGTGATGGCAAGTCCACTGCAAATGGTCTTAACATTGCTGCTAAAACAGTTGAGGTAAGGACCAGACAGCATCCAAATTCTCTAGGCCATGCAAAGACTACAAGTCACAGGCTGCTCCCCAGCACCTTTACATTACCTAATATGGAAGTTTTGGATGTTCACATTTTTGTATGGAGCTGTCTTTCTCTGACACCACAACAAAAGCCCTTCTTTAGCAGATGTCTCTAGGGAACAAAAGATACAAGTATTAGCCAACCTCTGTGAGGCTCTTTCACTAGGGTTTTAAAGCTGCCTCTTCATCCTGACCATTAATACGTCAGAAGCCACTGAGGAGGATTTGAGCAACTCTTTCCATTTACACCAGGCATAGGCAAACTCTGGCCCTCCAAATGTTTGGGACTACAATTCCCATCATCCCTGACCGCTGTTAGCTAGGGATGGTGGGAATTGTAGTCCCAAACATCTGGAGGGCCAGAGCTTGCCTATGCCTGATTTACACTGTAGTGCAGGCTGTGCAACTCAAAAGGTCTGGGGGGGGACCTTTTCTTCCAGTTGTTAATGATCAAGTGCTGTACAGAGTTAAAAAAAAACCAACAATATTTAGGATTACATAGGCTCCAAATCATAGAACTGTAGAGTTGGAAGGGACCCTGAGGACCATTCTAGTCCAATCCCCTGCAATGCAGGAATACGCAGCTGCCCCATACAGGGATCGAACCTGCAACCTTGGCGTCTTCAGCACTGTGCTCTAACCAAGTGAGCTAAGCAGGCTGCAAAGAAAGTCCACAAAGGACTTAAGTGATGTGCTGGCAAAACATGTTATTTAGCACAAACATTACACTTGGAAAGGGTAAACAGTTCCCTAAAATCCCTATGCTAGAACTATTGCTTTTCAAATCTAGCCCAGAAGGTGTTTTTTCCTAGTAGTTTAATCAGTCAAAATAGCTCCTTCCACAAAGTAAGTAATTTTGCCCATCTAATTCTGTGTTATGTGTGAGGGAGGGATGTATCAATGCAAAAGAAAAGGAGAGGTTTTGCATTGTAGGCTAGCAGGAACATAATTATCTCAGTTGTTCTCAGGAACCCCTTGAGCTCAATTCATGACCTCACATTTCTGCCTTCAGGACACTAGTCAATATGGCCTTCCAGATCAGGGAAATGGTTTGCAGTGAATTGAATTCAATAAAATGGAGGTGTCTGAGCCCTGGATTTTGCACTGTAAATATGGTCGGCATCGTAGTAACACCAACAAGCAAGCAGAAGTACCACCTGCTATTTCCTGGATCATGCTCTGGGGGCAATATTTCCCTTCCCGTAGACGATAGCCAGCTATGACAATCTGTACAGGAGCTGCGTATGCTATCTATTTTGGAAATACATAGCACACAAAATATTCCACAAGTGCTTCTGTGAGAGATAGTGGCCCGTTGGGATGTACCTTCCACTGAGATATCCTGAATAGCGAAGCGGAGGATGATGGTCCAGATCATTCCAAGGGTCATTTTCGCATTCCCATCAACAATTTCTGCAAAAGAGAAAAATACCCTCTCAGCAGCTGCTACTGGTGCTCAAAACATCTTTGGAACTTTGGTAGACAAGAGTCATTAGTGAGCATGTTTCACAATTAGGAAAACAAGTGGGGCTTGCAAACAAAATGTTGCAGAGTGGACTGCTCCTTCTCTGGGATTCCATTATAATCCCACTTCCCAATAAGTCTCTATCCCCTTACACACCAAAATAAGAAAATCCATGCCCACTTCTCATTAGATTGTTTTGGGAGCTTGCCCCAACCTCTTGAAAGGTTTTTTCCCTAACAGATTTTGTGTGGGGGGGGGTACTTCTCCAGTTCTTGGGATTTCCCCAAGTCTGCTGATAACTCTCTCTTATGTGTGGTTGGTGCTGTTTTAGTTACATGAGGACCAGCGCTAGGCACATTGAGATGGCTATCAGTATATCCAGGTGGAACCTGCAACAAAATGCTGCAGGTGGAGTTCTTCTATTTATAGAGATCCAGCCGATCCACTCCATATAAACTTCTGAAAACCTCAGGGTTCCCCAGGGTCTGCTTATAACTTCCTTGTGCTTTTAGGCAAGATTATTTTGGTTGCTATTTGGATTGGCACTGGGAGAATTGAGATTACTATTGGTTGAGGATAACAATCAAACACAATGATTATTTTGGGTAAGCGTAGCTGGGCAACAGCCATTCAAAAATTGCCTTCACATTCACAAGAGAACAAGTGCCAGGTACATGATGCAAATTAAACCGCAAATAGATAATGCTGTTGCACTGAGTTACAAACAATAGCAAATATCCTCATTGAAATCAAGATCTGCAATCATTAAGTTGGGAAGGAAAACATCAAAAGGCTCAGCTGTATATTACTAGTTCTGTTGCAATGTGGTTCCTTTGTCCATTTGAATTTTCTCCCTCTTTGGGACAGCCTTAATGACTGTTTCCTATTCTCAGAGCATGAACTGCTAGATAGACCTTCTATGGTCATTATTCTTGAAATGTGGATTAGCATCATTATATATATATATATATATATATATATATATATATATATATATATATATATATATATATATTTGTACTTTCTGCTTGCTAATTGATGCCATCCCAAGCCTCTCTACAAAACTGCACTTAATAAGCAGTTCAGCAGATACTATTAATGAGCTCATTATTGCTTGTGGAAAGCATTCTGAGGATATTGGGAGAAGTGGAGGCCAGAGAAGGTTGTGTGCACTGTCTTTCCCAATCTGTTACTCAGGGATTCCCACTAGTTCCTGCCCCCTTGAATAAGCTCAAGACACCACCTGTGGTCTTCAAATTACCAGTGGCAGCAGATATAAACCACATTAGCAGCATAAAACTTAGCAAGCAATTCTGTGCCAATGCAGCGGGGTTTTTTTTTTCATGATGATGATCCCTAAATGCTTCTGGTGTACCTGTTGCCAAAGCCAGCCAATCAGAATCACACCACCATGCATTACGAATTTGGAAGTGGAAGGAAAGAATATACAGAACCCAGTGGAGATCAGGAAGTGCTTCCAGAGGTATTTTAAACAACTTTATACACAGGAGAAGCAGAAATAAACGGACAATGATCGATTTTTGAAAATAAATGGACTACAGAAAATCTCTCAGGAAAATAAGTTAATGTTGAATTATAAAATAACGGATCAGGAAGTGGAAGGGGCCATCCAGAACATGCAATTGGGTAAATCTCCAGGACCGGATGGTTTGACTTCAAGATATTACAGATCTTTGAAAGAATGGTTAATACAACCATTGAAGGAAGTTTGTAATGAAATATTGGAAGGGAAAAGGGCACCAGAGTCGTGGAAGGAAGCCTATATTACACTTATACCGAAAACAGAGACTGAAAAGACACAGCTTAAGAATTACTGCCCCATATCGCTGCTTAATGTGGATTATAAAATTTTTGCAGACATTTTGGCTAAAAGATTTAAAAAGGTGCTAGTAGAAGAAATCCATAAAGATCAAGCGGGCTTTCTCCCGGGCAGACATTTGTCTGACAATATGAGGAACATAATTAATATTTTAGAAAAACTACAAGTGAATATTAATACTAAGGCAGTTTTGATATTTGTGGACGCGGAGAAAGCTTTTGATAATATTTCTTGGAATTTTATGAAGAAGAATTTACAGGGGATGGGGGTAGGTCAAGGGTTTGAAAATGGTATAGGTGCAATTTATTCAGAACAAAAGGCAAAACTAATTGTGAACAATGTAGTGACAGAAGAGTTTGAGATTGAGAAAGGAACACGACAAGGTTGCCCAATCTCTCCACTGCTTTTTATATCGGTCCTGGAGGTATTGTTAAATATGATTAGAAAGGACCAATTGGTTAAAGGTATACAAGTGGGAGCTAAACAGTACAAACTGAAAGCATTTGCTGATGACTTAGTTTTGACTTTACAGGAGCCAGAATCTTGTTCAACTTAAAGCCTGCTACATGTCCAAATTCTTGAATCAGTTCCAGTACCCTTTTGGTACTAGATTCTGGTTCCTGTAAAGTCAAAACTAAGTCATCAGCAAATGCTTTCAGTTTGTACTGTTTAGCTCCCACTTGTATACCTTTAACCAATTGGTCCTTTCTAATCATATTTAACAAAACCTCCAGGACCGATATGAAAAGCAATGGAGAGATTGGGCAACCTTGTCGTGTTCCTTTCTCAATCTTAAACTCTTCTGTCACTACATTGTTCACAATTAATTTTGCCTTTTGTTCTGAATAAATTGCACCTATACCATTTTCAAACCCTTGACCTACCCCCATCCCCTGTAAATTCTTCTTCATAAAACTCCAAGAAATATTATCGAAAGCTGCTCAAGTGAATTTGTTTCCATCCCATTGCTTTTATTACAACTATTCTCTGCCAATAGGCTATGCAAATAAAGACAGTATTTTCATGTCTTTGGCGAGCAGCTGGAGGAGCAATAAATATTGAATATTTCAGAATTAAACCTGGTGGCTGGAAAGAACAGGGTTCTGAAATGCCATCACATTCACAATCTAGTAATCCTAACCCTCTAGAGTGTAAAATAGTCTCCTTCCTCTATTCTAGTCTTAAATGACTAGCTGAAAATTCACTGTTAGGATCTATATGATTTCTTGGCTGTTTGAATGTACTTTGAGAGGCAGCCCAACCACTAGCCATGCAGAAGTGGAGAAAGGAGCTTGATTCTACGAAAACAGGTGTCAGGAGGACTAAATGGTGGGCAAGAAAGCAGAGTTTTGCTCACAACTGAATATGTGTTCATTATTCATTCAACATCCTTAGCACATTTAAACTGCTGTGTATTAACCACACTTTCAATTCCAAAGGAAGGCAAACATTAATGCATATACCTCCCACCCAGAAATAAATAAAATAATAATAATAATAATAATAATAATAATAATAATAATAATTATTATTATTATTATTATTATTATTATTATTATTATTATTTATACCCTGCCCATCTGGCTGGGTTTCCAAAAACTAAGGGCAGCGAAAACCACAAGATCATTAAAGCAAAATAACTGGTAGCTTCATTCCACTGGTGTCAATGGGACAAGGACTTCCAGGAACCCAGCCTATAGGGCTGCTGCACTAGCATGCAAACTAGTACAAGTTCCTTCTTCGCATTCTTATGGGTAGCACCACCATTCTCTTGTCCAGTCTCTGCCATGTCCCCCTTCATTCGTCTCAAAACCTGTGCAAGGACTTTCTCATCTCAGCACTGTTGTGCCATCCCTGTTTGCTGTTGCCGCAATGCAACATGATGACTCTCAATACTGCACGAGCACAGCCTTCACTAACCTGATGCCTTCCAGATGTTTTGAACCACAACTCCCAACAGCCCTGATGTGGGGCTATAATAGGAGTTATTGCAGTCCAAAAGCATTTGGAGGACCAACAGGATACCAAAGGGTCCATAAGCATAAGGGCTTTGTACCTAGTCTTATCCCACTTGCACCTTGCAACATCCCACTGCATTGGGATGTTAACTATCCAGTGGCTGCTTTAAACGGTTCATGGACTGCAGCTGAAATAAAGAGCATCCTTCTAAGACTGAGAACTAAATGAAACATGAGAGATAGAGCTTAAAAACATTATATATAAGCTTATGTAAGCTGGAACATGTGTTTGTTATGGCTTCAATTTTAATAGGTTTGGCTGATGTATAGAATTGAGGTAAAACAGACCATAACCCTGTCAGTCACCACCGCACTTCACCAGTTATGAGTGGGAAGAAGACAGAAACAAACAGCTGCCTGTTTTTAATGCTGCAAGCAATACGTGTCTTCTGCCCAATAACAGCCAGCCCTGCATATTTGCATAGCTCTCTATGCTGGTAAGAAGTTGTGATCAACCAACACTGTTTCATTATTACAAGCTAAAAGCTTAAGTTTTCTCCTTGCTGACATAGTTGGATTTCAGATCAGTGTTATACCATGGAAGAAGGGCTCAGGAGTCTGAAAAGCTGATAGCTATTTGATATGTTGGAAATGCATGAATGGGAGAATAAAAATGCTTATCTCAATAATTATCCCAGTAGTATCTAACTCTAACTGTATGTTGCAATCAAATGAGAGCTTTTGGTGTGCAGCTAATCAGGATTCAGGAAGGAAGAAAAGCTCATTGGCTGGTAGAAAATAGTTTGTGAACTACACCAGTAAAGAGCTTCTTTTAAGCCAATTTGCACAGGGGCCTTGGCTGTGTAAATAATTAGTTTCATAGTCATTTCTAATTCTCAATAGCCATTTCCTTGTTCACCACACAGAAAGCCATTTTGATGTTGCCATTACTGGATCAATTCTGCATTCCTGCTTTCTCAAACTTGTGATGCTGCTGTTTTGGTGTTATATGATATACAGCAGCCTGGTGCTGAAACCTTTCAGTAGGCTGAATGACACTGGAGAGCTTTGGACCAAAAAAAATTATAGCTAAGGGTGATTTAAAACAACAACAACCCCAAACTTGGTACTAACTCAAGATGATTTTCTCATTAAGTACTACCTGCCTGATGTGGCATTTCCTGCCTGAGCCACATTAAATACATTCTGCCTGCCTCATTAATTTTTACTTTCTAGTTTACAACAGTGACAGCTATTTAAAGCCTTAATTTGAGTCCTTTTAAAATTCATAGTCTGGGAAACTTTATAAGCCTTTTCATTGGGCAGCCCTCGCACCAGAAAGCTGTCAGTCAACCCCAGATGCCCACTGAACTGCTATGATAACATCTTCATGCAAAACAAAATGCCTACAGTAGGGTGCAATCCACACCCCAGGCATGCATTTGTTCTGACATGTGGATTGATTCTGTTATTCATATCTATAGGCAGAAGTCAGATGAAACAAAGCAGATTCATGAAACACATTGACCAGGATAGAGCCCGCACACTTGCAATACCTCATGCTGAAGTTAAGGACTAACATATGAACTCCTCATACTCAGAGAGAAGAAACATCATGGTGCATCCAGAGCAGCACAACCAGATGCCTTTATCTGCCCCAACTGCAACAAAACATGTCTCTCCTGCATCGGTCTCTACAGTCACAGCAGCTACTGCAACCATCCAACAGCTTGACCTCACCCCCAAAGGTGGACTGCTCCATTGTCTCCAGAGACAGACGGATGGTAACATATTTTAACCTTAAAGTACCCCTTAACCTTACACACACCCTTATTATATTCCCCCATTCCTAGACCCTAGACCATTCCATAGAGATGAGAGCCATGCCACTTCAGGCTACATAAGCAAATGAGTTTGTAATAACATATATCATTAATGCTTTCACTGGAGTATTAGTTTTGAAAAGCTGCATGATCTGTAAGCCAACGTCCAGATGCAAAATGTAGATGTCATTCACCATGATTGTGAATTAGTGGATTATGGCATAATGTGAAAAAATTCTCTTTAGAATTGGACAGAAGCACATCCCCTTATCTGGCATCCTATCCCATAACCTCAAGTACAATCAGGCAGAATAATTATCCAGGAAGTGTATGAAAATGTCAGAAGGAGCATGGAGAACACAACTCTTGCTGAAGCTTTACAGGGATAATTTCGAGGTAATCTCACCCTGTGCTCTGCAAGTTTCTAGCCAACATAAATCACAAAGGGATTCAAAATAGATGATCTACCTGTAGTGCACTGCATCAAATATCCAGTGCAGTTTTATTCCACACACTTTCTGGACTTTGGTAGACATTACGTGTTGGGGAGCCTGGCAGAAACCAGACTTGCAATTGTGCTCAACGTGTAATATGGTTATCTGCAGTCCCACACAGGACTCAAGAGTCTTTGCTTGCTAAACACATATGTTGAACTTAGGGGATTCCATAACAATCACCACCACAGTAGTACAACCGTCACCTTGTAGTGGAAAAGTTGGCCAGTTCCTGTAATAATTTTAGTAGCCTTGTGACCCACTTATATGCTCCCATTGGTGTGGGTTCTGACTTACCTTCTGCTCCAATGGATACCAACTTGACTCCTTTGCTAGCAATGAAATCCAGGGCTTTGTTGACATTCGAGATTTTGTGCACTCGCATTTTGCCTCTTTCCGGCTTAGCCAAACGTTCACCTAGTCAGAAAGAGAAAAGAGTTATGTTCCACTTTTTCAACGAACTTCCTTCATTCCACTTCAGTAAACAACTGATATACAACCGAAATATCGCAGTCTACCTCGGGAAACTTTCCGTTTGTCTTTTATTGCAATACCACAACTGCAATCTACAGAGCTGTGTTCACAGTTGAGATGTTATGCACTCGCAAAGACCATATCATTTCAGAAAGCAATCAAAGTAATCACATGTCTGAACGCTTCTCCACATGAACACCCAGCTCATAAGAAACTGAGAGAACACTAAGCTAAAATCTTCATTCATAGTAGAAGGGAGCTTTTCAGCAAAGAAAGATTTAAATATGCAGTCAGCACACATGTACCCTCAAGTGGTATAGTTCCAGGAAGACAGTATCACATGTTTTCCCCCAATGCAAGGTGGCTAATCTGTTACCCTCTGTATTTTGCTGGACTGTGAATCCCTTCATTGGCTATGCCAACATCTGGAAGACCACAGGTTAGCTACCACAGCTCTAATAATCTTAAATATGCCTCAAAAATGAAAATGTTTTATTTTCCAGTAAAATTAAAGAGCAATTCTCTCATGTTGGACAGTTATAGGAACCCAGCCAAATGAAAACAAAGTGCTTTAAATATTGCACTCAGTTGCTTTCATACAGAGCACACTTCTAACTAAATGCAAGATTAACACTCGTATATGGAGGCTTGGCTCCACATGATTTTTTGTATTAAGTGTATGCGCATATTTTCACCAAGACCACTTTTAAATATGTCCCAGGATAAATGGCCGTCAGTAAAAAATCTCGTAGAAGGGTATGAACCCACCTGCATTGCAAAGGATTCAGGGCACCACCATCCTTGTTTTCCTGCTGTTACTTACCCTTTCGTTTTAAATTACTGCGTGCCCAGCCTTTATACTTAGTGTTTACTTTGAACTGCAGCCAAGAGCAATGAAAACTGAAGCTGAGAGAGACAGAACAACAGCCCCATTTTCTTCTGACAAGACCCTATTGACTTCTTCTGTGGCCATGGCATTTTTTACCACACGATGCCACAACAAAGTGGGCGCTTGTCCTACACTTTCAAAGGGGATCACCGACACTTGACAAGGGTCTATGTGTGATCCTCTTTTGCTAAATGGAAAAAAGGGGTTTCCAAGCTGGGTTTTTTTCCTTCAGGAAAAGAGGAGTCATTGTGGCCTTGAAGAGATCAAGAATGCCCTGGTCCCAACTACAAGACTGAATATGCCACAGTGCCAGGCATGCAGCAAGGGACTTTCCTAAAGTATGTTGGCTGGGTTCAAAAAGATTGCATGTTTAAAAGATAAAAAAGCACAGAAAGAGAAATGAATGTCAGGAGACAAGAGATGTGTGCTGGGCAGGCACATGCCGTTTCTGAACAGAAAAGCACTCAGACATTCTCCCTTCAGTCATTTGTGTCCCTCCTATCATGCTCTCTGCACTGCTTCCTCTCAGCTTTCACCACCTTCCCTATGCATGAGTGAGCATTTCACTAACAAGATAAACAAGACAAAAATAAATAATGCGAGGGACCCGACTCAGCTGGTTTCTGGCAAGCATCAAAAGAAGCCACGGCTCATGGATTCCCTTCTCAATACCTCGCTTCAGCATTCTGCAGCCTTTCGAACCCTGACCCATTTGTATCAGGCATGGGAAGGAGGAACATTCGGCATTTCCCCAAGGATATAAACAAGGACAGGAACAAACACACCTGGGAAGCCCTATAGGACTATATAACGAAGTTTGAGAACGGCTTCCTTACGGGAACTTCTACGGTGGTACAATGTTGGGAAATGAAAGTTACTGTGCTACTTAAAGGCACTGCATGCCACTAGATCCCCATCTTTTGTATCTTTGAGGTTATTTTCCTCCTTCCAGCTGAAATTTCAAACCACATCCGAAGTCCATGATGCTAGTACACAAGATGGCCACACTTGCTTTTTCTTCCTTACCTTTGTGCAAGCTTGAACTATTAGCCCCTGTACTTTAGCAGACTCACTAGATTCCCCCCAAAGCATTTAACCTTAGCACAATGGCTGCCTTACCTGATATGACTTCCAGGAGTAACATAAGTTTAAGGCCATCCCTGAAATCTTCTTCTATGTTCTCAATCTGTGTGCCAGCTTTGCGGAGGTGAGAGTTACACCAGGCTGTAAATGTCTGGAAGAGAAAAGAAAAGGGAATAATTAATCTCCAAAGAGAACATATCGGGCTGCTGAAAAGAAACCCATATTTCAATAGCACCGGTGCTGTGATTTACTTGGTGAGTGTCAGGGAATAATTATATCGAAGTTCTGCAGGGCAGAAACGTCCTGGAGATAAAAAGGCCATGAGTGAGAATGAGTGCTGGCAAGAAAAAAATTCAAGGCAATTTGGGCCATGCAGCCTGAATGTACTCTACAGATCTGGATGCAAGGATACCCTCCCAATAGGGTTCCTTCATTTACTGTTTTCCAATAGGCCTCTGATCAAAAACAGAGAGCGCACTCATTTTTCCTGAACAAGGCTATGATTTCCAAGCCACAGCAGACGCTGTAACCCTCCAGCAGTTTGACTTCACCCTCAAAGGCACACTTCCTTCATTGTCTCCTGAGACAGACGGATGCCAACAACAAGAAGATTGCAAGAAAACCACCAATATTTTAAATGGCTGAATGGCAGGATGAAGGCTAACAAGTGTAGCTTTTGCCACCATACTGCTTCTGTAGAAATGACAAATCTTGACACTCCATGGTGTTTTGCTTTCAAGGGTTCAAAAACTCCCTTCCAGGCCAGAGGTTTGCAAGCTTGTCTCTTTATCAAAGCTAGGAAACAGGTAGGTCCTCTCTCCAACTCTTGCGTGCTATCCATTGTATTCTACAGCAGTTGTTCTCGGAGTATAGGGCAAGCCCTCTTGGACTGCGTGGATCACCTAGAAGGGGGAATAGGATCCTGACGCAGTGGGACCTCTCCCCTTACCAAGCAAGTCACATTTGGGCTGAATGCTCTTTAGCAACAGATATTATTGATTCACACTGGACTGGGGGCAAGGACTACTGCCCCACTTACCCAATCACCTCAACTTTGTTACAGAATAACAACTGCTTGGTTTGTATGGGGAATTCCTGTGTGGTTTTAGGATGTGTGTGGGGTGTGGGGTTAGAGTAATATTACTCCATTCCCCTTTCTAATGCCAGAGTTGGATTAGTTCCCCAAACCACAGAGTGCATGCGCATGAATGCATGCCAGGATCTATGCATGTTCTGCTATGGAATGGACAGTTGGTGCTGGGATGGATGGAAAACTTAGAAAGCAGACATGTAGGAGGGAAGGTCAGGGTCAGAAGGATGGGGAATAGCTGCTGTTTTCCAAAAAAGCAGAAGCTAGAATCGTGGCAAACTTCTTGTCCTTTGAAGAGGACAGGCAGGTTGGCTTTAAGTGTTGTCTCAGTCATTTTGGCTGGCTATAGCAAGAGAAGGAATTTACCTATTCCCAGTTGTCCCTCTTTATCCGTGAGGGCAAACCTCAGGGCAATGCTGTTCTCCAGACAGCTGCGTGGGCCACTGTGTTAGGATGGACAACCCACCCTCTTCACAGATGGCCAGGCTTTCTAATGAAGTCAGCACCATTTAGCAGTCATGGTTTCAAAGTAACGGAGGGCATGCATTTGAGAATGTTTCTCTCACACATGTGAATTTGGGAACAGTTTTCTTTTTCTTACAGGTGCAATGTTGGGCAATCCATTCACTTAAAAAACAACCACCTTGATTTTAAAAAAGAAATCAGGTGTGCTTCTGCCAGGGCAGGGAAGCAGATAAAAGTTGCTTTAAGAGCCACATTTTGCACAGGGCAGCTGGCTTTACATATTTATTTATTTCTATTTTTAAAAAATGTCGCATACGTTCAGTGCCAATAGGATGGCTCACAATCAAAAAGCAAAAATTCAAAATTCCAAGAAGAACAATGCCACTCACAATAAAAGAACAAAGAGAAAAGCAATACAGAAATACAGCCCCAACAAAATCAATAGTGAAACCTTGCAACAACTTAAAAGCCGCCTGAAAACAAAAGGACACCCTTAACGGATAGCTTCAGTTGTACGGCTCGATCAATTTATTGAACCAGTCAACAGACTTCACAGTAGGACTCAGACATCTGTTAACATACAAAAATGAGATACAATATCAAATGGCTCTATTGACAGGTAGGGACCCTGGTTACATTGGCTTGGGAAAAGATTTCAGCCAGTGTCCTCCTTGCGCTCAACATAATTTTAGCTATGGTTTCTGTTTGTAACAGAGAAGAAATGAGAAGTGTAATACGCAAGCCATTTCCTGGGATCCAAAATGGCTATTATTGGGGCAATCGGCTCTGGAGATCTCTATAAAAGTTACAAAGCAGCAAGATGTATTTCATTTTCTTCTGAGCCACAAAGACATCACCTATCAAATTCAATTGTACTATTGCTCAACAATCATGTTGACTCTTCTAAGCTCTGAGATGGCTACTGAAAGACAGTGTCACACACACATAACACGCAAGGCTAGGAATTATGGTGTGCTCCATCCACCTTATCTCTTATTCACAGCGGTGCAAGCCGCTGGCTACAATTTACCATCCTGTGGAGCAAGCAAAACTGTTGTTTCAATGGCAGAGCCAGTGATTTCTAACCAAGTGGGTGGAGAGGAATTATGCCACGTAGTAGCTAGAAATAAGACAGTTATGCTGCACTGGAGAAAAGCCATCGATCTGAAGCTAATCATCAAATAAAGGTTCCATACAGAGAATGGTTTGGAAAACAGTAAGAGACGTATCATTGCTCCATAGGAAGCAGGCGTAAGCCTGTCTCAGCCTATGCAGCTTTAAGGAGAGGAAAGCACCATGAAATTAAAGTAAAGCATTTGAGCTGGCAACTCATTAGCTGGCTCTTAATTAGGAGAATGATGAATGGACTAAAATTAGAGTTTTGTGCCTCTGACTAGCATTAATTTGAGTGTGTGATATGAGATCTGAAACAGGACCATGTAACTGAAACCTAGGATTTTCCCTTAGAAAAAAGGAAAACACATTTGCTTCACCTGCTGATACAAGGTAAGAAAAAAGAAAAGAGGGCTGCATCCCAATCAAGAAAAAAGACGAATTTGTGGGCAACCACCCAGGTGCAGAATTAGTATTTTAATCATCTTAAACCAAAAATGTTTTAAGGAAAATATGGAATGAGATACAATACTCCTACCTAAGAAATGCAGTACAATAATCTCAACATGTTTTATGGATCACTGTTCTTCAAGCTACTCCTTAAAAACAAAATAAAGAAGAGACAAACTTTCTTTTCAAAGGCTAAGAGAAGAATGGCAATATACATGCTGATAGCAAGATGTTTTTATGAAGTTACAGCTACATTCTGCAGTCTAACCACACAATGCAAGGATGATGGTTTAGCCACAGTGTGGTCAAAAATAGGAAAAGCTCCAATAAAAAACTGAAGTGCAGGTTGCAAACAGGAACGTGCTATTGTGGTCTTCGTTCCCCGAGCAATGCGAGTGTTGGGATAGCCTTTGTACTGTTCACTTCCTTAACAGCAGAGAGGCCAATGGTGGTTATTGCAGAAAAACTACAGACAAGGTTGATGGAGCTGACAGCATAGGTAATGTCCTGCCCCAAGGCAAAAACTCTGCATGTTCCAGAAGCCACCAGTGTGTGCTATTGCTCCTAATTTCTGTAGTACAATCCCCTATGCCCTGATTTGCATGACCCAGGAAGCCAAACTATACAGCAGAGGAAACACAGCCCAAACTATTTCAGCCCAAACTATTTCAACAAACTATTTCAGCAGAGGAAACACAGCCCAGAATAACTAAGGAGATAGTACAAGAATACTTGGCTAGTTTAGATGTATTCAAGTCTCCAGGGCCAGATGAGCTGCATCCAAGAGTATTAAAAGAACTGGCAGATGTGATCTCAGAACCACTGGCAGTCATCTTTGAGAATTCCTGGAGAACAGGCGAAGTCCCGGCAGACTGGAGGAGGGCAAATGTTGTCCCTATTTTCAAAAAGGGGAAAAGAGAGGACCCAAATAATTACCACCCAGTCAGTCTGACATTAATACCAGGGAAGATTCTGGAGCAGATCATTAAGCAAACAGTCTGTGAGCACCTAGAAAGGAATGCTGTGATCACCAATAGTCAGCATGGATTTCTGAAAAATAAGTCATGTCAGACTAACCTGATCTCGCTTTTTGACAGAATTACAAGCCTGGTAGATGAAGGGAACGCAGTGGATGTAGCCTACCTTGATTTCAGCAAGGCATTTGACAAGGTGCACCATGATATTCTTGTAAAGAAGCTGGTAAAATGAGGTCTTGACTATGCTACCACTCAGTAGATTTGTAACTGGCTGACTGACCAAACCCAAAGGGTGCTCATCAATGGTTCCTCTTCAGCCTGGAGAAGAGTGACTAGTGGGGTGCCACAGGATTCTGTCTTGGGCCCGGTCTTATTCAACATCTTTATCAACGACTTGGATGATGGACTCAAGGGCATCCTGATCAAATTTGTAGATGACACCAAACTGGGAGGGGTGGCTAACACCCCAGAGGACAGGATCACACTTCAAAACGACCTTGACAGATTAGAGAACTGGGCCAAAACAAACAAGATAAATTTTAACAGGGAGAAATGTAAAGTATTGCACTTGGGCAAAAAAAATGAGAGGCACAAATACAAGATGGGTGACACCTGGCTTGAGAGCAGTACATGTGAAAAGGATCTAGGAGTCTTGGTTGACCACAAACTTGACATGAGCCAACAGTGTGACGCAGCAGCTAAAAAAGCCAATGCAATTCTGGGCTGCATCAATAGGAGTATAGCATCTAGATCAAGGGAAGTAATAGTGCCACTGTATTCTGCTCTGGTCAGACCTCACCTGGAGTACTGTGTCCAGTTCTGGGCACCACAGTTCAAGAAGGACACTGACAAACTGGAACGTGTCCAGAGGAGGGCAACCAAAATGGTCAAAGGCCTGGAAACGATGCCTTATGAGGAACGGCTAAGGGAGTTGGGCATGTTTAGCCTGGAGAAGAGGAGGTTAAGGGGTGATATGATAGCCATGTTCAAATATATAAAAGGATGTCACATAGAGGAGGGAGAAAGGTTGTTTTCTGCTGCTCCAGAGAAGCGGACACGGAGCAATGGTTCCAAACTACAAGAAAGAAGATTCCACCTAAACATTAGGAAGAACTTCCTGACAGTAAGAGCTGTTTGACAGTGGAATTTGCTGCCAAGGAGTGTGGTGGAGTCTCCTTCTTTGGAGGTCTTTAAGCAGAGGCTTGACAACCATATGTCAGGAGTGCTCTGATGGTGTTTCCTGCTTGGCAGGGGGTTGGACTCGATGGCCCTTGTGGTCTCTTCCAACTCTATGATTCTATGATTCTACATTATTTGTGCACTGTATGAAGAAGTGCCTTCCACCTTATCTCTGCTGCCACTCAGTTTCATCAGATGTCCCCTGGTTCTAGTACTTTGAGAGAAAGGGGG
The DNA here is from genome assembly GCF_964252035.2 of Podarcis erhardii. NCBI lineage: Eukaryota > Metazoa > Chordata > Lepidosauria > Squamata > Lacertidae > Podarcis > Podarcis erhardii. The sequence continues at coordinate 48,618,689 of NC_138497.1, read as the reverse complement.
GTATATTTGCTAAAATTATACATAGAATGAAGAAAGTGAACAATCTCAGTAATGTCTCCCCTTATTCGTCTTTTTTTTTCCTAAACAAAAAACCCCCAATCATTGTAGCCTTTCCTTGTAGGGTAAGTGCTCCCCTCACCCCCAATAATTTCTATTGCCCTTTCCTACACTTTTTCTAGCCGTTTTTCTGGAGATATGGTGACCCAAATTTGCACAGTATCTCAAATTTGACTCCACAATAGATTTGTATATAGAGCATTACAATACTGGCGATATTTTTTTATCCCTTTCCTAGTATCTCCTAGCTGTTTTAGCCTAAACCAGATTTTTCACTAAGCTATCAACCATGACTCCAACATAATTTTCCTGATCAGTAACTGCCAGTTAAGACCCAGTCAATTTATACTGTAAAGCCGGGATTTGGGTTTTTTGCCCCCCTAAGAGCAGCACTTTACTTACCTTGAACTACCTTTGGCATTTTGTTGCCCATTCATCTGGTTTGGAGAGTTCCTTTTGGAGCTTCTGGCAGAAACCTTCCATTTTTACCATCTTAGTTTACTTTGTGTCATCCACAAAGGCCAGTATGGTATAGGAGAGTGTTGGGCCAGGAACTGGAAGACCAAGGTCCAAATTCCAACCCACCCATGAACCTCACTGAATAATCCTGGGCCACCATAGACTCGAGTGATCTACCTCACAGGGTTGTTGTAAGGATAACATGGAGACCAGGGAACCATGTGCACCACTCTGAGCTCTTTGGAGGAAAAGTGGGTCTATAGATGTAATCAATCAATCAATCAATCAATCAATAAGCAAGCAAGCAGCCAAATGGTTGATTGGAGGCCAACTGCATTAGAACTTATGGCTTCTAAGACAAAGTGGTCGATCGACACCGTTTAACATTCAATTGACTTCAGTCAATAATGTCAAATATATCACAGCAATCCAATAGTACATGCTCACAATTCTACTTGATTTTGAACAGTAGCTTTGTCTCCTCATTTAGTTCATGTTGCCATGTGTCAGAAAGGGCAGGAGCCACTGCCCTTTCCATGTGCGTGTGCACTTGCTTCTATATCTGTGGACTCACAATCAGTGGTGAAGCTGCATGCTCTGGCACCGGGGGTGAAGAGCAGGTAGGGGGGTGGCTGGCACGCATCCCAGGGGCATGGTGCGCGGCGCATGTTGGGGGGCAGCTGCGATGGTACCCCCTCCCCAATGGTGAAGGGCAGTACACTCCCCCGTCCGCCCCTGTTCCTCAGCCAGTGCTCACTATGCAGCTCACTCAGCAGCAGGTGCTGCCCCTTCTCTCCTCCCTCCTGTACTCTGGCAACTTGCTTTCCATTTCCCTCACTGCCCAAAGGAGTTGGCAGCTGTACATGAGAGGTTCTTCTGCTAAGTTCTGCAAACCATGGACTCTTCTGTGCACCTCAAACAATACTGGCATGCAGACTATGAAACAAGGCCTTACTTTACAAACTAAAGCAGAAACCCAAGTTTTCTTCACTGAAAACCAAGCAGCTTGATTTGGTTTGGTGCCTCCCTTGTACGTGCCGAACATGTCCAACACTGCCTCTAACCATAGATTTCACTTGGCTGAGACATTTCAAAGTCCGGCTGCACATGGAATTACAGAACCCGAACATAACATCCCTCTTGACAACAATACCACCCATTATATTGTTTTCCCCTGTACAACACTAAATTACACCTAGCAGAAGCCAGTCAGCAGCAGGAAACCAGTAAGTGCTGCCACACTTCCTATGGGAAGGGGTGTTGTGCTTGTGTGGGAGGGGAAATCTTTTGAAGAAGGAAAGTTTGCTGAAAGATGCCAAACTCGCTTCCTTTACAAACACGGACAGGGACAAGAAGAGGTAATAAGCGGAATACTAGCACCTGTGTTTCCTGAGATTCTTGCGAGCAGCTGTGCAGGTTCTCCAGGAACAATTATTCGGCTACCAAACTCAGCTCAGTCATGAAGTTGACCTTGGAGCCGGCGACCATCTCTCACACTGATTTACCTCAAAGGACCACTACGAGAATAAAAGTAGGGGGGGGGAAACAGGTGCCCCGTGTACACCGTCCTTGAAGGAATGACACTAAAGTGTAATCATAAATAATGGGTTGGATCCTGACATGTTCTTCGTAGAAAGAACCCAGATCCAGCAGAGGCTCCCACTGGAGGGCAGGTTAGGAGTGAAGCACGCTCATTGCCACTGGGATTCAGCAGGTTTGCGACAGACTTAAACCACAAGCAATGTTGATTGGCTGACAGCTGTGATGTCGTGATCCCATCTCCCCATCACCATCATCCACATAGGCATTTTACAGTCTTTGATGCAGTGCTTTGTTGTTTAAAAATGAATAAAGAAAAAGCCAGACAGCCTACCTGAAGCACGGGGGCAAAGAAAGAATTAAGCCCAAATCAGAGCTGGACTTGCTGATATTCAAGTCTTTCAAACTAAAGGATAGTGAAGGTGGCAGATAACAGAGTTTGGCCATGGCAACCACTCTTTTGATGTGTACATTTGTGTGCACACCTTATTGCCATGGCATGAAGGAAAAGTAGACTAATGTATTTTTGTCGTTGCTGAGCCTCAGTAAATTTTGTTTTGGTTAAGCTACAGAGGATGTTGCAATAGCTACTTTTGATTTGTTTGGTTGTTTGTATCCTAACCTCCTCTCAACAAGGCATCATCCAGGCAGGGCTGGGAACGTGCCCTGTCTGAGACCCTGGAGACTCACAACCAGTCAGTGAGCTAAATAGACAAAAGGTCTGGCTCTGGATATGGCAACTTCCTATCTTGCTCCTATGTCATCGCTGAACCAGCGGATGAACCGGATGTCCTAAATAACTGTTACACACAAGCATCTTTGGGAGCTCCTCCAATACCAGCTGACTCAATTTTTTAAATCTACCAGGGTGGGTGTGTCTATTTGCAGTCCTCCCTAGGATTTGTGATTTGGGAACATGCAGCAGGGCCTTCTCCATTAATGCCACCCTAACTGCAATGTCCACTGTTGTCCTACTTGTTTGCATTTAGACATCAGTTGAAGGCGATTTCACTTACCCCAGCCTTTACAATTTGCCCTCAAATGCCTAACCACAGTGGACTATTCTGTGTTTGTATTATTTTGTTCATTTACAGATATTTTTGGCTTTCCCATGCATTTTCTTTATTTATGTATTTTATTCTTTTATCTTTTGTTGTATATTGCCCTGGGCTTCTTTTGGAGGAAGGAGTATTTGCAATAAATAAATTGATAAATAAATAAAACATGATACTCTTTTATTTTGGAAAAAGCTGCTTCTATCCCCCCCCCCCCCCCCGCTCACATCAAATTACGTTTTCCCCATGCAGGGTTCCAAACATTTTTTTACAAGAGTAATCGTGTATGTGAAACCTCTCAGGAGAAATTTGTCTTAGAAGACCAATTCTGGAACAGAGAATTGGTGGCAGGCTCCATGGTCTTGCAAAACTAATCTCACCTGGTATTACTGCTTGCAACAATGGAATGGAGCAGTGGTAAACAACATGCAACCAAACCAAACAAACACAATGCAAAGGTCAGCTCTTGTTGACTCTTTATAAAATAAAGTTGCCACTGAAGTTTCCAGTTTTGATCTTAGCAGCAGCTTAATCCTTTCACTCTATGCCATTTCCCAAGCTAGATCATGCCCCTCCAAACTTGCCATCAACCTGGTGGAGGGGTGCGTGGGAATATAAGTCCCATACAGGCAGAAACATCAACTTTGAGCATATCAATTTGAATGGAGATAGAAGTTGTTCCGTCAGGTTGGCTGAACCCCACAGCTGTTGAAAGGAGTTGCCCTCTCTATGGGAACAAGACTGCTGTCAAGTGTCCCTGACATTACATTCATCTGACTTCTTTGCATCCTGCCTTAGAACATTGTGTCTTTGATGCAAACACTTATCTCCATAGGGTTTTAGAACAAGAGAAATGTTTTGCAATTGTACAAAGGGCACCCAACTCTGTTTCATTCCAGCTACTGGTAACAAGTTCAGTCAGAATATAAAACATGAACTTCAAGGCAATACAACTCACAATTAGAACCATCACAGAAGATCATTCCTAGCCGTTTCTGCCTTGGGCAATATTGCAGACCAGCCAACTGACAAACAAGGCTTCCCACTCTCACAAAGCAAATGCCATTGTATTAACAGGTACGTCAGAGTCAAGCAACAAAACTTTTGAGTGTTCCACATGCAAAAGAAAGTCATAGTGTCACAACTTTCATAAGTGCCCAGTAATGAAACAAAGACAAGACTAAAAATAACAAATATGCCACGCACCCTTGATACTGCTGAAGGCAAAATTACCCACTCAGTAGATATATCAGAAGGTAAAAAACAACCATCTCAAAGGGATGTTATAAATTCAACAGTCTTCCTCAGGTTCTATTGGTCCACTAGCATAGCTCTTTGGCTTGACTAAGGTCAGCATCATGCCCAAATTATCCTACCTCTGAATGAGAGAGCCTGCAACTCCTACCTGCTGAAGACATTCTTAGCACCTCACTCAGGGCAACTGAGTGTTTGTTGTAAGCCATCCCTGCCTCTGGGTTTTCCCAGCCCCCACATCACTGGCTGTCACTAGCAGGAGTGGACAAATGCTCTGGGCAACAATAACAGGAACGTAGGAGTAAGTTGTACTGCACATTACAGAGAGGGCAGGACAACCTCAGCATAACGTAGCTGCTTTGGCTGTTCTGCCCTTATTCCTACAATTTTATTACAACTCACTTCTCGACACCATTTTGAAGAAATAAAAAAGGTACAGTAAATTCCTGTATTATGTAAATCCCACCATTATATTGCTTTGTAAAAGCTGCATTAATTCATCACTAAGTAGCAGACCATCAAACAGTTGTAATAACACTGAGGAGCTCACCACTACAGGAAAAAAAAAATACTGAAGTCATAATTCACTTGAGTCCTTTAACAGTTTTTGCAATCTAAATGTCGACGTTGCAATCATACAAATGCCAGTTATTTAAAAAGACAAATAGGCAGTTTGGTCTCCTGACAGCTTTCAATGTGACATTCCAGTTTTAACTGACCTTTACATCTGCTCTTTTACTCTACCTCCTTAATATTTTGTCTGCCCCTCCTTTCACCTTTTGGCCTAAGCTTCCTGTCACTTACAAGAGGCCACCATATTTGTAAAGCAGCTGTTCAGTCAAGCTAGGGCTAGCTAGCTGTCCTTGCACACAGCAAAACAATAAGGGGGTGGAGTCCCTCCCCCAGCTGTGTGTTAGTTAGTGAAAAATTATAGCGGAGTTGGGAGGGGGAGGTTGCCAGGGTTACAGGGGGTGTGATGTTACCCCAGGGGGGGAAATGTCCTTTTTACTTGAGGCATGGGTTGCATTTTTTTGCAAGGGTTTTGGGGAAGAAGAAGAAGGGTGGAGCCAGAGGCCATGCGGGCTGAGGGACAGATAAGCTGTGAGGAGGAGACAGAGAGATGGCGTTTGGGCTGCTTTTGAATCCAATGCTGCACTGTTACAGGGAGGAAGCCCTTCATGAGATGTGATGCTCTGATCCCTTGCTCCATCCAGACTCGGGGCTAAATATGTAGAAGTAAACCATATTTCATAAAGACACTACAGCTTCCGCCATGCCACATTTTCCTCGAAGGAAACACCAGCCCTGGTTGAGCACCAAGACTGCTGAAATCTCGAACTGCTCGGCAGAGATTGGAGTGTCTGGTAGCAATACTTTGGAGTTACAAATACCAGAGCACATGGCGAGATGATCAAATAATAATCCCTAAGCCAGTTCAACTAGAATGAACCTGGTGCAATCACTGGGCAAAGTAGAAACTGTGTATTTCTATAGAATCAGTATGAGAGCTAAGCATTCTACAGCCTTCTCACTGGGCAATTCAAAAGGGCACTCCATATTGAAAACAACAACCACCTGAAACAGTCAAAAGCTTCTAACCCAGAAGGGATAAGTTATCTTGCTGCCGTAAACAAAAATAAGTCCCCCTCCAGGTGCATCTTCTTGTAAGATGGAAATCGTGTTTCCTGTGTGAGGGTTTTCCTGACTGCATTTGCAACCCCTGTCTCCTGCTCCATAGAAATGAATGAATACTTTTGCTTCATTCATTTCTATGGGGTGAGGAAAGAAGATTGGTAATCAGGACAACCTGGCAGGGGTGAAAGGCATAAATTCCTGAGGAAGCTGATGAAATCATGATCCCTTTGAATAAGGTTTCTGAGGATCTTAGAGCCTTGGAATTTTGCCTCCCCATGCGTTGTCTGCCCCTGCCCCATGACAGTACTATTAGTTTATTGTTTGTGTAACTGATTCAAGACAGAGGAAGGGCAGTGTATCACGGCCCTTTAAATGTTTACACCTCCGAATTCTCTTTCAGTTGTGAGCCAAAACCTGGAACAGTCAACTTTGGACTGATCTCAACACAGCTGCTGTTTACATAGGAGCTCTGGGGACCAAGTGAGCTCCTGCCACATAAATGTCTTTCACTCGTTGACATATTTTGTGTGTTTTAAATGCACTTCATTCAGGATATTTTGAATGTTCCACAGAACTGCTGCTAGTAAATGTGCTTATAAAATGTGCATCCTATGTTTATGCTTCCTGTATGTACAGTATGTACACATACACACATCACCTGATACAGCAGAGAAGCTGGATGATCTCATTAAACTTGATCAAATAATGTGGAGTCTGAAAGAGTTATCAGCAAATGTGCTGTTCCAGGTGCCACACAGGAAGAACAGCTGGGAGCTCACAGGGCCATCCCAATCTTAAAAAGTCCAAATATAAGACTAGCACTAGCATGAGAAGCAAGGTCAGAGCCAAAATGCAGGCAACACAGGAACAGTCCAAAATCCAAACACAGGGTGTGGGGAGATATCTAGTGACCAGCTAAGCTAGATAAACAGAAGTCAGGGAACTAGAGCAAAGAAGCTGCTCTAGCACTCGGTCTGGAACTAAGGGCTTTTAATTTGAGTCCCCACTCACGACACAGCTACAAGCCATCTTTATTGCTTGCAGATTTGGACTATTCACATACATTAGCTTACTCACAAATATTCCTTTACTCCTAAAGTGTCTTTGTTCCTTAGGTGGGCACTTCAGCAACTAAAGTCTGCACCTTTAGGCACCTCTGTTCCCTAGGGCCTGGTGGCTACCTGGCATCTGAAGCTCAGAAAGGGTTACCCCTGGTCTACCTCACAGTCCCTTGAGACAGGCTATGTTTCGATCAGGGAGCTCCAGATCATCCGCTGAAGAGGATTCCTTAAGCTGGGGCATGAGAGAAAGCAGTAAGATTTTAAACTGAGTTTTTCTTCCTCTAATGCTATGCTGTCATGAGCCCCATGGCCCTGTCAGAATTGGGCATGGACTGGAGGAAGAGGAAGAGGAAGCAGAATTACTGAAGTAATTGATCACAGCCTCAAGGTAGCTAGCAAACCTACCACCAGTAAGGGGCAATATCTTATAAAAGTGCCAAAGAAAGTAATCTAGATAACGAATGCCCTAATTTATTTCCACATGCAACCCATGTATTTTTCAATATAAAGTTGATTTGGCAATGCAAAATATTTGTAATGCTCCAGCCACATCTGACTTGTTGGGAGCCAAAACTGCAATTAGCTCTCTTCTTTGCAAAGCAAAGCTGTTTTAACAGTTAACTTGATTTTTCACATCGCTTCTCGCCCTTTTGGCTAAGATCAAGTGTAGATTTTTCACATCTTTTCAGTTTTGAAAACTTTTCTTGGGTCAGCATGCTCACCAGGCATACCCAATGTATGGCAGAGACAGGCAGAACAGTTTTGCCCAGTTAGGAAGATTTGTCATAAGTTGCCAGTGATTCAGCTTTCATTCCAGAAAAAGGCACACAAGAGAAATTGCTTGCACTGAATTCTGAAATGACTTCGAAAGGACTGCAGACTAACCTGCAACTTTAAAAGATGGGGGTTAGCTAGACATATAATGCCCAGGTCTTTTATAGTGAGCAGCACCAATTTTAACAGCATTTTAAGCAGACCTCCTTCCCCTCACCCATGCATAAATCTTCTTAAGGTGACAGATTTCAGTTTAGAGAAGGTGAGGCACTGATTCCAGTTACTGAAAGCTGGGTTGGAAAAGGTGAAAGGCTGTACCAAGACCAAGACCAATGAAATAGGGGAGGGAACATTGTGGAAAGTGGACTAGAAATACAAAGAAAAAATAATATCTTGGCTGACAGGATATTCAACTGCTTAATAGTACTCTTAATTTCAGTAGCATAGCCAACTGGTCACCTGGAAACTTTTGTCCATACTGTGTGCTTGTCCAACACTCCAGGAATGGAGAAAATTCAAATGGTTAAGCATAAGGTTAAAGCAGGGTTCCCCCAACCTTTGGGGGTTGATGAGTACATTTGGAGAATTTAAAGTGTTGCAGGTTCAACCACAAAATGGGAGGGGGCATTACCAGACCCAAAATATTGAGGGTGTTCTGTCCCTGTGTTCTCTCTGTCCTTCAGGTTGTGTTCAAGTGTTTGCCTGAACACATGAGGGCTAAAAGCATGAATGGTCTGGCCAAACATCTCCAGGCTCCTGCCAGTGCTTGGAATGGACTAAGTAGAGTTATTGGAGAAAATGACTCCAGAAAAGTCCAGCATCAACACTGAAGTGATGCTGCTTCATCTTAAACAAATTTGCTAGGGGTCATTGGGAAAATAAATGAAAGCAAGCAAACAAAAACAAATCCAAAGTATCAAGTGGCCAAATCCAGCTCTTCAGAAAACATTTTCATCCCAGTGTCTTCAAGAAGAAAAAAGTCTGTTTTCCAGGAACAAAATTCATTTAATTAAAAAAAAAAATTATTTGTGCTCGATCCATGAAATAGTTCCATTTACTCAAAGGTTTTTTGGTTTTTTAGCCCAAGTCCCACTTTTCTGAAGTTTCCAATCATTCCTCCCTTCAGATCTGACAGACATATAACCCTTTGACTAGGTTACCAATATTGTGCTACTGTATCCGGCTAAAAGAGTAATTTAACATATGGCACAGCAGGGAAAGTTTACAAATACTAGAAAGGAAGGGGTTTGAGCAGCAGTGGCTAAAATTACAGCCATAAGATTAACAAGACCAAAGAAGACAGAATAGAAATGAAGGCAAACCTGCAGAATGCTAGGTGTTAAATTCCACAGTTCTTCTGGATTCTAAACATGACCAGACAGACACCGTTTGAAAAACAAAGCAGAAGTGAAGAGAAGTGTGAATACAAGACAAAAGAAAAGGGAGTGTAGCACACGTCGGGAACAAAGCCTGTGCTTTCCTATATATTAACAATCTTGGGTTCCCTCCCCAGTTTTACATAGTTAAAAAAGTCTTAGAAGGCAAGGCTGGGGAGAAGCCTTTGGACTAACTTTTGAACTCAAATTAAATGTTGCACATGATCTGCTTACCATGTCAGCACACCAGTTTCATGCTGATCATGAAGCACTACAGCAAATAACACACAGTGCCCCCTCCTGCCTTTGGGAATGGCTGATGCCTTGAGTTTTGGACAGCAGCCTAGTATCTTCAAGGCCTTGTGGCAGGGAAAAGTTAGATGGGTGCCAATCTGACCCCCCCCCCTTCACAGAGTTGTTAGGATGCTACAATAATGGAGACAAAAACTATTCCATATCTACATCCTGCCGTCTTCCCCAACTTGGTGCCGTCCAGAAGTTTTGGACAACTGCCACCAGCTGTAGCCAGGTTGGGAAAGTCTGTGCTGCAGTATATTAGATGCGGGGGATGATATACGAAGCAGATGGAAAGCTACAGCAGTGCAATGAAGCAGGGAGTTAACTTAAAACAGGGCTGGGGGACCTGTGGCTGTTGGACTTGAACTCTCATCGGCCTCAGCCACATGACCAATGAGGTGGATTGGTCAGAGCAGGAGTACAGGAACAGTTGGAAGGAACATGTACCCCATCCATGTCTCCTTCGCAAACACTAGTTAGTGGTTTCCCAGCTTTGGGAAGGAGGTGTGAGGGATCTAGGACCCCTTCCCTTCCCAAAAAGGCAGTGCAAGAGCTGAGGGGGACATTTAATTTTTACCTCTCTCCCCTCACCCCTCAACAAGGCAGACAGTGTGTGGTCCATGGGTTCCGTGTCGAAGTACTCTTGTGGCCCACTTGGTATGAAAAGTTGGGCCATCTTGCTTTACAGTGTACCCAGGTCTCAACTAGGATAGGATGTGACCATCCCAGCTAAGAGGCAGCAGCCAAGCTAGTTTTAATTTTGCTTTTTTACAAAAAAAGAAAAAGAAAAAAAGACAGGATCAATTCCAAGGTGCTTTCAGATGCTGAGAGCATTAGGATTTTTTTTCACTGTGTGCTAGACTCTTCAGCATAAACACACCCATCACTGAAACAGACATTTCTAAATGAAATCAGATGCTGATGGATTTTTTTCACCTCTATTCTGCACTCTGTTTTTAAAACATGGGAGCTCTTTTGCCAACTTTGGGTTTCAAACTTCAATTTCAGAAGGGCTCATAAACCAGACACTAGTCTTTCAACATTCTGAAAGCAGAGGAATTTTCCATAGTTCAAAGTCTTATCGGCTCATTATTATTTTTTCTAAATTCTTCTAGTTATTTGCTCAACAACTTTACCAACTCTGCCACTTTTGTCACGCAGCTGCCAGAAATATAAACCAGGGTGTAAAAATCCCTCCCTGATGGTGATCATAAGTGATAGCTCTACTTAGCTAAAAAGGGCAGGCTAAGGAGAAAATCTTATTGTTCCCCTGCTATGAAACCTGAAGAATGGAGCATGTGACATCTGTCATAAATCAGAGATTGGCACAACTGTAGAGGAAAAGTTTTCACACTGTGCCATAGTGGGTTGTCCTGGGGTCAAGAAAACAACTGTTCTAGCCTCCTCAAGCATAACTATGAATCCACAAGAACATACAGTTTGCAACGAGTACAGTATGTGGCTGCACTCATGTTCTTAAGAACTGACTTGCTGGCTGAGAGCAAAAGCCTGGCTGATCTAGCCACAAATATGTTTGCCCCTGACACTCAATTGAGGAACATTGTGCCTTTAACCACGGGGGCTCCATTTGGCTTAACATACCTACCGTTCATTGATAAATTATCCATTCATTTAATTTGTTTTAAAACAAACAATCAACAGCTATCTCCATATATCAAGGCTTACAAATTCCATTAACTATTATTACTGTGGTTGTTACTAATTCATTTCACATCTATACCATTTTATATTTTTAAGAAGAAAAATCTCAAGGTGGTTTACAACCTACATTCAAACATCAAATCGTGCATTCTTGTAAAAGGGAAGTTGAAAGGCTCCACATCACTTCAAAATTATTGGGAGTTGTCTAAAACACACTATTAGAAGCTCAACTGGAGTGTATACCGCAGATCAGGAAAGGCACCACAAGGACCAAGAGGATGCCAGCGTGGTTAAGGAGCAGAGTCAAAGAAGGTACTATAGGCAAGAAGGCTTCCTTTGAAAAATGGAAGTCTTTCCAAATGAGCAGAACAAAAAAAGGAGCACAAACCTGGGGGGGGGATGCAGGCAGACAAGAAGGAATGCTAAAAAAAATAATTTGAGCACATTGCTAAAAATATAAAGGCAGGCAACAAAAATTAATTTAGATATTTTAGTAGCAAGAGACCCTAGGAAGGGTTGGGAAGGGAGTCGAAGGTAAGCTAAAGAAAGAAAAGGAGAAGGTAAGCTAAAGAAAGAAAAGGAGAAGGTAAGCTAAAGAAAGAAAAGGAGATTTCCGAGAAGCTGAATGAATTGCCTCCACAGCTGAAGATGTAAGTCAGATCTCAGTGCCAAAACTAATTTCCGAGGGACTGAGGCAAATAGCGGCAATGAGAGAAAAGGTCTAGGCCAAACTGCCAAAATGGAAACTGACAAATCCCTGGGTCTACTGTCCATTTAATTCTCTTTTCAATGTAGGATGATTTGTTTTTAACTGTTTTTACTGAAAATCTCAACATTTCTTGTAAACTGCTTAGAAGTTTTATTACCATCAAGTGGCATATAAAAAAAATTAAAAGTTTAAAGAGTTTTGCGGATCTCTGTTCTCTCCTACTGTGCCACATCAAATCAATAGTGTCACTTGTAAGAGGGGGGAAAGAGACATGTTTAACACACAGTCAACCTTTTCTCAATTCAGTTTCCTACTATTTTGAAAACCTTTTGCTTTTCATAAATTTATTTTCACCTTTAGTCTGCATTGAGTCCTCTTTCATTCTTTATAAACTGTGATCTCTCTCTCTCTCTCTCTCTCAGGTACCACAGGACACATATGCCTTAATGTTTTAAAAAGACAAACAGAATTAAGGCAATGACTAACTCGTTTGTGAATACTGAATAATGAAATGTGCCAAGGTGCAAAGTGATGTTAATTGGCTTTGTTTTTTAAGGGTTGGGGGAGCAGAGTAATGTGTTCAGAGAGTGCCAAAATGTCTGAAAGGGGGATCCATACAAAAAAGTTTATTATTTATTTGTTAGTTTCATTGATATCCCACCTTTATATTCAAGCTGCTCAAGGTGGTGTACTTGGTTCTCCACCTCCTTGCTTAACTGGCACAACAACCCTGAGAGGCCGTGACTGACCCCTAAGGTCACCCAGAAAGATTAATGACCAAGTAGGGGTTTGAACCCCGGTCTCCCAGGTCCTAGTCTGACACTCTAACCACTGACAAGTTTAAGAGCACAATGGAATTATTTCCCTTACAACCAGAGGAAGAATCAGGAAAAAAAGAAAGAGATCTGACAGAAAACAAGGATTTCACATTCAGCGCTTTCTTAGCCAGTGGAACTTGCTAACTGCAGTGTCTGTCACTGAAGTAAAATGCTTAGTGGGATTAAAGGATTACACATTAGTATAGTTAATACATCCGCAGCCAAACTGAAGCATTTCAGTACTTCAGCCACCCTTTACTGATTGGCTTTTGGGAAGCTCTTTCAACTGTGGCCAGATTCCTCACAAATATACATGAAACCACCCTTTAAACTTACTTTGGTCCTCAAGAACATTCCTAAATAGGGATACTGGATCAAGTGGGCTACTGGTCCAATCAGCTGCCCTTCTCAGCCAGCCTTAACACTTTTTGTTAGTATGCCAAGGATCTGTAGAGCTAATGTGGTACAGTGGTTACAGAGTTGGCCCAAGACTGGGAAGGCCCTGTCAAATCCCAACTCAGCCATGAAACCCACCTGTTAGGCCACTCACCATCCCTCAGCCTAACCTATCTCACAGGGTGGTTGTGAGGATAAAATGGAGGGGAGAACCAAGTACACGGCCTTAGGCTCTTTGGGTATAAAGCAGGGTACAAGTGTACGAAACGAATACAGTGGTACCTTGGTTCTCAAACTTAATCCATTACGGAAGTCCATTCCAAAACCAAAGCATTCCAAAACCAAGGCACACTTTCCCATAGAAAGTAATGCAAAATGGATTAATCCATTCCAGACTTTTAAAAACAACCCCCAAAACAGCAATTTAGTATGAATTTTCCTATCTAACGAGATCATTGATCCATAAAATAAAAGCAATAAACAATGTACTGCAGTCACACAATCAGTCAGTAGCTGCACTGAGTTCCACACAGTCACACACCAAAAAAGAGAGCCACAAAAATGCAAAATAAATAGCAAAAACAGACAGACCTCAGCATAACACTCAAAACGGAAGTGTGGCACTCAAATTGTCAGAGTATAACACTCCAAATGGAAGTGTGGCACTCACATTGGAAGCGTAACACTCCAAATGGAGCACGTTTGACTTCCGTAAAAAGTTCGCAAACTGGAACACTTACTTCTGGGTTTGCAGTGTTAGGGTTCCAAGTTGTTTGAGAACCAAGGCATTTGAGAACCAAGGTACCACTGTAACTGCAAGTTGTAACACCATGAGGTCTTTGTACTAGTCTATGGAATGGGTATGAGTGACTGCGCCAGGAGTTGGGATGAGGCAGTGGGGAGAGAGATGTGGTGCAAACACACCAGCAGAAACAATCTGGTGCTCCTGCTGGTGTGTTTACATTACTTCTAGATGGATCAACAATTTGCATCCATATAAGGCAGCTGCTTATGTTCATTGACTTACTTAACTGTGCTCTGTCACGTAAGACATTTTTCTTCCTAGTTCAGCTCATTTCTGGTAATGGAACAGGACTGAGGACACCCAAAATGACTCAAGAGCAGTAAGAAAATAGGCTTCAGCTCCACTTGCCCTTGCACAACTTCTGCTGTAAAAATTAGAGCACCCCCATATCCCACTTTAAAAGTGAATGGAGCAAATATATGAATTACAGACATGGCTGTCCCCATTATGCCATCTTAGTAGGTCTTAACCTTCATTTGCTAAGTTTCAGAATATCCCAAATACGTCTTATTTCATGCTGTCGGTACTGTTTCTCAAACCCATTGTCTGCTAAGGAAAATCTCTATGTTCTCACAAACAATACTGTTTGGATTATATGAAGGTCAATGTCCTAAGCTGCTTAGCATGGAGCCTATTTTCTTCCCCTCTTGTTTAAAAACAACAACAACAACAAAGGCAGTAAAACACAATTCCTTGCCATTTTCCAAAGGAACAGTTCTCACGAGTTCAGGGACTAATAGTTGAGATATAGGAATTCATTATAAATATTAACTGCATGGCCTTGTATTTGAACCACCATGCGTCACTGAAAAGGTGAATACTGTGTTTAGTAAATTCTCAGTTTAGAGTGCGACCATTGGACCAGAGAAGAGATATAAACACAGAATGGAACTTGTATAGATTTTTGATGTTAAATTTCCAGTTTATTGGCTGGGTTTCCCCAGTCACTTCTGAGTGGCTCCCAACAGAATATTAAAAACACAATAAGACATCAAACATTAAACAGGGTTGCCTTCAGATATGCATGCTATGTATTTCCTAAGTGTAATAATGTTATCATAACTTGTCTTTTTGATAAGTAATTTTTGAATGTATTAGTTTTAAAAATTTATAAGGTTTTGCATTATTAAGTATTAATATTGTTCTTGTATATTATCTTTATTTTCACTGCTTTTGCTTATTGCTCCTGATGAATGACATTTATCTCCAAAACACGTCAGCCTCAAATTATAGCTGAGCAAAATAAGCAGCCTATTACAACAAGGACTGGAGCCTGTCTCCCCTCTTTTCTGCTGACCTTGGTCCCCTACCCTTCTTGCTCACCTTAGAGTGTGACCATGACTATCTATCTATCCATCCATATACAGTAGTGCCCCGCAAGATGAATGCCTCGCAAGACGAAAAACCCGCTAGACGAAAGGGTTTTCCGTTTTGGAGGTGCTTCGCAAAACGAATTTCCTATGGGCTTGCTTCGCAAGACGAAAATGTCTTGTGAGTTTTTCCGACTTTTTTTCCCTCCCCCCCTTTTTCTAAGCCGCTAAGCCACTTATCTGCTTATCCACTAAGCCGATAAGCCGCTAAAAGCCGCTAATTGCACTAATCCGCTAAGCCGTCAATGGGCTTGCTTCGCAAGACGAAAAAACCGCTAGACAAAGAGAATCGCGGAACGGATTCTTTTCGTCTTGCGAGGCACCACTGTATATTCCATGCATAATCCTAGCCATTGGAAGGGAGCAGTGTCTCCCCTGCTTCAGAGAGATGGGAAGAAAGTGTTCAAAGTTGTGCTCTTCAGGGCAGCTCTTCACAGTTTGTGGTGTGGAATATGGGAATGGTGTTGGTGACATCCCTGACACTTTCGTAACAGGAGAAGGACACACAGAGACCTATCTCCAACACTGCCTCCTCAGCACATCATCTTATCCTGCAAGATAACTGACAAGAGAGACACTGTGTCTGATGTAGCCATCTTTGCACTAACTGTGGGAAGAGAAGGGGCAAATATCTCTATACTTTGATCAGCAGACCAACACATGGCACCAAGCAAAAAGGGATTAACGACACTAATGGTATACCATTGGCATGGTTAACCAATGTTTATGTGACCGCTTATATCTGATGAAGAATCTCTTTAAAGTTCACAATCTGTTGTCTCTTATTCTAAACAAATCCTCTCTTCAGGTTCATTGGGTGGTCAACTCAAACTTTCAGAGAGGCAGTAAGGTGGATTTGATGCCCCCAATCAATTGTTATTCTATTTATTTATTGCTGGCATTATCATTATTTCTCGATTTTTAATGTTTTTAAGCCACCTCATATATCAATGGAAAGTTGGTTTATGGAAGCCTAAAATGGACAAATAAAAAACCATATTAGGCCCTATATTACAGCATAAGGCTATTCAATACCTTCTGTCACAGGAAGTTTCATTTAGGACCATCCCCTCCACCTAGATCCCTCTGTCTAATATATATTTAGGGAAGCATGGGAAGGGTAGGGAGGCAAAAGGGAGCAGGTGGGTCCCCTCCCTCCTCCTAATATCATTGCATGCAGAGAGGTAAGTAGGTGGGGAACCAGCATGCAAAGAACATTTTTGCCAGGTTGTTGGCATCTTGTATCATCAACTTGCTGGAAATAAAAAAAGGAAAACTTGTAGAAAAATACAGAAATCTAAAAAAAGGCACAACAACTTTCCCTGCTCTGGATAGGAGGCATTTGTTTGACTAAATAAATTGAAAATTGGAGAGGTTAATCAGGCCAACATACATGAATCCCATCTCTGAAGGAGGATCAAGCCTATGTGTACTTCATGCTGATTTTCATACAAAAAGACTGGCAGAAGACTGAGGAGTGGATGCTGCCAATTTGGGTAGGAGGCAGCAAATTTGTGAGCGTGCTGGAGATGTATTTCAGCAACAATACAAATTTAGAAACAGAACACCAAATTGCACGAAAGAAATTGAAGTTCCTTGTAAGGTGGAGAAGCTGCCTTGCTTCTCTGTGAAGATGATTTAGTGTAGTGAACCTCGTGGGAGAGACACCTACTAAGAGAGAGCCCAGGGAAAGGGTAAGGCTATTGGCTAGCTGTGATTGCCATGGAAACTAAAGAACATGGAGGGCCTGAGCACATACTGCTAGCCGGAGATGGTGCCAAAATAGCCTCCCCTTGCAAGCTGATCCAAATGTTAACAGTGCGAGACAGGGGGAGTGTTTACCAAATGGATTAGGATTGTCCTGCTGTGAATCTTCATGCCCTCGTGGGGAACATAGAAGCACATGTGATGGCCAATCCAGGAATTGAGCAATGGGATACATTATTGTGAAAGGAAGAAGAAGAGAGTTTGGATTTGATATCCCGCTTTATCACTACCCGAAGGAGTCTCAAAGCAGCTAACATTCTCCTTTCCCTTCCTCCCCCACAACAAACACTCTGTAAGGTGAGTGGGGCTGAGGGACTTCAGAGAAGTGTGACTGGCCCAAGGTCACCCAGCAGCTGCATATGGAGGAGAAGGAAAGCGAACCCGGTTCACCAGATTACAAGTCCACTGCTCTTAACCACTATATCACACTGGCTCATCAGTCTGAAGTTTGGGGATAAAGTTGCGGGGGGGGGGTGCTACTGGCAATAGGTTTAAACAGATTTACTGGAGTTAGGTGCTAAGAGAGTACCTAAAATCAATTGCAGCAGAGGGCTCAACAGATGTGAGGTGACTGGTAGAGAGGGGAAGACCCCCAACTGAACTTTGGGGTGCCACAAACAGCAGACAAGTTTCTGAACCAGCTTCCAGATTATGCTATCTCCCATATCCCAAATGTATGGATCCAGAGGGTGACATGCTTATTTCAGCCAGAAGCAGTTTAGTCATGCTGGCCACATGACCCAGAAAGCTGTCTGTGGACAAACGCCGGCTCCCTCAGCCTGAAGCAAGATGAGCACAGCACCCCATAGTCGCCTTTGATTGGACTTAACCATCCAGGGGTCCTTTACCTTTTTACCCATGCTTATTTCAGCATATCCTTCAAACTATGATGCAATCCCTGCTTTCAAGGAATTAGAAACCTGGTGGATGAGCAGGTGTGTGCTAGCCTGAGATACACTCCCCATTTCACATTGGATAGAAAAGTGACTTGGGCAGGGCAGAATAGGCCCAAAACTAAAAATGCAAAAATGGTACCATGGAGGAGGCATGAGCGCAAGTGAAAAGTCATCACAGTCAGTCCTGTATCCAAGAGACAGAGGTAACCTTGAGCATGTAAACATTCCCAGCACCTTGACAACCCGACACCATAGCAGCTGTGTGACAGTCTAATCAACACGCAGATGAACTTCACAGAGAGCCTCCATTCGCTCCTATTACTAAGTGCCTTTTTGCAGGTATAAATCTTAAATTCAGGTTAGCAAGCTGGGCTGGGCATATTCACAGCATTTCTGCATTCCACAGAAGTCACACAAAGTCTAAACCCTTCCTGATTTGCAGCAGGGCTTCCATCTAAAGACAACTGGCAATTATTATGCCAGGGCAACTGAAGTATGCAGAAGCTCTCACAGCTAGAAGAATTACCCTTTCAGTAAATGTCTAATGTGAGCAACCTTTTGTCTTCTGCTGCCAATACCATTTGAGCGCAAGAAGCAGGAATGGCCTTCAAAAGAGGGCAGGAACATTAAGGGCACGGAAGATTTATGTTTCTTAGAACTGGGTCTAACAAAGTGGGAGTAATCATGGCATCACCCTGCAAAATTATTGTGCCAGCATCTGTACTATGTTCCTGC
The DNA here is from genome assembly GCF_964252035.2 of Podarcis erhardii. Classification (NCBI taxonomy): domain Eukaryota; kingdom Metazoa; phylum Chordata; class Lepidosauria; order Squamata; family Lacertidae; genus Podarcis; species Podarcis erhardii. The sequence goes on along the minus strand of NC_138497.1, from coordinate 48,600,024 downwards.
AGCCACAGATGGGAAAAATTCTCCTGTCCTTAGCAGTGCCTTGACTGAAAGTACTTCTGCTGCTCCAGAGGGATAGGAGTTTAACGCTTACAGAGAACCATAAAAGGTTCAGGGGAGTTTCACGTCAGTACAAGGCATTGCAAGGCAAACAAAGAATCCAATGGGCTATATATGGGGAGCAGCAGCTAAGAAGCATATCAGCAGGGAGCATCAAGCTGGCACAAACTGGCTTAGGGGGTGAGGAGTGGCATTAAAGAAAGCCTAGCAAGCTACACAACTATGTAGAATTGGTATGTGCAAGTGGCCAGCCCAGGGACCAACAATACAGAGCAAGATAAGGGTGTGTTAGTGTTGTTGTTGAATGGATTTCTTTCCCACCCTTCACCATAAGGTCCATGGGCAGGTTGCAACACCACAGTAATACAGGAATAAATGATGAACGCTTTAAATGAAGGTGCCAGTTGCACCTCTGTGGACATGGGCATCTGCAGAATTTATTTATTTTTTCTTGGAGGAGGGAGTAAAATATAGAAAGGCAGGGAGCAGGCTATATAGTGTGTGTACAGTATCTATACATTTTGTCTCATATCTCAGGTGGTTTATCCGGGGGGGGGGGGGGACAACTGCCCACACCTATGGACATCCATGTATGCGTGAAGGAAATTCCACATCTTGTGGCTGCTACCCCCACAAATGTCTCGAGAATGGTGTGCTCTTAACACTTCAGAGGGCCTGTAGGGCGTAAGGTAGACTTGCAGATATTTGGGGCTTAAGTCCTTTCACAGTGAATGCCAGAAGGACATAAAGCAGTCCTGTCTCAAGTACCAACTGTTCATATTATCATCTAGTAACTGAACACCCTGAAGTCAAATAATCAGCTAATTTGAGGAAACATTTAAAACACTCTCTAGTCCTGCAGAAGTGGACCTCGGGTTTCTCAGAAAACGGCAACCAAAATTACCAAGAAAAGCAGCTCCCCTATGAGGAAAGGTTTCAGTATTTGGGAGTAGAAGGCAAGATGTCAGAAGTGTATAAAATGATGCACGGTGTGAAGAAAGTGGGTAGAGGAAAGTTTTTTGCCCTCCCTCATAACACTAGAACACGTGAACATCCAAGGAACCTGAATGTTGGAAGATTCGGGGCAGACAAAAAAAGATCTTCACACAGTGCTTGGTTGAACTATGGAATCTGCTCCCACACGGGGCAGTGCTGGCCACTAACTCAGATAGCTTTAATAGAGAATTAGTCAATTCCATGGAGGATCGGGCTACTGGTGACTACTTGCCACACTGGCTATGTTCAACCTTCCCAGTCAGCAGTAGTATGCCTCTGAATATCAGTAGCTGGCAATCACAGATGGGAGAGAGTGCTTCTGCATTTAAGTCCTGCTTGAAGGCTTCCTATGGGCATCTGGTTGGTCACAGTGAGCACAGGATTCCAGACCAGATGTTTCATTGGTCTGGTCCAGCAGGCTCTTCTTGTGTCCTTATTCCCAGATGCAAATGCTGGATTTCTCAGAATCTTGCTACAGCCCTCAGAGTCTGCACTTTGTCTCAGTATTCCTGGTACAAAATTTCTATCTCCTGCTATAAATAGTCAAGATACAGTGGGGTAGAAAAAGAGGATGCAGAGGGAGCAAGGACAGACACGCTTGATGATCCAATGAGTTCAAGCAGAATCCATACTTCCTTAGCAGCTCAAACTAGGTATGCATACTATTGTGATTAATACTTCTGATTTTAAAGATGCTCTCCAAACAAAGCAGGAATTAGCTATCCTCATATTCAAAATACTTTCTCTCTCACCTCACCTCCTTACATATAGTAGGCAGTAGCAATGCTGTACTCCACTTAAAGAGAGAGAGAGAGAGAAACCTAGCCAACTGAATTGAGTCACAGATATGAAGAACTTAAGACACATAAAGCTGAGATCAGCTGCCATGGTAACCAAGTAACATGGTAACTAATCTAGATTGTCCCAATTTGGAGCAGGGTGAAAAGGAGAAAGTGGCTGCAGATGAGAAACAAGTCAAATTTAAACATAACGCCTAATCTGTTTGCCTTAAGAACTACGTAACATCCATTTAAAAAGAAAATAATTGCTAAGATTACAAAAGGCTGGATATGCCACACACAAAGATGAAGATGGTGGTGGGTATTCAAGTATGTTAAAACTACATCAACACTGATCTGTTATGACTTGGGACACCTGGTGCCTCTCCAGGTTCACTCCAGGTGGAGGTGTAGAGTGCATTGTGGCTGGGGAAAGTCCAGAGGGCCAGATATTGAGGCCTGGAGGGCCCCAGGGCCTGAGACTCCCCACTTTATTCTGGAAGTACTCAGCTGCAAGATCATCAGAAAAAACCATTTTGCTAAAACAAAACAAAGAAGTATGTTTGTGCTTTAGCTGCTTAAAACCATAATTTTAAACAGGAGCTATTCAAAGTTATTTTCCCCTCTCTTCAAAAACTGAGGCATCCACTTAATACTAGCACCCAGCATGTGTTCTAACCCAAGGAAAGTCTATAAAGTATGGCTGTGAAAAAGCTGTAGGAAAGATGTCATCATTTGAACAAACTTAGTCTCTATTTTTAGCACGTTTCTAAGTGTAATCCCCAATAGCTGTGTCCCGTTAAATACCATCTCTTGTCTGTAGGAATATTATGCATTTACGATAAATGAATTTTAGTTGGACACATGTGGGTATAGGTGTGTTACAGTTGCTTTTTACAAATATTAGTTCTATTGTTTCATAATAATCACTGAAGACAACTGTAATATAAGTAGTTGTGGACTGTAACTATTCTAGTTTATACCTTGAAACATAATAAAAGAGAGGAAGAGAGTGCCATTTTAAAAATGTATTGCTTTATGTATTCATGCCAATGGTGAAGAATCTCATTAGCGCACACACCTTGACATTAAAACTGATTATCCACACTGCTTAGGCCTGGTTTGCACAACACAGGAAGCCAAATTCTTTCCTACTAAGAGTTCACAAACAAGCAAGTTCCCAGAAAGGAGTTTAGAACAGCTTTGATCCCAACACTTTTAAGCCAATGTTTGTTCCTTATATTCTCTGCTGTGAAATTTCTTACAGACCAGCATGGCTACACTTGGTTTTTGGGGGAAAACAAAGAGTCAAATACCACACCAACAGCTAGAAACGCATGCTTTTTGATTAAACTTCATTTAATACATAACCAAAATACATTTTTCCAACCCTGCACAGCCCATTTTCTGTCTTTCACTCAGTGAGTGAATAAGTTAAAGCATTTGTAATATATTTCAAGCATGGCACCTTCCGAGTGTAAATTAATATTAACATGAGAATGCAGCAAGCTCTGTTTGTCTTGCTATCATACAGATTATTCCTTGGCAACAGTTGCTAAGCAAAACATTTAGAGTTTACTATCCTAAAAGGTGCTGGGCTCCAATTTAGATTATTAGCCAAGTGTAATGTTTCCATGTCAAATCTGGCTCACTTTCCAGGCATCCTTCTCGGCTGTCTCCTCCTTGCCAGTTAATCAAATGTTGAGTGCAAAAATAATAATAAAACTGAAGTGTGGGTAGCAGTGAACAGAAAATGAGGAAGAAGGGAATCTGCAAATAGTCTACTCTACCTCGCAAGAAGAGCAGCAGCTACAAGAAACAGACAATCCAGACTATACCGTGTACGGCTGACCCATTAGAAGAGATTGGGGCGGAACCTGTGGCCCTCCAGATTTTGTTGTACTCCAACTCCCATCAACCCCAGCCAGCAGACCCAATGATCAGAGATGGTAGGAGTTGTACTCCCCATACCAGAACTAGTGGAAGACACAATGATGTGTAAATGTTCTCCTACACAGGCACCGACCCACAGAGAGAATACATGGGCCCCTCATGTTGTACAAGAGCAGGGATCATTAATGGTAAATTCTGTCACTGGTCTGGCTGACAGCAGACTATGAATGGCCAGAGGTTCTAGCCTGCTGGGAGTTAGCTGTCAGTGACAGAGAAAGGGAGCTGAGACTTGAAGGACGCTCTGAAGGAGTCTCTCTGCCCCATGTATGTCTGAGCCCTTTAAATAAGGCAAACCTCTTTTTACTTCTCCTTAAACTACACCTTGATTGTCTTCAGTTTGTTATCAGTAAGTAAGTTATCATTTTCTTTTCTCTCTGGACCCTATCTGCTTTATCCAATCCCTGCTTTAGAGGGACCTAGTCTATTTAAAGAGTTGCCAAATGCTTCTTTTGAGGTCACAATTTCATCAATACATCCTTACCTGATCACATAAACTGGGATTAACTTTTGACGATCTAATTTCAGATTCAATCCATTGCTAAACCTGCTACCTCAGTCCATGCCATGTCTCTAAAATTCAATCTCCACCACCTGTATTTTCACTGGTTCCAATAATATCTGTCCATATTAATTGGTTTATTATATCCATTTCATATTAATAAGGTCCTGCCTTTTAAAGTTCACCACTCTTGCCGCTTTGTGCTCTGTTTTTTACATCTATATTCCTTCCTGTTCCTTTCATTCTCCTTATTCCAACCTTAATAACCACAGCCTCTCTTGGTTCTTTCCTCTATTCATACTCTAGGGCAGCATCTTATTGCCAGAAACCCCTTGCTCTATATACCCATGCTATTTCATCTTTAGCTACTGTAAAGAACTGCTCAAAGCTCACATCTTTTCCCATGATTTTTCTAACCAATTCTCTTTCTCCTTCCCCCCTCTTCAGCTTGGTGCCTCCTCTCTAGTTTCCAGTTACATTTCATCCCTTGCTTCTCATATACATTATGTCTACCTTAGATTGTAAGAAAAAAACAAAACAAAAGGGAGCATATAACCAAAGTGGTTATAAATAAGATTATATTAACCTCTCTTTAAATGGGATATGACCCATTGTGCACCCTTCTACATTTCTACAAAGAGACACAGAATATCATAGGACAAAAGGAAGCTGAGAGAAGAGCATTCAGAAGGTTAGAAATAACAAGAAAAATAGTTCTTAGATTATAAATCTGCGGGTAGATGCAAAGACAATTTAATAATTCTTTGAACAGCATCTAATTGCTTTAAGTGTTTGAGAAATGTTAATAATTACTAGTTGCAGGAGGCAAAACCTGGGGTGAAGCTACCCATTCACAAACACCTGAATAGAGCTTCCTTGCCTGGTCATTTGGAGAAGACTTTTCCTTACTCAGATGACACAAATGAGTGTATATTTACAGGGCTGATATTTTGCAATGATGGCTTTCCTTCTGGGAGGAGGTTGAATCATGTGGCCTTTTGATCCCTTCCAATGTTATAGTTTTAAGACTACAATACTTAATCCTAGCTAGTGATGGAAGATTTAAAAACCAGGGTCAGGCATTCTGGATTCCTGACAATAAATTTGTCATGATAAATCCTACATATTTTAGGCATGATTTATTACTTCAGAAGCCCAAACAGTTAGCATAACCTCATCAGCTGGAACTAAAGTGTACTACTGCAGGAAAACTTACGAGCACTCACAAGAAGCTGTATTTTTTTTTAAGTTTGTGAGACAATAAAAATATATTGCTTCCAGGTGTGCTAAAGAAAGGAGCAGGGAGGAGCACTGTAGGTCTTTTGAGTAGTATGCCAAATGCTCTGCTCGTACACTTTAAACCATAGCTTAAATTTAAACTAGAGTTTAAAGTGATGTGCAAACCAGGCCGCTGAAATTGAAAACAAGGAGACAGGCTGCAAATTCTGGGATTAAGGCCCATTGAACTCAGTGGTATTCACTTCCAAATAGACATGCATAGGTTTACACCTTGTGACTTTACTGTGGAGATTATTATTTTTTAAGGATATGTGGAACAAAATGACTCATGTATGCTACCACCATCAACCTTCCTTGCTCACTGCAATGATAGAAATGCATGGCTGAGCCACCAACAGTTTCAAATGCCTCAGAATCCCTGTTTGTTGTCTTAGGCTCAAGAACGGCCCTTCTTTCTATTTAGGTCTGTTTACATACAGCCTGTTTTAGGCTCCATACAGCACACAGAGTTCTAGATAAAGGACTGTGGCATTCCCTATAAGAGACTGAATGCACTCTTTAAACTACCTTCCCATAATCCAGTTATGCCATACATGAAAGAAAATGAACAAATGGCATGGGTGGCAAGTATTAGTCAGCCACCAGGGAGAGGAGGTGAGTTTTCTTTCTTCTTCCCAGAATGGCACAATTGGGGCACTATACAAAAAGCAGAAACTGGAGATAACAGCCGATCTTTTATCAACAGTAGCGTTGCTTCCTACTACTTCCCTTCCATGGCCATATCCATTCATGAATATACTGGAAAGCAGAAGCCAGGGCAGCTTGAAAGGGGAAAGTAAACTCCCCAAAGCACTGAGAACAGCAACACATTAAACAGTGAGTACAACAGCCAAGGTGAATAGTGGCAGAAGCGTTTAATATTTAATGGTAGCAGCAACTAATACAGTGGGTGTAGTGATGGTTTCACTGTCCAATTGTTGTTAAGCAGCAGAGATCAACTGAAGGCCATATATCAAGGTGTGTGCATGGCTAGGTAAGCTAGGACAGTGGACTGTATGTGTGCAAGGGAACATTTACACGCTGTTGTGTCTTCTTCTAGTTCAGAGGTGGGGATTTGGGGCCTCCGCATATTGCTAGACTACAACTTCCTTTGTCCCCAACCACTGGCCATGCTGGCTGAGGCTGATGGGATCTGGAATGCAATGACATCTGGAAAGCCACCTCTGCATTAGTTCTCAGAAAAAGGGATGAGAGGGCACATGGATATTTACAACTCTGCTCTCTAAAAATGCTCAACTTTAATGTTGTACTACGGGGGCAGCAGGGACAGCCCACCCATGAGGTAAGGGGAGGCAATTGCTTCAGGCAGCAGGATCCACAGGGGCAGAAGATCTCATTGTAGATCTTTATTCCCAGCTTGTTCCAAATATCTTCACTCAACCCTTCTTTCCTACCGGGGAGGGGAAAGTCATTTGGTGGTTTGCCTCACGTGCCAAAATGTCTTAGGCCAGCCCCTGAGGGACTGACTTGGGTACTGGGTAAAATTAGGATTCCATCCATTTCTTAGCAAGCCACTTGCCTTTGTCCTTCAGATCGTCCAATCTGGTTCATACAAAACTGAGCTGCAGAATCTCAAGAGAAATGCTATTAGGCATGTGATGAAATTAATATCAAAACCACCATCAATAATTGTCTCCTCAGTTCTCCAAGACAACTCTAACAAGAATCAGGGTTTCAGGTGTAGAGAAGAACAGCGTAGCGTCTTTTCCACAAATGGTTTTATATCTATATATCTATATATAAATTCTCCAGTCTGTCTTCAACATTTCAGCAAGCGCATTTGATGCAGTAGGAGATGCAAGCCTGTAAACACAGTGAATTAAGATCAGGTCTGCTCACCTTCCATTAATAGGGACACTTTGTACAGGATTTAATTTCTGGAACGAAATTGGAATTCCTGATAATCTGAAATTTTAACTAAAAACAAAATAAAACAGAGATGACTAAGTAACACTGGGTTCAGGGAATTTAAGTGGCGCTTCCGTGTCCTTTGCGGTTTTTTGGTGCATGCTGTGCTTCTATGTCATATCCTCTTCCTACAAACAACTTTTCGGCTCTCCGTTCTCTCACATTTCTTCTCTCATCTCTGGGCATAATATCCCCGCTCTGCACAGCACCTATGGCTCTGCAAGCACAGCATGCAGATTAAACAGGAGTAACCAAGCATGCAAATTAAGCATGTTTATGCAAAATTAACTAAAACTGCATATTTTGTGGGCAATGCTTTTGTTTGTTTGTTTGTTTGTTTGTTTGTTTGTTTGTTTGTTTGTTTCCTCCCCAAGGAAGAATGAATGGCTTTGACTCCTAAAATATGCCAAGATCATAACAAAGTCGACCAGACAAGAAAGGAGGAGGAGTGGCGTTATATGTCAGGGATGTGTATACCTGTGAAGAGATCCAAGATTTAGAACCTCAAAGCCAAAGTGAGAGCATTTGGGTCAAAATTAAGGGAGAAAAGAATAACAGGGACCTCATTGTGGGAGTTTACTATAGATCCCCAAGCCAAACGGAGGACATAGATGATGCCTTCCTGGAACAGATGGCCAAGCATGCAAAAGGAAGGGAGATAGTAGTAATGGGGGACTTCAATTATCCGGATATTTGCTGGATGTCAAACTCAGCCAAGAGCATAAGGTCAAACAGATTCCTCACTGGCCTTGCAGACAACTTCATTGTCCAGAAAGTGGGAGAAGCAACACGAGGAACAGCCATTTTAGATCTGGTCCTAACCAATGTTGATGACCTGGTTAGTGGGGTAGAAGTGGAAGGATCATTAGGCGCGAGTGATCATGCTCTTCTGAAGTTTACTATACAGCGGAAAGGAGCAGCCAAGCATACTAGGACTCAATTTCTTGACTTTAGGAAAGCCGACTTTATAAAACTTAGGGAAGTGCTGGGTGAGATCCCATGGACAGTAATATTAAAAGGAAAGGGAGTTCATGATGGCTGGGAGTTTGTTAAGAGGGAGATAGTAAAAGCACAACTTCAGGCAATACTAATGAGACGGAAACATGGAAGGTGCCTAAAGAAGCCAGGGTGGCTATCTAAAGAACTTTTAACTGAGTTAAGATTAAAAAAGGATGTGTACAAAAAATGGAAAAGGGGGGAAACCACCAAAGAGGAATTCAAACAAATAGCCAGCACGTGTAGACACAAAGTCAGAAAAGCTAAAGCACAGAATGAACTCAGGCTTGCTAGAGAGGTTAAAAGCAACAAAAAAGGCTTTTATGGGTATGTTCGTAGCAAAAGGAAGAACAAAGAAACAGTGGGGTCACTCAGAGGAGAAGATGGTGTAATGCAAACAGGGGACACAGAAAGGGCTGAACTCCTCAATGCCTTCTTTGCCTCAGTCTTCTCCGATAAAGAAAACAATGCCCGACCTGAAGAATTTGGAGCAAATGATTCAGCAGAGGAAACACAGCCCAGAATAACTAAGGAGATAGTACAAGAATACTTGGCTAGTTTAGATGTATTCAAGTCTCCAGGGCCAGATGAGCTGCATCCAAGAGTATTAAAAGAACTGGCAGATGTGATCTCAGAACCACTGACAGTCATCTTCGAGAATTCCTGGAGAACAGGCGAAGTCCCGGCAGACTGGAGGAGGGCAAATGTTGTCCCTATTTTCAAAAAGGGGAAAAGAGAGGACCCAAATAATTACCGCCCAGTCAGTCTGACATCAATACCAGGGAAGATTCTGGAGCAGATCATTAAGCAAACAGTCTGTGAGCACCTAGAAAGGAATGCTGTGATCACCAATAGTCAGCATGGATTTCTGAAAAATAAGTCATGTCAGACTAACCTGATCTCGTTTTTTGACAGAATTACAAGCCTGGTAGATGAAGGGAATGCAGTGGATGTAGCCTACCTTGATTTCAGCAAGGCATTTGACAAGGTGCCCCATGATATTCTTGTAAAGAAGCTGGTAAAATGCGGTCTTGACTATGCTACCACTCAGTGGATTTGTAACTGGCTGACTGACCGAACCCAAAGGGTGCTCATCAATGGTTCCTCTTCATCCTGGAGAAGAGTGACTAGTGGGGTGCCACAGGGTTCTGTCTTGGGCCCGGTCTTATTCAACATCTTTATCAACGACTTGGATGATGGACTCAAGGGCATCCTGATCAAATTTGCAGATGACACCCAACTGGGAGGGGTGGCTAACACCCCAGAGGACAGGATCACACTTCAAAATGACCTTGACAGATTAGAGAACTGGGCCAAAACAAACAAGATAAATTTTAATAGGGAGAAATGTAAAGTATTGCACTTGGGCAAAAAAAATGAGAGGCACAAATACAAGATGGGTGACACCTGGCTTGAGAGCAGTACATGTGAAAAGGATCTAGGAGTCTTGGTTGACCACAAACTTGACATGAGCCAACAGTGTGACGCAGCAGCTAAAAAAGCCAATGCAATTCTGGGCTGCATCAATAGGAGTATAGCATCTAGATCAAGGGAAGTAATAGTGCCACTGTATTCTGCTCTGGTCAGACCTCACCTGGAGTACTGTGTCCAGTTCTGGGCACCACAGTTCAAGAAGGACACTGACAAACTGGAACGTGTCCAGAGGAGGGCAACCAAAATGGTCAAAGGCCTGGAAACGATGCCTTATGAAGAACGGCTAAGGGAGCTGGGCATGTTTAGCCTGGAGAAGAGGAGGTTAAGGGGTGATATGATAGCCATGTTCAAATATATAAAAGGATGTCACATAGAGGAGGGAGAAAGGTTGTTTTCTGCTGGTCCAGAGAAGCGGACACGGAGCAATGGTTCCAAACTACAAGAAAGAAGATTCCACCTAAACATTAGGAAGAACTTCCTGACAGTAAGAGCTGTTTGACAGTGGAATTTGCTGCCAAGGAGTGTGGTGGAGTCTCCTTCTTTGGAGGTCTTTAAGCAGAGGCTTGACACCCATATGTCAGGAGTGCTCTGATGGTGTTTCCTGCTTGGCAGGGGGTTGGACTCGATGGCCCTTGTGGTCTCTTCCAACTCTATGATTCTAATAAGTGTTTCTTCCTCTCCTCCTTTAATGAATCCCAGCTGGGTTTTCCTGTTGCTTCCCCAGTCGCACCATAGGTCAAAACACACACAAGAACAAGGCACTTCAATCTCACAGCACATCTAGTCTGAAAACTGACAGAGCTTTGGCAGCACGACACACCACTGTTTCAACACTGTCACATCTTTCTTTTTTTGTTCCTCTCTAAGCTACCTTCCTCTGCTACCCACAACCCAAGTTACTTCAAGCCACAATACTGTGGGCTTTTTGAAGAGGCTTGAAATCGATATTCTTCATGATGCTTCCTCTCCTACACAGGAATCAATTTAAGCTTTGTGTTGTTTTTGCTAGCTGTTGTCCATAATGTGGGTTAGCAATAGAAGACAATGAATCTAGAGCAGTACAATGACGATTAGAGGAGGTGGGTGCATGTGAAGTGATTATTAAAGTAGCCAGACAGATAGAGGAAGGGGTAACAGAAGGGCAAGAGATTTTAGGTTTGTCACTACTTGCCCGAACAATGGAAGAGACAAAAGAAGAAAGTCAGGATCCAGCCATGAATGAATCAGCAGAGACAGCAGATTGACTCACTGAGACGTATTTAGAAAAATAAAGTTGTGCTTCAGGGCTTGGAAGCATATTTAATCTCTAGGCAGGAAAAGAAATACTGTATTTAATTTTAAAGCATTATTTCCCCTTTACTCTCCTCTAACCATATCGCTTCATGATTCTATTCCTTTATTGTGAGCTCTCAAAAGTGAGGGAAGCACTGTGAAGAAAATGCAGGGGAACAATAAATTCACAAGTACATTTTCCAGATGCTCTGTAAAAAGCGAGTGGCAATTGTCAAGTAAACACCTGGTATGGAAACACCCTCTCAGTACAACTGTTTGTGGACCATGCATCCATGAATAGGCAAGACTCCCAAAATCCCAGTTCAGGATCCGGCTTGGAAGCCATCATCGAGCATAAGGCAGGATACTACACAGCAATCAACACCAGAGGTCTCAGATAAAGACACATTATTCTGGGACAGAATCTGCTTAAAATATTCAATAAAAAATTTGAAACCTAGAAGAGTTATCCAGCAGTCAAAGATATTAAAACAATTTTTAAAAGTCCCCACTGCAACAACATGTGGATTTTAGGAGACAGCTCAAAAGAAATGATCTTGGTAGTCCTTGTGAAGTACCATACACAAACTGGGAGCACAAATACTTGAAACACACACTTAAAGGTACCGTATTTTTTCGTGTATAAGACTAGGTATAAGACATCCTTTAAAAATGTCAAAAATTAGGGGGTGTCTTATACATGGATACATCTCCCCCCATTTTCTTAAAACTGAGTCCCCCAAAACAGTCTTATACATGGGGCGTCCTATAGATGGAAAAATAAGGTATTTTAGCCCCAAATCCTTCTAGTTTTGATGTCCAGTATCTTGTCTGTCAGCCTTTCCCTCCTGCCAAGTTTCAGATTTTCCATACAAGTCTATGGCAGAGGTTTTTCCAGCTGTTTACAAAGACAGTATCCGTTTTAACATTCATACAGCACCACAGTAACGAATAGAATATAGCCAGTAAACAGTAAAACCATCAATCAATCAATCAATCAATCAATCAGTCAGTCAGTCAGTCAATTAATCTTTATTACGGTCAAAGAAAAGACCAGACAACAGAAATAGCAGTAATAACACATATATCTACATCAGTACCAAGGAGCAGAAGCAGTAGACAAAACTGAAAACTCATTAAGAGGGTGAGAGGAATTCCTGAAAAGCAATTGCAAAGGCCTCACTAGTAATGTGCCAGAGAATGGGTACATCAATTCAGGCAGCAGAATAGGTGCTTCTACGTATATTGCTTAAAAATCAAGAGTTACCAGTTTGACAGGGTTACCCTCTGTATTTACAGAATAATGTCTACATTATTAAAACATTAAGGCAGTTGGTGGGCTAGTATGTTAACCTTATTCTATCATACTTTAAACATTGTTACGTGCCACAGAAGGGTGTAACTATGAGCATTGCAAAATAGTCACTATAAGGTCATCTGTACATATATTTCAGGGGAAATGTTGAGAAATAAGAATTCCCTAAACTGTTGCCTTTGATGCACCTATTTAAATATCCCCCCAACTACCAATGGCTGTTCAGACAAGCACAGAGAAGGACCAGTCAAGGCAACTGATTGCACAATACTATATAAGCCTACTTAGTGTAGGATTGAAGCATGAATCAGGGACACTGAACAAAACCTCAGCCTTTACATTAAACCACATCTCAGGTTTCCAGGCCTTGAGGCAGAAAATGCCCACTCGCACATATAAAATAGCAAAAAACAAACCCTCTCACATTTGCCAACACTATGATATCAGCACTTGGTTTCATACCACGCTGAGCATGATTCGCTTCATCCCATCCCTCAGCATTCCAAGAACAGGAAACAACCAGCCCAGCCACATCCTCATAATAGGCTGCATCCAAGTGAGGGAGGAAAAATGCCCAGTTTCCTTTTGCATTCAGCTGCCTTGCAGCAACTTGAGCGCATTCCCGACTAGCAGATTTACCCCCAAGCTTCCATTGTGAGCAGCAGCCTGGGCCCTTTCCCCACCAAGGAACGAGGGTAAAGGTGAGGGGCTGGGAGTGGCAGAAAGCAGATGGTTGGGCACTGGGTGCATGTGAGAGGGGAGAAACGGAGCTGAGAAATTTGGGGAAATAAAAATGGAATGAAAGTGTGAGAGAGAAACAGAAGAGAAAGAGAGTAGAGGAGACAGAGGGAATGGATAATGTGCGGCATTTGTAAAGTGCCACAGGTTTTCCACTTTCAACCTCTCATTGCTAATGTAAATTAGGTTGTGCCTGTAACACAGCTTGGATTGATTTTGAGTGGCTTCCTTGTACCCTGCCAGTTTGCCATTTGTTGGGGAGGGGACAGGTAAATCATGGTCAGGAAAGGCTCCTCTGCATCTCTCCCCCCAGATAACAAAGTCACATGCTTTAATTCTTGGTTATACCATGGTGTAATTACACTCACACATAAATAGTTTTGCGATTTCTTTAATCAATTTAATTGTTTTTACAAATGAGATTAATTTAAGCATGCTAAGGGGTGATTAATGCACATTAAATGATCTTCAATGTACAGCCCAGGAGATTTTCTGCTGAAAAGCAGAAATATATTGGCAAACTGTCTTGGACCTGCCACTGCTCACCAGCATGATGTGAAAAACCTCTGAAAGCAAAGGGAAGCAATGTTTGCTTTTATTTCTCTGAACCAAGCCCACAATAGTTTCTCAGCTCCATAATAACAAGCCTCTTCATTAGGTTCTCGTTTCCCTCCCACCCAAAAATCACTTATTGGTTAGATATATTCTTGCAGTCTCCCCACTTTTCACCTGGTCCCTGGAATCAAGCAGCCATCCTGCACCTGCAGATTGGATCCCCTATTAGGGTGCAAAGCAAAATCTAGCGGTAGTGAACCTGCCTTAAGAGCTTGTGCCAAGGAGATGTTTGACAGGCCCTGAAATTTGGAACTTTTGCCAGGAATGAACTCAGATTTGGCTCCCTGCATATGGATCACAGTCATTCTTCAGGCATAAGTCCTATAAAATTTTGTGGGGCTTGCTCCCAGGTTAGGACTGCAGTTCTGCTTGCTAAGGTGTGATAAATACTGTAAATATAAACTGAAGAGTGCCCTCCACACACTTTTCTGTTTAGAGAAGCAGAAAAACTTTAGGAAAAGTCATGTGTTTTAAATGTATGGTTTATAAGATACGTATAGGGAAACAGAGCAATAGCCCCGCCACCAAGTGTTAGGTGTCAGGAATATCAGTACAGTGGTACCTCGGGTTACATACACTTCAGGTTACATACTCTTGTTAATCCAGAAATAGTGCTTCAGGTTAAGAACTTTGCTTCAGGATGAGAGAGGAAATCGTGCTCCGGCGGCTCGGCGGCAGCAGGAGGCCCCATTAGCTAAAGTGGTGCTTCAGGTTAAGAACAGTTTCAGGTTAAGAACGGACCTCCGGAATGAATTAAATACTTAACCCAAGGTACCACTGTACAGCAGTATGGTAGGAAATGGATACCAAAGAGGAAAACATTACAGCACAATAGGGAGATAACTCCTTGGCTCCAAACCCTGTCGCAAACATGCTATTGCCCTTCACTGTTAAAATACAACGAAAGAATCAGAATCAGAAAGAATCAGAAACAGGAAAATGAGTCTTTCCTAATTTTACTAAAACTTCCAGTTAGTTGCAAGGCCATTTGTTCGGCAACCTTTGGGTTGCTTCAACATTCTGTCCTTCCTCTCCCCGCCCCCCATCCAGCCTTTATTGCTGCAGCCATTGCCAAACAACCCACCGCCCTTATTACGCGTATTCATTCCTGCCCAAGACTTCATTTTGAGGCCTTGATCTTATCAGCTCAACGTTCTGTTGCTTGGCGCAGTTTCTGAGACAGGTCTGATAAGACTTAACTCACTAAGTAAAAAAAAAATCTGTTACTGCTTTATTAGGTCATGTATAGCTATTAAGAGTTCAGTCACAAAGCAGTCCCCACAAGTGGAGAGGGGTGAGGTGGGGTACCTCAGGCCTGGGTGCTCTCTGTCAAGCCCTCTGGACTGCTTTCGGAGTTCCACAGGTGGTGGTTGGATGGTGCCTTGTATGCCTTCTTCTGGCAACTGCAGCAGCCAAGCTGGGGCCAAACATATTGCTTTGCTTTCCTTTGGACCACATCAACGAGGTCAAGAGGAGGGTCTTGTCATCTGGGCAGCCCAGGAGCTCCATACACACTGCCCAGGCTTGTTCCCTGGGGAGGTCACTTTGGTAATAATAATAATAATAATAATAATAATAATAATAATTTATTATTTATACCCCACCCATCTGGCTCGGTTTCCCCAGCCACTCTGGGCGGCTTCCAACAAAAGATTAAAATACAATAATTTATCAAATATTAAAAGCTTCCCTAAACAGGGCTGCCTTCAGATGTCTTCTAAAAGTCAGATAGTTGTTTATTTATTTGACATCTGATGGAAGGGAGTTCCACAGGGCGGATGCCACTACCGAGAAGGCCCTCTGCCTGGTTCCCTGTAAATTCGCTTCTCGCCGTGAGGGAACCACCAGAAGGCCCTCGGCACTGGACCTCAGTGTCCAGGCAGAACAATGGGGGTGGAGACGCTCCTTCAGGTATACTGGGCCGAGGCCATTTAGGGATTTGAAGGTCAGCACCACCACTGAATCGTGCTCAGAAACATACTGGGAGCAACTTTGGTGCTGCTAAGCAGTGGTTTGACTTCACCCCCAGAGAAGTACTCCATTGCCTCTTGAGACAGATGGATGCCTACAGTCTGTTCCTAGTGGAAAACATCCAAGTGGAAACTGGAAAACATCCACATGGAAAGTCTCATCGTATGTCCACCTACTCTGCTGAGATGTGCTCAGTAAAGCTCAAAGACAGCCACTCTCTACACAGTGGCAGTGCAAAGAGTTGCTTCATGATGAGAAATGTGTTGTGTAAATTAGCCACTGTGCGGAAGATTTCACAAGCCAGCTGTTTATGGGCTTGTTGGACCTAAGCCCATGGTGGAAACTAAACCTTGGGATTTCCCTGCCTGGCAAGTATCTGTTCCAGGCCTGACATTCATCTCATGCTACTGTAATTAATTTGTAAAATCTGACTGACAGGTAAAGTTGCAAAGCCACTGTGGACTCTGCCACCTCACAAACAACAATCTGTGTTCCATAGAAGGGGTGAGTGAGAGCAAGTGAAGTCAGAGATGGCTAATGTATGGCCTGTAGGCTAGATGCATCCCAGAGCTATTTTTTCAGACTCCTTCTGGCCCTGACAATAATGTTTTCAATCTGTAATAGGAATAGAGATTCCACACTTTAATGTTAAATCTCTCTTTCAGGTTTTGAATGTATCACAGTACATATCTATGTATTATGTTATGGCCTGACAAATGTGCCTTACAACTATGAAGCCCTGACAGCTATATGGTGCCAGATTTATGGCAAATATATTTAAGGCATCAGTGAGGATTAGAGAGTTGCTTTCATGCTGCAGAGCAGCCTTCCTCAAGCTGCTGCCCTCCAGTTATTTACTGAACTTCATTTCCCATAATTCCCGGCCATTAGCCATGCTGGTTGACACCGATGGGTGTTTCAGTCCAAAACAGCTGGAGGGCACCAGGTTGGGGAAGACTGTTCTAGTGCAAGTAAAGATGCAATGATAGCCAGTGTTAAATCTTTCTCAATACATTGCACAGATCTGCACACCCAAAACTGCGGTTGATCTTACTTCATCTTCATATCAGTAGCTGTTGCAGTCTAGCAGATACTGTGCGGGGCTGAGAAGAGGAACCGAGTTTCAAAACCCTAATTAGTCATCAGAACTTCAAGCAGACATGCACAGATTAGGACTCAGCCGATTGTAACATCACAACTGACCAATTTACCCAAATACATGGATTGCACATCTCACTGCACCACCATACTGATAAAGGGCAAAATATTAGGGATCACTCCCTAAGCGTCATTAGGGGCCAAGCTTGATGATGTGGGAGGAGGATAAGTTAGGCTGCAACATCATAGTAGATGTATTACTCTCTTGTGCTAACCTTTGGGACCCAGTTGTGGAAAGGAAGCATCATACACACACACACACAAACAAGTGGGAATTATTTGGTGGGCATCTGGGAGGGAAGTAATAATCTGTAGGGGAAACCTGGATGGGAAATGAATCTGCAGAGAGAGAAACATCTCAGTCAGGTCATGTAGGCTAAGGAGTAGTTGCTTAACAACTTCAGAAAACCCCTGCTGGGTCAGACAAATCTTCATATTGCCTAGCATTCTGTTTCTAACAGCAGTGAGTCAGGTGCCTCTGGGAACCACAGAAGCAGGGTGTTTCAAGAGCAGTTTTCCATGCAGATCCAGCCCATAATAAGCAACATATTGTTGTGACTTTGCAAGTGTCTGCCATGCCTAAAGAAGTGTAGTTTACCAGTCCAGGTCCTAAGGGCCTTGCAGCCCCTATCAGTTGTGAGAGTGCATGGCAGAGGTGGGCAGAATGAAGATCAGCATCTACTGGCAGGTGCTCTGGGAGATTTGCAGTTGATCGGCAAAGATTTCCGACTCCCAACTGCTTAATAATTGCAACAACAAAATTATTTATTCTACTTAAATTAGGTAGTTAAAACAAAGTAACCAGGACTTTGTACAATTCCCATCACAGCCAATATTCTTACCAGCTGCAGTAAGAAAAGTGGGAGAATCATAACTGCTGTTGCAAAGGATGGGCTTTATTATTTACCATGCAGCATCTAGGAGGTGGTTCAGGCATTTTCCTTTGAGTAAAAACCATATTCACTAGCATCTTAATGCAGACTTTATGGTTTCTGCTGTGGCTTGTTTATCCATACATCAGCTTGTCTCAAAGGAAGGGGTGGGGGAGGAAATTAAGAACATTTTGGCATGCTTTGAAAAGGAACACATGAAAGCTTCTCGAGGGGGAAATACAAATGTGCCGAGAAAAACCAACCAAGAGAGGTTATTTTATAGAGTATGAGTTATGAGCCTTTTTTTTTTAACTCTAAGGGTGGGGCCAGCAATTTAAGGGGGGGGGGAATGGGCCCTTGGATGACCATAAGTAGCACTTTAGATCCCAGATGAATTGTCCAGAAGTTTCCTAGAAAAAGTGGCTGATGTTTACTGGGCATTATGTGTGAATTGAGCTAGTAAGTTCATGGCAGAATCATAGAGTTGGAAGCGGCACAATCATGGGTCATCTAGTCCAAACCTCCGCAATGAAGGAGACAGATTGCACTGGATCTTGTGCTTATATTATCTGAATTTCCTGCTTTCTCTTATAACCAAACAGTTGTAATAACAGAAAATTTGTGAAGGAAATGTTAATGCTTTCTACTCTAAATAAACCATTTTTCTATACTGTGAAAAACAAATTAGTTCTAATTTGATTCTTCCCTCTGTGTGTGAGAGAGAGGGAGGCTGGAGAATCATCCTCCCTTCTCTCCATCCTCCCCTCAATAAACTGCCCCAATAAATGCCATGCCAGCCCTGTAATCAAGGCATTCAAAAGGGAAATAGATAGAGTCAGATGATGGTTGGGGTTACTATAGCGTGTGGCTCTCTTGCAAGAGGCCATTGGTAGGACAATAATTTGGAAACTGAAAGCTACTGTCACAGGATGCTTACCCTTTGAGAAGGGGAAATGATTTGGAGGTTAAAGGTAGGGACTGAACTACAGAACAAATCACAGCATATTCTTCACATGTTCTGTTTCTTTCCCAAGGGCTGTTGTCTCAAGCCTTTTTACTGGGATGAACATCTGGGATGGGGGTCAAACAAACCATGGTTAAGGAAAGGTGCTGGGTTCACAGGTAAATTCCAAGTCATAGCTTAAACAAAAAGCTTATAAGCCAACAACAGAGCAGGGTTTCATATCAAGGTGGTTTTTTTGGAGTCAAGAGAAAGTGCCAGTCCGAGTAGCTTGGCAGGGTGGGTGGGACTTGTGTCATCCCCACCTTTTGCAGGCACTGGTGTCCAGGTGTAGGCCTTCGGTCCTCACTAATCCAACAGTCCCTTCACCTGTCCTTTCTATCTGCTTGTCTTCATTGCTGACTGAAGCCTCAATACACATCCAGAAAAGAGCATTCTACCAGAGGCACAGGTGCTTTTCATGTATCACCTTCTACAACCCAGCCAGCTTGCATTCATGAAACAGCTACTACAACCCAGAATAGTGCATGTGGCAAATCAAGGTTTACAGCCAGCCTTTGTTTGATTTAGGGCACAGCCGTCACCCTCCCTCCTTACCCTCCTCCAAGCCTAATGGAAAGCAGTTTGTGAAAGTTGGATGGCTTTCAAAATCGGCTTTCAATTGCGCCCAATTTCTTGTGTGAATTAGTAACATACTCAGCAGACTCTGACACACCCCGTGAAACATAAAACTCAAGAAAACAGTTCCACAGGGCACATATCTGGGGTGTATGAATTAGTAATACAAGAGACACTACTTCTCCATGTCTACAAACTCAGCAAAACCTCCCACATCTGTAACACAAGAAGCTACCTTTACTCTAGAGCAATTTGCCTCTTTTGTTGGGATCCTTCTGGGAATTCACAACACTGTGCAAATAACATTTGTGAGGTGACAGCTAGGGCACCATGCATTAAAAACATCCTGTATAATGTGTGACTCCTGCAGAGTTGTTTGTGAGACCTCTAAACATAACCCTCCTACTAATTATTCACCTAGCTATTCTCTCTCTCTCTCTCTCTCACACACACACACACACATACCCCCCCCCCATATTCCTTTGCAAAGTATATTTCAGATTGCTTACGCTTTCCGTGTGCTCTTAGAGGCCTCTCCTTTAAAGTCAAGGTTGGGTTATTATTCTGTTTAACTGGTTTGCTTTCCAACCTGGGCTAGCTAAGTAAAAACATTATTCTTGTCAACCCGTAAGTTAATGTAACAGCCTTGTGGGCAATGTATTCTCATATAATTTGACACCCAGAGGACTTGCGAGAACACAAAATTAGCTACTTTAACCTGGTGAGTTGCCTTCCTTTTTAGGACTAGTTTACTGTAACAATTTTAAATATTAAAAAACACAAGAATGTATTCTTGATCCTAATGAGAAAATAGGTTTAGTCAGTGCAAAGAACAGCTTGGGGTTGATAGGGTGGCTGAGTGCATTATTTTCTGAGTCAGGCTTGCTGTTTACCTTTGCAAAGATTACAAAGCACATTTTAAAGCCAACTTATAAAGGCGACTGCCATGGAAGTAGCTGAAATGTTTCCCAAATAGGGGAAATATACTATTGTCCACTGAGATGCCATGTTTGGAAACACTGGGCATTGTGAGCAAGTTCTTCAAACAAGTGCCATGTAGCAACCTGACTTCCTTTGGTTATGAAACCAGAAAAATCTCACTGGTTGCAAAATTAGCAGTTAGTTGCATGAGGTTTCAGGAAATGTTCGATTCTGCCAACTTTACAACAGAAAACTCTAACCTGCCTGCAACATGCCACAATTAAATGAGCCCAAGTTTCATTGAGTTTCAATAAGAAACAGTGGTTAGCCTATAAAAGCTGTGCCAGGGCTACTACAGAAAGTTATTTTTACTGGGGAATGAAAGGTCAAGGTTGGAAGTTCTATTCAAGCAATTCAAAAGGAACTTCAAAAAAAAAAATTGTATTAAAAGAAAAAAGCACACTAACCCCGTAATTCAAACCTCATGTAGAAAGTGCAAAGCCTATATGGAAATGTATTTAATGTAGATGTATGTTTATCATATTTTGAATACGTTTATGAATTTTTATTATCATATTTTATTCTTGAAAATTGCATTGGGACTTGTTGTGGGAAGTGATTTGTAGATTCAAGAAACATAACCTAACCTCTTTCTTTTAAATGAATTCATGCTATGATGAGCTTTTTTTAAAGTTTTAAAATAGAAAACCTGCCTGCAAGACACACACACTTATGCCAACACCACACATGAGCAGAAGAGCTGAACAGTCCTTTTCAGGTTGGTGAGGTCCCAAGGCTGGTTTTTGAGAGAAGGCAAAACATAGGAAACTGCCTAATACTGAACAGACTAACAGAACAGCACATCTATTTCCGTAGTCTCTACACTAACTGGCAAGGTTTCAGAAAGGTGAACTCTACCTGGAGGTGCCCCAAATTGAACCCAGGATCTTCTGCAAGCAAAGCACTGAGCTATGGTCCTTCCTACACACCAGATATTAATCCTGTTCACAATTCTCCTCTGTCTGGGTCAAGGCTTATTTATTTATCTATTGACTTAAATGCTCAGGCAGCTTCTCTCTGTATATCTCCATAGACAACAGAGACTCAGTGGAAGGTGAGAAAATCTCATGTGCATGCTGGAATACCACCAAGGGGAGACACATTAAAATTCAGGGTCCAATCTACATGGAAGTTTTGGTGTGAAAAGAGATGTGCTGTCACAGGCACTGGTGACTTTAGCCCATTTTTCTCCCTGTGGTTATGAGGCCAGCCCCCTTACCAGAAGCCACAGTTTCTAGCCTATGAGAAACATACTTGCTTTGTCACACTTCCTACATGAAAGTACCAAACTGCAAGCCACAGCACAGCCAAACTCCAATCACATTTCTTTTGCTTTTCAAACTTTATGAAATCACACCAACCACTAATATATCGCCCTTGGATCCCTCCCTAAATCAATATTTCCCCATACTTCTCCTTTCCTACCTTCTCCAGCTTGCTGATGCTATTCCTCCCCCACTGCTCATCGTCTGTCGTTCCCAAGAGCACATGCAGAATTATTCCTTTCCCCTCCAGTATCTTATGTCCTGCAGTTTGAGAAACATGTGGCTACCCTGCAGCCCTCCATATGTTGCTGGACTACAACTCCCATCATCCACCACCATTACCCATTCTGGCTGGAGCTGATGGGTGTCAGAATTCAGCAATATGGAGGGCAGAAGGTTCCTCATGCTTAGTTTACAGAGAAATGCCAAGTGGTGTTGCAGATCTGCTACTCCAAGTGCTGCTTTGGTCCATAGGACAGCATTAATAATGAGACTTTGAGCCAAATCCCAGCTTACCTGCAGATTCACTAGATAACTCCTATACAAGGGAAGAGTGACTTACAGGGATACTAGAGCATGTTAAGGAAATGTTGTTACACACCCTGAATGTTCACAGATTTGTAAAGTTGGAAGGGACCCATGAGGGTCATCTAGCTAGTGCAAAGAAGGGATGTAAGAACTTACTAACGTTAGTTTTCCAGAGTAACTGGAAAATATTTGGAATACAAAATAATTGAAATTTAGGTTCATTTAAAATAAGGACTAATTTGTCAGACATTCTCCTTGCACTCCCAAATCAGGGGATGGCCTACAAGGAATGCCCATATGACCCATTCATCTGCAAGATTGCGTAAGTTGCATTAATTGCCAGTTGGCTCCTTGACAAAGTTCGGGGTGCTGCTGGTTTTTAAACTATAAAACCAAACAGTGTGATCCTATGCATTTCTGTTCAAAAGTAAGTCCCAGAGTTCAACCTAATTCCCTAACAAGTGCCTTTAGGATTGGAGTTCTACAAAGCTTGAGCTCACTATGCCTTAGGGACTACGTTATATTTCTGGACTAAAACTCCCACCATACTTAGCCATAGGACATACCAGCTGGGACTGGTGAGAGGGAGTCCCAACAATATCTGAGGAGCCACAGGTTCCTGTCTCCTGCCTTACAGCAGACTGTTCACAATGTGAGCCGATCTCGTTAAGAGTGACAGATTCAGCTCTGCTTGGATTTTCCCCATGGTTAAAAGGTTAGAATAACAGGGGCGCAGAACAGGGTCTGATCAGTGCCCCCCAGCACTTTGGAATTAACTACTAATACTATGAAGCCTTTTAAAGTTCTTCCAGTTGTAACGTTAAGATGCATACACTAGAAACTTATCTTCTACCCAGTTTCAACAGTATTTTATATTTTGTCTTGAAATTATGAGCTTTAACGATACTTGATTTTTATGAAGGATTTAAAAATTTTGTTTACTGTCTTTATATGCTGATTTCATGTAAATTCTGCTTGGCATGTAGACATTAACTGCGAAAAAAAAGAGAGATAAAATAATTTGTCTATGAGAAATGAGGGACAAATCTCTTTGTTCTACTATATACAGAATTTCTCCCTTTGCTGCACAAAGTTTACTAATTAGAACAACATGACGTTTTAAGAAAAAAAGGGGGTGAGACTGAAGAATCATCTGCCCATAACTCTTCTGTGGTAATTTAACTCTCAGTAGCAACTTCTGCTGCATCCCATGGGCCAGCAATTTAACATTCCCACCGCATGGACTGAGAATTAAATTACCACTCCTCTCCCTTTTGTTGTCATGCCAAGGTCATCTGCCCTGCACCCCATTCTTCAATGAGCACCCTTGTTTTCCGGGTTTGTTTCTCTTGTCTTTATTTTCTCTACAAAGCCTTGTCAAGGCAGGATGCATATCGCTGACTGGAGTTCTTTAATTAACTTAGCCTCCATTGAAGGCACATCATCTTAAAGTATCTATACATCTTTTCATAAACTAGGCAAGGGGAACGACAACAGGGTATTCTCCAATTAGTCAGTCCCTTGGATTGATACATTCCCACCTTTATTCAGAGCTCCTTGGGAGGGGAGTCACTTGTTGCTGTTTTTAAAAATATGCTTCTTTTACCCACCAGACTTCCATCAAAGTCCTTTTAATGTGGCAAAATACATACAAAGCTCCAGCCAGACACGCAGAAGCCATTCCCTCTGCTGACCTCTTCTGTGTGTCACATAGCTAGGAGTCAGCTTTGCCAAATGCTTCCCCTCCTCTTCATCGGGCTTTGCCGTCCGACAAATGACTAAAGGGAAATGTTTAAGGGCTTAGGATTCCAGAGTGAGCTAATACAGGATGCCTTTGGTTATTGGGGGGGGGGGGGCAGAGAGAGAGAATGAAGAAGCTAGAACGCCTCCTAACCTCCCTCCCCCGCCTCCCTAAATTTAAAAATGGGATGAATGTTACCATTTTTGGACATGAGTTTTGCACAAGCCCAGCCCTAAACCGCACCATTCAAAACTTGAAGTGAGCCACCATCCCGCTAGCGAAGGGCAGAGAGCGAGGGAGAGCGTGGCTCTGCGCGCAGGCGGGTCACGAACACCACCCAACCCAACCCATCGGCCTGACACAGCCCCCGCTTCGGATAACCTGGACCCCCCACTTCCCCGCTCCGGATTCTCGCCCTACAAGAAAGAACTGCAGGCCGCCGGCACGAGGCCGCTGGCCAAAGAGATCTGGTTGCTCGACCTTCCCAAAGACACCTTTAGATTTCTGGCGGCTGGAAGTGGGGAGGGGACAACCCCTCCTTTAAAGCAACTTCCCTTGGCGGGTAACTGCTTCGGGAGAGGAAGTGTTGCCGTTCAGAATGACACTGGGTGGCAGGGAACACGCGCTACCTACGCGCCGCCCTCCCCGCGGGGCGAAGGAGAGGGAGCCCCGCTGCTTCCACCTAGCAAGGCAACAAAGCGCGCAAACTGCCCAGCCACTGACTTCCCTGCTCGAAGAGCCCCTCCGGGAAGGTGGCGTTGCGAAACGCTGGAGAGGCCAGCCCAGCCAGCCTGTCTCCCGCCCGCAGGCGAGGAAAACATCTGTTGCTGGAGGAGGAGGAGGTGGAGGAAGGAAGGCAGGCAACTTCGGCGCCGAGGCATTGAGCAACGCAAACGGCTCCGTCCCTTTACCTTCCGCCACCCTTTCCGCGGCCGACCGCCTTATTTCAGCAGCGTCTCCCCCTCCCCCTTCTGCACGTCACCTCCGCTGCCTTTCGCTAGCAACCTCATGCTTGCCTCTGACGGTGTTTCTTTTTAAATAAAAAAGCTTTTTATTTTAGGGGAAAAAGGCTACATACGGGCAAAGCATGATCTGGCAAAGCTGGTCTATTCCGAACGAAATAGATCCCTAGCCAAGCCTATGGAAGAACTTTAACCCCTGCCCTACTGCGCGTGTGTTTTAAAGGGAGTTCTTGGTTATTATGAGCCCTCTCCAATTATTGCGCCCTGGGAGCGAGACGCCACCGTCCACACAAGACATTATTTCCGTGTCAGATCGGCCACGGTGGGGACGGCGGAGGAGGAGGTGAGCGAGCGTGCGTGAGGGAGGGAAGCGGGCAGATCTCCCGTGGAGACAAATCCTTAGCCGCGCTGGGCTGAGCGTCGCGCCCACCCCATCCCCGCCGCCCGCCCAGACACCAGAAGACGGAGAGGAATGGAACGGCGCTGAAATTCTTCCACGAGGTTCCCGAGGAGAGGGCGGCGGAGGCGCAGGAGAAGCGCCTGGTATCCTGGGCTCAGCAGCTGCTCCGGATCTACACAGCGTGGGCAAAAATCAGGGGGCAAATGGAAACTGCACAGCAGCATGTGCGGGTTGGCGGCGCCCACGAATCTCCTCGGCGGCGCCCCACGGGATGCCGATCCCACACGCTCCCTCCACGCTCCCAGATTCCGCCGCCGCCGCCTCCTCGGTCTCATCTAGACTGATGGGGCTTCTGCTCCCCTCCCCACCGCCCACCGCCGGAGGGAGGCGAGATCCAGGTTTACCTTCCTCTGTTGCTTTTCCCAAGCCGGATCCAAAAGTAGATCCCTGTCCCAGTCGTCCTCGGGCTGCATGTAGTCGTTGGTTTGCTGAGAGTCATAATGATCCATTCCTGCGAGAGGCTGCCGGGGGTCCTTCGGTGCTGCTTCGCCTCGTCGGGGCTGCTGGGCTCGACAGCTCCCTGCTGCTGCTGCTGCTGCTGCTGCTGCTGCTGCTGCTGCTGAAGGCGCAGCTCCACTTGCAGCGAGAGCCGAGAGAATAAGGCAGCTCCCCCTGCCAGATCGCAATCTAATCTTCGCACACACCGAAAGGGGTGGGGGGTGGGCGACAAAGCGGCCCTGCCTCCCGATTGACCTTATTGGTTCAGCGGAGTTGCCCAAAGTTCATTTTCGAGGGCCACCCTAACCCCGATTGAGTCTCTCCGGTGTCAATCGCAACTTCCAGCGGCTCTTATAGGTCGGTTTAAGAGCGCTTTCCTCTCCCCCTCCCGGCTCGAGTTTCCTTCCCTCTGCACATGTGACGTCTGAATTTCATCTGCTCCGTGGGAGCGGCGTGGTGACGTCTCCCTTGAGTTCGGGGGGGGGATTTTACAGTTCTAGTCCCAGAAGCTGCTGAGAGGACAAATATGCGGTTTTAACCTACTGGTGCCCGTGGTCATGTGTTGCAAAGCAATGCAAGGAATGTGAGGGGACTCGGTAGGATTCAGCGCCTCCTTTCTCTTACGTGGAGCAGAGAGTCAGTCACCGTTACGAGAAGTTCGGTGTCCGTGAGAAGCTCCTGCAGCGGAAGACACTGGGAAACAAAGCTGAAATGAAGTGGGGTTTGTTCCCACCTTTGTTTTACGTGCTCTCTCCCCGCCCTCTCATAATTTAAGAGGAGATTTGCTTCTGGCTGCCTACAAACACTTCACACCTACAGCTCTTAAAAGATAAAAATAAAGGCTTGTGATTTGTTTTATTTTTTGAGGGGAAGGAACCCAGCATATTCAGTAGATTGCCAAATTTGAACGGAATCTAGTAGCAAAATTTCGAATGCAACATTTGAATTTACTAAATGCTTACCCACTAAAACTTTGATCTCTGCAGGGACAGAATTTCTGAAGGGCATTTCATCCTTTTCAGAATACTGTTATTTTAGGATAGCAACATATTAAAAGGGTTTGTGAGAAATACTTTGTGAGAGTTTCCAATCCAAAAGGCAAGACACTTTGAATATTGTTGGATCAAGACTAGGCCAGGGAGGAGGAACCTACAGCCATGCAGATATTGCCAGGACTCTCAGCTCCCCCCCCCCCAACCATGGGCATAGCAGGGGAGGGCAGCTGCCCCCCTAGATCAAGCAAAACAATCGAAATACTTAACTAACTGACCAATCACATCAGTTCTGCCCCTCCCCTAACAAAAGTCCTGCCCCCCCCCCAAAAAAATCCTGGCTATGCCCATGCACCTCAACTCCAGGTGATGGAAGCTGCAGTAACTTTTTTAGCTGTGGTCCTGTGGGAATTATGAGCCCATAGGCTCCCTATCCATGCCCTGGAACCAATTTAGATAACTCTGGAAGCTCACAAACAAGGCATGAGGAGGATTACTAGAGGCCTCCGTCATGGTATGTTCCCAAGCATCTGGATCTGTGAAATCTGCTGCACCCAACCCTGAAGGTTCTTACTCATTCTCATGCCTTGTGGCAGAAGGAAGACATATCCGGCATGAATTTGTCTAGTTCCTTTTAAAAAGCCATCTAGGTGCCATCGTGACATGGTGTGGCAGCCAATTTCATATGTACTTCCTTGAGTTTGTTCTCCTGAATCCACTGCTAACCAACTGCACTGAGTGACCCCAAGTTAGTTCTAGTCTATGAGGGGACGCGGGTGGTGCTGTGGGTAAAACCTCAGTGCCTAGGACTTGCCGATCGTATGGTCGGCGGTTCGAATCCCCGCGGCGGGGTGACCTCCCGTCTTTCGGTCCCAGCTCCTGCCCACCTAGCAGTTCGAAAGCACAATTAAGTGCAAGTCGATAAATAGGTACCGCTTTATAGCAGGAAGGTAAACGGCGTTTCCGTGTGCTGCTCTGGTGGTTCGCCAGAGCAGCTTTGTCACGCTGGCCACGTGACCCGGAAGTGTCTGCAGACAGCGCTGGCCCCCGGCCTCTTAAGTGAGATGGGCGCACAACCCTAGAGTCTGGTACCTTTACCTTTTATGAGGGGGTGGAGTGTTGCTTTCTACACCAACCATGCCTAGTCATATTCTGATTTTATGCAATGCTATGGCTTATTATCAATTATTGCAAGTAATGAATTCCCTATAGGAAATTGCATATTTTATTTTGCTGCTGTTTAACTTGACAAATTGTAGAAGCTTAAAAAGATGGATTGTATCCAACTAGGTTTTACTCAGAGCAGGATTACTGAAATCAGTGGACCAAAGTCATGTCTATTAATTTCAGTTTGTCTACTCTGAGTATGACTAACATTGGGTACATTAATTTAACCAAAACCTTTCTAACCAGGAGAACTTATCACATAGAAAATTACAGAGTTTCATGTTTTGTTCATATCTACTTTGCACAACTAAGCCTGTGAAATACAAGTCAGTTGATCCTGTGTACTTACTCTCAGGAAGACTGCACTTCAACTTCTGCAGATGTACTTCAGATTTTATAATTTACCTATTAGTACATATATATATCCTACCCTACATATATATATCCTACATATATATATCAAACGCATCTATTCTTAAGGAAATCAGCCCTGAGTGCTCACTGGAAGGACAGATTGTGAAGCTGAGGCTCCAATACTTTGGCCACCTCATGAGAAGAGAAGACTCCCTGGAAAACACTCTGATGTTGGGAAAGATGGAGGGCACAAGGGGAAGGGGACGACAGAGGACAAGATGGTTGGGCAGTGTTCTCGAAGCTACCAGCATGAGTATGACCAAACTATGGGAGGCAGTGGAAGACAGGAGTGCCTGGCGTGCTCTGGTCCATGGGGTCACGAAGAGTCGGACACGACTGAACGACTAAACAACATATCCTACCCTTCCTTAAAGGAGCTGAGAGATCACAACTGGTTCTCGGCCTACTGCCTTCACCCACACAACAGCCCTGTGAGGTATGTCAGATTCAGATTTAATGACACATCCAAAGTTACTCAGTGAACTTCATGGCAATTTGAACCTGAGTCTCCCGTCTCTTAAACAAGGTCATCCTTCCAGCACTGGCAGAGGAAGAGGAGTGCGGGGGGAGTGCACTGCCCCTGGCAGTGCAATCCCAGTGGGGTGCCATCGCGGCCCCCCTCACCTGTTCTGGGCATCACACCCCCGAAGGCGGCACGCCACGCCATGTCCCCAGGACGCACACCAGCCCCGCTCCCACCTGCTCTCCGCCCCCCCCCCATGCCAGAGCATGAAGCTCCGCCACTGCCTTCCAGAAGGACAAATGTGAACTCGGAGGATAAATACCTGTCCCTTCCACAATTGCATAAGACAAACTGAAACTACATTTCCAGGAAGTGATCCAACTGCACTATACAGCTGGCTCACCTATTTCTATGTGCTAACATTTCAGCAAAACCATGCAGAGGTGTCTGTGAGATCTCACCAGAACCTGGAAGTTGTGGGACCCCAGTAAGCAACGTTTTGGTAGGGGGCAACAAAGTGGGCAGGCAGCACATGCACAGGGCAGCAGCACCTTCCTGTTTTGCCTCAGGCTGTGAAATAGGATGGACTGCCCTTCTCTCTCTGTGTTTGTGTCCCCTCCCTTCCAATGTAGCAGCTGCATGTATAGCACAGAGGAGGAAGTTTCCTTGCCTCCTATTTTGTCTTGGTGGGTTGCAGGCTGCTTCTCTCTGGCAACACCACTGGGGGAGTGCATAATTCTGCAAGAGAACTCTGCATTCCTTTAAACTAGATTTGGCAGTGCAGCACAGTAGACATTCCTGGGGTCGCAACTGCTTGAGGTGAAAACTAAAATAAGATGGCAGCCTTGGTGCTCCTAGTCAAGCGGGGGATAACATGAGAGAGAAAAGGAGTGGGTGTAAAGCTGGAGTTTGTGCTTGAGAGACTCTGCGATGAGTTTTCCACACTGATCGTCTGGAAACACTGCTTCTTAACTTCCCACCCTTACTTTGGACACCGAAGGGGAGGACAGATTTATGTTCCATAAACAGGGAATTCAGTCCCTCGGCACAACCGTCTTGTTAGAACTTGCAGGAAGGAGATTAACAAAGTGCTACGGTGAAGCTTAACAATGTGTCTGAAAGCAACAGTATCACATTGTTGTTCTTTCTGCACTGGCTATTTGTTGCCTTTGTGGAACATACCTTGAATCGCTCTGTATGCAATTCTCCCGCCCCCCTGCAGCAGTTTTATTCTTTTCTATGCTATCCTATACTGGTATATTATGGTAGCTTAGGCAAAAAGGGTAAAGCCAGTGACATATGAAGAGTAGAGCCTTGCTGGATCAGGCCAAAAGCCCACCTAATGCAAAAATCTATGGGATTTCCCATGCCTATGGGAAACGCACAAACAAGGACCTGAGCACAACAGTACACTCCCCACTGTGGTTCTCTGGGTCTTGCTGAATGACAGCTTTCATAATCACTGACCACTGGCCAGGCTATCTGGGGCTGCTGGGAGTCCAACCACATTTGGAGGGCCATAGGTTCTCAGGCCCTGATCTAGAAGCAAGTGGAGCCCCAGGAGCAATGTTCATGTTATAGATTCATACTGATAGGTTCATACTTCTCTGCACATTGTATGTATTTTTAAACTGCATCAATAGTGACCCCAAGCATTTATTTCCTAAGGCTGTTGGGGGGACGGACTACGAGTGAGTGTGGATAATTCGTGTATTATGAAATAGAAGCATATTTGTACATGAATATGAGCTTGCACTTATTTCAATTAAATTTGATTTTAGTAAGTGTGCCTGAGAGCAGGAGCTTAGACTAATTGCACTACTTATAATAGAAAATTAAGTAAAACTGAATTATAATGGCTTATGGATGCAGGTTCCCTAACTAGGTAAGGTAAGGTAAAAGACCCCTGGACAATTAAGTCCAGTTGAAGTCAACTGTGGGGTGTGGCGCTCATCTCTGCTTTCAGGCCGAGGGAGCCAGTGTTTGTCTGCAAACAGCTTTTCTGGGTCATATGGCCAGCATGAAAATTCTGAAAGTGGTGATTATATGCATCTGCTGCCAAAAATGATACAAAATCCATTTAAGTGTTGAACAGTATATTTATTTTAGTGTTTTATCAAGCATCCATCTCAGGAACAGAGTAATTTTCCTGAATGTTACATGGTGTGTCCTGTTCTTGATGTTGAGTGGCAACCTCCACTTTGTGGTCTTAGCTTCATATTTCACTACCATAAATTGTTTAAATGATGAATCAAGTCCCAGTAACTGTGCATCAGCAGCTGCTAGATGTACATGTAACCAAGAAGGACGTTCAGGCAGCAGGTAGATGGCCACTGACAGCTGACAAAAGAGGCATATGGCTGGAGCCAATCCAATAAGAGTAGCCCTCCCACCCCGCCCCAAATTAATTTGTACACAGCAGATATTATCTCACCTGACAAAGTCTTCATTAGTTTCCACTAGTATCTTTTGGGGCTTTAAATAGCTCTGCTACTCATGAGACTACTATTGTTATAAAGGAAACACTAGTAAAGCTATAGAAGCACCCTGAGGTCACATAAACAGCAGGCCCAGTTTAGGATTTTGTGCAGTTCTACCTCACTGTTACCTTCCTATGCAATACTTTCTTCTCCATGTACAGTGGTACCTCGGGTTACATACGCTTCAGGTTACATATGCTTCAGGTTACAGACTCCGCTAACCCAGAAATAATACCTCAGGTTAAGAACTTTGCTACAGGATGAGAACAGAAATTGTGCTCCAGCGGCGTGGCAGCAGCGGGAGGCCACATTAGCTAAAATGGTGCTTCAGGTTATGAACAGTTTCAGGTTAAGAATGGACCTCTGGAACGAATTAAGTACATAACCAGTAGTACACTGGTTGAAGTAGTACAACACAACCATAGGCATGTGTGAGGAGTGTAGTAGTTGCTTGGAGTTTGTACTAGTTGGCAAAAATGATAATTTGTTCTAGATTAGGAATGGAAGAATTTAACTCTCTCTCTCTCTCTCTCTCTCTCTCTCTCTCTCTCTCTCTCTCTGGGGGAACCATGCTAAATTGTATATAAAAAAGGAACATTTCACTAAGGAAGTACTTGTTAGATACAAAAACATACACATCTCAACTCTTGTAAGGCAATACATACTGTAGAGAAGACAGACTGTCTTGTTTTTAAACTTTGAGATGAAAAACATGGTATTTCTTCTGTTGAAACAGCCTCAGGAATTTTGCATTCAGCTGTGCTCACGGGGTCTCAGTCACCCTCAGTTGTTACAGAAAGGCATCAGAGATCAAGCAACTGCAGGCTGAGGCCTTTTATCCTGATAAGATCAAAATTGCTACATACTGTATCAAGTGGCCCAGGGCATGAAATTCTGTATCTGCAGCCTGTCTCCTAGAGTGGCCAGGTCTTCTGCTCCCTGGCTACCAGATGATTCCAATTGCATAGAATGACGTTGACTATTACTGATGGGGAATTTCTCTCTTCTGGGAGGAAAAAAAAAAAGAGGAAGTAAATTACAGCTGCTGCACATAGAAAGCTGTAGGCTGGTAAAGTAATGGGAATATCTGTTCTCTTGATTTCCCTGGAGACGGTATTGGTTGTGGGTTCTCCACCACTATCAGGTGTATTTGCAGCAACTATATTTCTGCATTAGTGGCAGCAGTATAAGATATCAAGTAAAAAGTAACATACTATATCTCAATTTGATAATTTCTATCAGATTTCAAGGACTTGTTTTGAAAACAAAGCATATATTCAAGCCACCTGTAAAAGCTAAGCAGCAAATGCTACCAATGCACTTCAGATACTACCAATGCACTTCATCATTTCAAGCTTGAAGGAAACTGACAAAAACTGTTATTACATGTGGGAACTGTTCCTTATTACTCTCAATGATGTGTTGAGTTTGGAGAGGAGTTACGGTAATAACAAACATCACGAGTCAATTCCAAAGGTGTTTAAAACAGTGTAAATTACTCTCAGCGTTCCACAAAAGCTCAAGGTAAAATAACTTTTTAAAAAATGAAATGCTTTGTGAAAAGTGTGTTTTTTATATTTGAGGAAACAAGCAATTTTCTCCTGTGTTTGAACATTTAAGCTCAGGAGTCAGCAGAGACTTGAGAAAACTGAATTTAGATCCCCAACTCTGCTATGAACTCATTCACTTTTAATGAGTAATAATAACATTTAGTGTACAAAGATTTTAATATACATTATTTTTACTAATCCTTACAATGGTTCTCTAAATAAATTCTTATGATTGTGATTATATTGCATATGGGATTTGAAACGATCTGAGGAAAGGCAGGCAGCCTCCCATTTGCATGTGACTGGCACATGCACACCATTTTCAGCACCGCAAGGGGTGGAATGGGGCAGGTTGGGCCTATGCACATCCTGCTGATGCATGCACTGCCTTGGAATGCAACCCCTGCGCAAATGGGGAGTTGCCTTTACATGCTTACCTATGGTTACCAGAACAGGTCAGTGTATTTCCCCATTCACAACTCATCTTTTTAGTACAATACACCAGCTCTGGCTGGTTCTCTTTCAGCCTTAGTTTCCCTTCTGTAAAATGGAAATACCAGCAATTCAGCAGGCATGTGTGTCCTGAAGACTAGATAAGGACTGCAAAGCACTCTGCATGTCAATAGGGACACAGACAAAAGCCCCCTTCAGGAATGCAGTTGGCCCTGACATCTATGCATTGCTGTGGGCTGTCTGCACAAGGAAAACCACACCCAGGCAAGTACACCCATGGGCTGGGCCAGCAGAATGCCCAATGTAAGGGGCCAAGAGAGCAATGTCTTACCCATAGTGGCTAGTGGCACAGGGTGCCAAGTTCTGGAGGGCGCCAGGGAGGAGGGGGAGGCTGGACACTGCACCTCCTGGCATCAGCTCTCGCCCGCCTCTGCCATGCCGTGCCGAAGCAGCGCCGCGCCTGGAGCCTCTGTCTGCTGCCACAGCGCTGAGTATGCTTAAGACGGCACTGCTCCCAGTAATTAGAGAAGGACCATAGCTCACTGGAGAGGATCTGCTTTGCATACAGAAGGTCCCAAAGTCAATCCTGGCATTTCCAAGTAGGGCTGGCCTGGCCGGGAAAGGGATCCAAGCTTTTTAGTGCTTTAAACCAGAGGTTTAAACCAGGTGGAGTTCCTCAGGCCCAGGGGCCAAATGTGGCCCTTCAAGAATCTCTGTCTAGTCCTCCAGGCTGTACCCTCTCCCCAGCCACAACTCCCAGGGGCCACATATTAGTTATGAGCAAGGCCAGAGGGAAAAGTGGGTGTTCCAATAGGCTAGTTTCCACACATGCAAAGGAGGCATGATCTGACTTTAAGGGGACATCCCAGCGAGGCAAAGACACTGAAGAGTGCAACAGAGGACTACTGAGAATGGCGATCATCCCTAGCTAGCAAGACCAGTGGGCAGGAATGATGGGAACTGTAGTCCGAAAACAGCTGGAGACCCAAATTTGGGAAACACTGGTATATAGACCGCCTTGGGTGTACCAAGCAAAGCTCTTGGCAACCCCCTTAACCCTGACGATTTTATTAAAACCGCAGCCACACTACCAGAAGTAAACACCCAAGTCGTTCCTTAGCCTGGCTGCCAAGTTCTTTCAAGACAGCTCCGTGGGGCTTGCCGGCCTTCCCCCCCCCCCCCGCTTTTTATATTCTGGCCAGACTTTCATTTTGCCCCTTAAAACTCCCCGGACTCCACATACTTCCCGACGTGTCTGGCTGACTCACGCGCCTAGAGGAGAGCAGCGCGCGCACCCACCTGCTCTAGGCGCGTAAAAAAGAAACCAGAGCTGGGATGGGAGGGGCGGGGATCCTGGGAGGAGTCGATTTGCCCACCCCACCCCCTCCTCCCTCAGGTGCATTTGCCCACGGCAAGCCCGGGGAACTGTGGCCTGTGAAGGCGGCCAGCTAGGCGAGCGGGAAGTTCTCCCAGAGACTAATCCGCCCGAAGCGAGCCTGGCAGCAGCTACCACCACAAGAAGCCTCGGGGCATCTTTTCCAGCTCCGTGACGTCACTTTCCCACGTCCGCCCAAGCATGCGAGCATGCCCATATAAAGGCAGGCGGCCTTCCCCACCTTTCCCTCGGCTGGCTCTGGTGGGGAGCAGGCTGGGCAGGAGTCCTGCGCGGGGAGCAGCCGGCCTTACCTTAGAAGGCGGCGGCGAAAAAGTCTGGCCCCCAGTGGAAAGCGCCTAGCTACCCTGCGGCTGGGCGCGCGTTTCCTCAGCGCGCCGGCGAAGCCCTGACCCTGGGAGGGAAGCGGCTGTTCCCGGAACGCAGCGCCGCGAAAGGAGGAGGGGGCAGCCAGGCGCCCCCCACCCTCCTTGCGGCTGCCTCAGGTGGGGGGCTGAATGGGAGCGCTGTCTCTGTCAGCAAGGAATGTAGGAAAACCTACATGTGGAATAACCTTTCTTTCATTCCCTGCTGAGTAAGCACAGCCCTGCAGAGGGGAGCAGAACATTGTCACCAAGGCCAGGCTTAAACTGTAGGGGGTCGTCGAGGTGCTGCCCTCCAGGTTATTTGCTGGACTCCAGCTCCCATCATTCTTTTTTTTTTTTAATTAAAATTTTTATTACATTTTCAATTTACAGAAAAAAGAAAACAGAAAAAGAAAAAACGATCCAACTTTCAAAATGCATTTTTACATTGTTAACTGGACTTCCCCACATCTCCCTCACTCTGCGTTCCTTACAATAAACATGTCAGCAAATTATTACCTTATTTCGTGTCTTATTTGTATCTTTCAAAATATTTTACTTCTAGATTTAAAGTACCTTTTTTCAAATATTTATGCCTTAGAATAATACATAAAATAACTTTAAATTTCACCTTTTTCTTACTTATAACTTAATTTTCTATTTTCCCAATCTAGTTGCAGGAGCAAGAATTTCCAAATCATGCAGATTCTTAACATTCATACAACTTATAATGTTTTTGTAAATAGTCCTTAAATTTTTTCCAGTCTTCTTCCGTTGTCTCTTCTCCCAAATCTCGAATCCTGCCAGTCATTTCAGCCAATTCCATATAGTCCATCAACTGCGTCTGCCACTCTTCCAGCGTGGGAAGGTCTTGTGTCTTCCAAACTTTTGCAATAAGTATTCTTGCTGCTGTAGTTGCATACATAAAAAATGTTCTGTCCTTCTTTAACACCTTTTGGTCCACTATGCCCAGGAGGAAGGCCTCTGGTTTCTTAGGAAAGGTGTACCTAAACACCTTTTTTAACTCATTGTAAATCATTTCCCAGAAGGCCTTCACTTTTGGACACGTCCACCAAAGGTGAAAGAATGTCCCTTCAGCCTCCTTACATTTCCAACATTTATTATCAGATCGATGGTAAATTTTTGCTAGCTTGACTGGGGTCATGTACCACCTATATATCATTTTCATAATATTCTCTTTCAAGGCATTGCATGCCGTGAATCTCATTCCAGTGGTCCATAACCTTTCCCAGTCTTCAAACATAATGTTGTACCCAATATCCTGAGCCCATTTTATCATGGCTGATTTGACTATCTCATCCTGAGTGTTCCATTTAAGCAGCAAGTTATACATTCTCGAAAGTACCTTAGTCTTAGGTTCTAACAGTTCTGTCTCTAGTTTCGATTTTTCCACCTGGAATCCTGTTTTTTTGTCAGACTTAAAGACTTCTTGAATTTGAGCATAATGAAACCAATCTTGCACCCTATTCTTTAATTTTTCGAAGCTCTGCAGTCTCCAGTTGTCTCCTATTTTTTCTATCATTTCCCAATATTTTGGCCATCCGACCTCCATATTGAGTCTTTTTCTAGCCTTGGCCTCCACTGGTGATAACCACCTCGGGGTTTTACTCTCTAATAAGTCTATATTTTGTCCAGACCGCGAATATGGCTTTTCTGACAATATGGTTTTTGAACATTTTATGAACCTTTACCTTGTCGTACCACAAATATGCATGCCACCCAAAAGCATTGTCATACCCTTCCAAATCCAAGACATCAGTGTTCTCAAGTAATAACCACTCTTTCATCCAGCAGAAAGCCGCAGCTTCATAATATAACCTTAAATCTGGCAGGGCAAACCCCCCTCTCTCTTTGGCATCCGTTAGTATTTTAAATTTTATTCGGGGCTTTTTGCCCTGCCAGACAAACCTAGAAATATCTTTCTGCCACTTCCCAAAACACTCCACTCTGTCTATGATCTGTAGGGTCTGAAACAAAAATAACATCTTCGGCAATACATTCATTTTTATAGCTGCAATTCGGCCCATCAAGGAAAGTTTCAATCTTGACCAGATCTCTAAATCTTTCTTAATTTCTGACCAACATTTTTCATAATTATCTTTAAACAAATTCAGATTTTTGGCAGACAGGTTTACCCCTAGGTATTTTACTTTTTTAACAACATTTAATTCTGTCTCTTTCTGAAACTCATCTATTTCCAAAGATGTCAAGTTTTTCTCCAAAACCTTAGTTTTTTGCTTGTTCAGTTTGAACCCTGCTACCCGACCAAATTCATGAATTAACTCTAACACTCTCTTCGTACTAGATTCTGGCTCCTGTAATGTTAAAACCAAGTCATCTGCGAAAGCTTTCAGTTTGAATTGTTTCGCTCCGACCTGTATTCCTTGTACCAACCGGTCTTCCCTAATCATGTTCAAAAGCACCTCCAGAACTGAAATAAATAACAGAGGGGATAGGGGGCACCCTTGTCGTGTTCCTTTTTCAATTTTAAATTCTTCTGTCACCACATTGTTTACAATTAACTTTGCTTTCTGCTCTGAATAAATTGCTTCTATTCCATTTTCAAACCCCCGTCCCACTCCCATCCCTTCCAAATTTTTCTTCATAAATCTCCAAGAAATATTGTCAAAGGCTTTCTCCGCGTCAACAAAGATTAACACTGATTTTGTATTAATGTTGGTTTGCAAAAGTTCCAGAATGTCAATAATATTCCTAGTGTTGTCAGACAAATGTCTTCCTGGGAGAAAGCCTGCCTGGTCCTTATGAATTACTTCATTTAATACATTTTTAAGTCTACTCGCCAAAATGTCTGCAAAGATTTTGTAATCCACATTTAGGAGTGAGATGGGACGGTAGTTCTTTAGTTGAGTCTTTTCAGTTTCCACTTTAGGGATCAATGTGATGAAAGCTTCTTTCCACGATTCCCAGCTCCCATCATTCCTGACCATTGGGCTTTGCTGGCTCCGGCTGATGCAGTGGTTCCCAACCTTTTGTTGGCCATGCCCCACCTAAGCATCTCTAAAATCCTGAGCCCCCCCCCATATAATTCTTCTTATTCAAATAGTGAACTCCTGTTCACTTGGAGGAAGCTTAAAAGGCCATTCACTGTTAATAACTCATTCTCAAATTGCCCCCCTTAAAAATCAAATTGCCCCCCGTTGGGTGTGTGCCCCCCCCCCATTGGGAACCATGCGGCTAATGGAAGCCGGAGTCCAGTGATGCACTAGAAGGGCCACAGGGTCCCTGTCCCTGCTAGAAATAAATTGCAACGTAATCTCAGACCTAACGGTATATATGTTCACTTGAGAGGCTTAAAACAGTTAAGAGTCACTTCCACCCGCTGTGTCTCAAGCATTATTAGCACAGCATCGTTCAGAGTGAGTGGGGATGTCTCCACCTGGTGTGCACGACCTTTTCTGTTTCTCAGCCCCAAACTCCTGTTTTTGAAGCTGTCATTGGCGCATGCACACTCATCTGTACATGGGGGGGGGGGCTGGCTCCAATGTACTCTCTGCAGTGGCACCCTCCCTGTGGAACGCCCTCCCATCAGGTGTCAAAGAGATAAAGAACTACACAACTTTTAGAAGACATCTGAAGGCAGCCCTGTATTGGGAAGTTTTTTTATGTTTGACATTTTATTATATGTATTGGAAGCCACCCAGAGTGGCTGGGGAAACCTAGCCAGATGGGTGGGGTAGAAATAATAAAACAACAACAATCATGATATACCATTCATAGGTACGAAATGAATGTGGCTTACGTCTTCTGGTATAAGAACAAAACACACTTTATCTCTCTCTTGTGCTGTTTAGGCTTCATAAGTATCCACACTTTACTGTTCACTGTTGTTATATATGATGTACCTGTATACATATATACATAGAAGTAAAAAATGGTGGTGGTACAGAATGGCACAGATGGGTACAGGGGGGTGATTTTAGGGATGTGGTGTCCAATACCCATGACAATAACCCAACTCTCATCCCCAAAGCAAACAGTGTGAAATAATACCACTTTACTGGAGGAAGAAATAATTCCCAGCAACTGTGTCTAGCTGTTTAAAATGCTTGGAAATGGTGATTCCTTCACAATAGGAGCCATTGGATATCTGGGCCAGTTGAGTCACAGCTCTAACGATTCTTCCAGGAAAGCCACGGTGTCTGGATTGGCCCTACAATGCGGCTGTTCTTTGACAATGTCAGCTCACCACAATCAGTCAACAGTCCCTTTCAAGGAATTGGCCTGGACAGCACATGGCCTAGAGAGACTGAAGCTTTCACCTTTAATTCATCCCCTTGTACTTGCTTCTTGCCTCTTACCAAAAACAGCGTGTACAAAAATTATCTTGGTTTCCTGGTGCAAGTGCTTTTTTTTTTTTTTTTTTTAGTAATACAAGATTGAAAAATAATGATACAGTTAGAAATAATGATACTCATACAATTCTGAAGTCTTTTAACTGATGTAGAAGCAGAGACTTGGAAAGGACCTCAAGGATCATCTAGTCCAACACTCTGCAATGCAGAAATCTCAACACATGACCCCCATTCAATTTGAAACCATACCAGACTCTGCTTAGCTTTGCAAATGTTCTAGCAGTTTTACTGCTGCGCTGACATACCATGCACAAGTGATGACTGATTGAAAAGGAAATCACAATCTTCAACATGCCTACATACAGCAAAGATGTAGGTCCAATTTTTTTGAATGCTTTATTTTTCCATGGAAAAATGAACGAATGCCAACTGCAAGGCAAGGCAGTTTCAAAGTGCTTACATTTGCTTAATAAAAACAAGTAAAATAAGCATGCCAAATTAGATCACTCTCTAGGGCATCAGGAAATTTGGGTGGTTTAACCAAAGCAGCCAAATTTTCAACATCCCCCCCCCCAACCCACATCACTGCTAAAGAGCATTGAGTTTTCTTTCACACCCTAAGATTAAGTAATCTGGATTCAATGTGTTAATTAATTTAAATTACCATGAGAGCCAATCATGGCCAAAAGGTGGAGTGTTGGACTTGGACCCCCTTGCTCAAGGAAATCACTGTGCAACAGACTTTAGTAGGACTCTCTGATCTGATCTACATGATACGCTAAACCAAACTATGGCACACCAAGATCTTGAGAACATGGAGGCAAAGCTTGTCACCCCTTTGCTCCTCCCTGGTCCTTTTTACTGCTGTGCTGAGCTAAGCTTAGGTTTTTTTGTTGCCAGAGATCGTGTTTAGTGAGGAGAGAGCTTAACCATGAGTCCTGGTTTAAGACCATGCTGAGACAAATGTTAGGGGAACCTATCTCCACATGAACATGTATAGGACGCAGAGAGAAAAAATGCTAAATTTTGAAAAAGAACAATTTTCCTTTCAGAAACGTTTGGGTTAGTTACCTGAATGAGAAATATATATATATATATATATATATATATATATATATATATATATATATGCAGGTTTTGGTGTCCTCGGGTGTCTTCCCGTGTAAAAGTTGGGGTGTCTAGGCGACGTTTCGACGAGGTCTCACTCGTCATATATGCATCTACGAAAGCATATATATATATATATATATATATATATATATCTCAATTGAAAGGACAATCTAATCCTATATGTGTTTACTCTTAGGTAAGCACTATTGAGTTCAATGGGATTTATTCCATCCCAGGTAACCATGTATAAGATTGCAGCACACAACTTGTCTACCCATCTTCAGTTTTTCACAGACATTGCTCACTCTCTGTCTTTTGGGTGGTTTAACCATGTCTGCTGTATTTCTGCATTTAAGACAAGGGCAAGGAAGAGATTCTACTGAGCTTACCTAACTGATCTACAAAGTCACTTCATAACCCTAGGCTAGAACAAAGGAAGTTCAGCAGGCAGCTCTAAAATGCTTATGAAGCAGAGTCAGGAGTCTGACTCAGGGGGGAAGGATTCACAAAAAAAAATCCCTCCTAAAAGTGAAAATATACTTATGTGATCAGTGCAAGAACAGAAATGATTTATTTCCAGTTAGCACCACTGTAGCTCTGAAGCTGTACCATTAGATTTTATTTATTCATCACCCCCACATACAGCTGAAAAACAGCACAGAAAATATGTGTCTAAAACAATTCAAAGTAGACACCCAGGGCAGAGAACTGTTCATCCCACTGGTAAAGCCCAATGGAAGAAAAATGTCTTCAGTTGTTTCTGGCAAGTGCAGATAGTGAGCGCCTGCCATATCTCATGGACTATAAACTTAGTTCACAAGACTTCAAATGATAGCTCCATTTGTACGAATAATACTTTTTAGGAGTTTTCAGAGACAGCAGTAACCAACATGGTGTAGTGTAGACTCCCAACAAAGCTTATAATATAGCAGATTTACCGTTACACATTATATTATTTAATCATAATAATAATTGGTGACTTTTGTTTATTCATAGAAATGTCCCCATTATTTTCTCCAGTGATTAAGAGGCAAAAGTACAGAAGTCACAGGGGAATCTATTTGCA
The DNA here is from genome assembly GCF_964252035.2 of Podarcis erhardii. Classification (NCBI taxonomy): domain Eukaryota; kingdom Metazoa; phylum Chordata; class Lepidosauria; order Squamata; family Lacertidae; genus Podarcis; species Podarcis erhardii. Next base: position 48,558,442 of record NC_138497.1, on the reverse strand, counting down.
AGTCAGAACAACTGCTTGGTATGAGTATGTCGGATTCACAAAGAAATACAGATTTACATTCTTTCCCTATTACAGGGAAGTAGATTTTTTCCCCCATCACAGAAGTCATGGGCCTTGCATGGGGGACCTGCAGTGGCAGATGACTGATTTTCAGTGCAATTGTAACCATGTCTACTTAGATAATTATCAATAAAGCACAGACAAAAACAGAAAAAAATTAAACAAATGTTTATAACTACATTATATGTCCCAGTAGACTTGCTGGGGGAAAGGTTTTTAGCATCTAGAACAACACAGCCTGATATCAGTAGGCAAGGGGTTCTAAAGCTAGGTGCTGCAACACTAAAAGGTTAGCTCTTTACAAATTAGCACCAATAAGCCAGAACTTTATTGGTTTTGTATTTTAATATTTACATGAATTTGTTATAGACAGCTGATTTCTATTACAGTTATAAGCTGTTTTGAGTATATTTTTAAAGTGGAATATAAATATTTCAACAATGTGAAACTTAACGTGAAATCAAGTTTGCTGTAACAACAGGACTCCTGATATTCAGGGTTTAAACTTTAAAATATAAATTCCTAAAAAGATGAGAGTGGGAAGAGGTTTGAAACCTTCAATAACTTTATTGGTATCATTCAGTTCAAAAGCAAAACAACAAACAACCCATAAGCAAGAATAGTTTTTTGTGAAACATGTTCACCAACATTCCTCTCCAGCTATCTCATGCACATCTCTCTGGTTTTCCCTTCAGATAAGAATGAAATGCTTTCTGTTGATCACATGGAATTTTTCAGTTTATCACCAATCTTCTAGATAAGGTGCTCACGCAAAGCAATTCCTATGTCAACACTGCAGCCTCTTAGTAGAGGGGAGCTGCACAGTTTTCTGCCTTATATGGATCAGCTTGTTTGAACAACTACATTAAACTAATGAAGGTCTTTGAGGCAAACATTAAAGGCAGATGTACTTAACATCCCATTCATCCTTTTAAAAAAACTTTTTATTTTCCTGCATAAACAAAAACAACAATGACAAATGAAAAAAGTATTACTGGATGTCTCAGAGCAAGTTAAACAGGTAAGTATTTCAGAATTACATAAAGTGTCTTAATATATTCTTTTTCTCTTTCGTAAGTTAAGTTATTTGATTACATTCAACACAATTGAACATTATGGGTCAAAGAAATGGTAGGGAGTAGAAGCATTTCACTTTTTCCTATGGACTGTTTCCCCTGCTCCATACTGCCTCCCCAATCAGCTTGCCCTGTGGAAAGCCAGAAAGCCACCTAGCAACAACTTGGACCTGGGAAATATCAGGTGGGAAAGAATTTAGGCATGGCTAGGATTGTACTGTAATTACTTGATTCAGGTTAAGAGGTTCTAGCAAGGCCTTGCTCTGTTCTTTGGTAGATGTCAGGTGAGTAGATGCCAGGAACAAAGGCTTTTCACCTGGGGCTCCTTCCATTTGGAACTCTCTTTTTCAAGATGTCTTTGATGTTCCTTTCTTTATGGTTTTCAGTCAGTGCCGTGCTTGCGATAGAAGGCAGGATAGACCTCCTGTTCCATCTTGCGACTTTTAAAAGTTTGCCTTTTTCAGAGGCCTTGCAAATTTTTGAAATGAGCTGCAAATAGAGTTAGAACAAGTTCCAGCGGCACTTAATATAGGTTTATATTATACAGCAGCACTCTTTTTCCACACTGGGCAGGCTGGTGCTGCGACCACATTTTATTACCATTAATTTTGCCAGAAAACTGATCCGGGGGAAGAAAACCCTGGACTGCAACAATTTTACAAGATCATCATCTACATGCACTGTAAAAAGTGATTGGCAATTCTAAAGAAAAGGGAAATTATGGAAGTAACATGTAATTTCTCCTGTACAGCAACATTGCAAAACAGTTTACCAAGTCAAGAAAAAAGGGGGGGAAAGCAAACACCAGTCATTTCCTCCCACATCTATGTACCATCCTTCTACATACTCCCCCTATCCTATTTAAATGTCACTTGTATTTAGTTCTTTGATGGTAGGGACTCCTTCTCTTATTACAAAGGATACACATACCCTTGTTTTTTCTCTTTCTCTCCCCCTCCCCGTTTTTTAAAAGGGGCAAACAGCTTTGTACCTTCAACCAGTGCATAGCAGGAAATCTTGCTATTGCCTTTGAACTGGGACTTGTGAAGGCTACATTCTCTGATTCTTGCGAATAAGCCCTTAGGAACAAAGATCTTTTCATCTGGGGTTTCTTTCAGTGACTTACTTTTATTTCTCATTGTTTCCATTTCCTAAGCGTTCTTTCTGCTATGATTTCTCCGAATGCTCTACAAGTTCAATCAAAATCTGCTTATATTTTGACCACTCAACTAGTAATGTGTTGTCCATGTCATCATCATGAGCTGCAACTTGAAAACCAGGAGGAAACCGTCCTCACAGAGGTGCAAGCAGGGCACCAACAGCACAATCTTAACCATGGCTGCTCCTAATTAAGTCTACTGAGTTCAGTGCAGCTAACTCCTAGGTAAATGGAGTTAGGATTGCGCCATCATAGACTCCACTGTCTCCAGCTCCAAGAAGCGCTTCCTTTCATGGCATTCATAGAAACATAGAATTAAATCGTATACAAATTTTAACCATCATGGAGAATCCTGTTAAGGGAGTTGGGAACTGTAAGTTTGTGAGGTCAGCATCCTTAACAAATTACATTTCCCAGGATTTTTTGGGGGAAAGCAATGACTGTTAGTTGTATAGGAGTGCCTGAAATGTATGGTGCAAATGTGACCTCAGGAGGCTGCCTTATAGTGCGTTTGATCATGGGTGCTCCTAGCTTAGTAATATGTACTCGTTGACTGGCAGATGCTCTCCAGGTTTTCAGATGGACCTCTCTCAGCTCTTCTTGAATATGTCAGGGACTAAACCTTGGACCTTCTGCAAGCAAAATAGATGTTCTTCCACTGAGCTATGGCTCTTCCCTGGGGCTCATCCACAGTTGCTATGGTTTTTACTCCCTACTATTTCCCTGACAGTGAGAAAATGTAGATCCCATGAGATACAGAGAGCCTGGAAGCCACATCACACAAAGATGTTAATATTTGTCAAAGTACACATCATCAATGTTCCCTAGTGAACGTCCTTATATAATACCCACGTCTACTCAGAGTGCACATTTGCCTCACTATTTGCAAACATATGTTTGCCTTGTTAATGTGGTACACTTTACATGTAAATATTATCATTGCCACAATCAAGAGTTAAGCATGCTTATCCACTGGTAAGCCATTGAATGGGCTGGGCACACTTGCATTTTTGTTGGGCTGCGATCAGTGTGTGCAGCTCTAAGTTTCTTCCTCTCTCCACAAGGAAGGGGCAAGGAAGTTGAGCTGAATACAACTGAAAAGAAAATATCAGCATTACCAAAATTCTCCAAATTATCTCTAGATTACAGGCCAACATTTCACTGACACATCTTTAAATGTCCATAGCAAAGTCATGGGAGTTGTCTGCTGAGTAATTTGATACTGACTACTGAGTGCAAACAGACAAATTAAGTGTAGGGAAGGAGTGACAATCAAGTTCCCATTGGGCCTTTCCTCTTTCTGGTTTGAGTTTCCAGGCCCAGCCTGGGAGTGGTTCCCATCCATATGTGAACAGGCAACTCTCAGGGAGAAAGGGACGAAGAAAGTAGGGCTAGAACAGTATTCCTCCTTTGATCCATACTCTGCTTTAATAAAGAAGCTTTGTTTGCACATCCTACTCACATCTTTCTTCAAAAGGGCAGTAAAGAATCTGACACTACCTCAAAACAGAAGCCTGTTATGTGAACATAGTGGGATCTTCCCTGTTACATTTCTTCTTTATGTGTGCTTGCTATAGACTGGTAGAACCCACATGCTGTTCACTGAACTATAATAGCGGGCCTCTGACCTTCCATTCCAATAAATAAAGGAGGCAATAAGGCTTTTATTGAAGGCATCACAAGTGGGACTTCTCAACAATATGTTGCAACATGGAGTGCTCCAGTTCAGTGTCCAAGCCTTTGTTTGGGATACTTTATTCCATACCTTAGTTTTCTCTTCCCCAACCTCAATACATTCAGCATTCTGTGGCCACTGAGCATGCTCAGTCTTCATTGACCTGTTTGGGGTTCCCTATTAAGCTCCCCACTTCATTTAAAAAAAAAAATCATTATGCAGACCCTTGTGTTCCCCTAAGCTAGCCAATACCTTTTCCTTATGTGTAGATGGTCCCATTTTGGCTACACCAGGGGCCACATTAAGAAAATTGAGTTCACCATTAGTTTATTACGGTATATATCCTCCAGCATGTGGGAATACTTTTCTATCTATGACCCTTGTTGCAACAAATCAGATCACATCTATAGTGCTTTCAGCTTTCAGCTGATGAATGTTGTATGTTGATGAATGGTTCAACCAAGCAACAGGAAAGCAACAATACTCCCAAGGTATTTCTCCCCACACCCCAATTCAAATATTGGAGAATATCAATAGCCACAATGGCTGTGTTCTGCCTCCACTGTCAAAGGCACAATGCCTTTGAATACCAGTTGCTGGGAATCACAGGTGGGCAGAATACCTTTTCACTCAAGTCCAGCTTGCAGGCTTCCCACAGGTATCTGGTCAGCCACTGTAAGAACAGGAGTTGGACTAGATGGCCTGATCCAGCAGGCTTATCTTATGTTCTGATTCCACATCTTCTCTTTGCAAAATCAGAGTTACATGCTGATGCAAGATACGGCATATTAAGACCATTGCTGAGCTGTGCAGCTTCTGAACAATAATTGCATTCACTGAAATTTCAGGTAATGGGGAAAAATCATTTTAGCTCATCTTGCTGAAGCTTTAAAATGCATTCTAATCATGATGGTCCAAGTTCAGTTCTCTGCTGAAACAAAACATATCATGAGTAACTCTAGTCCTTGGACAGAGGAGTCAGCTAATTAGGAAGGTCATCTCTAACATCTCACTTGGCAGACAAAACAAAGACTTATGCCAGGGGGATTCAGGAAAGAAAGGTTATTTTTAATTAAGCCACAATAGACGAGGAACCACAATATTGTTTTGGAATGAAACCTATTTAAAGTAATACACCATTGCTATGGAAACGGGGAACTGTGCTGGAGAGGCAGGAAGGCAGATTGGCTAAGGAGTATTTGAGGAATCCTCAGTTTGATGGTGATCTGAACATCTAATTTTGCCATATCCCTCATCTCTCTAGAAGGTCAACAAGCCATTATCGAAGTGCGATAGGGCAACCTGGTCAACCCTCAAGAGTGCAAAGAAATGTGGTGCAATTTTAAGAAGATCCATGAGCAGAGTCTGATGATAGAATACAGGGAAGGGGAAGAAAGAGACCCTATAGAAAAACAGGAGGGGCCAGCACGACCCCTTTCTCCACCCTCCAACCACAATAGGCAAAGGTTGCTGCATGTATTTCCTTCATATTGCTGGGGTTGGGTGCAGCACATTGTTCTTGGTTTGCCCAGTGGGTTAGGGAAGTGATACTGAGAGGAGGGGAAACTGGGTATCAAGGACCTGGGCCTGTGGTGCACATCCTCAAAGTCAGATTGCTTTTCCAAAGAATAATTTCAATGGTAGATATTGCTTAGATGGATGAAGAACCAGTGGCAGGGGTGGGAAGAAGGCAAGTAAGTAGGAAGCAAGATAATGTGTATAAAATCATGTGTGGTGTAGAAAAAAAAGTAGACCCACTTCTCCCTCTCTCATAATATTGGCATCTGGGATCTTCCAACAAAGCTCAGTGGTGGGAGATTCAGGACAGACAAAAGGAAGCACTTCTCCACTTAGCCACCGTGTAATGATGGCCACCAAGTTGAATGGCTTTAATCAACCATTGGATACGAGTCATTCTGGTTATGTATCAACTCCATGTGTCATGCCTCTGGATGTCAGTTGCTGGTGAACAATATTGAGAGAGTACTATTGCACTCATGCTTTGCTCGTGGGTTTCCTATAGGTATCTAGCTGGCACTGTGGGAGCTAGATAGTGGGGTGTCTGCAGATCCACCCTCCCAACACTGAAATCTCCACTGTATACCTGGATGGGGGTGGGCAGTGGGGATGTTGGGGCCATGTGGTTGCATGAACAGGATTGCTGGATTGGAAAGCGAATAAGCAGCCGCAACACCCATGTTGTGAAGGTGGATCCATCACACCACACATGCTGCTATTGGGATTAGATAGGTCTTTACTGTGGCGCAGAAGGCTTTTCTTAGGCATTGTCTTATGGCTCTGGCTTTCAAGGGTCTTCAGAAAGGAGCCTTCCCCCATCCTGATTGTTGAACTGGAAGTGCTGGGCATTTGAACTGTCTGGGTCTTTCTGTAGACCAAGCCTGTGTGCTCCCCTGCCTGCCCCTCCTTACACTTCTGAAAGGAGCTTTGAATTATTTCAAGAACAAGTTTTGTCTTGCCAGCCATGCCCCTTTGCTCCATTCTACTGCAGAAACTCGGAACAAACTTTTTTCTTCAAAACTAGGAATCATGACCAGCCTCTGGCCAGCACTGTTTGCACAAAATCATCAGTGTAGGCATCATTTAGGGCATTGTTTCCCAAATGCCTGATATGACTAAAGACCACCCCTCCCGGAATTAAAACTCGAGGCACACTTCCACCCTATACTACACAAAAGGTTTACTTTTAGTGTGTGTGTAAGAATAAGATTTACTCACCTTCAGGAGCAGTTCATCCACCTCCAGTGTCTTCCCTGCATTCTTCAGTGTTCTGGATCCACTCCGTTCAGACATAAGGATTCCTACCTGGCAAAATAGCAGCAAAGCATTCCATGGTGCTTCAGATCTGTTGTGCTTTTCTTATTGGCAGTGTTCCACTCTCCTCCAACCAATTTAGGGAAATGTGGTAGTAGTTTATCTTAACTTCCATATATGAAAGAACACCTTCACCTGCTTGAGGGCAGGGAAGAGATCAGAGGATAGTTTGGGCAAAAATATTAACTCCCACGTGATTGCATTTAGAGGGCCAGAATTGCAGGAAGCTCTCTTCAAAATATGCTCCACGCTTCTTGGTTTCCTCTCTGTTTGAATGTTACCACCCCACATTTGTTAAGCTAGGTCTTGAGCTATGCTGCTAAGTCTGCAAAAACACTCTTGCACTTCTGGAAAACTTGCCTGGCAGCAGAGGCGCCAGCTTGCACGGGCAATTTGGGGGGCCCAACATCACATGCATGATGTTGCATGTAACGTGTGCATGACGTCAGGATGTCAGAAGTTGGGGGCAGAGCTGAATGTGGTGGCCACATGGCTTCAGCGGCCATTGGCTCTTCCTCCTGGCACCACCACTAGCGGGTGTCTTCTTTGATCCTCCTTCCCCTTCATGGCAGCAGGAGCAGGAGGAACTGGCCACTGGAACTGCACTGTGCTTGGCTCCATGCTTCACCTCCATGCTTTTTGGACATGGGGGGGCAGCCCTCACCCCCAAAATATTGGGAGACCCAAAAGGGCTTGGCCACCAGGAGCTGGCATCCCTGCCAGACAGCACAGCAAGATCTGTTAAATGGCTGAACTGAAGCAACAATTGCAGTTGTTTGTATAGGCAGAGCACTGAAACTGACTATTGTGGCTTTTTAGCCCAGCATCCAATATTGAGCCACATTTGCCTAGTTATAGATATGACACTTGGTTGAGCTGGTCAGCTGCACAGGCAGGCAAAAGAGGATCACTTTTGCATTCCTGCTTTGTTGGATTCTTCCCTTAGTTCTGAGAAGTAGCATGTTCTAAAAATGATATGAAACTTCCTCTGGACATTATTTTTAGAATACTGGATTGCATTCCTAGCGATAGGGCTCCTGACACCCCCTGTTTTTCATTTCAATTTGGATGCAGACAAACCAGAGACTGTGCCAAGCGATAAAAGTGACAGAGAAGAACTCCTTTCTTGATCCAAGACGCTCCTTCCTCCACCCTCAAACAATGAAAGCAGAAATGCTGGCTCCCTTCTCGTAGTGAACACTTTTATGGACTTGCTTAATGAACAGCAAATGTTTCTTCTATTTAGTCATGTTTTTAATACTGAAGCTGTCGGCATTCCATCCAGTCTGCACAGAAGCAAGCCCTGCACACATACACTCCTCAGGAGCACGTTATGTCTAGAAGAAAACCTGAGAGGCTAACTGGAGGCCTTCTGTCATGGTTGCTTTAAAATCAAAGACATTTTATGTCATCCTTCTGGCTTCATGAAAAAAAATACACTGCAACAGCCAGCCATTAAACTAGTGCACAACAAATGAAGCACTTAAACTGCTCAAAACTGCAGAAATGAACATTTTTGCTTCCAGTCTGAAACATTTTTGATGGATATTCACCAATAGAGGACAGTTAATCTTGCACAGTACATCCACACTGGGGAGCAGTGTAAAGAAACCTCTGGCTTTTATGTGACTGGAATGTAGCCTATTGTACAAAGGTAAACAGGGATGGCCTGTCCTGTTTCACCACTTGAGGCACAACAGGAAGTGTGACCCTGCCACTGCTGCTGTTTGTGCCACCGGCCCTGCTACCTCCTCTGGTGGCATAGAAGGAGTGTTGGCACCAGTGCCAATTTTGGGTGAGAGCTTGCTGAAATCACATGAGATCTCACGCGCTCTGCAAGATCTCACGCAATTTCAATAAGATACTGATGGAAATCAGCACCACCTTACCTGAAATCAGCGCTGATATGGGCTGGATTAACCATTAAGCAAAATAAGCACATGCTTAGGGCATCAAGGGAAAGGGGGTACCACAGAAATTTTCTAGTGCTGGATTTACCTTGAATCATATGGTGTAGCTGAACCAAGTTCCACAAAGAAGGCTCCCACAATAAAAGAAAAATACATACACACACAATAAAATAAAATAATATGCTTTAATCTTGGAAATACAACAAAATAAGAATCTGGTAACTGGTAAAGTGTCATAGAGAGAGGTAGGTAGGTAAGTAAGTAGGTAGGTATGGGTGCACCAAAATCTATTAAGTGCTTAGGGAGTCTAAAGCTCTTAATGCTGGCATCCCTTCTCCACTGCCCACAGCAGGCAGGATGTCTAAAGGTAAGAGACATGCCAACTACCCTGCCCAAATTTTACATCTGTCCCACTCTCCCACCAATCTCTAGAGCAGTTTTGCAATTAAAAAAAGTTTCCTTTGTAGTTTGTGAGTGCTTGCTGATCTAACACACCCAACTGGCTACTGTGACACGGAGAGCCTTCCACTAGCTGAGGTACCAGCAGTGGCTCCTCTCTCCTGTGTCTGGTCATCCATGCCGTGGCGGAGCAAGTTGATCGGGCACCTGGGCGGGGGCAGGGCCAGCTGGGGCAGGATGCTCCGCAGGGCCTTGGAGTCTGCCTGTCTGCTCCCACTCAGCTGCCCTACAGCTGGGAGAGGAGGCAGTGGGTGGACCATTTGGGGCAGCGCGGAGCCTGTGGGCGCCCAAGCCACCACATCACTCCCAGGAGAGACAAGTGGCTCAGGTGCACTGCAGGCCCCGCAATGAGTGCCGGCCAGCATTTTGTACCCCCCTCAGTGGTAACACCTGGGGTGGACCGCTTCCACCGCACCCCTTCCTCCGCCCCTGCATCCATACTCTTATACCTTCTGCAGTGCATTGTACACATGCAGGCTATGATCTGGAACACCCCGTTAGCAATGCATCTTTCTGGTTCTTAAACAGCAGCAATCTGGATCAAGCCCCTTGGCTGCTATTTAGCAAACCAAAATACAAGAGCCAGCCAACTGCTTAATGTCATGGCAGTCAGGACCAAACTTGATATAAGAGGGGGTTGCATCTGCTTTTAAAATGTGGGTCTGGTATATTGCATCCTTGCCCGAGTATATTTTGAAATAGTTTAAATAATGTGTAATCAGCTGTGCGAGAGGAAAAGAATTTCATTCAAGCATATTCCTGCACTGAAGATATAAATTTGATGAAATAAGATAATTTATATCCAGGGAAAGGTGCATAGGGGTATGCTAGAGTGCTGTCAAAAAATCGCAGCTCTTGCAAGTTTGCTTTCTTTGCTAATGTAATTGAACGGTGCAGTGCATTTTCACATATCCTGTACTTGTGCCAGTTCAGCCCATTTCTTTGTTTGCACAGTGACAGCTTTCCTAGCTAGTCTAATCAATTCCTACATCGTGATAGACACAAAAATGAAATGGAACCTGATTCAGTTCACCAAAGGTACTAATGAGATGGATCTTCAAATGCTGGCTCTCTTTGAGGTACCTAGATTAAATTTGGTTGTGCAAGTTCTCAGCCCAGTTAATGATATATAGCATTTAGTTTTCTTAAATATTTACTTCAGACATGACCAGATGGTGGGTTTTTATCACTGCTGCTGACCTGCAAGCAGGAGATTGCATGTGATTTTTAAAAACTGGGGAAAGAGGCTGCAACTATCTCTAGTCCAAAGAATGTCTAAAATCTATCTCCAGCCCAAAAGAATGTCTAAAATCCTAACACAACTAGGTCTGCCACAGAAGAGAAGTCGTTCTTCTTCCAAATACTTGTAGAAAATGTTGTGGCCTCTTTCTTTCTTGCACCCTAATGTTCATCTACCCATTTAGTGGACTCAGGCTGCAATCCTAACACCACTTACCTGAAAGTAAGGATGAGAAGATTTGTCGATTTTGGTTCTCTCAGTTTCTCATTTCTGCGGTAATTAGAAAACTTTTTTAAAAAACCCTCATGAAAATTCATCAGCATTTCAGTGTGAAATTGTTCTAATAGACACTTTTTTGTAATGTACACATTTTTGCAAGTTTTCCCCAATAAAATGCATTTTGGTATATAATTTTCACCAACATATTTTTATGCACACTTCCCCCTAATATTTGTATTTTTTGGTAAAAATTGGTTGGAGAACTAAATCACAAAATTCAGAGGAGTGCAAATTTCAAAGGATAACTGTGTGTTTTGGTTTTTGCATGGTTTTGGAAATTTTGAATTTGATATTCGATTCACCTTTAAATGTGAACTGAATTGGCCACCTACCCCATCCCTACCTGGAAGTAAACCCCAGTGAATTCAATAGGACCTGAGCAGACATGGTAATGAATGTGCTCTAAGCAAGAGGCCATAGACTAGGGATCAAGAATGGGAGGGCCCTGGGCCAAATCCTGACCATTAAGCTTGCTTTCGTTTGGACTGGATCTCAACTTTTGTACAGTTGAAATAAGAGAAGAGTGTTCGTAAGCAGAGAATGCTTCACCCTTTGTCATTGCGTGGCTCCTGCTTCTTCTGCAAACAAACCTTCAACTGATGAAGGAACTAAAAGCTAGTAGGGTGGCCATATTTCCTACTTCACAGAGGGCAGTCCTCTATAGAAGGGTTGTCTAGTTTGTGCCAGTTTTCAAGACAAAGAAGGGAGACCAGAGGCGTTGAACAGTTAGCATTTGTATAGGATTCTGTGCTGGCACCTGCTCACACTCTTCTCCTGCTGTGGAGAAATGGATTGTAGTTAAATTAAATTATAGTATCTGCTCATGTAGATGAGCACATGCATCTATTTAGTCAAAGGCATGGCCCAGCTTTGTCCTCTTTCACACACAAGTGTGAGACTTGTTTCCTCTTTTGGGGCCATGTATAAAGGGCCTGTGGGACAGTGGCAGTCAGGTGAAACAAAAATGTCTGAAGTGTTAATTCTCTTTTTGATGCTGCATGGAGAAACACTAGTCCAAAGCAAGTGGGGTATTACTACTATGTATAACTGAAATGCAAACTAAGTTATGTACTGAGCATATCCAACCAACAGCCTCAGTTGACTAACGTAGGTTATATCTCATGAGCAACTAGTGCACAGACTGAGAAGGCAGACATGTTAAAAGTCTTTCACTAAATTCTATGCATATTTAATGACACTGCTTGTTCATCAGCCAAAAATAATAAATGATGTCGATCTGCAGACTTCAAATCAGTTCTGCCATTCCATGTTTTATCTATTATAGTGGCTTCAACATGTTTCTCAGGAGTACTTACACAGTTGTGGCTCAGTTCCAGTCCTTGGCTGGCTCATGGTAAGGGACATCTAAATTTCCAGCAAATCAGAGATAGATGTTTTTGGCTTTGGTTTGTGCACCAGAGACACTTGTTCCTGTGTGCTCTCCTTTTCGTCTCTCAATCCAAACCAAGACACCCAGAGAGGCCGTTATTATTCAAGACGCCTTGGGAATTATATTAAAGTCTGGTAGCCTGGCTGTGCAATATTAACAGGCAAGCTTTCTAAACATAAAGGCCCTTTTATCAAGTCTGATGTAAAAAGATATAGGGCTCCTGAACTCTGCAAGGTACTCTAAATAAGTTGTAAAGCTTTCACACATGCTTTAACTTAGTGCACAAGTACGGTTGGTGCTTACATTCTTTCCAAAGGTATCAAGGCAAGGATTTCAGCTGCCATAGCCATGACAAAAACAGCACACAAGGACAGCTGAAGACTCTGGAAACCCAACTTGGGACAACTTGGGAGTAAAACGTTTAAAATTGTCACTTTTGGGGAAGGCTTTTGTACCATATCAATTCCAAAAGCTGGTCAGTAGAAGAGTGCCACTGAAATCTGATTAGTAAGACATGCTGAACCAATTGTCAGTCTTTGCCATAATGTTTCCAGATGGGAAAGAAAGCAGGTCTGTTCGAGAAGATATGTTAATCATAGCAGGGCAGGCGGGGGAGGGGGGTAGGTGGAAAAGGACATGAAATACCATGGTTGTCTTCTATTCTGTGTAGGATATAGTTTTTTATTTAAAAATAAATAAATTTGAAATTCCAGTTACTAACCACCCTGCTCCAAGTTATTCCTTAAGGGGAATCTGTGCCCCACCCCCCACCCCACTGATGTAATTGGACTTCAGATGTCCAGCAGTCAGGGATGATGGGATTTGGGAATCCAACAACTCTTGAAGAACTACAGGTCCTCCAGTCCTACCTTAGAAGTTTAATTAGCATTGCAAAATATCTTGTAACGATGAATGCACCTAGCTGACTTAATCAAATAGCTGGCATGGTGTGGCTAATGGTAGCTGTTTGCAATGGTGGACCTTGCACTCTCTCTAGTTGAGAGTTATAGGGTTTCTTGTCGAGTCCCTTTCCCAGGAACTGGCCAGGCTAAAATCAGAATCACATTAGAAGTAGAACTGTGTCTGGGTCCACTATTAGATACAAGAGTGATTTTACTAACCACATGCAGGAGGGTTAATATATCTCTTAAACTTCATTCCATTCAAAGGTCTTACTGTACTTACTAATTAAACAATCTATGGCCTTTTGAGCTGTGGAGGGGCTATTAGTTTTGTTTGTTCCTATGGTATGTATTTTTGTGATTTTATGTTGTAAGCTGGCCTGTGATTCTTGGATGAAGGGCGGTTAGAATTTTTAAAAAAATATTATTATTATGCAGAGCAGATGTCAAATGATGACCATTTATTGACATTCACTGAGAAAAAAGTATGAAGCCAAGACTTTTTTCAGGGACTGTTGACTGTTGGTGAAATTTTATTTAGAAGGGCACGGCCTAATGGCATGTTGCCAGAAATTGAATTTATTCCACCTTTTGAAATTAGGATTACAGTTGCAGTGAGACCACAACAGTTCAGCAAATTTCAGCTACAAAGTGACTTTAGATTCAAACCATAAAATATAGCCTTCAGCAGAGATTTCCAATCTTGAAGCCAATCATTGTGTTCTTCAGAATAGAGGGGAAAACCCACACACCCCTACACTATGGCTGAGTTGATTTTCTTGCTTTCAAGAGCAGAACTTGGCACGAAATTAATTTAGCTCTTGGAGTGAAAGAAAATTTAGCACACGCTTCACCCCAAACACATGGCTGGGTCATTTTTAAGTTCCAGAAACAAATAAGAACATATGGAGGAATCTGTCTCTTCAGATGTTAATGCTGCCATAAGCCTCTAGCCAGCACAAGTCTGTTAAGTTAAACCTAGTGGACTGCAGACCAGTTTGGCTGCATAACAACTCTTGATCTATTTATTTCAAATTGAAAACAAATTTAGGCCCAAGTTGTACCTATATGCAAGTAGGATACTTGGAAAGGTTTATTCATCTTGCCTATTTTTCTGTCTATGCTGGGGCAACACATACTCATTTCTACTTGGTTATTCCACAAACTCCTTAGTCAAGTCACTAATTTTCAGCTCATTTCCATCTATATCAAATTGTAGTGGCACTGGCCTGCTTCACAAGGTTACTGTGAGGAGAAATTGGAAGGACATACTTTGCACAATGCAAGCCCATCATTCTCTTTCCTCTGTAATGATGTTAGCTGAAAATCAAATAAAGCAGGTTTCTTGAAGGGTGCCGTTTTAATAGTGGAGAAATGGAGAATACCAAGCAATGTCTGGTACACTACAGTCAGGTCCCAGAACTAAAAACAGTTCATAGAGGAACAGTAACTAGCCTTCCCAAAGGCAAATTTACGATGGTCATGATTACAGTTGATGGCAATTGTCTTTGGACTTGAGGAGTGGGCCTCTCAAACTCTTTAAAAGCCCTTCTACAAATGAATTGCTAGTGACAACCTTGCGGATGGCTTGAACATGCCCTATTGAATACAATATGTCTAAGTTGGCTTAGGCCAACCTTAAATTGGCAAGTTGCACTAAGATGCATTCTTTAATTCCTCACAACTTTGACGTAGCCACAACTATGTTGCAGCAGAATTAAGGATGTCATGCTTCTACAGCATCTTAGGTTAACAGAGGTTCTCATTTACAGTGCAAGTAGGTAACTTGGAGAGCTATGTTATTATTTTAGGTTTTGCAACAAGTCTCTCAAACCATCTGTACAATAGCCATAAAAGTTTTGCTGAAGGTATTTTCTTTCACATGGCTAAAATGAGCCCTGGATCGATCACAGATGGTTGCTGAATATTTCTGCAGCAGTTAACATTGCATATTTTTAATCTATTTTTACACAAACTAGAGCTATCTGCAGTTAGATTAAAAGTTATCTGGTGTTCAAGCATACCTATGACCAAAATATAAAGGTGTCTTTGAGAACATTGAAAGTAGTAAAAGAATTTAATTCCAGAAAGCTGCTACTTATGATTGGAAGGTAAGGCCATCTGCAATATTATCCTTCGTTCCCCATAAGGAGAAACATAACAGAGCCAAACTAGCCAACACATACACAACTACTCTGCAGTTATTAAAAATATACCCTTCTTTAAATCAATTGCAGATTTGGTCCATCAGTGCAGCTGTAAGTTAAAGCCAGAAAGACATCTACTTCTGCTTCATTGACTATGCAAAAGCCTTTGACTGTGTCGATCACAGCAAACTATGGCAAGTTCTTAAAGAAATAGGAGTGCCTGATCACCTCATCTGTCTCCTGAGAAATCTCTATGTGGGACAAGAAGCTACAGTTAGAACTGGATATGGAACAACGGATTGGTTCAAAATTGGGAAAGAAGTATGGCAAGGCTGTATATTGTCTCCCTGCTTATTTAACTTATATGCAGAATTCATCATGCGAAAGGCTGGGCTGGATGAATCCCAAACCGGAATTAAGATCGCCGGAAGAAATATCAACAACCTCAGATATGCAGATGACACAACCTTGATGGCAGAAAGTGAAGAGGAATTAAAGAACCTTTTAATGAGGGTGAAAGAGGAGAGCGCAAAATATGGTCTGAAGCTCAACATCAAAAAAACGAAGATCATGGCCACTGGGCCCATCACCTCCTGGCAAATAGAAGGGGCAGTGAGAGATTTTACTTTCTTGGGCTCCATGATCACTGCGGATGGTGACAGCAGTCACGAAATTAAAAGACGCCTGCTCCTTGGGAGAAAGGCGATGGCAAACCTAGACAGCATCTAAAAAAGCAGAGACATCACCTTGCCAACAAAGGTCCATACAGTTAAAGCCATGGTTTTCCCAGTAGTGATGTATGGAAGTGAGAGCTGGACCATAAAGAAGGCTGATGGCCGAAGAATTGATGCTTTTGAATTATGGTGCTGGAGGAGACTCTTGAGAGTCCCATGGACTGCAAGAAGATCAAATGCATCCATTCTTAAGGAAATCAGCCCTGAGTGCTCACTGGAAGGACAGATTGTGAAGCTGAGGCTCCAATACTTTGGCCACCTCATGAGAAGAGAAGACTCCCTGGAAAAGACCCTGATGTTGGGAAAGATTGAGGGCACAAGGCGAAGGGGACGACAGAGGACGAGTTGGTTGGACAGTGTTCTCGAAGCTACAAACATGAGTCTGACCTAACTGCAGGAGGCAGTGGAAAACAGGAGTGCCTGACGTGCTCTGGTCCATGGGGTCACGAAGAGTCGGACACGACTAAACAACAACAAAGTTAAAGCTTGCAGTCATGCTTTTGTTTGTTTTTTAATGTAAGAACTGCTGTGTTCTGTCAAACCAATGATTAAGCTGGTTCAGTGTTATGTCTCCCAATATTCACTGGCCAAATGATAGAAGGGATTTCTCATCTATGGGCATGGTGGTGCTATAGTCCTAGCAATTGGGGCCATGTGACCTTTTACCATAGAAATTCTGGTCAACATGATTCATAACCACCCATGATTTTATATTCCAAGTAAAAAATTCAGTAGTTTCCTGGCTTTTTAAATGGCAAAGCTTGTTCCCATTTCCTTTAAAATTACTGGGGAGATACAAGTCAATGAAATTTTGGAACCTTACTGTAAGGTCTTCGAATGAGGAATAAGAGGTGGAGGAGAAACAGTCAAGACAACATAGTCCTTAAGGAAAAGTCTTTGTTGACTTGGTTGGGTTTGGGAGCTGCTGCTCTGCAACTCCACCTGTTTTGAGTACCAACTTATGTGCCTGTAGAGAATAGTTTAAGTGATAAAATGTGGAGGGGGAGGGGGAAGAGCTGCAAAGCTCCAAACTACAGAATGAATGAGTTCAAGTTACAAAACACACACAAACGTTTTACCCCAAGGTTTGTGCTTTCAAGTTACAGTGACAGGAGAGGAAAATCTATCTGCTAACTATTATGCTATTGCACAATGCTTTCCAATTGCAAAACCATAAGCATTTGTTTTTTTTCCAAATCTTTGCGATGGAGAAACTCCCTCCTCAATGCACTTACACACTCACTACACCACAATCAGATTAATATTAATTATTTATTTGTAAAGGAGATCAAGTCATTCGACTTGAAGCATATCCACTCTGCCCTTTCATGCTTCCACTTCTCCCTTGGGCAGTATATTTTCTTCCATCTCCTTTACCTCGTCTTCCAGTTCTTCTGAAATCCCCTTTTTCATTTCATGAAGGTGGCCCCCTTCCCTTTCCCCAGTAAAAGCTTAGCCATAAAGCAACGCTTCCAAAACCAGGGCTGTAGAGCTTAGTTGAGCAGCTGTGTATTACAGAAGACCCTTTGCATGAAAAGCCAAGCACCAGTTAATAGATTCAAGAGACACACTTTCCTTTTCATTCATCATTAAAAAGGCCCCAAAAATTAATGACTGCCCCCACCCTTTAGCCATTGACACAGTAGCATACAATATACACAAAGGAAAATTGTGCAAAGTACTACACAACAGGGCACCTTATTCTGCCATTTTTGGTTTGGTTCTAAAACACTGACCCGGCAATGTAGGACGCTTCTACTGGAAGAATCCCATAGCAAGCGATGATCCAAGGAACGTGGAGAACTCCTCAAATTCCAAGAGAAGGCTCAAGCAGTTTCAGCGCTAGTGAGGCTCCGCCACAATGCTTAGCATTTTATTTTTATTTTTATTTTTTAAGACAGTGTTCACAAACTCTCCCCCCCCCCCAACTTGAATATTGCTAAGGGTACTGGTGCCACTTAATGATTCCCCACCACCACCTATTGTAGTAATTGTAATGTGCCGTGCCAGGTGCTGTATGGTTTTTAATTGTATTTTTAAGAGAGCTTTTGTGGGCCTCTTGAATGAAGCTCCATGTACTTACATTTGGAAAGCCCTGGGTAAGTCACTTCAGTACAATATTTCACATAGCCATCATAAAACTTGTGCAGCAAACTATGCCGGCAATCCTACACAAACATGTGGGACTAAGGGCAGTATCCAATAAAGTGGTCCTGTTGTTGCAAGGACTTCTGCTTGCCCAACAAACCTTCCCCTCCCTTGCCCAATCTGCTCTTCAGTATTGAGGTACCACCAGAGCATATTTGGGGAGCATGAGAGGGGAAGCACAGAAGTCTTTATCTAAATGGGATGCCCTTGTTAGATGCAACACTAAGTCCAGATGTACTCAGTGGAGCTTGTTTCTGACTAAAGATGCATAGAACTAGGCTGCAAAGTAGATGGCTGTTTGTTTTGTGGTATAAAGTTGATTAGTTCCTTCACATTTGTATAGGTCCCCATTTCATAAATGGCTCAATATGTACAAAAATCAGGAAGAGACCAAAGGGAAGAGATCTTAAACATGTGCGGAGTAGGACTCCTACTGAAAATCTTCCCATCCCACCCCTCCTTCTTAGTCCATATTTGACTTTCCAAAATCTACCATTAAGACACGCTACAAGCAGTGAAGTGTTAAGAGGAAAAGAGCTCCAGCTAACACTAAAGGACACAGCAGTAGGGCTGGCACCTACCAACCTACTTTGTAAGGTGGGAAGGGACAGGCAAGCCATCCAAAAGCAGAGCACAAATCGTAACAGCATCTAGGGGAACCCCTCCCCCCATCCCCCACCCCAGTTGAGTATGGTTGTGCCAGCCACCATTATTAAAAACTCGGCAGGTAACATACGAAAATTGGCTGATTAACATTTCTGTTTACTTGGAATCCCAGAAGAATTTACCAGTGTCAAGTGTTGAACTGCAAGGCCATCCCCTCTCCAGTATATAACTATTGTATTACAAAAATATATACTAATGTTATGGTTTACCATAAAAAACAAGATAGTCAATACACACAAAAATATTTGTTTAATTGGAAACCATACATCAATCTGCACCTTTTGAACAGTAGTGCAGGACTCGTAAAACCAGGGTCTCTAAAGTCAGCCTACTGTTCCAAAGAAGATCAATTATTTTAAAAAAGGAAAAGAAAAGAAGAGAGAACCGGGTCTCAAGATTCAGTTTACGCTCACAGTTAGCTTGTTAGGTACATCAATATGCATTTTTCTCCTCTGAGTTACACTAACCATCTTTCCTGGACTGTATCACCAGTATCATGCAGACACAAGAGTTGTAGCTACATACAAGATTTCGTGTAGCTTTCCTGCAAGTTATTTTGTAAATCAGGTAATAGTTTAGGGACAGCAAATGAAGCCATGGGAAGTACAGCAGTGCTTCCAGATTATACCTCTAGTGAATTTCAATTGGAGTGGAATCTACATTCTAATCCAATGACAAATATGGATACTTTGTGGTAGGAGAGGCTTAACTTTAGAAGAAGGAAAAAGAGCAAGGTCATTCTGGATACTACCTTAACAGTTTCAAACAAAACCATCTCCTGCCTCTTGAATGAGTAATTGGATTACTTTAAGTACAAACAGCTGTGTGATGTTACTTTACATACATAAACCATGAGAATGCTTCCACCAAATCAAACAGTCATTCTAATTTAAGACTTCAGAAGCATGGGAGAGGGTTAGAAGGCTGCACCCAATTTGCTCCCATTTTCATGTGCAGAAAAACACCCCGCAAGCATCAGTCATAGATGTCAGTTGCCTATCACTCAAGTCAATGAGACTATAAAACCCACAGTATCAACACGCAAATAATTCTTTTCAGAAGAGTAAGATTTACAATAGCCACGTTAGGTAGCTAGCTGAACAAACACCACACATCACACGAGAATAAGTCAACTGTCTGAATAAGGATTTACTTGAACAGAACCTTGTAAGGGTACACTATACTCAGTCTCATTTTAAAGGTTGATTAGATTTTTTTATACAACATAGCCCCTGGCAATTTAAAATAGACCCACTGGAGAATGGAATGGAGAACTGGAAATGTGACATTTCAAACCCAGGCTGTGTGTGTTTTAAACTTCTTTTCTGAGGAAGACTTCTCAGAATCTGTGTCTTCAAACTCTGTTCTATGCCTTTTCTGTCGCCCACGGATCTGCGAGCCATCACTGCCCGGAAGATGCAACTCGGCAGCTTCCTCTTTCGTGCTCACGGTGTGACTGGGAGAGTCTGTTGCAGACAGGCTGCATTCCTTGTGCAAGGATGTGCATGTCTGCACAAGGCTGCCATTATCAGCATTTAAGTGTAATTGTCTTCCTTGAGCCACAGCCTCCTGCTCTCCAAAACTCTGTCCGTTACTAAGGTAAGAAGAGCGAGGGTGCAAGTGACCATTATTGTGGTTTGCACAGGAATTGTCCGTGTTCCTGTCCTCATTGTCATCTGTTGGGTTTCTAGAGTAATTTCCAGATCCACTACAGGTGGCAGCGGTGGAAAATGAATCCTTCGAGACAACCAGTGGGTTGTGGCTGGGTGCAGGTTGACAATTCTGGTTACTTTTCTGCTCCACAAATCCGGCAGGCTGGCTGCGTGGCTCTTCAGTGCAACTACTTCGGCCTTTGCATGTGGCTTTTCCATTGAGCTTCTTCATCTCAAATGAATGCTCCACAGTCCCACTGTTTCCGTTCCCTTGGGTGACATTCTCTTGATCCTCCAGCTGCCGCTGATTATCACATTCATGATCTTGACCATTTCTAGAATTTTCTGCCGAGCTACGTTCCTTGAAGGTTTCCTTGTTGCGGTTTTCAGTAGAGGGATCCTGCCCAGTTTGGGTTTTTCTGCTTGTTCCGGGTCTCCCTTCACTTTCACCACCTCCATGCGAAGTTTCGCCATCTTTGTTAGCCGCATAAGACATATAAGAATAGTGGAGCCACCTGAAAGCTTTGTAGATCTTCCTGTCTACAGATTCACTTTCTGAGCAAGGAGAGACCTTCTCTTTGCGGACCTCAGTATTTGCAGTACTCCTTTCGGGAGATGAGGCTGGAGAAGGAGAGAGGTCATCCACTTTGATCTGGGGATAATCATAGAGGTCTTCGCCTAAGTAGGTACTTGCGTTTTCTGTGCTGGCATTTGCATTAGTCCTTTCTTCCTTTTGTGGCTTCTGCCTGCGCCTTAGTGCGTTGCGTTGCCGGGTTGAGGCACGGCGCTCATTCAGTTCCTCGTCATCTTCTGTGCTGCTGCTGCTGCTGGAGCTGCTTGAGTCATTCTCTTCGGGACTTGGGGACCTGGGCCTCGGGAAGAGGTCAGCATCCAGCTCCGTCTCGCAAGTATTTTCATCAGAATCAGACTCATTAGAAAGAGCCAAGAGACGCTTGTCTTGGTACCTCCTCAGTGCAGACAAACGTTGCTGGCGAGAAGCCACAGCTTCTCTGGCTGGTGGAGATTCGGTAGATCTCAAGGTTCCCATGTTATAGGCAGCTTCATCAGATTCTTCCGTCATGTGAGGTGGGGAGTGATGCAGAGATGTGGAGGACTCAGACTCACTATACCCTGAACGCTCACTTACTCCGGCATGGAGCTGCAGAATTGTGCTTTCACTAAGGTCACTGTCGGAATCAGAGCTCCATCCCTCAATCTCTCGACGGACCAAGGAGTCAAAAAAGGCCATCATCCGTGGATCCTCTTGGACTGACTGATTGGCATAGTCATGAGACAGGCCACTGCCACTGTTTAGCACAAGACTAATGTACTCTTCATGTGTGTACAGACAACGGGAATCATCCTCGATTTTACCATCCAGATCTCCTGTGCAACCAGGCTGCCGGTAAGGACTCCAGATCTGTAAAAAGAATAAAAAGAAGTGTTGCTTTATATATATCACCCGGTTGCTATTTTAAGGCTTTTCAGCAGTCTACTGATATACCTATATCATTTTGCAAGACTATTGGTGTAGCTGATCTTAAAGAACCATTCTTTTTACTCAGTTTCACAAAGATGTTCCATTTCACGTGCAAAATGTCTCCCCACCTACACTTGAGGATTCACAACTCATAAAATGCTTCCAGCTTGAAATGAAATGAACACCAGACTGCAGAACTCTATTTTTATCTAATAGGTGTTTACAAGTGGGGGGGGGGCGGGGAGAGAGAAAGGAGGTGGTAAGAATACTAGGTTGCTTTCTGAATAAAAGTCTAGGCAGTAAGGAAGGCATTTGTTTCCCAGGAAACTAAAGCTAGAGCTTGTTTTAGAGCCGTGTTGTGGTGTTTCAATAAGTTGCATGGTTCAGCAGTTGTGGAGGGCTGCACAAGGTAAGCTGAACATCTATAATGTTTGGTGTCTTACAGTGCTTTTATATTTTGCTGGAAGATGTCCAGAGTGATTGGGGCAACCCAGTCAGATGGGTGGGGTAGAAGTAATAAAATAGCAGTTGTTGTTGTTATTATTGGTTCCCCTATACTCAAATGCCATGATAACAGCAGTGCAGCCATTTCCAATGATGTATGCCTATGAGGCTGATGGGGGTGCTTTGAATTTTGCTGTCCTACCAAGTATTTCTTAAAAATACACCTAGGCTAGCACTAAAAGACAATTATATGGTTGAATTAGCACAGATGATCAGAACCACCTGACACCATTCACCTCCCAGGCAGAAGGCTGTGCTTGCAAAAGAGGATGATCATGCCTGTTAGTGTACATCTATGCTCATTTAATCACCAACAGCAGACATGATCCATCCTCTTTTGCTAGCAAATCTATGCACATGGGAGGTAAACAGCATAGTAGGGCTTGGAGGTAATGCCCATTTATCCTAATCCGCTTCTTAAAAAAATTAATTGCTTGCCAGCCCTTCTGTAGCAGGCCCTACCTCCCCACCTTCATCTAGCCCTCACCTAAGTTGTGGGTTGGGGCCTTCGAGAGACGTACTCTACATATTTATCTTATTTTAGTTCTGCTATTTATTATCAGCATTTCACCCCAAGGGGCCAGGCCAAGTAAACAACAGGATGGACAATAGAATGGACCCCTGCAGAATTCCACAGGTCAATTCCCAGGGTGTCAAGTAACAGCCCTCCCCCAATTGCTCCTTTCTGGAACTGACCCTGGAGGTAGGAACATAACCCCAGTAAAATGGTGTCCCCCCCCCAGTCAGTCCAGAAGAATTCCATAGTCATCACTACCAAAAGTCAGAGAAGTCAAAGAGAATGCACAGGGTTGCATTCCCCTTCTCTCTCAACAAAAGTCATCAGCCAAGGCACCCAAAGCAGTTTCAGTACAATGAAGAGGCCTGGAGCCAGAATGAAATGGGTCCAGATGCTCAGCTTCCTTCGCACAGGCTTAAAGCTGGACCACCACCATGCTTTTAATCACCAAGAAGGGGATATTTGTGACTGGGTGATAGTTGTTTAGTGCTGCTGAGTCCTGATAGGTCCTCTTAACAGTCCTTTAAAGGAACCAGTTCAGTAAGTAGCTGAATTCAGAAATGCCTCCCTCAAATTACTTCCCCCAGAACAAAAAGTACAGACACGCGGAGGTTGTTCCTATTTTAATTCTGCATAATAATGGAATAGTTCAACTTTGAGGAAGACCTGCAAGGAATACCCATTGGATCACAACATGAATGTGGAATCTGGGGAGATTCCAAATGTCAGTAAGGAAAAAAAAATACCGTAAATTTCGCTCCATAACACGCAGATTTTTCCTCCTAGAAAGTAAGGGGAAATGTCTGTGCGTGTTATGGAGCGAATGCCTACAGATGGCGGGGGAATCTGCTGCAGTTGTGAGCAGTCCGTGGCTTGCTTTGAAACAGCAAAGCAGGTGTAAGCGGCTCCTGTCAGCGAGCTGAGCTGGGGAGGAGGGAGAGAAGCAGAGCGGGCTTGGCTGCTTTAAAAAAACCCCGTCCTCTATATTCCTCTCTCCTCCCCACTGATCTGCTAAGTAGCAGCGAAGCTTTTCAGCCAGCCTAGCCAGGAGGAGGGAGAGAAGCAGAGCGGGGTTGGCTGCTTTAAAACAACCCCGTACTCTCTGTCCCTGCCTGCAGTTTTTTGCTGTCCGATTTTGGATTAGCCACTGTAGGGGCTGTGTGTGTGTGTGTGCTTGAGCTATTGTTCTCCTCCTCCTGCTTCCCCTTCGCTCTCCCTGCGCCCCTGCACTCTCCCTCCGACTTTAGAATTGACACTCTGTGTCTGTGTGCGTGAGAGAGAGGGCTCCTTCTCCTCCTCCTGCTTCGCATTCACTCTCCCTGCGCTGTCCCTCCGACTTTAGAATTGACACTCTGTGTGTCTGTGTGTGTGTGAGGGCTCCTTCTCCTTCTCTTGCTTCCCGTTCACTCCCCCAGCGCCCTGCGACTTTAGGGCCAGTTCCCTCTCTGCCTGTGTGTGTGTTTTGACCTCACTGCGCTTGTTGGGGGAGAGTGTTGGTCGCAATTTTTCTTGATTTGTCTCAGAGTGGTTACTATCATGGTTTCCTTGCCGGGGAGGAGGGAGAGACGCAGAGCCTGCTTGTTCTAAAGGAGCAAAGCTGGAGAGGAGCCTCTCCTGCATTATCAGCAGCATCCTTCTCCACACCCCCCCCACGCGAGCTCCTTGTCCCTTGAGTTCTTTTCCTTCCCTCCCCACTTAAAACGTGGTTACAAAGCACGGATCCACATGGATCCTCAGGATTTTTGCACTAGGTCACCCCAAATTCACCATCAGATCACATAGCATATCCATGGCTACAGCCTGCACCAAAAAACACACGCACCCACTGTTTCATGGGGTCGCAATGGCGCAAAAACGTGGTTACAAAGCATGGATCCACATGGATCCTCAGGATTTTTGCATTGGGCTACCCCAAACTCACCGTCAGATCACATGTCTGTGGCCACAGCATGAACCACAAAAATAATATATCCACTGTTTCGTTTAGAATATTTTTTTCTTGTTTTCCTCCTCTAAAAACTATGTGCGTGTTATGGTCAGGTGCGTGTTATAGAGCGAAAAATACGGTACATACAAGTCATTAGTTCTCATGCATCTGTAGAAAAGTTTGGGTTAGAAAGATAATATCAAAACCAAAGAACAGGTTAGGCAGTAATCAAAAGGGAGAAAATTTAATGGCTATTGAATTTCCCCTTCAATTATTTGAAAATAAAGTCAGGAACTTCACACCCTTCCCTCACTCCATTCTTTCATACCATCCTCAAGCCTAGTCCCCACACCCACTTTGAAAACCTGAATCCTAAAAACATCACTTTGCAGAAGAAATCCTTGTAAAGGCACTTACTACCAAAGAATGTAACAAGATAGACATGACTCCCACCTTACCATTTTCTCCTTTGTTTACCTGCCAACTAAGATTTCACTTCATGCATCTGACAAGTGGGCTTGAGTCCCTGAAAGCTTATGTCACGATATATGCATTCGTATTGAAGGAGACACAAGAGACACAAGAGACACAAGACTGATTGTTTTTTGTTGCAAGAGATGAACACAGCTACTCTTTGGGAAGATTTTAGAGTTGGGATAGAAGTTGAGAAGTAAGCAAAGCCCTTCAAAGGAGCAACCTTTTTTATCATCACCTGCAGTTGCCAGGAAAGCCTCAGACTCCTTTTACATGCAGGAAGGTGACCTTTCAGAGATGTCAGGTTAAGTCACATGCCAGCAAGATATTTTATGCTGTGTTCAGGTAGGCTAAATTATGATTTTGCTGCAAGTGTATATAATTAGGTGTGCTACATCAAATTATCCTATAAAAGCAAGAGACAGATAGTAGCTTGTCTCTATGGTTGTCTCCATAGAAACATGGCTGAAAAAACCTTCCATCTCTTACATAGTAGTGCATTTCAATTTTCATTAAAGTATAAATCAGCAATACCTTACAACTTTCCCTCCCACACAGTCTGACAAGTTGCCACTACCATCAATATTCAGTTCAACACTGCCCTCCTGCTGTCAAGCCCTCTACAGACTTCAGTCAGTTTCTCTCAATAGTGTACACAACTCTACCTTTCTACCGCTTGCAGAGCAACATCTGCCTGCCAAGTAAGCTCTTCTGCAGTCTTCTCCTTTGACTCACCATTATGTTCTCTCTGAATCATGGCGTTGCTTCATAATCTCCATTTAGTTTAAAGTCTCTTCTCAAAGGCTATCTTCCACATAAAAACTTTACACAAAATTACTCTGTCATCAAGCCATGCTAACAATTCAAATAAAGCTGGATTTTAAATTTACTTTAATTCATAACACGCCAAAACAGAAAAGTCACCAGCAGCTGTCCACACCAACTCATCCACCTCTCAAATTCCTCTCAAGGCCAAGTTTTGGCAACCCCTCTAAGGATTTAGGAACCAGATAGATCAGCTTTCTGAAGGGTTATTAAAATTGGGAGCCCTTGCAAAGAATTGCTCTGTTGGGTTCCTGCCAATTCAACCTTACCCAGGTGAAAATTCCAGTGCAGGGCCTCACATTTTGATCTGAACAGGCGGGAAAGTCTATAAGGGGCTCACAAGGCTGGCCTACAATGTGTGATCGTAGGATATGAGCTTAGGTGCGAACAATCTGAAGCTGAGCCATTCTTGTCCCAAAATAGGTTGTCTTGCAAAAATGAGAACAAGGCACAGAAAAACTGGAGTTCCAGCATGGCAGTTACATACATCAATATTTCTTCCTCATAATTAGTTTTACGCTTGTACATTAGAAAAGATAGGCATGTTTCACAAATACACATGCTGAACCTATGATCTAACATGAATTCTCTTTTCCAGAGGCATTCAAGCACCACAACCTTTCAGGTTGGGAGAGCTCTTGAAAAAGACACTTAACTGAATCACTATCCCCCCCCCCACAAAAAATGTAGGTGCAACAAAAGCAACACAGGGGCTGTTTATATACATACATTAATCCAACAGACCAAGTACCGTCACCCAGGAAAGATTCAAAGCTTCATTGGTTATTACATCCAGATTTCTCAAGAGGCTTCAAACTGAACCAATTAAGTCTATGCATACTGTATACCCGTTTGGCAGAAACTGGTGTAAATACAGTTAGGGCAGACGTCTTGAAAACAAGAAGCAAGGCATTTCAATGGTACACAACACTGTGTAATTAAAATCCTTGCTTGTGCTGCTGCCAGATATATCCCTTTTTAAATATGCATTAGTATCTGGAGAATAGGGTGAGAAAGCAGTAGCAAACTAAAAGAGCAAGCCAGAGACACAGACTGAATATAGATTCTTGGTACTGTATTATGCAGACAGGCAGTGGACCATGCTGGCAGGATTTGGGCCAGCCATGACCCCCAGCTTGTAAATGGCCAGCAGGGTTACAGTCAGTCAATCAATGTGCAACTGACTGAAGTGTTTACATGATATACCTCAATTACCGCCATCTGCCCTAAAGACATTTACAAAGCTCTTCAGTGGATGGTTGAAAACAGAACAGGCAGGCGTAGAATTAAATCCTCTTGAACCTGCTTTCTAAGCCTGCAGGGCACCTGTATATACATAAAAGAGCTCAAGACGATCTACTCAAGGGTTCAGCTCAACGTCAGGGAGCCAGTGTGGTGCAGCAACAAGGGAGTTGGGACTTGGACCAGGAAGAGTGACTTTCAAGCCCCTCTCCACCCATGAAACTCCCTCTCTCCCAGCTAAATGGCTACTTCACAGGTTTGTTCAGAGTTTAGAATGGGTAAAATCCTGGATTTGAAGGAAGGCGAATGCGGCCAATGTGTTCTGTGGCAGAACCAAAACCAAGTATGTGTACCATCCCCAAAACAGCTAATGTTGTGGTTTGCACCCAACTCTGATAATCTCAACCCAGCAAAAAAATAACCTCACTGATGCACAGGCAGTAGCCTCTAAGTGTGTTTCAAGCAATTAAACATTTCAGACCATCTACTATTTTTATAAATATTTATCAAGGTATCGCTCCTTACAACTGTGTCTTGCATGAACACCTGGAGAAGCTGAGTGTTGTTTCAGATCTTAAGGGTTATTTACCCACAGAACAGAAGGCACCAGCTATGGACATATTTACAAACTGGAGAAACTATTGGGAGCACCATGTACATTCCACAACTATGCACATGGATGTAGACTCATTCCCTTCACCCTGCCAGTATTTAGCCCTGGGAACGCCCTTTGGCTCCCCACTAAGCTTAAGTGAGGGTGACCAACCCAGAGTGTGCAGCTGGGGAGCAAAAGTTAAATTTTCCCAAGCCAAATTTCAGCAGGGAAGGGGTGGGAGGATGGGACCCTGCAGGTGTCAGGGAAGGCCTCTAAGGGCATGTATTCATCCATGGACACTGAAAAAGCCTCCTCTATGAAGAGGGGCTCCTTGAGTGGACATGCTCCCGTCAATACAGTTGCTGCTCTTGATAAAAGACAACTGCTTAAATGCCTTGGACAACTCATTTGTGGTTTTTATTGCAATTATTTGTTATGTTCTAAACAGATTTCATATATGTATATAGTTTTAATTCTATTGATGTTTAACTGGTTTTTTAAAAATGTTTTTAGTGAGTCATGTTTTTATCTGTAAGCCACTTTAGAATCCTATAAGGGGAAAAGCAAGGTATGAATAAATATTATAATAATTGGCTCAAGGAAACCCTTTGTGTGGCTGCCTTAACTTGTATTTCCCAATAAATGAAAAATATGAAGCACATTCTAGCAAAGAACACAAGTCCTGCATTATCATAGCAACCAACAGTTCTGCTTAAGAACACGCATCACAGAGAATGAGCAAGGAAATGTTTACACATTTAAAAGAAGTTTCATTTACTTTAAGATCTGAGAAGAGGATACTCAACAGCCATGGCAAAGCGGAGGAAAAGGGCTCACCTTAATAATCTTTTCCACACCTGAGGAGCAGATCATGTAGGTGTGGGGATTAAATCGGACCTGATTCACAATTGAACGATGACCTTTCAATACCATAAATGCACCATTAACCACCCTGCCGATTCCACCTGGAAAAAAACAGCAACAGAAGAGAATAGCTCCATATACCAGAGAATGGCTTGTTTGCACTGAATTTGAAATACTAGCTGTATACAGCTACAGGCCATAAGTCCACCACTGCCCTTATCCCACTGTGCACCTTCCACTAAATTAGTCACTATTTCATTGGCAGCAAGTAAAACTGCCTTAAATCAAGGACACCCTGACTCTGGACTATGCCAGTGGTGAAATATTCAAAAACTCCAGTAAGCCTAAACAAAATAAAAAAATTCCTTCCAGTAGCACTTTAAAGACCAACTAAGTTAGTTCTAGGTATGAGCATACTATGTGGTATGCATGCATACCACATAGAGTTGTGAAAAACAGCATATTGATAACCAATGTAACTGGAACAGAACAGGCTGAAGACAGGAATGTCTGGTGGAGATGTACAGCAGCATTTCTCATCAGAGGAAGCTTCCAAATCATAGTCTTCTCCTTAGCAACTTCAGAACTATGGGCAGGCAGATAGATGGCCATTCCATTTTACTACACTGTTGGTACTAACTATTATCCAGAAGGTAAAGTAGTGATGGCCTCAATAGAGATGGAAAGAAAAGCTACTTCAAGTAAAGGGCAAGCCAACACAAATGCATTTGTTTTTATCTACTCTCTTGGTGGTTTACCAATCGATTGGTCACTGTAATGCTTATGGCAGATCCATTCCTTGATCCAAACCAGGATTCCAGGTTGCTCTGAGTTAAGGGTAGACTAGTTCACCCCAGGACTTACAGTAGGCAGACCGGGGGAAAGGGAATTCTGGAAGGAAGAACAGCAATCTGCACGTAGCTGCAAGTAAGGAAGGAAGTCTAAAACAAACCTGCTATCTAATAAGGCACAGTACACGTCCTGCGTCTTATGTTTCTAAGAGTCCCAGGCCTCTGAACCCAACAGGTCTGTGTCTCCTTTATCACAGGAGAACTACATTCTCTTGGTCATACAAATATAAGGCTGAGTTGGTTCGGTCACCAAAACCATGGACCTTTAGGCAAGTCTGGACAATTACTTAGAAGTGCTGGAAGTACTGAAGAGAGCCAGTTTTCTCCAAAAAGTCCTTTGACTGTAGCGCTTGGCAGCACAGTAAAGAACTTATTACTTCATGTATTTCAGCTTGGTCACTCAACTGCACTGCTCAACAAACGATGTCTCTGGAAGCCCAGAAGTGGAACATGAAGGAACCTTCACTTTGTTTTTTAAAAAACAGCCATGTTGGGGACACAAAAGTGAGAAAGCAGTGACACTCATGACAACATACATAGATCAACAAAGAGCTAAAATTAAAGCACTAAACTTAGTGCATGTGTGTTTCAGTAGTTGTTAATATTGTGAATACGTAATGCTTTTTTGTGTTTTAGATATTGCATTTCTAAACTGTTACATATTCGGACTGACTGCATCAATGAATAACACAGTGTTAGGTGAAAAATACAGATACCTGTATTCCCCACCCCTACAAGGCAAAGAGCAGCTAAGGGGGAGAGATGATTTTGATTAAGAAGGCGATGGGAACGAGGATATATACACACATGTCACACACAAACCAGGAGAACTTCAGCGCTTCCAAGCAGACATGCAAAGGATAGCAACCATCACGGGGTTTACACAAAGGTATGCATGTACAGGAAGGCGGCCCCAATAATGCACCTCTTGCATAAATTGCTAATATTGTAGAATAGTGTTCCTCAAACTTACAATGATTGTATACCTCTTTTGAGATGTTATACCAGTGGTAGGCCTTTTTGGGAGAAGATAATTTCTAGTTTTAACATCATTATTTTATCTAGACTAGAGCAAATTCTGCCATGTACCCTCTGAAACTCTTCAGTGTAACCCTGGGGGTATGCACACCACACTTTGGGAAACACTGTTCTAGAAGACTGCTTTTCCTAGCGCTAGTAACTTAATTTGGAAGATTTTTCAGGAACACTCACCTGCTTCTGGATCCGGAGGAATTCTCCACATGTATAAATTAAAGTCATCAGAGCCAGAGAGGATGTACTGTTAGAAATAAAAATACTAGTAAGTTACAACAAATTCACCACTAAGGCAGCCCTTGAAATATACATATTTGGAAGATTCCAATAGCTTGATTATATGATGCAATACATATATATTCTACATGCCCAGAATTCGTATTGTTGGTGTGGTGGCAGGTCAAGGACTGAAAATATAAAGTCCAGGGATTCATGATAAACCAGTGGGGAGAGAGAAGGCTTTGATTTTAAAAATCAACAGGCTACAAAAATGATAAGCTACAATCTAATGCATATTTACTTTCCAGTCCCATTGAAATTATACCCATAAAAACCATGATACACAAGTCAAACACCTGTCCCTGTTCTAGTCTTCATTTATGATTTATTTGCTTTAACATCAATGGAATTCTCCCTTAAATTCACTCAATAGCCCACTGTATGAAAGTTCAAAGTACAGTACTGATAATTTTAAAAGCTCCCTTCCTCCAATGTGGAGAAGCCTAGCTGCTTTACCCAACTTGGATGTGCTCATTCCAACTGCAAGGATATTTTGTCCTCATCCTAACCAGAATTCTCAAAATGTAAAGTCAAGGTGTTCTGGCACTCCAGCCTAGTTACTGCCAGAAAAAAACAGTCACACAAGGAACTCCTTTCCATGTGAAATTTTATAGAGATCTGCTTATAAGAGGACAGCTTTAGAGAAGTGCTGCCAGTGGAGTCCCTTTTGGCAAATGTTAACAATGTCCAAAAAAGGATCTAGCACAGGAAAGTTGCTCAGGCTATAGATGTGAATGCAACTACACATTTTCCCCCAATAACTAAAAAGTATCTTGCACTTAACAGCCAGCCAAATGCAGCCACACTCTGCTGGTGGTTGGTGAGTTTCACTAAGCTTTCACAATTGCAAGTGTCCCAACACACAGTTGTAGCATAGTCACTCTGTTTAATAGTCTTAGTGTAGAAGAAGTAGCAGTAATAATAATTCTATTATTTATTCCCCACCCTTGTTTGCGTGAAGGTTCCTCAAGAGATGAAGTTTCCTAAAAGAAGGAAAAATGAAGACCCATCTCTGTTCTAGTCAGTTGTTTTTTAGGAGCATGGTCAGAGAAGCTGCTCTTGTAGGATAATATGAAGAAAGTTGTTAAGAAATATATGCTGCCTGCTGTGTCTCCAGCACTGAGGATACATCACGTGAGACACCATGGCCTGGTTCACAAGGCCTGCAAAACCAGACCTTACCTTACTAAGCCTGTGTTGGCTCCTGGAGAGAAGCTTATAGCCGCTGTGCTCCTCCCTGGTCATTTTTGCTGCAGCACTGTGCCAAAGCAAGTCAGGATTGGTTTCGTGTGTTGTCTGAACTTGGGCTCATGGCTAAGCTTTCTCCTTCCTAACCTCGTGGTTAGCAAGCAGAGAGCTGAACCACAAGCCCCTGTTCAGACAACACACTAAGCCATGCAGCAAATGGGACTGGAGCGGAGAAAAGGTGCTGCAAGCTGCTCTCTGGGATCCTGCACACTTGCGTGGTTTCCCTAATTCAAGGTTTAGCTTAGCATTTCATGCAAATCAGGCCCAAGCCTACTCTCAGGAAGTGTGTGACCTAAAGCAGCAAAAAAAAGTGCTTCTCATGCCAACTGCCCCCCCCCCCCCCATTTCCTACTCCCATCAAGTTCTCCAAACATTAAAAGAATGTGTTCAAACACAACATTAACAGTCTTTTGGGGGAAAATATTCAAAGTCATTTGATGAGCAAAGATGTAAATCATCCTCCATCTGTGACTAGCTGCAAACAACCGAAAGGGGAGAGGAGGAAAGGCTTTTGGATGACAAGCTGCTGATTCAGAAGTTTGCCTTAGAAGGAAGAAAATTCCCAGGCATGGTTAATAGCTGTTGCTGCACAAAGCAGCAATCCCAGAACTCTATAAACATGCCTCAATTGTTTAGAATGAGCCATCCTCAGACTGCTGGCTCTGCTGCTTCCTTGCCTGCCTGAACCTCCCTCCCATTTCTGCCCCAAAAGGAGAACATACTACAGGCAACTGATGCAAAATGGAATATGATCGGCAGCGGTTACTGCGGTCTTAATAGCAGTGCTTTTTGCACATTCTGGAATTCAGCCACCAACAGGAATAAATGTTTCTTAACTACTGTCTGCTGGAAAACGGTCGGCATCTTGAAGCTTTTATATTTCCGTAGGTTTTGCTGAATGCAAAGTATTAAAGAGGAAAATTAAAGCCAGCCCTTTTTTCTTGCTCCACATTTGCTTGCTTCTTTTGTGTAAGGCAATTCATGACTGACAGAGCTTCTTACATCTTAAAGAGCCAAATTACACATTAGGTTAGCTACATAACTGAGCCTTTTAATATTTTTCGTTTTTACACAGTTCACTAGCACAGGGCTCCCAATGCTTATTTGGACCCTAGTGTGGAGGACTGGAGTGTTATTAACCCTTAAGCTCTCAGCTATGACACCAAGAAATCCCCTCAGCACTTTTACACTTCAAATAATTGTTTGTTGTTGTTTAAATAAGGAAACAAATAAACAAATGTTGCTTTGAAAAATGGATGGCCTGCTTGACACCACAGGTATGGGATATGACTGACAACTAAACCAGGGCTTAAGAGAAGAGTGGCTTGTCTAAAGCCACCCACACCGTTCCCAGCACATGCAACTTCCAAAATTCGGTTCAGTTTGGATTGCCATCTTCACACTTAAGTGCTGTTGAATCTTTCCCTTAGTTCCCCACCCTGCCAACAGCAGCACTCGAAAAAGTTTCCCAGGTTGTTCATCTGCATGAACTCTCAAGTCTGTGGCAAAAGCCAGTTCCCACTCTCAAAATAATCACAGGAAGAAGAGCATCTTACATCTCTTCATATATATAAAATTCCATAAATTATGAAGCAAGGAGGGTTGCTATAAATTTCAATACTGATAACTGTAAAACCATTTGTTCTGTTTTGTGATATGCTGCTTATTTAAACAAACACGCTCTACAGCTCTGTACACACACATGTGCACCCAAAGTATAACAACTGATAATTAGGCAGAAAATCAGGAATGACATATTTCTGGAAGCAAGAAAAGGCATAAAATAAAGGTATGCTAATAAGAGTAAGCTATTGGGGGAAAAAATTACTTCAGCATTCAAATGTTCAGATTAATTCCTCACTCTTTGACCACTCAAATATAATTCTTCAAAAAAAAACCTAGCCTTCAGCTGTTTGAACAGTATATATCATGTCAATATCAGAAATTAAATACATGGCCCTGCCTATATTTGCTTTCAATGTAATAGGTCTCATAATAGCCACTGCTGACCCCCACTGGCAGTATAGGGTAATTCCAGTGCTTCACCTCAGTAAGCTCGCTACTTAAAGTTACCAAGAATATATTTCTTACGGCCTTAATGAAAACATTCAAAATTAATCATTGTAAATGCATTTGGAGATAATCAGAAAACCTTCATAAGGTGTATTTAGGTCATCATTCCCTGAAATCCCCTGTTCATTATCGAAGTATAACTGTTTCAACATTAGGCTTGTAAAAAATGGTTTGTCCACATCTAGTTTATAATTTGAAAACAAGCCTGTATGCCTGGTGGAATTAGGGAAATCTTATCAGTTAAACTTAGAGAACAACACTGCTTCTGAGAGGGAATTCACATGGTATGAAGTAGTCAAGTGCCTGCCCTTTCTGACTAAAACTGATACAGTGGAACCTCGGTTTTCGAGCATCTTGGAAGCCAAAGGATTCAGAACCTGAACGCCGAAAACCCGGAAGAGAATGCTTCCATTTTTGAACGAGCCTCAGAACCAAGACAAATTCCTAGTGCTGCAAAAGCATGCAAAAAAATTTCCCCAAGATTGATTTGGGGGGGGGGGGAGAATGCTGCCAGTTCTGTTCTTAAGTGGCACTGAGCAAGTTCCCTAGTTTATTTAAAAACAAAACAAAACAGCATGTAAATGAGTTGTTTTAGCCACTGCTCTTTCTAGGAGCACCATGTTGAAAGGCAGAACCCAAAGCATCCTGACCAGAGTCTCTCAGTGTGCAGAACTCATCCTAAGGAATGCTGGAAGAGCAGCCCAGTGACTGCTGCATTCCTGAAACTTTCCTGCACATGCATAATATCAACAAAGGAGACTGAGTGGTGATGTAATGTCTGAGGACATGCCACAGAGTAAAGATAATTTTAGTTTTATTCAGAGAGCACACGTTAACTCTTGCTTGAAAAAAGCAGCAAAGTAGTGCTTTTTATTACTGGTGGCCCGGAGCTTTGCTACATCTACAGTAAAGCAAAAGGGAGTGGGGAAAACAAATTTCAGAACTAAGGAGAAACGAAAGAGGCAGCACCAATCTAAAACAAAGGAAATTTCTCGTCAAGTTTTGGGAGTCATTCCCGAGAAGGCTGAGATCTTGCTAAAGAAATTCATATTTCACCAAACTTTACTCACTTTTTATTGACAGAGGAATCAACCTAAGTAGAAAATTGGGGGGGGGGGGAGGCGCATGCATGACTCCCATGTGACACAGGGAGGAGCCAAACACAACAAGAGTGCAGCTTCAAGGGCTGGTGGCTCCTCCTGCCACTGGCCCGGGGCTGCTTCCCCTCTGTGGCAGCAGCAGAAGAAACGTCCAACCACTGAATCGGCACTGCACTCAGCTCCACACTCAGCCTCCTCTGCAACTGATTGATCTCAAAATTGGGATGGCACCCCCCCCCCCAATATTTTATGGGGCGGTGAAGGGACCTGGGCCCCTTAGAGTTGGCGCCTATGTGATAGAGCATCAGTGTAGTTACAAAAAACTAGATTCCCCCTCCCATAATGCCACCAAAACCAGGCATTCTGAAGACTACTTTTTCTCCTCTCTCTTCTGCTGCCTAAATAAAATATATGCAAGTTCCCAACAGCATTCATTTTAATTTTTCTCCAGCCCCCTCCCCCTCTCCTCACCATATTGCACCATTGCACCAGGCTTCTTCTTTGCTCCTCTGTAACAAAGGAAAACACTCGCCCCCTTCCAAAAAATAAATAAATGGTGGTGCAACTGGCCTGAGCCACATGAGGTCAGATAACCTGCTAGTAAGTCATCATAACCCACTAGATCATCAATATCCTAAAGGGTAGGTCTGAAGACACATGGGGTCATCACCATGCAGAAACAAAGCAGCTTTGAGTTTGGTCGGTGCCTGGGTGGTGACCGAACCACATGCACACTCCTTTGGATTCCATGATGAAAACACGTGGGATATAAGTTTAAGAAATATGTAGAAACAAAGGGAAAGCAAATAAGCACATTATCATCTTTCTAAACATTTGCACCAGCCATCTCAAATCAAGGCAACATGGTGTACCACCTACTCCCAATTAACATTTCTGCATTAGCCAAGGCACGATTTGTATGGAAATATAGCCATGTAACAGCTCTGCATGGCGTGCCATTTGCTTGCAACTATTTGCTGTGAAGCATGGCCCAAGTTCTCGCATATCACAGTAATATGGTGAAACGCAGCAGAGCCATGTTGCAAGCAGCTGTATGCACTAAAACAGCTCGCCATGTGGGGCTTTTTTGGAATAAACTCGTATGATGCGTTGATGGAGTGGAAACGGAGCCTTAGCCACCAGTTCCATTACCTTGTTTAGTATCAAAGTATTTCATTTCCCCCCTTTAATTTCAACCAGAGACATACAATTTCTAATGACCACCCAGAAGAGGAGCTCAGTGGACAACCTGGGTCAGCTACCATCTCTCGGCCTACTTCACCCCACAGGGTTGGCTAAGTTGTGTGGGTATGCTGTGCAGGTCTCTCAGTGTTAACACCCTTCTTTGTTTTAAGCAAGGGGGAAACTTAAATATAGGCACACTGACCCTGTGTTTTAATGCCATGCCATCAATGCTCTTGAAGTGCCCACTGAGCCAGTATGGTGTAGAGGTTATATTGTCGGACTAGGACCTGGGAGACTGGGGTTCAAGCCCCCACCTGGCAGTGAAACTGAGAGGATTAACTTGCATCGGTCACTCCCTTTCAGCCTACCTCACAGGGTTGTCGTGGGGATTAAACAAGGAGGGAGGGAGCCATATATGCCACTTTAAGCTCCTTGGAGAGCAAGGTGGGATATAAATGCCACAAGTGAAATATTTATTCAGCTCACAGAATTGGCAACTGAGGCTCTTTACCTGATCGCGATCACCTGCAAAACAGCAGCTTTTCATGGTACAAGAATTAAAGTATCCTTGGTTGTCAAACTGGAAGACAGGCAGACGGGAGTGGATATCATAAAGGACTGGTGGCAGCCGACGTCTGAGAGCAAGCAGCTGTGTTCCATTGCTGTTAAACCGCACACTCATGGCACTCTGAAGTGATAGATTCCCACCATACCGGAGCAGGGAACTAGGAAACAAGAAACCAAAAAGAATCAGATGGGCTGTCGCAATTTAACTACCATGAAGCATCTATCAGCCATCCCTCCTTATCACAACAAGGCAGGAAGGAGTTCAAAGGAGGCAGAAAGTCTATAGATGTGTAACTAGTTGTGTTCCATGAACCACACTTCTCCATATATTACTCAGATGTCCTAAATAAATTTCCAGGAAGGAAATGTTACTGAGGATCCAATAAGCCACCCAAGCTCTATACTTAGGACTAACTTATGAATTAGATGTGTAGCAAAATTTCAGTTAGATTTTTGGCAAAATCTCAGACAAGTAGCAATGTTTGTTTCAAGTCCCAAATCCAGTTAAGAGTATTTGCTAAAACTTTGGCCACAACTAACTCATTCTAATAATTTCAGATGGACATGCAGGTTCAACTTTAAACTGGATCATGGCCTACAACTATAATTCCCTGCACACTTACAAGGAAATAATCTCTTGTTGAATTCAGGAGGACTTTAATAAATGAACAATAATATTTCAGCTATTTATATACGGGTTTCTAAGTGGTGTACATACAAATTACAAAAGATGTACAGTGGATAAAATCAATTTAAAATTAATCACAAAACAGGAAACTAAATAACCTGTTGAATAGCCTCTGAGGTTCAAGAGGGACGGAGCCTTTCTGATCACATCTAGGAAGGAGTTCCAAAGAATTGGGAATAAAATACTCAATGCATGGCATCAGGTGGATACAAACTGTCTATCCAAGTCACAGAGGAACTATTAAGATAGTAAATATAAATAGGGTTTGGATCCCAGTGGACCACAGAATTTATTGTGGCAAAAGCATTCATAGCTCATTCCCTTACTGTATCATAATCAGTGCTTTTCTTTTGCTAAAAAAAATGAGATGCTGGTTTGCACATTGATTAGAAGTACCATGGGGCCAGCACAAAATGATTTTACATACAGAAGGATTAGAATTTTAAATTAACAGTGGTAAAAGTATTAACCTATTGAAAATCAATCTTTCCCAGCTATTGAATGTCATCGTAACTAAAAACAGTTTTCAGTTCATCCAAAGGAAGTCTCGCAGTCAGAGAAGCCAAAAGAATGTGATTCTTCCTTCTCATTTCCAACCAACTTCCTGCCCCTTCAAACCTCTCGTCAATCTTTCACACAAAAATTATACTGGAGTGTAACGTCCTCAGCCTCTTCTATACTATTACAAATGTCTACAGATCAAAACTGCTGTTAGTGACAGGCCAAGCCAAGCTAAGCTTTGTTTCTTTTCCTGGTCTGGTAGCAACCCTATCATCAATCTATTTCCCCCTTGCTCACATGACAATTTGCTTGGAAATACTAACAGTTTTCAACAGAACGTACAGTATTATATACAAGCTACAATGGTAAATTAAATCTTCTGGGCAAGGATGGAGCCCCAGCTATATGATTGGTGCTAAATAATAATATTCAGCAGCTAAACCAGGTTGAAAACCTAGCTTGGTCCCCCATCCCAATTTATATAAACAAGAAGACGGTTATTCCACAGCAATTCCTTTAGCCTTACTTGTTGCTTCACATAAACATCAGGAAGAACTTTCTAAGAGCTGTTTGACAGGGGAACAGACTCCCATGAGAGGTGGTGGACTCTTCTTCCTTGGAGGTTTTTAAGCAGAGGCTGGATGGACACCTGCCCTGTATGATCTAGTTCATGGGTCAGCAAACTAAGGTCCGTGGGCCGGATCAGGCCCAATTGCTTTCTGGATCCTGCCCGTGGACGGTCCGGGAATCGCTGCATGGATTGCAGAGCACGCGTTCTTTCCCTCTCCCTCATACGGCACCGCTGCTGCCTCCTCCCTCCCTCCTCCTGGCTTATCCTCGCCCTGCCTAGAGGAGGAAAGAGGCTGGTCTTTGTTGGTGCCAGCAGCAGCAGCAGCAGCATTCAAGTGGCCACCATTTTAAGCAGCCCCTCTCTGGAGCCCTTTTGCGCACTGCTCATTGTCTTGCTGCCGCCGCCAGCGCCTGCCGCTTGCAAGACACAGGTAAGCAGCCACTGGGGCTCGTGGTGCTCTTGCATCATATCAAAATATAGTCCGGCCCCACACAAGTTCTGAGGGACAGTGCACCAGCCCCTGCTGAAAAAGTTTGCTGATGCCCTGATCTAGTTGATATTGCAAGGGGTTGGACATGATGACCCTTGTCGTCCCTTCCAACACTATGATTCTATGATTCTATATTATGAATTCCTCTACATATAAAGTATTTCCTGTTTATTAAACTTGCAAATGTATTACCATATGTCTAAGTTAACCGAAACAGAACAGCTGGATTAGCTCAGCTGGTCTCCCAGTTGAAACTTTTAATCTCAGAGTCAAGGGTTTGAGCTAGACATTTGGCAAAAGATTCCTGCATTGCAAGGGAATGGACTGGATGAGCCTCACGGTCCCTTCTAACTGACACATTCTATAATTCTAAACATTTAACTTTCCCCCATTTACACTGCAGCAGAATATGTGAACAGGCCATGGTGCTGTCATTTGCCACACAGATCCTATACAAAATGATAAATGAAGCAGGATCTGTGGAACAGCAACATTTTGGGTCTTAATCCAAGAATAGATTTTTTAAAGGTTAAATCAGTTTTTACCAGTAGCTAACAGACAAATGAGAAGAGAGAGGATATGACAAATGGGAGCTACTGTCAGCATCAGCTAATGGTTTCCTTTCCAGGAAAAATAGACAAGATAGTCTAAATAAAGCTTTTCTCCCTTTGGCAAGTTTTATGGATGGATTGTTTTCCTGAGGCTTGAAAACAGCCACTTACTGCCAACAAAGTGCAAAGAAGGAAGGCATAGCACAAAGTTGGGACATTTTTTAAAAGAAAAAGAAAAGCGAGAGGAAGAAATGACAACAACTGTATTCATAATATGAAATCTGCATATCTTGATCTGATACACCTGACTGAATTTCAAGCTTGCCAGTGGTGTCAGGAAATTACAGTCACTGAGGCGGAGGAGGAAAGGGCTGAGGAATGGGCAGGAAAGAATTGACAGTTTCCAGCACTGATGTTTACAGTATAATGGGGGTGGGGGAAGCAGAGAGACTTTAAAAGAGAAGGAGGACTCAATGCCTTGAACACTCAACACACAAGAACAGACTAATACACAGTAGTTAATACAACTGCCAAGCTAATATTTTAACCCATCTGATATTTTTTGACTCTGCAATAATGATTTACAGTAAAAATGGCACCGGGGGGGGGACCCAAAAGTTAAACAGGAAAAGTAAAGTTAATCTAAGTCAGGCATAGGCAAACTCGGCCCTCCAGATGTTTTGGGACTACAATTCTCACCACCCCTGACCACTGGTCCTGTTAGCTAGGGATCATGGGGGTAGCAGTTCCCAAAACATATAGAGGACTGAGTTTACCTAAGCCTGATCAAAATGGTTTAGCAAGGTGAATGGTAAGCACACAAAAGGGTAGGGGAGAAGAGGATATTGCAAGGCAGGATTTAAAATTACCTGAAGGTGGAATGGAGTCTGTGCAGACTTACAGAGGTATCCTACCAGATCCCAGATAGCAAATTCATTCCCCCAGTGCTTATCCTTATGCAACTACGGTAACATGGCACCATCAATGCACAAGAAACAGCCACAAGCAGGCTTGAAGAAGCACAAAACAATATTTAAAAGCATGTTCTGCAGGCACTGAATCCTGTCTGACTGTTGTGGGAAGAAATAGAAAAATGGGGTGGGGAGAGAGGAAGGGAGTATCCTGGCCAAGGCACAGCTAGAACCCTGCCCTCAAGCACTCCACATGGCAACTGTTTCTTGCAGAACCCACTTGAAAGACTAAATTTGCTCTTAGACTATTCAAGTGCCTATTTGTTAGCAAACCAAAACTGAACCATCCACGTTGCTTTATGTGGAAGTAAAAATGTCACGGTTTTTTATAAGCAACATCAGCCTTGTACCCAGATATGCAAACCATGAAGAGCAGGCCCCTTAAAAAAAAAAAAAGTCACATGATGACTGATTATTGCCAGCCATTAGCAAGACCGCTGAAACAGGCAAAAATGTCACATGATGTTTTAAATCATGTGTGGGGAGCCTTGCTCAGCCCAAGGGGCGACATTCCCTCATGGGAAACCTTCCAAGGGCCACATGCCAGGGGAGGGGGCAAAGACCAGAGTGGAGCAATGAACATAAATTTTAATCTTGTACAGCAAGCTAGTTTCTTCACATACTCCTTTCCTCCATCCAGAGAAGCAAGAGACATTATCAGAGTTCAAGGACACATTGCAGCCTAGTCAAAATACCTGGGGCAGTGAGGGGTGAGGCCTAGGGAGAATTCTGAGAGTTAGGCATAGAGGCCTGACAGACCACATTTAACTCCCTTGCATGAGATTCCCCACCCTTGTTTTAAGTAAGCAAACTGTCTCACAATTCCAGAAGCATAGCCTTTTTTTAAACCTTACCATGCCATAAACCTTTATCAACAAGTCTAGGAAGTCCAAGTCTAGAAAACAGTCCTGGAACGATTATGCTTTGTGGCCTTAGGATTTGGATGGTTAATATTCACCAATGTATAAATTGCCACACTTAGTTCTATATATATGCTACCATGTATTGGCCTTACGCACATTGCGATTTGTTGGCACCTCCTCGTGGCAGAGAAGCCTCATAACAGCTTTGTTTAAACCACCCACACTATTCAGAAGAGAAATGTTTGCCTGTGGTCTCAAACGAGCAAAGGTTGCCTGCATGACCTTCTAAAGAAATCTAGAAAAGGCCTGGGACAGCCCATGCCATGTCTTTTGCTGACACTGTACATGCATTCCATTTCTGAGA
The DNA here is from genome assembly GCF_964252035.2 of Podarcis erhardii. Lineage (NCBI taxonomy): Eukaryota > Metazoa > Chordata > Lepidosauria > Squamata > Lacertidae > Podarcis > Podarcis erhardii. The sequence continues at coordinate 48,516,348 of NC_138497.1, read as the reverse complement.
GGTTCTTTTATATCAGAACAGCACAGCAGGTTTGGATAGGAGTTGTGCACTGTTGACACAGGAAGCTGCCTTGCACCAAGTCAGGCCTGTGGTCCACTGAGCTCAGTATTGTCTATGCTGACTGGCAGCAGCTCCCCAGCATTTCTGACAAGCATTAACTACGTTTGGACCAACCTAAAAACATTTTTGTAGTTAAGACTGGAGAAAGGGAAGCTCACGGCTGAGAGGAGAGAGGCTGGAAGATAGTATGCATGGTTGGAAGAAGCTTTTAACCACAATTGTTTTTAGAACATGTTAACTCTTTTAGAATGTTCTTGCTTTTTTATCGTTTATCTGTTTGCTACTCTGGAGAGGAAGGGGGACATAAATTCGATAAATGATTCCCACGATCCCTTTGTTGGCATCTGGAAGGAGACAGCAGGTGCTTTTACATGAGGGCTTATACAGCCAGTTCTCTTTCACTTTCCACACAGAACCTATTTTTCCTTTATCCCAAATCCTGTAATCCAGGGGTGGGGAACCTTCGGTCCTCCATATGCTCTTGAGCTACAATTCCTATAGCCCACAATCATCTGCAATGCTGTCTGGGGTTGATGGGAGTTAGAGTTTAACAACATCTAGGTGGCCACAGGTTTCTCACCACTGCTGTAACTCCTGCCATTACTACAAATGCACAGGGGGTTTTTTAACCTTCAAAGAAAGGCAAAAAGTTACCACTGCGTGGTTTCACACAATTTGCTATTTGTGTAAAAATGAGATTACATAACATACAAACTTAATGTGGTCGCAGACCAGCATGAGATACAAACATGCAAATAAAATAAAGCACATAAGACTTAAAGAAGAGAGGGATAAAGGAAAATAGTTAAAAGTGGTTATAACTCACATAAACTTAAAGCAGATGGAGACAAAAGACAAGCAGTTAAAAGCAACTATAAGGGAGGGAATGTGAAGCAGCACAGGACTTGCATTATGGGCCTTCAGTTTAGGCCTGGTTTGTGATATAAACAATCCTTTGACATACCGTATTTTTCCGTGTATAAGACGATGCTTTTTGCTAAAAAAAATTAGGCAAAAATTGGGTGTTGTCTTATAAACGGATAGTAATGCAGGGGGGGGACGTGCGATTAATGGCAGCAGCAAGCAGGAGATTGGCAGTGGCGATTGATCGGGTGACTGGTGGTTGCAGCAAGGCCTGCTGGCAATTGGCTGTGGCTATTGGGCAGGTGATTGGGCAGGTGGGCTGTTGGTGGTGGTAAGTGGGCAGACAATTGGCAGCAGCGGCGAGGTGTGTGATCGGCCATGGCTGTGGCAAGCAATCGGCAATGGTGTAAGTGACCTCCCCCACCCCCCCAAAAGCTAAACAACTTAATTTCTTAATTTTGAGTTAAAAAAATAGGGGTTGTCTTATACAGGGGGGCGTCTTATACATGGAAAAATATGGTGTGTCCATCATGGCAGTGCAAAATCTAGCAACTGAGTATGTGACATCTGGGTTTTCATACTAGAATAGTAGGGAGATACAAAGTCGTTCTGTACATCCTGGGAGTTTGTAAAGTATAGGCAGGATGAACCTAGCTCGTATGTCTGTATAATATTAGCAGTGAAACTTAACATGCTTGTTATCACATTAAACTTTTTTTGCACTATTGTACTGAGATTTTAAAATTGGCAGATTCAAGCCAGGAAGAGGCAAGAATGAGGAGGGGCACATTTTAAGCAAGGTAGTGGTGGAGATGCAGGCAGGCAATGGCAATGGAAGATACAGGGCGATGTAGATAGAGCCATGGTCTTCAGCTACATCGCTGCCCACATCATCCAAGTCTCTTCCAAAAAAGGAGAAATGACAGCCTTATAGCAATCTCTGTATGCAAGGAATGTAGAGCACTCTAGCTGGAAGCCAAAACATTTGATTACAAATGGCCGAGAGATTAAGTGGGAGGTCAATGTTGGAACAGTTTAGGAGCGATATCATCCAAATTCTCTATGAAACTTGAGTGAGCAAATCATGTCAACTACAGAAGAAAAATGACCAGCATGGAAGCACCCAGCATTATGTAGTGGAAGCATAGGGGTTCAATACTGTAGATCATTTAGTAAATTTCATTTGTTATAGAATAGGGCAAGGAGGAACAATTTTCAAAGCAAGAAAAACATACTTGCATTGAATTTCAGTGACAATAAAGGGCAGCCCCATACAGAATGAGGATGGGAAACTGCTTAGTGATGCCCTCTTCACTAGCAGTTTTCAAAATAAAGTCTGGATAGACTATCACACTTGGAGCAGTTAATTCTACTAGATGATCCATAGGTTCCTTCCATTCTGAAACAAAGTGATTTGAGAAACATATACAGAGCACATGGATACATCAACAAATTGCCATTAGGTGTGGAGAACTACTAGTCAAGGAACTACTAGTCAAACATAATTTTCAACATAAAAATGTGGTCCATGGAAATTTCAAATACGAACAGCCCAGGCAGTTCAAAACTTATAGGGGCTAGTGGTGAGCTGTAGGGAATTAAGAACTCAAAGCAATACCACATGCAGTTAAAAGCCTCAAAGCCTAATACAGATCAACCTGCTGCTCCTCTCTGAACCAAAGCTGCTACAGATTTATGTTCAATCATGGTCACACATATATCCAGTTTATCTGAAATGTTTCAACAGAGAAGCTAATATTACTTAGCTTTATAAACTAAGAAAAAATACACACTTAGAGAAGTTTCATTACTCCACATTACTGTTGTGGGGGGAAAGACCCACTCACCATTCTTTGCCTAATCAATCAATCCTGGCAATGAATGCTGGGTGGGTATTTTTTCCCACAACATTACCAAGCACCAAGTTCAACTGAGTTCCAGAAGGAGCTTCTTTCTGTCTTCCCAGTTTCACAAAACAACACATAAGAAAGAAGAGTCTTACCTTTGAGGCTTGCGAATGTCCCAGAGCCCTACACCTTCCTTTGAGTTGGCAGTGGCGAGTAACCTGGGCTCCACTGGATTGAACATCACACTGTGAAAGGCTGATGGATAATTAGCCAAGCAGAAGGGCTCTGTTAACAAAACAAGATAAGATCAATTTACTTTTAAAGGCACAACACCTCTTGTACAATGCTGACAGCTGGCTAAACTTTTTCTTAATGGGACATTTGTCAACCCTTTCAAGAATTTATTTAGTGTAGGTAGTCAGGTTTTATGCATCTTTCCCTAGCATTAAACAGAATTCCCACATACTAATTGGTATTTTATGGCTCAGAAATGTACAGTGCTAGTGCACTGATGAAGTAGTATCTACTACAGAAACAATTTTTTACTAAGTGGGAGATCTTGGAACTCTGACAGAGTGGAAAATATTTTAATTTAGATATGTGTCTTATTGAAAGAGTTTTAAATGAATTACTTTAGTATAATCCTTAAACATTGCATTTACTAGCACACAAAACATTGCGGTAGTCCACAAGGGAACTTCTCATAAGTTCTTGACATTCCATCTAATTAAAACTAGATTAGGGCATTAAAAGTAATGTGACACTGAAACCATTTCAGTAGAGTAGAGGTTTTTCAACAGTTTTATTTCATGAGTTTAATGTGCTACAACAAGCAAGTGTAGCTGCCCCATCAACATCCTAAGGCTGGATTTACTTGTCCAAGTTGCCGAGAGAACTCTGAATCCCAAATATCTTTGCCAAATCCATACACTTTCCTTGTTACTCAGTTTCCAGCATTCCCGCCAATCTACCAAAGGCTTGTTTGTAATAAAATCCTTAATGTCTAGCATTTCTAAATATAGGTCAAGATCTAGGATTCAATGAACAATTGCTTCCTTATTTGACCCATTTATTTTCATCCGCTAAATCATCACAGGCAGATTTCACTCAGATGACAAAAAAATTTCCTCATTGCACAAATCCCTTCACCACTGAAGACACCCATATTTAAAACTGTGAATTATCAGACACTGTGGCTGCAATCCTATCCACACTCAGCTGGGAATAAGACCCATTGAACATAATTGGTCTCACTTCTAAGTAAATATGCTTAGGATTGTGTCAAGAGTCAGATAAAATTATTGCCCCTTTGAGTTATAAATCCCGTACCCAACGAGCAGACATTACAGTAAACCAAAGCTTTAGCATTATGAAAGAGAGCCAGAGGGAGCCTTTAGCTCAAATACTCCCCCTTTTCTTTCAATCTGACTGATGTTGTAAAATATAGTTAACAAACCATAGTACGTGACCTCAGATGACACAAGAAGTTGTAGCTAAGCAAAAGTAGTTAGGCAAAAAATAAAGAAGGTGGAAACTTCTGAACTACTCATGCTTGTGCTGAAGGAAGTCAGGAGCTGGGGGAGCATGCGACGCTAAGCTTCGCTGCAGCTTATTCACCGGCTGAGACAGATGGGAGTTGGGAGTCCAACAAGCTCCAGAGGGACACAGAATAGCCACACCTAGTCTACAGAAATCTTCAAACCTCAAGGATCCACAGATCCATCTTGACATTACAGGCAACTCCCAATTTATGTGTCGGTTATGTTCCAAGGCACCACGCGTTTAAGTGAAATTGTGTATATTTGAAACATCATAGAAAAAGCCTGCAAACACCCTGTTCCACCCCTGCCCCGTTCTGTGGCGTTTTCAGGTCACTTCTGGATTTGGCACAATGTGCATACATCAGACGCATCTAAAATGGTCACTGCCTGTGTTTACAGGGACCTATGATGGAGATGTTCAAATATCTAAGAGCTGTCATGTGGAAGATGGATCAGACTTGTGTTCTGCTTTGCCAAAGGGCAAGATTAGAACCAATGGGTAGAAATTGCAGGGAAACAGATTTTAGTTAGGAGGATGAGAAACTTCCTAATGAACAAGAGCTGTTAGACAGTGATCAAGCTAAGCTGCCTCGGGAGGCAGCTCCCTTTCTACTCTACAACAAAAGCAACTCTGTTATGCAGAAATATATTCAAGGGCCATCTACTCCCCCCTACTCTCTTTTCACTAGTCCCTAAATCACTCACAGTTGGAGGCATTTTGTACCCATATGTATGGTATCCTAATAGCAGCTTCCAAGAACATCGTAGAAAAGATCTTATTTAGTTGAACTTTCAACTAAATGAGGAAATTCAATAATTCACACATGGCTTCTACACGACCCCTGTCCAAAACCCAGCGAGTTAAATTCAACAGAGTCCTCTGCAGATCAATAGGCAAGTTTCCAGTTTACAAAGCACAGGGAGTGATTGTAAATGTTCAGCAAATCATTCTGAAAATCAGTGCATGAAAAGACATAAAAGCAGAGGTATAACCCAGGCAGACACAATTCATCCTTGGGCCTATGCCCAATGAGCCAGCCTATACAATACTAAAGTAATCTTTGGAAGCCGTCCTCTAGGTGACCCAACTTGGTTGTGATTATCTTCCTTTGCTTTTCCTGGACAGGCTTTAACATGTCATTAACATTTTATTCAGGTTTTCAAAAATCTTACAATTAACAACAGTCCTCCCTTCATTTCCCCCCCCCCCATCCAATAAGATTAGTCCCCCCCCCCAACACAAAATTCAGTGCACTTATATTCCTAGGATTATGATGATTATTTTTTGGCCCAAGGTACAGATGTTTCATTTTCCCAGGCTTTTTAAATCTCCACTGATACTGCCTTAGAGTACAAATTGACCTGCTCTTTTGTTCTTGTGGGAGTTTCATTTCATTTCATTGGTTTTTATTAGTGTCAGCTGCCCTAGAAATACTTGTAAAATCAAATAAGACTCCACCACAACAGGGATAAAGCAATCCATTTCACCCTTTAACACACTCTAGAGATGTGAAATTTCTGGAAATCTCAAAGCCACGGGGCAGGGGTGGAAAGAGGACCTTTCCCCTTCAAGAACACAGATAAATTCCAGGATGATTTAAATAAGGTGGTACCTTGGGTTACATACGCTTCAGGTTACAGACTCCGCTAGCCCGGAAATAGTACCTTGGGTTAAGAACTTTGCTTCAGGATGAGAACAGAAATCCTGCTCCGGCGGCGCGGCAGCAGCAGGAGGCCCCATTAGCTAAAATGGTGCTTCAGGTTAATAACAGTTTCAGGTTAAGAACGGACCTCCAGAATGAATTAAGTACTTAACCCAAGGTACCACTGTATATGCAATGCTAACTTTTGTATTAAACCTTCACTTGTTTTACTGCTTTAACATGGAATGCATCATTTTAAGTTTGCATATAAAATTGCACTATTTAACGTATTTTTCAAAAAATTTACAGAGCAATCCTATGAATGTTTATACAGAAGTACAGTGGCACTTACTCCCAGGTAGGCACACATAGGCTTGAAGCCTCAGAAGTATAAATGGCTTAGTTATGTAGCAAGGTGTCTGCAAGGTGGGAAGTTCAACTAGATGGGAAGGGTCATGCCAAAAGGACAGCATATGCCTCATTCTTCCTTCAGGTATCTCCAAATGAGATCAAAGATCACCAGAAGGTGGCAAGCAGCAACTCACAAGCAACTAAGGTTCTAGGTGTTCCCCTCATGAAGATATGAAGATGACAACACCTCCTAGGTGTACAAATGCATCCTGAATTTGCATATTGTCTCTGTCTGCAGCATGTATAAGAATGATCACTCTCGAAGAAGTTAAATCAGTAATGATACACTGGGCAAGAGATTTTGGTTATAATATACAGTTTTCTTCATGGAAAAAGTTATGGAAGGAGGATTTGAAGTTTACAGCCTGCTGTTCGCTGAAAGAAAATTATATGAAAATGATGTACTGTTGGTATTTGGCATCTAGTAAAATTGCGTAAATGTTTAGAACCAGTTCAAATGTGTGCTGGAAGTGTAAAAGGAAAGAGGGTACATTTTATCACATGTGGTGGTCATGTGGGGTAGTAAAAGCTTTCTGGGAAAGGATATATAATGAGCTGAAAAAAATGTTTAAGGTAACTTTTGTTTTAAAAAAACCCAGAGGCCTTTTTGTTAGGCATTTTAAGTGTGGAACTACCAAAAGAAAATAAAAGACTGTTTATGTATGCAACGACAGCAGCAGGATGCTTCTTGCCCAGAGATGGAAAGAAGTAGTACCGACCAGAGAAGAGTGGCAGGCCAAGCTGATGGAATATGCAGAAATGGCTAGACTGACGGGAAAGATGAGAAATCAGGAAGACCAAGTATTCTTAAAAGTCTGGAATAACCTTCTAACATATTTGAGAAACCATTGTAAACAGCTGAAATTATTAGCAGGAATACAATTACACTTTTAAAGTAACATGGATTGTGGATACTATGATTATATAATAGATTACAGTAAAGCATTTCATTATTTATAAAAAATAAAACATTTCAAAATAGTCCCCCCAACATTCCCAAAATGTTCATTTTTTTCTGTTGGAAAGTATGAACAATGTCCTCAGAAAAGTGGGGAGGGAGACTAGAAGGGTAGTCTTTCTCCCTCTCCCTCTGTTTTTTTCTGGACTTTCACATCTCAGGACTAATTCCCTCCAATGAGAGAGCTCACCACCATTCACACTCAAACATAGCCCTCACCTCCCTGCGAAGACTCTCTGATATCCCAAATGAGAACTCTGCCGTCATCAGATGAGCTTGCAAAAACGTTATCATTCACAGGACTCACAGAGAGCCCATACACTGCATCTTCATGGGCAAATACATCCAAGGTTTCACCGCTGAAAAAGACACAGACATCTGTTTTTCATCTTTCTCATTTAAGGCTGGGCAGGACAGTCTGCCAGGTAGCACTGAAAAATGTTACTTGAAAATACGTAAAGTCCATTATCCTGTATGAGTAGCAGTAGGTAGAAAATATAACAGTAGAGATTTGGAGATTGAACAGTGCAATCCTATACATGTACACTAACATTGTCCCATTGTTCCACGTAAATGAGGGAAGGGTTGTAGCCTACCCCTGGAATTGTATGCACACTTACTTGGAAGTAAGCCCCATTGAAATAAGCCCAACCTATCGTGCATAGAATTGGGCTTTGAGTTAGCAGGAAATATCAACACACATGGGGCCTGGTATACAAAGGGAATATTTTTGGTCCTATACACCTGGCAGAACTTATTTCCCCACACCATCCATAAATATCACTAGTTCTTTAAACTCAGATGTTTTAAAAACTGCTTGTGAATCTGCCCCCAGGATAGGGAGGGTTAAATATAAAAAAGGAAAGAAAGAAAGAAAGCACATACATTAAGATCTCTCCAGATCAGGGTCTTTGGCTATTTTACATTATTTGGGAAGGCTGCAGCTCTAAACCCTTACCTAGAAATAAGCCCCATTGAATTCAACAGGACTTACTTCTGAGTAGACGTGGTTAAGATTCTGCTGTATAACTTAACAAACAAGCCTAATGGCTCTGATACAGTTTTTCCATAGTATGTTATCTAGTAACCATATCAAGGGGAAAGACAAGAGGAGGAAGATAAAATATCAGGAGGAGAATGCAGTAAATAGGAGACAAACAAGAATGGGTGATCGCATAGGCTTTCAGCCAGCATGGTCAGGATTAGCCAACATTGTGCCCTCCAGATGCAGCTCTACTGTCAACTCTCATTAGCCTCAGCAAGCATGGCCAATGGTTAGTGATGGCGGGAAATGGGACTCCAGCAACATCTGGAGGTCACAATGTAGGCAACCCCTGTATTAGTGAAAATGTCATACAACAACCGGTTAGCATTTAGGAAACAAACACACACACATCAAGAGTGTTCAGGCATTGCGGGAAATGCATTTACCTGTCAACGTCATGAAGCAACACTTGTTCATCATTACCTAGATGAAGAAACAGAATTTTATAGCATATTAGTAATGAAAATTGAGAAATAACGTGCTTGCAGTTTTCATTTTGGAATAAAAAAAGATGAAGGAAAAGAGATGAGCCTGCTACTTTTTTCTCATGGCAGGACAAGGTGTCCAGGGTAAAATTCCTCCCAATTCCCTGCTTGCTTGACTTGGACACACCTAGTAGCAGAAATGAGATGACATTTGTCCGGGAGAAGAAGCACAGAGAAGAAGTGCTTGCTCGCAGTGGTAGACCTGGGGAGGTCTCAAATTTCAGTGGCGCCCTGTGCAACACCAAACTTCAGTGCTTCCCCACCTCTTGGACTCCATTCTATATCATAGTGGCAGCACCCTCCACCCAAGTGCTCATTCTTCGGACCTCCGCAATATCGCCCTCTGCCTGGTTCCAGGGTTAGGTGCTAGTCCCCATTGAGTGGGGGAAAGTGGCTGGGAAATAAGAAGCTCAAGCATTTCCCCAGCCTACTTACCCTCCTGGTCCTGCCAATGCCATCACATTACATGCTAGAGGAAAACACAGGATCAAGACTCCTGTTTGCTGCTCAACATTGGTGTTGCCTGTCTCTGAATCGACAGCCTAACTAAAGGCTGCCTAGCCTATGGCATGTCGGCCATATCCAGTCCCACCACCAAGATTTTTGTGACTGCCCCCCAAGACTACTCCTTAAATATTTATTTTTTTAACAACTTTTTATAGTTTTTAAAACATTACTGACAGCTCCTGCAGACCCCCAGCATCAAAACCTTCTGTGTGACCTTCCAAGCCCCCTACCACAGTTCTTCTCACACCCAGTTTGACACTCTGGGAATACCCACTCTGACATGCAGCTCCTAAAGGATTGATGATCATGGGTCAGTTCAGCCCCAAACAGGTTAAGCTATCCCAGCCTAGCTAAAGTCACATGATTATTTTTTTATCCAGCCCAAGCATACGCTAGTTGCCTTTCCTTACCACATGCCCCTCTTACATATTAAGTGTGATATAGCCCATCCACACAGAATGGATTTAGAGGATAGGACAATCTTGCTGAGCAGAAGAACTTGTTCTTCATCCTCGCTTGTCTATATTCATGCACTCTTCAGTGCCAACCTGTTATGGAGAACTGCACTGGGGTGGATGGTGGGTGGAGAAGTGTCCTGCTGATGTTCTCCTCCTTTTAAAATATGGTGGTGGTTATATGTTATCTGAGGCAGGCAGCATATTATACTCCAAGTCACAGGCAGCATCCAGCAGAGTCTGAGACTCCCACAGCCACTGCCCAAATAGCAATTCACAGGCTATCTGGGAGGAGGAACACCATTCTCCCCGATCCATAATATTATGCTCAGAAAAGGCAGCATTCTCTCTGCAGGGATTGTTGTTGGGATGCCAAGCCTACACAAGTGAAAGACCAAAAGTATACTGCAAAGAAAATAAATTCACAGAAAGGCCCTGAAACCCTAATTTTCCATTGAAGATGTTCCCCTTGAAGCTTTTCTTCCTTACCTCCAGAAAATACTCTGGTGTTGCCACTATTAAAAGCTAGGCAGAAGATGTTCGAATGGTGTTCCCCTTTCAGCTGAACAGGCTTGACTCTGGAGTGGATGGCTTGTTCCATATGCCACAGTAGAACTCGGCGGTCATCTCCACCTATGTGGGAGAGTGGAGAAAAACAGCACTATAAGCACCTGCACAACTTCTGCTGGAACCAGCATTTACAACATGAATAATAATAATAATAATAAATTTTATTTATATCCCGCCCTCCCCAGCCGAAGCCGGGCTCAGGGCGGCTAACAATAATCAAATAATCAAATAATCACACATTCAAAATATTCATTATAAAAATTAATTAAAATCAAATTATTGGCAACCGATTAAGCAATATTCTGTGCAGGTTGCCAGAGGAGGGAGTCAGACTGCGCCCTGACCAAAGGCCTGGTGGAACAACTCTGTCTTGCAGGCCCTGCGGAAAGATGTCAGGTCCCGCAGGGCCCTAGTCTCTTGTGACAGAGCGTTCCACCAGATTGGAGCCGCAGCCGAGAAGGCCCTGGCTCTAGTTGAGGCCAGCCTAACCTCTCTGAGGCCTGGGACCTTGAGGATGTTATTATTTGCAGACCGTAGGTTTCTCTGTGGGGCATACCAGGAGAGGCGGTCCCGTAGGTACGAGGGTCCTAGGCCGTATATTGCTGTGGGACTATGAACAGCCCCATTGTAAGCAAAATCTCTTAACTGTAGCTCAATGTTTTTCCAGAAAGAAGCTATCATATACTACAATTGCATCATCTGTGATTAGAGACAAGAGTCAACATTACCACATATTGTATTTATTGCATTTATATCCTTCCCTTCCTCCAAGGAGCTCACTATTAACATATATGGTTCCCCTCTCCAAGTTTTTGTCCACAACAGCCCTGTGATGCAGAGTGTAACTGGCTAAAGTCAGCCACTGAGCTTCATGGTCATGTAGGGACTTGAACTCCAGCTTCCCCGTTCCAGGTCTAACCACATCATACTAGGAAACACTTTTCAAACATGCACCATGATTAAGTGAAAAGTTTTTAGGGTAAATTAGCTCCCAAAACAATTAAATCATGGATATCTGCAATGTGCTCAATGGAAGAAACAAAAGCCTACAAAATCCTCTGACAACCTCAGGCTACAATTTGAGGAGACTTGAGAAAATTAAGGTTTTACTACTGGGCTTGTACTTAATCTCCAATCTTGCCCTTTTAAGTAGACTTGTTATGAACTGAATATACTTGGATGTGTTTACATAGCTTGCCAGAATAATAAATCCAAGCAGCAAGTCCAAGGATATACTTGTGAACACATCTCATCTATTTACAGGCATAATTGTAACTCCTAACAGTGCTTCAAAGATGTCCCCAAAGATGGAGTGTTTGGAAGTGAGCACTACAAGTCTATTTCAGCTTTTGGACATAGTTATATCCCTAGTGTATCAACAACTGTTTGCCACAGGTCTATCTACTTGCACAAGTGAAGTAATAGTATCACTCTATTCTGCCTTGGTCAGACCCCACCTGGAGTACTGTGTCCAGCTCTGGGCACCACAGTTTAAGAAGGATATTGACAAAGATGACAAAGGGTCTAGAAGCCAAGTCACCCCCATTGTTCAGCCCAGACACTGAGATCCAGCACCAAGGGCCTTCTGGCGGTTCCCACACTGCGAGAAGTGAAGCTACAGGGAACCAGGCAGAGGACCTTCCCAGTAGTGGTGCCCACCCTGTGGAATGCCCTTGAGGTTGCCCCAGCTACTCTGGGTGGCTTCCAGCATATATAAAAACACAGTAAAACATTAAAAAGCTTCCCTATATAGGGCTGCCTTCAGATGTTTCCTCAAGGGACTCTCCTTTATTTGAGGTTTTCAGAGAGATTAGATTACCATCTGTCAGGGATTCTTTACTTGTGATTCCTGCCTAGCAGGGGTTTGGGTTAGAGAACCCTTGGGATCCCTTCCAACTCTAAAATTCAATGATTCTAGGTTGGCCATGTGTCCTACTGTACAGAGGACAGTGTACTGAACTGTAAGTTACATGTATGACTGCTGGACAGAAGTCATGGGTATGACCTTGGTGCACTGTCCTTTAAGGAATAGCTGTGTTGAAGAATTTGAAGAATATGGAGGCAGAGAGACTGGTGACCAAGGCCATTCAGGTGCCTTACCAGAGCCTGAACAGACTGAAAATGGTCCATATAATCCAGGGGTCGGCAAACATTTTTAGCCGCAGGCCAGTCCACTGTCCCTCAGACCTTGTGATGGGCCGGAGAAGCGGCACCGGGGAAGGGGGAGCTGGAAGAAGAGGTGAGGGGGGCACGTAGTCGTCCTCCCCACCCCCACCCACTGCGCTTACCTTCCCAGGGGTCCACCACCGCTGCTGCTGCTGCTGCTTCTTGTGGGTAGACAGAGGGAGCTCATCCGCTCCGCTCTCTGGCCCACAGGAGCACCAGGGCATCAGTGGCAGAGGGAAGATGAGTGGCGCGAAAGGGCTGGCTCCGGAGAGGAACTGCTTAAAATGGCGCTCAGCCAGCCCAGCCCAGCCCCCTTCCTCCTCTAGGCAGGGAGGGGAGAAGCCAGGAGGAAGGAGGGAGGGGGCGCAGCGGTGTGTGAGGGGGGGGGAATGGAATGGAATGGTGCAGGGGGGGGGATGGCACAGCCCAAATGAACAGAATCCCCACGCAGATCCACGAACAGTCTGCAGGCCAGATCCTGAAGGCAATTGGGCCTGATCTGGCCCACAGACCTTAGTTTGCCAACCCCTGATATAATCTACTTCTTCCAAGCACTCTTATAGCTGAACTGCCATGATGATCCTGAGCACCTTGCTTAACAAGGGAGAACTAACAACTGGGTGATGGTTGCTTAACACTTCTGGGTCCAGGGAGGTCCTCTTAAGGGGGCATCCCACTGCTTATCTAAGGGCCAGTGGTACCTCCTGCACCTGTACTGAGGCATTCACTACTCTCTGCACCCACTGAGGTAAACTCCTCTGGCTCACCTGTATAAAATGCACTTAAGTATATTCCTCAGGAAAGATGTTAACAGTGCACATAGAAATCAAGGGAGATTTCAAGATTTTTAAGTAGATAGGATTGAGCATTAGTTCCTCTGCTCTACCTCCCACCCCACCCCACCCCACCAAAAATCCCAAACACACCCCAGTTAGGATTAAGAATGCTCAGTGGACACAAAATGCTGACTTCCTGTTGCCGAGGGGGTTGGACAAGGGGTGAGGGGGAATGGAATGGAGTGGAGTGGCTGGACCTCTGAACAGAAGCAGCTCATGCTGCAACATTTCATTGTAGGGCCCCACTTAAAATTCTTATATTCTTCATATGGAATTAGGCTGTCATTCCTTCTGTGACAGGGAGCTGCTCTAGGAAAGGAGTGATAGATAATGTTTTCACACAGAGAAACAGTTCAGATATGAGGCTATTTGTACATCTTTCAAGATCAATATTGTTCCGAATTTCTCAGGAAGAACTCAGGACTTTTGTGGATTGATCTAGGAAAGGCAGATAGGAGAATGAGTAAGAATGGTAGAACTTGGAGACTGTCAAAATTTGAGAGAGAGAATGGGAAGGGTGGGGAAATCAAGAGAGCAAGATAAGTGTTTTGAAGAAAGATGTTGCTGGGGTGGAAAGAGAAAACAACAGCTGTTTGATGTGGTCAAACCAGCTGCAGATAATTCTAGCAGAATAATTCTGGGTTCAATTAAGAAGGTAAAGATTGGAATAGAAAAGACAAGTAAAAAGATAACAGTTAACATGAGAAGCCTAAGCACATTCTGTTCATTAAAATACATTGCTACACTTTTCATTAAGAATTTGTCTATATCAAGTAAAGAACTAACCAATTTACACTCTAATAAAATTAATAGCTCCAAATAGATAAAATTCACTTTTGAATATTAGTACCATCTCCTTTTCATTTCTAAAGAATATAGACTGCTGCAAATTTACCAATGGTTGTCATATTTGAAACCTGCTCATGTTTCACAGAAGGGACAGTCATAACCAGAATATTATTTTAAGGCAAATATTCTAAGGTGTGTTTTTAAGGATGTATTGAATCAAGCCCTAGAAGTAGTCTAACCCTTTTATTTCATTCAGGATAAAGGAAACCTATTCACTTTAGAAGAGCCTAGTAACAAGTTTAGGAAGTGGGCAACTTTTCTGTCAAGTAGACAAAAGAGAGACACCATGTGGAATAATGGCTCATGCGTGACTAGGATGGAGGAAACTTAAGTTCAAATCCCTAGTTGGCCATGAAACTTATTGGGGCAGTCAAATACACCCAGGCCAACCTACCTCAACCTCCCTCAAATGGGAAGAAGGAAAACTATGCTGGCAGAAGTGTGCCAAGGGTCCCTTAAGCCCTTGGCAATAAGCTGTATTGGCACCCCCCCCAAAAAAAAATCACTTTGCTGCAGAGAAAGCCTGTGTTTGATCTCACTGCAACAGTGGCATTGCATCACCAAGCACATATACATCATACACTCCATAGCCCGGTAGGTGATTTTTGGACCCTGCTCTGCAGGGGCCAGTTTCATCAACCCCTAGATACACCTCTGCATGCTCGCCACTCTGAACTCCTTAGAGGAAAGGTGGATTCAAATGTAGTAGAACAGCAGCAGTCAACAGACATTAAACATCAAGGAAAAACAAAGTTACCAAAGGAGAGCAAGATGGCAGCTGGGGAACCAAAGGTAACTAAAGATACAGGCCAGGAAAAAGTAGGCTTTGAGGAGGTATTTAAGAAGGACAAAGCAGTATGCCAGGAGGGACAGAAACCCCCCCCCCAACATCCATGGGTGGGCAGGGCAATGATTGGAGAGGGGAGGGCAAACTGGAGGTTTTTAGACAATTGGTAAGAGTTGAATAAGGAAGGTCACGTGCAGGGATATGACCTGAACTAAGGCAGGAGATGGAGCAAGGCTACAGAAACCTCTGAAGTTAAAGGCTTTGTACTAGATATGCGAGAACCAGTACTGTATAGGGATCTCAAGTGAGTTGCCTCATGGTCCGACAACTGTGGAGGACAAGGGTCCAGTACATTTACTAGCTGGGCAGTTCAGAGAGTGTCTGCAAGTGAAATATCCTGTCATATTTGTACAGGGGGGAAAGGCTATACCTGGCAACAGTCCTCTTCTATGCAACAAATATTCCACAAACCATAGTCTTGTGAATCTGGTCTCCAAATTAAACGTGTGTTTTCCCATATATTTGAACCTAATTATCCAAACTGCAGCCATACTCTTTTCAGTGGAGAGCCCACATTTTTTGGATACACTTCTACAACAAGTGATGAATGTTTGAAGCCAAAACCCAGTATTCGTTACAGTGCTGTCCATAACATTCAGATACGCTCAAAAGTGTATAAATGCTGCTAGTATGTTTTAATATCGATACTGATATATCATTGATAAATTAAAATATTAAATATTAAATAGCCTTATTTCTGCTATAGAGAGGGGAAAGGGTTTGCAACCAAGGCTAGTTTTATGCACTCTCCTCTCCTGAAAAATCATAATCCCACAATCTATTCTCCCTCTTCATTCATATACTGCATAGTACTCCATCCACCCCAGTTTTGGGAGCTGCAGCTGATGGAACCTGCAATTACCTAAATATGATTACTATGTATTACTTAGTTAATCACAACAAAGCAGCCTTTGAATAATATTGAAAATAGGGCAGGAGTAGTTTAGGATTATTGCCTCTTATAGGTAGATTAGCTTGTGTTTAAAAGTTGGTGAACATTTTCCTACCAATAATCAAGGACTAAAAACAAGATTCTAAAGGGTTAATCATATTGCACATCAAACAGCAGCTTTCATCCACATACCAAGGCTGTTGTTTTTCTTAGTGGGGGGGATGTAGACAACTTCCAGAATGAAACAGCTGTTTCTTTAAATATAGATCACACATCTGAAGTAGTGAGGGCTCACTTGAAATCTCTATTAACATGTCTTCTAAACTTGGAGCTTCCACAATAATGATGGGCATTGAACTTGTTTATTTCTGAAAGCACTTTAGCTCTGGCATGTTAGTAGAATATGGAATATGGAATATCCTGAGATGTAGTAAAGCAATAAAGATGTCATTTTCATTAAAACAATGAGTTTGTCTTTTTCCACTTTAAAACCTCTCACGCTTCACAAAAACTCTTCCTTCCTAGCACCCACACTGTGTCTTTTACCATATGCAAATTTAAGTCACTTGAAAGCTAGACAAAATGAAAATTAGCTAATTTTTTAATCTGTTCACCTTAGATTAAAGCCCAGTTAAATCAAATGGAACATAATTATTGCTAGAACAGTAATAGCAGAAATACCCTTTGATATTGAGAGAGATTACCTTCCAAGCAGAGGACTATAAAGGGCTAAGCTATGGACTCAGACAGCCTGAGGCAAATAATTTGTGCTAGTTTCCATTTCATATCTGAGAAGTGGAAACAGTGACCCTACCACAGCATGTTATGAGTGCATTGAAATATATTTAGGAAAAGGGTTACAGCTCCATAGTACAGAACACACTTTGCATGTAGAAGGTCCCAGGTTAAATTTTTGGATTCTCCACGCAGGGCTGGAAAAGACTTTTGCTGGAAACCCAGGAAGAAGAAGAAGAAGAAGAAGAAGAGGAGTTTGGATTTGATATCCCGCCTTTCACTCCCTTTAAGGAATCTCAAAGCGGCTAACATTCTCCTTTCCCTTCCTCCCCCACAAAAAACACTCTGTGAGGTGAGTGGGGTTGAGAGACTTCAGAGAAGTGTGCCTGGCCCAAGGTCACCCAGCAGCTGCATGTGGAGGAGCGGAGACTCGAACCCGGTTTCCCAGATTACAAGACTACCACTCTTAACCACTACACCACACTGGCTCTCCATTCAGCATTGATGGCTCTGAGCAATATGGACCAATGGTCTGACTCACTGTAAGGCAGCTTCCTATATTTCCTTTATTATGCCACTATTCAGGATCTCAAAGCAATTGATAATATATACAAATACAACATTCAAAATCAGCAGTCATACACTAAAATAGATTATCCACTCATTATAATAGATGAATACTCCTCCCCTACCCACCACATAAGCACACTCCCTAAAAATACTCAGGCAGAATGCCCGCAGGAGCTATAATTATATTAGCATTCAAGTACCTGGTCCAAAAAAATATTGGTGCCAGGCAAGCCTTCCCGAGCAGAGCAGTTCACAAATGGGTGGGGGCACCCCTGAAAACACCCATGCTCTTGCTGCCGTCCTCCATACAAAGAGCCTCCGATGATGATCTTAGGATCTGGGGAAGCTCATATAGGAAGAGGCCATCTGCAAGCTGTTGGGGTCCTGAGCTGTGTAAGGCTTTATAGTTTAAAACCAGTCCTTTGAACTGGGCTTGGAAACAAACTTGGAGCCAACGCAGCAAGGCCAGATCTGGTGTTTTATGTCCAGATCACTGGTTAACGTTCTGCAAAAGCTGCAGTTTCCAAACAACCTGCAAAGGCAGCCCAATTTATAAAAACAGTAATGTAACCTAGAGATTACGGGAGCATAGACTACTGATGCCAGACTATGCCCATCCAGATGAGGCCGAAGCTTATATAAAGCACTTGGAGCCAGAGAGGCTTCTTGTCCCTCCAAAATGATTATAGAATTTAAAAGTAAAATGCCAAAACCCTTCTTTGCGCTTATCTCAAATTAAAGGCAGTAGAAAGAGCAAGGTCCCCCTTTGCCTCAGTTTCCCTTGGGTTTGCTGTGTCAGAATTGCCTTCAGACTGCAGATGCAACAAGCCTTCAGAGTGGAAAAAGAGGGAAAGGGCTCCTTTAACATTGATTATTAGTTACCAATTAAACAGGCTTCAGCCACTGGGCCACTTTCCAAGCCGGGATAGGTTAAAGAGAGAAGGCACTCGAGTGGATGAAGCCGCCAAGTGTGAGATTATAAATGGTGTAGAGAACCATTTGGTGGTAGTTATTCCGGATTAAGCATCCTTGTGCATCTTGACTCTCCTATCCGTGGCCTACGTTTCCTCTTCGAGGAGAGGGAGATGCAGGCGAGGGCTGCCTCCCTTTGGCCACCTGTCAAGACACCCCCAGCCACGGCTGCGAGAGAGGGAAACCCCGACTCCGAAACACACACACGGGAGAGACACCTCGCAAGGGCGGCGATGTGCCACTCGCGTGTCGCCCTCCCCTCCCTGGATAGGCCATCGATTCCCCGGCCTGTCGCTATGAGGAGCTCAAGGAGAGCGAGGCCTGCAGCTCCCACTCAAGCCCCGGCCTGGAGTTAGCCATTTCCTCTCAGAGCGGGGAGCGGCGGCTATAGCGGGGCAGGCGGGAGGAGGGAGACGGATCTGGCCCACCTCCCGGGGGTCTGCCCCTGATGCCAGCCGCAGATAGGGGGCGGCAGGCCGAAGGGGTTATTATTCCCTGGGCCCCGTCCTGAAGGGGCGCCTCCCTACGCCCCCCCCCCACACACCGGGCGCAGCTCTCGCGTCAACTCCGAGGCTCCCCGACACCTGACAGCAGATCCCCCTCCCCATAGGGAAGCCCCCCCCAACACACTCTTCCCCAGTTAAATTATAACGGGGGGGGGATACGAAACGAGTGCACTACCCCTTTCCAGAAAGGCGCTGCGCAAAATAAAATCACCCCGCAGTTTTAAAATAAACAAGTGCCCCCCCCGCAGTGCTGCCCCCTCCCTGAATTAGCCAGCTGCCTTCAAAGCCACACACGCCCCATTAAGTGGAGGGGGGGGAAACAACGGATCCTTCCGGATCCGGCCACAAAAACCGACCCCGGTCTCCATTTGGGATATGTTGCGTCTCTCGTTATTTACTTTTGTCATTTGCCCCTGGGATTCCTTCGGGTCTTTATCCATTTTGTTCCCAATCACCCCCGAGACTAGGAGGACTAGGCAGCCAGTTATTAATATACATCGGTTTTTATCTCTCTCTTTAAAAAAAAACCCATCAAGCCTCGCAGAGTAGCCGACACTTTCTGATTGGGAAGACGAAACTTCCACTCCCACAAACCAGACCGCCACCATAAACATGACTTGGGGTGGGGAACAAAAACAACCCCCCTAAAAAACCTGTCAACCATTTTAGATCTCTATTTGGGAAACATCGGGGGGGGGGTTGTGTGTATAGGAGGGAGAAGATGCCTCTCAACGCCGCTATGGTCGTCTTCCGATGCGGGCTCGGGGATGCGGGCGGGGTGGGGGGTGGGGGAGAGAAGAGAAGAAGAAAATAAAAATTGGGGAGGGAGGGGGAGGGGTTGCATTACCTGAGACCAGCCACTGGCCTCCATTGTTGGAGAATTCAATGGCATTGACACAGCCGAAGTGGCCCAGGAGATCCTTCTTGTAGAGGTTTCTACAGCCTCGCAGGCGTCTCCTCTGAAAGTCCTGGGTGAGCAGGGGGTCTCCCTGCAAGCCCCTCTGGGACAAGAAGCCCACCACTGACCTCATGTTGCCCCCCAGATCAGCTCGCCTTCTCATGCTGCTGCTGCTGATCCCCCACCACCCCCTCGCTTGCTCGGCTGGCTCACTCCCTCTGCCTTCTCCCCGCCTCCCCCCCTCCTTCTTGTTATGGTTATGATGATTTTACTTTAGCCAGCCATAGCAGGGGAGAGGTGTTAGACACTCCGTTGCTTCCTGATCCCCTTTAAACTCCTCCCCTGCCTCGCAGCAGCGGCGGCGGCGGCGGCGGCGGTAGCAGCTGATCCACAGCTGCAGCCCCTTTCCTAATGCGATTCCTCGGCCGGCTGCTGCCCTGGACTGAACGTTGATCGGGGGTGTCAGTGGCTTTGGAGGTTTGGACTGTGGCTCTTGTCTCACTTGCCCCCGATCCCTGGCGGAGCCCCCAAACCCCCGCTTTTTAAATAAAGATAAGATATTTACGCTGCCTAACTTCTTATATCAGTCGCCTTCCCCTCCCCACAAGAACAATCTGCGGAAGTACATCCCTCTCCCGCTAGGGATCAACGTGTTATTGGATCCACTTTTATTTTAAGGGGCTGCAACAGCGGGAAGGCGCTAGATCGCGCTTGGGTGGGGCCAGAGGAGGGAGAAGGAGATGGGGGCGACGACGACGACGACGATGGTGAACCTGGAACTGCCGATGCACCTCCCTCGGGCCCTTCCTCATAATAATTTAAAGCAACACTTAATTATGAAGTTGGACAGACGTAATAAGAGGCAGCCAGGTTCAAACTCCCTGCTGGAGTTTGATCTCTCTACCATCACCAAAGCCCATCCGAGGACTGAAATCGGAAATAAGATTGATTTGCTGTGCCAACATTAGCCTCTTCTCCCTGAGCCTTATTAGAAATGAGGTGGAAGAAACTTTGGGGAAAGAGTGTGCTTCCCGGATTTTCTGGTTTCTTTCTAATCCATCTCTTGAGACAGTTGCTAGCATTTAATATATTCCCCGTAGATAAAATGGAAACATGATAAGTTTGTTTTAGATCACCAAAGGATCTTCTTAAAATCTCCTGTATTTCATCTGTTCAAAGGGCTTCTTAGAAATTGATTCAGACAAAGCAGATTCGAAGAGAAAGGGGTCAATGGGGAACACGTTTTGAAGGCATTAGCTAGAAAGAACAATAAATGAAGACAAGTTTGACATAGGAACTAATCTAAAGTGTACATAACTCTTCTTTCTTAAGCAGTACATTCAAGGAATGCCACTGGTTTTGTAGAACAGTGGATTTATTTATCAATTCAATTTTAGAGAAGATTAAAAATGGATTTATGTAGAATGTGCATTTTAACTGTGAATTATGATAAAATTTTAAATATTTTTAAAGGGGTGACTGGGTTAGTGTATTGCAGCAAAAAAACCAACAACATATGTGTAACTGAGAATCACACTACACGTATCAGATGAAGTGGACCCAAGTCCATAAAAGTTTATAACATAGTAAAAATTTAAAAGACTCATTCTGGATCAGATCAAAGACCATTCTAGTACTGTACAGCGTCCTGTTCCTCCCACAAGGCAACAAGTAAGACATAACAATAGCAGTCTCCTGGTTGTGTTCCTCAGCAACTTGCATACCACCTCTGATGCTTGAAGGTACTATAGAACCATTATTATTATTATTATTATTATTATTATTATTTACCCAACTTTTATCCTTGACAGGGACTCCAGGTGGCAGACAGATAAAATAAGATCAGTTAAACACTAATGGAATTAAATACACACACATACGATCTAGTAAAAAATTAGAGATAATTACAATAGAAACACAATGCACCACTATATAGTGTAGCAAATTCCACAATTTAATTCTGCACTGTGTGAAGAAGTGCTGCCTTTTGCTTTTCCTAAATCTTCCACGATTCAGCTTCATTGGATGACCCTGTGTTCTGTCTAGTATTATGAGAGGGGGACTTGTCTACTTTCTTCATACCATGTTCCCCCTAACTAACTCTTTTTTCTACGCTAAAACCCATGTTGGAACCTTTCCTTATATGGAAGTTGAGCCCATTTGATCATTTTGCTTTTCTGAGTGTTTTTCACTCTGGCATCCAGAGTTAATCACAGTATTCCGTGTGTGACCACACCATAGATTTGTATTATGAAATGGGCAGCTTTGCTTTCAATTTCTTTCCTAATGATCCCTAACATGGAATTCACCTTTTCCAAAACTGCCATACACTCGGCAGATGTCTTTGTTGAGCTGCCCAATATGACTCCAAAGTCTTATTCTTGGTCACCCACTGCCAGCTCAGACCCTATTAGTATATAGGTGAAATTAAGACTTTTTGCCCCAGTTTGTATCAATTTACACTTGCTTACTTCAATTTACATTCCCCATTTTAGTGTCCATTCACCCAGTTTGGAGCTCCTTACAATCCATTTTTGTTTTAGCAATTCTGAAAAAAAAAAAAAGATCAGCAAACATGACTATTTCACTGCTCCCCCTTCATTTGCGGTATTTGCCACAAAGCAGACTTGCAATACTCAGCTGATGGAGGGGACAGCTCATCATGAATCTGTTCCATTGTCATGGACAGATCACTGTTGAGATTTGGGCTGAATGCAGTTATAATAATAATAATAATTTATTATTTATATGCCGCCCATCTGACTGGGTTATCCAGCCACTCGGTGGCTTCCAACAAATTAAAACACAAGACGACATCACTATGCAGGGCTGGAAAACCAAATCAGATAGTCCACCCATAGAGAATTTGATGTATTCCTGAATACTTTGAAGGATTTCCATCTGGTGACTGGTGCTTAGCATTCCACAGTGTGACAAGAGCCTTGACAGAAGCACCAGTCACCAGAACAAAAAAGATACGGAAAAGCAAAACAATGGATAAAATCCAGAGCCAAGCAGCTACCTATAGCCTCAGTTGACTAACAGACTCACTGAGAAACAGCTTGATCTTTTATTTTCCCAGTTATTCCCACCCAGCCAAACTGTGGTCAGCTGTCAGTATCTGTCACTCATTGTCCCAAGACAATCTGTTCTGAAGATGCAATCTGACAAATATCATTTTGACCTGTTCCATATCTCTATCCTTCATCCCTCCCTCTGCTCTCCAGAGAAACTTAAAAGTTTGGGGAAATGTCTTATTAGTTACACCAATGCCTGCCAGTTTATTTTAAAAATTAAAATATTTTGTGCACAAATACTACTTTTTAAAGAAAAGACACACACACACACACACACACACACACACACACACACACACACCCTCTGATCCTTGGAGCAGGAGAAGGGAAAGGGATGGGCAGATGGAAGATTTCCTGTATTGGTGACCTTGACAAGGCCTTCACCCAACCTTCTCCTATTTCATTGAGAACAAGGAGAACAAAGAGATAATGACTAAGCTTTCCCCCAGCATTGTCAGGTTCACCAGAAATCAGAGAAGGGAGACCTTGGCATTAGTAAAACTGATAAGAATGCATACATTTTTTTTAAGAGGAGAAGTGGTAAAAATGTAGATAGGGGAAAATCCCCAAATGTGTGGTACATTATGGAAAGAATGGTGGGTGTAGATCTCAAATGTGTTTCAGAAAAAAATATATACTTCTAACATTTTTTCTAGCACCTTAGGATGGTGGAGAGCCCTGATGTATACCAGAAAAAGCACCAAAGAATCCTCTTTGTTTCCTATATGTACATTTAATTGTTCGGTACCAACTAACGTGCCACAGAAGATCACAAAATGAGGAATTGTCCTCGGGTATGTCATGGCTCGCAATTTGATTTATTGGTGGTGTTGTATAACATCTTCTGTAAGACTTGAAAGTTAAATTATTATTTTTTTAATCTGAGAAGGCAGTTCAGTTGCTTTCAAGTACAAACAGTTGCAGATGAGCTTTTGGCCAAAGCTTGGTGGCCATCTCCCTCTTATGTGCCAGTCAAATTTAGTTCGGAGTTTCAATATTTCTTCCTTTACCAGAATCAACTCATGCATCAGTTACTTTCATTTATTTTTCATTCAACATTTACGCTTGAATACTCTGTTACAATACTTAAACTGGGGAACATGTTTGTGATATTGATATTATAAAAGCTTTCCAATCCAACAGCTGTTATTTTGCTTTCATTTTCCTGTTTCTGATTTATGCCTCCTGAACAAGGATAGAATTGCTACTAAGTCCACTTGAATTATGGAGCCTGAAGATACACGGACATCATGAACCCACATTCACTCTCTGGGGAACTGGGGAAAATGAAGGTCAGATGATGGCTAGAGTGCAGATGGTGGAAATCTCATTGTGAAGATGACCAAACATGAATTAGAGTTCTTAATCATGACTATTGCATCATAGTGAAGAGGTCTTACTATTCTGCTTCCATTGCAGCCTCAGGTGGCCATCCTGCAGAGCTGTTCCACATGGTGATTTTTTTTTTTGTCATTTTTCCTGGCCAATGAAATGTGCAGCACTTGGAGGCCTACTGAGACAAATTTGTGAAGCTCTTAGGGGATAAAGCTGCTCTTCTCATGCTAAACTAGACAACAGGTTTACTACATCTCCAAATGAGATTTCTTGTTCATGTTGCCAAACACATGGATGTTGGGTAAGCATTTCATATTGCAGGAAGCTACAGTGTAGGTGTGACCATGCCATATAGTGGTGTGGGAGGGGCTAGACTATGTATTCCTGTGCCCCTCACATATTTTAGCGCATCTGCCCTGAAAATGCAATCTCACAACTATCATGTTGGTCTGTTCCATTTCGGTTTCCTTTACCTCCCCTTCTGTTCTCCAGAGAAACTGAAAAGTTTGGGTAAATGTCAGTTACACCGATGCCTGACAGTTTATTATTTAATCTGATTAATCCGTGCTTATGTCTTGGAGTACAGAATATGAGGTTAGTACTTTTTCCTGATAAATTAATACATACTGAAATAATATGTTCTTGTGTATACATTATTATCTGACAGGAGACCAAAGCTCCACCCTCTTCTCAACAGTAGCTTCCCAGGAAGCTCTATGGTACAGGCACTTCTGTCTCACTCTGGCTTGGCAACTAAATGAAGAACCAGGCAGCAACCTTCTGGCTAGACTTGGCACAGGGGCCAGCTCTGCTCTCTGAACTCCTATTTTGATTACTTGCTCCTTGTTCTGTTAGGTAATCCAGGTGAGGGAAGAATTGGTGCTTGCAGGATTTTTTATTTATTTTAAGGTCAACAAGAGCCAGGAGCAAAACAGAGATGCTCTTGATCAGGTTGTCACTGAGGACCCAGAGATTTGTTGTCAGTATCATAATGGAGGTCACAGTCCTGTCATACAAAAATCTCCCCAGCCCCATTCTCTCCATCTTTGCAGCCTAGTTTAGAAGAGGGCCAGGGTCTGAATCCTGCAGGTCTACAATTTATTCAAAGATCTGGACCAGATACCAGTCTACCTACTGCTGTCCGGTGATGTAATCATTATCAGTAGTGCAACCTGCGAATTTGATAGTTGGGGAACTCCTGCCTCCTGGACAGGGATCTACATTAAAACAAAATCACCGACAAGCACACATTAAAAAAAAATATATGAAGGAAATACACACGGCAACAGTTTCCAACATGTTGCCTCAGCAGAGATAGTTATGAGTTCCAGGCACAAAGGGCGATTGATTTTTATTTTTATTTTTGCATTAAACTGAGGTGCAAAGATGCAATCCTAGGGGCGCTTCCTTTGAACCCCGTCGCAATTAACTTCGTTCCAAACAAACTGTGATGGGATCGGGGTGCTTGCTTCTCTTTCCGCACTCATTCTAAAAGCTCGGTTAGTGCGATCCGAAGCACATTTCACGCGCGTATAGGATTGCACAGCCTGCGCAAGACATACACACCAGTGAATCCCAACCGCACTTGTTCTCTAGTAAAGGCTGGCCTGGTTTTAAGAAGAACTCCGTCCACCAGGCGCTATTCCTTTAACCAGCCCGGAAGCCCAGACAGATGGAACCAGGGTCACAATTGCCGTACAACATGGCGACTCCCTGCGTTCCTGGAAGCTCCGGCAACACACGTGTACGTTCCTCTCCTCGAAGGACGGAAGCGTTCGCTTACGAGCAGGCTCCGGGAAGCGCGCAGACCGCGGAGAAGGAGTTCCTGCCCCGCGCAACAGAAGCAGGTAACATGCACGTGTCTTTGGTTGATAGTAGATACGGGTTTCTTGAAAGGTTCAGCCCTTGGGGAGGATAAAAAAAGCGAGACTGTTGGGACTGGCGGGAGGGGGAAATCGCCGTGAGATGGTTGCGTTTGATTTCCTCGTCGCGTGGTATTTTTCTTTCCTAGAGATTGTTGTAATATCGTTCAGAGGTTGGTGGAGCTCTTTGCTGCTGCCTGCGACTGTAGCCCTAAGAATGCTAGTATAAAAAACTTCAAGATGCAAAGGGGGCTTTAGACTAATCGGGTCTACTTGAGTGGAGCTAGGATACCCTCCCTCTCCTTATGCGATCTCTGAACCTGGTCCTGATTCAACAAGGAGCATCCCATCCCCAAGTAAAGAATATTGTGCGATCTTTCCTCACCAATCGCCTTTCTTACCTCTCTCAGCTTCAACAAAGTTTCGCGGTGTAGGGGGAGAGATTAAACTGTTACATTATTATTATTATTATTATTATTATTATTATTATTATTATTAGCTGTTATCTGTTCACTCTGACAGGCAAACGCCATATGTGTGTTCGGATTATTATTATTTTTATAAAAAACGTATTATGCAACACATTCAAAGTGCCTAAAAACACTAAGCACCAGATACAAAAAAAGAAGTCCCTGCATTAAAACTCGGAGGGAGGGAGGTCTTATAAGGTGAAATGGACTGATCTGAAGGCTTACAAAACTCACCTTACTGGCCATTAACTTCATTTAAGAAACCTTAATGGTGAAATAAAACAGTCGGTAGCTCTTGTAGTGAAACTGACTGACTGGGAAGCCAATTACCTTGAGTCTATTAAGATTTACAAACATAAGGAAGGTGGGTCAGTTGTAATGGAGTGGCAGTCTCTCTACCACTCAGAATTGTTACAATGGAAACTGAAGCCACTCTGCTCAACTCAGACACAAATTGGCATTGAGAAAATATTTATTACATTTATTATTATATCCCACCACATGGGAAGCACAGAGTGACAAAGCTAAAACTCTGGAGCAGTCTCCCAAGCAGTCCTTAAAAAAAATGCCATTTTCTATCTTAAACCCATTGTGTTTGCCCTTCCTTCCTTCCTTCCTCCCTCACAACTCTCTTCAACTGTCACTTCCATTGGATTCTAAAGGGGTTTCCAGAGGATTTGTGCAAGAAGGATCAGAATCTGGAAAAGCGGTTTTGGGGCCTAATAAAGAACTAATCTCTAAAATATATAAACTGTTGTTAGGGTGGGAGACTAAAGATGAACTTTTTAAGGAGGCAGGGATAAAATGGGCTATTGATACTGTGTGTAATATTGAAATTGTTGAGTAGGAAAAATTATGGAATTCAACGATGCAACTTTTCAGCATGTTATCAAATATGAGAAAATACGTACAAAATGCAGTATAGATGGTATTTGACACCGGTCAAAATGGTTAAAATGTACTGAAAAATAAAATAAAAAATGTGCTGGAAATGTCTGGAGGTAATGTAAACGGGCAAGAAAATTTTGAGAGATAGTGAACAATAAATGAAAGAAAATCTTTATATTTACCTTTCCCAAGAAACCAGAAGCATTTCTTCTAGGTGTAATTACCAAAGAAAACCCATAACTTATTTTTATACACAACAACAGCAGCAAGGACAGTATATGCAAGAGACTGGAAACAAAGAGAGATCCCAGGGAAAGAACAGTGGATATACAAAGTAGTTGAATATGCAGAGTTTGCCACTATGACATCTAAAATAAGAAATCAAGATGACACATTGGTGAGGAGTGAGTGGGAGTACCCAGGGGAATATTTACAAAAACTGGACCTTAAATATAAATTCCAGGTAGGAGGCACTTTGTGACCGACAGTTGATAATATGAAAGATAAGAGAGTGTTGAAAATTGGGTGAAGGAATAAATATATATGCAGTCAAACAAGAAGTAAAAAGAGCTGTCATGAAATGCTGGGTAGGAAGTAAAAAAGAATTATGGTATATAGTATGGGAAAAAGGTGTAATTGTAAAACTGAAAAAACTAAAAAATAAAAATCTAAAAGGGATTTCCACAACCAAGTGCAGGGCTATTTCTTTTGCCATTTGAGTGCAAAATACTAAGGTATTTACCAACCAATACTATACCAGTTTAACGTCTTAGGCAATGAAATAACCACACACAACTAAGCAATACACTTTTAAAATACCGGTAGTTCATTTTAAAACTTGAGGTGCACGATTTTAGAAAATGCATGATAGATTGCTATGATGAGGCCTGGATACAGTAGGCCCTTACTCAGTAGATGAATTACTGTATTTTTCGCTCTATAACACGCACTTGACCATAACACGCACGTAGTTTTTAGAGGAGGAAAATCCGTAGGCATGCCACCCGCAAGCATTCCCTCCATAACACGCACAGACATTTCCCCTTACTTTTTAGGAGGAAAAAAGTGAGTGTTATGGTGCAAAAAATACGGTAATTAATCCAGCATTTTACAAACTGTGTTCCATGGAACCCTGGAGTTCTGTGACATTGTAATGTTGTAATGGTGAGTAAGCATGCACAATGTGTGATTTCCACTGAGCTTAGGATCTCAAAAATATATATATTGTGCGTTACATGCTCATTTAAATTTAATTAGTTGATTTTGTTAAAAGGCTGTTCAAGCAACTCAAAGTTACTTAAATGGCTGTAAGCCCTCATTATAACTTAAAATATTAATATTTTTTCCTTTACTGTTTGGTATTATTCATTCATTCAGTGCCATCCATGGAATGTGGCATCTTACAATGAATGAGAGGATCCATCCCTTATGCTAAAGTGCTAATTGTCTATAAAATGGACACAATGGAGACAACAAAGAAAGGAGAGGGACACAGAGTGAGGGGAAATTGGATGGAGAATGCACAGTTACTGCATTTTGCATACATAGATTTAGTTACTGTAGGGCAAAGGAGCCAGGAGACTGTGCCAAAGTAGAGTATTGAGGAATAAAAATGGTGTCATTAAGGGGTTAGGCATCTGGTGAAGAGCAGGAAGTTGAAGCTGGGTTGATTTCCCTAAAATGGATGTTCTCCTGGGAAAGGAGCATGTTGGGTCGAGACTGTGTTGGTTATATCATTATAGGCCTCCTTACCTAGTAAGCTCTAAACAGCTAGTTTGTCAGATCTTGAACATCTCAGTTGCATGTTTGATGGAATTAAAAGTAATATTTGACACAATCCTATGCATGTTTATGCAGAAGTATATTCTGCCGAGCTCTGTGAGACATACTCCCAGGTAATACCAGGTAGGTATAAGATTGGAGACATAATGGTCCCCTCTCCCAGAAGCCTGTCTAGGACTTCATATATTTTCCTTAATATTTTGTTTGTAGGTTACAAGGCAACTCTAAATAATGCCATTTCTTCTGTAGGTGAAGATGTATGGGGACTGAAAGATGCCAAAACAAACAACCATTGCTGTTACTGTCGCCTCTCTGCTGGGCATTGCAGCAGGAGGCCTGATTTTCTGGAAACTCATCCGCCGTCAGAAACACAAATCTTGTGTTGCACTTAACCTAGGAAGGGCAGTCCAAGAAAGAGAAAAGGAAGACACCTCAGAAGAGAATTTTCTCTCACTCCATTCTTCTTCCACAATCCCCTGGGTGGAGAAGATTCTTGGGGCAGAAGTAGTGGTAATTTCTGAGGCAGAGCAGTGGAATGAAGTGGAACCCTTTATTCAGAAAGTGTTGGTGCGTTGTCCAGTCCTTGGAATTGACTGTGAGTGGGTAAGTCATAAACGATAGGAAGGCCTGTTACTTTAACAGCTTAGGGCAGAAACAGATGATTGACAACCACATTACAATAGTCCAGTCTTGAGGTTACCAATGCAATTGCTTTGTTATTACTGATGTTAAAAAGGATGCAATTGTCTAGGTTCGTTTGGTGGTGGTGTTTTTTTAAAAAATACACAACACATGTTTTATGGCAGACTATTAAAATATAACTAATCTATAAAGACAGAAAGTATAATAGGTTTATGGCACTAGATTAGTGGCCCATCAGAATAAAAGAACTACAGCGGTACCTCAGGTTAAGTACTTAATTTGTTCCAGAGATCCGTACTTAACCTGAAACTGTTCTTAACCTGAAGCACCACTTTAGCTAATGGCGACTCCCGCTGCTGCTGCGCCGCCGGAGCACAATTTCTGTTCTCATCCTGAAGCAAAGTTCTTAACCTGAGGTAATATTTCTGGGTTAGCAGAGTCTGTAACCTGAAGCGTATGTAACCCAAGGTACCACTGTACTAGCTGCTGGCTAGGATTTTAGCCTAAGGGTTCTGAAACACAATACAGTCGTACCTCGGCTCCCAAACGCCTTGGGAGTTGAATATTCCAGCTCCCAAACGATCGAAAACCGGAAGTGAGTATTCTGGTTTTCGATTTTTTTGGGGACGCTGAATGTCCAGCGCAGCTTCCGCATGCCTGCACAATTGGAAACAAATCGGAAACCGCGCCTTGGTTTCTGAACATTTCGGAAGTAGAACGGACTTCCAGAACAGATTCCATTCCACTTCCGAAGTACGACTGTAATAATGGCTAATGCATGATGTTACTGTCTGAATATGGGAGTGCTTCTGAGCTTGTTCACCGCCAGCCCCATACATTATGCCAGTAGGAGAAAGCTGTGTGCTTTCCAAGGTGTAGTGTTTAGCAGTCTTAGAGCCCAGAGTCAGTTTGCAAATTTAATGACTGGTGATGCAACCTGTATCAATTCACATTAGGATAAGCAATAAATATTGACTGAAAATGCATAATGTTCCCAGTAGGCTTGCTCTAGATAGCCGAAAAGGTTGTTAAAGTTAACTCTGTACTTCCGTTCTGTTATGGCATATATGTATATAATCCAGAAATTATATTTTTATTTTTTCAAGGTCTCAGTCAAAGGGAAGAAGGATCCGCCTGTGTCTATCTTGCAACTGGCTGTTTACAGTGGTTTTTGCACTATTCTTCGCTTGCCCCAGCTGACCAGAGGTGGACAGGTTCTTCCAAAGACTTTGCTTGACATTCTGGCAGATGGTGGCATCCTGAAAGTTGGGGTAGGGTGTTGGGAAGATGCTTGCAAGTTACTTCATGGGTACGGTGTAACAGTGAAAGGGAGCGTGGACCTTCGGTATCTAGCCATAAGACAGAAGTATGTATCCTTCAAGAAAGTTTTTTTTGTGTGTGTGTGTGTGTGCACGCGCGCGCGCCCGCGCACATGCACTGGTAGTAAGATAGAATTGTGTTTTCAAATTTATTTATTTTTTTAACGATGATTACCAGAGACGGATGCTAGCATGGTTTTTCCCTAGAGTGTTATTCATTGCAATTGGTACAGAAAAGTGTCGGTCTTTCCTTTTAGTGTTGCTAACTTTTTTTTTTATATTCCCCATATATATATATATGGGGAATATAAAATTCACCCAGAATTCATTATATATAATTCATATAAAATTCATTAATCACATATTGCATACAACAATTCCCAATAAAAGGGGGAAAACAAACTGTTGTATAGCATCTTTACATTTATCCCCCACAATGCCACATTTTGGGGCCAGTTACTGCTGGCAAGAGCAGCAGGTATAAGAGTGACCTCTGTGACAGACATGGTTCTCCAACCAGCTAAGAAACCCCTCCTCTCCATCCTAACTGCCTGCAGTCAGCAGGTCTGTTAGGATTGCTCTGCCAATTATCTTCGGCATCACAGCAACGTGCCATATGCTCGCACTCCAAAACAGGGCGAGCATTACCTCTTTTCCAATTACTTGTGATACTTGGCTGTAGTTGGTAAGTTAACTTGGCTGTAGATAGATTAATTACTAATGAATTCTAAATTAGTCTCTGGCACTAAATCCTTCAGATAATACTATAAAACTACTTCTGGGCTCAGTTTTCTTTCTTTTTTTTAAGTTATAACTATTACACTTATACTTATCTTATATATCAATTATTCTCCAAAACAGATTAATACATAGGCATCCCTGGAAGATATGGGAAAAGTCATTACTCAATTTATAAATTTGCCACATTTTGGGGGGCAGGGGTTAAGATTTTCATAATACATAATACAATATAGAAAACTAATGCAAATAAAAAAGAATAAGAAAAAGAGCTAAGAAAAGTACAAGTAGAATACAGAGTCCTCTTTTAAAGGTAGATCTTAACCCTTACCACCCACAGAAGGTAGTAACCCCTCCCACCTCTTGCCTGGGATATTTCCTTTCTCCTCCAAGCCTCTCACATTTGCTGATGTATAGAATACTACTCTGCTGGCCGGGTGCCTTGTTTTTCTGAGGACAGTCTTCTAGCTGAAAGGCATCAGGACAGCAGACTGAGTGGGCCCTTAAGCCACCTGATCACAGTCTTTCCCATTATAGATGAGAGAGAGAGAGAGAGAGAGAGAGAGAGAGAGAGAGATATCAACAAATGGAAAGTTGTGTTCTATCTGGCCACTTTTGGGTCACCCTATATAGCACAGATACTGTATTTTGAAAACATTTCCCTCAGATTCTGCCAACATATATTCCTTCCAATATAGACCCCATTAAGCTTATAAAATAGGTTGTCCTGCATATTTTCCCTATTTCTCCTTAGAGTGACCAATGTAGTCACATTTGATACATTTACTATTAGCGCTTTGAGAAATACCTCCTGTTATTTCTAATTCAGAAGATGTTTTAGATCTTAAGGCTGCATTCCTAAACATTTTTATAGGGGAGTAAGGCATGCTAAACTGAGAGGGACTTATTTCCAAGTAATCATACCTAAGATTGCAATGCAAATCTCCAGGGTGTGTGCGCGTTGCTGTTTTTACTAAAGCCATTGCCAAGCATCCATATTGGAGACAGCAGCAATTAAGAATATATTTATAAATAAAAACAAACTGTACAGTGTTCTGCCCATCCATGATATGGGTCATGTCAACCAGAAATTACTTACTAAATTTTTCATAAATTTGCTGTGATTTATCCCTGAAATATTATTCGTATCACCATCCAGCCATATCCCTAAATATTTAGCTCTAGTTTTCCATGATGTTAGTGCACTGGCACAAGAAAGGTGGGATAGAAAACTCGTATATACATAAGGGAAGATCGCCTGCTTTTTTTTCTTTAATAATTGTATTTGTTTTATATACAGTTACTCTATGTTTTTCAAGTAACTGCAGTTGTGAAATAACTTCATATTAATAACACTGACAATTTAGATGTCAAATCCCCAGATTAAACAGTGAATGGTTACACTCGCCAAGACAGTTCTAGACACAGATGGCACTTTCATATAGTGGTTGCAAAAACATATGCATCATTCTGTTCCGAAGTCATTTCGTTTTTCTGTGTAAAAAAATAACTCTTCTTTCTCCCATTTACAAAACCTAAAGTAAGGTCCTTCCCCAAAATGGACTCAGCCTCAAAGCTCTTTCTGAGAGCATCCTCAGATACCCACTTGACAAGTCTTTTCACCTGCGCTGCAGCAACTGGGAAGAAGAAGAACTGACTCCAGAACAGGTTTGGTTTTTCATCACTGCACTGGTAGTAGTTAGTGGTTGGAGAGGCAGCTCACAGTAGTTTTGCAGTCATTCACTGTGGCAGTTGGAGCGTCTCATTTTTCCCATGGGGAAAGGGGAGCAAGGCTTTGCAAAAAACAGATATGAGGAGGACTGAAGCACATCTTAAGGATTAAAAAATATATATACTGATTTGAATTAGGACTGCATTGCTTAAGCCAGGATCTGAATACGTAAAAACTGAGAAAGAGTGGCATAAGGAGCTGCCACAACAGCAGGTATAAATGAAGGTCAGGAGTAGTTGTGGCTGTGTTGCAAGGAGGGATGTCAGAAAATTGTAGTGAAAACAGAAATGGGAGTGGAAATTGCTGGTGTTTGCTTGTTTGTCCAGAACAGAAATCAATCCAGTGACTACAATCAATAGTTGATGATGCTTTCAGTCCACAAATGATATGCAATTGATTATGTTCCTCCCCGTCCAATCTGAATTGCATTTCCTTTACATTGAAATGAATGGGGTGCAATAATGTAGTGACAACCTAACGTACATAATTTATTACGTAAGTTTCATAATTTTTCAACAGCAGACAGCAAGGCAAATAATGTAGTTGGTGGAAGATGAACTGCAGCGGAATGGAAACAGTGCTTTCTTACACTGTTGGAAGTCAGTTTTCCCATAGCTTCATGGAGCTTTGGTGTTGACACTTTAGTGTGGGGGTTCTAAGTAGAATAAGGGAACTTAATTTCCTTATCTTATTAACCTGCATTCATTATTTTCATGTTTGGAATTGTTCCTCTTGGGCCCTCCTGCATACTATAACACAGAGTTTTTGCTTTTCCTCTTCAGGTTGCTTATGCTGCCAGGGATGCCCAGGTGTCAGTAGCCCTGTTCCTCCACCTACTGAACTTGCCCTTCCTTCCAGCAGGCAGTAAATATGCTCTTCTTCCTGGTTGGGAAAAAGTCCTGAAGATGTGTCAGGGTTTGGCAGATGTACCTTTCAAAGGAATAAACAGGAGTAGCTTTGGAGATGACGAAAATACAGGAGGCCCAGAGAAAAAAAGAAACTTTCCAAAGTCAGTAAATGATGGACAGTCCCCTGTCAATCAACAATCAAAGGATCCTCGGAAGCTCAAGCGAAAGCCATTGGGCATTGGATATTCTGTCAGGTAAAACTGTTTGCAGCTTTGTATAGTTTTTCACTAAATAGTGGGCAATTGGCACCAGTTAAAAATTAAGTTCCCGCCCCACAGGTTAACTTGTGAACATAGGATGCTGTCTTTATACCCAATCAGAATCTGCCTGGTATTGGCTGCACTGACTGGCAGTGGTTCTCCAGAGTTTCAGACTAAGGACATCCTTAGCCTTACCTGCAGATGATGGAAATTGCACTAGGGACCTTCTGCATGGAAAGCAGGTGGTCTACCCCTGAGCTGCAACCCTTCTCCAGTTTGTTAGTGGTGGCAATGAGCATGCCTGCCTGCTAAGAGAAGGGCCATCTACTTGCATGTTGTGAAAGTTTACTCAAAGGTTCAGTCGGACTTACTTCAGAGTAAGGTGCATAAAATTGCAGTCTTCCTTGGAAGTAGGTTTTGCTTCCCTGTAAATCCAAAGACTGAGGTGACAGTATTATTTACCTTTATTACATGTGAACTTGTGTGCAATAAGCGGAAGTATTAAGGTACTACCACTGTATATTTTGGGCAATGTATGCTAAACTTTCTTCTCTGTGACATCCATTTGTTTTTGCAGAAAATCTCCCTTGTATGACAATTGCTTCTTACATGCTCCAGACGGGCAGCCTCTATGCACTTGTGATCGCAAGAAGGCTCAGTGGTACCTAGACAAAGGCATTGGAGGTTTGTGAGCCTGTTATTTTACTAGTCAACAACACTGAGCTTTTTGGCCAATGTTATGGTGAGTTAGAGGCTCAGCTACATATGGAAAACAGCCCACTATTTAATGTGTGTTAACATTTGGGCCATATCTGCCAGACAGTCTCTTGGAATGTAGATGCTCTTCCCATCCATGCCAATTAAAATCCATCAAGTTGCTTATCTGAGGCTCACCACAGTGTGCCCTCCTTCACTTCATAACCTAGTCCACATGATGTCTGGATGAAGGAAGTGAGGAATGAAAGGTATCAGAAAGACAACTAGAAGTTTGTGGGCTAAAACTGGACCACACTGAAACAGATGCAGAGGCTGAAGATGTTGGCTTGGAAAACAAGATTTGCCACATACACCACACCCTGCCACTGCTAAGCATTCATCTTCAGACATTAATTATTATTTTGTGCAACCCATTATTTAGAGAAGACACGTAAGCAGAAATTAAACATTTTAACATCCTTTTTTTTGCCATTACAGAGTTAGTGAGCATGGACCCATTTATTGTGAAGCTACAGTTTGAACCTTCTGGGCGCCCTGAATCTAAAGTGGATTATTACTTGACTGTCAAAGAGAACCTGTGTGTTGTGTGTGGCAAAAGAGAGTCTTATATTCGGTGAGTTCTCCAGTAATCCAGGGAAGGCATTCTATTCTGGTAGAGCAAAATACTAGAGGCTGAAAGAGGATCAGGTGTTTGCTGAAACTGTTTATGGGAGCAGGGGTGCACTCAGCGCCCTACCACACAATGCCCTCATACACCTTGCCCTGCCCACTCAGTCTCCGGCTTTCCGCATGTTGGTCAGGAAAGGTCTGCCAAGGGCTGTCAGGCTCCTGTCCCACAACACAACAACAGTGAGGGTAAGGAAGAGATCTTTACTCAGGCTAATAGCAGTATGGGCTCAGAAGCAAACACAATGTCCACGAGTCAAGAGTTCAGGGTACGTGAGCAAGACAAAAGACTCAGAACTGAACAGGACCTACGAAGATGTCTCAGTGTTTGACACACCTCTCTCAGATGAGGTGGGGCGTTTATGAGACTTGTCTCCTACATGTGCACCAGCACAACTCCTCCTGGGCAGGTGCAACTGATCCCACCTACCAAGGTGGTCCTGAGCTCTCAACGAAAAGACTTTCCTGCCTGTCTACCTCGTGCTCCTGTTTCTTCAGCTCATCCCTCTGGCTGGACAGAATCCTCTCCATTCCTAAGGAGTCTCTCTGCTGCACAGGAGGGGTGGCGGCGAGATCTGATGGCTGTGCTTCCCCAGCCCTGACATCTAGAGTAAAAAGGGGGAGGACTTGCATTCTTCACCTCCAGGTGCCCACCATCTGCTCCATCTCCATCCTCTTCCCCTTGTCTGGGATTCCCACCCCATGCCCAGTCC
Source organism: Podarcis erhardii (assembly GCF_964252035.2). Taxonomy (NCBI): domain Eukaryota; kingdom Metazoa; phylum Chordata; class Lepidosauria; order Squamata; family Lacertidae; genus Podarcis; species Podarcis erhardii. Next base: position 48,479,642 of record NC_138497.1, on the reverse strand, counting down.
TGATGAAACTAAGGGACCTGTGACAAGGGCTTTTATTTGCATTTGCTTTAATGTAACTAGAACCAAGCATGATTGTAGACCCTGAAAAACACTTCTTCAAAATTTAAACATGTACAGTATTCCCTACCTTTTTATTGCTTTGCTCATTTTACTGTGTTTTGCTGCTCTGTACACTGACATTTTGTGCCATTAACTGCCTTAGGGATGAGGAATCAGGGACGAGCAAGCTAGGATACCGCATTAGATCAGGTTGTCACTGGGTTGTTGCAAGCTCAGAGCTGACTGTTGGCAACCGCTGCTGTTTCCTCAACAGGAAGAACATAGTTCCTCACGAGTACCGGAAGCACTTCCCCATCCAGATGAAGGACCACAACTCCCACGACGTGCTTCTCCTCTGCACCTCCTGCCATGCCATCTCCAATTACTATGACAACCATCTCAAGCAGCAGCTGGCTGAGGAGTTTGGCGCCCCCATTGGTTGCGAGGAGGGCGTCCGCCTCCTGGAAGACCCCATCCGCAGGCAGGTCCGCTCAGGTGCCAGGGCTCTCTTGAATGCAGACAGTCTTCCCCATGCCAGGAAGGAGGAGTTGCTACAGGTGATCAAGGACTACTTTGACTCTGTGACAGTTTCTCCGGAGATGCTGCAGGAAGCAGCTGGACTGGAAACCAGGTACAGCTGGAAACTTCGCTCTGTGTCTAGGTTGCAGGGGTGATGGAGAGCCAGAGGCTAGGCCTGATCCTCACCCCCAGCACTTCTCATTTCTGCCTGTTTCTTTGCAACACCCTCTCGAGGCTTTTGTTTGTTTGTCCCCTGCTTGCTCGTGTTATGGATAATTTTATAAAGTGCATACAGGAGGCCAAAGCATAACAGGCCTGTGTGTGGTTTGGAAATCCATGGGGTCCTGTCTTTGTATCTGAATCCACATTTTCTTTCTGCCCTTTCAGGATTTGTAATGAGAACTACATGCCACATGGCCTAAAAGTGGTCCAGTGTTTTTCCCGCGGGGGCCTTCGCTCTCTCATGCAGCTGGAGAGGCGCTGGCGACAACACTTCTTGGACGTTATGCAGCCCAGGTATCTCCCGACACAGTGGTCTGTCAGTCACAATCATGAGAAGCTGATCCAAAAATATGGGGAGCATCTCCAGGTCGAACTCTCTTGAAGCGTCATGAGGACTAATACGCTAAGAAGGTGACGGGAAATATACTTGGGAAACTTGGGAAATAAACTGGGGCTCTTTGTTTTCCATTACGCGCCTATAATGGATGTGCAGGATCCTGCTCAGATTGCCTGTCGCTTAGGAAATGGTCAGCTGTGTCAAATCAGCAAAACCGTGTGAAATGGTTAAAACGTGCAGTTTTTTAAGTTCTGAATAAATTTTAAGTACCATTTGAATCCATTGTTTATTTGCTGCTTTGTTACACAAAGGCTACAGTAGCCAGATTTTTGTCAGGGAGGGACTTCCAGGATCAGGAAGGATGTCATGGTAGCAATGAATACGGTTTTAAAGTAACAAGTGTGTTCCCTCTGGTCCCAGTCTCCTTAGCGGACTGCAGTAAGCCTTTTTTAACTTTACCTTTGTGGTAACTGGAAAAAAGCCTTGTATGCAATAGAAGATAATGTCAGACTGGTGGTGCTACAGCACAAGGTGTATTTGAAGCGGCTGAGTGCTTGAATTTCATCCACACAAGGGCTTTTCAAGTTCCCAGCCATCCAGGCTCAAGCACTCACTTGACCAGTGACACCAGGGGAAGGGAAGGGACTGTTCAGGAATTCCTGTATAAGCCACAGGCAGTTTCGAGAAGACCACTCCTTTGTTGAAAGACTGAGGCATGTGGATGTTTTGTTTCTTTCTGTCCATCGTTCTCTTTCCCAAGTAAGACATACTGGCAAATACTAGGTGCAAACTGCCTTAACAGCATCTCATAGCCACTTTTTCTCTATGACTGACCAGGTATGGAGGAGCCAGTCTGCTAGCTTCCCAGCAAGTGTGTTGCTCTTTTGGTTCTCATTCTGTTTCAGAAAGTGCAAATCAGGGAGGTTCCCCTAGTCTGAAGCAAGATCTCTCCTTTGACTTCTGGAAGGTGTTGAAATTCAATTCGTATTTAAATGTGAACCTACCTAAGTTTGAACTTTCCAGAACATTACGAGATCCAAAACATAGCCAGTCGTCAAAATGCACACCTCACTGAATTTTGAGATGCCACTCTCCAGCCAAACAATGTTTACAGAAACACATATCCCAGGGGAAAGTGTGCAGAAAAATGATTTTTTTTGCGAAAAAAATGTACATTGGTCAAAACTATATACAAGAATGTCTGTGTGAGAGGATCAACGCTGATCAATTTTCATGCAGTTTAAAAAAATAAACCCACAAATTGCTACAGAAATGTGGCAAGCTGATTTTAAGACTGGAGAAATATTAATCGGAGAGAACTGAGATTGACAGGTCTGTCCATCCCTACTTCAGACACATGGAAGAGGAGATTGTTACTAAAATTTACTGCAAAATTAAACAACAACTGACTGTTATCTTATTAACCAAGAATCACTGTGGCATATGAATCTTGAGAAGTTAAGTGGCTGAGGCCTCATCTGCAGTATCATACCACTTTAAACAGTCATGGCTTCTCCCAAAGAATCTTGGGAACTGTAGTTTGTTAAGCAGTCCCATTCCTTTCACACTTACAATTTCCAGAGTGGTTTAATGATCAGTCCCTCTTCCCAGGGAACTCTGGGAATTGTAGTTCAGTGAGGGGAATCCTAATACCCTTAACAAGCCACAAGATAGGGTCTTTTCTGCTTGCCACAATTAGCTCCTTAGAGCTAGAACTAAAAATAAGACTTTTCTTCAATTGCTTAGTCCAGCATCTGGACTGATAGTTCATTGACATGATTTTAAAACTCCTGATATTTGAAGTTTGCCAGGCTTGTACTGGCTCTCAGGCTGATCAGATCCTGTGACTTTCATACTCTCTTTGGTGCGGGAAGAAGACCATTTTTATTTACCCAGGCTTTTTAAATCTTTGCCTCTTAATGCAATGAATTTCAGATCTGCAGTGTACTTTTAGTGATGCTGTGCATCTTGTATTATTTTACTGGCTGCCGCTGACATTTTCATGCTGCTGTTTTATTGTTTCATTGATACTGTATTTTAGTGTTTTGTTGCTGCCCCCTGTACACTGATATTGGGCGGCATACAAATACTGTAAATAAATTGAAACAAGCTGCCTTGCAATGGAAAGGGGGGAATGGCTACATGAATCTTTACTTAATTAACCTCACAGGGTGCTGCGAGGTCTAACCATTATTTATACATTCTAGGGAATTTAATTGGGTTTTTTAAAAAGAAAAGAAAAGAAAGAAAAACTGTGCTAGCGGCTATTTGTGTTCACCATTAATATTTGATAGGAGTGTCAACATTTTCACGCATTTTAACACTGTTGAATAAATCTTAGTTTTAAAGAAATGATACACCAGCTGCTTTGTTTTCTTCTCTTTGGGTTGGCGCCAAACTTCATTAATTTGAGTGGAAATTCTGTTAAGTGCTTGGTAAGGTCACCCATATTTCTGCAGCTCCCTGCCACACCAGATGCCCCTCCTATGAATCCCCTGGGTGATTTAAGTGACTTTTGAGGGCCACAAAGAGGAATGGGCAAATCTTTCTCTTTAGGGCATATGTCACTTTCCCATCTGTTCGACTCATAAATACCTTTTGTCTTATTTTCACATATAATTTGATATTTTAAAAAGCCAACCCGCCTGAAAATCAGCACATTTAAACACACATTGTGAACATTTTCTTTAAGGATACAAAGCTCCTTTTCTCTTCAAGTATGAGATTTAGACACGTTTTATGCTTTTTTAATACGTTTTTGTAATTAGCTAAGAATTGTGTTTCAGCATTTGGAGACGAGCAGAACCAAATAGCTCTGTTCTAATCCACACACCAGTGTGGGAGGTGCGGATCAAATCAGTGCATATTAAATTTGCAAAACTTGAGTTCCTTTTGCAACTCTAGCTGAAACAAGGGAAGGAAATCAATAAATCATTGCTCACATGCATGGGCAGAAGTGCCTCTGCTTTTTGCATTAACAGGTTTGGATCCAGGCACATGAGTACTACCCATTTTTGACTGATCTGTTTTAGCTATTCCTGATGAAAACTCAGACTGTTTCCTTCAAAACTACTCTACCTCTTTTTCCTCTTTCCCACTGTTTAATTTCATTAGATGAATGAGTATTGTGTTTTGAGCAAAAGTGAATGTACTCATCAAGGTAATGAGAGAAACAGAATTTCTTTCATAGCCCCTAAGAGATGTCTAAGCAGGTATATTATTTATTTCCCTTCTTACAGCGTTCCTCCTCCATCCCTCTTTGTGTCTTCCCTTCCCTTCAGAGTACAAAATTCTACTTGATTCTGGTGCTAAAAGCAACCTAATGTCAGTGAGTCGCTAGATGACACCCAAGAAATCTTAATGTTGTAATTAATGTTTCAAAGACAGGAACTACTAGAAAAGGTGCAAGCTGTCCCGTAACCCACTATGGGTGCTGCTGCTTCCGCAAGGTTTGGAAAGGGTGTCCTTCTGCTTCCAGTGCAGTGTATCACCTTTGCCTGGATCCTAAAGAAGAACACGGATAGGGAACCTGTGGCCCTCAACCATTGTTGGGCTCTTAACTCCCATCCACTCCTGTCAACCTGGCCAATGGTCAGGTGCGATGGGAGTTGTGGTCCAACAGAATCTGGAGGGCCACAGGTTCCACATTTCTAGTCTTAGAGATCATAGAATTGTAGAGTTGGAAGGGACCTTGAGAATCATCTTAGTCCACCCTCCTGCAATGCAGGAATATGCATCTGTCCCATACAGGGATTGAACTTGCAACCTTGGGATTATCAGCACCATGCTCTAACCAACTGAGCCATCTAGCCTGGAACCTTTTCAGTTTCTTTCCTTTGACTTTTAATAGACTACAGTGGAGGGTTGCTTGCCTCATTCTTCACGCCTTTTTGACCTAGAACCCCTAGACCCTTCTCCACTCCTCCCACTTCTAAAGCATTTTACCCCACCTTTCTTAGCTCTACGCGTTACTCAGATCAGCTTACGACAATGAAAATTACAATCGCACAATAAAACTGAAGCACTGGCAAAATGCAACAGAGGCAGAAATGGTGGATTAAACAATTCTCTATTTAAAACCATTAATGACCAATGGAGTCTGGTCCTTTAGGGCAAATGGGAACGGTGCCCTGCTAATCTCAATCTGTTTTTCTTAGTTACAGCCAGGCCTGAGGGTGGCGCTGCCTGTTAGCTTTCTCCTCCCTCGCCTCACTGTTTCCTTAGTAGACATCATCAGGGAAGAGATTGGGGACAAAACTAGAATTAGATCTGCCTTCACCTCCCCTGGGCCTTTCTGTTTTCTACTGTACCAGTCTCAATGGGACCCAGCCATCACTGTTAGTAACCTTGCAAGGCAAAAGCCTGCTGGAGTAGAAAGGTCTTGAAAACTCAAAGAGATGGAGCCAGCCACATGTTAACAGGTAAGATGCTCCACGATTTGGGTGTTGCTCCTCTCTCTAGTCACTGCCAACCACACTTCCACCACATCCAGAAAGCAAAGAGGGACCACTCTGGCAGATCATAGGCAACAGGTAAACTGGAGCACAAGGAGGAAGGAGGAAGGGCCCACAGCAATTTATGCCAGAAAATAAATTGTTAGTCTTTAAGGTGCTACAAGACTTCATTTTTTTAATGTGCAGATATATCACAATTCTGAATTAACCCCCAAAGATAACATCATATTGACTTTGCTTTTTAAAAGGGGTGTGTGTGTGAGGGATAGTTCTGCTTGCTCGTTACATTAGCCTTCCTTCATAAACAGGCAATATACAAGAGATGAAGAAACAGAAATTGTATGTAAAGACCTGCCTTGGTGCCAATATTCTGCCTGGGATTTATTGGCTAAGCAGACAGAAGGCAAAGTATTCTCCTTCAAAGCAGGTGGGATTTGAGGCCAGGACTTGGTGTGTTCCTAGAAACAATGAACTTGGGCTCCTTAATTGCTAGCAAATCAATGTTGTCAGTCATTTTATCTCTTGAAATTCCCTCTAGTGATCAGGCCACTGGGCAGGGAGCAGGAATATTGCGGAGAAGGAAGTTCAAGGCAGTAATGAATTCACCTCTTAAATTCTTAACACCAGGATGGCAAGTTTACAATACTAATTTTTCTCACAATGCTAACTATAGTACATTCATACTTACTCAAGCGCAGAATCAGGGTGGGAGGAGCTCAATATATCTCTTTAGGTTTTGGTTGGGTGGGGCTGAGTGGGAGTTGTTTGCAATTCAGTGCAGCCTTCTGTTCTGTCAGACCCAAACTTTATGGCAATTTTATACTGGGATTTTCTGTGACTTGTGTCCAGGTTAGGAAGCACCTCTCTGGCCATTGTCACTTGCCATAGATTCCTTTTCTTTCCACATTCCGTTCCTCTGCAGTCAGAGTGTCCAGTATCTTTGTCTCACTCCAGCCGATATTATGGCATCCTGTTGTTTTGCTGGTAGCACTGAGACACTTAACCCTTTCTCTCTGCACCTTGCATGAATTCCATTTTTATGGCATAAACATTTTTTTCCTATGTAGCTGTTAAGGTGCTATCTTATGGTCTCTGACGTCCCAGATGATATTATCCTCCAGGCAGTTGCCAATTCTGATGCATTCGTTTGGAAAATGACCTCTTGGTAACCACGCAGCTGTCCATTTCCACTAGTCACGCAGATTGGCATATAAAATCCTTGACCACATTCAGCCTTCAGCTTCATTCCAAAAGCCTAAATGCTTCACTAAGAACATATGGCTTGAGTTTAGCAAGGGGGGGGGGCTTTGGAAAGTAATTTATTACTTTATATAGCCGCTTAAGAAGTTTCCAAAAAGCAATCCTTTGGAAAATAAAGCCAAAACATGAAGAAGTTCTCCACTGCCATACAAGGCTATGTTTTGAATGTTTTAGTATAGCACGTGGATTAAGAAGAACGAAGTCCTCTAAATTCAAGCTGGAATTGCTTTTTAGGTTGATTTTTTAAAAAGCCATTATAAGGATCGGAAGAAGAGAGGGGAAAAGAAAGATGAGAAGGTGAAAGAGAAGAGAACCGTGGAAATTAGGCACATTCATAATTTTTATTTCTGTCTTAAGCCACAAAATAATTGGGCCATCGATCCACAGAAGTCAGGAAGAGTCAACATATGTTTTGGACTACAACTCCCATCAGCAGCGGCCAGCAAGACCAATGCCTCCCTGGGCTCCTTTGGGAGGAAAGGCAGGATACAAATGGAATAATTCAAAAGAAAAACAAAGGCTTTGTGTTCCAGCACTATAATATTTCACGTTCATCTTTTTCCCACAATAGCACAGGCTGGATTAATCATCATCGTCATTCCTTTCTGCTTTGCCCCTGTGCCAAAAAGAAAGGTGTGGCTGTATTAGAATTACCTCTCTATGCTGGGTAAAGGTAGAGGATTCTGCTCTTGAGAAGGGAACATTGTCCAGTTATGCTTATCTGGGACAGATGCAGATACTCTGAATGCCAGAAGCATCTTGGAAAATGCTATGCGGGAACCAAGACATAAACAATTTCCTGGTCTCCAAATACAGATAGGTAGCCGTGTTGGTCTGCCATAGTCAAAACAAAACAAATTCCTTCCAGTAGCACCTTAAAGACCAACTAAGTCAGTTCTTGGTATTATACCAAGAACTGACTTAGTTGGTCTTTAAGGTGCTACTGGAAGGAATTTGTTTTGTCTGGTCTCCAAAATAAGCCACAGATATGCAGAGCATAGCCTAAAATGCAGAGATATAGAATCAATTGATCAAATAAACATGAATATATATATATATATATATATATATATATATATATATAAAATCTCATGAAATCAATTTGAAATCAATCAAATATGTAGAGAGATATATACAATCGGTCAACATGAACTCAGTTCTAGTGGTCTAAGCAAGCAGAATTAACAATGATGCCAAGAAGAAAAGGTAATGGATTTGTTTCTTTTTATAAAGAGATGTAAAAATACCCACGTTTCTATTTTCTTCTTCTAATTTGCAAGCAGGCCTCAGAGGAGAGAAGAGGCAAAGATGCCTAAAACAAAAGGTTGTCAGCCAGCCAAAGTTTTACTGATCTAGCCAGCAGAACTCCTTGGCTGCGTACACCCAATGCATTTAAAACACATTTAAGCATTTCCCCCAATGAACCCTGGGAACTAGAGTTTACCCCTTACAGAGCTGTGATCCCCAGCAGCCTTAACCAACTACGGTTCCCAGGGTTCTTTGTAGGAGGGGGAGTCTTGTGCTTGAAATGTATGGCATGTATGCAACCTTTGTGGGCACATGGAGAAATAGTCCAGTGCGTCTGCACCTAAAGTATCATGCTGAGCAGGCCCAACCAGCCTCTGTGTGCTAGCTGCAATGCACACCTTGTTCTCAGGTTCCTTGTAATGGAAGGGAACTATTTCTCCCTTTCCTATGCCGTACACTTGCAAGAAAGTACAAGAAAGGACCCTGCACCAGTGCATCAAAGCACAGTTTTCAGCCTGAGGCAACCGTGAGATACACAAAGCGAGAGTGGTGCCGATGAAGGGGGTTCGGGGGACTCTGAGAACAAACGTGCAGAGGAGCCCAGAGCAGCAGAAGTGATAAAAAGATTGGACAGATGGCCTCCTTCTCCACAGTGGATGCAAACAGCCTCTGCAACCTTCCACAGGGAGCAGGCTTCAGAGCTTGTTCAGCAGGAACATTTAATTACTGTGCAGTCGGAGGGACTGTGCAGAAGGAAGGATTTCATCTTCCCTTTCTCTCTTTCCTAAGGCTGCTGAGCCGCTATATTTTTCTCCTAAAAATTCCATGATTGACATTTAAAAAGCTATTGTGATTAAGGAACCTTTTTTTAATTGTAGCAGCATAAGATCAGCCCAGTATACCTGAAGGAGCGTTTCCACCCCCATCATTCAGCCCAGACACTGAGGTCCAGCTCTGAGGGTCTTCTGGCAGTTCAATCGCTGCGAGAAGCCAAGTCACAGGGAACCAGGCAGAGGGCCTTCTCGGTAGTGGCACATGCCCTGTGGAACTCCCTCCCATCAGATGTCAAGGGAATAAACAACTATCTGACTTTTAGAAGACATCTGAAGGCAGCCCTGTTTAGGGAAGTTTTAAATGTTTGATATTTTGTTGCTTTATTACTACTATTACTACTATTCTTATTATTCTTATTTTGTTGGGAGCCGCCCAGAGTGGCTGGGGAAACCCAGCCAGATGGGTGGGTTATAAATAATAAATTAAAGGTAAAGGTAAAGGGACCCCTGACCATTAGGTCCAGTTGTGACCGACTCTGGGGTTGCATGCTCATTTTGCTCTATAGGCGGAGGGAGCCGGCATTTGTCCACAGACAGCTTCTGGGTCATGTGGCCAGCATGACTAAGCTGCTTCTGGCGAACCAGAGCAGCGCACGGAAACGCCGTTTACCTTCCCGCCAGAGTGGTACCTATTTATCTACTTGCACTGGCATGCTTTCAAACTGCTAGGTTGGCAGGAGCTGGGATAGAGCAACGGGAGCTCACCCCGTCACGGAGATTCAAACCGCTGACCAGCAAGCCCAAGAGGCTCAGTGGTTTAGACCACAACGCCACCTGCGTCCATAGTCACCACCTATGTAAGGGCCGCTTACTGTGAGCTGTAGGGGAGCTGCGGTTGTGGTCCAGTGCAGCCACGGTGGTTCAGGGCAGTCTTCCATCTTCAGCGCTGATGGGTGAGGACACCACTTCCTCCTTCACCAGCCGCCCTGGCTACTGGGGTTTGCCTGTGGTTGCAGCCTAGCTACGGGATGTAGTTTGGGGAGCAGACCAGAGGGAAAACTTCATCCCTCTGGCCTGCTGCCTGACTATGAAAGCTAGCCACACCCAGATGTCAGCCTCAGTGGACACTGGAGTCCCCAGACACCTTACTCTTTATGTTGTGGGACACTGCATTTGAGGCCAGGGAAGAATTCGCCTTCAGACAATTTGGGCTTGTCTGGATTTTGCCTGCCTCATTGCAATTGTTACAATATGACAGCGAATAAAGCATAGGGTTGGATCATTAGTCTAGGTGGACATGGATGGGTTGGTAGGGCCCCCCCCCATCCTAGGGGTCAGGGCATCCCTTTAAATGGATCCAGGGGGATTAACCCCGCCAAATAATGAGGCAGTGCATGAGTTGGTTAATTCAGGATACACACCCAGTGCCTGTGCCAAAACCTGCTGACATCTGTAATCAATAAAGTTGTGGCCTATTTAAATCCCAATTGGTTGTCTTGTGTTTATTGCAACTGCACCATGTCTTGGCCCTGGGGCTTCCCTGCTCCGGGAGCTGCAGAGCAAATGCCTATTTCACAAGCTCTGCACTTTGCTGCGCCTGCTTCCTGCTCCCAGCACAGCAGAGGAGGGGGCAGGACTAAAGGCCGCATCCAGACCTGGGGGAGCACAGGTGATTGGAATACATTAGCTGCATGCATGTAAGCAATCTAATTTACATCTCATTTTAATGAGCCTAGCAGATGTCAGATTCAAGTTGGCACTTATTTGACAGTATTCTTGCCTTTAAAAAATGGTTCCTGTCAAACTGGCGGCAGGGGGGATGGTGGAAGCCAGGCCTTTAAAGGTCTTGACATGCGGACATAAGCTGAAAAGGCACAGCTTCTTTTCTAAGAATAGAATTTAAAAATGAACCTCCACTGTAGCAGCAATTTGTATGCCACAGCCAAGTACTGTAATGTAACCATAGGCGCCAACTTGAAGAATATATTGGGGAGACCCTCTTCCCCTCTGTCCCCACCCTGCACATCTCTCCCCACCCAGTTCTGCAAAGCACACCTTGCTCTGCCACATGCAGTTGAGCACAGGTCTCTCTTCCCCCACCTGCATACAAGAAGTTTCTGCCCACTCCCCCCTGCCCCCCCCCGCCTACTTGCCTCTCCCCAGCTGCCTTGGCTCAGACATGCTCAGAAATGGCACCGAAACCTGGGAGGGGGGCAAGAGTGTGCAGAAAATATTGGGTGGTGTCCCCCCCTAAATATTTTATTAGGGAGCTGAAGGGGCCAGAACCCCATAGAATTGGTGCCTATGAATGTGACTCTACTCTTTTGTGTGAAATCCTGTGGGATTTGGTGCAGGGCTTTCTTAGCAGTGGCACCGCAGCTCCAGACTCAGGAGCCACGTGAAAGGTATCTCTCACTAGCACTGGCAGCTGAGAAATGTCCATTGCATTTTTATGCATCATTGCTTTCCTTTCTATTGACGCCGTCATTTTTTTATTTAATTGTGCACAGCCTTGGGGCTCTGTTCAGACAGGAAGATGTTTTACACATACATAAATAAAAATAGTTGTGAAGGCAATCGAGGCTACAGCCCTATAAATGTTTACCTGGTATAAGCCCAATTAAACACAGTGTGACTTACATGCAAATCAACATGCAAAGGATTAGTTTCCCCGGCTACATCTTTACAGGGCTTGTTAACATATGTAAATAAAGCCAAGGTCTTTATTTCCTGCTTCCAAGGTCTGTTTCACAACTCAGTTAAATTACTTGAATTTAAGACTGTTTTGCCCCATAAACTGTTTAGATTTAACTGGATTGTGAATCAGGCTGCCTGTTCAGCAAAAAACAATGAACACAAAACCCAGGTTAGTGTGTGTGCAGGTGTGTTAGAATAGAAATCCACCTATCCAACACTTCCAGGATTGCCTGCTCTCTATTTGAAATATCTAAGGGTATGGCTAGGGTGACCATGTGTCATATGAGGGCAGTCCTCTATTTGAAGTGTCCAAGCTTGAACTAAACGCAAGAAACCATCAAAAGGGAGAGTAGAAGCCTATCAAAAGACAGCGACACCTGGTCAACAGACCGAGCAGGTACATCTGGTGTCTATGGTGAGATTATCTCTATTTAAATTATAGCAATGTTTTATAAATTTGCATTTATACATATAAATCACCTTCTGCAGATTGGCATTCTCTTTTCAGTGATGCAAATTCTCTTCTTTGCCAATGCATCATGAGCCACCCTATGTATGAAGTGTGGCAGAGGAACAATATTTTGCCCTGTATTCTGAGGGCAAGTGTTGGGGACAAGATGGAAATCATGTCAGCCAACCAGGTTGACTTTGAGCTAAATCACATAGTCTGATGGAGCAAAGAATCCTTGAATTGTAGAGCTGGAAGGAACCACAAGGATCATTTAGTCCAACTACCTGCAACACAGGAATCTTTTTGCCCAGCATGGGGCTCAAACCCACAACCCTGAGATTAAGATTCTCATGCTCTACAGAGAGTATTTTCTGAGCTGTACCACTGAGGCTGGAAATGAGGGAACTGCATGCTTGAAGAATGCTCTTCCACATAAAAATATATATTGACTATATATATAGAAAACCTCACGTCTTTCCCCAAATTAATATGCTAGTTTTGTAGTCTGGAATACAAACTAGCTGGATTTTTTTTTGCTCTGAAACTTCCGGCCATGCAAATTGTCTCCCTGAGATGTATTCATCAAAATGGATAAGGCAACGTTGATCCTTTGGTTAGTATTGCAGACTGTCTGCAGACTCTCCCGGGATGCCAATTCTGCATCGCTCACATTTTTTGTTAAAAGAAAAAAATGCAGTGTGTTTCTTTCTTGTTTTTTTGCAATCAAAAGAGCTACATAATATTAGAAAGTAAAACTGTCTCTGGGCGCAGAGACGCCAACAAATCCTGCAGACACAGAATCCTGTATAAATGTGACCCAGACCATAAAATGTCACTGTCGAGACCTGCAGCTTGTGCTCAATACACAACAACAGTTCAGAGAGCTGTCAGCTTTTTTTGGGGGGGGGGGATGTGGATGCAATGTCAACTAGCAAAAGGACGTTCCAGGCGCTGCTGCCACATTCTGAAATACTGTAGAAACTGCAGGAGCCCAGTTCAGGAGTTCTGTATCTGCAGGTACTCCACTTCCTCATCTTTACAAGCTCCACCTCTGATCCATGGAATTGTCAGCCTTGCCTTTGCAGGGTTCTCAGCTGTGTGGAGAGGGAGAGCCCTTCCTGCACACAGCTCTACCTGCTGAGGCATCCAAATGAAGGCATATATCTCTATCAGGGTTGGAGTCTCCTGCAGGTTCAGTGTCTACAGATACCGTGGTACCTCAGGTTACATACGCTTCAGGTTACATACGCTTCAGGTTACAGACTCCGCTAGCCCAGAAATAGTACCTTGGGTTAAGAACTTTGCTTCAGGATGAGAACAGAAATCGTGTTCCAGTGGCGCGGCAGCAGCAGGAGGCCCCATTAGCTAAAGTGGTGCTTCAGGTTAAGAACAGTTTCAGGTTAAGAACAAACCTCCAGAAAGAATTAAGTTCTTAACCCGAGGTACCATTGTACTCGATGTCTGGAAGGGGCACAATTTACTCTGCCTCAACAGGAGCAGCACTGCCTTCCCCATTCTTCCTGAAAGTCAATACTTTGGTGGCTTAATGCTGCTCCATGCATATTAACTGGATGCCAGGATCGAGCCCTGCTGCAGGACCCTCCTGTAGGTCTCCTCACTGCCAAGGACTTGGAGGTCCCTGCCCCAGGGCTGGAGGTATACACAATCAACTGGATGAGTTCTTAGAGGCACACACCCAGTTTCCCCAGAACCATGGGAACAGAGTAACTGGTGAGCCAGACAGAATTTTGGAGCTGCCAGCAAAACGCCCAGTTAGCTGCATTGAGACACCTTCTCTGATTAGGGACTGAGAGCCAGGAATAGGTGGAGTCTTCGGTTCCTGTATAAGTTCTGAGTCTGAGCTAGACAATGAATTTTTTTTCACAGAACCAGCATTTACTTGCAGGCAAGTTTTCCACTGTATCTTCGGGAAAATCAGTGGCTTCTTTTTTCTTTAGAAATACTGTATAATAATTTTTAAAAAATCTTCTGGCAGGAATGCTTTGGGCTAAATGACACAGCGTTCTTATTTCAAATAGATTTCCCATTCTGTGGTGACATTCCTCTAAGAAACAGCACCTGTTGGGCATGAAATTCTGCATAGGCTGTTTGCTGGGTGTTGTTTTAACCAACTGCATATTTAGATAGTGATCACTTTGAACTGGGGTGTAAGAGAGAAAACAAGCCTTCCTTCCGGTTTGGGGAGTGAATTAACAGTTGGCAATATTGTGTCAAATGCAGCATAAAGATGTCCAGAGACTTCATCAATCCAGCAGTAATAGCTGCAGTGGTTGGCTGCAAGGCAACCAGCCTATAACCTTTTGCAAGATAATGGGGACAAAACCTCAAAGGTCATATTGTCCAACCTGCTGCAAATGCCTATACTGTATGAAAGACTATTGTGTCTCTCTGCTGCCCCCCCCCAGCATTATGTAGATAGATGTGCTGCAAGCAAGACTTGTCACTAATTGCCACAAACCCTGTATATGGAAAAGGACCCAGCTTCTAACTGACCAGCCATTCTGGCATATCAGCAGTATACAAATTAATAAATTAAACAATTAATTAAATAATGATGGCGTCTGCGAGGTCGATCACTCTGATGCCACAATTATGGCTTATAAATGTCAGAAGCCTGAAATCCAAGATGGATGAATTAGAGTACCTAGAATATACAGAGACTTTAGATATATAGTGGGCACATCAGAAACTTAGTGCAACAGTGAAAATCAATGGGGTACTGTTATGCCTGGATATTCAATCTATAGCAAGGCCAGAGAAGGTCACTAGGATGAAGTTATTCTATAGGTTGAAGAAGGAATAGAGTCCAATAAATTAACCTTAAAATAAAGAGCTAGTCCTTCTGAATTGCCAAGGGAAGAAATGGGGGAAGGGCTGTTTGTTCTGTGGCAGAGCAAATGCTTTGGGTGAAGATGTCTTAAAAAACAGGAGGGTTGGGAGAAGCCTATCTCTGAGACGCTGGAGAGATGATGACAGTAGATCCTGGTTCATTAGGAAAAAATAGGACCCTGGCCCAGCAACCTCAGCCTGCGTTCAGCCAGCCCCCACCTGCTTTCTTTCTTTCTCACAGCCAGCCCAGGGGGTGATAATTTCTGTCAGCTTGCTCTTCTTCAGTTTTTGTTTTGCCCTGGTAGGGTGAAGCAGGAGGAGGATGGGGTGTGAACAGAACACACACTTTTTAACCTCTGGGAAAGACTCTGGAAAAGTGATTTGAAGTTCACAGCATGTTATTCTTTGAAGGAGAACTACTTGAAAATGATTTACAGGTGGTATTTAACTGCCAAGTAGGGTTGCTAAGATGTGTAAGACTGAATCAGATAAGTGCTGGAGATGCAAAGAGGTTGAGGGGACGTGCTTTCATATGTGGTGGACTTGTAAAAGGGTAAAAGGGTATTGGGAAATGATACATAATGAATTGAAAAAAATGTTCAAAAGTACTTTCCCCCCAAAAACAGAGTCCTTTCTACAGGGGATAATTCCGACTGAAATTCCCAGGTGTCAAAAAAGGTTATTTATGTATGCCACTACTGCGGTCCATCTGTTGTTAGCCCCAAAATGGAAAACGAGCGAGGTCCCAACCAAAGAAGAGTTGCAACTTAAATTGACAGAATATGCACAGCTTGCAGACTTAACATATAAAATAAGAGAACCAGAAGAACATATGTTTAGAGAAGATTGGAAAACATTTATTGAATATGTGGGAAATAACTGTGTACAGCTGAAAATGCTGGTAGCATTAAGATGGATGAACTGATGGTTTGGCTAAGATTGAGGCAGATTCACCCATGAAGAGGTAGGCATAAAAATATTAGTTGCATGGTATGCACAATGGCCCCCTCTTTTATTAGAATACATCACTGATTGTGCACATGAGTTGCAGCGGCGTAGCGTGGGTTGTCAGCACCCGGGGCAAGGCAAGTAATTTGCGCCCCTAACCCTTAACCTGCCGCCGCTGCCAGCTTCTTCTTGCTGCTGCCTGGGCTGGTCGGGTGTGGTTCTCTCCCGCGCTCAGCGCTGCGCTGGGCGGCCGCTGCACTGTCCCTCCCCCAGATAGTCCCTCCCTCGCTCTCTCTCCGCTCTGCACCGCACCGCACGCCTGGCACCCTCCCCCTCCACAGTGGGCGGCGACCCGGCAGCTCGGATTGGATTCGCACAGCCAGCACTGCAGTGAGAGAGAGTGAGTGAGCCAGGTAGGGGCAGAGAGATGCGAGTGCGAGCGTGTGCCCCAAATGTTGCGCCCGGTGCGGCTGGCCCCCCCTGCACCCCCCACGCTACGCCACTGATGAGTTGTTCTTGTTGCATTCTATGTCTTTTAAAAATCTGATAATCATGCAGCACAATCCTATGCATGTTTACTCAGAGGAAATTGGCACTGTGTTGAATAAGGCTGACTCCCAGGGAAGTGTGCATAGGATTGCAGCTGTGCTGGTCCCGGGGGAAGGTACCGTGGGTGTAAGCAGAGTCCACACGAAGAGGGGCGAGGTCCAAGACGGGGAGCCGGGCGGGGAACAGGTACGCTGGAACAGGAGGCCGAGCTGGGAACTGGAACACCGGATAGTCAGGAACAGGAGGCCAAGCAGGGATCAGGAACACAGGAAGGTCCAAAGCCAACAACGACGTTGCTCCCGCAACCTGGGGCCAGGCTGACTGGGCTTTTATCCTCTTCTAAGGCCGGGGGCGGTCCCGGCCCCCAGGAGCCCCGCCTCCTCTGGCCTTAAGGCGAGCACTCCTCCTGGGGGCAACCAGTTCCCTTCGCCTCTCTGCCCTAAGCCTCTGCAGATCAGGAGAGGCCGAAGGGTTACTGGGCCCTGGAGGAGGCTCACCTGTGGCCACTGAGTCGTCAAGCCCCTCTGGGGCCAGAAGGGCTTCACCTGGGGCCAGCTCCTGATGCTCTGTCACAGGTGCAGGCTCTTCAGCATCTAGGCCTTGCCCCAGTTCAGCCGGCCCTGGAGGCGGGGACTCCTGTGCAGGCTGGGATTCCTCTGGTTCATCCTCTGAATCGGAATCCCAGGCCATCACACCATCCCCCCTCCCAGGCCCCCCCCTCAACCGAGGGTCCGGACCCGGCTTGCCGGGGTACGTCGCATGGAACTCTCGGAGGCAGGCAGGTGCGTGGACGTTGGCCGCTGGTTCCCAGGAACGGTCCTCCGGTCCATACCCCTTCCAGTCAATGAGATACTGCAGCTTTCCCCTGCGGTATCGGGAGTCCAGGATGCGTTCCACCTCATACTCAGGCTCTCCCTGAACCAACACTGGCTGCGGACGGGGACGGTTCGGGTGGAACTCGTCGGGTGGGGCCACCGGACTCAGCAGGGACCTGTGGAAGACCGGGTGAACCTTCAGGGTTGCGGGTAACCGGAGACGGAATGCTACAGGAGAGACTTGGTCCACGATAGGGAACGGGCCGGTGAAGCGGGCGTCCAACTTCCGCGAAGGTCGAGAGGGGTGGAGGTGGCGAGTGGAGAGCCAAACCAGGTCACCGACGCGAAGTTCCGGCCCCACCTGGCGGTGGCGGTCGGCCTGGGCTTTGTACGCTTCCTTGGCCTGGTGCAGTTGCTCCACCAAAAGCTGTTGCTGGGACTGGAGCTCTTGAAGCCACTCCGTCACCGCCGGGACCGCGGATGCCGGCAGCACATCTGGAAACAGCCGTGGATGATAACCGTAACTGGCCTGGAACGGGGTCTGCTGGGTGGACGCATTCACCGCGTTGTTGTAGGCGAACTCCGCCAATGCCAGGTGGTCGACCCAGTCATCCTGCTGGTAGCTGCAGTAACACCGGAGGTACTGCTCCAGCACCGCGTTCGCCCGTTCCGTCTGGCCATCGGTCTGTGGGTGGTAGGCTGACGAGAGGCAGACCTCTGTCCCGAGGGTCTGGTGTAATGCTCGCCAGAACCGGGATGTGAACTGAACGCCCCGGTCGGACACCACGCGCTCTGGTAGGCCATGCAGGCGGAAGACATGCTGAAGGTACAGCTGAGCGGTTTCCTTGGCTGTGGGTACAGATGGGCAGGGGGTGCAGTGCACCATCTTGGTGAAATGGTCGGAGAACACTAGAAGGCAGGTACAGCCACGAGACGGGGGTAAGTCCACTACAAAGTCCAACGAAACCGTGTGCCAAGGGCGCGGTGGAACTGGCAATGGCTGAAGTAGGCCGGGGGGTCGCCCGGTAGGACCCTTGGCGCGCCGGCAGACATCACAACCAGCAACGTAGCGAGCCACGTCGGCCTTCAGGCGGGGCCACCAAAACTCACGACTGACCAGATGGGTGGTCCGATACCGTCCAAAGTGCCCCGCTGCTGGGGCATCATGGGCCATCCGGAGAACCTCCAGCCGCAGTGGCCCTGGCGGGATGTACAGACGGCCGTGGTGCAGCAGAAGGCCCTGATGCAGGACCAGCCCCGGATACTGTGGGCTGGACCCTTCAGCCAGCTCCCGGAGTCGTTCCTGGGCCCAAGCGTCGACCCGCTGCTGTTCCCGCACCCGAGCCTGCAGTGGTTCCGCCTCCTGGGTGGCCAGGAACGCAGCTGGAGGTAGGATCGTGGTGGGTTCTGCTTGCTGTACCGTGTCTGCGTTGTCTTCAGGTTTCCGGGACAGGGCATCTGCCTTCTGGTTCTGAGAGCTAGGGATATAGCGGATCCGGAACTGGAACCGGGAAAAGAACAACGCCCACCGGATCTGTCTTTGGTTCAGCTTGCGGGTGGTCTGGAGGTACTCCAGATTCCGGTGGTCGGTTCTCACCTCCACCGGATGTCGTGCCCCCTCAAGATGGTGGCGCCAGACCTCAAAGGCCACCTTGATGGCCAGTAGTTCCCGCTCCCACACAGTATAGTTACGCTCCGCTGGTAGGAGCTGGCGGGAATAGAAGGCACAGGGCAAGAGTGGCGCTTCAGGTCCATTCTGTTGAGACAAGACGGCACCGAGAGCCGTACTGGAGGCGTCGGTCTCCACCACAAAGGGTCGAGAGGGGTCAGGATGTTGTAAGATCGGCGCCCTCTGGAAACAGGCCTTCAACCCCTGGAACGCCTCCTCTGCCTCCTCGTCCCAGGAAAACGGCGTCTTTGGGCGCAGTAGCCGGGTCAACGGGGTGGTGCGATGAGCATAATCTGCGATGAAGGTCCGGTAGTAGTTGGCGAACCCCAGGAAACGCTGTAGGTCCTTGCGGTTCCGGGGTGCCGCCCATTCTCGAACCGCTGCCACCTTCCCAGGGTCCATCTGCACCCCATCTGGAGAGAGCCGGTGACCAAGGAAGTCCACAGTCCGCTGATGGAACTCGCACTTGCTGAGCTTTGCGTACAAACGGTGCTCACGCAAGCGCTGCAGCACGGTCCGGACATGTCCCTCATGGCGAGCCGGGTCACGGGAGTAAACCAGTATGTCATCTAAGTACACCACCACGTACTTGTCTAACAAATCCTGGAACACGTGGTTGATGTAGCGTTGGAACACAGCAGGCGCGTTGCATAAACCAAAAGGCATAACCAAGTATTCGAACTGCCCGTACCGGGTCCCAAACGCTGTCTTCCACTCATCCCCGGCTCGGATCCGAATCAAGTTGTAGGCCCCCCGGAGGTCCAGCTTGGTGAACACCTGTGCCCCTTGCACCCGCTCCAGCAACTCCGAAATAAGGGGCAAGGGGTACCGGTCTGGGATGGTGATTTTGTTCAGGGCTCGGTAATCATGGCAAGGACGGAGTTCCCCACATTTCTTCTTAACAAAGAGCACTGGTGCCGCAGTAGGCGAGGTGGAAGGCCTAATGAACCCACGCTCCAGGTTCTTGCGCAAGAAGTCCTGCAAAGCCTCGCGCTCTGGCTCTGTTAGAGAGTATAAGCGACTCACCGGTAGGGGCGCTCCGGGCTGGAGGTCTATGCCGCAGTCAAAAGACCGATGCGGCGGCAGCTGGTCTGCCCCCCGTTCCTCGAACACGTCTTGGTAGTCCCGGTACACGGCTGGGAGCGTGGGTGCTGCCTCCTCCGTGGGTGCGGCCGCTAGCATCTGCGACTGAGCATGGGAACATGGATCTGGGAAGTGTACGGTCCGTTTGACCCAGTCAATCTGAACGTTGTGAGCCTCTAGCCAGTCCATTCCGAGCACCAGGGGGAACCGGGGCATGGAGGCAATGTCCAAGGTTCGCACCTCCCGGTGCTGCTGGAGACACAGGACCAAGGGCTGGGTCTCCCGAGTGACGGCACCCGAACGCAGGAGCCGTCCGTCAATTGCCTCCACCTGTACCGGTTCTGGCTTGTTCTGAAGTGGCACCTGATGATGAGCGGCAAAGGCAGCGTCCATATAGGAGCGGGTTGCCCCCGAATCTACCAAAGCGTGGGTAAGAATCCAGGGCCCACCTGGAGGGTAGAGACGCACCGGTACCATGAGATGTCGCAATTCTACTGGTGAGGGCCCTTCTTGCATGGTTTGGGACCCCACGTTGCTAGGGCCTTCGGCTACCGAGGTTGGCGGTTTCCCTGCGACTGGTAGCTTCTCGGGACAGGAACGGGCGTAATGTCCACCCCCACCGCAGTAAAGGCACAAGTTCCCCTCCTGACGCCGCGACTTCTCCGAGGGGGAGAGCCGAGGTCGCGCAGCCCCGAGCGGTGTTGGCTCGACTGGCAACTCGGCTGTGGGCGTGGACCTGCTGGGAAGGACTGGCGCCAGGAGCCGGGAGTGCTGGCGGTCCCGGGTCTGGCGACGGTCCTCCAACCGATCGTCTATCTGCAGGCTCCGCTGAATGAGGGTATCCAGTGTGGTGGGACGATCCATCATGGCCAACTGGTCCAGTATCTCGTCCGACAGTCCCTCAAGATACTGGTCCCGTAGTGCAGAGTCATTCCAAGACAAGTCTTGTGCCAACAGCCGAAATTCTGTGGCGTAGGCGGCGGCTGTGGACTTGTCCTGTCTCAACCGACGAATCGCCCGATTGGCTTGGCTCTCCTTCAGTGGGTTACCAAACGCAGTCTCTAAGTGGTTACAAAACCCCACATAGTCCGTTAGCAAAGGAGAGTCTTGCCGGAGCAGTGGCAAAGCCCACTTGGCCGCCTGGTCCTTTAACAAACTGATTAAAAAATGCACCTTGGTGCGGTCGTCAGGGAAGTTCCGGGCTCGCCCCTGAATGTACAACTTGGCCTGGGCGAGGAACATGGGAAAACTGGCCTGGGTCCCATCAAATTTCTCTGGCAAGGCCACTGGGTACTTGCCTGGAGCTAGGGCGTCGGCCCCAGGATCTGGAAAGGCTTCCAACCGCTGCTGAAGCGCCGCAACCACATCGCTTAGCTGCTGAACGGTGTGGGTCAAGGCCTGGTTTTCCTGGGCCAATGCCACCAGCGCAGCCGCCTGGTCAGCCATGGCCTCTGGCTCTTCCCGAACGCACCCCAACGAAGGGGGAGTGCGGGTGAGGCGGGAGCAAACTGTGCTGGTCCCGGGGGAAGGTACCGTGGGTGTAAGCAGAGTCCACACGAAGAGGGGCGAGGTCCAAGACGGGGAGCCGGGCGGGGAACAGGTACGCTGGAACAGGAGGCCGAGCTGGGAACTGGAACACCGGATAGTCAGGAACAGGAGGCCAAGCAGGGATCAGGAACACAGGAAGGTCCAAAGCCAACAACGACGTTGCTCCCGCAACCTGGGGCCAGGCTGACTGGGCTTTTATCCTCTTCTAAGGCCGGGGGCGGTCCCGGCCCCCAGGAGCCCCGCCTCCTCTGGCCTTAAGGCGAGCACTCCTCCTGGGGGCAACCAGTTCCCTTCGCCTCTCTGCCCTAAGCCTCTGCAGATCAGGAGAGGCCGAAGGGTTACTGGGCCCTGGAGGAGGCTCACCTGTGGCCACTGAGTCGTCAAGCCCCTCTGGGGCCAGAAGGGCTTCACCTGGGGCCAGCTCCTGATGCTCTGTCACAGGTGCAGGCTCTTCAGCATCTAGGCCTTGCCCCAGTTCAGCCGGCCCTGGAGGCGGGGACTCCTGTGCAGGCTGGGATTCCTCTGGTTCATCCTCTGAATCGGAATCCCAGGCCATCACAGCAGCCTTAACTGAGAAAGTGTGTGTCATGGATGTGTGTTTGCGTAGGAAGGAAGTGCCCACAACTTGTCAAACTTCTGTGCAAAGCCAACATGTCGGCTCCATCCCTGGAGGCAGCCATGGAAACATTACATTCCGCTGCCAAAACTTTTCCATTAGGCTGTGTTTAATCTAAGCTTGACACATCAGAGGCATTTGGGATACCTCAAACAGAGAGTAGGAGTGGGATGGCTGGATCAAACTTCGTATTAGAGACACTATATAAAGTGTTGAGGGACGCGGGTGGCGCTGTGGGTTAAACCACAGAGCCTAGGACTTGCCAATCAGAAGGTCGGCGGTTCGAATCCCCGTGACGGAGTGAGCTCCCATTTGCCTGGTCCCTGCTCCTGCCAACTTAGCAGTTCGAACGCATGTCAAAGTGCAAGTAGATAAATAGGTACCGCTCCGGTGGGAAGGTAAACGGCGTTTCCGTGCAGTGCTCTGGTTCGCCAAAAGTGGCTTAGTCATGCTGGCCACATGACCAGGAAGCTGTACGCCGGCTCCCTCAGCCAGTAAAGCAAGATGAGCGCCACAACCCCAGAGTCGGTCACGACTGGACCTAATGGTCAGGGGTCCCTTTACCTTTACCACTGATGTTCTGAAATAGGGCACATGGATATTCCCAGTGGCCTGCTTTGATGAGAATGAGCTGAGTTGAGCCTTGGGACTGCATCATCATCATCATCTATTATTTATACCCCCCCCCCCATCTGGCTGGGTTTCCCTAGCCACTCTGGGTGGCTTCCAACAAAATGTTAAAATACAATAGTCCTTCAGATATTAAAAGTTTCCCTAAACAGGGCTGCCTTCAAATGTCTTCTAAACATCAGGTAGTTGTTTATTTCCTTGCTATCTGGTGGGAGGGCATTCCGCAGGGATGGCGCCACTACCGAGAAGGCCCTCTGCCTGGTTCTCTGTAACTTCACTTCTTGTTGTGAGGGAACCGCCAGAAGGCCCTCAGCGCTGGACCTGGGCTGAACGATGGAGGTGGAGACACTCCTTCAGGTATACTGCTCCCCCATCCTCCTCAGGTGTCACTAGAAGGATTTCAGAAGATTTCAGAAGCTTTTTCATTAACCGCAGCTCACCATATCATCAGAACTTGGCAAACTGTGGTTAATTTTAACTATCGTTTGTTTGAAACAAGCAAATTTCAAACCATGGTTTACAGGATGGTCAGGTGACCTGCTTTGAGCGGACAGACCTGTATATTAAGGGCTGTTAGATGACAGTCTTCTGTTTGAAGGAGTCCTCTCTTTGAAGGGCTGCCCCAAAGAAAGGAGAACAAGGACCTTAAAGTTGCTCATCCAGACTGAGTAGGCACACAAGTCACCTGGTCACAATCTCCCCCCCTATGCTGTATTCCTGCTTAGATAATTGTAATTATTTCAAAATATTCATATACTTAGACATGTATCCAATGGAGCAGCTAACACATATTGGGGAGGTGGCACATTGAACAGTGGCATGCTTCCTATTTTTTTTGTCTCTTATTCCAAAATAATGGTTATAATAAAAGAAATTAAATATTAAGATTGACCAGTAACCCATTCACTATGGATATGTTAACGATATACTACCAGTGGGTGTCAGAGGCTTAGTGCTGTCCAGCTGGCCATAGATAAGTCTCCGGGCTCCCAGCCAGTTCCAAACAATTGATTTATTTGACAAAGTTCAAACGTACATCTCCAGCGTTTCCATTAACCTCCTTCCCCTTGTGTGCAGTTGCTCCCTCTAATGTTACTTCCTCCTTTTCCGCACCCAGCATGCAAGTCTGCAAAAACTCCTCCCCTTACTTCCTCTGTGTACAGCATGACTTGTCCCAGGCTCATCCTCCTTCCCCTCTATGTCAGACTGACTGTCAGATGACAAGCTGCTGATAATCTCTTTAGGCTCTCTATAACTGCTGGTTTCTGTCCTTTCATCTTTTCCCGTTTGCCTCTCCCTGACAGTGGGCACAGAACTGGTAACATACTTGTTAATGGATGCTTGAAAAGCAATATTTTTCAACTGGGAGAAACACATCTCTATGTTAGAAGACTGGATAGTAAAACTACGAGAACTGTCTTGTGGTAAAAGAGTGGGGGAAGACAAACAACTTGATAATGTGTTTCTTTAGAAGTGGAGCACTTTTGCCCCATATTGGTATAACAAGACTGAAGGAATTGTTCAACTAGATATATTATTAGGAAAATTTTAAATAAAGAACAATAAATTAAAATTGCCTCTGGGACTTGGGATTCATATCAGTTTCCTCTAGAGACACAGCATCATGTGTGAAGCTCACAGAAGTATTTATTTTACCCTAATTGCATAGCGGGAATTCAGTGCATACAAAAATGCATGTGAAGATTCTGGGCAGACACCCTGGGTCCCTGCACCCCAGTCCTTGTCCAATAACCATTACACCACACTTCCTCTCTACCATTAAGAACTGTAATCCTGTGGCAATATAGTTAAGAGAGGCACAGCTTCTGCATGACTTCTTGTCATTTTAATGGGGCTTGCCTGGGGTTCCCACACAGGCACCTCGAAATAGGCAGAGGTTGCACAACAGCAGGGCTTGATTAATTGTTTTTTGCTCTCAAGGCTGACCCTTCCCCTGCGTCCTATATTTGGCCTGCAGTCAGCACAAAGTTTCTCATGCTTTGTGCCAGTCCAAAGGAGAGATGTCTCCGAAATGTTATATTTAACAGAAAACTATTTTTGAGTTGCTGTGACTTCTAGCAAAATTGTTCTCCCTCATCTTTTTAAAAATTTTAAAAATCCCTCATAATTCAATTTGCTATACGGAGGGCAAGCCAGCCTCACGGCGAGTGATCAGGAATAGGATAAGATTTGTGTGTGAGTGAGCGTGTGTTCCGCTCTGCCAATGTGCGGACAATTTGTTTGAGTTATTCAGATATCAGATTGGCTTAGGGAATGTACATTCCAACCTTCATGTGGGTGACAGACCTCCTGCAAAGTGAATCCTGCAATTATTTACAGCTCCATGGGCTATGCCAGTAGTATTTTACTATATCTGAAGGACAAAATGTGGTTCTGCTGATAGCCTCAGCCACGCAGTGCTGTCGATTTAACAATTTGTCACTAAACATTTATCTATTTCTTTTGCAGTGCGTAATGTATTTTAAATGTGTCACACCTTAAGAACGCTTATGGTCCACATGGGAATGGCTTCCACAGCAGAAGCTGTGCTACCTATTTGACAGAGCCACATGGTGATGGCTAGGAGGAGATCCTTTTTGGCATTCGCCCCCCAGATTGTGGAACAGCCCCCCAAACCATGTAAGCAAAGCTTCTTCTTGCCCATCCTTTCACAAAGATTGTAAACTTCTCAGTTTCCTGAAGGCTTTGAGTGATACTTTATTTTATTTGCTTCTGGTATGGCGGTGTAATGGTTCTCAGTTGTGCTGGTCCCGTGGGTTTCCATGAGGCGTGGTCTGAGTCCAGTCCGAGGTTGAGGGTGCAGTATTGAGGCCGTCCATCAAAGCTGAAGCTGGGTCCAAGGCAGGGAGTCAGGCGAGGTCAGGAGATCCATGCAGGCAGGAACTGGCTTCCGCAACTTGGGACTGGGGCTGGCTAGCTTTTATCTGCCCCGAGGCATAGGGCAGCCCCAGTCCACAGGTGACTCGCCTCTCCTGGCCTGGAGGCGACACTCCTCCTGCGGGAACTTAGTTCCTTCTGCCTTTCTGCCCTGAGCCTCTGCAGCACAGGAGAGGCTGGAGGGTTACCGGACCCAGAGGCCACCTCAGCCTCCCCTGACGGGGCTGAGAGTGGAGCACCTGCAGGGAATGGGTCCTCCATCACCTCAGGAGCCAGAGCAAACTCAGCTGGTGCCTGCACCTGAGGATCCAGCACAGGTGAGGACCCTTCAGGCTCAAGCCTCAGCCCCGGCTCAGCTGGTTCTGGAGGCGGGGAATCCTGTGCAGGCTGGGATTCCTCAGTTTCAGCCTCCGAGTCCGAATCCCAGGCCATCACATCAGTCTTGTTTTGTTTTTGGCTGGTGTGCATTGGGAAAGGGCTATACAATATTTTAATCTATAAAGAAAAATGCCACTGATGTTGCATTGAGCGTTCAAACAAGAATTTGTGGCATGATGCTTGGGGAATGTGTGAAAATTCGCTAACATATTTTTTTGCTGGTCTTAAAGAAACTCTTCGTCTCCTGTGACTAGAAGCTGGGATCCTACCTACCTGTGACTTGGCTCCATCTCAAAAGGGGCTTGCTTGACACCACCCAGAGAGGACGTCAGCAGCAGGGGATACATTTAAAAAACATAAAACCTCTTACAAAGAGCTCTGGTACAGAAGACGTGATGGGATGCCACATGGTGGCAGCATCCTCAGTGGAAAGCAGCACACTTTCAATCTAGAGAGCGTGGATGTTCTTCTGAGAGGGTGACTTAGCTGAGAAAGAGTGGTCAGGTTTAATAAATCAGAAGCTAACATAAATTCAATAGTACAAAGGCAGGGATTCTCACTGATTTGTCTACTGAAACCAAGAAAAGGAACATTTCAACACAAGGGTAGCTTATTCTAGCTCAGCCTTCCTTAGCCTGGCACTCTCCAGATGTTTTAAACTATAACTCACTCTACAGGAGTGGTGCTTATTCTAGCCCAGCCGTTCCTAAACCTTTTTCCTTTCAGATGTTTTGGACTACAACTCCCATCAGCCCCAACTGCTAGCTGGGAGCCATAATCCAAAACAAGGTACCAGGCTGGAGGAAGGCCGACACAACCCCATGCATGGAGGCAGGTAGATTCAATAAAAAGGTCAGGCCGTCTACACTGTCCAGACTTGAAAATGCATGGAAGCCAGATGTGAGCTACTCTGACCTTCTCAGAGGAAGAGGGGCATATACGGGTAATAAAGAAATAATTTGTGATCCTTTAGGAAGAGAGTTTGCAGCAACCAAAAAAACCTGTCCAAAATTGATGCTGATTGCCAATCCCCACAGTGGCACACCTAATGTCGCTCAGATGCAAAAATGCATTTTACTTTGTACATCCCAGAATTGCAGAGTAAAGGAGAACAGGGCACTTCCATGAGGTCTTATGGCTGGCAAGACTCACTGTGGAATAAGGAAAGCCTTTACTTCAAAATGGAGATGTCCTGTCTTCACAGAAAACAGCAGGATTTTGCATCTAGATATCATCAATATATGAGAGTCAGCATATTCATATGTTAGCTGAAACATCAACCTGGCTGCCAGCTCTTTTTAAGTGAATTCGTCCATAAATAGCCTGGGTCTTGCCGATCAGAGCAAATGACTCATTCCAAATGAGTTGCTGCTGGGGAACTTTAGATCTTTAAATGAGGCCCCACTTTGAAGTCCATCTCGGGTGGAGGACAGAGTCACCTCAAAGAATAGCAAAGGCTTTTCTATTCTGACCCCAAGACTTTGGAAGGTCATCCTCCAAGGGGTCTGTCCCTTGATATTTTTTCAAAGGTAGGGCAAAATCTCTCTTACCTCACAGGGTTGTGGTGAAGATTAATTTTTTGGGGGCAGGGGGGGGGGAGAGAACCACGTATGTGCTAAGAATCCACTCTTTCTTTTTTTGACCACTTTAACTCACACCTGCTTGCATTTGCATCTGAAGACTAAATCCTCTGGTTCCCATCCTTACCACTAGGCATCACTCCCTTTTGTGCTTGTTCCTGCCACCCAGTTTGTTGATTGTAACCTGTTAAGCATGAAAGTGGCATGTAGGTAGATACTGGTAAACCAGGTAAACTGTGCACTTTTAAAATAATAATTCCAGTATGTGATTGCATTCCTCCCACAAAATAGTGACAGTCTCTAGACTGTGATGGCTCCGCTTGCTGACCCAGTTACTAGGATTGCCACCTTTGGTCGGGCAAGATACAGGAGAGATTGGGGTGGGGATTGTGGAGCACACACACTCTCATGACAGCAAATCCTCCTCCTTTTGAGGAGGGGTTTCCCCCCTGAATTTGGCCTCCTGTCTCCTCTCTTCCCTTTGACTCATGTTGATGGGCAGGGGCCAGGAGTAGACAGCCAGCTCCCATGGGCTGCAGCTCCAGCCTCTTGCCCATGCTGGCATCTGAAGAGACTCAAGGGAGGAGGAGAGGTCAGGTCAGGGTAGCAGGAGGAGCCAAGGGGCGGCAGACCCGTACCATGCTAGACCAGCGGGTGGTGGCTGAGGAGGAGCACCAGTGAGAGAGAAGGAAGGAGAGGGCGAGGGAAGGAGGCCACTCCTTCCTCTTTCTCTCTGTTGTTGTTTGTGCCAAGCCGGGGTCCTTGTCCGCTGTACCAACAGAGACGCAACCGCCATTTGGGGCTGGCCGAGCTCAAATACAGCAAAAAAAGGTGTCCTGTTTGAAGTCCAAATGGGACAGGGGACACTTTGTTCAAAAACGGGGGGATCCCATTTTTCTAGGGATGGGTGGCAAACTTAACTGTTACTCACCTGTTACCCAACCAGGACCAGCCCCATGATGCAGCAGTTTAGAATGGCCTGCTTCAGGCAGTACGTTGCGGGGAATCTTGAAGCAGGAACTGGTGACTGCATGATGCAGAAAGATTTTTGGAAGTGTGGCCCTAGCATTTAGGGTCTTGTTTAAGGCAGTAGCAGAAGGAGAATTCCATTAAGGATTCTGTAAGTGTGAGGAAGAAGCATTTGAGCTGTGCTTCAGGCAGCAAAATGTTTGGGGCAACACAGTCCCTGACTTGGGTGCACATGCCACAGAGGAGTGTACTCTTCTCGTAGCAATTCTCCATGTCTCTTCATGGAAGCTTGCCAGATATTCTGACAATCCTGTTTCTAAAGCATACGATACTTTACACCCTTTGTATAATGTCAACAGCTAAAAAGTTGTTATTCCAATTAAAAATATTGATGTAATAACAAATACAAAACACACACCATGTGGTTGTGGGAAAAGTAGGGGGGAATAGAGACAGAATACTTCTGGTTATGCATGTAAAAAATATTTGTGAAAATGGAGAACGCAGTGCAACTAAATAGAATTTAAAAACAAAATGGAGGGTTGCATAGGGTGTGTGGGTGGGTGAAATACTCAACAAAATTCAACTTAACAAAGGTCCATGAAGTCGGTTAAAGCTATTACTGCTCCAGCCTCTTGACTTCAATTGAAGGATAATGTGGCATTAAATATTTTCAATTTAACTCTGCATGACTTAGTTTAAATTGTTTCCAGAGCTCTAGACAGATCTCCCTCCACTATTGTGAATGGCACGTCCTCCCCCACAGGCTGTGAATGCTGCCGACCCTGATTTTCTCAGATCAGAGGAGTGTTAAGGAAAAGCTCCTAGACAACTCCAGATGTTACACCATCAGAGGTGTATCTATTTTGTTAGGATACGTCAGAAGAACTTCATGACTGTTCATAGTTTAAAAAGTGAAGGAAAAAGTATTTTATTTTGTGTTACTACAAACTGTCAATCTGTTCTCAGAGTGATTAAACACACGAGGTGGTTCTTGAGACCTTATTGAAGTGACCAATATTTTTGTCTGGTTTGCCTGAGGAATCTGGAAGATGCATCTGTGCTAGTTATCCCCAATTTGCAAACAAGGATTTTTTTGCAGCCTTGGATTTTGAAGCACTCTACCTTAATAAAAATGTAAACTGGGCATATTCTGGAAAAGAGTTGTGCAGGAGGGGAATGATTTAATTTGATCAACACTCTGGCTTCATATTCTGAGCATACACCAGACCTTGGATTTTAATGATTACCTTGGAAATAAGATAATGTTTTTGCTGTTTTGCTCTGGAGAAAATACGCATCTGAGGATTAGCTGCTCTGAAGAAGATGGCAAATGTCTGTTGCAGATTAGATACAACTGGAAATGCCCCATTGTAGATTAGACACACTATTTGGTATCCCCCATTGAAGATCTATCAGCCCAACCCTTCTGACAAGAGGATGTATTATTAAGAGTTATTGATTTGCAACTCTATGAAGTGGTGTGGTATTGCTTTAAATGTGTTTCTTGAATAATCTGCTCTCCTATACGCAATTCAGGTTCTCTGCCATGGATTCACCGATTGTCCTTGGGACTAATCTCAGCATTCAGGGTTTCCCATTTCAAAGCTGGGTAAATGTTTCCTACATATTGTGCTCCTTAGAGAGGCTGGCTTCCTGATTGCAACTAGAGAGTCTCCTCTTCAGCAGGGGGGAGGAAAAGCTCATTAGTAACTGATAGCATGTGCTGCTGACTATTTGTAGCAAGGCTTCTGGATCTTACAAAAGGTGCAGAAATGCTCACTGCCAAGGATAAATGCCATATGTTAAAGTCAGCTATTGCTGTTGCTGGACAGCTTCCAAATGCGTTTTAGGGAAAAAAGGCCCTTTGGTAAACCCTATTTTAAAAGCTATTAAGTAGCTGTTAATTTATCCATTCTCTTGTGCCTTTTGAGTAGGCATCCATGCTTTGTGCAAAACACCAGCATAAGGATTAGGACCTGAAATCATCATTAAATTATTACATCATAATTAAATCATTCACAGAGTTGGTACAGGAAGCATGCAAGACTAGCCCCACAAGCTCAGAAATCAAGCTCACTTGCATTTAACAAGGTACTCAGGCTCATATGGAGCAAGGCTGAGCTAGTAGAAGAGGGGTGTGTATACACACACACACCTTTGATTATACCAAGAATAGGTCCATAATGCAGTGGCGTAGCGTGGGTTGTCAGCACCCGGGGCAAGGCAAGTAATTTGCGCCCCCTAACCCATGGATTTGCGCCCCCTAACCCGTGGATTTGCGCCCCCTAACCCTAACCCCCAGATGTTGTGCCCGGTGCGGCCGGCCCCCCCTGCACCCCCCACGCTACGCCACTGCCATAATGGGCTGATTTGAGACTTAGATTTGAGTACCAAATCTGCTTACTCCTCACATCCATTCTGCCCTCTTACCTTTTCTGAGTGTTCCCAAGTTTTTCTCAATGGCTGTTAGCCCCAACTGTGCCATTGCCACCTCCATCCCTGACTTGGGCTGTGTTTTGCTCCTTCAGAAGTTGCTTGTGTTCAGTCTAGTAAGCAATTCCAAAGGAACAGTGGAGAGCAGATGTTCATCTCAGTGGCCTTTCCAGAGGTGATGTGAAATTGAAGCCACCACCATCCCACTGAGTGTCTGTGCATTCAGTGCAATGTTAAAGGTAAAGGTAAAGGTACCCCTTCCCGTACGGGCCAGTCGTGTCCGACTCTAGGGTTGTGCGCCCATCTCACTTAAGAGGCTGGGGGCCAGTGCTGTCCGGACACACTTCCAGGTCACGTGGCCAGCGTGACGAAGCTGCTCTGGCGAGCCTGCACCAGCGAAGCACACAGAAACGCCGTTTACCTTCCCGCTAGAAAGTGGTACCTATTTATCTACTTGCACTTAAGAGTGCTTTCGAACTGCTAGGTGGGCAGGAGCTGGGACTGAACAGCGGGAGCTCACCCCACTGCGGGGATTCGAACCGCCGACCATACGATCGGCAAGTCCTAGGCGCTGAGGTTTTACGCACAGCGCCACCCGCGTCCCTTAGTGCAATGTTACTGGCACGATAAAGACACCACCAGGAAGACGTCCCTTGAATTTCAGTTCTCCTCCTGCTTGTTGGAAGGCTAGTTTAAGTTGATTTCGTTTCTGGCTGATCTAAATTAAGGACAGGTACAAGGATTTTATTGTTTTGCCGATGGAAACACTGGGGTGCTTTTACAAATATATATAAGGGGCTGTAGAGTCTGAACGATTGCCATGAATCAGGGTGAGTTAATCCTCAAGATGTATGCTGTAAAGAAGGGGTTACGGTACTTCATGCACTGTGAAAACAGCACCTAAAATACTATCAAATTGATTGTGGCATTAGCTTTCATGGGACAGAGTCTGCTTTATCAGATGCATGAAGTGTGCACTGGCGGAGGAACGGGAGTGTGGAGGGAGTGGACTGCCCCCGGCACCACTATTCCGGTAGGGTGCCATCGCGGGGGTCCCCCTGGACATGGGCCACACCCCCACAGAATGTGTGCCATGCCCCTGCGGGCACCGTACCACACCCCCAGGATGCACGCCACGCTCCTCTGCTCTCCGCCCCCGGTAGCGGAGCATGCAGCTTCTCCACTGGAAGTGTGATCCCAAATTGAGTGTCCTGCGTTTAAATTAATCAGAAGCAAAAGCCTCATAACATTTTGCTCTCTCTGTGTGTGTCATCAGCAACATATTTGTATGCAGTTTCTTATACTTGAACTGCTTCTGGTGGGAAAATTATGGAATATATGAAATGGCCTTTGGCCTGAAACTGAACTGCAGGCACAGTGTTATAGTACAATGAATAATATGAAGCCAGCTCTCATTGACAAGGAGGTCTGTTCCTTGTGCTGGGCTCCTTAAGAATCCCCCACATCTGTTCATGATCACATGACCAATGGTTGTGGTCCCAGCTGTGGAGAAACTGAAAAACCTCTAGTCTGGATCCCAGCTGTGGAGAAACATAAAACCCCACAGCCTGCAGGATGGTATGATAAACAGAATGACAATATTCTCTGAACTCTGGGTTACTGGAATCAGGCCCCATCTGTGCCAGACATTTAAAGCAGTATCATACCACTTTAAAAAGTCATGGCTTCCCTCCAACGAATCCTAAGAAGTGTAATTTGTTAAGGGTGTTGAGAGTTGTTATGAAGCCCCTGGTTTCCTTACAGAGCTATAATTTGCAGAGTGGTTTAACCATCGATTCCTTTTCCTGGCAAACTCTGTAAATTGTAGCTCTGCGAGGGGAATATGGGCCTCCAAACATCTCTCAACACCATTAACAAACTACAGTTCCCAGGATTCTTTGGGAGAACCCATGACTGTTTAAAGTGTTATGATGCTGCTTTAAATGTATAGTGTAGATGTGCCTACGATGACTGGGATAATATCTTGTACATAGGAGCTTCTCATTGTGAATGTGGTTCTACATTACGAAGGTTGCAAGTCCAACAAATGGGTAACTGCATTATTTGGCTCCTATAGAGGTTCTAGAGTTTGGGTGGGGTGAGTGGGCAATGCCCCATTATGTTCAAACCCTCCTGCCCATGAAGAGTTACTGGAATAACAAAACCTTTCCCCTTGCAGTGGTACCTCAGGTTACAGACGCTTCAGGTTACAGACTCCACTAACCCAGAAATAGTACCTCAGGTTAAGAACTTTGCTTCAGGATGAGAACAGAAATCGTGCAGCAGCGGGAGGCCCCATTAGCTAATAAGAACATTTTAAGGTTAAGAATATAGTTAAGCTTGAAATAATAACCTAAAACTGGTCATATCTCTCATGTGATGCTGCCATACATCCAGATTTTCCTGGACATTACTGGGATTTCAAAAGCAGAAGTGATCTTTGGCAAGTAAACTGAAAAATCACAATTATTGGTGTTTTCATAAAAAAAAAAAGCTCAACAATTTTGGGGTCTTCCTACTCATGTTACAAATCTTTCTGCCAGGTGGAATGAATCATTCTGAGATATCATACTGACCCATATTAAGTATGACCAAATGTTTAATGTTTCAGTGTTTTAATGATATTACTGCCACTGTTTTCTAATGTGGAGGAGGCAGCACCTCAAGAAGATAGCCTAGACAGACATTCATTATCATTTACTTTGTGTATACCACTATAACCTCCCTAATATTGTTAAGTTGGACAGTTGGAACTTTTCTGTCTGCCTCTTCCCTGGGCTTAATGGATAGGCAGATATGCTTGGCATACTATATAGCTTAGGACAAACTTTCAAGCAGTGCATCCATTTTATTTTATTTTATTTGCATTTCCCTTATTTATATTTCAAAAGTAAACCTGCCTTTTCTGAAATGGGCACTTGATCTAAAATTGACCGTCTCCTGCCAGGAGAGCAAAACAGTAACTGTAAAAGGCATTTCAGGCTAAAACATGGGGAGGGAACTACAGGTCCAGAGCCCAGAGAAGCTCCCGACCCAGGCTTCCCTATCTGGCCCTCAGGACTCCCTGGCCCTGCTCCATCCTTTTACGAGTGCTCTTCTCTGGCTGGAGTGTGTGCTGGAACTGTGATCATGCCTCTTGCTTGCCTGGAGGGAGGATGGAGAGGTACGAGTGTACAAGTGTGTAGAAACATTTGCCTTTTACATGGCTAGTATGTGGACAACGGCATGAGGTAAGAGTCACAGCTGTTGCCCAGCCCACTTTTGCCTCTGACCATATCCACCACCATGATGAGGCCCCGGGAGGTTGCTCATATGTGAATGTGGCCCTTGGCGTGGAAAAGTTTCTCCACCCACCCCCTTGGGCTACAAGGTGTCATTTGGTGTTATGAAACTGTAGTCAGATTTAACAGCCATTACTCGTTTGGAGTTGTGTCTGTCCAGCTCTCTGTCTTGGCTTACCAAAATTCTCTTCAGCTCACTCCACAGACAGAAGCTCACTCATTACAGTTCAGATAGGGAAGTTTTTAATGTTTGATGTTTTATTGTGCTTTTACATCTGTTGGAAGCTACCCAAAGTGACTACGGCAACCCAGTCAGATGGGCGGGATACAAATAAGAATAATGTGAGATTCAGCTCCTGTGCTTTGACTGCCCTCTGGTCTTGCTCATCATGGGTATTGCACATCCTCAGTTGGGATTGCTAAACTTCACTTGGATTTCCGAAATATCCACCTGAGAAGCTTGGAGCTACCCAAGATCAGGTGTAGTCATTCTTAGTGGCTTGGAGCTGCAGAGCCACAGAAGCTTCTCTGTTGCCACTTCCTGGAGTTCCCACTTGCAATGCACCCCAGTTTCTACTACAAACGCTCTCCTGCCACCTGCTGGTCGGAGTTCCTTACTGCGCTGTTCTCTAATTCTGCAACCCATGGGCTGCATCTCCTACCTGACATAGGCCCCTAACTGCAGATGAAAAATCACATCAATAACCACTCCAGTGTGCCTTTGGGATGAAGTTGTTGTTGTTTAGTCGTTTAGTCGTGCCCGACTCTTCAACACCCCATGGACCAGAGCACACCAGGCACTTCACAGTTACCATATTCCAAAGCTGTTGTCCACCATGAGAAACAGAAACTCCCCCCCTCACCGCCCTCATGCTGCTAGCACAGCAAGGCCTCAGGGAATACGGGACCATTACATTACACACAGAATATCTGCATTCTTCAAGTTTTAGGGTTTAAAAATAAATATTCAACTGCAGCCATATGGCCTCCCTAGAAATAATAACTGTGAGCACAATTCCCTGGGAAAGTTTTCTGTGTGATTCCTGTTGAATTGAAACAGCCAGGCTCTTGTACTTCTCCCAATTGTTTTGATTATGCCGCGCTGAGGAGAAAGTTCTACTGCAGGGCTAAGGGAACTGTGACCCTCCAACTCCCTTCAGCCCCAATCAGTGTGGCCATAGGACAGGGATGATGGGAGCTGGTCTCTAACAACCACTGGTGTTCCACACCCGTTTTAGTGGATTCTGACCCATATATTTTAAAAATATTCTACTTTGTAGCCCGAAGAAGCTATCAAAAGATTATCATAATAAAGCCATATTCTCATCTAGTATAGGACCAAAAAGTACAGAGTGTCCATATGGAACCAGGAATAACCAGGAAGCATTTCATTTCTCCATCCTTAGCTCCCCCCCCCCCTTTGTTGTTGTTGCTAGGAGGCAGCAGCTCCCACCAAAGTCTTTTGGGCAAGGAATTGGGCTGAGCATCTAGAACTTGCACAGCCCAACTCAATCGCATTTGACTAGGATGTTCAGACTGACTCTGTGTTTCCTAGTAGGTGTAACAGAAGTTTTATGAATACAAGGATCCACCAGAACTCCCATCTTCCTGCCACTCTGCATCTAATGTCATCCTCCTGGGGTGTTTGTTTGCGTAGTCAATTCTAGCTGAGACAGGAGTCTGAATCATTCCTACTGAATCATCAATACCACAATTGCTCACAAAAGTTAGCAGGGGCCATTCTGTCTGCAACACGGTCATGTTCTGTTCCCTTTCAAAGCACATTTTTATACCTGTCTGATGCTTTTTCATTCTAGCAGGATGGCTAGATTTTCCATGGTCATAACGTACATAATTTCAAGGGACATCAAGATTTCACTTTCATCCTCTTTGCAGAAATCCAGGGCTGGAATTCTAAATGCATTTATCAATGACAAACCATTAATTTAAAACCAGGCTGCAAGCGACCCCTCTCCCAATAGTGTTGTTTTACCCAGATGCTCTTGTTACCTTGGTGGGAACAGCAGTTCTGGTATTTCTTTATTTTATTTTTTTAGATGTTGGGGTTGCAAGGGCACATCTAAAGTGTGACGGCAAGGCTTTCTGCATGATTCATCTTCCAAATCCCTCTCCACAATCTCTCATGTTTTCAAATCTCCTGTGGCCAGAGAAGAGAAGCTAGGATGATAAGGGGTCTGAGAACCAAGATTAAGGGGGCATGATGGCAGCCTTCAAACATCTGAAAGGACTGGCATGCAAGAAGATGGAATAGGCTTATCAGTGCTTTTTTCTGGGGGTACGGTACACATACCCCTAAACATTTTGTGACTCTAAGTTTGGCCTCATTGAGGGGCAGAATTTTTAAAGGAAAAAAGCACTGAGGCTTAATATCTGTTGTTCCAGGCATTGGGTGGATTGCAGGGAAGCAGATATCCAGATATCAGTGAAATGTTAGGAGGCACTTTATACATATTTGTTTTGCAGTGGAACAGACTAACTTGGGAGGTGGTGGGCTGCCCTTCACTAGAGCTATTTAAGGACAGGGTGGTCAGACATCTGCCAGGGATGCTGGACTTGAATCCTGCATTGTAGAGGATTGGACTGAATGATCCCTGGGACCCTTCCAGATTCTATGATTTTAAATATTTGGGTTTGCTGGGCAAGATCTGTCTTGCAGCCCCTGGCATGCTGGGAAATGCAACAGGTCCAGCAGCAGCAGATTTAAAACCAACTGCATGCAAATAGTGTCAAATTTGTGTTCACAAACGAGGAGCAGCGCTACTCAGGCTTATACTGTAGTATGCTTTTCCCCTTTGGCGACGAACGAATGAATCGCTTCCTTCTGGTCTATGGGCACGGTAAGCAAAGCCCACTGCGCTCTTTGCACCCTCCCCTCCCCCGCGGGGCCTTGAAACTATCACAAAGCTCCCCCAAAATACAACGCACAAAGGAAAATATGCCCCATTCTCCTTTAAAATGCCAAAGGCAGGTGCTAAAAAAATAAATAAACGGGAGGACATAAATGCTGGGTCCTGTCCCTCTGAGCCAGTCGGAAATGCAAAGCTAGATTGTCCCCTGTAGGATGGGCTGTTAAGGGATGATAATATATAAAAAAATGTAGCTGCTGAAAAGGGCATTAGGACCCTGAAGAGCTCTCGCTCGCTCCCTCGCTCTCTTCGCTCTGCAGGACTGAGCAGTGAGACAAGAGCTAAAACAAACAGCTGTGACTGTACGAGCCAGCCAAATAAGAGGGAAAGAGAGAGAGAGAATATCCTATCACCACTCCCCCCCACCAGTCTCTTCTCCACCCCACCCCCCGCACCTCTCCTACATCTGATCCCCACCCCACCCCCAGATCCCTCTTCCTCAGTTTACTCCGGGTCTCTCAGCATGAGGAGGATCCGGGCTAATGCCATCGCCATCCTGACCGTAGCCTGGATCCTGGGCACTTTCTATTACTTGTGGCAGGACAACAAGCCTCATTCAGCAGCATCCAGCCGTTCGCCGAGCAGCGGCGGCGGCGGCGGCAGGAATGGGCAGAGATCCACGGGCAAAGTCGAGATCCACAAAGAAGAGAGGACTATCCCCCTCATCGTAAGTGTGTGTGGCACGGCGATCTTCCAGAGGGGGGTGACCTTTGGTTTCATCCTCATCCTCGCAGCAGCGGCAGCAGCAGCAGCAGCAGCAGCAAACCCTCCGCGCCGACAAGCGCGGCGCAATCGCGTTGGCGCAGCTCGCTTTCGGGTTGCTGCTCCGGCGGCGGCTGCTGCTGCTCGACTTGCGCAGGGAGCGCGAGGGATGCTCGGCGGCGCCGGAGCATTAATCTCGCTTGCGGAGAGATTGGCAGCGGCTGCTTGAATGGATGGGGGGGGGGGAGATGGAGGAGCGGGAAACGAAAGCGGAGGAAGAGTTGCCTTTGCATGGCGGGCTTTTGTATTTATTCTCGCATTCTTGCTTGGGTAACCATGGCAGCATTTACAATCGGGGAAGAGCTACGGAGTGGCGGGAGGAGAGCAGAAAGCTCCCTCCGGAAAGTGCGGGGAGCCTTGGCCGCCGAGTTGCCCCCGGGGTCAGCTCCTCTGGCTAAGAACAACGGGATTTCTTTTCTGGCTAAAGAGCGGTGGGGGGGGGGGGGAGAGAGAGAGAGAGGAAGCGGGAGGGAGCAGCAAGCCCCGGGGAAGAGGTGGCTTTGCAATCCGGATCCGGCCATTGCGAAAGATGCACGTCTTTTGTGCGCCGCCTTTGAGGCGCCTCGCGGAAAGCGAGGGAGAAATGCAATCATAAATCTTGAGGAGGGCGCCTGTTGCAAATGGGGCTGGAGTAAGTGGCTCACAAAAAGAAGGCGCCTGTGCGGATTCTAGGGTCTTTGACCTGTTAAGGACTGGCGAGGAGGGATGGTGATGTTCTTGCGTTCGGCGTGAGCAGCCTGGAGGGGCGGATGGAAGTCTTGCTCCTGCTTCTCTGGCAGATGAAAGAGGCATCTGTGTCTCTGAAGGCAGGAGAGGCTGTCATGTCCAAATTGGCAATACTTCGATTTGGCTGGCTTCCCCAGCTGTGAAATGTTGGGTCCTTAAGGGCCAGTTGGGATGTTCCTTTGCAAGCTGCGATTCCAGATGTGGGAGTCGCCTGGGGCTCTGCATCGCTGCTAGCAATGTGGCAGCCAAAGGAGAGAGGGATCCTGTGCCCTGCTAGACCGGGGTGCATGAAAGTCTGCCTGATGAGGTCCTCATGCTGGTGCTTTTGGCGTTGATAGTAGTGGGGAACCAGCATGAACAAGGGTCTGACATTAGGCATATTCACTAGTAACATTCATGTCAAAAGTGGCCATCAAATGGGCTGGGTTCATACCAAGAGGAAAAAAAGAGGGGCTATCCAGTTGATTTGGATTTCTTCTTTCTCACTTCTACTGAGATGTGTGAGATGGGGCTTACAGTTTTCACCAGCCATGAGCTCCAGAGTGTCCCAAGATTTACAGCTCTCATTGTGCGTGCGATGAATGAGTCACACAGCTCCTTTTTTCCCTCTACTCCTCAGTAGCAAAGAGGACCCTGTAACTCAGCAGTGTGCTTTGCATGCAGACGGTTCCATGTTAAATTCTTAGCCTCTCCAGTTAAAGTAAAAAAGAGGTGGCAGGGCTGGTAAAGTCACCTGCCTGGTGCTCTGGAGAGAGGCTGCCATCCAGGACAGACAGCACAGGATATAAATGTAATCACAACATTTATATCTCTACTTCTCTCCGGAGCTCAAGGTAGCATACATCGTTCCATCCCCTCTGCTTTTCCCTTGAGTCACAACAACCCTGTGAAGTTGAGGAGGCTGAGAGAGAGAAAGAGTGGGGGGGGACTGGTCAAGGTCATCTAGTGAGCTTCATGGCTAAGTCCAACACTCTAACCGCCACATCACAAATAGGAAACTGCTTCATTTGTAATGTGTGAAGATACCCTCAGAGAAAACCCACTAACAGTTCCTACATGTTTAAGCTGAGCATACAGGACTAGCTGTCATAATGGCAAAAAGATATGAATGTGCAAACTAAGTCAAACCACAGCTTCACTTGTTCAGATCACAAGAATCCCTGCTTGCTCAATGGTCAAAACTATGATGAGGCATTCTTGGTTGCCTCAGTAGGAGGCTTAAAGGACGGCAGTCTTTTGCATATTCTTTCTGTGCAAAATTCTATGCATACATTCAAACTAGCTGGCCGCCTCTGGATTCTGTCTGCTGTACAGAGTACTGTATCAACAGTCTCCTTTGCAAAGAGCTGCACTTTGCTCTTAGTGACCCTCCCATCACGCTTTTGTGATGAGAGGAGGCTCCTGCTCTCCCTCGTGTGAAGGAAAATCATAGAAGCCTTTCATCTCTGCTAGATGAAGGCTTCCCTCTGCCAGAGAAAGCTGCCTCTTGTTCAGGCTGGAAGATATCCTAAGATAAAAGAAATACATTTTAATAAAACTGACAGAACATTTTTGGGATGACCTGGCTTAAAAGCACTTTAGAAATTGCAGTGCGTCATTTAATCTGTGTATCAAATTATTTCCTGGATGAAGAGATGAATGTGAAATAAAAGAAATGAAAACACATTGTGGGCCTTAAAAGTGAAAGCCCTGGATGCTTAGGAGTCTTGGGTCTTAGTCTTGTCAGTGGCAAGGATGGGGCTGCCATCCTTGCTGAGTCTCAGCTGTAGAATGGGTCTAATAAACTCTGGGGCATAGTTTTTAATGTTCCAAACTCTGGGGGCATAGTTTTTAATGTTCCAAACACTTGGGTTCCATAGTACATTATATGCTATGATGATTTCCCTCTATTGCTATCATCATATATCCAGGAACGTGGTACTATTGTGGTCTAAGGATTTGGCACATGCACTTCCATGGAACACAAATGTGGCATTTCTTAACCCTTTGGTATATTCTTGAGGAACACCCACCAACCTTGGGAAACAATTGTGCCTCCATTTATTTTTGTGTTCAGAACCAGGCAGCAAAGCAATATATACTGCATGACACAGGAATGGTTTATATTTCATGTGGATGGCTGTAATATTTCTCTGAAGATTTTGGATGGAAGGTGGTGCAAAGGGTTATGTTTTTATTACTACCATGGACTGCACAGAAGCATGCAAATGGTTCAGTTGCAAGCGGGTGTTCTTTTAAGTTTATGCAAAATAGAATAGCGTTGGCAAAATAATATTGCAAATGTAGTAAGATGTAGTAGTAGGATTATTATTACTGCTGGATGTAAGCAGGGTTTACTCTTCACACCTATTGAAACAGAGACATTTCTACCTTTTTCCTCACTCCCTTAAGTATCTGAGTTGATGGTATGCCTGCTCCTCATACTTGCTTCATTTGGGGGGGGGGGCGGGGACAGAAATAGGGATGATTTTGAAGTATGTAGCAACATATTCTCTGCTATGCAATCTTGGTGATATATTCTTTCTGAACTTGACCAGTGATCACTTTATTTAATGAAGCAGGATGGAGAGATACAGACTCTTTTTCAGATGGCTGTCCCCCCCCCCCAGTGCATACATGGCATAGTTTCTACAACACTGTCTACTACTGCTATAAGCACCAAGCCAATAAAAAAGCCATATTCCTGCTGCCATGACCTCAAGCAGTTGTGCTTTTATTGATTTGGCAATGTAGTGAGTTGGTAATGGGACTGTACTGGGATGTAATGTGAATAACAAGCAGCTCCATTGGTCACCAGATTGCTTGATGTGGAAGGGAAAGTGGATAGGCTGGAGAGCAAATCTCGAAGCGGGAAGGCAAGTGAGCAGAACAGAACAGATGGGGAAGGAATGGCACCTTTGTCTTCTGTTTTTCTGGAATGGGCAGTAGAGCTATCTTCATGTTTTGAGAACTCAGCACATCAGGTACTTGTTCTGTTCACATTTCCATATTAGTGTGAATCTCAGACTCTCTTATCCCAGTCTCAGGCCCCATCTGTACTATACATTTAAAGCAGTATTGTTCCACTTAAGAGGCCACGTCTTCCTCCAAAGAATCCTGAAAACTGTAGTCTGTTAAGGGTTTTGTGAGTTGCCAGGAGCCCCCCCCCCTTTGCAGAGCTGCAGTTTCAGAGTGGTTTTGTTGGGGAAATCATAGAATCATATAGAATCATAGAGTTGGAAGAGACCACAAGGGCCATCAAGTCCAACCCCCTGCCAAGCAGGAAACACCATCAGAGCACTCCTGACATATGGTTGTCAAGCCTCTGCTTAAAGACCTCCAAAGAAGGAGACTCCACCACACTCCTTGGCAGCAAATTCCACTGTCGAACAGCTCTTACTGTCAGGAAGTTCCTCCTAATGTTTAGGTGGAATCTTCTTTCTTGTAGTTTGGATCCATTGCTCCGTGTCCGCTTCTCTGGAGCAGCAGAAAACAACCTTTCTCCCTCCTCTATGTGACATCCTTTTATATATTTGAACATGGCTATCATATCACCCCTTAACCTCCTCTTCTCCAGGCTAAACATGCCCAGCTCCCTTAGCCATTCCTCATAAGGCATCGTTTCCAGGCCTTTGACCATTTTGGTTGCCCTCCTCTGGACACGTTCCAGTTTGTCAGTGTCCTTCTTGAACTGTGGTGCCCAGAACTGGACACAGTACTCCAGGTGAGGTCTGACCAGAGCAGAATACAGTGGCACTATTACTTCCCTTGATCTAGATGCTATACTCCTATTGATGCAGCCCAGAATTGCATTGGCTTTTTTAGCTGCCGCGTCACACTGTTGGCTCATGTCAATGTTGACGTTCAATACCCAGTACCCTGTGGGTTCAACCAGGACTGCCAATAAGATCCAGACTCCAATTGTCAGTCCACCCCTAATCTATTTGCTGGTTGAGATTATGCCACACTGGTCTTGCAATGCCTAAATAAATGCCTGAATCCAGTTTGTGTCTGGATTCTCTTGGCCTTATAGGCTGAACCTGCAGGGTGTTGGGTGCTGAACCCCAATATCTCTCTAGACAGGTTAACAGTCAATCCCTCTACTTAGTGAACACCAGAAATTATAGCTCTGTGAGGGGAATAGGGGTCTTCTAACAACTTTCAGCACCCATAGCAAACTAC
Source organism: Podarcis erhardii (assembly GCF_964252035.2). Lineage (NCBI taxonomy): Eukaryota > Metazoa > Chordata > Lepidosauria > Squamata > Lacertidae > Podarcis > Podarcis erhardii. Next base: position 48,436,816 of record NC_138497.1, on the reverse strand, counting down.
AGTTCCCAATATTTTTGTGGGGGAGTCATTGCTATTCAGATTGATGTTACAGTGCAGCTGGGCCTTTAGACAGGGTGGCTAATTTCTAATTCAAAAAGACTGACCCTCTGGAGGAGGCCAGGGGTCCAATCATGGACAAGCAGAGGCAAGGCAAAAACTGGCCGAACATATGTTCTGGTGGAACATAGGAAGCTGCCTTATAATGAATGGATGAGACCATTGGTCCATCAATTGTGAGCACTGAGGGCAGTGATTTTCCAGGGTTTCAGGCAGGAACTTTTCCAGATCCTGTGTGGGATTGAATCTCGGACCTTCTCCCTAAGCTCTAACATGGAGCTGTGATGGGTCAGGGAGTAGAGGCAGGATAGAGCCCCTACCTTCTGAGTGAACTCAAACCCACCACTGCCCTTTTCACACTGCCCCCTCCAGTGTTCAGAGCATCACATAGAAAGGACCCCAGTAACAGACTAGAAAGAAAAGCTGCTATTCCTGACTTTTTCCTAGCTCTGAGCAGGGTCCCTTTGCTCTTCTGCCCACTCTGATTCCTGAATGTTAAATGTGATGAAAGCTTTATGAGCTATTAACTGCCCACCTGAGTACTTTCTCTCTTTGAATAGGGGGTGGATGGGAAAGAGTCTGGGGTCGCCTCCAGGCTGTCAGTGTTTTGTGCAAGAAATTAAATCAGTCGTATACTGGAAATATAGGTTTGTGCAATTAAAGCAGATTAAAGTGTTCTGTCACTCTGGTGCAACAAATCCACTTTTTTTAAAAAAACTGAGGGTTTTGTGGCCATCAATTGTGAGCACTGAGGGCAGTGATTTTCCAGGGTTTCAGGCAGGAACTTTTCCAGATCCTGTGTGGGATTGAATCTCGGACCTTCTCCCTAAGCTCTAACATGGAGCTGTGATGGGTCAGGGAGTAGAGGCAGGATAGAGCCCCTACCTTCTGAGTGAACTCAAACCCACCACTGCCCTTTTCACACTGCCCCCTCCAGTGTTCAGAGCATCACATAGAAAGGACCCCAGTAACAGACTAGAAAGAAAAGCTGCTATTCCTGACTTTTTCCTAGCTCTGAGCAGGGTCCCTTTGCTCTTCTGCCCACTCTGATTCCTGAATGTTAAATGTGATGAAAGCTTTATGAGCTATTAACTGCCCACCTGAGTACTTTCTCTCTTTGAATAGGGGGTGGATGGGAAAGAGTCTGGGGTCGCCTCCAGGCTGTCAGTGTTTTGTGCAAGAAATTAAATCAGTCGTATACTGGAAATATAGGTTTGTGCAATTAAAGCAGATTAAAGTGTTCTGTCACTCTGGTGCAACAAATCCACTTTTTTTAAAAAAACTGAGGGTTTTGTGGCTAGGAAAGTGAAGGGGAAATGCAGTAAAAAAAATGTTAGATACGTGATTGATTGATTGATTGATTGATAGGAAGATATATGGTGTCTGTGCAGTGGGATGATTACTCATTGCCATATAACCTCCCTGTAAACAAATCAGAATGAATGCTCAGTAAAGGATAGACATTGTATAACCTCCATGTAAACAAATCTGAATGAATGGTCAATAAGCCTGGGGGGGGGGGGAGCAGGGGGGGCCAAAGACTACAAGGGCACTTCCAGACTGCCACTATTTTCTGGGTAGGATTTAAGTGAATTCTGGCAGATTCAGGTTGTTAAAATGGATTTGGCATTCTTGTGCAACAAATCCTCTTCCCAGAAAAATAATCTGAACTTTTTTGCAGTAAGGAAAGCAATGGGAAAATGCACTGGAAAATGGGGGATGACAATTGCTTCATACAATGTCATATAACTTCCCTACAAGGAAGTTGGGATGGCTGCTCAATAAACAGCCGCCCTTGTATAACTTTCCCACAAACTTTCTGCGAACAAATCAGGATAAATGCTCAATAAATCGATTGTCTGGAAGTCATCTTTGTCTGCCTTGCTAAATACGTAGTAAATAAGAGAGTACCTTGGAGGTCAAGTGGGAGTGAAAGAAAGAGACTGCTTTCATCTGCTTTGTGGATTCTCATAGTGTATATTGTATTCCCCTGCCCCATTTTTTTCCTAGTCTACAGATTAAGTGTGTATGTAACTTCCCAATTCCTGCAAACTGGTCTTACTCCAGCTCCCTTAATAAACTAGCAGCTCTACAGAACAATAGGAGAGGATTTACTAGAATGCAAGAGCCAATCACTGTTCAAGCAGCCAGTTCTATGCCCAATTTTCCTGGTTTTGATGGGTCATAAGGCCCGAGAACAGCTTTGAATTTGGAGTTGAGATCCTAACCTCTTGGTACCTGGGAGTAAGCCCCTTTGATTCAGTTGGACTTACTTCTCAGTAGACATAGTTAGGATTGCACTGTTAGTCTGGAGCCAGTGAGTTTTAGGAGTAGCGATTCTGTTGTTGGCATCTGTCTTGTCTAAAGAGACATTAGAGTGTGCCTCTGGAGGTTATGTTAAACTGCTTCGTTAGCATCACTGAAAGGACCTTCTTGGGGTGCAAGCTTGGGCAGTGTGTATGGAGGTCCTGGGCTGCCCAGACGACAAGACCCCTGTCTCAGCCTCACTGCTGTGGTCCAAAGGAAAGTGAGCAATACATTTGGCACCAGCTTAGCTTCAGTTGCCGGAAGGAGGCGTACAAGGCGCCATCCAACTGTCTAAGGGACTCCACTCCGCATTTATGTAGGGTTTACTCCTTAGCCTTTTATTCTCCTGAAGTCATCTTGCCTGGTAGTGGATACAGGTTGAAAGTGCTTCTTTGTCCTTTTGAGTTCATTCCCTACTCCAGTGAAAATTCCTGTTTGAAAAGAACACTGGCATGGCAGAACCAGGAATGTACTAGTTTTTCTGTGCCCAGTGCTGGTTACCAGGCAGGCAACCATTTTGGCTGCTTGGTAACCGTAGCCTCACTATTTGTTCAAGTGATGCTTTCCTTGCTTTTGGAACTTCTCACCTCCTTGATTTGAACTGCACATGCTTCTCAAGAGTCATCTGCCTGGTTACCTACGGTGAGTAAGAATCACATCCAGGTGACCAGAAGAATCACCTCCATCTGGCCCGGGGGCGGGGGAGTCAATGTGCAAGAACCTGTGCAGGAAGCTGCCTTATGCAAAGATAGATCATAAGTCCATCTACATAGCTCAGTCTTGTCTCTTCTGACAGGCGCTGTTTCTCCAGCACTTCAATCAAGTGTGTTTCCAGCCCTACCTGGAAATGCCCCGGTTGAACCTAGATTCTTCCGTGTGTATATCATATGCTCTGCTACTGAGCTAGGCCACACAGTGCAAGGGGGCTAAGTGCTGTTGCTTTTTTAATGAGCTGGGGGATAATAACCTGTGTGGACTTACTTGCAAAGTGGCAATGCAGCTAAAACGGATTCTTCCACTTTCTGTCTCTCATTACATACATTCACATGAGACACATTCCAGTCTAAAAGGCATCCCCAGCATCAGTTGTGAAAATTCCCCTTCTAGCAAGAGGGATGAAAAGCAACAATGGAAGCCAGGAAACAATCTTACGGCATGCATGCATGAATTCCTTCCCTCTTAAAAATAAACACTCCACCAAGAGTCTTCTCAAGTTGGAAGTGGTGAGTCAGGCCCAGGAAGGTAGTCTGCCATGGCAATATGTGTGTATGTAGGAGCAGATGTATTTATCTATACAGTACTCACATGCAGATGAATTACACAGTTTCTAGGATGGTGCTATTCAGTATATAGGCTGAAGATTGTGAGTTTTACCCCGTCTAAAAGCTTCCTGCACACTTACAGACCAGAGGAAAGATAACAATAGAACCCACCCTATATGGACTAGAATATTTATATACGTATATATTTAAAAGTAGCTGTAGGCTTGTTCAGCATGTTCAGCATGGTTCTGAGTGTATGTGGGAAACCCCACAATCATAGCAAAATAAGGTAAAAAAAAAAAAAAAAGCTAGAGAAGGTATCAGCCAGTCAGAAAAGTCACTCCAGGGGAAAGCAGCAAAGGGCTGGTTGATGAAAAAGGGGAAATTATGCAGCAGGGCTGGCTAACCTTCAGCCCTCTAGATTTGCCTTCTACCTCCCATCAACGACAGCCAGCTTGGCCAGTGCTCAGGGATAATAGGAGTTGCAGTCCAGCAGGCCATCTGGAGGGCCAGTGGATGATGATGATTGAAATTTGTATACCATCCTTCATCTGTAGATGTCTGGGTGGTGTGGACATCTCAAGCAGTGAAGCCACAGGCTTTCCCCCTGCTCAGTCCCCCATGTTCAATGCATGCCTGGAAGTTTTGGGAGCGGGATAAGGCATGGTGGTGCATGGTGTCAGTGGAAGGTTCAGCCTTGCAGCTCTGCTTCCCATTAATTGTGTGGAGCGCCATCACACAAGTAATGTGTGGGTGGGACTCCTGTACCAGCTGGATCTAGTTTGGTGTATGTACTGATTCAGCAATATCAAGTGGATGAAAAGCTTTCTTAAAAAAAAAAAAAAATCACCCCAGACTTAATACTACTTTTAATTTAGTATTGGCCAAAACAGCAATAAAGGAGTTGTTGCACTTTCAGATCTGGACTGCAGTTTTAAAAACTCAGCAAATCTCTTTCTCCAGATTCCACGAAAGTGGCTTGAAATAATAAGAAGAACTAGACTTCAGAGATCTGCCTTCTTTTTTCCTTTGAGTCTTGAAAGTGCTCTGTCGTCAAGCTTTCGTGGTCCCCCCCCCCCGAGATCATTAAGACGCAACATTTGCTAGGGCTGCCATATGCCCGGATTTTCCCAGACATTACTGGGATTTCAAAGGCAGAATTGGCATTCCGAAAGGTGGCACTTTGGGGTTTGTCGAGAAAAGCTCAACAATTTGCGGGTCTTCCTGGTTCCTGCTTTTTGAAATACGGCAGCCCTACATTTGCACGCATTGAAAAAGTGGAAACTGGCAATAGAAATTGTTCAGGTGGCCTCGTATAAGGAGGAGAGAGGGAGGCAAACCTGCAGGGCCTGTGAAAAAGTGCAGGGATGTTTAATCTGAAAAACAACAACTATAACAACAAAGCTGAACTGGATCAGTTGTTCACGTTTTCTTTCCATTTTTCTGGAAAAAAAGAGAGGATGAGAACCAGATCTCAACAATGCCATTAACAATTTTGTAATACAGGGTGCAGATCTAATTAGCATACTTTGCAAGCGAGTGTTGTGGTTAGAGCTGGGCTGTGAGCGTTGTATGGAAGATGAGTTTCTTGGCTCCGTGGAAGGGCAGGATGCCATGGGATAAACAACTGAACAGTAAATAAATGTGAATTTTAAAGTCTGTATATGTGAAATTCAAGTAGAACACATATCTTGTCTGTTTCAAACCCCTTCAAAGCTACTGTGGCTTTGGCCATCCCCTTCTCCCCCCCTTCCTGGAAACTGGAGGATAAAATCAAATCAGCTGTGAGGTATTAATGCTGAGGAGCCAAGGCAAGGCAACCAATATGTTCTGCCCTATCTTTCCAGGAAAGCGGTACAACATGAGCTAAGCTAACCCAAGCATTGGGGCGGCGGCAGCTATTTAGAAGTGAGATATATCTGTGTGTTTCTCTTCAGGTATGACAGAAAAGAATATATGTATATTTCAGCTAAAAGCTGGTGAGAAAGCAAGTTCTTGAAAGCCTTTGCACTGTAGGAAAAGAAGAAACAGTTCTTTATATCTAAGGATGCTTCCAGGCGGCTGTTGACTGTGTGATGGGTGCTCTTCATCCAACTATTTTTATTTTTATTTTGCAGCTTCCACACAACAACATCAAATTGCTAGCCTGCAGTTTCTCCCCATTTAATCCGGATTTACCCTTTCCAGGAAAAATTGAATAAGGTGGGTTTTTTTGGGGGGAGAACCCTGTTGCCAATATCTCATTTATGATACCTTAATGACTCATACAATATTAGGCCTCCTGTCTGGCAGTACTCTAAGATATGAAGAATTGGAGCTCAAGAGTGGCCAGGAGGGTCCACACTCCAGTTTACCTTTGCAATCCCAGATGTGTGTGAACTGACCTTGGTCCCCCAATAACAAGAGCATGGTTTTCTGCATGTGCTTAACAGCTTTCTTCAGGCTGAGTCATAGAACCGGACATAGGTTTTGAGCCCTACCCTTGATAACCTCTGGTTTAAATTAAGCCCCAGAAGCCTTTCATAAAGCAAGAGTTGACCCTCTTCCTCAAGATTTTATAATATTTTTATTATTGTTTTGGCACATCACTATTATTTTTATTATACATGTAAGATGCCTTGGGTTTATGAGGAAAGTGTATTAAAATAAATGCATATAAAATATGAGGTGAGATTCTGGACCTTTTCTAGAGTCTGGTAAGTGCTTCATAATCCATCCTTGGAACGTGGCCTGGTCAGTCGTTTTGTTTTGTCCCCTTATTGATCTAGGGTGTTTGTATCCCACCTTCCAGCATCTCATTTCTAAGGCAGGTTACAGCAGATAACAACAATAAATGAAATCTATAAAAACACTGAAAACAATTAAAAATAATAGCTATAACGTCAGATAGACAGCAGCACCAGAAGCTGCATTTATTTATTATATTTATTGCTTGCCCCTTAATGAAAGTTGTCTGGGAGGAGCACCATAAAATCACAAAACTCTAATAAAACGCCAAAGTAAATAACAGCACACTATAAAACAGAGCAGCAGATAAGCCAACAGGGATTAAAACAGATTTAGTTGTAATCATAACAATCAAAATGAGGTGAGCAACAAAAGAGCCTCTTCACAAGGTTGAATCATATAGTGACACCATGATGAATGTTAAAATGTTCAACTTTAAGCCAGTTTGCTAACGGGGTTCCTTCAGACATCCTTTTTATTTCATGTTCATAATAACTTGTGATATGTTCTCTTGATGCGTTCAGGGAAGTCACACACATGATTCTGCTTTAAATACTGTTTGCACCTGCAGAAGCTTTGGATGAGTCACACTGATTCATTTCCAACTAATGCATATCCTGTAACTTCTTGCTAAAGTTCAGTTTTTTCTTGTCCCACTTTTGCTGTGCTATAGCCACTCTGGCCTGGACAGCAATAATGCGAGAGCAACTGGGAAGCAGGTCCACCACTAATGCACTATTATTGTGCCGAGAACATGCTGTAGAATACACCAGCAATGAAATGCTGATCTGGAGGGGCCTACAGATTTTTAAAGGCCAGAGAAAAGGCAATAACATATAAGCACCAGGTGAGTCTCTCTGAGGAGGACATTCTATAGCTAAGGATGGGAGGTGCTGTGGAAAAGGCCCTTTTCCTTGTGGTTGCCCTCCTTAACACAGATTGAAAGAACACTTTTAAGACAGAACCCTTAAAAAGATGGCCAGAGACTGATAGAATAATAAAAACAAAAATATACTTCATGTGCCTCACAATCTGAAACCTGAAAAGTAGCTATGATGACACCAGGCACATGTTTCTGAGGAAACTCTTTCTCCAGCTGCCATCTACCTAATCTTTGAAGAGGGAAGTCCTTGGGGAAGAGCCTCTGAGGAAGATCTTAAAATATGGGAAGGTTTTTGTGTGAGTCCTTCAAATACCCTGATGCCAGGCTATTTTAGGACTTCAGAGGTTTGCATCAGCATTTTGAGTTGTGCTTGGAAACATACTGGAAGCCCTTTTAAAGCCTCTGAGAGACCCTGAAGGCTGAATATCCATTTGAAGCCCCTCTTCTCAGGGCACCTTAAGTCAGTGCCATTTTTTTCATAGTTGGACTGTGTTGTCTGTCAGTATTGCTGAGGCAACTTCCAAGTGTATAGGCCTACCGGCAAAAAATGGGGCTGGTGTTGGCATTATACACTCAGTCTCATAAGTCCTGGGCTATAAGGTTGTTAACATAGAACCATAAAAATTGTAGAGTTGCAAGGGACTCTAAGAGTCATCTAGTCCATCTCTTGCAATGCAGGAATCTCAACTAAATCATACATGACAGGTGGCCTTCCAACCTCTTGTGGGAGTCTGTTCCACTGTCCAATAGCTCTTACTGTCAGAAAGTTATTCCTGATGTTTAGTCAAAGATCTACTTTCTTGTAACTTGGATCCATTGGTTCAAATCCCAGACTCTGGAGCAGGAGAAAACAAGCTTGTTCCATCCTCCATGTGACAGCCCTTTAGATATTTGAAGATGGGTATCATCTCCGCCTTTCGAGGCATATTTTGTGTTAACTGAAGTTTCCAAACTGTCTTAAAAAGGCATTTAATGCTTTAATTTAAAGCATTTACATTTAATGCTTTAAGCATTTAATTGATGCTTTTGAATTATGGTGCTGGAGGAGACTCTTGAGAGTCCCTTGGACTGCAAGAAGATCAAACCTCTCCATTCTTAAGGAAATCAGCCCTGAGTGCTCACTGGAAGGACAGATCGTGAAGCTGAGGCTCCAATACTTTGGCCACCTCATGAGAAGAGAAGACTCCCTGGAAAAGACCCTGATGTTGGGAAAGATGGAGGGCACAAGGAGAAGGGGACAACAGAGGACGAGATGGTTGGATAGTGTTCGCGAAGCTACCAGCATGAGTTTGACCAAACTGCAGGAGGCAGTGGAAGACAGAAGTGCCTGGCGTGCTCTGGTCCATGGGGTCACGAAGAGTCGGACACAACTAAACGACTAAACAACAACAACAACAACAACAACAACAACAACAACAACAACAACAACATTTAATGCATTGTAGTGACCCAGACCTTGGAGAGACCTCTTCAGAGAGAGAGACTTGGGGCTTCACACAACACCCAACTCCCACTGAAGACGTGGAGAAACCCACACTGGTCCAAAGGCTGAGGAACCTCATTTTAGAAAAGCCTCTCCTCCAGTGACCCCATATTAAGCTCTGTTTTGATCCCTGATTCTCCCCCATGATGCCCAAGGCTCAGGAATCAAAGATGGTGGTGGACGAGACAGGAAGTCCAAAGTTGCAAGTGGAGAACTCTGTTGGCTGCTACACAGCACTATTGGCAGGGGTCCTCTGAGGAGCAGGGGCCTCCTTGGGAGGAAGGATTGACTCCAGCAAGTGACTTAGCAGAGGACTAGGTAGAGGCACTGGTTTTCTTTTCTTCTATTTTCTATTTTAGTGGTTATTTCGTCAATAATATTATGTGCTAATAAATAGTCCACATATTTACACATTTTCTGCTCATGTAATAAACATTGGAATAATGATTATGTTTCCGTGTTCCTGATTTAATTGCTATTGTAGTGTTACCACAATCAAAACAACCATTTAAATGATATTGACTTCTTGTTTATCATTTCATTACAGCTGTTGTTAATTTTTTACATTGCAAAATATGAGGTTGGCTTAGGGCCGCAATTCATGCTGTTTGCTCCAGGTGCCAAGAGACCTAGTTCTGGCCCTGACTGCTGTTCCTTGATCAGAAATGAAAAGGAGAAAGAGAGCGAGGGATCATGAGGAGCGATGGCGCCTCGCTCCAAATCTCCAGCATGGGGAAGTTAAACATCCTTTTGACTGCATCCCTGGTATAAGCTTGCTAGACTGCAATCTGGCCTGAACCTCTGAGCTTCTAATAACTGTGTGACAATGAGGTATTTGGCAGCTGTACTTCCCTCCATCATTTTGTAATATTGAGATGGAAACAGCTGCATCGATGGGACTTTTCCCTGTCAGAAGTTCTAAAAGCAATCCAAGATGGAATCTGGCACCTATAAATGAAGGGATTTTGTTGCAGTTTGTCAGCTGGAGTAACATTCATGCCTGTAGTGCAGAGCATTTAGCATAGCACAGATGTGTCATACCCTCCAGCTGCACCTTTGGAAAGGCATAATATTCATGTCCTCACTATACGTGCCGATTTCTGGTGTGCATCACTGCATCCTTGCCAAGGTAGTGATTTGGCTTACTCTCTGGTTTTCTTGAAAGCTGAATGCTGCAATGCTGTGAGCGTGTATTAAGATTTGGCATTTTAAAGCATTTTAATATAATGGGTGCAAGACGTGGTGTGTGATCTATCTATGTCCTCTAAATAAGAAAACGTGCTCCCTCGAGTTATGGGAAAATATTTTGAACTGTGCTTTAAAAATATCTTGGCAGGAGCTCATTAACAGATACCATGAAAATGTCTCATTTACCCTTTTATAACCTTTTATTTAATCTATGTAAACAGATACGCTTAGTTTCTTTTGGCAAATGTTGGAAACTGCAGCATTCTGGTCTGCCTAAATGGGGGCTCACAGTGCCTTTTTTTCTGGGGGGACACGGGGATGCATACCCCTAGGCATTTTGTGAATCTTGGTACTTTTGTCCATTTACTGTATTTATTTTTCCCAATTTGAACTATAAAATGGTGACCTTCTTGAGTTAAAACATTTTTTTTAAAAGAAAAAAGCACTGGGGGCTCAGAGCCTGCATCTCTGGATGCTGCTGCTGATATAGGCCTGCTATACGCCTGGGATTTCCCTGACATTACTGGTTAGGCAGAAGTGACGTCCAGGGGGGAATTTCCGGAAGGCGGTGGTCTGTCCTGGATCTTTGGCAAGTAAACAACTGAGAAATAATGTTTTCATTAAAAAAAGCTAGACAATTTTGGGGTTTTCCTCAACAACTCAACAACTTTGGGGGTGTCTGGATTTTTACTTCTTGAAATATGGCAAGCCTATGGTGGTAACCCTCCCTTCACTAGTAGGTTTCCTGGGCAGGTTACAACCATCTGAAACTTGCAGAAGTACTTTAAAGCAGGAGTTGGCAGGTAGTAAGTCATGATCTTTTGGTAGATCTATGGCTAAATTGCAATAGTTTGACAAGTGTTTCTCATGTTCGTTGTGGAAAGATTCAGCAGTAGGCAGCAACTCCTCTCCTTCCCCAAATTAGGCTGCTGCGTCAAAACTTAGGGCAGAACCCGTGTCTCTTCAGATGTTGTTGGATTCCCAACTCCCGTCAGCCCCAGCCAGCAGAGCCAATGCTCAGGGATTAATGGAATCATAGAATTGTAGAGTTGGAAAGGACCTTGGGGGTCATTCAGTCCAACCCCCTGCAATGCAGGAATCTCAGCTAAAGCATCCATGACAGATGGCCACCCAACATCTAGTGCTCTAGTGTGCGCGCTCTCTCTCTCTCTCTCTCTCTCTCTCTCTCCAACCACTACCGAGAAGGCCTTCTGCCTAGTTCCTTATAACTTCACTTCTCACAATGAGGAAACCACCAGAAGAGGACTTCAGGCTGAACGATGGGGGTGGAGACGCTCCTTCAGGTATACCGGGCTGAGGTCGTTTAGGGCTTTAAAGGTCAGCACCAACACTTTGAATTGTGCTCGGAAACGTACTGGGAGCCAATCTAGTTCTTTCAGGACCGGTACTATATGGTCTCGGCCACTCCCAGTCACCAGTCTAGCTGCCACATTCTGGATTAGTTGTAGTTTCCAGGTCACCTTCAAAAGTACCTCCATGTAGAGAGCATTGCAGTAGTCCAAGTGAGAGATAACCAGAACATGCACTATTCTGGTGAGACAGTCTGTGGGAAGCTGGTAAGCAGCTGCCCTGGACAATTGACCTGCACCTCCATGGACAGCTGTGAGTCCTAAATGGCTCCCAGGCTGCACACCTGGTGTTTCAGGGGCACAGTTACCCCGTTCAGGACCAGGGAGTATAGTGGTGGCTCTTGCTTCCCAGGAATGTTTCTGGGGGCACTGCAAGAGCTGCTTAGTCATGGGGCAGTGATTAAAGAAGCGAAAGGTAAACAAAACCAGTTAATAAATCTTCCTTGCCCCCTAGGAGCGATCCATGATTGCTCCATATTGTTTTCTCTGCTGCTCTGTCTTGTTCAATTTCAAATATGTCAAACCATGTTGTGCTCCTTCTTTTCCCAGCCAGATAATTCAAAAGCTGATACATCTCCCTGCCTAATCACCACCATTACAGTTCCCTTGCCGAAATCCCATCACTGCTTGTATGTCTCCACTTAAATCACTCTGAACACCTTCTCTCTTCAACAATAGTTTGCCTTCTATCAGAAAATTCAGAATGCTGTATAAACAATCTTCACTTCCCAACTGAAAAAGGAGGTCTCCTTAAAGTTTACTGCAGCGCCAGAAGAGCCACTTTTTCCGGGATTAATCCCGTGGTGCTAAAGTAAGATTTCAAGGCTGGCATCCATGTGCACAAAGCCTTAAAGCAAAATTGTTGTTCCTGATCCCTATTGGGTAATCATCCTCTGTTAAGTGTAGTAGAAACAGTTAGCCTTCTGCCCGGGAACTGGATGACATCATCAGAATGTGGTAGCCTCATTTGTGATTTAGTTGTAACAAAGCGCTTGCAAAAGTCAGACCTGTCTCAGCTTTGTAAATATATTGATGCACGCATTAAATACTCTATGCAACGGTCCCACTCACATGATTATTGACCTTTAGACATCACTGCGGCACTATCATACAAATGAACAGATGCAAAAACAGCTCCCACTGGCTGTGGTAGTGTTTAAAGGGGACCAGAGTGTGTTTGAGACTGTGCAATGCACACATATACTCCACACTGTAGTCTACAGGCATGAAATACAGTATCTGGCACAGAAGTTGGTTCCTATGAATCCCAGCTTTATTATTATTAATGTCAAATTGTCCTTGCGGAGACTTGGAAACATGAGGATGGTGGCCTAGTCTAGACAGTCATATATCTGCCCAATATGCCAAGCTATGAATGAGCTGCTTGCCCACACAGCTCCTTGGTGGCATACTAGAATGCAGCATGGAAATCCTTAATTTACCATAGATCCCTGCCTTGTCTGAACTAAGAACTATGGTTACCAGTTTCAGAACAAACCAGGATCTTAAACCATGGTTTGAAGTTGGTTTAAGATCCTGACTGGTTCTGAAGCAGGTAACCATAGTTTCCTGGCTGGGATGAAATGGGAAACTATAGCTAATTAAAGCTTTCCACGTTGTATTCAGGTGCACCCAGAAGGGAGGAGGGAAACAGCTGCCACATGTGGGCACAAAGCTCATTTATATCTTGGCTCATTAAACCAATATACGAACAACAAAGATTTTGGACAAGAATAGAATACCTGCTATCATAGAATGTGCCAAACAGCCTTTCTTTTGGCGACCTGGAAAAATCTTGCTGGCAGAAATGGGAAGCAGAACTGTGAATATAACAAGGCAGTGTTATAGACTGCCTTTAAACTAATGTGGGTTTCTCCAGGACTTCCGTTAAAGTCTCCATGGAACCCCAAACCTCTTCTTCTGAACAATCTGTTCAGGATCTGGGTTGGACAAAATCCTGACACTCACTGGCAAGACCCAGCAAAGTCTGGCAGAGGGACACTTCCACCTAATCCCACTTCCTCTCCGGCAGTGCTGATCAGGGGATTAGGATTATGTTGTAAGAGTGTTATGGCACTCATTTCCGTCTTGTGGGCTTGCCACAGGCCACTGCAAGAATAGCGTGCTGGACTAGATGGGCCTTTGGCCTGATCCAGCAGGGCTTTTCTTATGTCCCAGTGTTTTTCCTAACTTCTTTCTTAGCACAATCTTTTTTTAAAAAAAAGGATGGAAGAGTAGCACAATCTCCACAGGTGTAGGAGCTTTTATTGCCACTCTCCCATCTGTTTAAAGAGGCATGTGATGTATTAGGCAGGTGAATTGAGATCACAGCTCAGCACATATTATTTGCACCGGGAACCATTTTATTGCCCTGTTTATATTAATGAAATACCACCTAAATGAAACAGGATTATAATGCTGTAATTCTGGTTCATTTTGAAACCCTTTCTGCTCACCACCTTTCTAGCTGTGTGGGTTCCCCCCGCCCCCCGCAATTGAACACTTCCACTCTACAGTCCAAACCAAATGCTGAACGCAATGGGAGGGATTCAACGTCACACCCTTATGATCTTTCTGTGAGTGCAAGCATTTCTACTTGCCAGACAGAACAACTGCCCCCTCTCCTCCCCCTGCATGCTGTTCTGGGGGTTCTCCCAACCCCGCAGAGCAGATTTGGTGGAGCTGCAGCAGGGGAGGAAGGGGGAAGCCCAATTGCATTGGTGGGAAGCCTTGTGCTGGCTTCCACTAGCGCACTGGGTTAGTTGAATCTGGGCCTTGGGGTTCTCTTTTTGGCATCTAATGGGTAGTAATGGACAGGCACACTCAAAGGCATAAGTGAGTCATGCTAAATAAACCACCGTGTAAGGGAATTCCTCCCCACAAGGAGCTGTTTGGGTAAATTTAACTTTTCCCTTATCATCTCACATCAGTTATGTCACACCCACGAGAATGAAGGGAATACTGTGAGAAGGACATACAGCAAAGTACTGTATCCCTGATAATGTGCAAAGTCCGTTCCACTTGAACCTTACAGAGAAAGAACTATGAAGGCTTGTCCACACTTCCACTTGTCCTGTGCTTAGAAAGAATGGGTCCAAGAGGTTTTCCACTTGTCCCAGACTTTCTAAGCACAGGTCTGAGTGGTTTTCTGTTTGCCCCACTACGTTCCCTGGGAAAACCCACTTTTTAGCACTGAATTGGAACGAACAGCAATCTGCTGAAAACCCATTTACCGTTTGCTTCCTTTCAGTGGTAAAGAGCAGGTTTTCCCAAGGGAAAGCTGCGGGGCAAATGAAGTGTTGACAAGCCCTAGGAGCCTCCCAGTGGGAAGAAACCTTGTCGTCTTCATACCCTTGTACTGCTGATCTTAAAGATTAACTCTTTTGGAGATCATATGCAAAAAACCCCACATGCCTGTGATGTATTTGGAGATACACTACACAGCTTACCTTTAAACATTACATGTTTACTGTGGCATAAGAACAGGGGTAGGCAAGCTAAGGCCTGGGGGCTGGATGCAGCCCAATCGCCTTCTCAATCCGGCCCACGGATTTTTACATGAGTAGAATGTGCCCTTTAATTTAAAATGCATCTCTGGGTTATTTGTGGGGCATAGGAATTCGTTCATTTCTCCCCGCCAAAATATAGTCCTGCCCACCACATGGTCTGAGGGACAGTGGACTGGCCCACGTCTGTCTTCCTGTGGCTTCCAGCTACTGCTATTCAGAAGCGTGACTGCCTTCAACTGGTGGAACACCTGTGCCCCCAGGACACGGTGTGAAGTGAGAATTTGTATCTTCTCCTGCTTTCTTGCTTCCATGGAACATGAGGCAGCCCGTGAAATCAGTTTCGAAATCCTGTTTTAAGAGGCTGCGGCAAGATGTCAGGTGGCCTTTCATCTCGCTGTCTTTCTTGATGATCCACTTGTTTTATTTTGCTCTGACCATTTTGTCTTTAAGAGTGCTTTAAAAAGCTATTCATGTTGTGGGACTATCACACAGCCTAACAACGATGCACTCCAGCAATGCCGCAAAAGGAAGAGCCTGATGTGCAGTTGTTGTGACCCACATGTGAATGGGGATTTATCTTGAGCCATCCTGACACCCCTGCTGCATAATTAACCGGAGCCTCCCCTAAATTATTTATCCCCTACTTCTCTTCAGTGGCTTGTAAATCTTCTTTAGTACCTTCTGATGAGCATTTGGAAGTGCCCGTCTTTCGTCGAGAGATGGATTCACATCTGACAAGTGCAAGATTGCAGTCAATGTCAATAACAGCAATGCACAGTGGTGATATTTTCCCGCTTGTTTGCTGCTGTAAACCAGAGGCGTTGTTTCGCTCACAACTGGGATAAACTGCATCATTCATGGATCAATAAGTGATCTCTTTTATTTAGCCGAAACTTCTGTTCTACCAGGCCTCACAGGCTCACAGGCTCTCCTTCAGGCATTTCTTGTTGGTTTCAATGCTGAAAAGATAGGAATGGTACACACACAGCATTCCTCTTTGGGGTCATGCTAGGCTTATGAAATGTACTTTTTATTGAGCTACTGGGGAGGCAGAGTCTAATTATGAAAGCTGCTCCATAGCTCAGATTAGGAGCTGAGTGAGTAGGATTGGGACAGAAGTGCAGTGCTACCTCGGTTTAAGAACAGTCCGGTTTAAGAACAATTCCGTTTACAAACTCCGCAAAACTGGAAATAGTCCCGGTTTCAGAACTTTACCTCGGTCTAAGAACGGAATCCAAACAGTGGAAGGGCGCCAGCGGCGGGAGGCCTCATTAGCGAAAGCACACCTTGGTTTAAGAATGGTTTTTGTTTAAGAACAGACTTCCGGAACGGATTAAGTTCATAAACTGAGGTACCACTGCATTTGATTCCATTAGAATTTGCCTCTTCCCAACTAATGTGCTCATGACTCTCACAAAGTAAATATAATTTACTCTGTCATTTTGATTTTATGTTAGCCAAGGTTTTCTTCTAGCTTTTTTTATTGATATAGCTTAATTCAATCAGTTTGTGGGCATAACATGACAGGTCTCCCCTTCATGCAAACCAATTTCTTTGGTTTCTTAAAAAAACAAAAACTCTATACTGGCAGTGGGAGGGAGAATAATAAAATGTGACTACCTGCACCCCATCCCACCAAAACTGGCTGTGGGGAGGAAGCTGAGACTCACATACAAAGATGTAGACTTTCCCCACAATGTTTATTTATTGAAATGTCTAGTCTGCCCCATCTCATGAGCCCAGGATGGGAACAATATGATAAAAATTGTGTACCGTATAGATGTGTCATGTCTTTGAGGCAGGTTGTCTGTGCTGTAATTTGATGGCATATGGTAAAAGATTGTACCAAAGGCGATGCTTCCTGTATTCCTTAAAGTATATTGAAACAATTGCACCTACTTTCTGTCGTCCCTTTAAATTCAATCTGAGCTTTTCTTCTGGAAACATTTGAGTCAATAACCATGGTGACAGTCTAATTATGTTAACGTGATTGAAAGGCAATTTTGGTTTCCTGGAACAGTATCAATGTTTAAGCTGAGAGGATTTCAAAAGAGTCTGGGGACTTTTGTCCCGTGATAGGATGTGATGTCATTCAGAAGGATTCCCTCCCCCTTATAAAGGTATACCCCCCTTCCCTTATAAAGGTATATCTTGTTGATTGTTAGTCCCATACTCTGTATTGTTAGTCCCATACTCTTGGGCGGTGATCACGCAACACAAAAGTGCTCACAAATGTGGCTAGCAGGGGTAATGGTTGGAGGAGGCAACCCATAGCAAACTTAACTTTTCAACAAATGGGAAAAACTATTATTATAAGAATCAAGTAATAATCTAAAATAGCATGTACAGCATAAACACATTTCAACGGCATTGCCATATATAACAACACATGTTAACATCAAAATCCAGGTGTAGGTAAGGAGAAAGATTTCTATATTTTTGCATTTTTCTTACATTTAGGTAATCTTTCGGATTGTCATTACAAGCAGCATCCTCCAACTCTGGACTGCTGCTACAAATCTGAATAATGAACCTTTTATAAGCCTCATATTTGCACACCTGGTTGGGAATTGTGTCTCACGCCCTTCCCAATGAAGAAAATTAATAAAGTCACTCCTAACTGTTGAAAATGAATCTGTTGCTTTAGTGATTTGCGGTGGCATGTGAGTTTCTCCAAGTCCTAAAGTTTTGGTGTACCAGTTCTGGCTATTCAAGACCTGCAGTGCCTTTCCAGTTCTTTGCAATACTCAAATCTGCTGCCACAAGCATAAACCTAATCAAATTCTTAGAAGGTGTTTCTGCATTATCACCAAGAAACCAAGCAGAAGAGACACAGGAGTTGGACACAGCAGTTATACAGTGGTGCCCCGCAAGACGAATGCCTTGCAAGACGAAAAACCCGCTAGACGAAAGGGTTTTCCGTTTTGGAGGTGCTTCGCAAAACGAATTTCCTATGGGCTTGCTTCGCAAGACGAAAATGTCTTGCAAGTTCCTGTGGGTTTTTTCCCTTCCCCCCCTTTTTCTAAGCCGCTAAGCCGCTTATCAGCTGATCCGCTAAACTGATAAGCCGCTAAAAGCCGCTAAAAGCCGCTAAACCGCTAATAGTGCTAAGCCGCTAAGCCGTCAATGGGCTTGCTTCGCAAGACGAAAAAACCGCTAGACGAAGAGACTCGCGGAAGGGATTCTTTTCGTCTTGCGAGGCACCTCTGTACTTGACCACAAGTGTTTTCCCCACTCACCTGTGCAGTCTGTCCTGGCACTCTCAGGTCTTAGATGTCATTGAGTGTTTGTGTAAGGTGCCAAAGGGTAGGTGCTTGTTCAAGTTTAAAGCAGGGAATTGTTTGCAAAGTGCTGAAGTTCCTATCTTTGTCGTAAGGTCAGATTCTTTTGTGAACAGGGCTCCCTTTATTTGCAGAGTTCACTTCCTCCATAGTTCACTAGTGTTCCCCCGATCACTTCTTAAGTGTGCTTCACACAAAGCCAGAGATTTGCAGCTCAGCTCCATGCTGTGAACCCTATCATCCAAGTTGTGGTCTCCCTGTGACTGGCAGTGATCTCTTATAATTGGGTGCTCACTTACAACATATCCTACATTTGGACATGAGAGGAGCTGCCATCTACATGGAGGTTGCTGTTTAAAAAGGGAATCCCTCTCAATGAAATCAATGGGATGTAAATTATTTGTTCCTGGTCTGGGGCAGGTGTAAATTTGTGCTGACAACAGGGACATGCCCATGTCCCGGAAGACTATAGGATAGAGCTTCAGTGTGCTCCTCTCCTGTGGCAGGCACATTGTAGCTGTTCCACCAGCACACTGCTGCCAGCAGAATGGCTCTGATGCTGCCATGTACCACACAGTCATCTGAGTTGTTCTGCTTGCACAGCCATTGTGATGGTGGCATAGCTTGCATTCTGCTGTCATATGGGGCTTTTCCACTGAACCCTTTATCTCCTTACCTGGCAAATCTTCAGTGGCAGTAGACACCATCTTAAAGGTAAAGGGACCCCTGACCATTAGGTCCAGTCGCGGATGACTCTGGGGTTGCGGTGCTCATCTCACTTTACTGGCCAAGGGAGCTGGCGTACAGCTTCCAGGTCATGTGGCCAGCATGACTAAGCCGCTTCTGGTGAACCAGAGTGGCGCATGGAAATGCCGTTTACCTTCCTGCCGGAGCAGTACCTATTTATCTACTTGCACTTTGACATGCTTTCAAACTGCTAGGTTGGCAGGAGCTGGGACCAAGCAACGGGAGCTCATGCCGTCGCAGGGATTTGAACCACCAACCTTCTGATCAGCAAGCCCTAGGCTCTGTGGTTTAGACCTCAGCGCCACCCGCGTCTGAGTCAGACACCATCTTAGACAAGGCCATATATCTTGTGGGTGAGAGACAAGAGAATGCTACTTCTAAGATAGCATCTTTCACACAGTGGGTTTTTTATTATTATTAAGTATCTACTAAAAACAACGAACAAAAAAGAAATCTTCCACTTGCTTAATTGAGGGCACTTTCATAGTGGACCTGAAGGTGTTTAATTTATTAATGTAATCAATTAATGGATTAAACGTTGCAACCCTATTAATTATATATATTATTACTACCATAGCCATAGATTTCTTGAGTGATACAGAACAGGTAGAGAGAGGTGCTCCGTTGGACATTCTGAGAGGTTGGTTCTTGCAGGGGAAGAGTTTAGGGTGGAAGTCAGAACCTAAACCAGCAAAATGGACAGGTGGGCATTCAAACACAGCAAGGATGGCTCAATACATCTTGAAATAGGTAATGCACATTGCCGTCTAAAGCATGAGCTCCCATATGGCAGCATTAAGTCCAGAGTCTAAAATTGCCTAATTGCATCACGAGGGTCTGCGACAGAGTTGGTAACTTTTTCTTTCATTTGGGGCTACCCCTTTAGCTCATTGCATCTCAGAGTCAGGGTACGCTCACAAGAATGGCTTAAAACCCACTGAGCTCATTCCCCATTCCCCTGCGGTGTTTCAAGTTGCATTTGCACTTGCTGTACACACCCCAGAGAGGGGTAGACATGTCTTCACCCGATGCCTGTTGCCTGATTTGTTTCTGTGCACCTGCAGCCTCCCAAACATGTGCATCGCCGCCTCTCTGAACTGTGCACGCCTCAGCTTTGGTTACAGATAGGTAGCCGTGTTGGTCTGCCATGGTCAAAACAAAATAAAAAAATTCCTTCCAGTAGCACCTTAAAGACCAACTGAGTTAGTTCTAGGTATGAGCTTTCGTGTGCATGCACACTTCTTCAGATACACACGTGTATCTGAAGAAGTGTGCATGCACACGAAAGCTCATACCTAGAACTAACTCAGTTGGTCTTTAAGGTGCTACTGGAAGGAATTTTTTTATTTTGTTTTGGCCTCAGCTTTGCTGCAGCTTGCGTTCTCAAATTGGATAGAAGGTGGTTTGAGGGGAAATGCATCAAACAGGAGTATTTCTTGAGAAACAACAGGCTACAGATGGATTGTGGCTGGCGTCATGTGTGCTCGGCTTCAAACACCAGCAGTGGGAGAGTAGTGGAGCTGGAGTAAAAAGGGTAACGTGTGCATAGCCTTGGAGTCAATTTTTTTTGGCAGATCTAGCCATTAAAAATCTTAAGGCATTTCCCCTCTCCCTGCCCAAACAGCAAAGGTGGTCGGAATTTATCAAGAGCATTAAATCTGTCTGCATAATTGAATTTTAGCCTCCTTAAATTCTGCTTGCCATTTGAGCTGGAATAAATTATACACATACTTTCTTATCTGGAATTAGTTGTGTAATTTTAAATTGAAGCTCTGTTCAGTCCCTGGCCAGCTCCTGTCAGCCTTCCTTTCAAGGCACATCTGCTAAGGGGGAAGCCCTGATGATCGTCTGTGGTCTGTTTCAGACAATTTAGGGAAGACAAGCCTCTGGCATTTGCGGCTTGTTGTGTCAGAGCCACTTCTGATTGGGCTTGACCTTTTCATGCTCACCCTGAATCTGGCTTTTGGCTGTTTCTCACAATCCAAAAAGATGAGAGGATTTTGCCGGCTCTACGGTACAGAGACAGCAGGTAGTTCTCTTCTTTTCTAGGAATGCGACCATAAGTCTGAGATTCAATGAGCATTTCAACAGTTTTATTTATTTATTGTGTTTACACTCTGGATCTATTTGCCTAAATGGCAGAAAATAATTTCATATTCAGTTTGTTCCTGCACTGCTCGTAGGGTTTTAAAAATGTAAAATAAACAAGAGCAAGAACAGCCACCACAGTAATTTAAAGCAATCCTTATCTAGTCCACTGGGTCTCAGTTGATCTCATGTTGTTGCCATTCTGGTGGATGAATGGTTCTAAGCACATTAGGTGAGTAAGGAGCCAGAAGGCACTGGGCCGTGTGTTGACTCTGTAATATATAGGATGACATTTATAGTGAGCGGTGCCACAAATTATAGCTGTACGTTTTATGATCTCCCCAACCCAAACATGGTTTTCACTGCTCTTCTTACACCATCCAATCCTTGATTTTTCTTATGCACACAGGAGATTCTATATGGCCAGCTACTGTACAGGATAAAAATGGATTTCTGGAATGTGTTTCAGAGAATTAGGACATACCTTGTAAGCATATTGATGGTTCCTTAGAGAGAAAAGACAAGTTCGACCAATGATAACCATTAGTAAACTCTGCATGTAATGTGTAGGTGATGCTCAGTCAATGTCCCAGTTTGCACTTGGCTTAGCGTAAGCACTTGGCTACATCTCAAACCATGAGCCTGGGTTGAGATGACATGCTTAGCCAAACCATGGCTTTGCTGAGGATGGAATTAGTTCTTACGGTGGATCTGGAGCTTCCATTGAAAACAGTTGGTACATTGCTCCTTTCTCCCTTGGAATATATAATACAGGGATGTTCAATGTGTGACATAGTATCAACATAGGTTGTTGGCATCCATCTGTCTCAAGAGGCAATGGAGTGTGCCTCCGGAGGTGAAGTCAAACCACTGTGTTAGCAGCACTGAAGCCAGGGTGCAAGCCTAGGCCTGGGCTGCCGAGACAACAAGACCCTGCTGTTGGCCTCGCTGATATGGTCCAAAGGAAAGCAGAGGAATACGTTTGGCACCAGCTTGGCTGTAGGAGTTGCTGAAAAGAGGTGTACAAGGCATCATCCAACCATCTTAGGGACTCCACTCCCAATTTGTGTCACTCCATTGTCTTTTCTTCTCCTGAATATATTGCACAAGGCAGTGGAGGTTATGGGGTTATAGTTTTCCTTCTCCTAGATGGGCTACCTTCTCAGGTTGATGAGCCCCATCTGCCCCTCACTTCCCTCTACAGCATGTACAGAAAACCACCTTCTTGACCTTTGGAGCCACTGTTGGTCTTGTCTGCTCAGTCAGCTGGAGCCTGTCTTCACACGCAGGGGAAGTCCCCAACTCACCGAGAATGGGAATGGAATGAAATGGAAAGACACCATACAAATAAAATTATGGTGATGATGATGAGGTTAACATAAGAAGAGTCTGCTGGATCAGGCCAATGGCTCGTCTAGTCCAGGATTCTGTTCTCACAGTGGCCAACCAGATGCCTGTGGGAAACCCTATAGGAGTAGGAAACTTATTTGGACAAAATCAGAAACGGGAAACTGAAAAACACAAGGAATGCATGGGATGTCAGAGTTCAAAATAAATAACTACCTGACATTCAGAAGACATCTTAAGGCAGCCCTGTTCAGGGAAGTTTTTAATCTGTGATATTTTAGTGTATTTCTGGTTTTTATGGAAGCCGCCCAGAGTGGCTGGGGAAACCCAGCCAGATGGGCGGGGTACAAATAATAAATTATTATTATTATTATCAAAATTATGGCTTCTAAACCAGATATTGTAGATATAGGTTTGTAATAGCTGGAGAAGTTTTCACGCTGTGATGAAAATCTGCTGAAGCACATTCAAGGGCTGCAGTTAAAAGACCATGTTGATTTCCAGGCGGATCCAAGGCACACTTTCTCACATGTAAGCCCCCATTCCGTTCAGAGGCTTTTGCTTCGCGGTAGGGATGTTAGCACATTTATGCATTTGTAGGGCAGATGCTGCTCCTCAATTACAGCCCTATTCATGGGCCTCAGCTGGATTCAACACAGCAAGACACACCCAAATAAGAAAGATTAAAGTCGATGACCAGATTGTTTATCATCCTCATTGCATTTGCCTCTGTCCGCCCCCCACCCCCACCCCTCGCTTTCAGAGCTGTGTGTTTTTCTAACTCAAATACTGTAATTAAGTTATATTTCAGACCAGAAGGTTCCGCAATCACTGACAGGTGCAATATAGCTCAGTTAGAGCAGAAACAGCATATTTTGTTCTTGTCTTTTTAATTTCTCAGGTAGGTGGCAAAACGAGGAGATAGGCTTTGCAGTGGAGTTCCTGTGAACTTCGCTCAGTGCTATTAATTATGTATGATCGCCCCAGTGTACAAAGTATCCCTTTTGAAAGAAACTCCTTGTTCTCCAGGCAAGAGGTCTCCCTATAGTTTTCTGAGAAAGGCTTCGTCGTTTTCTGAGAAAGACTTTATTAGAGGGGTAGAGAAATGACTGCTGCCGCCAGGCTACCTTCTCTTGAGAGGATGTTCTTAATGCCACACTGCAATACATTTAAGCGCAACCCTCTTAAACAGTGTTCAACTGACAGTGTTCTCGACTGTGGCAACCATTTTTCGCAGGGGTTCAGTTCCTGACCCCCCGCGTGCGTTGGCGAAGCACGCACAAGCCCACCCCATTTGGGGAGCACTTCTGGGTCAGCAACGACAAGCGTGTGTGTGGTCACACATCAGTTGGACACGCCTAAAATGGCTGCTGCCTGTCTGTATATCCTTTCTTCTGTCAGCGAAATCAGGGCCAGCAGAAAGACAGCCCAAACGGGGCCACTGAGAATCTAGAGGGAAGTATCAGCATCCTCTGGGGAACCCCAAGGTTTGCAGAAGTAGAAAAAATAGGGGGGACTTAAGGGACAGCCCCTCTAAAATAGCTCATTGAGGACTGATTAGAATGTTGACTCTCGATTGGAAAAGCAAAAATAGGAAAAGCAGGGAATTACGGTAGAATGCCCTGTTTCAGCTGTTTTTGAGGATTTGATATCCTTGAGTCGGTAGGCTGGCTGGCTGGCAGGAACCCAGCACTCGAGGATTCCTGCAAGATGCTGAGGTTATATTGCAACATTTTCTTGCTGGCCCCACTTGCAGTAAAGAAATAAAAGAGTTCCCCGAGGGTTACTTTTGGTGCGGATGCTGCATCACATCATTGGGTCCTGCAGAAACTTGATTCATGAACATACATTTGGGGTCTTGGTCAGGTGATGGCAGGGCAGGAAATCAGTCTCTCTTCTGACACGCTTCAAACATACCTCTAGATAACACATAGCCCTAGTCCAGTCCTATGTGGTATCTAGGGCCCCATCTTTCTGAAATTTCACTGAAATAAGCACTTTGCAGAGGATAAGTGCCAGGTCAGGATGCTGGGGAGAATTCACATTCAGACATTCGATATAATGGAGAATTCAGTATAACTGGAGCTGAGTAGGGCTGCGTATATGTTGGACTGCATCAGGGTACCAAAATGGTTCTTTGGAGATATGTGCATGTGAAAGCACAAGTTAGGTGAAGAGCAAAGTGAGAACGCTCATATTCGTCTGATGCCTCCAAGATGCTTAGCAATTAACAAGTATTTCACGGACTGCATTCATATCTGACATAAATCCAGCATGTAAGCCAAGAATATGCCCAGAATCTTGCAAAAAGTACATATAAAAACAAGAACAAAAAGCAGAAACCAATAAACCTCCCTCCCCAAACACGTTAGAAATGGTATTTTATTTATTTATTAAATTAAATCATTTATTAAATTTTATACTACTACTACTACTACTACTACAATCATGAGTATCTGCCCCTATCAGGATTCCTAGCTGTACATACATGTAAATTACATGTTAGTCATTTTGGTTTGGGGGGATTGATACCATTATTTGAGTGGCTTAACTACATATATCATGAATTATAGGCAGCAACTTCATTTGTTGCACATAAGGTTTCAGAAAATGGACGACTTCTCTGGGCAGCTTGAATCTAGGGGCTTGATAGACAGCTGTTTGTCCCTGGGGACTGATCTTTTCTCTGCTACTTATAGACTCTCCTCTCCAGTTGCTTTGTACTGTTCATTCAGGTGGTGCAAAAGAGCAGAATTGTATGTCAGCTCCTTGTAACTTGAAAAAGAAAGAAAAACGGGCTCTCGGTGCACTGCAGGATTTCTATAGTTGGAACTGCTGGGCTTTCACAGTGAACATTGAGTAGTTGTGTGATACACGCAGTACATTGGCCTTCCCAAAGGAAGTTTGATGGCCGGTGCTGATACTGTTTTCTACTCAACTAGATCAGGAAAGTGAAAGCTAATAGTGTTTCCATGTTAACTGTTCTGCCATTAATGAAAAGAAGCTTGTACTTCAGTGGTGTCAAAATTGCTTCTGTAGGAAAGGAGTGGCATGGGCTGCAGACATAAGCGGAGTTTCTAGAGGGAAATGCTTTTGAACAGAGCAGAGTAGTTCCACTGAGTTTCTTGGAAGGTCAGTGGTTCGAATCTGCACCATGGGTGAGCTCTCGTTGCTCTGTCCCAGCTTCTGCCAACCTAGCAGTTTGAAAGCATGCCAGTGCAAGTAGATAAATAGGTACCACTGTGGCGGGAAGGTAAACAGCATTTCCGTGTGCTCTGGCACTCATCACAGTCCTCCATGAACCAGAAGCTGTTTAGTCATGCTGGACAAACGCCGTCGACCTCGGCCTGAAGCAAGATGACTGCCGCACCCCATAGTCATCTTTGACTGGACTTAACTGTCCAGGGGTCCTTTACCTTTTAGTGGTAAGTTGTATCTTCATCCTGTCATACCATTATAATTTTTGATGACGCTGAGCACTTTCTGTCTCTCAAACCAACTCATTGGTGTGAGACCTATTTGCTGGTGCATTATTCAGCGCTCCTTTACTAATTTTTTTCAGCTGCTTTGGGGTTACAGTGTCCTAGTTAACAGGGATTTAGTTCTCACAATTCATCTCAAAGTGTCTCTCTCCCCCCCCCCTCCGTTTTGATAATGGATTATAGCTGTTGCATTGAGCTTAAAGGAGATTGGATTGTTCTATATGCTTTTCTTCTTTTCTGAATGTGTCCTTGGAGACTCTGTGAAGAGGGGATAGGAATTGATAAATTAAGTATTACCACTTCCTACAAGCACTGAAGAAGGTACAAGAGATTTTTGTCTTCTCTACAGTACGTATCCTTGTAACTGCTACACTGGATACTTTCCAAGCTGTTAACCTCTGGCAGTACCATATCAAATTCCTTTCTAGTTATCAACCTCCAGTATTAGCTTTGACAAGGTGAAAAGAGTTTTCCTTTAGCAGGCCAGGACAGATAAGCTTTCTTCTGGTGAAGGGTCTTATCCACAGTCAGATCCAGGTTCTGAGGTGCCCTGAGCAAGATGCCATGGGGCATGTGTGTCCATAAGTAGACCCACTTCCTTCATTTTTCTGCCACCCATTTGCTTGCTCAAATCCTCTGGGCTTAACCCACCCCAACAAGGCAAGCAGAATCTCCTCCTCAGTTGCTTGAAGAGGGCAAGAGAGAAGATAGGGCAGCAAGGAGGAGTCACAGCAGGCTTTGTTGGCTCTGTGGCTTGGCAGTAGGCTTCCTCTTGAGTCATGAGCCTTGGCAGATGCCTACTGATGCCAACTCTACCTAGGTTTACTTAATTGTCTACGTCCCCGTACATATTTCTCTCATATGTCCTCTGACTGTGGAGAGAAAGGTGAAGCAGTGATATGGAAGCTGTAGTCCTCAAGATGCTGTTGGACTCCAACTCCCATAATTCCTGACCATTGGCCATGCTGGCTGGGACTGATACAAGCTGGAGTCCAACAGCATCTGCAGGGTCAGCTGTTCCCAGGGCCTTTTCATCTTAGAGCCTTGTCTCTTTATACTGAACCTACAGCTGCAAGAGTTGACACAATACTTGTACCTTTGAAAGTAGCTAAGAATTTCTGGGTAGCCTTTGGCAGGAGCAGCTGCTCTTCTCACTGGGATGCTATGACAGTAGAAGCTGCACAGATTATTATTTTTCCATTTGAAACAACTGTTCAATATGCTGCCATTGAATCTGGCAATCCTCACCATGCCTCCCATGAAGATGCCACACTTTTTCATTTAATGCCTGCATGCCCCTTTCATGTTCATGCCCTGTGTTTCAAGACAACTTGGTATGCAAAGCAAGACGTGGTTGCAGCACGTACTTTGTTTTTATTTTTGGTTGCATGATCATTGGAACAAGTGCAGCCAGAATTCAAGGTTGCGTAATGGGGCTCCCAGCCAATCTCCCATGTAGGCACTGCTGAGACCCAAACTTGCATAACTTCAGGAAGGTTTCTAAATCATGTGACTTCTGACCTGACCTGGGGTCTCACAGCGTTTTTAAATTCAGTTTCTTGATGAGCAGGACTGTTTGGGGAAATATAATTGGGAATCATGAGCTGAATCTCTTCGATCACCTATTGTCTGCAATCTCAGATTGATTACCTTACCTCAAAATAGATGGGCTCTGATTTAAATTGATATAAATCTAGTTGATAAATCTTCAAACAAAGTAGCAAAATCACAGCATAACAGCCATTATGCCACTACAGTTCTTGCCCTCTTGTAACCACAACTTGTTTAACGGGAAGTTGAGCAATGAGGAAATGATACAGCTTCATTTATTAGGTGGAGATGAAGATCTTGCAATTGATCCTTGTGACAAATTAATTAAGTTTAATTAAGTTTTTGGAGCCCACATTACAGCATCAATTTTCTCCTTATCTTCCGTTTCCTAAAATCCTGGTAGTATGGAATACCACTAAAAGCCTGCCTTGCTGCCTCCATTTAATGCTCCAGTGTAAGCTTTGTGTTTGCTATTCCACATGATAAGCAAAGTGCCACAAATCATAGAAGAGGATGGTTTTTTTAGTCCAAGGAGTAAAATATCCTATCTCTAAGAGCTGATTTAAGGGACAGTCAAGTCCCAGTGGGTGGGTGTGAGGAGAGAAGATTTATTATTTCACAGCCTGCTTTTCCAGTTTGGAATCTGAAAAGTGGATAAAATAGATTTTATGTATCTAGCTGAAACTGACATGATCTGAAAATAAATGACATGGCCATTTTAGGGTGAGCTCAGTCATATTCTTTAAAAAGAAAACACAGTAGCTTTGTCCTCGTGCCTCACAATTTGCACGGCAGATGAACATTTCATCATGTTTAATTCAGAGTCAGTCTTGCGCCCCCCCATTACAACTAGAAGACTGCTCATCTTTTTTATATTTTTAAAGTGCCATTTGTAAGTGCATTCCTTGCCCTTTTTTGTTTAGTTTTAGAAAGGTGCCCCCCCCCCAATACAAAGTTGCTCTGAGGAGAGGATATGCCTTGGTTATGCCATGGGGTTGTAGCCAGTTGGTGCTGTCCATAGCTGGCTTTTGCTGCAAACCTCTAGCTTTAACCTGGAAAGGAAAAACAGCATTATTGGACTGAACACCGGGAGGGCAGTTCCAGACTAGTCCCACTTTTCCCAGCCAATGTTGTATCAATCTGCATCCAAAGAAGAAATGTTCAAGCTGGACAAATATCCAGTTTATTTGGACAAGCACTATATGCAAAATCCATATTTCTTTTGTATTGGCATTTTGATACTGTGCTTTTAAAACAGAGCTTTAAATAAACAACACTATTATGGTTCACTTGAACTCTAACATTCATTATGAGAGAGGTGGTTTAATTTTATTTATTTATGTTACACTTCTATCCTGCTTGTCTTCAATCATGGAGCCCAAAGTCGTGTACATGTGATTTCTAGGTAGTTTACCTTTCCAATCACTGACCAGACTCGGACCTGTTCAGCTTCAGCAAGGAACACGCCACATTCAGGGAATAGGAGCTTGTCCACATTTGAGCATTATTTAACTGTTAAACCACTCCCCTCCCCAATTTGAATTTGACCAGAAGTGCCCACCCTCCTACCTACATGAGTTGCCCATGAGGAGCAACTTCAGTCTTTCCCATTCATACCAGTAGACATTCATTTTTGTGTCTGTCACTGCCTTCTAACTTTTGATCCTATTTTGCCCATTCAGGATCAACAGGGCATGTGTGCAGATAGCTGCGTGTATCCTAAAAAATAAAATAAAATAAAACAATCAACCCCAGAAATGTGTAGTCAGGCAATTGCAAATTTGGTGGAGAAATCTGGTGAAATTGTCCACCCAATTTCTCTGTGCAAAGATAGGGTGAGGGTGTCGAGAAGCCATTTGCGCACAACTCTAGTTTGTAGTTCATCTTTGATGTTCCATGAGAAGCTGGGAGAAGGTGCACTGGTGTGGTTCGCCATGCTCTTCTGAAAGGAGGGAAGAAATGGCCAATGAAGAGGTTCTCCTGGTTCCCCCTTGTTAAGGAAAAAGGCTCTAACACCTTCAAGTCTTTTGTGGTGGGGTCAGGTGCACACAACCCCCTTCCCCCCAAACTGAAGCCCCTGGGGAGTTGCACACACACTCCCTGATACAAGTATTTAGGTATTCTAGAACCAAATACAGTGGTACCTCGGGTTAAGTACGTAATTCGTTCCGGAGGTCCGTACTTAACCTGAAACTGTTCTTAACCTGAAGCACCACTTTAGCTAATGGGGCCTCCCACTGCTGCTGCTCTGCTGGAGCACGATTTCTGTTCTCATCCTGAAGCAAAGTTCTTAACCTGAAGCACTATTTCTGGGTTAGCGGAGTCTGTAACCTGAAGCATATGTAACCCGAGGTACAACTGTAGATTGGGAAATACCTGGTAAACAGGAGGATAGAGTATGCATACCGCATATAAGCCGTTTCAAGCATGTATGAAAAAATCAAGTTAAACTTTTTTCTAATTAGGATTCAGTTAGCAAGGGCCGATTGGAGGGCATACGGCAGATCTAGATAATTTCAGCCGAGCTGATGTCAGTACAGAGCTTCAGTGCTGCGATTTGCAAAGTTTTGCCTGAGCTCCTGACATCAATAGGGCTCGCAAGGCTTCACTGCACAGCCTAGAAGCCAAGTATCATGTGCTGCAGGATGCTTCATATAATCAAATCATATACCACAGCAGCGCAGCTTGGAATAATAACTTTGAACAGATCAGCGTTGTCTGATTTCTACTCCTTCATTTTGAACCCACTTACTCTTTTCAATGAAACTGGGGATTGATGAGTAAAAGTGGAGGAATAGTTGACAGTTGATGGGCTTTGATGATTTCCCACTAGTTCTGATATAAGGTAATCTCAGTGACTCAGAGATTACCTCCCGGTGTTGCTTCTTACCTTATGAGAATGGAAAAGCTGTTAAAGTCACATTTCAGCTGGGTAATTAAAGAGTCCTGAAAAGCACTCTTTCTTTTAAGATGTTATCAGTCCTGCAGTGATTGGAAACTGTTTCAGAAAGCTTAACATCCCCAGATGGGTTTTTCCTAGGGTTGAAATTGAGATTTGGGGTGAGAAGAGTTTGGCTTTTCCTCTGCAGTATTTCTGTTTCCTTGGTTCAATATTTAAAAGCATCCAGACATTTAGGATTGGCTGCACAAAATTGAGACTGTCCTTCTATACTGCTATCAGCCTTCAAAGCCAGAAGGAATGTGAATGGTTACCATATGTGGGCATTAGAAAGGAAGGATTTTCAGTGTATATTCTCCATTCATCATCTGCAACCATCTGTAGACATTGCTTCCCATTGCTACCTCTCACCAAATTTAATAACATTACAATCAGGGCATTTCCACCTTGTGACCGATCATGCACTACTGCAGTGTGATGCTAATTTGGATGAAGCAAGGTTTTGCCCATGAAATCAGTCTGATTCAAACCTAAAAGCAAGGACTCAAAGCATCTTATTTTCTGAGCAATAATAAGTTAGGAGTTACAGGCACAAAAATGCAAAGAGCTGAAGCTGTGAGAGTTGGCATGCTCACCTGAAGATGAATGATAAAGCATAAAGGGCAATGGACTGGACTTTGTGGGATTGTCACACATAAAAGGCAGATCTTCTACTAGGCATACATTAAAAATGATCAGGGGGAAGAAAACCACTGACAGCAGTTATATATATTGAAGGGACACTTCTACAAAAACTCAGTGAAAGTATAACTAAGTATGATCAACAGCTTCAAAAGCAATCCTGAGAGGGAAACATCAAGGGTAAGTATAGAACAGAGGCACCAAGATTTGGCCAGGCAGAGGTCATGAGGGACCCCAGCAGTCAACTTCAAGAATCCAGGACAGAACTGAAGACAAAACCAGTGCATTGATTTTAGACCATGTTGAGCAATTCTATAAAAAGAAGGGCAGAAGACTGTAGTGAGACATGAAGGTCAAAAGATCTTTTGCAAGGCTGCCTCTTTTTTTATACTAAAGCTCTCTTTTTTGGGTCTGTTTTTTCCACTTGAGAATGAACTGGCCAGATCCACTGAGCATTTCTCACTTACTTTGGATAATGATTCTATAGTCTACACTAGGGGTTACCAAACGTTTCTGGATCTGTGGGTACGTTCACAAAACAAATAAACTGTTGTGGGCATCACATGCATACCACAGCCAAGCACACGCCACAACCTATTCTATTGGGTGAAACCAAATGCCTCTTTCATGCCTAAATGCACCCACAGGTGCCACGAAAGGCCTCTGTAGGCACATGTTGGTGCCACGTCAGCAACTCATTATCTATGCTACAAAATATCTTTAATTCCAGAGCAAAGTTTTCTACTTCACTCAGCTCGATCATTGTTATGGAGAATATGAGAATTCAGACAGAAGAAACTACACAGGTATTTGTCAACCGTGAATAGTAATATTTAATGGCATCATGGATTGACAGAGGTGAAGTTAACCAAATCAAGGGCCATGGGTTGGTTATATTTAGCCTAGTCAAGCATTCATCATGGTCTAAGCTAAATAGGAGAAGCTCTTCGAATCTCTGCTGCATAAAACAAATTATTCTTGTTTGCATTTTTGTCGTTCTTTGAATGTCTTTCCACTTGAATGCATTTTTCTTGAAAATTGGTGACCAAAACACTGCACTGTGTTACAGATGTGGCCTCATGAGGGTCTTGTACAAGGCAGCCAATGTTTCTTTATCCGTAGCAGAAATGCCTCGTCTAATGCTTCCAGGAATTAAATCTGCCATCTGTGTAATTCTGTCGGCCAATAGTCATCTTGTGATTAACCCGCTGTTTCCCATACTTCTGGTAACTGAGACATATTAGCTCTTGACTTAAAAACCACAGACATGCACTATTGTGTTGGGCAGGAAAAAATCGAGTGGGTTTTTCAGACAAAACCATCCTTTATTGCTCCACCTCTGAGCCACTGCAGCAAGACAACTACATGAGCTCAAAACACTGACAGTGAAACCACAGCACCACTGGTATGAAATGGTTTCATTTTTTTTATATAGCAAGAAATCGGAAGAGCCGCCCTCTGTGATTCTTCAAGAGTCTCTGATCTGAACCTGCATGTAAGTTGAAAGAGGCCTTGAAGAAATACCTCATGGAAAGTTCAGGAGTGACTTGCCCGCTAGGGTGGAGCTGCAGCAATAGCCTCCTGGCAAGTTGCTGCCACTTAGTGGGAGGGGAGAAGTGGGGCAGCTGTATGGGCACACGGGTAAGAACGCTGGATTGGTTCCACTGGTGTGTCTGCACAGTTCCAACCCTGCTGCCAACACACCCTTTCCATAAGCAGCAGTGGTGCCTCTGCCAGGAGGCTACTGCTGCGATTCCACAACACTGGGGAGGCTGATACTGGTTAAGGTAAAATAGTCAGCTTTCCATTGCATCCGAATGCCCCAATCACAGCAATATTGGAATGACCCATTCCAAACCAGGGGCTGATTGAAAAGAGCAGGGCCAGAGGAGTGGCTCACTCGGAGACCCAGCAGGCAGCCTCTTCTGTGGTTGGCTCCTTTGGGTTCAGAGACACTAGTGCAGCAAGGTAATTTTAGACCCTGCACAATGGTTTTACAGTGGTTTTAGGTAGTTTAGATGGTTGTGAACATACAATTAGCAATTTTCTTCATTCCCTCTCCCTCCCACCCCTCATTCCATGCTTTACAGCTGCGTCTACATTCCTCATGCGTTAGAGTGGGAAACAGTTTGCCAGAGCTGATAAAGAAATACTCTGCATATGCAGTTTCACATGTTAAATTCACTTAAAGCATGACTACTAGAACAAAATGGGGTTTGCTTCTGCTGCTGTCATGGTAAATACCTTTGCTTGGCAATAAACACGGTTTTATTGCAGGAAAAGATAATACAGTGGTACCTCTGGTTAAGTACTTAATTCGTTCCGGAGGTTCGTTCTTAACCTGAAACTGTTCTTAACCTGAGGTATCACTTTAGCTAATGGGGCCTCCTGCTGCCGCCGCGCCGCCGGAGCATGATTTCTGTTCTCATCCTGAAGCAAAGTTCTTAACCTGAAGCACTATTTCTGGGTTAGTGGAGTCTATAACCTGAAGCGTATGTAACCTGAAGCGTATGTAACCTGAGGTACCACTGTACATTTTAAAAGTAAAAACAACATGAACATCTGTAACCAGGTACATGCTTGATTGAGAGGATGCTGTGGACTGACAGTCCCAGTGAGCCCTGGCTGGATCAGGTTCTGGCATGAGAGTGTTTGCCCCTGCCCCTCTCTGAGGGTTCATTTGGGGGCCCCAGCACTTGGACCCTGAGGTCAGCCCCTAACTGCACCTGCACACTGCGCAGAGGTGGGCTTAAATGTTCAATTAATGTGTTTCTTGTGGGACGCCAGCAGGTGCCACACTAGAGCACCTGGCACAGTTTGAAGATTACTGGTTAGAATTATGTTCCCAGGCCTATTTTATCCTCTGTTGTGTCTAGTTGATGATCTTCCAGCCGATAACATATGCTATTTTTGTGGTGTTGTTTTCAAATGAAGGAAGACGGGTGGGACGTTGTCTTGGACTCAGAACCCTGTGGAACATTTGTTCAGACACAATAAAGGGAACTTGTGGGGAAATTAATACTGCTTTTCCTGAAGTATTAGCTGCCATGTGAAGAGTACTGATAAAGGACAATTGGGAGTGGTGAGGGATGAAGTGTAGACCTCAGAAACTCCACTGGCTATTGAACGAAATGCGTGAGTTAAAGCAGATGGACCTTGGAATTGGATGGAGTTCAGAGACGCTAGCTAGGTCTGTTCTAAATTTACTTTCTATTCTATATTTATGCATACATTGTTGATACTTCACGGTTTTACTTTTAAATTTTAATTTATTTTCTTGAATTTTATGGTTCTTTGTGGTGCACATTTATTGGTTTGTGTGTGTTCCTTTGCTTTGAAATTTTAATTTGTTTTCTTGAATGTTATGGGTCTTTCTTCTGTATGTTTATTAATTATTGTATGTTCCATCCGTGAACTGCTTAGAGATTGCTTATCTTTAGTGATATATAACCTACATATAAATAAAATAATATACAATATAAATAAATAAACTGGAGTGAAATGTCCCCCGAGTTCAGACCTGGTTTGCCTTGCCATGTCAATAAGCCTCTAGTACTGCTGCTGTCACCCTATTCCTTTCTCACGCAAACTTCCTTCACAGTGATGGCAGCAGAGATTGTGGGAACAGGTGAAGGGGCCTCCTCTAGGCCCTGAGACAGCAGCCTCCTGAGCACCAGGAACTATGGAGTATTCCCTCTCCATGGCTCCTGGTGCCTGGGACAACGTTGCAGCAGTATGCTAGGACCCAATGGAGTTTCTGTCTCTCACAAAGCTTCCCTTCCTGATTTATTACCACCAAGTTTAGATGAAAGGGAAAGGATTACAGAAATGTGGAGATGTTCAAACTGTTATGCTCCTGTTGATGTAACAGGGGCAGTGCCAACTGTAGGGTGGTTTTTTGGGTGGGGGTGCTCAGGCAAAGTACCTTAAATGGGCTTTCCTTCCTTGGTGGAGACCACTGTATTTGTCCATCACCTGAGCTGAGCCAGAGTGTTCCAGAGCTGGGCATTCAAAACAAAACCATTAACCCAGCAAAGTTCCAGAGGGGACTAAGAGACTTATATACTTACCACTGGCTCCTCTTCCAACAACTGGCAGCCAGACAGGCTGGACTTCCCAGCAGGTTCACTGCTGTTTTTGCTTTTGAGGCTTTGTGCACATGAGAAAGGGGAGAACTGAGGATCAAGGCTGAGTTTGGGATGCAGTTGGTTATTGGGGGGACCAGGTGAAGCATCTCTTAGATGGGGCTCTTTGGACTGCTGTGAGTTGTAGTGGGGTTGTCTGGGGGTCCTCTGAAGAGTCCCAGACCTCTTCCTCCAAAAACTCTGGGTCTGATGAGATCCTGATGACAATCACCCTCTTTCCATCAACCTCAAGTCATTTATCATTTTTCTCTAGGATAAATCCTCTTCATCTCCTGGAGAGAGAGAGCCAGGTATAGGCTAGGAGGGGGGTAGAATATTTTCACATAATTGTAATGATACTACTTTCTCCTAAGCTCAGTTTGACCCAAGCTGAAGAAGTTCGCTCAATACCAACATCCCCCCCTCTGTTTTAATAGTCATTTATTTTTAACTTGCTTGATTTTTGTATGTTTGTTGTAATTGCACATTTATATCAGCAGAAAAAGGCTAATGGTCAAGCATCTTAATAAGGAAATGCATTAATTATATATGAATTTCTTGACTTCAAATATCACTTTTGCTGTAATTGCCTCCTGAGAACTAATGGCACCAGTTCTTTTGTCTGCTGCTATGTATGTCGTGAAATACTAAATAAATCATCACATGCAAATATACACTTTTTAAACCTGCTGTTCTTTTTCTGGGCTTGAAATGTCCTGGGCAAAAATGAATTTCCACCGGTAATATCATCCAGTGATACACATAAAATAAATGGCAAGCAGTTTGACCTGTGGCGTGTTTTTATAATCAGCAGGTCAATGGGATGCTTCCTCTCTGAGAGAATAATTGTGACTGACGTATCTAATAAATGGTGAAGTAGGATCTGCTAAGGTAGTATATTTAGTGCGAGGCAGCCTTTGGTTCTCTAAAAGCTTCTGTCATTCTCTTCTCCTTGTCTGTATGAAACAGATGTTTTGCCCATAATGTCCCTAAGGGGATCAGGGTGTACTGATAGTTTTTGGTAAGGCTGATTAAAAAAAGGAGTATGTCAGTACATCTGAGACGGTTCATTTGAGGAGGGAACGCCTATGACAGGTCCGTCGCTAAGGTTCATACGCTCACCAAAAGCACCCACCCCTCTAGCAAGGGGTGTGTGTGTGGAAAACAAACGTTTGCACACTCCCACCATACCTACAGCATAATGTGGAATACAACTATATGTGGTCCTTCCTTGAAAAAAAATGAAAGCATTGCCTGAACTATCTGGGCATATAGCTGTTTCCCACAGTAAGTTGTAGGTTTGGTGGGACCACATGAACATTCTTGTGTTTCCCTCCATGCTAAGGGCTCATCCAGACTTATTTTTGTGGCATGCTTTCCAGACACAGGTCTGAGGTTTCCAGGTTTGTGTCTGGGCAGGTTATTATTATTTTTTTTAATCCTGCTGCTTTCCCTGGGGGAAAAAACGCTGTTTACCTCTAAATCAGAACAAATGTCAATCTGTGGAAAGTCCAATTGTCGTTTGTATACGCTTCAACATTTCTCTGATGAAAATAGTGGTGTCCTATTTAATTATTATTATTATTTTATTTATACCCCACCCATATGACTGGTTTGCCCCAGTCACTCTGGGCAGCTTCCAACATAATAAAACATTAAACATTCAGAAACTACCCTATACATGGCTGCCTTCAGATGTCTTCTAAAGGTTGCATAGTTACTTATCTCCTTGGCTCAGCGGGTCACATAACTCCATACCCTCTCTGATGAAAATAGGGATGTCTTAAGAAATGTCCTAAGTGGGACATTCAGGGATCAAATCAGAAACCCAGACAGCTTCTGTAAATCCGGGACTGTCCCTGGAAAATAGTGACATTTGGAGGGTCTGTTTTGTTCTGATGCAGCCAGTTTTCCCAGGAAAAGTGGTGGGACACCACTCAGACACAGAACTTGGAAAGTGAGGACTGGTGCCTGGAAAGCACAGGGCAAAAGGAAGTCTAGATGAGCCCCAAAAGAAAAGGCACTTGAGGTGAGCATGTGAGCAAGACTTGGGTAATGAGGTTTCTGACAGCTGCCACTCACACAGCCTGAAATGCCTCAGGCTACAAGGTTGTCACAGCACACAGAACTGCTGCAAGTAATGTCTGGATAGACATCCCAAAAGCTTTGGCTGAACTGGTATTGATACCATTAGTCTCGATAGTGGTAGCTGAAGAATTGTTTGCAATAATCTCTGTGGGAAAGTGCCGTAGACTATTGACCCATTTGAACATGAATGGCAGTGACAGCAAATCAGGGTTATATTGACTGCTGTGCTGGGGCAGTTCTTCCAAAGATGAAGTCATACAGTCATTTCAGAGGCATTATGAGAGTGCACTGGAGTGTTATATTATGACATGTGAGTGAGCTTCACAATAATAGAACTCTTTGGATTGCGTATGACCTTAAGTCTTCTATTTCCAAATATACCTTGCCTTGTCCTCTTATGCTGCCTTTAGTGAAACTTCCTTTATGTTTCCATCTCTCTCGGAGAAATTTGGATCTATATACTGCCTGCCTGATGGCAGAAAATCACTGCTGTATCAATATTTTTGCAGCTATTGTCTATTTATTTAACTCTTTTATTTAACAAAATGCACATGCTGCTTAATTGTAACCACTACTTGATATAGAACTGTGTTCCTGATTATAAAATGCTTTAGACTTTCCCAACATCTACCGTGATTGCTACCCAAATATGCTTTGTACCTTTAAATACTGTAAGTGGTTGTGTGTGGCTGTTTCGATTGCCTCCAACTCCAAGGAACTATTTGCAAGAAGAGGCTTTTGCTCCCCCCTTTGGTCTTTCTTGCCCCATTCTAATTGTTTGCTTCCATGGAAGCAGTGTCATAGCTGTCAACTTTTCCCTTTTCTTATGTGGAATTCTATTTGGAATAAGGGAATTTCCCTTAAAAAAAGGGAAACGTTGACAGCTATGAGCAGTGTTAGAAACTGAGATATGAAAGCTAGGAGCTACATGGCACCTTATACCTAGGTTATGAGTGCAACAACGGAATGTCTAGGCACACTTTCTTATAAATAGAATACAAAGCTGAAAATGAATGAACTGCAGCTAAAATATTATGTTCATTTTTCACAAGGTCTAGCCCTTCCCCTGCTTACCCCTCTAATATTCTCAAGAGGGTCTCTTTTCCAGTCTTCAGGGAGTAGCTGGAAGTGGGGAGGCAGAAAAAGGTCCTTCTTTCCTTCCACTCTGCAGTTTTACTCTGAAATCTTAGGCACAGTACTGCGCCCAGACCTCAGAAACTGCTCGCGTTAATGAAATTTCTTGTTGCAAAATGTGCCTAGAACAATGGGAGTTTCAAATGCTGCTGGGAAGTACCTAAGGAATCTGACAAATTATATGGATATCACAGTGGAAGTCAGATCTGGTATCTAGGGCTCCACCTTTCTTCCTGATTCCTATGCCCTTAAAATGTGTGTGACAGGTAGCCATTCAGTAGCTCTAGATTTACACATCTTAAGCACTGGAAGAGTGCACCTGTTGGATGTTTGTTGGTCTTGCAGCTATTTAGGCACAGAACCTCTGTTAGGGAGAAAATGTGGCAGTCTTAAATAGACTAGTGTCATTGGCTTGAGTTAAGCATTGAGCAAAATAGGTTTAATACATTATTTGGTGGTTATACTAGGTTAGACTTCTGGCACAAACTGTAAAATTTGATTTGTAAATCTGAAAATGCCTCATTGTTTCAGCTGTGCTGGAATGGAACAACTTTGGCATACCCTTCAACATCTGTCAGAGGAAAATAGGTACACTTGTTTTACATTAAGTGAACAGACCATTCATAGCATGGTAGTGATCAAGCCAAGTGAGAGAACTTCCTCGATGGGGCCTGGCAGTAGGCCCCGTTAAATCATTTTTTGGCACATTAACTTCAAAATATGCATTCCCCTTCAAAATATGCACTACAACCCCCCAAATTTTTTTCTTCACATTTAGACGTCGTAAACGTTTGTACAGTGTTCCTGTAATATTAATATTTTTTAAATGTTAAAATCCAACACACTAGTGCTATTATCTATTACCTGGCAACAAGATAATATAGTTTTGTGCTAAGCTTAAGCTCCAGGTATTTGGTCCAAAATTTGGTTCACAAAAGCAAATTATCTGCACCAGCCCAATGCAGATGTAACACTAGCCCTATTCAGGCATTCAGAAAAAAAAAATTGTGGGGTGGGTGATGGATGTGGGATATAGTGTAGATGGGGCCTCAGCCCCAAACCAGTATTCCCATCATTCCTGGCTTCATGCTGCCCCACGTTGAGTGGGGAGGACTGAGGGAGGAGTCTTATTCAGCTGAATATGCTCATAATTCTCCCTGTGATGGGAAACCCCGTGGAATCAGAGCTCCTGGTGATGAGAAAGATTCTAAGCACATTTCCCCAAATGCTTGGAAAGTCTTGCTTCAGACCACCTGGTTTGATGCAAGGTTGGGCCAGTGGGGAAGGGGGCTTGAGGGCAGGACTGCCCCGCACAGGCCTGTGCTTCTTCCATACTCTATCCCCCCCCCACACACTATTTGAAACCTTGAGGTTATCTCTAAAATAATTGCTAAAGGTTTGGAGCAGGCTTGTAAACCCCCCTCCACACCTCTTTCTCCCACTGATGTTAAACATAGTCTGCCAACTAGCTTGAAACCCCAATTTGAATTCCATTTATTAGCTAGCGTTAGTTAAGCCTTGTTATCAGAGATTTTAACCATGGTTAATGACAAGGAGGGAAAGGAGAAAGAAATTTGGCCAGAGATGTAATGAGGGTGGGGGAATGCAAGCCCCACAATGCACTGCTGATCACTTAAGTCATACCTGCGAGGTTAGCAGTTAGGTTTGCAACGGGCCATAGCGGGAATGAAAAAGTACTCTCTTTTTTTTAAGAATAGGTAAAGTTGGGAGGGTATGCCATGTATGTCTTGCTACAAAACTAAGGCAATTAGTTGTTCCGTTTTTCCTTCTTGGAGCTATTCAGCATGTTCAGAAAAATCCTGTGATGCAGCTCTTTTTGAACTGTACTACTTCAGAATGCAAATGGGAGATTGTTTTTGAATGCCTGTAGGCACTGCCATTTCCTTTCTATCCATCACACAATTCCTAGCTTTTATTAGCAAAGGACTGACTATTACACTGCCAGTCATGTGCTCCCATCTGCTCTAGTCTGTGACTGCTACAAACTTCCGCTGACTGAGTGGCAATTTTGACAACCATGCTGCAGGCTGGCCACCCAAAGTACGCAATTTATTTATGTATTTATTTTATTTCTAGCGCATTTATATCCTGCCTTTCCTCTAAGGAAAGTGCAATGTGCATGGTTCTCCCTCTCCTCATTTTATCCTCACAGCAACATTTAACCTGAGAGATGGGGACTGGCCCAAGGGACATGCAGTGAGCTTTATGGCTGAGTTGAACCCTGGTCTGCCAGGTCAAACACTCTTAACCACTACAATATAGGGAATTTTGCAACAAAATGATCAACTTGTTTGTTAAAAAAAATAGTAATAGGAGTGTAAAAGAAAGGATCTGCCTCTCTTTTCAATATTACAGTTTAGTTTAATAATTGCACCTTTAAAAAGACTGGCTGGGTTTTCTCCTTTGAGAAATGTGTCATTCTTATTCCCCTTTTCAGTTCTAGGATAGATGTCCTTGACATGCTAATGATCCATACCTGCTTATTATTTAATATGAATTGCACCAATTTTGCCTGCCAAGGCATTGAAAGAACATTCAGATTTGCTAGTCTAGGCTATGATGGATGCAGTTATGATTTCAGTCTTTTTTCACAGTCCATCAGCTGAACAATGCACTTTGGCAACAGATATTTAGAGCAGCCCCCCCCCCCCCGGTCACCTTACTCCACTTATGACCTGCGTGGCTGTTTTCAGAGAGGGAAAAGTAACCAACAACGGGTGTCAAATTAGAGAAATATATATTCTGCCTGCTGGTAAACTTCCCAAAGCGTGGTCCTTGTGTAAATAAACTACCATACTTTGACCACAGGCACTGCCTTATTAACTTGAAAACAATGGTGTGGCGGTACACTGTGTATAATACAGCACAGTTACAATTATTACTTTAAAAATAATTACAATATCCTTCAGGCTCTTACGCCACTTGCAGCGCATGTATACTTTTGCCAGCTCTCCTGCTCACACAGTACCCAGCAGGCACCACCAACACTAGGGGCCCGAAGACCCCTTGGCCCCCTCAATCTTGAGGCAGACCTGCACACATCACATGTGTGTGGCATTGCCGGTCCAGTGGGCAGCTCCTCCAGAGTGATTGGCCTCCTCCGTTGTGCACGATGCATGATGCACGATGCATTTCATATCGCATACTTGCAATGGGCCCTCTCAATTTGGGGGCAACCTGGCACCTCTGGTACCCGCGATGTTTGTCAGGGCTCTCCTTGCAAATCTGTCTTGGAATAGAAGTGAAGTTGAAGAGCAGCCTCTCCCAACCTGCTGCCCTCTAGATATTTTAGACTGCAAGCTGCATCAGCCTCAGTCAGAAGGACATTTCCCCACTGGGCTCCTCAGACTTAGAGTTGGCCTGGACTGTATGTGAATGTATAATTGCAGCCTCCATTTTCAAATCTTTGCACAAAGTTCTGATGTTGAGAATATGACTGGAGCATCGGGGGCTGGACCTTTAGTGGGACACTGCCCCACTAATCTCCATCTGCCGTCAGCCACTCTCCATTTCCCTTGACTAGTCCAAGGAGTGACACTGCCTGTCAGGTTCCTAACCCTTAGCCTCAGGGCTCATCCACAGTAATTTCCCTCTGCACTTTCTAGGCACAGGTCCACACTTTTCTGGTCCATGTCCTAGCACTTGCCCCACCAAAAACCCCCCATTCTTTAATGCTCTCAGGAATCCACAGAAAACCCATGTTGCTGTTTGTTCCAATTCAGGACTAAAGAATGGTTTTTCTTGGGGAAAGTGGTCAGAAACAGTCGGGGAAAGTGCAGGGCTGTATCTAGAAAGTGCAAGGGGGCAAAGTGTGGACGAGCCCTCAGTGTGGTGACTTAGGAAGATAAGGGCAGAACTAGAACTTGTTAGCACCACTTGCAAGTAGCTCTGGCTTTGCCTATGGTTGGCCTCTGAGCCTTCTGTCCTACTAGTCCCAGTGGAGGCAACTTCAGAAATCCACTTTCCTGTGGAAAGTCCAGATAATGACCTTAATGTTTCCCTTTCTCTTGTTACAAATTAGGTCAAAA
Organism: Podarcis erhardii; assembly: GCF_964252035.2. NCBI lineage: Eukaryota > Metazoa > Chordata > Lepidosauria > Squamata > Lacertidae > Podarcis > Podarcis erhardii. The sequence continues at coordinate 48,394,559 of NC_138497.1, read as the reverse complement.
ATAAAACAAAAGCAAAGCCAAGTAATTTTGGTACTTGAGGTGGGAAATCCAAATAGCCCTTCTCCTGATAAATAGCTGATGATTTAGCAGTCTTAATTGGCTGCCTGAGGTTGCCCCCTCGAGACTGTCTCAATCTGTGGCCAGAAATGAAAGGTGTTCTCCGTTGCACTCAATTTCGCCTTTTCTTTTTTTTTTTGCAAAAAGCGGTGTGCTCTTCTGTTCTTAAGCGGTTAAATCTCTGCCTGGTCTGTCAGGGCTCCTAGTTGGTTGCTTATTTCCTTCAGTCCAAACAGAAAATAAGCATTAGGCACCAAAGTGGAAAAATTGTGGAGTGAATAAACAATTCCAAGACGTCGTGTTCCCTTCACAGAGTAATGCATGTTGGTCAATAGAAGGGGTTTTGTGTTCTGCTCAGCATCTTTCCAGATATTGAGTCCCCAAAGGATATTGGGATGATTTCTCCTACATCTATAATGAAATCACCTCAGAGATAGAATGTGGCAGTTCTTTAATATTACAAAAGAATTTCTAAGCCCTCTCTGCACTCTGCATTATCCCCTGGGGCCTACAAGTAGGCAGCCTTCATTGTTAGCTCCCACAATTCTTTGTGAATCTGCAAGAACAGAAAACGAATTATTAAGAGAAAATGTAGCAAAGTCTTCTTAGAACACTCCAGCTCTTGTAATGGTATGGGCATGAAAGGGTAAAATGGCTGAGGTTTCCTGCAGCTGCTACTTCCATTCATCACCACCACTTGTTGCAAAGCAGCCTTTGCTAACCTGGTGCCCTTCAGAAGTTTTGGAGTACAACTCGCGTGCTTGAGAAGCATATGTCACATCTGTTGTTCATAGGTTCAAAAGGGACATATGCTTAGATGCTTATTTATTTAACAAGATTTAAAATTGCTTATATCAATAACATTTCTCTAAGTGATTTACATAAAATGTTATAAAATATTCAGTAAAATAGCAGTAAAAAGCACCTTTAAAACAGGAAACACGGAAGCCACCCAGAGTGGCTGGGGCAACCAATCAGATGGGCAGGGTACAAATAAAACTTTTCCTTTCTCCTCCTGTGAAGAGGCTGCATCCTAATGTTTTAATGTTGTATTTTAATCTTTTTTAAATTATATTTTAATCAACTTGTTTTTATTATTGGTTGTTAGCCACCCTGAGCCCGGGCTTGGCTAGGGAGGGCGGGGTATAAATAATTTTTTTAAAAAATTTATTATTATTATTATTAAAGCAACAACAACAACACAGCTGTACCTTGGTTTTCGCACAGCTTAGTTCTCAAACGTTTTGGCTCCTGAATGCTGCAAACCTTGAAGTGACTGTTCTGGTTTGCAAACTATTTTTGGAAGCCAAATGTCCAATGCAGCTTCTAATTGAGTGCAGGAAGCTCCAGCAGCCAATCAGAAGCCACACCTTGGTTTTTGAATATTTTTGGAAGTTGAACTGACTTCCAGAACGGATTCCGTTTGAGAACCAAGGTATGACTGTTATAATAATAATGTAGCAAAATAAACATCTGGGCTGAAAGGAAAAACTCCAGCAGCGTTGAGGAATAACAAAAAGGTGTTTATTGCTACCAATAAAGGCTCAGTGGGATCACTCTCCGAAAGCTGAGCGAGCCCAAAAGGGTGGGGCCTGGTAATATACCGGTACATAGCTGTTATCTGTTAAAGCAATACATATGCACAAACTTCCTCCAATCTAAAGTTACAACACAATAATAATTATACCATGTATGGTCTTTCTTTCATTACCTATTCATTGAGCAAGCGAACAAAGAACTCTCTCTCTAAGCAGTAGGCACGTCTCCCTTCATATGTAGGCGCTTAGGAATGTGCTTACAACCTTGGGAGAAAAGCTGCTCCTAGTACAAGATAAGGCACAAGGCCTCTAGCCTGGCGTGTTAGCTGAGCTTATAGGTCTCTATGAGCGTCAATAATATTACTGCTACATTATCAAAATATAGATTTTAAACAACAAAATTACATATGTGCGTAGGCTTGCTTCTTTTTTTTTAAGCAGGAGTCAGTAACCAAAGTTCCCTGGGTAGAGGATTTGACTGTTAAAACCAGTGGGTAGGCAAACTAAGGCCCGGGGGCCAGATCCAGCCCAATCACCTTCTCAATCTGGCCCGCAGAGGGTTAGGGAATCGGTGTGTTTTTACATGAGTAGAATGTGTTCTTTTATTTAAAATGCATCTCTGGGTTATTTGTGGGGCCTGCCTGGTGTTTTTTCATGAGTAGAATGTGTGCTTTTATTTAAAATGCATCTCTGGGTTATTTGTGGGGCATAGGAATTCGTTCATTTTTTTCCTTCCAAAATATAGTCCAGCCCCCCACAAGTTCTGAGGGACAGTGGACCGGCCCCCTGCTGAAAAAGTTTGCTGATCCCTGGTTAAAGCACTCCACAAATTGTAGCTCTGTGAGGAGAACAGGGGTCTCCTAACAACTCTAAGCAGCCTTAATAAACTACAGTGCCCAGGATTATTGAGAGGAAACCATGACTGTTTAAAGTGGCATGATACTGCTTTAAATGCGTAGTGCAAGTAGGGCCACACTGTGCAGTATTGGAACAAATGTACACCACCAGGTAGAAATATATTTAATTCCCAACACATCACCATTTCTGATTGATTAGTACAAGAAACATTTCTTCCAGAACATTGTCAGAGGAAAAGATAATAATAGAATTTCACATAGTGTAATTGAAGACCACTTGCTTGCTTGTCAATTCTTTTCTTTACACTGGCTTTCAATGTGTCTATTCCGCAATATTTGCTGTGCTTCCAGCTGTGTGAAAACAGTTTTTACATGTTCTGTTGAAAACAGTTTTTACACGTTCCACAGTTCATCCAGAAGGGGAATAGTACTTTGGTTAATAAATTTACAGCCTGATTTTATGCATGCTTATTCTGAAGTAGGTGTATATAAGATTGTGGTTTGCTTTTTTTTGTGTGTGTGTGTCCACAGGATTGCAGATTTAATTGGGTGAAGGTTAAAAGTGCAGCTTGGAAGGGTGTCAGGCAGTAACTTGAGCTGGTGTCTGGGACACAGTTTTAATGAGGATGGCACTTTTGTGAGGTATATCTTTTGATCTGGGCAATATATTCGTTATTAATTTCAGACTGAAAACATTTCATGAGGACAACAAAGCATTACTGGCAAATCTGAGCTCCTGTAATATGTCTTTCCATTTAACCCACTGTAAACTGACTTCCAAAATCTCCCATTAAACCCAAGGACAGACATCCAAAACACGTTTCTTGTTGAAATGCTTCCAAAATAACTCAGTTACATGACAGACTCCGTTTTTGCATTGTACCTGCTGAATGTGGCCCTTATTTGAGAGAGCAACGCAGCTTTCCAGAGACATTAATTTACCATGTGTGTGTGGCATACAAACTATTTTGATGATGAAAGGCCTTTGCGTAACTGCAGGGAGATCTAAAAGCTACTGTGTCTTTCTTTTTGGAAGGCAGGCTTTTGGATGTGGTGCCCCAGGCAACTAGATAAAACGTGTATCTTGAAATGGGTGGCATTGTTTGCTGCAGATGTTTTTGGTTATTTATTTGCTTTTTAGAATCTCACCTCAGTAAGAGTAGATGTGGGATTGGGTAGTTTCTATGGCTACCAAGAATACACAGTATTGCTAGAAAGATTTTTTTTTATTTATTTCTGCTGGAATAGGCACAGTTTTAGCTTGTTTCAAATCACAGGATATAGGACAAAAGCTTGGAAAATCAGCTTCCTCTTGCCCTGTCTTTTAAATAAGTGGGCTGCAGTAACAGCCCATGAGGAAGAAGCACATATAGCCTGCAAAAGTATAAAGATCAGCATGTGGACAGTTCACACATAATGCTAAACTTTGGTTTAGTCAGTGGAGGATGTTCCTTTCGGGCAAATGAGGCCTGCATGCTGCTCTTCCTTGGGACATGCTAATCTTTTTATTCACATGCTAGGATGGGTCGGATTTGATGCCATTTGTGAAGCAAGTCCCAAGCAGCAGGCAGGCAAAGAACACACTGCTGAAGATCTTGTCAGTTCAAATTGATTTCAGAGCCCTGGAATTGAAGGAATGCGGTTTGTGCAAAAATTCAATCAGTCCAACTGAATTTTATTTGGCTCCTGAACAAAATGCCAACAGTCCTTTCGTCTGAAATCCACACTGGCAAATGGAGCACGAGGCCTTTCCGCCACTGGACGAGCAAGAGACGTGCTGTATACCTAAGTGCTTGTAAAGCTCTATAAACACAGTGCCAGCACAGAGGTGACTGCCTTTATCTCACAAATGTTGACATTAGCCATGTTTGCATGTAGTGCTAAGCCAAAAATATTGTCTGAGACACACAAGTGGTCTCCCTCCCCTCCCTTTGTATAAACAGCAAAACAAGCCCAAATAACCAGCCCTTAACTATAGCTTCCTGTTAGTATGCTTCAAAGCAAGCCAAGCACTCAGCTACATTAGTCAAAAAACAGTGTTCTGAATGTGTTATAAACATGCAACACCAAATGGCGTTGGAGAGCAAAGAAAATTCTAAGCAATTTTCCATAGTGTTTTTCTTTTGTTATAGCAATTTAATTTCTGACTTATTTATAGTGGTTTTTTCCTGTGTGTAGATCCATCCCAAGACAAACAGTCCACTTTAAACCATGACTTCACATCCTGGGTTGTTTTGAAACCATTGACTAGTTTCTGGGTTAGTGCATAATGGGAAGCTGTGGTTGAGTACTCAACCCTGTGTACCGAGCATTTTATTCTGAGCTTTCTCAGACCAATTTTGTGCCAACTTTGAGTTATTGCATTTTACTGCCACTGGTCATGTCTTGTGAACCAACAGCACAGTATTATTACTATTTTGGTGAAAGTAGCTCTAGTCCTGCAGAACCAGCAACCTAAAGGTCATATTAATGATACTCTTTTTTGTTTTTAAGTGTTAATTCTTAGTGTGCACATGTGCATCTGAGTAGCTCCATATACAACTTTTCAGTAAATACTACTATCTTCACTGCTACCTTGAATAGATTCAGGGTGCAGGCTGAACTGTTTGCCTTCCTGGGGATAGCATGAGAATGTGGGGTGCTAACTAGGTATAAAAGTGTAGGGAGAGAAGCAGAAAGAGGGGACACCACCTGGCAATGAAACACAGTGAAAGGCAGAGCATCAGTGATGGCAGGGGATATGAAGAACAGCACTCGTGATGGAGGCACCAGAAGCCTCTCATACCTGGCTGCCTCTGCCTCTACCACTGTCACACTTACACAAACATACGTGCACTAGCCCCCCCCCCAACACTCTTGTGGCCATTTTGGTTCCACTATGGGAACTGCATTCAGTGAGGCGTTCATGTTATGCACCTTGGGGTGCCTATCAGGAACCATTGGGGCTGAAGCCAGATGTAGACAGGTGTATGCAGATTTTAGGGTTAGGAGGGTAAGGGGGACTAGAAAAGCAGACTAAATCAAAGAAGGAAAGGGGGGCCCCAGACATAGACAGGTGCAGCTTACTGACTAAGGACAAACAGTGACAATATTTTAAGGTAAAATCAACCCTGCTGGTCATTATTCTAGAACTGCCATGTATGCCCGGCTCCAGCAGAAGGGACTGTGAATGTATTTTTTAAACTAAGGGGCTAGCAAATAAAGCTTGCGGGTGTGGAAGGAATCACCCACTGTCTGCTCATAGCTGTCAGTGCAAGGGTGTATGGATGGATCTGAGGTGGCGACTTTCAGATGTCACTTTTTATTGCATTAACAAGTGACATGTAGAATGAACTCACATTATAAACAAGGAACTTACGGGGTGGCGTTCAGTGCTGCACTATTAAGAATGTTCCATCTGCACAAGCATTTCAGAAATCCCCTTCTTCTCCCTCAGGCACTGTTCTGGGTGTTCTTCTGACTGCCCCCCAAGCCAAATTCAGGGGGTGCAGGGGCAAGGGGGGAGATACCCATTGTGCAATGGGAAGTCCTTGTGCAGAGCTTTGACTGACAGAGCTTCCCAGGTGAATACCCCCCCCCATAGTGTTGTATTTCACAGAGTGTGCTCCACAAGCAATAATTGCATTTGTGAGAAGATCCAGCACAGTGTGGATCTGTCCCCATGGAAGCCATTTTGTGCTCTTCCACACTCCCACAGTAGCCATTTTGTGACTGGTGCCCACGGCACTCTCTCAAAATTTGCAATGTGCCCTCTGGCCCCAAGAAGTTCGGAAAACCCTCGGATCCCATATATGTTAAAATATAGCAGGGGGAAAAATATCTAACTGAGAAACATTCTTTTCTTTTCCTCCCCACTCCCAGCCCCCACAAAAAACAAAACAAAACAAACTCTCCTGGAGCTACAACACGAAAGTAGCAGTACGACGGGTCCTTGCAGAATTACAGAAAACCTTTGGCAAGCTGGGGACAATCCATGGCTGTCTCTTGCCTACCGTTGAATGTAGTGGGTAAAGTTGGAGCTTGAATCCTGTAAAGAAACTTTTACTGTTTATACATTGTTTTGCAATTACTATTAATTTTGTTTCTTAAAATGTCAAACCTGCACCTGGGATAAGGCTGACAAAAAGACCCAGCCGAGAGAATGCCAGCAAGCATGTTCTGATTTCTAATTTCACTTAGTTCATGAGACTAGAGATACAGTTATGATTCCTCCTCTTTGCTTGGGACTTTAACATGCAAGTCATATCTGCCCTTTGAGCTATGAATTCCGATGTGTTTATTCCCTACTTGGGCACTCCCCCCCCCTTTCCTTTTTTGTCAGTCAGCCACACAGACTTTGCGGTGGGGGGACGGGGACTGACACCCATAATCACCCAAAGCTCAGCAGTGAATCTGAGCCATTGTCCTACCCCTTGCCAAGTCTGAAGTGCCTTTTGCCCTTCCTGGGGGAACTAATCACTCTGCACCCAGCTGTTGCTCAGAACAGACATGAATCACTGGGAGGAAGAGAGCTTTGAATGTAGGTCATCCGAGTTCAAAGGGAATAAATGAGCAAATGGAGATGAATTAATATGCCTGGTGTGTGTGTCTGCTGATAGCATGAGTGTAGGTACGATGAAAACACTTGCATATGTTAATAAGGTCCCAGCCCTTACACTAGGGCTCCGTTTGCCTTCAGATGTTGTGCACGCCAAAGCACAGACACAGACAACGTGTCATGGCAGGAGCTAATGCACAACAAGACTTGCGGGTCTAATAACCACAGAAGCTCCCCAATGTTTAATTGCAGATAACTCTAAAGGAGGAATTTGATCTCCCCAGTTTGTACAATTAATAAAGGACGAAGCTCAAATAAATTTCCTTTCAGGGCCTCACCTTTAAAAGATTCCACTCCTTGGTGTACTCAGTGCCTGCCAAATCAACTCTTCTCCTCTGAATCTTACAGGCAGCGGCTGTTTTAGGCGCATCCAAGAGTGTCACCCTATATCCACTTGTCTGGGAGTAGGCCTGATTTGTGTCTCGGTAAGCAGGTGCAGGATTGCACCATTAAGGGATATGTATTTCTTAGTACAGTGGTACCTCGGGTTACAGACGCTTCAGGTTACAGACTCTGCTAACCCAGAAATAGTACCTCGGGTTAAGAACTTTGCTTCAGGATGAGAACAGAAATCATGCTCCAGTGGCACGGTGGCAGCAGTGGGAGGCCCCATTAGCTAAAGTGGTACCTCATGTTAAGAACAGTTTCAGGTTAAGAACGGACCTCCAGAACGAATTAAGTTCTTAACCCGAGGTACCACTGTAAGTTATTATGATGAACTTCTTTTAAAAAAGTGTGCTGAAGTTGAGCCTTTCCCTTTTGAAGCAGGAGCAGCCATGTAAACCCAGATCCAGATTGTACTCCTGATCTAGATTGTGGCCCTGCATAAGATACCCACCAGAAAACACCCTCCCTAGGCTGCTCCCCCCCCCCTAAAGATGCTGCTTATAGCAAACAGGAGCTTTGGAGGCAAATTGGAGGGGAGTGGCATTTTTTGCGGGGGGATAGGGCCCCTAATCCAGATAAGAAGCATAATCCGCATTATAATCCTTTGTGTGCTTTCCCTTCAATCCCTTCCCAAAGCATACCTTTTAAACATTATGCTGCTTTATGCAACATACCCTTGCCCCACATTTATATTCACATTGAGACTAGGTTGTAGGTCTTCCTAGGCAATCTGTTGTTGTTATTTGCATTTATATCCCACTCTTTCTCCAAGGAGCTCAAGGTCTTCCCCCTTCTCCATTTTACCCTCACAACAACCCTGTGAGGTAGGCTGACTGTGGCAGGCTCCAGATCACCCAGCGAGCTTCATGCCTGAGTGGGGATTTGAATCCTGGTTACCCAGGCCCTATTCTAAATACAGTTGCATACAGGCCAGTTGTTTTTCTTGTTTGAGGTCCCACGGCTGTTCTAGTGAAACAGTAGCTGTGGCTTCCTTGCTGATTCTGCTAGCCTCTCTGGATTTACAATGATCAGAATAGGAAGCAACCTCCCCAAATAAGTGCAGTATGGATGTGAACTACTCACCTGCTGAGCGCTGATCACTGCTTCCGCCTTCTGCAGTTCAGGTGGAGGGAAGCAGAAATGTGATTCTTAACACATGTTTGAGTTCAAACAGTCTGCTGTCCAAAATGTTACTTTTGGCTCTTTGGCTAACATTATATCCTGCAGGAGTCTTGTGCTCAGCTGCTTCCTGCTGGGATTTCATTTTTGATGATGCTGTAATACTGGCAGGGGTCTGCTGCAGTTTTGTTCTGCATCCAGTATGCCCAGCCTAAGCTCTTAGTTATTCCATCCGTGTTCTTTTGCGTCTGTCTCATTTCTCTGTGGCCAGATGTCATCAAGGAAATGTACAAACTGTGAAACTCGTCAAGAAAAGGGAAAAAGTGTATCCTCCTCGATTAATCTCTTTTTTCCTTTGCCCTTCATGCTACTGCTAATTTCTGAAGACGTGCTCTTAACTCTGTTCACCACCTTTCTTCAGTGTCAATTCATTTGTTGTTGTTTTTAGCAAATCAAGACTGCAAACCTGTGTGCACTTACTTGGAAATAACCCCATTGACCTCAGTGGGAATTCTGAGGATCAAGCTATATGTACGTAGGAGCAAGCTATATGCACCCATTTAAAAACTTAACAGGAAAGTCAAAAGTTTTTTATTTTGTTTAAAAAGGATTAACAACACAGAAAAGCTGTAGAGGGATCAGAATCATGGAAATGTATACATACCGGATTTCAGGGAGAGGCAAGGAGGATATAGCGGAAAGTATTTCATGCAGTTAGGATGACTGATCTTGTCATAATCCTTCACAGTTGTGAGAGTCCTGAGTTACTACAGATTATCTCCAGTTTGGAAACAAATTTCACTCTACTGCATAATTTCCCATCTAAAAGACAAATGGAGCTCTTCTATCTTTTGAGATATATTATTATGCAGCCTAATGTGTTTTTATATACAATGTAATATACATCAATCTTCCTGTAGCTGTATAATGCATATATTATATACACAGAAAGTCTGTATAATGCTCAATATATTAAAAAAAAAAAGGAAATACATTACGCTCTGTGACAAGTGTAGTAAATCACAATTGATTTGAATGTGGCCTTTTCAGACTTCCTTTGAATGCTATTCTTATAGCCTGAACCTGTGACCTTTTTTTTCCTTGGGAGAAAGTCCCATTGAATAGTGTGTGTACAAGTGCAATCTGAAGATGCAGTCCTATACACACACAATAATAATAACTTAAGGACTGGTTGCATCTGGGGAAAGCAGAACCTTTGCTGTATGTGATTTAAACATATGCCTTTGGGAATTGGCATTTTTGGGAGTAGAGTATTAGATTAAGTGCCTTGTGGCACCCCCATTTAAAATTTCCTTACCACTAATTATGAAATGATAATGCCTTGGCAGCATAAAAGGGCCCTAGTATTGAGAAGATCATCAAGTGCGTACATAGGGGGTAAGTGCTTTTGAATGGCTCTATAGTCAATTTAGACTGATCAGCTGGCCAGCACTAGAAGTATCTAATGCAAGAGGCTTTTCTTTTCCTTATGCTCATGCATATAAACAAGCATTTGGCATTCTCTCTCAAGGAGGTCTAGTAACAGATGTGCAGAAGAGGGGGTTTCAGCAGGTGTAGCTTGCCATGAAAGTTGCACCTGCTTATATTTCTTCTTCTGGACAACTATTAAAGAGGCAGCATGTATGTCCTCTTTTGACCATGTTATTCCTAGCCCTGCTGTCAAAAGCTTGTTCCCTTGAAGTATGACTATTTATACAGGCGCATCACTGATACTGATTTGGTTTAAAAAATAATAGAGAGTTATCATTCGCTAGGGTTCACCTAATGAGCCCCAATGGCGGAAAGCCCTGTCCAAGGACTTCTGCTAGTGCAACAGAGCTCCCTGCTCTTTTCCTCCCATGTGCCCCAAAACTGCCTCTGGGAGGGCAGGAGAAACCACCCCTGAACACTGCTGAGGGGAAGGCGATTGTTCCATCTGCACACTGCATGCATGGGGCGGGGGGGGGTAGGTTGCATGGGAGAAGAGGGGAAGAAAGTCCCATTGCACAAGCTGAAGTCCTTGTGCAGAGCTTCCACTGATGAGTCTCTCCCATAGTCTCCCACCAGCCTACCCCCTATATATTGGTTTCCTCAGAAAATGTGCAGAAGAGAATGATGTTCCCTGGGAGAAGTCCTTTTACTTCCACACTCCAGTGCAAGGTTTTCCAACTTAGGTCACATTACCACAGCTTCCCTGCCAGTAATGTTTTTCAAGGCTAAGACTCTTAAATCTATTGTCTAGATGCAAAAAGAACCTAGACAGCATCTTAAAAAGTAGAGACATCACCTTGCCAACAAAGGTCTGTATAGTAAAAGCTATGGTTTTCACAGTAGTAATGAATGGAAGTGAGAGCTGGACCATAAAGAAGGCTGATCGCCAAAGAATTGGTGCTTTTGAATTATGGTGCTGGAGGAGACTCTTGAGAGTCCCATGGACTGCAAGAAGATCAAACCTATCCATTCTGAAGGAAATCAGCCCTGAGTGCTCACTGGAAGAACAGATCCTGAAGCTGAGGCTCCAATACTTTGGCCACCTCATGAGAAGAGAAGACTCCCTGGAAAAGACCCTGATGTTGGGAAAGATGGAGGGCACAAGGAGAAGGGGACAACAGAGGACGAGATGGTTGGATAGTGTTCTCAAAGCTACCAGCATGAGTCTGACCAAACTGCGGGAGGCAGTGGAAGACAGAAGTGCCTGGTGTGCTCTGGTCCATGGGGTCACGAAGAGTCGGACACGACTAAACAACAACAGATGCAAATAAATGCAGAAATTTCTCAGCTGTATAATCTCTGACATCAAAATTTGTTTAAAGTGTTGTATTTGTGCACAGTCTTGTTTTCTCTCTTTATATTTTCATATTTCAGAAATAGAAGTTCACATTTAAAGACATTTAAAAGTCAGAAGCTAAGCTTCCTACTCTGTTCCTGGCCAAAGGTGCTTATGGTGGAAGGTGAGAGAGATCTGATGCTCTTTGAAGCAAGAATACATGTTGATTTGCAGACAGTCATCATTACATGCTATTAATACACCAGATGTCCTTAACATTTGTCTAAGAGGCTATGGTTAAAGCACACTTCATTTATGTGGAAATGCATAATGGAGATTTTGCAGGTTTTCAGCAAGCAAGCAGCTGAAGTTTCTAATGGTGATTAATCCAGGCAGGTTAGCAGGGCAAGAAAAAACTCATCTGGTAGGTCCCTGTGGCATAAAACCTGAGCAATGAAGATGAAGGGTTAATGAAAAATAAAGAACAGGACTACTAAAGTTAGTAAGCACATATGTAGAATGGAGCGGGGGGAAATAGTTTTTGAAGTGATTAAAATAAGAGCAAAATGCTGTATGAGTACATGCTGCTAGATGAGAATTTCATAATCAGAGACTCTGTTGGTGGTTGTAGGGCTACGTGGCTGGTTCTTTTGGATGTTCTGAAATGGGGTTTTGTCCAATGGTGATGTGATGTTCTGGGAAAAAGAACAAGTCTACAAATTATGAGATCATCCTCTGTGTGTGAAAGTACAAACAGTCTACTGGAGAAAATGTGGACCTCTCCATGGCACTTAACCAGTAATACAAGTAATTTCCCAAGATTGAATGAAAGTGTATTTTGCTAATGTCCCCTGCCAGGCTTCTATGTTCCTTTTTCCATGTTGTGCCATATACACAGTCACTCAAGAAACGGGTGGGGTGGAGGGGCAGCTGGGACATCTACATTAGCTGAAACAGCTGGCTTGTCTTTTGGTCTCCATAGAAACACCTTTTATTTTCTGTTTTGGCAGGGATCATATTCTGAGGTAATTGAATTAATCAAATGCTATCTTTCTCAGAGCAAAGCAATTGTTTTGCAAAGCTAATATCTCTCTCTGTGTGTGCGTGCACACACACCTGTTTGATAGAGAGGAATACTGCAGAAGTATAGACTGTGATTTCTTTGTTTCATGAAAAGGATCCTGACAGGGCACGGTGCCCATGTTTCATGTCCTTTATATCTGTCAAGAGATGTACTAAAAATCATAGCAATAGCTTTTTAAAGCCCTTGCAAAAGCTCCCCCCTTTTTTCAGCTTATATAAATGTCTAGATGGAAGCTGGTATCAGTATTCTGTAACATCTGTTCTACAATGGTCTTTTTTTGCACTAGAGCAGTGTTTCCCAACCTTGTGCCTCCAGCTGTTTTTGGACTACAATTCCCATCATCCCTTGCCACTGGTCTTGCTAGTCAGGGATGATGGGAGTTGTAGTTCAAAAACAGCTGGAGGCACAAGGTTGGGAAACACTGCACTAGAGGTCATTGGCAAGGAGCCTTCGAATGACAAGCAAAATAATATTTTACAGTAACTTTAATTAAAGGATTTCAAAGGGCTTTTAAAATTCACACTAATTAGGCCCGACAAAGATTCCTAAAAAGCAGGTAATAACTGTTGTAATAACTTAAAAGTATGCAAGCATTTTTTCTAAGCTGTTTCTAGAAGCCTACAGCTTTTACAAATGATAAAAGGAGGAGGAATACATGTACTTTTCACATGGTAGAAGAGAGGCTTAGAAGCCTTCTCCAAATGTTCATAAAAACAAAAATGTAAACATTTTCCTCTTAAGACTCCTAATCAATAAGCACTTCAAGCAGACCAGCCCGACCATGTTAACGATTGCCTTGGATCAATGGAAAATAGATATTTTCCAACAAAGATGGACATGTTCCCTGAAGCTTTTCCATTGCTGCCATGAACCCCCCATTGCAATTTCTGATTCTTCCCGGAACTGCAAAGGGCAAAAATTATGTAGAATGTGAAGCAATAAGGCCTGTGGGGAAAGTTATGCTGTGCAAAATGGGTTTTCATACCTGCTCTAATTGTCTTATAGCCATAAACATTTGCTGTGTGCTAGGCGTCACATAGCGTACTGTGAATTTTTTATACTGTTGGAAGAAACATGACTTTTCATAAGTAGAGTAGTCATGGTCACTAGCTGTAGCAAAAGAAAAGGGCAGTCACAGCATTGTTCTTGTACAAGAACTGAATTTAGATTCAGCTGAAGCATCGGCTCATGGAGAAAATGCTGAAAAAAATAGTATGCTTTACCACTGCTGCAGTCACAGAAACAACGCAGTAGAAAAATAGTCAAATGGCTGTGTGCCTTTGTTGTGCACTTTGTTGTACACTTTCTCATCATTTTGGCTGCAATCCTAACTCCACTTAACAGGGAGTAAGAGCCACTGAATTCAATGGAACTTCTGAGTATACATGGCTATGATGGCAACCTTTAAGCCATCCTACACATTATTGTTTACTCTGGCAATCTCACCACTGGTGTTTGAAGCTGTGTGCATGTGATATTAGCCACAACCCATATGTATCCTATAGTTTCTTGAGAAATTCTGTGTGTTATCCCTTAAACCAGCTTCCATCTGATTTGAAAATGTAAGCTAGGGTTAAGCTATGGTATGTACATTTGAGATAGCCAGTGTGCATGCACTGATGACAGTGTGTGCAAATATGAGAGTTTCGCTGAATATGCGTTTGGGGGGGGGCAGGTTGCAGGTACATGGAAACAAATCAGGTAACATGCATCAAGTGAAGGCCTCTCCACTCCTTCTCTGCTGTGCACAGCACAACACAATAATGTAATTTGAAACATAGGGAAGGGAAATGTCCTTGCTGTGATTTCAGCTTCCACTGTGTACTATGTGTACTGAATGTTGATGTATGGCTCTCATTACAAGTTAATGAGGTACAAGTGGGCTCCTTTGGGAGGAAGAGCGGAATATAAATTTGATGAATGAAGGAACAAATAAAATACATTCGTCAACGTGATAAAAATTGCCATCTTGTAGGATCTGTTCAGGAGTAGAATTTTTGGGTTTGCTTTAGCCATAGTGAAGGGCCATTACCTTCAATAGGTTGCATACATTTAAAGCACTATTATACAAGTTTAAGAGTTGTGGATGTGCTCTTAGAAGTTTTTTTGGGGGGGTGGGAGGGAGGGAGGTGATGGTGGTATATATGGTCAGCCTCTTAAACCAGCTCAGCTGGTTTACAGCACCGAAACACAGTTATTGTGAAGCAACAAATAAGACGGTGTGTAGTGTAGTTACACCAGCTCATTCCTAAATAATTAAAAGTTTTTGAGATTAGCAAAAGCTACCTCAGAGAGAGAGAGTGCGCGCAACTTCCCTATTTCCAATAATTGTTTTTCCCCTATGGGAAATTGTGTAAACTGTCAGTGTTACACATCTTTGTTAGTCATTGCACAATGCAGCTTTCAAACACGCCTAGTCCTGGCAAGATAGATACCAGTAGCCACACTTGACTGTGTACATTTTTTTCTACAACTGTGTTTTTAAAAAATGTGCCTGAAAGAGTCTTCTGTGCCATTTACATAATGCTTGAATATACTGCTGAACCTTGTCCTCAGAGTTAGCCCTTATAAATGAAAAATAATTTTCCTTGGCTCCCTTCTAATAGTCATTTTTCTCCCACAAGTTAGAAGCTGCTCAGTGTTAACCCAGAAGTAAGCTAATGCAGGGTAATCTGATCCCTGACACACTTTGTTTTACCTGTCCGATTTTCTTCTTAGATACCCAAGGACCTCAAATTCTTCGTTCCTTCCTGTTAAACAGATCATTAGACCAGCTTGTGTAACTAACATCTAGAAAGGATTATATTCCTCCTATCCTCACACACCCAGCTTTGTCCAAGCAACTACAGTGGTACCTTGGGTTAAGTACTTAATTCGTTCCGGAGGTCCGTACTTAACCTGAAACTGTTCTTAACCTGAAGCACCACTTTAGCTAATGGGGCCTCCTGCTGCTGCCGCGCCATTGGAGCACGATTTCTGTTCTCATCCTGAAGCAAAGTTCTTAACCTGAAGCACTATTTCTGGGTTAGCGGAGTCTGTAACCTGAAGCGTATGTAACCTGAAGCGTATGTAACCCGAGGTACCACTGTCTGTCTATCTATCTATCTATCTATCTATCATCTATCTATCTATATCTATCTATCACCTATCATGTATCAATCATCTATCTATCTATATCTATCTATCATCTATCTATCTATCATCTATCTATCTATATCTATCAAAAGTGATATCATATCCTAACACTCAATTCCTATAGAGTTTTATATTTGCACTCATGCTTCCTTCCATCTTTTGAATGTGCTGCTGATTCTGAGTTAATACCAGTGGTGGAAGCTGGGAGCGATATAAATTTCCTTGGAGTCCTCACCTTGGTTTTTAGAAAACAATTACAGACGGCTGTGCTTGGGAAGAATATGGGATGCTAGAAAAATGTATACACAAGTGTCTCCAAGGCAACCTTTGATCCATGAATGTGGAATACTAAACAATAAGAGTGTGTTGTGTTGTGGAGTTATTAATCTCCCACAGCCCTTATCCTGAGTGGCTAAGAGAAAAGCCATTAAGAGGACATTCATAGGTCATACATTTGTGGATAGTAGTGAACTACCCAGCTAATTCCGAATAATTAAAGGCCAGATTTTGCTTCTGCCTAAAGCACTCCTAACTCTCCAGTACGTCTCCTCTTATCTTGATATTCTTTATTTTGTGGAATTGCAGCCTCTCAGCTTGTACGTCTTTTGTTTTCAGAATTGTGGACTCTGCAAAATGTGTGCAATCTTCCTTAACAGATCAGGATAGTAGTCCTGGAAGGCAATATGATAAATATTGAGTTTTTTAGTTATAGTGGTGCTGTCAAGAGTTACATTTTAGATCATGCTTTATTCCCTTTGGAAAGTCTTTTGTTATGAAGATGCTGCTGTCTCTGAGAATCCCATCAATCACAGAGTAACCCAGTGTCCTGCATGTATATTGATAGGGTTTGTTGTGAGGCAGGTTTACAATACATGCTGACGGTTCATAGGGTTTTATTTGCAGACAGGTTTCATTTTCAAAGACTGTCCTATAGAGAAAGCAGTCTGCTTAAATGCAAAGCAACAGCTACACAGGCATTCTCTAGGGTGATCAAATCTGAAAGGGGGTCGAGGAAAGTACAGTAGAGGAAATCTTAGCAGCCTGGTTTGCACATCACACTAAACCATGGCTCAGCATTATGTGTAAGCCATGTGTTGCAGTCTGTCAACCCTGAGTTTTGAGAAGTTTGTTCTTCGCAGTACTCAATAGCTGAAGGAGGAAGTGGAAGGAGAGAGAGGGAAGAGGGGGTACATATATGGCTGAGAAGGTGGGTGGAGGTTATCCACAAAACACTGTTTGAGAATTATTAGAATCACTCTTTCTAACAGATCGGGATGGGGAACCTGTTTGACTCGCAGGCTATATTTGACAGGAGTCTCCAAGTCAGACCTTAAAAGCACCTTCCGTGGTACTGCTCAAATGAATTACCCCCCTTCATTTTCAGAGGGGATTCTGATGTAAACCCCTTCCTGAGCCTGAATCACTTTAACTGTTGTATCACTGTAAAGCTACCCAAATAAAGTGTGAAGCAGCTTTGTACTCAAGTACCTATTTCACTAGACTTTCAAAAGAAAATGATTGCTTGCAAGAGTGCAATGCTGCTGTTGCAGAATTATTATTATTATTAATATGATTATACATTGCACAGCTCTGATGCAGAGTACTGAGGCCAAAGTGGGAGAAAGATGAGTGCTGCTTCAGGCCCGGCTTTACCATTAGCAGAGTGAGGCAGCCACCTTGGGCAGCTCATTTTATGTGTCATGAAAGGGCTGCAAATGGTTGCTGTGTTGCATTGCTGCTGCCAGGGAGGAGAGATGCCCCAGTGGGATTTTCTGACTAGCCTTGAGTGCTATGCATCTATATGCACTGTGGAGGGTACCATTTGCTGCTCTCCCTTGGGCAGCAAAATGTCTTGAGCCAGCTATGTGGACCCTCATCCGACACAAAGAGAGAAGATGATTTAGAAACTGGAGCCACTCCAGGCTCTAACCTGGACCCTGGGCTATTCAAAGCATATTTGATGTAGACCATTGACCAGAACATTAATTGACAAGTTTCAGGTTTCTTGTGTTGATATACAACTTGGGCCCAGGATACCTTAAGGATTCCTAGTGTAGCACCCTGCTTGTGGTTAACGCTTAGCTGGAATGAAATATTCAACGCAGCAATAGAGAAATTAAAATAGTAATTTATTTGTCAGACAAATAAATAAGAGGCTCAGTGGTACGTGGTTACCAAGCTCTGGCCTGGCCTCCTGCCATTCTGGCCAGCACTTATATTCCCTTAATCCAGCCCCCTTTGCTCCTCCTGTGGCTGCCTCTGTCCAATCAGCCTGGTTGAAATTCCTATTGGCTGTTTGCTAGAGCCAATCACAAAAGATACACCCACAAAAGATACACCCATTTCCTTGCCCTTATAAGGGAGACAAAGAGCTATATATAAATGACAAATAAGTAATAATATATCTTACATGGAATCTTAATTACCAGCTCACCTCTTGCCCTTCTTGCCCTATTGCCTTCTAAAACAAATGGTTTAATCTTACATTTTATGTTCAACAGATGTCAAGGATCTTGAGTTTCACATCAACATTGAAAGATTTCCTTCATTTAATGTTTCTAAACAAAATGCCTGACAACTATATATCAAGACTGCCCGGATGGCGTCTTCTGTCTGGCAGGGTGGGGGGCTGGTGGCTGACTTAATTTCAGGATAAATACAACTCTTACAACCATATGAAATAAGAATCTAGCATTCCTTAAATCCTTTGCATAATTACATTTAAGCCAATATATTTAAGCTAATATATTTCATACATTTATCATAGGTAGCCTCTTAAAAGAATAAAGCTTCTCAAAGTGAAAAGGAAGAAACTCAGTAAAACACAACTTTTAAAAGAAGCCTCTTCAGTTTGCACCTCCCCCTTTCCCCCTCCTCTCCAGCCTCAAAATAAAATAGGAAGAAGCTGCTTCTTCTGCCAAGCCAGTTGCCTTTCCAACATTTAACACATTTTTAACCTTTTTTTTTAACTCTCTTAGTTTAAGAAACAGCTTTAGAAGAGACTTCCCCAAAAATGTTCTCTTTCCAGCTAAATGTTTCTCCCCATTGCTCCTGGCCTTTTAACCTTAGAAAGAATATCTGGCTCATTTTACTGGGAGGCACATTGGTATTATCTTCCCCCATTCCTAATGGTGTTTTCTCAGCCTTGGGGCAGCATATGTAATTCTCCCTTTTTATGACTTTGAGAATTGTTTTTCTACTATAAATCAATGGGGCCCTTCTTGTCTTAGGAGGAAAAACATCTTGCCAAGGTTCTTTTAGGCAGCTGGTCTTTTGCCTGGCATGAAACATTTGAAAATCCTTTTTTTTAAGCTCATTTTTAAATACAAGCCTTGATTGAAATATATAGAAGCTTTGATAAAAATGCAGGCTTATGATTAGATGCCTCATTCCCCCCTTTCAAGCTCAAGGACCTTCATCCCAAGTGTCCTTGATAGCTTGACCTTCATCATATTCCTGAGGTAAAGCTCTGTATAGGGCCATGATATGAGGTAGAGTTTCATTTGAAACCATCTTGCTAATTGTACTTCTAAAACATGAAATGATACATGGCATCATACATAAAACCAATACTACTACTGTCAAGAAAAACAAGCAAGACAATAGTATCCCTTTGAGTCCTGTGACATTAGGTAACCAATTGGTGAGCCATCCCATATCCCATCCTTCCCATGTTTGTACTGGGACATGTGCTATATTCTCCATCTTTGTGGCCAACACACGGATTGCCTCACCATTATCAGAAATGTTAAAGCAACAGGCATTCCCTGTCAAGTTCAAGACTCCACATAGGCCTCCCTGCCTGGCAAGTACATAATCCATTCCCATTTTCAGCTGCAAAATGGCGGCTCTACTTTCATCCAACTGTTGTGCAATAAGTCTCAAACTCTGGGCCGTTGCATTGGTTACAAGTTCCACTACTGCTTGCAATCGAATTATTCTGTTTAGATTATAAATAGGATCCCGTGCCCCTTGTATGAGCTCACCAGGATTCCAGGAGGCAGGATCATAATAGGCTATAATGCGCTCTGGCGGCCAATCATCAGTACCGCTCCAACTTTGGGTACTTCCTCCTGCTATATGAGAAATATCAGCATTCCTTCGTGTTCGCCTGGCCGAACTAGTGGGCATAATCCACATTGGTGGTAATACCCAACCCAAGAAACAAGTCCCACTCCATTTGGAAGGGAGTTTCTTGTATGCCCATTCTCCACATATCCACCACAACCATCGGGTCTGAGGTTTTTGGTACGGGGAATACAGAAGGCGAAATACCAAAAGGGGTAGAGAGTTCACAGTGCAGTATGTTAGATTGCCTTCTTCTGTCACAGTTATGTTCCACACCACTTTCCATGCATGAATAAAAGGAGGTGCACAGGGCAAGGCATTCCGAGTTCGATAGGTAGTACCGTGTGCCCAGGTATGACTATTCTTCTTATAATCCCAAGTATAGTGACAATGAGAAGAGCCTATCATGGGAGAATCAGCTGCATCTGATGATTTATGTACACAGAATTCCCCTTGTACAGGTATAACTCGTAATGGTTTAGTTGAGTTCCATCCGGGGAAATTCTGTATTTCAGTTTGGTGTGGCATTTCGCTTACCATACCAATAGCATCTAATGGTATCGGTAATAACGGCATACCTCCCTCTGAATCATCTGGCCCAAGAGAGCAAACAAGGCAATTGGTCCTATTTGCAACATTAGCTACCATTTCAGCTAAACCTACCCACATATTGTGGTCATGGCTGAATCCATATTTAGCCAATTTGGTCAGATTCAAGGACCCTTCCCCTTCCCAAGGGATCAGGATTAATAAAATCATGTTGATGTCTAGTATATGCATTCCTTCCACAAAAGATTACCTTATTGTGATAGCAAATAATTATTAGCCCCAATATAATTCCCCCAGTGACAGAAATGGGGAACCACCAAGACCAAAACATATATCCCGAGGATCCCCAATGAGTAATATCTCTGATAATTGTTCCACAAGGGGGGGGCAGTCAATCAATTGTATTAGAGAATCTTTCCGTTCACAGTCGCTGGTTCAGACGCTCCTCAAGCTTCAGGCGTGCGCAGGTCAGCCAGCTTCCAGGTTGTGGCTGCAGCAGGCCGGTCGTCAAATGTTGCCCGTGACCTAGCCCGTTCCCGGTAGGGCTAGATACAGGGGTTTTTGGAGAGAGTTAGTTTTAAAGGATTAGAGGGGTCACCTTTGCACGTCCAACTGCCTTCAGACTTCTTCAAACGAGAGTGATGAATCCAGGGGGTCACCTCAGCTACCTTCACCGCTGTTGGAGTAGAGAGCAAGACGGTGTAAGGTCCACGCCACTTAGGTGCAAGTGGATCGCGTTTCCACTCTTTCACCCATACGCTATCGCCAGCCTGGAACTGATGAATCGGCTCGGCAATGCTGCACGGCGTGCGCTCGAGGGCCCACCTGTTAAGAGAAACAAAAACACGGGAGAGAGATTGCACTTGTTCCTGTGTCACATGGTCTCCTATTTGTTTAAGGTCAGCTGGAATATCCTGAACAAAGGAGGGCGGTCTCCCATACAGGAGCTCAAAAGGTGACAACTTAAGTCTTTTTGTGGGTGCACACCGAACACGAAACAGTGTTATGGGTAACACATCTACCCTTCTGAGACTTTAGACATATTAGTGGGCTTCTGGCATGCCCTGCGAATACCTTGCACAAGTGTCTGGCGGTAGGTGGTAAGTCTGGCCAGGTGAATTGCATTGTTTGGATCCCAATTAGGATCTTCCAAGGGAAAGTTATCTTGGAGATGACGGTCAATATTATAAATATTTCCCGCTCTGGCCTGCTCACGCAAATATATCTGTGCCTTTTCAATTATGTCTCTCCTTTCCTCAGTGGTGAACAGAGTATTTAGGAGCTGGCGACAATCTGTCCAAGTAGGGCTATGAGTATTTACTATTGAAGTCACCAAGTCCATCATAGCCTGAGGTTTTTCTGCAAAAGATGGGGTGTGTGTTTTCCAATTCATCAGATCTGTAGTTGTGAATGGAATATATTGCAGGGTCGAAGTTCGAGGTGGCCGTGGTCCGGGTTGCCCATTAACCAGCGCAGGCTCCTCAAGTGCATCAAATACTCTTCTAAGAGGGGCTACTACGTGATCTTTCTCTTCACTTTGCTCTAGGGGCCTCAAATCATAGGGGATGGTATCTGTCGCAAGGCGTTCTTTTAGCAGCTTTATACGCCTGGCTGTATTGCTTGCTGACCGAGCAAGGTCTCCCTGTAACTTCTGTAACATTTCTCTGGGACTTGGATGTACAGGGGTTTGGGGTGGGCAATCAGTTGTTCCACTAAAGGAGACTGTAGATGGAGGTCTATTAGGAGTCACAGGTGGAATAACCACTTCTGCTTGGGCTTTATTATAGAACTCCAATGCCTCCTGAAGATATTTATCATAATCTATCAAGGAATCAAACTCTGTGACTCCACTCCCATTATTCATTCCAGTTTCTTGCCTTGGGGTTACAACTGGTGGAGTGTTTGGATTAAGCTCCCTTCGATGTGGAGCATAGGGTGGAGGTGGAAGCACCTCTTCCTCTGGCCCCTCAAAAATGGGTTTGAGTTTATTTGGCAAGATTCCTTTCCTAGCTTCGGCTTTTACAGCCAATAATTTGCATCGTTTGACTTTGCATTCCCTTATCCATGGAGGATTTTTATTTAATGTGCTCAGCCAGGAATCTATATATGGAAATTGTTCTGGGCACCCTCCAGTTTCTTTGGCGATATCAGTCCAAAGTTTGCTTACTAAATTTATATCAAAGGTTCCCTGGGATGGCCATCCAGTAATTTGTTTTGGCCATTCTAGTTCACATAACGTTCTCAAGCGCTCTGGCGTCATTTTGACTCCATATGCCCCTGAGAAGGCTTTCTTAAAATTATTTAACATACACTCAAGAGGTGTATTTTCCCCCTTTGAACCCCCAACTCCCATTGTATGGCCCTGTGAAGTATCCACTCAGTCACTCACAGACGCGCTTCGTGGGTTTCCTTGCCTAGATGGAGTCGCCTCACTAGGAATCGAAGTACTGCCCACTCCACACTCAGGTCAGCTACAGATTGCTCTGTACTTTCTCACACATACAATGCGCTGGATACTTCACCACACTCTACCTCCCAATCCTTCCCTTTCCCTACACCAGATCACCATCTGATGTACCCAACCACCTAGCGTACTCAGTTTCCCCTTACTGAGACGCAGAAGTTTGATCAAGACTTCTCTTCCTCCTAATTAATTGGAGGGCCAAAAATCCCTTTGTGCACTTACCCTTGGTTGGTTCCCTGTTTCCCCCGGTCCGTCGCCGCCAGTGAGCAGGGTATCAGACAGACGAGTCTTCTGCGTTCCCCCTGGAAAAAATTACCAGTGCGCGCTTTGGGTAAGCAGTTGTCCTCTCTCTTGTACCCTGCCCAGTAGGGCGAAGGGGCTGCGTTCCAGCAGACCACTTATCCGAGTCACAGGGCACCATAAAATGTAGCACCCTGCTTGTGGTTAACGCTTAGCTGGAATGAAATATTCAACGCAGCAATAGAGAAATTAAAATAGTAATTTATTTGTCAGACAAATAAATAAGAGGCTCAGTGGTACGTGGTTACCAAGCTCTGGCCTGGCCTCCTGCCATTCTGGCCAGCACTTATATTCCCTTAATCCAGCCCCCTTTGCTCCTCCTGTGGCTGCCTCTGTCCAATCAGCCTGGTTGAAATTCCTATTGGCTGTTTGCTAGAGCCAATCACAAAAGATACACCCACAAAAGATACACCCATTTCCTTGCCCTTATAAGGGAGACAAAGAGCTATATATAAATGACAAATAAGTAATAATATATCTTACATGGAATCTTAATTACCAGCTCACCTCTTGCCCTTCTTGCCCTATTGCCTTCTAAAACAAATGGTTTAATCTTACATTTTATGTTCAACAGATGTCAAGGATCTTGAGTTTCACATCAACATTGAAAGATTTCCTTCATTTAATGTTTCTAAACAAAATGCCTGACAACTATATATCAAGACTGCCCGGATGGCGTCTTCTGTCTGGCAGGGTGGGGGGCTGGTGGCTGACTTAATTTCAGGATAAATACAACTCTTACAACCATATGAAATAAGAATCTAGCATTCCTTAAATCCTTTGCATAATTACATTTAAGCCAATATATTTAAGCTAATATATTTCATACATTTATCATAGGTAGCCTCTTAAAAGAATAAAGCTTCTCAAAGTGAAAAGGAAGAAACTCAGTAAAACACAACTTTTAAAAGAAGCCTCTTCAGTTTGCACCTCCCCCTTTCCCCCTCCTCTCCAGCCTCAAAATAAAATAGGAAGAAGCTGCTTCTTCTGCCAAGCCAGTTGCCTTTCCAACATTTAACACATTTTTAACCTTTTTTTTTAACTCTCTTAGTTTAAGAAACAGCTTTAGAAGAGACTTCCCCAAAAATGTTCTCTTTCCAGCTAAATGTTTCTCCCCATTGCTCCTGGCCTTTTAACCTTAGAAAGAATATCTGGCTCATTTTACTGGGAGGCACATTGGTATTATCTTCCCCCATTCCTAATGGTGTTTTCTCAGCCTTGGGGCAGCATATGTAATTCTCCCTTTTTATGACTTTGAGAATTGTTTTTCTACTATAAATCAATGGGGCCCTTCTTGTCTTAGGAGGAAAAACATCTTGCCAAGGTTCTTTTAGGCAGCTGGTCTTTTGCCTGGCATGAAACATTTGAAAATCCTTTTTTTTAAGCTCATTTTTAAATACAAGCCTTGATTGAAATATATAGAAGCTTTGATAAAAATGCAGGCTTATGATTAGATGCCTCACTAGAGCCCTTATGTGCCAGCTCCATCACTGAGATATTCCTGGGCTTTTTTCTGGTGGTACTCAATGGTACACAGTACTGGCACATCCCTCCTTCAATCTTGCAATGATCTCCGTGTTCCCTTCCAACTCTACGATTCTACCTTTCCCACCCTCATCCCCCATGCCCAGATCCTAATAAAAGGCTGTTTAGGTGGAAAGGCAAGCATCAATGCTTTTATCTCCTTGCCCTTCCAAGCCTTGCAACAGGGCAAGGCTTCAGAGGTGCCCATGGCACAGGAGCCTGGCTGTCACGCATGCACACTGCCTTTCCACCCTTTAGTTGGCAGTGGGCGGGGCCTGGAGTTTTTGGTGGGCATGGAAGGGGGGCAAAAAAAGAAGCCTGGGGCATAGGGGTGTGGATGCGGTCTCTGCGAGCCCATGAGTGCGCAGCTAGTTGGCGGCGCAGGCACAGTGAGGCCTAGCCACTGTGAGGAGATGGGGCAGGGCAGGTGATTGCTTGTCTGGCTTATTGTGTGGCGAACATTTGGGGGGGGGTCCCGTGATTTGCCCCCTGTGAAAAGGGCAGTAGTGGAAGGCAGATCGCTACGAACCTGGTGAGTTTTTCCTCGAAAAAAAGGTACTGTACTGTGAAGCACCGTTAGTTACCCCCTGTGTAACAGGGGCCTGATGGCCTCTACCAGAGGTTGGATGTTTACCATTGCCAGTAACAGTCAACAAGCATGCTCAGTTTTTACTTTCAGGCACCTCTTGAAAACTTGGTTGTGCCGGCGGGCCTTTGCAGCTGTTTAATTTTTTATTTGTTATATTTTGTGTGTGTGTGTGTGTGTGTGTGTGTGTGTGTGTGTGTGTATTTAAAGAATCAGATGATGTCCTATGTTTTTAGTGTATATCGCCTTGATATAGACGCACTTCTATAAATAAATAAATCCTTGCTGTGGGCAACACTGTATTTCAGACTGAACCAAAACAGTTTTTTGATTCCTAAAACTCTGGCTACAGTAGGATCTGATAATAACCCATTTCAGGCAGAAGAGAATTCAGCCTTTTCATCCTAGGAAGGATTTGGCTATGCTTGCTTGTGTCTTATACCTTTCCTATTGACAGCCCTGCTTCCTTGGGGTGCAAATTTAGTATGGCCATGGACATTGCTTATATCACATTTTATTCTCCTGGCACAGAATTTTGACTCTTATCGGCTCAGGATATGCAAAGCCCTGATTATTCCGTAATTCCATTGCCTGATTGTTCGGATTTGACAATTCTTCTTCAGTCTCTCCTTTATCATTCAGCTGCATTCCTTGTCCTAATAGCCACAGAAAACACCAGTTCTTATCATCCCAGCATATAGCCGCTTTTTGCATATTTGAAAGCTTTTATCCACCCCAACAGTACTTTTCTTTTCACACAACTAATAAGATTGAGTACTCCATTTGAGAAAGTGGCAAGTTCATTCAAACATCATAAAAATTAGACATTTACAGCTTCAGACTTACACATAGCACAGTTCTCGGGATCCTGGTAATTGAAAATAATCTCTGCTCTGTATAACAGTGAGGAGATAATGGCCACTGATGCTATCAACCCAAGCAGGAATAAGGAAGCACAAGTATGCAGGATGAACAGATAATGGGAATGCTGTGCTGAATCCTAATAAACTGAATAAACTCTAGCAGTTGAGGCAAATAAAAGGCCTGATCAGAGGGAAAGTCTTTTTCCTTCCTCAAGTAAGAAGTGTAAGTCAGATCTCATAGTGGTACAAAATTGTATGATAATACCAATGTAAGATGTGGAAAGGCTTGAACATTTGTATGTTGTTCAGTCTTCTGACATTTACTTTGTCTTTCTAGAGCAGTCGCCTTTGATTTGATTCCAACAGTAATTTTTTCTTTGTTTCAGTTTTGTCCATATGC
The DNA here is from genome assembly GCF_964252035.2 of Podarcis erhardii. Lineage (NCBI taxonomy): Eukaryota > Metazoa > Chordata > Lepidosauria > Squamata > Lacertidae > Podarcis > Podarcis erhardii. The sequence goes on along the minus strand of NC_138497.1, from coordinate 48,368,264 downwards.
TATAATGATTCCTGATGCACTCCCTCCCTGTATGCATTGGTTCTCTCTCCTCACAACAGGATTGCACCATCCTCGGCGGCTCAGACTTGGAAGGCCCATAGAGGCCTCTCTGCTCTCTTTCCCTCTCTGTCCCATCTCTTGTACAGTTGCTCTTATATGGCACATACGGGAGCTTGATCATTCATTCATTCATTCATTCATTAAATTTCTTACCTGCCTTTCAGCATGAAGTTCCAAGGTGAACTGGAACCATTTAAAAGCACAATATTAAAATCAGTTACGACAAATAATGGTCAAGAAAATAGAGTGAGTCCAGCAGAACAAGCCTTGCAGAAGCAGAAGCAGAAGCAGCATGGCTCCTGAAGGAATAAGCCTGTAGCCTTATGAGGCTTTGCCCTCGACCTTCCTTCAAGCCCTGCTTACAAACATATTAGAGTTCTTTGAGAGTGTCAGCAAGCATATAGATAGAGGTGACTGACATTGTGTACTTGCTTAGACCTTCAAAAAGCTTTTGACAAAGTAAGGTAAGCAGTTATAGAATAAGAGAAGAGATGGATTTTGTGCATCAGGAACTGTTTATGTAACATGAAGTAGAGAGTAGGACAGTAAGACTAAAAAAATATTATTATTATATTTACTTATAGCTCACCTTTTTCCAGACTGGGACTCTATGAGACTTATAGATTAAAAAACAACAACACAGAGATAAAATCGAAAAAGTTTAAAACATAGAAAAGATAATTATTAAAAAGTAATCACAGAATTAAAACACTATAAAAATATATCAATTAAAAAATGATCTCTCCAAGCCAAGTGAATATGCAATAAAATGGCAAATGTGATTCAGTGTAAACAACTGTAAAGTGATGCATGTTGGAGCAAAGAAAATCTTAATTTCACATATCTAATTCTTTGGCAATCACTTGTAGCCAAGTAAGACGCTCATGGTGTCTGGACCGAACGAGGACTTTGAGGTTGTAGTGGATAGTTTGATGAAGAGGTTGACTCAGTGTGTGGCATCTTTGAAAAAGGTATGTTTCATGCTAGTGATCATTAGGAAAGGAGCCATTCACCTTTAGCATGTGCCTTGAAGCTTCTCACCAAAACTTTTAATCAGGAAGTTCTAGAAGGTTCTGAACTTTGCTTTCCACAGATATAGGCAACATTTGTGGAACTGCACAGATGACTACTCAAAAAACCAATTACACTACCTGTTTTTTCTGCTGGGACGTGACCTTTCGGTTTAGTCGATTAAAAAAGCTCTAGGACAGAGGCATAAAGGTGTACACCTTTTAATTTTAGAAAATCTCACCATAGTTGATATACATTTTCACTGACATGCCTGTTGCATTTAATCAGGAGATAAAGGATTCCAACCACAGAGTATTTGGCTTAGTCATGGATAGAGAAGAAGCTGGTTCACTCTCATTTTTCATGGCAATTGGTTTTCCCAGTACTACCAACTTGAATCCAGCTGGTTACCTCTCACTGCTCTTATTTCTCCCTGAGTATTTGAATTTCCATTGGTTTCATTAGAAGTTTTAGGTTTGGAAAGAATGTCAAGGGAGGCTCATAATGGTGCTTAGAATATGAAAAGCCGAGCAATTAGCTTAGCACGTGATGCCAGAAAACAGTTTTGGCTGAAAGCCACTCCAAATGTTATTTTCTTTAAATGTCAGTAGTAATGCAAGAGCCACAGTTTCTAGCTGAATTAGATGAAACCATTTGTCTATAATGGCTCCAGGAGACTTGCTACAGCACTGCCACTGCCACAGAAAATGTTCATGCATCTCCTTCTTAGAGAACGAAAGATGTGGTTTCTCTCCTAATCTTTGGGTAGAAAATCCTGGCTGTGTGGGGGTATCAGAAATCTTTTGCTAATAAATTAAATGAATGCAGGCCTTAACATGTAATTATTTTCATTTGTTTGCTTGTTCATTTTGAAATTTCTAAACCTAATGTTGATAGAAATTTGTTTGTTTTGTTTTTAGATGGGAAGGATGAGAATTAGCCCCATACAGATTTTATGCAAATTTGGTGCCCACCGTTTTTAGTGATGCAAATCCTTTCTTGGTAAAGCATAATTGGCCACCCTAAAATTCAACAGCCATCACTTGTTGACTGACATACACTTGACACATGTCTGTGGTCAGATCTCTTGACAACCTTATTTAAAGCTTAAAACCAGCCTTGTGTGGGCAGTGGAAAAAAATTATTCAAGGTCACACATACTCCCAGGCTGCTATTGCCTTTTCTGGGGGTGGGGCAGGAAGATGGGTGCCCAGATTTTGCTTCTGATGCCATTACAAGTTTCTGAGGCAAGGGATTTCAATTAGGAAGAGTGTGAGAGAAAGAGTCCACCCCCTAGTGCTGCTGCTCCATCAATTGCCCCCCCACTCCGCTGTTACACATATCTACAAGTATATACCCTTTCAGACAATCACTTGTACACATGTAGAGAGAGAGACAGTTTGGATCTGAGTTCAGCAGAACATGTGAATTCAGTGGGAAATGGCTGAGGCAACATCTTCCCCCAGCCATTCTGCCATTGAAACTTGCACTCTGAAGACTGGAAAAAGTTTAAAGACTATTTACAGAAATACTGTAAAATTAATGAATGTTAGAAAAATGTTAGAATGAAGTTATATGGCTTCAGTAGAAATGTTATAAGGAATCAAATATAAACAGATTAATAGAGTATTAAAGGAAAAAATAAGGTTAGAATGTGTTGAGAGAATTATAGGATAGAAAACAGAGGAAGATGGAAAGGAATTGCTGAAACAATTAACGGAAGTGGAATACAAAAAGGGAGGTGTGAGGAGATCGTTGAAATAAGTGAATGAAAGATAAGATATTGAAACTGTTTGATGTGTTTTAAACTGTTTTTGTTTTGTTTTGTTAGTTTAATGTGTTTGTGTTATGTAGTGTTTTTGTATTGTATTGTATTGTATTGTATTGTATTGTTCATTTTTTTTAAATCTTTGTTGTTTGTAGTGTTTAAATTGTTGGAAAACTAATAAATATTATTTTTTTTAAAAAAAGAAACTTGCACTCTGCTCCAGCTATTTGTCATTAAAAACACACTTGAGGGAGACTGTTGCATGTGGCAGCCGGAAAACATCTAGTCTGGACCCGAAGTGTCTGGGTGACAGTTATCATCAAATAGGCAATGTTTTTTTAGGGCAGGCTTTAAAAAATCTAGTGTCACAGTGGAGGTCACTCGTGTTGAATTCTATGGTACAAAAGATAACTGTATTCAGAGATAGAGAACATGTTAGGTTTTTATTATTATTAAAAAAAACAACCCACCCACCCACAAACACAAAGCAATATTTGCACAATTCATATCTCTCATGGAAAAGAGCACAACAATAATAGATGAATATGAAGCACAGGAAGTATAGAACCTACACAGCCCAATTTAGTCTGGGGGGGTCATGACTAATTCGAAATCCATGTTTGTGAATGATCTGTTCACAATTTGTTTCTTCCAAAGTTCATTCCCCCCCCCCCCCATCATATTCTCCAATTATTTGTTTCACTGTTCTGGATGTTCTTTGATGCTTTGTCTCTCCATGTGAGAAGCAGATAATTTGACCACCCGTGATGTTTACATTTCTTCAGAAGCCAATGGCTCTAACAGTGGCTGTGCACAGTAAGTGGTATTTGTGTTCGGTTTTATAATATTTGAATTTTAGACTTTAAAAAACCCTGAAACATTATGAAGTGTTGATGAGCCCTCAGGTAGGACTTCACTATTACAGTCTAGCCAGTCTGGTAGTGAGTACCAAATACAGGGGCTTAATACTGCAAAATAGGTTATGTAGGTATCACAAACAGATAATTGGCAACAGGGATTTTTTTTAATTTATTGGGTTTTCTGAATAAATTGGGGGCAGGTGGGAGAGGGAATAAGGGCTGGCATTTTGATGCCAACCACAATGCAGCAAAAACTAAACTAAACTTACATGCATGAGGAATACCATCCCGTTATGAACACCTGCCTGGAATCACCCACTGTAGTTGAGAAGATAAAATTAGATCACCTTATATATACTGTTTGGAGGGAAAATAGGACATAAATGTTGAAAAATTAAGAAGTGAAGGAGTTATGACCCCCATGAGCAATATGTGTAAAAACTGGAGGTGAATATATGGGTGGCACACTCATGGTGATATGACAGCTAGGGCTCTGTTGAGCCCACAGCCATCTGCCCTCAAGCCTGAGAGGACCCTACACAAAAAAGCATTACCTCCTATTGGTTAAGGAATCGTATTAGCTTATGCTATTTTCCCCTTCAAAATTCCAGTCCCCTTCAGTACATTAGAGGAGGTAAAAGCTGTATGCTGCTCACGTCTTATTGTCCTCCCACGTTCCCATGGATAGTTTTTAAATGTTGGCATTATCCTCTGCTGAACAGTCAATTGTACAACAGCCATATTGAAAATAAGCTATTTTAAATGTGCTAAAGCTAAAAAACCCAACAACGCTGGGATCGTTAGAGCTGGAAGAAAAGATGTGTATTCTGTGTTCTGTGAATCAAAATAGGATGCATTTTCCAAGGCTGTTCATTTTATTACACTGGCTTTCTTCTCTGTGGGTGTGTGAGCAGTTACTGACAACAGGCTCAAAAATGGCTTTCTTCTGCCATTTTAACAAATATTTTTCTTCATTTGTGCACTCTGTTTTCTCTCAGTGAAGCTGTACTTCCGAGAAAAGCTTTCAGGACTGTGGAATCAATCACCCTTTCTATGCAGCGCAGAACAATTTTAGGTCTCCTTTATTGGAGCAACCACACTCATTTCAGCCTGGGGTGAGGAGAAAGTGTCTATTGTACCAACAGAGGGGGGGCATTGTTCAAACAAGGCAAGAGGCAGGATACTTACCACATCATGTTTGTATGGGACTGTAAATTGTGTACTTCCTATTACAGATTCTTTTAGCATCTTAGTGGACTCTTTGACAGTGCTCAGCCAGGTCTCCACACCAGATAGTGTAGCCTTTGCCAACCTGGTACCCTCCAGATGTTTTGGGCCTCAGCCACCATGCTATAGTCCAAAACATCTGGAGGGCACCAGGTTGGGAATGGCTGAGATAGTGCCCAGTGTTGCAGTCAGGCAAATTCCTGGCCTTTTTGTTTTTTTTTTGGAAAATCCAATCAGAGGGGAGGCAACTGTTCGGGGGGGGGGGGGAACCAGCACTCAACTGCAGGTAGAAACTGTTCTACTGAGTCATGTGCAGATGTGTTGCATTTTAACATTTTTAAAAGTACAGTTCCCCCCCCCCCACACAAAAAAAACATAGCATGCTGATTTGAGGAACTATGAAAACCAAATTGAGAATTTGCTCCTATCTCAGTAGAAGAATGGCAGATGAAGGTGTTGGACTTTTTGGAGCTGGCCGACCTGTCTGGAAGAATATGTGACCAGAAGGAAGAGGAGCATCAAGAAGATTGGAAGAAATTTAAAGAATATTTAGCCAAATATTGTAATATAAGATGTTAGAAGTTTCTTGAAAGTGCCAAACAGGCCTAGGATTAGACTAAGAATGAATTGTAAAAGATTATGGGCTAGATTATTAAGAAAAGAGAAGAGGATAGTAAATTGAAGGAGTTAATTTTATGAGAAATATGATTTTGGAGAACTGTTACAAAGTGATTCAATGAAATTCATTTAGAGGGGATTCAAGGAAGTCAGTTGACAATGAAAGTTAAATTGAGTTTTAGAAGTAATAAGTCTTTTATTTTTGTTTTATTTCTCTTTAGTACTGTAATGTATTTTCTTTTGTGTGTTTTATATGTTATGTTTGTGATAAATGTGGAAAATTAATTTGAAAATTTGAAAAAAAGAGAATTTGCTCCTATATAAGGGTAGATGGGTGGGGGTTATATGGATTTGTTTTGTGCAATTTTAGTCCACTTTAATTGGGCAAGCCTACATTTCCAGTATACACTTGAATCCTACCCGCAAAATAGTGAATGTGAAGACACCCTCAGTCAATGGAGTACAAGGAGAAAAATAGTCCTTTCTCCTGTAATGAACATAAGAAATTACATGGTCATTGTATAGCAGGGTAATTACCTAGACACCATCTTCTTTGAGCTTGTCCTTGAGGTCATTGCCGTGCAATGTGGTCTTGGTATAGAAAGGTCTATATTATGTAAAATAGGTCCTAAAAAGCTCTGATTTCATACACAGAACTAAATCTTGGTCTTGCCTCCCTCTAGGCATCCAAGCCACCACAAGCAGAGAAAAGTGGCTTACGGGGTTTTGATGAAAAGGCATATGTCTCCTCAAAGCTGCTGAAGGCCGGAGAAGATCCTTATCGGCAACATGCCTTCAATCAGTTAGAGAGTGACAAGCTCAGCAGCGACCGGCCCATTCGAGACACGAGGCATTACAGGTACTGTATCAGACTGCTGCCGTTTACAAACCATCACCTTGTGCTAGACTATCTTTGCCAATCCTTGAGTCATCTTTCCTGTGAGGAAGACAAAAGTAGTGTTCACAGGAAAAGCTAAGAAGGTCCATTTTCCCCTAGCACAAGCTTTCCTTTTCTGTTTTGAACATGCAAAGATTATTAAGACCGCATGCAACGCAAAGAACAGGCATTTTAAACATGTAAGCTGGCCATAGTTCCAGCCATGTCTGCAGAACCTAACTGGAAACAAATTGTCTATAGTTTTGTAGAAGTAGGACTTGTTGACATGGTGCCATTGAGCTGTTCTTGCAACAGCAGGGTCTCTCCTGCCTACCTGGACGGTTGGTGCATGGGGCAGGCTGGCAGTGAGATTGCGGTTGAGAATTTAAGTGTTTCAGCCTCTATGTGGAGGGTGCAAAACAAACTTCTTGGGATACCCAGAAGATGACCTCCTTGCATTTGTAGCTGCCCCGACTGTAAGACCTTAACTGGAGGTGCCTCTCTAGGTTCCTCCACCTCCTGAAGTGAGGTAGGTGGTTTCAAAGGAAGAGGAGGGTCTTATTGGGGGTGGTTATGGAATACTCTCCCCAGGGACTTGCCTCGCACCAGGTTTTTCTCCACCAGGTGAATAGCTTTATCTTCTCCCAGATGGTTAACATTTCATGCTTTTAGCTCTAAGAACTATTTTGTCATCTCTTGTTGGTTTGAAGTGCTAATTACTGATTTCATGCTATTGTGTGGTTTTATGCTGATTTTGATTAACTTTGTGTCACTGTTGCTTTTTCATATTGATTGTTTTTAGTACTGTTTTGCTTAGACCAGCACAGTGGATAAGTTGCTTTTAAATGTTAATTATTCTTCATGAAATGCTGCAGCAGGCTAATGCTTTTACATGTAATTGCCACTTTTGGAACAAGCCAGGACCCTAAACTAGGGTTTGGAACTGGGTTAGACTTTTGGCTGGTAACCCTTAGTTTCCTAGCTCAGACAAAAGTAGAAACTATGGCTTCTTGGTTTAATTGAAAAGAGGAATGAAGGGGCTTTATGCACAGGCAACAAGCTCATTCATACCTTGGCTTATTAAACTGAGATATGAGTGCTGTGTTTTCAATTCAGTTGCTGCATGAGGCATCTGAGCTGGATACTGATATTGATTTTTAAAATATGGATTTTTGTTCATTCTTTCACAAATTTTGCTTTAGGACATTCATTATATGACCAGTTAGAAGAAAATCAGAAATACGTGAAAAAATCTATGTACACTCACGTCCTCCCCACTTCAGCCAAAGAGAGCAATTTCTGAGAATGGAAACATGAGTACCAATATGAGTCTTCATTATTGTTGTTTTGAAGTTACTTCTCACAATCCTGTTTTAAACCTGTAGACACCAGATTACTGTCGATTTCCCCACTGTGTTGTGTGTGTATTCTTCCATTTCTCCAGCGTACCTCACTGCTGTTTCTCACATTTCTCCACTGCATTATGCATTCACAAACAGAAACTAAGTACAAGCCTTGATTTCCATACCCTTTCTAAATACCTTGCAAGTTCTTGCAAGACTGGACTGTTGAAGTTTGGACCGGCAGCTGTACAAAAGAGCTGAAGGACTGAATATTTCCCCCATCCATCCGCAGATAATTCGAGGCATTGCTATCTCCGCTGAATTGTAAGCTAAAGAATGATGTTAGAGGAAAGCATCTCAGCATTTACCAGTTCACAGTTATTTAAGTGCATCAGGAGATAAGATTATTTGAAAGAGATGAGGTGGCAGATAAGACTCTGAGGCTTTGGACTGTAGATTACTTTTATTATCAGCAGGCTACTGTTCAAAGCAATTGAGTTGGCAGGTCTATCTAGCATAAAGCCAAGAGCAGGATATGAATACTTCAACAATTCAGGCCCCCATTTGCAACATACATTTACAGCACTATTATACCACAGTCATGGCTTCCCACACAGAAACCTTGGAACTGTAGTTTGCTAAGGGTGCCAAGAGTTATTAGGAGACCCCTATTTCCCTAACAGAACTATAAATACCAGAGTGGTCCTCTGAGTGGTCCTCAGGGAACTCTGAGAATTGTAGCTCTCTGGGAGGAATAGGGGTCTCCTAACAGCACCCTTCATGGACTAGTTCCCAGGATTCTTTGAGGGAATTCAAAGTTGCGAAGGTAAAAAGAAAAAAAAGAAAAGAAAAAGTCAGCTGTTCCCTACAACTTGAGATCTTGGTTGTGAGTCCTGGAAGAATAGCTCCCTACCTTGCAGGCCTTTTTCTACCCGACCTGGGAGGGGAGGGCCCTGACTGACTCCAGCTACAAAAGCTGAGGCTGCTGAACTGAATATTGGACTAGGGTATTGTTTAGCTGGGTTTGTTTGGGGGGGGGTGTTGTTGTTGTTGTTGATACAATTTTTTACCTTTATTTTAGATCTTATGATTTAAGTGGAAATTGATTTCATTGTGCTTTTTTAATGTTTTGTATATATAACTATTAAGTGTGGATGTGCTATGGAAATGCCATGTTTACCTGAAAATGCCTGTTTTACCTGGAACCAAGCTAGGTATATGCTGTATTGCCCATGCCAAGCTGCTGGATTCAGGTCCCTAGAGTGCTTTCACAGGCATACGTGAAAACCCCCTTAGCTGCTGATTATTATGACACCATTATTCTTTATCTTGCCCTTCCTCCACAAAGCTCAGTGTGATGCACATCATTCTCCTTTTCAATGTATCCTCCTCACAACTCTGTGAGGTAGGCAAGGCCGAGAAATGGTAACTGGCTCATGGTCACACAAGGAACGTCCTGACTGAACCCAATACCCTGAGTGCTAGAACAGCACTCAAACCACTAGATCACACCACTGGCTCTGAAGCATTTAAGAGGCTTTATACTGTATAGCACTTTATAACATGTACAACACACTATCAAGAAGGTCAGTATTACATCCCCCACACTGAGGATGAGGATGAACTGTAATATTTATTTGGATATTCAGATACAGTAGTACCTTGGTTTAGGAACAATCCTGTTTACTAACTATTCTGTTTACAAACTCCACAAAACCGGAAGTAGTGTCCCGGTTTGCGAACTTTACCTCGGTCTAAGAACGGAAGCTGAATGGTGGAAGGGCACCGGTGGCAGGAGGCCTCATTAGGGAAAGTGTGCCTCAGTTTAAGAACGGTTTCGGTTTAAGAACAGACTTATGGAATGGATTAAGTTCATAAATCGAGGTACCACTATACTGCTTTTTCATTTAAAAAAACAAACCACAAAGCCATATACGGTACCATGCAGTAGCTTTGGGTTGGAAATGCAAGCTCCACTATTTGCAGTACTTACTGTATTTTTCGCCCTATAGGACGCACTTTTTCCCCTTCGAAAATGAAGGGGAAATGTGTGTGTGTCCTATGGGGCGAATGCAGGCTTTCGCTGAAGCCTGGAGAGCGAGAGGGGTCAGTGCGCACCGACCCCTCTCGCTCTCTAGGCTTCAGGAAGCTATCCGCAAGCCTCCCGCGCCTGGCAGGAGGTCCTGCCGGGCGCGCGAGGCTTGGGGCGGCAGCCTGCATCCCGAAGCAAGCCTTGCGCGCCGGGCAGGAGGTCCCGCTGGGCTTGCAGGCAGCAGCCTGTTCTGGGGGCTGGGGTCGGGGGAAGCTCGAGCTTCCCCCGCGCCAGCCCTGCGCCTGGGGGGGAAATAATTTTTTTTCTTTATTTCCCCCCCCAAAAAAAACCTAGGTGCGTCTTATGGGGCGGTGCGTCCTATGGGGCGAAAAATACGGTAAATTAGCAGACAATCGGATAAAACCCATTTTACAAGGAAATGTAACACTAAAAAGTAGTCATGAACAATCAACACCAGGACAGAAGAGAAAACCAGAACATCAGCTAAAACTGTTCCAAGTATCTTCAGTGACACTGCTCTCAGATGGACAGTTTTGCTGGTATGACTGTACTTGCTTACTGATAGCCCCCAACAAAAAACACCCACACACTGGCAACAACAGGCTACCTGCCCCTGCGACAGACCCTGATGCCAACCTTGTCCACACGCAACACTATTACAGGACCTAATAATGCTATTCACAACAATAATAATAGAGGTTTAAGCATTCGCCTCCTCATCTTCCCATGTGAAACACACACACACACACACACACACACACACACACACGTCTAAATTCTACATAGAAGAAACAGACCAGTATTTATGTAAAATAATAAACAGATACAATTCTGACACCAGGCATGGTAATATTCAAAAGCTAGTGGGGGCACTTTTCAGCCTCCAATGACACCCGCAATTTCCCTTAAAGTAGCAAAGGACCTTCAGGAGGGAGGCAGCAATGCAAAACTGCAGAATTAACAATGCATGAAGTGGTTCAATGCTATAACTTGTGGAGTGAACCAAGACAAATTATTTTTAGCACAATACATATGTTAATTGGCTTACCAATGCCAGGATATCTGTATTATTAGCAACTGTTATGCAAATTGCAACTGTTAATTATGTAATTATCACTGTCTGTCTGTACTCTCTTTGTTGTTTATGATCCGCAAACAGCCTCCACCCCACAGAGCGTGTGTGTGTGTGTGTGTGTGTGTGTAATATGCATGTAACTCAGGATAACACTTCATGCCTATGCTGAAGTAGACTAAGTGGATTATAGTTCATGAATGCTTATACCATAATAAATTTGTTAGTCTTTAAGGCATCACAAGACTTACTATGAGGGCTATCCCTCTGGAAAATAAAAATGCCTGTAATTTCTCTATATCATGTGGCCTTAATAGCATTTTAAAAAAAGAGCAGAAAAAGAAAATGTGAATTAGTGCAATGATATACATAATGTGTCTTGTGCCTGATTCTAGTTCTTCCACTTACCCTTCATCAGAGCGTCTTTTATGCTTAGAAATTGCAGTAATAGGCCACTGTCACAGTAATAAAATGCTGCGTTAAAAAATAGTTGTCACTTAGAGCGGCCATAAAACAATAGCAATGAACATTGGGATAAAAAATAGTAGCAGTTTAGTGATTGCCATAAACCAATACTAATAAATGCTAGAGCAATATATAGTTCAAATAAGTCCTGGGCAGAACATCTATCTTTCCCAGCTCCTGGGGAAAAGGAACTGTAAAAGTAGCCCTGATTGGCCAAATATATACCTTTGTCACACCCCTATTCCTTTGCAATGCCCCCTCTATGTCTTCTCTTTTGCTGTACCATATTCCAAAAATCCCCTATTCTGGAGTCTCCTGGCCTTTCACGTTTCAGCACTTTATCTTATTGAATCCATCCTGCAAGTTGGGTCTGTGACATCTGTTGGCGCCCTTCATCTTGCTCTGCCAATGCCCACTTCTCCCCTATGTCTTCACCTGTGTTTTAATAGAGTGTTTTCACAAACAATGCTAAAAGCAGCTGTTGGTTTCAATGGCCATGTGTCACGTTGAACCATAGCTTAAAACAAACTATAGTTTAATGAGAATGTGCAGTGGGCTGGTGCTACCGCACCACCCAGAAAACAAGCCAGAGTCACTTTGTTGTGTCACCTGAACCTGGGCTTGTGATTGCTCTCTCTCAAACAAACGATTAATGGTAGCCACAGTTTATTCTTGGATGACTGCTTATGGGTTTGTTTGTTTTTGGAAGAAACAAACCATGAGTCAGGTTCAGACAATAGAAGCCAGATTCTGGTTTGTTTTGCCTGTGGTGCAGTAACTGTACTGGAGGAATGCCGCATGAACTTTTTAACAGTGTGTACTAACACACTGCTAATTTACATTAAGCCATTTATATGCAAAATGGATTTTTGTTAACATAAACCGCAAAGTGAAACAGACCCGCTTGTACATTAAATGTGCATTCTATAATGCAGCTTTTAAAATTGACGTATGAACTCCAATTTTGACTGGTTTGAGGATCATTTACGTATTAAAAATTTGCTGTTTTGTTATTTTTCGCTAAAAATAACAAGCCCCCCATTTTTTTTTAGTAAAAAAAATTCAGGGGAAACTGCATTTTGAAACTGGTTTTGGAGCTATTTGCAGAGTAATAGCTGAAACGAATGGAAATGGGTTATTGTTTTTGGTTTGATTTTATACGTTGTGGTCTTGTTTGTGAACTGCCTTGAGACCTCCAGGTATAGGGCGGTGTATAAATTGAACTAATAATAATAATAATGTCAACAACCCATGTGGTGTGGGGCTGGTCTAGACGGTGCTCTGTACCACTAGCACCACTATGTGACTCCCACCAATAAAAGCTTGGAAACTCCCCTTCTCCATAATTATGGCCGATTCATATACATCCTGCCACATCATCCTATCAGCTGCTGCTGGGCCTTGTAGGAATCAACAGTGCAGCTGCTTCTATAGAGCCATAGATCGCCATAGATTTCCCTCTCCCAGCCCTTTGGAGAGAGCGTGAAGCAGATTCCAAAAGGATGGGTTGATACCAACTTTTTTGTTGTTAGTGCTGCTTGAAACCAACATGCTTGTTAACTGGTGTTACTGGCAGTTATAATCCGATGGATACTAAGTACTGCTGTCAGCACTGCCAGCGTGTGATGAATTGCACTCCCATAATAAAAGAAGCTATATGGGGAAAAGGTTGGCAGGGCACCAAAATTCCGTTATCGGCTGTTTGGTAAAGATGTGCATGAGATTTTGTGAGCTTGGCAGCAATTTTGGGAGTTTTACTTTCCTAGCAAATCCCCCATTTCATCACATGCTGTTTCTCTCTGTTTGTTACAGGTGTGCGTCTGCGCACTACGGTGCCGACCTGCCAGCAACCAGCATCATTATCACTTTCCATAATGAGGCTCGTTCCACCTTGCTCCGCACAGTGAAAAGGTAAGGCATGCTTTTAGCTCCGACGGGACTTGAGGTTTCAGCCCTAAACAAACCTGCTTGGAAGTAAATCAGCGAGGCTTACTCCAGAGTAAGAAGAGTTAAATCTGTCCTGGAAAACTGCAGTCCCAAGTGTATTTAGTGGGAAGAAAATCCCACTGGGCTCAGTGGGATTTATTCCCAAGTAACTTGGTTGCAATCTAGCTGTTTAGCTCATTTGATAGTCAAAAAAAGCACCTGAACCTCTATTTGGATAAATCTGCAGACCATTTGCTCACTGGATGCTTGGTGATGGGAGTTAACCCATATTGCCTGCTACATCCACAACCATCTCTTTCATAAACTGTGGTTCTGCTTGCATAATCACAGCATTGGTATCACTGTGTTAGAGACTCGGGGCCAAAATTGGTTTTGTTTTTGTTTAAACCAACTCCCAACAATATACCTGCATCCCATTCCCCTTTTAAACTCATTTAAAGTCCCCCAAACTGTAATCATTGGCTGTCACCACCATTCCAGATAGGCTGTCATAAGAACTTTGGGTTGTCCCAGTTTTTTTGTAGAGACCAGATTGTATGTTCATCAGTCATGTATAGGACATATCTATGCAGGCTCACAGACTGAAATCCCCCAATGCAATAGATTAAAGTAGACAAGGGCTGAAAAGCTGAAGTCAGTGCAAAGAAGGAGCAAGTGAGGAACCTGCAGCCTTCACTCCTTTTCCTGCTTTTTTATAGACTACCATTTATTAAGCCAGGAGAAGTTTTCAATTAGCAATAATTGAACCTCGGATTAACCTCATTGGCTATGATAGTGCCTGAGCCAATATCTTATATGACTGCAATATACAAGTTATAACTGGGCAAAGTGTGAATGATGACATGTACCTGAGCAGGGACACAATATACTTCTGCCCTGTAACAAAGTAATTTAACACTTCAACATACGGTATGAAATTCCAGAATAGATAGCATATCTACCGGACAACTCCTTAGATATTTGAGAAATTCCCCAGGGTGATTCAGGGCACTTACTGGGCATCAAGCAGCAGATGGAGAGGTGGTAGTGATGGGGAGAGGTATTTTGGTGTGAGAATTGAACTGGGAGCTTCTTCATGCAGTGCATATACTCTGGCACCTTCCTAATAATAATAAAATAATAATGCCATCCATCTGTCTCAAGAGACAATGGAGGAGTGTGCCTTTCGGGTGAAGCCAGACTGTTGGACAGTTACAGCGACTGCTGTGGCTGTAGAAGCAGATACGGGAAAGACAAGTTTTGTTGCAGCTGGGGCAAATGAAGGTTGTGCTGCTGCAGACGCACCATGGCGTTTCTTCTTTCTGCGCTCCTCCTGGTGGTCATTCCTCCTCTGGTCACTGTCTCCAGACACTGCGGCCGTAATGATGATGAGAGTAATGATAATGTCCAGCAAATGTCTTGTAACTCAAAAGGCGCTGAGAATGGATGGTTTTTATCTGGTGCTGAAAGATGGTCGGTGCTGGCCACAGCTGAACCATAATGTGTGGGTATTGTACAGCCGGGGTGCCATTGCTGAGAAGGTGATCCTTACAAGCCACAGTCCTTATGCGTTCATGTACAAATTACAATTAAAAATAGGAGTCACACCCCAAAGTTCTGCTTTCTATTTTAACTCCCCCTTTCTAGTTTTTGTTTCAACATTATTGCATTAGTATATATTTTTTAATGTAATAAAAAAAAAGTCAGCTGAAAAACTTTTCTCAGGAGGAGGGATTTGTGAGAAAGCAGCAACCAATCAGGGCTGGGCACAGCCGGTTTCTGCTGCAAACTAGCAGACCTTGTGTCTGCCTGCCCAATCTCCATCAGGTCACATAGCCCTGAATAGGGTTCAGGCATGTGTGACATATCCAATTTTTAATATATATTCTTTTCATGCATCCTTGGCTTGGCTGCTTCTGGTTTTCTTTTTGCTGCAAATAAACATTTTCAATGACCATTTCCCCTAATATCTTTCCGGGCTAAAGAATGCAGCAAGACTGTTTACTCTTGGGGGTTGTTGTTGTTTCCTGAGAAAATGTCCTCTGCTCCCTTTGAGATATTAAACTTTTGCTAAAAGTGTCCTTTAAGCAGTCTTCCAGGTCAGAGAAATGCTTTCTCTGTGGACACAGAGGTGGGGAAAGGGGGAGGGAGAGAGAAAGGGAGAGTGT
Organism: Podarcis erhardii; assembly: GCF_964252035.2. Taxonomy (NCBI): domain Eukaryota; kingdom Metazoa; phylum Chordata; class Lepidosauria; order Squamata; family Lacertidae; genus Podarcis; species Podarcis erhardii. The sequence goes on along the minus strand of NC_138497.1, from coordinate 48,352,816 downwards.
ATCTCAGCTGGAAGGCAGCTGAGAGCACCTCTGGCAGTGATGCATTATTCATCGGAACTATTTTCCCTCACTCCAGGTCTTAGGGTCTTGCAGAAAACTGCTTTGTGAATAAATAAGAGGTTCTTTCAAGTGCATCCTGGCTGGGCTTCATGAATGCAAGGATGCTTTTGTGCACTGGAGAAAACAGAACAAATCTTTTGCAAGGCAGTATTGGTCTTGGGGAGGCTGCCCCTGGGGAGCATAAAACTTTTGCTCCGAACAATAGGCAGTTAGGCCAGCAGGACAGACCCACAATCTTTATGTGCCCCCCTCAGCAGTAAAACAATCAAATTCAATAACTGGCCATTCAATAACTGCCTCAAAATAAAGCCAACCTTCGAAGCAAAGGCACTGACAGCACACATCAGCTGAATAGCTCCTTAGCTCCCAGCAAAGATGGCTGAACTTTTTTTGGGTTCAGCAGTGCAACGCAGGAGCTATACAATATATTGCCCATCTAAGTGCTTCCTTTCCAAAATGACAGCTGCCAGGTCTCAAGTATTCCTGGATGACTGTTGTTTCGGGGCCATTTCCGCAGGTCAGGAAGGCTGAAGCTTGGAGCGTTGATGAGAGCTGTTGCTTTATCAAGGGTAGGGCTGCCATATGTCCAGACATTACCTGGATTTCAAAGGCAGAATTGACGTCCGGGAGGGATTTCCGAAAGGCGGCACTTTGTCCTGGATCTTAGGCAAGTCAATCGAAAAATCGCTTTTGTGTGTGTGTGTGTTTTAAAAAAGCTCCTGGTTTTTACTTTTTGAAATATGGCAACCCTAATCAAGGGAGCAACTCAAATGGTAAGCCTATATAGGAGCTGCAGATTCCACACTTTCTTGGGTCTCAATCACAGAGCAACGCCATGGGCTGCGAACTTCAGAACTCTGAAGTACCTGCATTTCTCACCATCTCTTCTGCCTCTCTAGCCCTTGAGGGAGATGAGGGGAGTTCTAAGAGCCAGCCAGAAGCTCAGGCAGTTCGTGTAGGAATCATCATGGCTGGGGCAGGAACATCAGGTTTGATGGCACTTCAGGATCACTGCAGGGTGGAGATCTGCTGGAGGGTCCAGCTCTCTTTGCTCTTCATCTGAGGAGACCTTAGGTTTGAGGCAAGGGCGGGGATAAATCCTGATAATTTTTTATTCTTTCATAGCACACCTAAACCTGACTGCAATTCTGACTAGAAATGGTTTCTTATCTCTAATTCCAACTAGGAATGGGCTAGAAATGAAGGGGGTCATAATTCCTTCCCATTCTGGAGATTCTTTCCCCTAATCCTGCCCCTGAATGAATGAGGGTTGGTTGTTAGGAGTTGGGGTGGGGAGAGGCATTCTGCCAGTCACATCATTTTGAAATCTCTGGAGCTAAACCACAGCATTCAAAACAGGTTCTAGGATTAAGACCTAGCAAATCTTGACTCCTATTAAATTCCCATTGTCTTCTACGGTTAAGAGAATACTTATAGCTCCAAGTCTTTGCTCATGGTGATAAAGTGTAAATCGTGGCTATGCTACACTCAAGGGTAAAGTATAAGGCTAGCAGGCAATCATCCATGAAGTCATATATCTCCCGGACTTTGCATTATCTGAATCAGATGAATGGTTGGAGTTGACCTTCAGCAAAATGTTATGGTTAAGGTTATGACTGAAGCAGGGATGGTATGGGGTTGCAATGGCAACCAGAAGGCTGACAATCAGTGCTGGAAGGTAGTAAAAGCTTCCCTAGCACCTGGCCCATTTCCAGGCCCAAGTCTACCATTAAAGCCCTTCATAGCTTGATTCCTCAGTATCTGAAAGTTACTCTCTTCAAAGACCCCAAGATCTTCAAACGAGGCCTGTCTCTTAAGTGGTCTCCCATGGTGACATTTAGTGAGCAGTGAACTGTAGAGTGCCCCATCAGAGACCCACCTCAGAATCTTTTTGATACCAGACAAATAGTCATTTTTGTTTTCCCTCAGTGATTTCATTAACAAAGAAATAGTGGCCTAGTCTTTCCACATATTGCTGCCATTCTTCTGTTTCTGGATTGAATCCCTTAATTCTCCCATAGGATATCTGTTTTTTTTTCCCCTCTTGTTGCCATGGTTCTAATTTGATATATAAGACCAGGTTACTAAATTTTAAGACCCAGAAAAAGAGGCAACAGCCTCTTGATGAACAGTTTAGCACACAACTGGATAGGAAAATGAAAGTAACCACAAGAACAAGCTAAATTGTAGAGTCTTGAGATAATGCTTAGCTCTATCATTACCCATTACTACAGCCAGGCTTTTAAAGATCATTTTTTAAAAATCTGTCTAACGTTATGGTTTGAGCATGGTTGCTTTCGTTCTGTGGAACTTATCTCTTGGCTTTCTGTATTAGCTGGTTGTTGCTGTGATGTTTTAATCTCTAGAACCTCTTCCATGGAATGGTTATTTTTTTATAGTTGCTTTATTTCCTGCTTTATTGATTCTTGATTTATTGAAACTGTGATTTTTAATGCTTTATTTTGTACGTCACCCAGAAAACTATTGTTGGGCGCTTGATGAATGGAGTAAATAAATCAACAGATTGTGGCGTGTCTGTGGTGCAGCTGGGGCCGAAAGCAAAGGCGTGAATTGGCCAATGAGGAAGTCAGCTCTGAGAGTGGTCAGTCATCAAATCCTTATGAGAAGGTGCTGTAGGGACACAAAAGCCTGCGGCCTGTTTGATACATTTCCTGTGAAGTAGTGCGATAGTCACTGTCCCATCATTCTCTTACAAAACGCGTGCAGTGTTTTTAACTTTCACCAGTCTGTTTAGGTCTGCCCTAATTATATAGGTAGAGGTTGTAGAAATATAATTATCAGGAGCGCTGTGAGAACAAGCACAAGATGGCAGCTGCTGCGCTACATTGAGTAATGCATGAAACATGCCAGCTAATCTTGAGGATAGTTCCAAACATGCCAAATGAGATGATATAGAGCCCAACCTTCCCCATCATTGGGATGTTTTAGATTGCAACTCCCATCAGCCCCAGCCAGCACGGTCAGGTATGAAGGATGTCGCAAGCCAAGAACATCTGGAGAGAGCCCACTGTGACATCCTGCCAGGGTTTGCCTCATTGCTGGGCTCACTGGGATGTCAGCAAAAGGCAGCACCTAGTAGTGAAGTCAACACTGCCTGGCAGCCCAACATGTGGAATGAGCCATGGCTGCTGGCCAGAACTCTTATCCTTACACCCGCAGCCTAATTCCTTCCTACTTTTTCTTGAAGGTCTTTGGGCAACCATCACTACCTGAGTGGAAGTGGTGGTGCTCAGATATCAGACTCCAATCAGGAAAAAACCAAGTCTGAATCTCCTCAGAAGGCCTTATATCCTGCATATCTTGAAGAGGATACATATCCCCAAGCCCAATGCCCTGAAGGGAGCACGGTTTCGTTGTTTTAGCCAGGGCTGTCTCTATCTGGGGGTGCAAGGGGTGCAGGGCATCTGGGTGCCAAATTCTGGGGGGCACCAGATGCCCGCTGCTGAAGCCACCTAAGCTCTTACCACCACCACCTCAGAGACTGAGCAACAGCTGCCATCGCCGCTCCCCACGGCTGCCATTGCTCAGAGCCCCGGCTGGGAGAGGAGGATGGGGAAGGAGTGTGGGAAAAAGCGGCGGCGGTGCCAGTGGCAGCATCTGCAGCGGCGGGGAGGCGGTAGGCAGCAGCGAGAAGGTGCGTGTGGTGGAGCTGGACGGGCCACTGCTGCAGTGCTCCTGCAGAATGGAGCGGGCGACGGGGCAGGTCCTGCGGAGAAGGACAAGGCGGCAGCAGGGACTGTTGCCACCCCTCACAGCTGCGGCGGCACCTCAGGCCAAGCCTGAGTTGGGCTCAGCGGTGAAGCTGGAGCAGCTGCTGGTGCTGCAGAGACCTTGGGAGAAGCTGTGACTGGAGGAGCGGGAGGAGGAAAAGGAGGCGAAGCGAGTGAGCAAGAGCATCGAGTGGGCACTCAAGGAACAGAAAAGGGAATACAAGCAGACACACTGCCATGGTGGTGTGCAGGGCCAGCCAGAGTCCCATCTCAGCCTCTCCCTTCCCTGCCCCGCAGAGCCCGCTTGCTGGGAAGTGGTGGCTCCTTCACCCGCCCGTTCAACAGATGGACATTTCATGTGGGGAAATAGTTTCTGGCATGTTATTTTGTTTCTGTGGGGGCTAATTCCTCCATACCACTGCACTGTGCATATTTGAATGAAACCATGAGTCCGTGGTGCTCATGTATACTTTAGCAGTTTGTGCCTTTTTCATGAGACCAGCAAGAAGCAGAAAGTTCCCTTTTGCTCAGGTTCACTTGTTATTCTTCGTTTGCTGATAGAAATAGAAACAATAACAACTCTGGCTTAATTTTCAAGGTGCTTGAGGTAAGCCATGTATCTCAATAAAATGGATCTGAATGCACTAGGCTGGGCATGAATTATTACTGTGAGTATAATTGCTGCTGCCTTCGTCTACACAGCCGGAGTCCATACCACTAAGTAATTACTGTAAAGTGCTGTGGGGTACCTGAAGTATGAAAAGGGCTGCTCTGTTCCAACTATTGGTTTCTTGCAAGCCTGCACAGGACCGCAGCAAAATCAGGCAAGAGGGAGGTGATGGTGTAAAAATTGTGCTGCCTGCCTATTTTGCAGTGGCTGGTCACCCTCTTCTGATGCCATTCTGCTTTCCTTCCAAAAGTGCAGCAGGTGGATTTGGCCTTCTGTGACAATTAGGGGCTGATTTGATTTTGATTAATCAGCCATTCGAGTAGCACCTGTTGAAAATTATATGTAATTAAATTGTTATAGATGATTACAGAGTTGTTTTCCAAAACAGAAGTTTAATTTCACTTTGGGGAATGGCAGCGATGAAGAAGTCCGATTGACGAGTTAACGTTAAGGCCAAAAATCTATAAAACCAGCTAATGAGTTTCTATGCCTGAGTTGTGGCTTGATGCCCCATGAGGCTCCTATTTCAAAGATGATGAGATCCCAACCAGTCTGTTTGAAATCTGGGGGCAATTGGGAAGTCTGAAAATAAACTTCCAGGCGGAGCTGGTGTAGCATTGCGGCTAAGACTCCAGAGGCCTTGTTTTGAATCTCACTTCTGCTGCAATGAATGGTGAATGGTCAAAGGAATAGAAAAGTTGTACTCTGCCTCACAATATGGGGATAATAATTATGACCTTTAAAAAAACTGTCCTTGTAAGGGATTGAGCTGTTTAAAGTGCGATCCCTCAGAAAGTTTTTAATCCAATCACAGATGGTAGAGGAAAGGTGCAGGTCCATCAGTTGCCTCAGGCCTTGCCTAAGCTAGGATAAAGGATGCAGGGAGAGGAGCACCAGGTAGAGCATGGAGTGAGCATGGAGCCTAAAGAGAGAGAAACTAGCATTGGGGTGGGGTGGGACTGGCCGGGGATGAAGCCTTATTGCTGATGAGTGGCCAGTATGTGGGGCAATTAGTCTGAAGCAGTGCAAGCACCAAAGAACTGGAGGTTGCGTGAAAGCAATGTACTACAGACACGATGGGAGACAGCAGGGAGCAAAGGCTTGGTGGGGAAGGCAGGCCACCTATGACTGCAATACAGGAGATCCAGCAGTGACCAAGGACCTGTCTTCTTGGACTGGACAAATAAATGGGAATGGTGATCAGTCTCACAATACTGGCATGTACTATAGACCAGGGGTTCCCAATTCATGGTCCACGGATCACAAACCTCGTTGAAGGGGCCCCTGGCATGTTTGTGAAGAACACTTACAATTTGAATTTTCGTGGGATTCTACGGAACTCATGTAATACAATAAAATACAGTATAAGAAATAAAAGGAATAATGAAGTGCAATTAAAAATCAAAGCATCTAGCACAAGGCATGGCAGTAGCTACAATAGGCAGAAAAATCATGCAGTGGTTTGCCAAAGCCTTGGGAATTTTCAAGTGGCCCATGGCGGGGGTGGGGTGAGGGGAAGCTATTACTATTGGGGAATGTTGTTGTTGTGAATTGTTTTTAATATTGTTTGTAATGTCGTAACCCACTCTGGGACCTTATATAAATTAACAACACTGATGGTTGATGTTAAAACATTAACATCATTAGACATTTAAAAAATCCCCACTGCTTTGAGAACACAAATTGAGGTTTTTAGACTTATCATAAACTGGTCCAAAAAACAACAACACACCCCAAAAGAAGATCCAATAGTGTATTAGCATTTTGTCACTCACTTTCATACCAACAGTGCAAATACAATTTGGTCTAAAAGTACAGATTGGCAAGCAACAAACTTGTGAATTGAGATTGGTAAGCAGGGAGGCCAACAGTAGCCAGAGCCCATGACAGATGGAAGCAGTTCTAGGTTTGTCCCCATGCTGATCCTCATTTAGTTCTGCAAGGCAGTGCTGAGACCCAGGAGAAGGTGGCTGACAGCCAGTGGCACCCCTGGGCAGATTGCAGGTAAGAAGACAGACATGTGGGCATTCACTGAGGGCAGACTGAGGTTGGTGGGGCAGCGCCCCATTTGCCCAAATAGGCCAGCTTCCACTACCATAGAAACAACAGGCTGCCTTATCCTGATGAGCTGCAGTCTGGTGGGGAGGAAAAAATACAATTCCAGAACCTTGAGTGGAAAATGTGGTTTGAAAGTCTGGCTATTAATTGCCTTTTATCTCTAGGTGCATATAAACAACACAGTCATTGATTTGTGCAATCGTTGGCACACATCATGCAGGAAGCAAGTACCAAGGGCTGTCAACCATTGAATATCTATTATGATCCAAGTTTAATGAATTGCATAGTGAACATAATCCACAGTTCAGACAAAAGAGCTTGCAATTTAAATAGCTATGTTGATATGTGACTAAATGTAGAACTTGGGGGAACTATGGAAGTTGGAATCTAAAGTTACGAAAAGCAGGAATAATACATTTTGCTAATCTTGCCATTGGAAGCCTTTCCCCTTTTCTAGTGTGACAGCAAGCTGGACTAGATAGGGAGGAATTGCCAGGAGAAATAATGTACGGTATATACTGACAACCCCTTTTGAAATTATGGATTTGTGTTTGAGGGGGGCACAAAGATGGTAAGAGAGACCTGAAGCTTGGAGTCAGGGGGCTCCTTATTTTTTGCAGAAGTGAAAAAAACCAGAGAATAAAGTCATTCAGAATTACATACCTGATTTTGTTCTGAGGAAATATTTACTAGGCAAGGATTGTCTTAAGCCATCCACTCTCTGAGGACTTATCCTTGTTTCTCAATGGGTGTTGCTATTAATGCACACATGTTTGCATCTGCTGTTGGTATTGGGTGCAAAGGAATGAGTTGTGCTTAACTTCTTGAGGATGGAGCATGTTTTAGATCTCCAACTATCTGATCTAGGCAAAAATTGTGTGAAATTTTGCTGTTGCTGAACATTAAGGTATTTGTGCCTTTGGGAGCCCTAGTTCTGGCAAGGCAGGGATCCTGAAGTGTGATGTGCAGGAGCAGCCTGTCTTCCAGAAACATTTAAATGGCCTCTTGAACAGCTTTCTCATTGGCGTCTCATGTCCTCTGCAGGGGGATGGTTGTCGGTCTGTTTGCTTGACATCTTTTGCATCGCAAGAAGCTGCTGTCTCTCATGAACTGCTTGCTCATTTGGCATCCCCCACCCCCTCGCTTGCTCTGCAGAAGATCTCTGTCAGTGAAAGTGTGTCTGCCCCAGCTACTTGCTCCAAGATATATCCTGGAACAGCTGGACTTCAGTCTGCAGGACTTCATCCCGCATAGTGTCTCAGGGAAATCAGTCCCTCATAATAATATTAAGTGGTTATTTAACATTTTAAGAGTATTCAAAGCACTATCCTTACATTATTTCAGCTTTTCTTACAACACCCCGGTGAAGTAGGCAGTGATGATGGGGGGAGATTTTTCCTAGTGCTTAATTCTTTCATGGAGAATTGTCCATTTCACGAGTTCATTAGTAACAAAGAATGGGTGCAAACTGCAAATTACAGTAGGCAAGCGTGGCTGTTCCTGAGTTTTTAGCTTTGTTTGAGGTATTTTATTTTACTTCTTTATTTTTGTACCTCTTTTGTACTTACTCTTTTCGAGAACAAGGTTGGGGAACCTCTGGTCCGTGGGCTGAATGGGGTCCTCCAGGCCTCTCTGTCTGGCCCTCAGGAATCTCCCTAGTCCAGGCCACCTTCCATCCCTCCTCACCCCACTCTGTGCCCTCCTTAAATACTTTTGTCTGGCTGCAACATAACCTTGAACATCGATAATGCCCATTGCTTGCCTCAATGGAGGATGGGGACAGGCATGTTTGTACGTAAACTTCTGCCTTTTGCAAGGCTAGACATTATCCTTCTATACAAAGGTAAGCGTCACCTCATTTGCTTGGCCTATCCTTGTTTTGGCCTTGCTCATACCTGGGATGCAGCTCTTGGAAGTTTGGCCACAAAGGAATGTGGGCTTCAGGTGGCAAAATGGCTCCTCTGCTCTGCTCTAGAGTGCTATATTCTTTCTGGTTGCCTTATGCAAATTTCCCTATTCTGCAGTAATTTTTTTCTGGAAACCCCACAAAAGGGTTCAGTATCGTTTATCTCCACCTTGTGGTGTGGTCTGGGGGGAGCAGAAGCCAAAAGAATAAAGACTTGTCTGAGTTATTCCTCTGGCGGTCTTTTCATGTGGAACTATGTGCACATAGATTGTACTAGGAATGACTTGCCCCAGAAAGTGGAGACATCTGTGATAAGAAATAGACACTAGGCTTGTGGACAAGTGAGAGAGAGAGAGAGAGAGAACTCTGTCTTTGGGATGTCGTAGAGGTTGATTATATTTCAGAAATCAGGAGCTGGTGATGCTAGAGGGAAGTGGGATTCTTCCTGTGAGAGAGGATCATTTCAAAGAACGAGAAGATTCCAACTGTGGGATGGGTTTTAATGGGTAGGAGAGGATATATTAATTGCAATTTATCCATCCAGCCGCCCACATATGTGGGTTGAGAACAGCTTTTCAAATCCCATCCTTGGCAGCAAAATGAAAAGCATAGGAATTACGTGGTAAAACCTTGTTTTGAGCAAGTCCAGCTATGAAAAGTTGGTTCCCCTTTCTTACCCAGCTTATAAAGATTCAGGAAACAACCTGGGAAGTAAATTTAAAAATAAAAATAAAATTTACTTTATTTTGTATGCATTGCCTCACAGCAACAGTAGCAATAAAAAATTGTGAAGCAAAATACTTGTACTTAGTTCAGGCACGTGCCTAAGGCTGAAACAAGCAGTGTGCATCCAATGCTTCAAAGGAAGAGGGAGGGGTAAGAGGAACAGGAAGTACTAGATATTCCTTCCTCTCTAGATGAGAAAGGGTAATGACATCACACAGAGTCCTCTCTACTAATTGTGTTTCTATGGTCTTAGTATCTGCCTATCAGCAGTACACCTTTGTGGACTTAGCCTTTTCTCATGCTAACTAGCAAGAATATTCATTTGTTAGGTTTGGCTGCTAATCGCCCACACTAACTGCCTTTGTTTTACTCCCACAGTTGCTAATGGGAATTCAGATCTATAGGGAATAATATTGATAGGAGACAGGTGATTGAAATGTGACTAAGAGCCCCTCCAGAATGATTGTTTTTCGTGTGTAGGTATATTCTGCAGCATGTCATTCATGTAACAATAGTGCATTAATGCTAGATTTATCCACACGTTATTCTGCTTTATTAGGTTTTCTGCCATGCTTCCCCGGTGTTATTGTTGCCTGGAGGGGCACTCTGGTGCTATAACACATCAAAAGTGGGGCAAGCAGCCAGACAACACTCAGAATGTGGAAGGAAAAATTGCAGGATTTTAGCAGGGAGCGATGGGACAGGCACATACCTCAGAGGAAGCAGCGTGAGCAACCCAAAATGTTTGCAGACGCAAATGGTATTGAAAGTGCAATCACGTATAACCATCACAAATAGCCTGAGCACAAATCATGATGGATGCTCAGTAAAAAGGGCATGTGGAGGGGTCCATAACAAACAAGCATTTGAATTAAGAAACAGAGTTCAGGGATTTGAAATATAGTTCAGCAATTGATATTTGTATCTGGTTGCAATGACTTCCGTTAGCAGAGAGGGCACACGCTCAACATAGATAACTACAGATAGGCATCCTTTTCCAGAGATCTGCAGAATGAGCAGTGCTCCTAAATCTCTCTTCCCTCCCCCAACACAACTTTCCCTTTCAAGCAAATGATAAGAGGGGTAGGGATTTGCTGTCACAAGGCCAGATGTGCAGTCACAAATTTCTGGATTGGAAAAGCACTCATTCTGTTTCATATGGAAGATTCACAGGACCTTTTCAAAAATCAGGTTTTAAAGTATACATCTAAAATTATTTTGAATAGATACCCCAACAAACAGGTTTTTGAAAATACACATTTGGTAAGAAAATGTGCTCATTCGAGTTAGGATTTAATTTGTGGGCTCAGGCGCAAGGTGCACGCAGCCAGCGGGGACCCAGGAAGGAATGGTGAATGAACACAGAACAAAGTATTGGGTTCGAATAGGCTACAACTTTATTGATTACAGAAGTAGGTTTTGACATAGGCACTGGCTATGTATCCTGAATCAGTCAGCCTGACTGCTGATTGTTTGGCTGGGTGGACCCTGGGTGGACCCTATGACGTACATCAAATCAGGATGATCCTGCCAGAGCCACCACTCAGACGGGGTGCCAAGGCCTATCAGCCCCCATTTGGGTATCAGGATGAGCACCCCCTCCAGGACCCCTTTGTCAATCTTTTATCGTGACTCTCCTTTGTTGACAATGTGATCATGCCCCATGGGCAGCTGCAATTGGCCCATTCAAACAGGCAGGCTCCTGCGAACCCATGAGGCCACAGGAGGAGGGGCCCTTGTTCCCCTTCAACGGCCACATAGGGTGGTGGGAAGATGGTGCCTGGCTCTGCCTTATTGCACCAGGCCACAAACCACTGCTCCTGGGGGACTCACGGGAAGAGGCAATTGTTGCTGTCTAATCTGCTGAAACAGCTCTCAGAAAAAATGCATCCTTTTGCAGGTGAGAAAGGGATCATTGGCGGATCAGAACTATTAAAGAGGGCTTATTTTATTTAGAATATCAAAGGCAAACCCTTATATTTTTAATTGATGTTCTTGTTATTCATTTTAGTGTTCTGAACCGCACTCCTGTCAACCTAATTCAGGAAATAATTTTAGTGGATGACTTCAGCTCGGATCGTAAGTATTACTTTTCTTTGTTTCTCTAATTATCTTATTTCCTTTTTATTCATTTTCATGTGGTTGTATACATTTTTTCTGCTCCACTCAGGATATTTCCTCACTTTTTCATCTGAGGAAAAGAGCGAGAACAAAGGCAGGAGCAAAGCTTTGTTGCGCTTTGTTTTAATTTCCACCTGAGGAAAAACTAGCCAATTTTTTCTTGTTATGGTGTCTTTCCGTCGATTCTCAGTGTGACAGTCCTGCCCAGGAAGCCAGAATGCTCAGTTTGGTTTCATTAACCACCATTTTGTGGGTCATTATTGTAAGTATAACAAGTGGTGTGCACAGCTAGGAGCCCCAATTATATAGGTTCAAAGGGGAGGAGGTAATGTATGCTGCACTGTGTTTTTGGCAGACTAAGACTGTTATCCACAAAATTCTTGCTGAGGTATTCATACAGCAGAACTATCCCAGAACAATAAGTGCCTGGAATTCTGCTGCAAGAGGCACTATCCTTTCTTGAGAAAAATAGCACAAGAGAATAATGTTTGTTCCATCTTTGAAGCTGGACTTTTAAGTGACTTTCTCCAGTAATAAAAACAAGTGGCTAGGAAATTTCAATTCTTCAATTTTTGTAAAACCAAAGTGAGGGCCAAATGTGTCATTAACAATCATGGCTTGTATCCAATGCAGCACTAAGTAACCATCCCGCTAATGCAACAATGTCCATGTGCACAATGGGACTTTCCTTCCCCTGTGCTGCCCCCAAGTCTGTTCTGAGGTTTTCTGTAACCCTCTGGAACAAATTTTGGGAGTGCATGGGGAAAGAGAGCAGGTCCTCTTGTGGAACAGCAAGTCCTGTTGTGGAAGCAGAAAACCTTGCGGTGACAGGATGCTTACTTAAAACTGCATTGGATACAAGCCCATGTCTGCATTTAAAAGAGAGAGAAAACAAATCATTAACAGCAGGAAGGGGAGGGGTTCATTGGGGCCATGGCACACAGGAAAGGGAGGTTTAATTCCACGCTCACCCCCCAGTCATGATGAAAATCTTCCTCCCTCCCTCCCCAGTTGTTCTTAGCCCTGCAAGGAAAGCTCCTATTAGCACCAATGGAAGAATTCCTGCTTCTAATTTCAGCTGGAAGGATTTCCATTGGAAATGCAGCAGGCAAAGGGGAAGATGGGGCTTGTCAACCTGGGAAGGTATCCCATCTGGGAGAAGGAAAACTGATACTAAACCTCTGCTGCCTTCTGGCTATACTCATTTGTGAGAAAGACTTCAGGAGTAAACCCTGAGGAATAATCTGTACCTGCTGCCTTGTGGGAGAAGGGAAGGCTAAGGAGTACAGCCTGCACAAATCCAGAGTGCAGTTCCTAAGACGGTTGGATGGCGCCTTGAATGCCTCCTTCTGGCAACTCCTGCAGCCAAGCTGGTGCCAAATGTATTGCTCTGCTTTCCTTTGGACCACATCAGCAAGGCTGAGAGCGGGGTCTTGTAGACTGGGCAGCCCAGGACCTCCATACACACTGCCCAGGCTTACAAAACATACACTGCCTAGGCAGAGAAAACAATATGGGAGGCAGCAGTTAGAAGTTACGGTCTCTGCAGCCACAGCAGGCGTTGTGATTCTCCAGAGGTTTGAGGTCATTTAACTTCCCTCGCTTTCCATGTCAGAAGATGCCATGTCACACCATATCAGATACCTTGACCCTGGAATTTACATGTGCACGTGCTGCATTTTGATAGTCTTGGAATACATTTCATTGTTTTCATGTACAATACAATACAATTATAAAGCACCGTACCCAAACAGATACAGAATTACTCTCCAAATCTCCACTTTCTCTAAGCATTATTTTTATTTACATTTCATGAGCAGTATTTCCAAACCACCTTTCAACATATGCTCTCTGGGGATTGCTATCAGACCTATGAAGGGAGCATCTCAAATGAAGCCCCTTGAATGGATGTTGCTAATATAACCGGAATGGGATTCTGCTGTGTTCTTGGAGTGTGAATTACCTAAAATGGATTCATGGGCTATTTTTGTACATGGATTTCCTTGCTGAGCACATGTCCAGCAATATCTCAGTATCCTTTAATCAAGTGTTCCTGTCACTGCATCTCAGCAATACAGCTCCTGACAAACTGCCCTCACCAGAGCAATATTTCAGGTGGCAAGAAGCTATAGAAATGGAGAAGCTCCAGGATAGAAGTGCCAAGAAAAGTATTTTGGCTGGTAGCCTTTGTGTGTCTTGCCAGGAAACTGAAGCTGTGGGAAGATGATAAGCGAGGGGCTTCTCAAAGCCTGGATAATAGCACACAATAAAAACACTGCTGTTCCTGGGTAGTAAGAGAGTATCAAAGTGGTGAAGTTTTGTCTCTGGGGTGTGTTGCTCCAGAGACCTCTGAAATTATTTTTCAGTGGTCAGCCATTGAAATATATGTATCATCTACAGCAGTGTTTCCCAACCTTGGGTCTCCAGCTGTTTTTGGACTACAACTCCCATCATCCCTAGCTAGCAAGACCAGTAGTCAGGAATGATGGGAACTGTAGTCTGAAAACAGCTGGAGACACCAGGTTGGGAAACACTGATCTACAGTATTGTTGTATTAAATACTCCAGAATGAGCTGAACCAATGGGAGAGAACTTAAGTACTCTGCTGGGTCAGACTAAAGGTCCATTTAGTCCAGCACCTTTTCTCAGACCAGTCAATAGGATCCCTATGGGAAGTCTAGAAGCAGGACCTGGGTGCAACAGCACTCTCCCCACTTGTGATTCTCAACAACTGGTTTACAGGCACATACTGCACCCAACGAGACGCGGGTGGCACTGTGGTCTAAACCACTGAGCCTAGGACTTACCGCTCAGAAGGTCGGCAGTTCGAATCCCCACAACGGGGTGAGCTCCCATTTGCCTGGTCCCTGCTCCTGCCAACTTAGCAGTTCGGAAGCACGTCAAAGTGCAAGTAGATAAATAGGTACCGCTCCGGCTGGAAGATAAACGGCATTTCCGTGTGCTGCTCTGGTTATGCCAGAAGTGGCTTAGTCATGCTGGCCACATGACCCGGGAGCTGTCGGCGGACAAACGCTGGCTCCCTCAGCCTATAGAGCGAGATGAGCACCGCAACCCCAGAGTCATCAGCGACTGAACCTAACGGTCAGGGGTACCTGTACCTTTACCTTACTGCACCCAGCACTACACAGACATAGTGGCTAGTAGCCATTGGTAGCCTAATCCTCTTTGAATTTGTCTAATCCCATTACGGCCATCCAAGAATAGCTATCCTATCCAACAGTGTGCTTCATTTTATGTGGGATGTAGACTGGCAGCTCTGCATTAGAGCCATATGATATGTCGTGCTGTGTTTATCTTGACAGATAAAAGAGTTGAGTGTGAATGTCTTGCTCCTCTTTCAACTCTTTTCTCATTTCACTGCATTCACTCCCTTTCTTTTTCTTAGCATCCAGCCTGTGCCTCTGCCATAAATCTCTTTCATGTTTCTCCTAAAAGTCAACAGGCAGAGCTACATGTTACAGAGCAAACACAAGGACCCTGACTCTTGGTCTTGTAATGGTGATGCAGGGATCAGAGTGGCATTTGCCTGGGAAAGTCAGGGCGTGAATAGGGGAGCTGAACTTTTCCTCCACCTGCTGATTCTGCGCGCAACCTCCCCCTTCCCCCATTTTCTCCACAGCCAGGCATATTTCCAGCCCTGGAGTCGGCTGAGCTAAAAAGGAAATGTGTGTTTGGAGTCTTGGGGATAAATCAGTCCGCCATTTCTTCCATGCTGTTTCTCTTCCCTGCTTTACTATTAACCTCCAAATAGGAGTTTGCAAAACACATGTTTTCTGATGTGCCGTGTTGTTATATCCTGAGGCAGGTTCCCTCCTGCCTGCAGTTGGGTTTTAAAGCAGCTCTCTGTTGTAGCTGATAGAATAGGTTGCAGTCCATGCTTGGTTGTGGCATGTGTGGGGTGCCCACAACAGTTTCTCTGGTTTGCAAATGTGCCAGGGCCTCCGAAAAGCTGATAACCCCTGCCTTAAGGCATACGCTGTCTGTGGTATCAGCTGTTCACAAACATCACAGCATATAACAAGGCCTCCATAGTTCCTTCTTCCCTTGTAAAGTGCCCTCTGGAAAGGACGATTTGCTTCAGAGAAGACACAGTGGCAATGGAAGTGCTTAACTTTTCCCTTGCCAGTTGTTTCCCCTCTAACTATTCTCCTCTTCCCCTCGCTGGGAGGGAAATTTGAGTGAAAGTAGGCTGGCAGAGGAAAGGTTAAGCACTCCCTTCTCTCCTACTCTAAAGCTCTCCCTTTTCTGTAGGAGCTTGGAGAAGGAGAAGGATCTGCTGGGCTTTGCAGCCCATGGCTGCAGTGTGGTGTGTAGTGTGCCTCCACAGATCTTACAAATGCTGACTAAAACCTTTGAGGCAGAGGAGGAGGAGCTGAGTGGTAAGCAGACTTCTTTGGGCGATAACTTGAGGCGATGGGATTAAAGCCATTTATTTTGGGATCAACAAATTGATTAATATCATAAATGAAAGCAAAGCTTTGCCCTCTGTTGAGACACATGGGGAGAGTTAATTGCAGCTTTATGTCGATGCCAAACAAACTAGGCACTGGCGCCAACTGTTTTCTCTTCTCTTCAGCTGAGGATTGCCAGCTCCTTACCAAGATACCAAAGGTCAAGTGTCTTCGCAACAGTCGGCGAGAAGGTGAGTATGACAGATTTTGCAAGAATCGTTCACTTTTAGAAGGACCCAATGGTAGCACAAATTAATACATGTGGGTGTTGGGGGACATATGACGGCCTCCGCCTCTGAACCAACCAAGTCCCTTTCCTATATCTAGTTTCATCACCATCATCATCGGATGAAGAGCCATTACCAGCAAGAAGTTCTGTCTTGTCTGAGTTGAGTTTCAATATATTCACTCACATTTCAGCCCATTACAAACCTCAGGCAGTGATTCAATTGCAAAAAAAGTACCACAATTTATTCAGGTGAAAAGATAAATAGAGCTGTGCACCATCAGTATACTGATAAAAATCCGCTCCAAAACTCAGCACGACTTCTCCCAGTGGTTTCACTGTGAAGAAGTATGATGGAAAGGATAGAAGTCTGTTGTATTCCACAGGGAAGCACATGGGGGAGGAACAGCAATCAGCTGGAATTTTCCAGCAATTAGGAGCAGAACTACTATAAAGCAGAGCTTCCTATTCCTATCCCATATTCTTGATCCAGAAAGATGCTGTGATATAAAAAAAGATACAGTAAGTTCAAAAGAATCAGCAGAGTTACACTCCCTGGTACGGTAATTCCCCTTGCACAGATAATAAACTAAGAGAATCTCAGTCCTGAGTTCTAGTTAGGAATCAGCTGGAAATGGGTCTAGATATGGGGAGCACTACACGCAACTGTAGATTTGGCCACAATACAGTTCAGCCAACATGGCTAGAAAATAAACTGGATATTGCTCCCCAATTCATCCAAGGAGGGCTTCTTTTAAATATGGTCTTGCTGCAGCAGGGATGGGGAACTGGTGGCCCTCCAGATGTTTTTGAACCACAGCGCCCATCCTTCATGACCATTGGCTGGGGCTGATGGGACCTGTAGTCCAACAACATCTGGAGAGCTATAGGTTTCCCACCACAGGGCTAAATGGTACAAAGACCCCCTTTGATTAAGGATAGATTATCTTCCACAAGATGGCCATCACTTTCTCCCAGCTTATTAATTCTAGGAATTAGGGACAGAGGTCAGACTGAGATAAAGTGGTATGTGCAGATCTACGTATTCTGTCTACATCTGTGGATTTTAAAAGCTGAAACCAATCCAATAAAACCTGACCAGAGGACGATGCAATTGCTATTGACTCTGTCTGCATGGAGTCAAGGTCAGAGCGGAGGGGAGTGATTGTGTCCACAAAGAACACTGCAGAAATGTTGCAGCAGGCCTGCTGATTTGTAACAATCCAAGGAAGGAGAGTTAGGTTTTTTATTGTATTTTTAATATTTTGTTGGAAGCCGCCCAGAAATGAGCGGGGTATTATTATTATTAATAATAATAATAATAATAATAATAATAATAATAATAATAATAACTGGTTATTAAAGCTCAGAAAAGCTCCACTGGATAAGGTTGCACAGACACAATGGTGGTCAAGAAGAAAGAGCACCATGGAACAGGTCTTCAAGTGGCCTCTAAGCTGTGTTCAGATGGATTTGTCGCAGGCTTTCCTCTATTTGCACTCAAGCTGTCATCCCTGTTGCCTCATTGTACAGAATACTCTACTGAGCCATGGTGAGGCCTGTGCCTTGGCAGGTGGGAAAAGTATGCCTGAGAACTCTTGTGTCAGCCATCTGTCAACTTCCTGTCCCAAGATTGCAGTAAAAGTAATTGGCCAAATCAGCTTTAAAAAAAAATTTCCCAAGGTTATCTGGAGGCCATTTGAATCCATAAGACCATCCTAATGGGTCCATTGCCCCAGTTGCATTCACCCTAACAACCGAAAACAAAAATGCCATGCAAATTTGTGGTGAAACATCCAAAGAGGGTTTTTTGAGGAAAGCTAAAAGGGTTTTAACAAGACAGGTGAAATTTCTCAGGGGTGTATTGCACATCTCTAAAAAGGAGTCACCACAGCTGCCCTTTCAAATTCAGCTGCGTGCTTCCCATGGTGAGAGGAAAACAGGGGGAAGCAGCAGGGGGAAGCGTGAGAATTGTGGCACTCAATTAAAGAAGTTTTTAAACTTGATAAAAAGTTAGGATTCCAGGTGGAAAAATCGAAGTTAGAAACTGAACTTCTAGAGCCCAAAACTAAGGTACTTTCTAGAATGTATAACTTGCTGTTAAAATGGAACACACAAGATGAAACGGTCAAATCGGCTATGATAAAGTGGGTACAGGACATTGGTTATAACATCATGTTTGAGGACTGGGAGAGGTTGTGGACTACTGGGTTGAATTTCACAGCATGTAATGCTTTGAGAGAAAATGTTATGAAAATGATATATAGATGGTATATGACCCCAGTCAAACTTGCAAAAATATACCACTTGTCTGATAACAAATGTTGGAAGTGTAAGGAAAGTGAAGGAACATTCTTTCACCTCTGGTGGACTTGCCCTAGAGTGAAGGCTTTCTGGGAAATGATATACAATGAGTTGAAAAAGGTATTTAAGTATACCTTCCCTAAGAAACCAGAGGCCTTCCTTTTGGGTATTGTCGGCCAGAAGGTGTTAAAGAAGGACCGAACATTTTTTATGTACGCAACAACAGCAGCAAGGATACTCGTCGCTAAGCATTGGAAAACTCAAGATCTACCCACACTGGAAGAATGGCAGATGCAACTGACAGACTATATGGAATTGGCTGAAATGACTGGCAGAATCCGAGACCTAGGAGAAGAGACGTTGGAAGAGGACTGGAAGAAATTTAAGATTTATCTACAAAAATATTGTAAATTATATGAATGTTAAGAAGGATGCGAGAATATAAACAATTGGGCACCATTAAGATAGAGGATGTGATATATGAAGATAAGTTAAATTTAAGAAAAAACAATTTTTTGGAAAAATTTTAAGTTATATTTAATTCTTTAAGATTTAAATAAAGGATATTAAAAAATTAGAGATATAATATTGGAAAATTAGATAATAAGAATGGAAATAAGGGAATAAATTTGCTGGGAAATCTTTTCTTTTGGCTAGGAACGCAGGAGCAGGGGATGTGAGGGAGTCCCAAGAAGTTAAGAAGACTATGTTAAAAGATATGTTATATTGTATTGTTTATTGGAATTGTAACTAAATTAAAAAATTGCTAATAAATATATTATATAAAAAAGAGAGAATTGTGGCACTCAAAGCATCCCTGTGCAGGGCCTGGTTGCCCCTGAATGAACCTAACTGTGAGCAAAGGGATAGGTGCACTGCATGGTAAAGTAAGCCAAGAGCAGAGCAAAAAGAACTGCAATGCAGACGCTTATAATTGCATGTCTCAGCCATGTCGGGATGATGACGCTTTAGGAAAACCAGACACCTGTAATTTTCCCCACCTGTCCTCAAGTCTTTGGATGCCATACCAAGCTTACTTCTTCTCCTAGATAAAGAAAATGTTCAAGGGGATCAAACTGCTAACTTGCAAGTCTACTTAAAATGCTGTGGTCGGGAGAGGTCCAAAAAAGGGCACCCAATGCACCATCTGGTCTGGTTTAGGGGGGCCAGTTCCAGTTTTTGCAGCTGATGATGTGGACAAACTACTTGCGGCTATTTGGCCAACCATCTGCCCTTTTGACCTTTATCCATTTTAGCTGATTCAAGCTAGCCAAGGGAGACTGACCGTCCAGGGGACGGTTGATGCTTTGTAGCATGAAGGAGTGCTGCCTGCCACCCTTTAGGTGGGGTGTCCACTCCTTTAAAAAAAGGGGGGAGCCTGCCCTGGACCCAGAGGTCACTGACAACTATCACTCAAATGTTAATACTCTCTTCTTGGGCAAGGTGCTCAGAAGGGAGGTGTCAATTCAGCTGCAGGCGCTGCTAGATGATGTTCATTATATAGATGCTTACCATTCTGGGTTCAGGCCCAGTGTTGAGGGCCGTATCGACTTAAATAGTTCCATCCTTTTTCTTTTCCACTGTCCCTTTATATGCTACCAGCTCTCTTCTCTACACTTTTCCAGGATTGATCCGTTCTCGTGTGCGAGGTGCTGATACGGCGGCAGCTGAGATCCTTACCTTTCTGGACAGCCATTGTGAAGTCAACAGCGAATGGCTGCAGCCGATGCTTCAGAGAGTGAAAGAGGTAAGTGTGGGCATCCTGGCCTCCTGCCCTTGCTTCACGCCACCCTCTTTGCTATTGGCTGGCTACCAGCCCCTGACGCCTGTGACAGTGGGCCTGGCTATAGTCACTGCAAATAGGAAAGAGAGCATAAGAAGAGCCTGCTGGATCAGGCCCATTTAGTCTAGCATCCAGTGGCCAACCTGTGGCTCCCGGCAACTGGTATTCAGAAGCATTGCTCCCTCCAACACTGCAAGCAGAGTCACGCCTAGTAGCCATCAATAGCCCCCTCCTCCATGAATTTGTTTAATCCTCTTTGAAAGCCATCCAAGTTGGTGGCCATCACTGCCTCCCATGGGAGCGAGTTCCAATAATAATAATAATAATAATAATAATAATAATAATAATAATAATAAATTTATTATTTGTACCCTGCCCATCTGGCTGGGTTTCTCCAGCTGCTCTGGGCAGCTTCCAACGGAATCTTAAAATACAATAACCTATTAAACATTAAAAGCTTCCCTAAACAGGGCTGCCTTCAGATGTCTTCTAAAAATCTGGTAGTTTTTCTCTTTGACATCTGGTGGGAGGGCATTCCACAGGGCGGGTGCCACTACCGAGAAGGCCTCTGCCGGGTTCCCTGTAACTTGGCTTCTCGCAGTGAGGGAACCGGCAGAAAGCCCTTGGCACTGGACCTCAGTGTTCGGGCAGTACGATGGGGGTGGAGACGCTCCTTCAGTTGTGCCGCTCGAAGGGGTACTTTCTTTTATCTGTCCTGAATCTTCCAACATTTAGCTTCGTTGGAAGTCCAGGAGCGTTATGAGAGAGGGAGAAAAACGGAGCTTCCCGGCCTCTTATCTCCTATTGCTGAATTCCCTCTCCCCACATGCATTCGTTACACCAAAGTATAGCTTAATATGGGAGTCCTTCTTCCAGAGTTGTGTAATAAATAATGCACTGTGTGGCGTTCATTTGGGATTGAGGGGGGGAGGCGGTAGCCCCCAGGGTAGATGGAGAGAAAAAACGATGCAGCTGAGTTGGCAGTTCTCATCCTGCCTGTGCCAAGAGGGTCAGCGAAAGGATGTGACGGTGCTGCTGAAAACTCTGCCGTTTTGGAGCTGGGAGGGGAGGGCCGATCTCCCTGCCGCATTTAAGGCCTGCTTTCTCCTCAGGAAGACAAGAAAAGAGGAGGGAAAGCTTTTAGGTAGTTAACAGGGCCCAGGAGGCAGGTGGGAGGAACTGCTATAGATGCAAATTACATATATGTTCAGCTTAATGCCAAAGGGAGGAAGAAGGTGAAACCTTAGAACTGGTGACTTAAAAAGCCTCGGTTCAATAAATCCTCCTTCTCAGTAGCCCATAAATGTCTGTTTTATATTTGCTCATAAAATCATGCTGCTGGCAGGACCAACAATAGCAGTGGCAGCTCATTGACTGCTCTTGCACGGAAGGAAATGTGCCCGGACAGCTCAGCAGCAGAGGAGGATTTGAGTCCAGACATTTCAAGAAGTTTATTATGTTTGAGTTTCTCTATTTCAGGCCTACCTTTTTGTTGTCAGGTGCACGCCTGTTTCAGTGTCAAGAAACATGTTTGCTTATATATCTGCGCTACAGATAGTATGGCATATTTACCAGCCCTTTCCTCTCCCAGGTACTGATGTTCTGTGAGGGCAGCTTGGAGCCTCTAAAAGAATTTTCACCACTGTCACCCAACTATAATTCCTAGGATTATTTGGGTGGTTGAGTGGGGTGAACAATGACGGTTATGATATAAAATAATATAAACTAGTAGACTTAACATACCTTTAGACACATGGGGGGGGGGACCCCATAGCTTTAGGCATTTCCCCCCTTCATTTCATCTTTGTGCCCAGATCTCAGAGCCTAACTATATGTGATGCAGGTGATGTGATTCTCAACCACATTGTGTTGTTGTCGTTGTTTAATTAAATGCCTAGTGCAGAAGGTGGCAACTGATTGCCCTTGGGAATGTGGCGTTTGGTTAGGGCAAATTTAAGCTAGGAGTCGGGAGGGGGAAATCTGTGTCCTGCTGCATGTTACTGGACCCATCATCCCCTGCCACTGGCTTTGCTGGTTGGGACTGGTGGGAATTGGTATCCAGCAATATCTGGAGCGCAGCAGGTTCCCACCCACCCTGGTTTAAGCCTGTTAGTAAAATTAGCATGTTAGTGAAAACTGCTCCCTTCCATGTGGCAAGTTTACATTAGGAAAACACCACTTGGAGCTCTCTTCCTAAGTTGCCTTGGAGGCAAGTTTTACCACTATCATGGCCCCGGGAAAGAGATGCTTGAACCTCTCCTGACCATGTGCTGCATTACTAAGGGCAATTCCCTTCTTCCCACTATGCCTGGTATTTTCAAGAATCCACAATGTGTATCTTAAGTGTCACAAAGGGTCTAGGCCCCTCCGCTTGCTTACTTCGCCACAGGCGTCTCTCCCATACCATTTTCAAGGTCACCGTTGCTGCCTTTTATGTGCCGTGAGCTGGTTGGAATTTAGATCTCTTGGAGCTTGTCAATGCGGGCTATCTCTGACACCTAGGCTTCTACTGCCTAAACATGAAACATCTGTTTTGTCTGTTGGCCTCCAACCACTTTGCAGGGAGACCAGCTTTGACCCTTTTGCCTGCTCGTTTGTCTTCCTTCACCCCTTCTAAAGATAGGCAGCCCCCCAACTGTCCAAATTAACCACCCTTCCTATGGGTTTTCCTAGTGGGCTGTGCCTGCTCTGGCATGGCCTTCAAAAATTATGCCTGGGGCAAACTCCCATTGTCTTCACTTCATAGGTTTCTGCGCTGCCTTTTGTATTTTGTAGGCAGCGTGTGTTAAAAAGCACAACAGGGATTCTTCACCCAAGTCCTGAGCCTGCTTAAATGATTAGTCATTAATGGATTCTCTGGCTGAAGGATGTTCCTGCCTGCCAGCAGGAGATCTCAGCGCCTTCCCTGCTTGACAGTGAGCAAGCAGGCAGTGACATCCGCTGATCCTGCTTTGTCTCCATGGTTGTCTGGGCCAGAGCAAGAGGCGGGTGAACAAGCTTGTTGCAATGACCATGAGCAGAAGCTCCAAAGGGCTGGGCCTCGGTAATTCAGCAGCCAGGCCAAACTTAGATACCAACCCTACTTTCCTGCAAACAGCCACCTTATTCACTCCTAAGGGGGTAGATGCCGTTCTCTTCCCACCCTTAGAGCCAAAAATTGCTGGAATAGCCTCTTGGGCTGTCTATCCATGATTAGATGTGCCTGTGAGTACGTACCTGGCATAGGATGCTTCCAAATGGCTTGTTTATTGAATGCTTGTCCTTATTTGTTGACCGGGAGATAAGACTGCATTGGCTGTTGAATGAGCATTCATTCTGATCTGTTTGTGGAGAGCCGGTTAAATGGCATCTCACCACAGCAAGTATTATCCTATAGCCCAGCAGGTGGCGCTGTGTTCTAAACCACTGAGCCTTTTGGGCTTGCCAATCAGAAGGTTGGCGGTTCGAATCCCCGCGATGGAGTGAGCTCCCGTTGCTCTGTCTCAGCTTTTGCCAACCCAGCAGTTTGAAAGCACACTAGTACAAGTAGATAAACAGGTACTGCTGCGGCGGGAAGGTAAACAGTGTTTCTGTGCACTCTGGCTTCCATAATGGTGTTGCGTTGTGCCAGAAGCAGCTTAGCCATGCTGGCCACATGACCCAGAAAGCTGTCTGTGGACAAACGCCGGCTCCCTCGGCCTGAAAGCAAGATGAGCACCGCAACCCCATAGTGCCTTTGACTGGACTTAACCATCTGGGGTCCTTTACCTTTTTTCTTTTTACTTCCCAGTGCATGTCCCCATCACCTTTATTATTGTGAAAGTCTGATATTTTGGGGAAGTGGGTTTGTTGCACAAGCCAACCCAATCAACTATAATTGTGCCACCTGAATTTTATGGTATGTGACGTAGTCCCACCCCAAAACAGCAACCGCCTGGAGGCACCCATTGTCGGCTGTTTCAAGCAGCAGCCTTGCTAGGAGTAAATGTTCCTAATTACCAAGGCTATTTCAGGGCAAGTGAGTATCTCTTTAATGAGGCATTCATTTTGCAGTGACGAAACCTGGAATTAAAGCCCTGTTTAGGGACACCACTTGGGGTATGAGATAGACTTCACCAGCTGTCCCTGGGATGTAGTTCTGGGAACATCTGGTATGGATGCACCCGCAGAAGTAATAAGAACAGTTGGAGAGACAGACAGATTTCCCTGCAAGATGATTCAGTGGAACAATGAACATTGCCTAAGCAAGCAGACTTCATGAAACTATGAGCAAGATCAGGAGAAGGATGCGGATAAAATGGCTCTAAACGATTGTGCATCTCAAGTGCCAAAGGGAGGCTTTCTCTATCAAGTTCTCCCGTGGAATCAGAAAGGGAAATGGCTTCAGAAAGGGAAATGGCCTCCATAATTCTAGTCTGTCAACAGCTTTCCTAGGATGACAGTAGGAAATCAAAGCTTAACAGTACACCTGCATGATCTGATAGTGATTCTGATCAATAACCCTTTGAAACCATGTCCTGCATATGTGACCAGAAAATCAAGAACAGACATTTTACCAGTAGCCATTGTGTTATTAATGTCCACCCCCTCTTCCTCCTTGTCCTTCTGTTAATTGTGGAAGAAGTTCCTTTGAATCTCAGTTGCAACCCCCCACCCCAAAACAACAACAACAACAGCTGAGGGGTTAAAATCTCCCCCAAAAGCCACAGATTTGTCCTTTCCTTATCTCCAGGTTCCGTGCTGGGACTAAGAAAGTAAGGCAGTATGCAAATATGCTTCTCATTCCGCTATGTGCATAAATCTCATGGTCTCTGATTTCCTGACGCTTAATCTCCCTCCCTCCTGGCAAAATTCTAATTTCTTTCCTTCCTTGTCTTTTCTTTCAGGATTATACTCGGGTGGTGAGTCCTATCATCGATGTGATAAGCCTGGAAAATTTTGCCTACTTAGCAGCATCAGCAGATTTGAGGGGAGGTAGGTAAGGTGAATAAGTAAATTCTTAAGAAAGGTCTCCCTCCCCCTGGATAGGCCCAACATAGCTGGTTCCTTTTGATCTCGATGCCAAATATGCCAGAATAAAAGCCTAGGATTTCATCAGCAGTTGAGCCTGTGCTCAGAGTGTGTATATGTGTGTAATTTCAAATCTTCATGGCTGTGATTATGGAGTACAGCCTCGTACAGTTTGTGCAGAATCCAGCTTTCAGATTTTTAAACACACACACACACACACACACGAGTAGCATTTAGCCTTTCATAGTTGTTGTGGGTAACACCTGAAAATGCATTGGCAATTTCTATGAAAACAGTAAGAATCTGGGAAGGGGGTTCAAGTCACAACTGAATGAGATTAAGTCACCTTGCTGTCAGTTCCTTCGCTGTTCCCCATCCTTATTCCTCAACCTTAAAGACCGAAACGCCCTTAATTTGTGGTTTCTAAAAATAAGCTCATGGTTGTTTTAAGCCCGTGACATTATCTCTCGTTTTGCGTTTAATACTGTGGATCCATCTATTGTATCTGTAATTTCACACACCTTAAAATGAAGTTTAATAACATATATGTGCTGTGAAAGAGATTCTGCCTGAGTGTCACACAGTTTCCTTTCTTTTTAAATTAGTTCTGACAATAGCTTAGTTAGAAAAGCATGAGACTCTTAATCTCAGGGTTGTGGATTCGAGCCCCACATTGGACAAAAAGATGCCTGCATTGCAGGGGGTTGGACTAGATGACCCTCGTGGACCTTCCAGCTCTCCAATTCCATGAACCTATGGCCAGCAGTTACCCCTTGGGCTTATGAGCTGCCCACAGCCTATGGATTATTAACTTGGAAGAAGGGCACCTGCAGCTGATCTCCAGATGTGGCTGGAAAAGCTCCAGCCCTTTCCCTGCTTTCTCCCATTTAGCAGAAGAAGGCAGCCAAACTACATACTCTAGCAGAGAAGGCTTTATTGGGCTCCGAGGGAAAGGATAGAAATCAAGAAAGCAGGGTACAAAATCAAACAAAATAGGCTATGTTCTACACAATGGTGCGGGCTATAGGCTAAGTTTCAAAAAAGGCTTATATGCAATTGGCCTAGGTCTTCACAGATGTGCCTTTATCCTGTGCCGCCAGGAGTGGGGGAGATTGACAGGTGGAGGGAATGTCATGAATCAGGAGCTGTCGAGGGGCATGTGGTGCAACCCCTCCCATAGGCAGGTGATGGCATTGATGCTTGCCAAGGCAAGAAACTGGGAAAGAGAGGTGCAAATTGAGGAGTTATTTCTCTTCTGCTGCTGCCAGGCAGTTTTATTGCAGGAAAGGCCCACTTTGTGGTGTCAAGGGAAAAGGCTGGTGTGCCTAGAGACGGTTGTAGGTTAATCGAGAAGGCAATACATGGACCGGCAAGGGATTCTTAGAGGAGGGAAAGCCTGTGATGTCTTAGAGAAGCTGCTTCAGCCCAAGAGCTGGGTTTATTGGATGGAGAGCTCTCAGAGGCCATACAGTGGTGCCCCGCAAGACGAATGCCTCGCAAGACGAAAAACCCACTAGACGAAAGGGTTTTCCGTTTTTCGAGGCGCTTCGCAAGACGAATTTCCCTATGGGCTTGCTTCGCAAGACGAAAACGTCTTGCGAGTCTTGCGAGTTTTTTTCCCTTTCCCCCCCTTTTTCTAAGCCGCTAATAGCCGCTAAGCCGCTAATAGCCGCTAAGCCGCTAATAGTGCTAATCCGCTAAGCCCTAATAGGGATGCTTCGCAAGACGAAAAAACTGCTAGACGAAGAGACTCGCGGAACGGATTATTTTCGTCTTGCGAGGCACCACTGTATTCCAACAGTGGGTATGGTCAAGCATACACAAACACACAACCCCCTTAACACACATTCCTAGCACATACACACATGGAAGGGAAAGAGAGAACCAGACATTAATTTAGAAAATGCGGTATGCGCACCTTCCTCCTCCTCAGCTGATCTATGCATGTTTGTTGGGGGTTGACTGGGGTGGGGGGTGGGCAGAGAAGATCCTGCTTTTAAAAAAAGAGTAGTAAAAGATATAGATAAAAATTACATAAAAACAAAGGAAGAGGAAAGCAAAGATTTCCTTGAATAAGGAGAGGAATCTGCTTTGGAAAGCACAAATGTCTTTCCCCATTCAGTGCCATCTGCCACAGATTACTAATACAGATGTCCAGCATACTAAATGATTAATATGGGGAAGCCTTATATTTGATAAGCCCCCAGAATTTCCTTTTATTTCATTGCATTTGGAACCCAAATGCAAAGAAGTCCAGCTGCTCCACTCTGTTCTCTTGGTGGGGGGGGGGGCATCTACACATCCACCACCCTTTCTCCAAGTGTTGGGGAAACACTGCTTCTACTCAAGTGCAGGTCTCAACTTCCCCTCCCTCTCAGTTTTACAGAGCCCACTTGCATACAGCTCCTGCCATTCACCTTCCTTCCCACAGGATCTACCCAATTTGCAAAAATGGTAAATTAGGCAGCATTTTATGTGATGCGCATGGGGAAAAGCCAATTACAGCAAACAGAGAGACTTTGTTCCCGGAAATACATGTCATCCCACTGAGAGTGCTGATTAACGTCTCATAACTTTGGCGGCCAATGAGGCATAGGACAGTCTGAGTGGAAGGCTGAAGCACTAATTATTGCATTTCTCTCTGGGAACACACATTGGAAGATTTGGAATGCAATTGAGCTCAGACAAATACCGCTAAGGAACAGGGCGCATCTATAGGGATACCTCGAGGTCTGGCTAACACAAGTCTGCTTGTCTCTTGCTGCCCTGAGATCATGTGCGAATAAGCAGTGTCAACACCATCTAATTATTGCTAAGCGGTATGTGTTGCTGTGTTCCAAGCTTCTTCCCAATGTATCCTAAATGGAGACTTGAAGCCTATTTTCACATTTTCCAGAAACCCTTGTTAGTTTCTGGTTTTCCTCTGTATTTGAGAAACTGCAAACATGTTCTACTCTGTTCCGCATTTTAGGGTTTGACTGGAGCCTTCACTTTAAGTGGGAGCAAATCCCCATTGAGCAAAAATTGTCCAGAACAGATCCTACTGAGTCCATCAGGTAAGCTCTTTTGCTCACAACTTCATCTTTTTGTCTGATATGAGAAGCTGTTCCATTTGTTGATGTTACCACGGGAAGTGTTCAGAGGTCATGTGTGGTTCATTTAAGAGCTGCAGTTAATCAATATCTATTGTTCCCTGAAGAGTTTTAATATTCCTGACAAATACTTGCAACTCAATCTGTTGGCTTGAGTGGCCTGCACTGCTATAATATGCAGTGCATAGTATATTGGTTTTTCAGGCTGTTATGAATATATGCGGCCATCTCCTTTCTGAGGCAGGGGAAATGTCATGGTCCTCATTTTAGAAATTGTTACCATTGTCTAGCAGGAACAATGAACTTTTCCAAGCTGGCGCGTGACCAGAATAGGGTCTACTGCGGCCAAGACAAGGCCATCCTTTTCCCTCAAGGTTTCAACAAAACCATTTGCACATTCTGTGGTGGTGACCTATATATTCACTGCCTGATTAATTCTGATATATATACACACATTCTCTCTCCACACATACTATAATGCAGATAGGTAAAGGTAAAGGAACCCCTGACCATTAGGTCCAGTCGTGGCCAACTCTGGGGTTGTGGCGCTCATCTCGCTTTACTGGCTGAGGGAGCCGGCGTACAGCTCATGAGGCCAGCATGACTAAGCCGCTTCTGGCGAACCAGAGCAGCGCACGGAAATGCCGTTTACCTTCCCGTCGGAGTGGTACCTATTTATCTACTTGCACTTTGACGTGCTTCTGAACTGCTAGGTTGGCAGGATCAGGGACCGAGCAACGGGAGCTCACCCCGTTGCAGGGATTCGAACCGCCAACCTTCTGATCAGCAAGTCCTAGGCTCTGTGTTTTAACCCACAGCGCCACCCGCGTCCCATATAATGCAGATAAGGACCACCAAATCGAGGCAAATTAAAAGAAGGAAGTTAGGTGGGTTGAAGCATAATCAGCTGATTTGCACTCATATGGGTGTCCACACTGCCTGAATTTGTGGGTGTTGGATCTCTAGTACAGTACCCCCAACTCCTCTAGTCTTAATCATCCAGGATGATTGTGTCTGCTGGTCCACATGGCTGATTGGGACAATCACAAGGTCTGTACATTCTTCTGTCTGACTTTAGTGCTGTGGTTCAGCGTAGTGGTTAGGGTGTTGAACCTAGGAGACTGGGCTTCAAATCCCCACTCAGCCATGAAACTCTTAAGAGCATGAGAACAATAGAAGAGCCTGCTGGATCAGACCAAGGGCCCATCTAGTCCAGCATCCTCTTCTCACAGAGGCCAACCAGATGCCTGTGGGAAACCTTCAAGCAGGATTCAAGCAGGAGAGCACACTCTCTTTTCCTGTGGTTTCCAGTAACTGCTGTTCAGAAGCATTATTTCCTTCAGCTGGAGAGGCAGGGCATAGCTATGATGGCTATTAGCCTTCGATAGCCCTTTCCTCCATGAGGAAACCCATTGGATGATCACTGTCTCTCAGCCTAACCTACCTCACAGGGTTGTTGTGAAGTTAAAATGGAGAGGGGGAGAAACATGAGTGCTGCCTTGAGTTCCTTGGAACAAAGGTGGGATATAAATGTATTACTTATTATTGTTATTGTTATTGTTATTATTAATATGGCAGGATTTACTTGCCTTTCCCTATCTTCCCAACTGGGATTAGATGGTTCAGTTGGGGACAAAGGAGGTGTCTGGTTGCACTGCCAGCTGAATCTTTAGGTATGCCTCTGGCATGGGTGTAGAAAATCAGTCAACTTGCATTTTGCTTCAGGGTCTTCTGCTTGGCTTACTTGCTTAGTTCTTAAACAATACCATACTCTGGTTATGCAGAAACCAGGTTATAATTGCTGCCAATGTAACTGCAGTTAAGGGCTGTGTGTGTGATTGTGTGTATGTACATATATCTGGGAGGGGGGGGAGAGAACATGAGTGATCTTGCACTTGCTTCTAATCTCTTAACTACAGTTAAGATTTTACTCTAATTAAGTCTGCACCAGCAGACTTAATTATGGAAAATTCTGGAGTCTAATGGTTTTTCTTTCTAAATGACTTCAGATGGAACATGTTGCTGTATATATGCAGTATGTTTCTGTTGCATTTAAATATATTTTACTGATATTTTGTGTAAATCCTTTCTTGCCCTCATTTTCCCTAGAACACCTGTCATAGCAGGAGGCATCTTTGTGATAGATAAATCTTGGTTTAACCATCTTGGAAAATATGACACTCAGATGGACATCTGGGGAGGAGAGAACTTTGGTGAGTTGATGCCATAACTTCTACTTTTGTTGTCTACTCTCTTCAGTTCTTCCCAGGTCACCTGGTCATACAACGTTTCCTTCTGGTTGGGAGCATCATAGATTGTGGCTTTCACCCTCATCCAGGAACTACTTGCAGACTGATAGGATCTGTTTCCAGCCACCAGAGCATCTGCTCTACAGATCTATGTATATGTCAGTCTCATTCTACAGATTGTTAGACAACTTTTTTGCAAGATCTTTATTACTGGTTTGCATGCATATGTGTTCAAAGATGATAATAACAATACTGTAACAACAACAACAACAATTTATTATTTGTACCCCGCCCATCTGGCTGGGTTTCCCCAGCCACTCTGGGCGGCTTCCAACAAAATATTAAAAATACAATGAAACACCAAACATTAAAAACTTACCTAAACAGGGCTGCCTTCAGATGTCTTCTAAAAGTCTGGTAGTTGTTTATTTCCTTGACATCAGATGGGGACAACGTTCCACAGGACAAGTGCCACCACTAAGAAAGCCCTCTGCCTGGTTCCCTGTAACCTCACTTCTCACAGTGAGGGAACCGCCAGAAGGCCCTCGGCGCTGGACCACAGTGTCTGGGCTGAACGACGGGGGTGGAGACGCTCCTTCAGGTATACTGGGCCGAGGCCATTTAGGGCTTTAAAGGTCAATGCCAACACTTTGAATTGTGCTCAGAAATGTACTGGGATCTTGAAAGGGGTCCAGAAACAGAAAATGTCATAGATACTGTTAGTTAGATTAGTACAAAACTGCTAAGGATTCAACCATGATGCTGGAGGGTGGTGGCAGCTAGGAGCTCGGAGCAGGAAATGGGTCAGAGTTGGAAAATGAACAGTACATTGGGCTTTCAGAGTGCTCTAGTGTTCCAGATTGAGGGGAAATGGAGTTAAGATATTGGCCACAGGTCTGTTTTATTTATTCCTATCCCATGCTTCAGCCAGCAGGCTCCCAAAGCAGCTTATAGAAATAATCCAATTCAAACACAATAAAAACCATAATTAAATCCTAATTAAACAGCACAAAATCAGTAATGATAGAAGAAAGATGCAAATAAATGTTTCCCAACTCAGCTCATTAAAACCAGATTACCATAAAAGGGTGGTGAGAAAGGTCTTCACCCTCTTTCAAAAAAAACCCTGCAACATGCTGGCCAGATCCAGCTCTCCCAGGAGTTCCATGCAAGGGCCACCCACCAAACTTCCATAGACAGTGGGCCCTGGTAGGAACTAGAGGCTTGGGGTGAAGGCCAGGATCCATATCAGTTGGGGC
This sequence comes from Podarcis erhardii, assembly GCF_964252035.2. NCBI lineage: Eukaryota > Metazoa > Chordata > Lepidosauria > Squamata > Lacertidae > Podarcis > Podarcis erhardii. The sequence goes on along the minus strand of NC_138497.1, from coordinate 48,321,170 downwards.
TGGTGATAAATCTGCTTTTCCTACTCCACCTGTTGCAGTAGCTGCCATTGGTCTCCACCATCACGTATTGACCTTCAGTGGCCAGACAAAAGAACATATCAGAGACAATCTATAATATGAAATATCCATGAAAGCCCTTTCTAGTGACTGTACAACCCCTCCCCTCCTTTGTGATTGATTTGGCAGCCCCTTCCCTGGTGTTTTCTTTGTGCCTCCAAATAAATATTCAAATAGGGAGCTTGACCAGAGTGGCAGATATTAAACGCAGGAGGATGGATCCATAAGCTTTTGCAAGGTCACCTCTCTTCAGTGATTCAAATGAGCTTTTGAACATCAAAGCCCTGGTGGTCCTCTGATGCTATTAACAAAGAAATAAAAGTGAATTTTACTTCAGGGCAGCGAAACGTCTAGAAGCAAAGGGGGATGGGTCAGAATATATCTGTTTAAATAAACAGGGTCAGACTCTGCCGTAGGAAACTGAGTTGCTTAGCAAGTGAATCAATAGTGGGTTTGGGGTTTTACTGAAAGGTTGTACAATAAAGAGAGACAACTCCAATTTTAAGAAAAGGGAAGGTTTCAAACAGGCTCTTTGGCCCATTATGCTTCCAGGTTTTTGCAGTTCCAGTGTTGATTCCCATAATACGTGTGGACCTACACTAGCACTAGTGGTCCAGATATTTTAAAAAGCACAAACATTGACCAGTGCAGACATCCCCCTAAGCAGTGATTAAAGCGAATTACACGTTTTTCTAGAATGCCCATAATCTTTTGGCATCTCTTTAATCTCAAATGTGAAACGTGTTGCTTGGAACACCACAATGTTTTTCAATGCCTATTTTTCACCAGTGCCCTTAAGATCATGCATTCGTCTTCCATTTCCTGTCCCTCGCTTTGTACTCTCACACCGATTCAGCCCTTGAAATTGATTCCTTTCATCTTACTCTAACAATCTTCTCTAATATGTACTGTCTTTCCCTTTAGACACTCTGGAATGTATCCAACAGGGTCTGTGTAAAAGCAGAACAAAGTTTGTCTCATGCAGCATGACTTCTCCTTCCTTTCCTCCCCCTTGCAGCTTCCTACATGCTCCCATAAGCTCTGGAGGGTTGGGGGACCCCCCCCTCAAAAGTAGATTTGGGGGGAAGCACAGGAGGCTGCTGGGGGAGGGGAGAAGAAGGCAAAGTACCATTGCATGAATAGATCTCTGCTCATTTATATCAAGAGAATCTTACTCTGGTGAACAAGTCTGTTATAATCTTAATTGCTCACTGTTACAAAATAATGCCATACACATTGATAGCTTACAGAAAGGCCCCTCCTGACTGGTGTTTTATTGTGGGTGTTTTCTACTACATGTTCTTGACACAATAATAGTGCATTAGTGATAGATTTGTTCTGCTTTAGTTTGTTCTGCAATGCTTCCCCAATGCTGCCACATTACTGCTGTCCAGAGGGACTACGGGACAACAGAAGTGGGATAAAAAATACACTAGAACATCTGTGGGATATAAAGTTACAGGATTTCAGCAAGAAGTTACCGGATGTGCACTGATTGGAAATGAAGCAGTGTGACCATCCCAAACCTTTTGCAGTCGCAAACAGTATTGAACATGGAATCACGTGTGATCACTTTGATAGCATCATAAACACAAAATAATCTTGAATGTGTAATTGAAAGGATGTCTGGAGGGGTCCCAAGACTCCACCTGAAAAGGCCAGGAAGCTCATCACTATCCTGATCAGAGGGACCAGGGAGGGGAAATCAGTTGGAAATGCATTTATTTCCCCCCTCAGCAAGAAGCATCATCTCTGCTTTAAGAAATCCTCTTTCACTTTACCCATTCTTGCCTTTGTGGTTTCTCATTGTATTAGTCATGTACAAGGTGAGATGGGAGTGAAAAATAAGGCATCATCATCAACCTTTTATTCGACCGTCAGTCAGGAAAAAAAAAAAACAAATACATTTGTCAATACACAGTTAAAACATCCAAGAAGATTTTAGAGCTTAGCCAACACTAAAAGGGCTAAACAGATAGCCCCATGTCAATATAGTCAATTATGGTCTTGCGACGCTTAAAGGCTAAAAAAAGAAATTTGGCCACCAAGAAAGGTATAGCTCTAGTGACATTATTCAGCAAGTGTAAAACCTGGTTTTCTCGAGGTAGGAAGCTAAGTTGAGATAGGAGTGGGTCTATAAGGTTTTGTCTAAGCTCTGCATAAGAAGGGCAAGTCAAGAGAATGTGTTTGGTGGACTCAACCACACCGATAGCACAATGACAGGTTCTCTGGGCGTATGGTACTCCCCTGTACCTTCCCCACGATATCGCAGAGTCAAGAACATTTAATCTAGCCGCTGTAAGAAGTCTGCGGTATTCCACATAGTGGATTTCTGCAAGGTAGGGGGCTGGTATGGTCCGATAAATCTGGTCCCCTAGGAACATCCCAGGTTTTACCTGGGCTATGTCCTCTTGTCTGGCAATATCACTCAGTCTAAAACCTTCACATTTCTTCTCTCACCTTATTTTTCTGCTGTCTTGGATCTTTTCTAGAGCTTTCTTTCCGCGTCTGGATGTGTGGAGGCAGCTTGGAGATCGTTCCCTGCAGCCGAGTAGGCCACGTTTTCAGGAAGCGCCATCCGTATGACTTCCCTGAGGGAAATGCGCTGACCTATATCAAGTAGGAATGGGTGACTCCTTGATCCCAGTTCAGGAAACAGGAGGGTGGCAAAGTGCATTTAGGCCCAACTAGGATATAGTGTTTGCCTGAAGGAAAGAAAGGACACTGGGGCCAACTTCTTGAGGTATTTGCCAGTTTCCTTCCTTCACTCAGGGACTTGAGTATGAACCCAAATGGAATTCATGAAAGCTGCTTGGATATTCCTGGCTAAATCTATCTCATTTACTGCTGTTTTTGTTTATTTGTATTTATAGCAAACACTTCTCTAATACTCTGGAAATAGTATTTTAAATCCTCTATATACATTGGGTATATACTTTATATACTTGGAAAAAACCACTATACTAATGCAGAGTAGTGTGTGAGCTATACCCTAATTAAATAGCAGTTTATAAAAACCATTGAAGTATATTTGACAGTGAGCCCCTATTTAATGTAAAAATATGATTTTTAAATTAAGGGTGACTGTTTATCATGCAGGAGTACAGCTGCACAGGCTCAATACTTGTGGTCTATGGTAACCCAGTGTTAATTTCTGTGTGGGTTCTCGCAAACCACTGATATGTTTTGGCCAGAATTAGACATTATGGAAAACATGCGGCTCCTGCCAAAAACAGCAGCCCCGGTTTTCCTCTTCTCTTCACCAGCAACACAAGTTTTTCTACCCCCGCACGGCAGCCAGTGAATCCCTGTTCAATTACCCTCCACTCATAGCTGCTTTGTGGCATATGTGGAAGATCCAGAAGTCTTAACCCTCTTACATATTTTGCACCTGTTATGACCCTAAGTATGCAGGAGGGTTAAGAGGCGTCTGGATCTTCCACATGTGCCACAGAGTGGCAGCAGCTCTGAGTGGAGGCAATGAGTTGAATCCAACATCATGTGAACAAAGTTCTGCTTGCACAATAGGACTTCCCCTTCCTCTGCAGTCCCTTGTGCTGTCAATCTTCCAGAGCAGAGAGCTGAAAGGGAGAGGAAAGGATGGAGAAGTCCCATTGTGCAAGCAGAACTCTGTCCCACTCACACGCAAACACCACTGGATACAACCCAGGAAGGGCAACTGAGTGGCTGCCATAGAATTTTGTTAGCTGCCATGGTGGGAAACCAGTGTACCTCTTCCTTTACAGGAATTTTCTCACAGGAATGTGCTGGTGTTGTTCCATCTGAACACACACCCCTCTCTTTTCCATGCATGCTCCCCCAAATTGGCTCTGGGGTAGATTCTGGAGAACCCCCACAATAGCATGTAGGGGAAGGAGAAGGCCAGTCATTCCATCAGGCAAGCTTAGTGACTATGTTGAATTCTTCCCTGCATATCCAAGGTTCTGTGGGATATACGGTAAATAACCTTAGAGAAAATAACAGTTGAATAGCTGTTTTATGTTGATGCAGCCGTTGGGATGGATCAATCATTTGTGGTCTTGCAAGCTCAGAGATGGGGTGCAAACACCACCACCCATCAATTGGTTCCTGTTTTGGGGAAAATGTACAAGTTTAGTGATGACATCCCTGTGCTTCCAAATTTGCTGGCAATGAGAATTTGGGAGGGTTGAAGTTTCCATAAGGGTGACTTAATTTCATGTTGTGACAAGTGGTACAGCAAATAACCGTGGTTCACCTTTCCCATCTGCAGAAATACCAAACGTACAGCAGAAGTATGGATGGATGAATACAAGCAGTATTACTATGAGGCCAGGCCATCTGCCATTGGAAAGTCATTTGGAAGGTAAGCATCCCAAACCAGGCAAATGGGTATTCGTGTCAGATAGCTCTTATAAGCTACTCTTAGGGAGAGCTGACAGCATAGGCACTCTCCCATAACTAACATGCCCCTGGAAACATGATTCGAACAGCTGAGTAACACATTCTTGTATTGATTGGTTTTATATTTAAACATAAGTTCATCTCCGGCACTCTGTGGTAGTGGCTTGGTATAATCGAAATGGTTTGAACTAGATGACTTTAAAGGGGATTAGGCAACTTTTGGAGCTTTAGCCTATCAACAGTGACCAGTAATGAACATGATGGTTATATTCTGCCTCTGGGATCAGGGTTGCTATGCCTCTCAATACCCATTTCTAGGAGAAAGCTATTGCTTGTGGGCTTTGGCATCTGGTTGGCCATTATAGGATGCTGTACTAGATACTAGGCCTTTAGTTGGTCTGATCAAAATGGGCTCTTCTTAGCACATTTCTAGGCATAACCTGACAAGGCAGTACTTTGCCAGGGATTCAGGCAAGGGGTTTTGCTATGGGGATTTTTTGTTTTGTTAAAAAAAAAATGTTTTGCAGATTCAGAGCTGAAACCTGCTATATATGACACTGATTGGCTGGCACCCATTATGTTCCTAAGAAATCTCTCATATGCAAAATCCCCAGAACAGTTATGCATTTTAAAATACCGTTACAGGTTAGGTTTCTTTTTAAAAAAAAAGTAAGTTGACAAATTAATACATCACACTTGTAAAATGTAAAGAGGAAGGATGTCTTGAGAGAAGGGCAACACCAGTGACTCCACCAGCATATGATTTGCTGGTATGTATGTCTGCTTTTCAGTTTGTGAAGCCTGAGCAAATGTGTTTTGTTCGGCAGCTAAGGGATCCATTGTGACTTCACTTTTTATCTGGTATCTGAAGAAGTGTGCATGCACACGAAAGCTCATACCTAGAACTAACTCAGTTGGTCTTTAAGGTGCTACTGGAAGGATTTTTTTTTATTTTGTTTTGACCATGGCAGACCATGGCAGACCAACACGGCTACCTATCTGAAACTTCACTTTTTATATCACCATAAACAGGCTGAGGTGACGGCGTTTACCTGACCTCCTGGCAGTGAGAGTAGGCAAGACGGTGAAGTGGTTGTTTGCTGTGGAACCTTATTGGCTTAGCTGGTGCCAACCTCCCCACCGCCTTGCCCCTCGCAGTAGAGGCTGTGGAGACTTTGCTGCCGGGAGATTAGGTAACCAGCGCTGCCCCCACCCTGCGGTCTGTTACTGTATATTACCTTTCTCTTTACCCATACATAACTGGATCCTAGGCAAAGCAAGGAGAAAGATGTTACTGGGAGCAGAATAAACACTCCCATGCTACTTCAGTTTCTCACAGTGAGCTGTAGGATACACCCATATCCGGCCCATGCAGCCCAAAAGGGTTCAAGATGAACAGAGGAGTGGGACTACATTAATAGATGCCTTGGGAAAGGAGGAAGAGACAGGCAGAAGAGGTCTGACTTGGCCCATCAGCCTGAGATTCCTCCCCGCCCCCTGTGCTAAGCTTAAAATAGAAATTACAAAAGCACCTCTGTTAGGACTTGTTAGCATAGGTGTTGTGAAAATGTGTCATTGTATTGTTTGAGTAGCATGTGGCTGCACTTCACACATTTGGGCATTTTGTAATCTTTGCTTGTGTTCTGCCTGTGTTATGAGAATCTCTTTTGTCCACATTCACAACGAAGATAGGAACAATTTGCTTTTGCTTCCAGTATTGTGGACAGGGTGGAACAGCGCAGGAAACTGAACTGTAAATCCTTCCAGTGGTACTTGGAGAACGTCTACCCTGAGCTCAAGTGAGTCATCCTTTGAATCTCAAGTAAAACCGCAGGATGTATATTTAACATTGTGGGAAGGAGGAAAGTGGCAGGTGCCTTCCCAAGAGGTAAAACATGCTTGTAGCACATTGGAAAGATGCATGACAAATTGGAGGTTCTTTTCTTGAACAGGTATCTCCACACCTCCCACCCATGGGCCTGACATGGCTCTGTTTGAACCAATGCCTCTTCACTATGGCAGCTTGAACTTTTGAGGTGGGATTAGACAACTGGGAGCTCATCCACACTTCTGCTTTGTCTTGTGTCCAGAAAGCATGAGTCCAAGGGATTTTCCCCTTGTCTCATGTTTCTAGGCATGGTTCCGAGTGGTTTTGTGTTTCCTCAGCTGCTTTTCCTGGGAAAACCTGCTCCTTAGCCCTGAATTGGAGCAAACATAAATCTGTAGAAAACACGATTGATGTTTGCTCTGATTCAGTGGTAAAGATCAGGTTTTCTGAAAAGTTGCTATGGGAAACGGTAGAAGGCACAGTTGGGTCGAGCTTACTTTACTGTGAAAGGATAGAAGCATCAGAACCTCATAAGCAAGGTGTAGCCTTCTTTCATGAGGCATCCTAGAAGGCAAAAATATATAACCCACTCAGAGAACAATGGAGTTACGGTATGTGGTACATCAGTTGGAGTAATAGAAATGAGAATACATATACCGGTATATGTTGTAGTATGTTTAGAAGTTATAATCTGTTGTAATTAAAATGAATAAGACTGATTCTGAAACCTTTTGCCATAATTTGAAAAAGATCAAAAAGTCTGCTTGCTTAACTGGTACAAACTAGTTAGTATCACAGAGGTAACTTTGGTGTAAGATGCACCTCACTTCTTTAATTACTGAAGTAAGAGCAGGAGTGGGTTAGTTAAGGGGCATAGTTAATCTTGGGGAAAACAGCCTTTATTGTATACAATGTAGCTCAAGAAAAACAAACGGTTCACATATATACCTGCTTTAACGTGGTATTATCATTCTCACAATTGGTGTTCTTCTTGAATTCCCTCAGTGACTTCAGTTGATTGCAATATTCTTTTTATTGCTGTGTTTCACTCCAGAGGCGGGATAGCATTTATGTGTCGTGTGATACTATTCTCATATGTATATGGAAGATTTATTTTTATTTTCTTCTGGATTATCACCATCAAATACAGAGATGGTATTGATAATTTGGCAATTTGTGTTCTGGTTTTGTTTTGTCTCTCAGGGTTCCAGAAAAGGAGCTGATTCCTGGCATCATCAAGCAAGGAGCAAATTGCTTGGAGTCTCAGGGACAGGATACAGCAGGGAATTCTCTAGCAGGGGTTGGAAGCTGTAAAGGGACAGTGAACAATCCTGTGGCCACTCAGGTGAGGCGAACTGAAGTTGGTCCCTTTATTCTTTTCTGCTGCTTTTCTACTACCTACTGGGGAAGGTAAATGTGTGCATTTGAAGCATGGTGATCTTGGTAGATCCCTTGGCTGGGCAGAGGCAGTAGATAATTTGTGGACAATAGGGCTAGGCCTCATCAGGCCTTGCCTCAGTTCTTCCTCCAAGCCACATTGATTGTTGGAAGGCAGAGAAAAAATTGACTGGGATTCATCCTTCCCTGAAGGTCCTCCCCAGACACTTGAGTGGACCCCCTTGATAAAGTACTTGCACAGCAAACCATCATAAAATGGGTTGCCCACAAGGCTACTGCCCCACGCAGCACAATCCACAGGGGCAGCAGATCTGGCCTCCAAGGAATGCATCACCCACTGCTGCTATTGTGATTGCAGTAACAGCTGTGGTGTGCTTCTTGGAGGCTGGAGGCTGCCTCCTCGGCAGCTGCCTCCCACCCTTATTCCCATTGTTGAACTTCACTCCCTGCACCCTTATTCTTCACTCACCCTGTTATGTACTGAAGTTCTCACCCTGGGCCAGCAGGGGGATACTGTAGATAGTTATGCAAATGAAGGATCGAAAGTGACGTTCAGTGATTGGATAGTTTGTCTGCAAATGAAGGATCGAAAGTGACGTTCAGTGATTGGATAGTTTTAGAAAGTTGCAACAGTTACATTGTTCTGGAGCTCTATATAAGCAGGCTGACTGAGCTCCTCAGTTCAGTTCTGTTCCAGCTTACAAATAAAGAGCTGCTTTGGAAGAACCGCTGTGTCGTCTGATATGTTTGCCCACAACTTAACACACTCCTTCTTCTATGGCAGGGTAGGCCTTCTGTGGTTCGCCTCAGGTACCAAAATGTCTTGGGCCAACCCTGGTAGCCCAAGCTCTTCCTCCGAATAGGCACTGCTTGGCATGAGCTTTTTTTTTCAGTCAGACATCTCCCCTCTGGCCATTTCCTTGGCCCTTGAAAATCAGCACAGCCTGTGGGTGTACAGCCAGAACAGATGAGAAGGATCAGGGAGAAAATTCAGAGTAACTCACAGAAACCAGCCCTCAGAGTTCCAGCATCGTGTGGGCAGCAGTTGAGATACAGTGCCCACATAGCATTGTTTGGAATTGGGGGAGCAGTGAAGAGAATGGAGAGCTAATGTGAAGAATGACCCAGATCCACTTATTATCTTACAATTCCATTATTATTCTGTTTTACTATTGCCTTAAGGACATAGTTCAGATGTAGAGACAGGAAGTCCCTTGCCACATGCAGGAGCTGTCCAACAGAGGAGGAGGAGGCAGCTATTTAAAGGACATTGGGAGCTATGGTATTGTGAAAACTTTTATGTCTTGAGGCTGTTTCACACAGTACACAGTTTTCCTGAACTACAATGAAGGACAAAAAAAGTGAAATCAATGCGTAATATCTGCAGCTGTGGTGCTGGCACACACATGTATTGCATTACATGTACAAGGCATGGGGAGGCCACACGTTTACCATGGATGTGATGGTCAGAATCTACAGACAACTTTTTTCCTATATGGAACTCTATAAATAGTGATACCATGTAAAATAGCATTTAGTGGCTCCTAATCAACCAGATATGGTTGGATATGGGAATAATGCCCACTTTATCCCCCCCTGAGCTTTTCACCAGTTCTCTTTGGTATGTAAAAGTTACTGGCACTACTATCACACAGGGAATATACGTATGTTGATCCTGGGTGTGGTTGCACACGTATGTTAATATTAATTTTATTGTTTGAATTTATATACCGCCATATACATGGAAGTCTCAGGGCGGTTCACAGAAAAGATCAACATAAAAATCACAATATATATATAATCAAAATAAAAACAACAACCCAATAGCACATCCCCCCCCGCCCCCGAAAAAGAGCCACATTTTAAAAGGGCATAGGATGTCAATCAGAACAACTACTAAAGGCCTGGTTAAAAAGCAATGTTTTTGCCTGGCGCCTAAAGGTGTATAATGAAGGCGCCAGGCGAACTTCCCTGGGGAAAGCATCCCACAGAATGCAAGGCACGGAATTAGATCCTGCACGTTGTAGGAGTTAGAAGTTATGGCGACAGATTGTTGTAAAGAATTTACTGCTCTAAATCCTGTTTAAGGCTGTGCACACATTGCCAGTTTAAAATGCAGCGACATTGGATTCCTCTAGCTGGCATGTCCAAAGTCCATTTGGGGGGGCCTAATCCAGTCCTCTGGTCGGTTTAATCCGGCCCCTGTGGCAGTTTATTTTCTGGGGTAAAGGGTAAAATCCTATAAAAAGCTCAACAATTTCAATACTAAAGAAAGGTCAACAACCTTGCTTGGCCCTTTGGTCAGCCCCCATGGCCCTTCACTTCATCAAATCTGGCCCTCTTTGAAAAGTTTTGACACCCCTATAGATAAATGTGGCTTGTGGTTAACATTGTATGGACATTGCTTCCCAAAGCAGTGCTGTGAATGCATTGGATCCAAAGTACACAGCCTAAGACCTTTTAGTTCACCCAGGTTTTTATATTGGTGTTTTAAATCTCCGGGAGGGGGTGTTTCCTCTCCCTTTTGCAACAAAATTATATTTTTCTATTGCTGATTATGATGTATTAGTATTGTTTTGTTTGTAAGCCACCCAGGGGGGAATTTCTTTGTGAATAAATATTGGCTTTGCTTATTCTGGAGTAGGTAGCAAATCCCCTCTGTGTTGAATGAGAATCAGTTGCAAATGCTCTCAAAATTGGCTTGAAATAGTAGCTGCTTTCTTTATAATTCATTATGGGCATTCATAATAGAACTGCTCTGCAACATAATGATTCATGCTATGTGTGGCAAAATCCTCTACACTTTTTTAAAAATATATTTTTAATTATTTCCCAGAAAGAGAACAATACAGAATAAAATACAGAACAAACTATTGGAGTACATAGTAAATAGCCACAAACATAACACGTAGCTACAGAATCTTGCTTTTTGCAAAACCCTTTAAACTTCAGTGGCTTCTGAGGAATTTATTCCAGCTGACAATCTCGACCAGGAACCCTTCATTCAGATGCTGTCATATAGCAAGGAAGCAGCTTGAGTCAGCAAAAGGTCGCAGTAGGATACTGGATGCCAACAAAGGCTCACTCACATCTGTTAATGGTTGGGAAGGAGCCTGCAGACAGCGTCCAACAAGCTGTTTGATTTGACTTGCTGTGCTATTTTGTCATTGTTTGAAACTGCTGAAATTCATTGAACTGTATCTCTGTCCTGGGAATTATCCCAGCGAAGAAGGCGAATGTTAATTGTCTGTTGGGAAGGATGGTTATTAGGTGGGAGGGTAAATCAATGAAGTGGGCTTGCCCTCTTGCTCTGTGTTTGTTACTGGTGGGTGTCTATGCTGTCTCCCTAATGATAAATTGCATGTTTTGCCACCATAGACAATAGCTACAATCGTGTTTTAGAAAAAAGGTTGATAACTTTCCCTATTGGGGAAGATAAGTAGAAACTGTGGCCTGTTCTAGAAAAAGCAAGTGGGGGGGGGATCCTCAGGCCCAAGGGTTGAATGTGTTCTTGCCTATCTCTCCATCAGACTCTTGGGACGGTGCCCGGGCTTTGCCCCCCCCCCAAGCCTCTCCCTAAGCCCCACCTCTTACTGGTCCCACTCTGTCCCTTCCTTGCATGCTCTTGCATGGAATGTGTCCTTGCACTGTGATATTGCCTCTTGCTGGTCCAGATGGAAAGAGGTGTATGGAATGTATGTAAAAAAAAACCACAACCCTCTGGTTTTTGGATTGTTGTAAGGTAAGGCTACTGTATGGAAGATAAGAGGCATATCTCTTGCACTGCTCAGCTGTGCCTCTGGCCCCACCCACTATTGTCATGCCTCTGGGAGGTTTTCCATAAGGGGATGTGGCCTTTAGGCTGAAAGGTGTTTCCCCGCACACGCTGGCCTACCACCTCTGCCAATCATGGGAAAAGGTTGTCCAAGGTTGAAATTCTTGGACAAGCTGTTGTCTAGCAAGAGGGAGAGCCAATTAGTATCCTTTGAAGCACACCTCAAAAGCTCTTTTTTGAACCCTGAATTCTTTGAGTGCCCAATCTTTCCCAAACTATATCAGGATTTCAGTCTCTGTTTCCAAAACTGAGTGTCCTTCACATATGCAGTGTTTCTTGCCTTTTTTCTGCTATGTTTCCCCTCTGTACTGAAAGCTGCTGCTGCTGCAGGTTCAGTAACCTCTGAAGCAGTAAGTGGACTCCTGCTGCTAGTTTGCACCATGCTTTGTCCTTGCGATCACAGGTACATGCATGCCCAAAGGCCATTGCATAGAGAAATTCAGGTGACGAAAAGGTCTGAGTCAGCCCTTTTCTTACAAGCAAAAGCACATGCACTGAGCACTTGATGGCTGAAAGAGGTATTGTGTTTCCATCACTGAACTGTGCTCTTTTCTTCTTCCTCCAAAGGAGTGGATATTCAGTGACCCTTTAATCAGGCAGCAGGACAAGTGTCTTTCAATCACCTCTTTCTCCGCTGGCTCTCAGATCACAATTGAGGCATGCAATCAGAAAGATGGCAGACAGGTACGGTGCTTCCTTAATCACACTTCCCCTCTTTTATTTTGGTGCCATTGTAGTTTAGTTTTAAAAATTATTGTATAAGGGTGGTTTGGCTCTGGAGATGGGATACAATCCATGGTGATAACATAAAACTGGTGGGTGTGTGTGTGTGTGTGGTATGAGTGCCATCCAAAGCACACTGGCCACGCTGACTGTGGCTGATGGGAGCTAGAGTCAGACCACATTTGGGGGGCATCCAAGGCGTTTAAGAATAAATAAAGAACACTAGTAGCAATTTTAGAAGACACAATACAGCCCAGGTATCGGGAGTGGTGGGGTTGGTTTGCACATCACACTTCATGGCACAGGTAATATCTAATATGTGTTCATGTCACTGGTACAACTCTATAGAAAAGGATACGGAAACGTGTTGCTTTGCTATAGCATATCTTATGCCAGAAAAGGTAAAAAGTGGTTGCTTCCCTGCGTGAGTTTTAAAAACTAGGGCTCAGCTTCAAATTTCTGGTTCAGTTTTTTTGGGGGGGCAGGGAGTATCTCAAAATTGAGGGTGGAATTTTGGGGAGAACTTTCTGAAAGGTTATGTGATGAAACTTACAACTGGTAATGAGCGGCAGTGACTTATCTCCCCCCTCCCTTTTTTTACCCCAAAGCTACTATAATATAGGGTTGCAGTATGTCTGGGAACTCCCGGTGGTCATACATACCCATCCGGGGGGAATTTTACATTTTAAAGCAAATGCCCTGGATTTTGGGGGGTGTTTTTTTTAAAGTGTGTGTGTGGCTCTTGTTCAGGGTCTGGCTCTGGCGCAGACAACCCTGGCTCAAGCTCGAGAGCGCCGGGGGGCTATTGCTATAAGCTCAGCAACTTTTGTATCTGAATAACCCTACTATAATAGACTGTATTTTTGCTATTGCCGAAGTTGGGGTGGCTGAAGCACTGTTATTCGTAGCATCCCTCAACAGGTGGCCAGGTTACACGCCCCACCCCTCCTGCAACTTATAGCTCCTCTCAAACTGTGCTGCGTCTTTGCATAGTGTCATTTCAAGGAAGCTGTGGGGCGAGAGAGGGAGAGATTGTGACCATGACTGGCAGCTCCTATTTTTTTTCCAGGTTACCCCTGGAACAGTGCTATATCATGACAAAGCGTTGTTCCGGGTCACAGCAAAATAACTGTTGCTTTTTGGTGGTCTCTAAGAGCAGCCCTGTTTGTTGTTGCAGCTACTTACCGTATTTTTCGCCCTATAGGGCGCACCGGCCCATAGGTCTCACTTATCGGGGGGGGGGGATAAAGAAAAAAAATTATCCCCCCCCCCGAGCCCCAAAGAGCAAAGAAGCCTGGCTTCATTTTTAGCCTTGGGGCTGGGGGTCCGGGAGCGAAGGCGAGGTTGCGCAACCTTGCCATCGCTCTCAGAGCTTGCGGGGCTGGGGGCGGGGGAAGCCCGAGCTTCCCCCGACCCCAGCCCCCAGAATGGGTCCGGGAGCGAAGGCGAGGTTGCGCAACCTCGCCTTCGCTCCCGGAGCTTGCCGGGCTGGGGCGGAGGAAGCCCGAGCCTCCCCTGACCCCAGACCCCAGAACAGGCTGCTATCCGCCAGCCTGGGGAGCCGGGCGGGAACTCCCGGCGGGCTCTCCAGGCTTGCAGATATCTGCCCGAAGCCCGGGGCGCGACCCGCTGCGCTCCCCGGGTTTCGGGCTGCAGGCTGCTGTCCGCAAGCCTTGGGAGCCCGGTGGGAAGTCGTGTCGGGCTCCCAAGGCTTGCGGAGAGCTTCCTGAAGCCTGGAGAGGGAGAGGGGTCGGTGCACACCGACCCTTCTCGCTCTCCAGGCTTCAGTGAAAGCCTGAATTCACCCCATAGGATGCACACACATTTCCCCTTCATTTTTGGAGGGGAAAAAGTGTGTCCTATAGGGCGAAAAATACGGTACATGTGTGGCAGCAGAAATACAGTTTGAAGCCTCAAGGGGATTTTAAATAAGAAAAGGGGCAGAAAAGAGAGAAAGCATTGGAAAAATGCCTCCCTGAATACTTCCAGTCCCCCTCCAAAAATTGACAACCCTCCCCACAGTTTGCTACCTGCTAAATGGATGGAAAGTAGGGGTGGGATTTCATCTAACCCATAGATCAGGAAAGGTTCCGAATTCCTGGTACGGGAGGTTTTTCTATTTCTATTAATAGCTGCGACACAGAATGAATCTGTTCTGCATGAGGGAGTTGACAAGTCTAAACTAAATATGTGCAGCCCCTCCTTCATCTCCTGCAGTATCGACCTGTTAAGGTACTCCTAATTGCCTATATGTCTCTGTTTTAAAAAACAAAACAAAAAACAAGGACAGAATTCCTTTTAAAACCTTGCACATAGAGAACATAAGCACAAGTTTCCCAAGAGCTCTGACTAATGTAGGAGCGCCCATAAAAACTGTCACAACACATGTGCCCTCAATAAACTCTTGCTGTTGAAATTAGGGCTGTGTGAATGTCCCCAGTGAGTTGTTCTTGCCTAGGCCTACCTTCCTCCTCTGCTGGTGACCACACGCACACCGGCCTGCTTTGGAACTAGGTCACTAATTTCTTCTTAAGTGCTTTCACAAAATCTTCCTCCCTGTGGCATAGCGAACTCTTGCTGCTGCTGCAGAACTCATCCTCCATTGTCTCTTGTGCCTAAGAAGCAAAGTCTCTGTCACCTGCAGCTCTTAGCTGGTGTCCTTTTTGAAATGGAAACAGTGAATGAGCCATGCTTGCCTATGAGACCAGTACTCTGCAGTCTTCTGGATTCAAATGGAATCCAAAAGCTCAGAAGCATGGTTCTTCTTTTTCATATTTTTTTTCAGCCTTCATTATTACGAGCCATTTAGCAATGAATGTTTCTACAACAATTCCCATGCTGCCTTTTGTATGCATGCCCAAACTCAAAACTCATCCAGGAACTGACCAGGGCAAAGAGGGGGCTAAAGTGAAAAAATAAGCTAATCCTGTTTTGGCCTGGAAAGGAAATAGATGTTGTGGATATGGCATTGGGCTCTGTCTGTTGATTTTATTATTTTTCACTAGCCTTTTTCTCCATCATTCTTAAGAATCCCAGATGGCATCCTTCCCAAATCACTGGATTCCTGGAGCTCCCCCGTTGGCATCACTTCATTTAAAAGTGCTGTTTCATAGCAGTGCTTCAAATTTCTATCACAACAGCAGTGCAAGTAACCATATGACATTATGCAAATAAAGCTCTCCACAATAAGCATTTAATACAATCCAAACATATACTGTACAAAAATAACAATTATTAAACACAGTACCAAAATGTCCCCAAAATATATGGCAATCTTCCACGGTTGGTAGAACTCATGCAGTTTGTATCAGGCTGCCACTGATGTGCTGTGGCTAACAAACTAAACCCTGAAAACTCCATCGGACAGACTCTGAAAATAGTGGCAATGTGTTGAAATAAGCTGGGTTATGGATGGCCTAATTAAGAGCTAAGCAAAGCATCCCAGGAAAAAGCTACCCGTTCTGAGGGTGGGAGGCAAGGGGGACCCCCAAGTCTTGGCCAATGTAGTTGTGCAGAAACATCAGCACAGTGAAGCTTCCCCAATCCTACTTCCCCTAATGCTGAAAGTCTCACAGCTGGGCATGTTTTTTAAAGAAGAAGAAGAGTTTGGATTTGATATCCCGCTTTATCACTACCCTAAGGAGTCTCAAAGCAACTAACATTCTCCTTTCCCTTCCTCCCCCACAACAAACACTCTGTGGGGTGAGTGAGGCTGAGAGACTTCAGAGAAGTGTGACTAGTCCAAGGTCACCCAGCAGCTGTATGTGGAGGAGCGGAGATGCAAACCCAGTTCACCAGATTATGAGACTACCACTCGTAACCACTACACCACACACACAACAGCTTTTTTTCTGACAGCACTCACTGGTAGGGACTACTAGCACTGTTTTTTCTGCTGCCTGTGGCAGACATTTTGTGCTAGCACCCATGACACTTTTATCAACATATGAGTACCAGCATCCCCCTTTTTACATAGATAGATACTAAAAAAAGACATTCTAATTCTAGCACTGATGTACAAAAAATACCCTTTGCAATTTTTAACACACATTCCCCCCCCCCTTTTATCAGCAACTGTGGCAGATGAATAAACAAGTGAAGCAGAATCCCTTTTGTGGGGACCAGATAATATGTCAATAGCACTGAGCGGGGACAGCACCAAAAGTAGAGTAGCACCAGAGAGAGCTTAGAATCGCACATGTAGTTATATATCAATCTTTCAATCAAAGGGAGAGGGCATTCTCTCCTGCAGCCACTAAACTGTGGACTCCCCTCCTTGCAGACATGTGTCTGGCACCTTCATTCATTTATTTATTTTGTCTGTCGTGGGTGCTTTAGCTGAGATTCCTGCATTGCAGGGGGTTGGAAATAAATTTCCTGCCTGATGGCAAGAGGCAGAGTTCCTTGTATATCTTCTGACATGTGCTGAAGGAACATCTCTTCACCCTAGTCTTTGGCACCTGAAATAGATACATGTTAGAATCCACCTTATTCTTAGCATAAATTGTTTTAATATTGTATTTTTATATTGCGTAAGAAATCTTATAATAAATCTATTGACTAGTCAAACAATCCTATTTTTGGTCAGCTTTTCTATTTGGTTTATGTTTGTCACAATGCAAATATGATGATTCTTAAAAAGTCCAAACTTCTTACATTTTCTTTTTATGTAAGAATTGGGAAAATGGAGAATTGTTCTTCCATTAAAAATATTTTTGCTGTATTTCTGAAGTGCTATTAATATTAACCTGCTATATTAGTTGCACTGGAATGACTTAATTGCCATGTTGAGGAGTAATGATTCTATGTTAGATGAGTATCTGGGTACTCAAAGAAGAAGAAGAAGAAGAAGAGAGTGACACCTACTCCCAAATATTCTGAAAATCTTATTTTGTTATGGACAAATTGGGTGTGAAACATTAGTTGCTAGCGGAAAGTGATGGAAGTTTATCATGAGGTTTCTTCAGTTGCTTGCTTCCAGAGAGGGGGAAATGGAACGCTACAGGAACAGACAGATTGCCAATGCAGACACACACAGAGAGAGAGATTTTTCAGGTGCTTGGATCAGCATCTACTTTATAATAATCTGAGAAAACATTCCTTTCTGAATGTGACCCCTGCAGCAGAATAGTACTTGGTTTTTTTAGTAGGCATTAGCTTCCCACAGCTCAAATTCTTTTGGTTTTATTTAGTGCATAGCTTGAAGTGAAGGGGTTTCAAAGTGGGAATGAGAGAGATTAGCATTTGTAGTCCATGTATTACACAATCTTTGATTCCAGAACACTTGTTTTTAATGCGGTTTCTGCACATGCTAGTATAGAGAGAAGTGAGGGGCAGATGGGCCGTGTCCACCTGGGAAGGTAGCCGATCTAGGAGAAGGAAAACTCTGGTTAACATTTTACCTTTTTCTAATTTTCTTTCATTCAGCCTCTGACCCTTTCCCTTCAGAGGAGGGAGGGCCTATTTTCCCTCCCTGCTCCTAAACATCCCTTTCTCCCAACCACCTTTACTCAGTATGTGGGGAATTGCTGGTACTCGCATTGAGAAGACACCATTTCAGCAAGGCCCAGTGTTTGAGAAACGTTGATGTAGATCTGGGCCCACAGGCTTGCAAACGGCCACCCAGTTTGCATGCATGATTCAGACCTACAATATTAGCCAAGGTCAAACTTGAATGCTTTCTTCTTTCTTTCTTTTTGCTATGGAAGATCTCATCTCCACTCTGTTGGCCCAAGGCTGGGTTATTTTTAATAACTCTTTTGTGCACTCAAGCCATCAGATGTGAAATTTCAAACAAAGCTGTGTCTTGTACAGTGACATTACTGCTCTTTGAGCCGTGTCCTGGAAAATGCAGTGGCAAGCCTGGATGTGTGTGATGGGGTGGGGGTGGGAGGTTAATGAAACCAAGCCCGCCATTTACAGCTAACTAATTACAAGATGCAGTAATTGCGCTAATACAGTTCCCTACATGTCATCCCTGCCCTCCATCCTCACTCTTGTGCCCTCTCTCACCTTACCTTTCTGTTGAATAGGAATGACTGAAAAAGATTCTGTTGATACAACCGCTGCGCTTTCAAGTCATGCAATTAAGAGAGGAGTTTCTTTCGTTTGGTGTCGTTCATTAGCGGGAGAAAATGCTTGCTGGGTGCCCTGTTGCAGCTGCTAAGGAATGAGCGAGGGATATCAATCCTACTTAAAGAGGTTTACAGATCAGTGGGCCTCTAGTCCAGAAAAACAGTATGAAACATGGGTCTCTCAAAGGGGCCAGGATGCTGCTGGGAGCCAAAGGAAGGGAAACGTCCCTGCCTAATTACCATTGACAGCAATCTCTGTACAGTGGAAGAGCTTGACAAATCACAGCTGGTCCCCTAACAGACAGTAAAGAGTACCAGGATGATTAAGTCTAACCCACCACAATCTTGTCAAAAGACTATGCATTAGATCTGTTGATCTGAGATAGGGAGGGGGCTGACACACAGGGAAAGGTGGCTCTCCAGGCACTGTAGTCCTAGTCCACTAAAAGCAGTTATGGGGACCCTCGTGAGGAAACTTCCACCCTCCAGATGTTGCTGAACTGCAACCTCCCATCATCCCTGGCCATTGGCCAGGCTTGCCGAGGCTGATGGGAGCTGTAGTTTAGCAATAGCTGGAGGGCCAGAAGTTCCCCACTCCTGACTTGCAGCTTTAAAAATAAGAGCCAGCACTTTGAATTGAGGTTGGGAACAAATAGGCAACCAATTCCAGCGAAATGGTATCAGATTAATATACCCTGCCCAGTCAGCACCTGTTATTAGTCAGACAGTGGCATTCTGAATTGGCTGAAATTTCTGAGCTCTTTTAAGAGTTACTAAGTGACTGCCTTCTCCAGGAAAGTCTACAGCTGGCCTACCAGGCTAAGCTTATAGAAAACATTTCATCCTCTCCCACTGCCTCTAGATCAGAGGTCTATACTCACTGCCTCCAGGCAAGGGCTAGTCACCACCCCCAGCAAATCTTTTTGGGAATCCCTCCCAAGACTACACCAATTTTGGACGTGATGGCAAAAGGGGGGGGGGGAAACCACAACAGGGAAATAGTGCTAAAGTGGACACGTTTGAAGCTCTCCACCTCACCAAGCCCATTGTTCTCCAAATCACACATGCCACTTTTGGTCCTCAGAATGGTACCTCCCTTCCTGGAAGAACTGTAGCTGCCTAACGTTCAGCGTGGTAACCCTATTCTTTTACAGATTCCAAAGTGTTTGCAGAGCAGATACTGGGTGTCCTTCAAATCATCACGAAGAGAACACCTGGTACTTACACAACCTTACCATATAAAAAGTGGCTACTGAGATCAAATAGGTTTGCTAGAAAGGGGGCCCCATCTTGGATTTTGTGGAGAGTTTTAATTCTCTCTCTCATTCTTCACCACCTTCCTGCACACTGTTGCTTGACTGGGCAGTTCTGCTTGTATGGGAGATATGGTCAGTCCACCAACAGAACTGAAGGAGTCCGATCATGAAAGTGGGTTAAATATCAATGTATAGGATGCCAATGTTAAATCGTTAAATGATTCCGTAACGTGGCGGCAGGCAGAGTGCTTTGAAGACGGCACAATCGATTCAAGACAAATAATGATCTTGCCAAAGGAAATCAGGTGTAGCAGGTGGTACTTCCAAGAAAATGAACTAATGATAATGGCTAATGAAGCCTTTACTTCAAGTGTTTATAGATTTTAACATCTGGACATTTGCTGGTTGCCCTACAACCTACGGCATATGTCTTGGTTGTCTAAAACTGTTCAGCTTGTCAGCCTGAGAAGAATTGCCCATTATGAGTGCTAGCGTGAATTTTAAGGGGCCAAGCAGCCTGGGTGGAGCAGCTAGCTCTCAGCATTTCCTATCTGGATGTGCCATGGAGTTGGAGCCTGTCCCTTTTTGCCCTCATCAATCAAGCAGCTGAGACAAATAGCAATTTAATATCCCTGAGTGGTCAAGTTTCTAAGAGCACCCTGGCCCTCTGTCATACCTGGCTGAAGAAGCAGAAGGGGAAAGTTGGGAAGGTTCAGCCCGTTCAACTGCTGAGAAGTCTCCTCTAATGTGCCACAGAATTGGCATTAGGGAGTTCTCACAGCTATACTATGTTGTTACTTTATTGAGCATTTCATTTTGCCATGCCAGATGGCTTCTAAGCACACAGGACTAGTTAAAACACCAAGCGGCTATGTTTGGGGCAGGCAAGAGGGTCTAATTTCATGTGCTATAAGAACCTATAACAAGGATGTTGCTGGACTCCAACTCTCATGGCCAATGATCAAGGGTGATAGGAGTTGGACGTCAACAATATCCGGAGGACCACAGATTGCCCGTCTTTGCCCTGTACTAAAAAATGGAATCATGTAGTTGGAAGCAAGCCATGGCCAATTCCCTGCTGTCTGGCAGAATCAACTGTCCACCCACTAGCCCTTAATAGATCAATGGTTTGCACCACCATACGCCACAAGACCAGAAATGTGTACACACTACAAAATGCCACTTACAAAGCAAATAAGCGTAGAATGGCTTGGGTAAGTGAGCTGAGCCATAGCTGTAGGGGACGGCAGAAAACGACACTTGGTCACATAAATTACTGGTTTTTATATTAATAAGCCAGACTGTCCTTAGCTTAAAAGAAACTTAGAGTTTGAGCACACATTGCGCCTGACTGCCTGACTGCTGAACCAAGAGATAATAGGTACACTTACCTGTTCAGGGCTGCATCTTCTTATAAGAGGCTTTGCACTCAGATAACACATATCCAGGTACAAAATGCTTGCACATTATCTCAGTCGTGAAGTGTCCATGTGAATAAATGTGTGTCGGTGATGACTAGGAAACCGTTGGGTCCACTCAAAAACATTTGAAAGTGTGGGGGGTTTGATTTATACTCATGTGCTTATCCTAACTAATCCAAGCAACACTTTGGTATTTTAGAACTTGGGTAGCAGTGCCTAAAAATAAATTGCCTCGTAAGAAGTAGCCCCGAGTCAAGACATGGAAATTTTGCTGGAGGCAATTCACAAGAGAAAAAAGAGAATAGAGAACCTGCCGGGAGGAGTGGGGGGGAAGCAGCCCAATGCCACTGATTGTACAAAATATATGTGATTCCAAAAGCTAGAGGATTGGTTGCCATTCATCCCCACTCCCAGTCAGAATTCCAATGATCCAAATTTCTGATGCCTTCACCACTTGTTCCACCCCCTTAATCAGGTCATCCTTGATGCCCCAAGCCTCATACTGACAGATGCAATTCTATGCATGTTTACTCAGAAATAAGATTTCCGTGGGACTTGCTCTGTGGTGAGTGTGCATGGCATAGTGCTGCGACTATTGTAATAATTAGAGACGCTGGATACCTTTCTCACTGAGATGTGCTACTGAATTAGAAGGCGAAAGCTCTGAAACTGTCGTGCACATGCCAGAAATTCAAAATGGTGACACTAAATAACACCGTGAACAAATATGATTTATTTAGCACTTCTTGAATGTGTAGCATCACAGACACAGCTGTGTGCTTTAAACATAACAAGCAAGAAACTAAGTAAAGAAGGGGTCAGGTTTAATCGCTTGATGTTGTTCTTTGTCTTCCTTCCCTTCTTTCCTCTCACAGAAATGGAAGATGAAAGGCAACTTCATCCAGCACTTCGTCAGTGGCCTTTGCTTAGAAAGCCAGTCCAGCAGACTAGTGACCAACATCTGCCAGTCAGACATACTGGGCCAACAATGGCAGCTGCTTCAAGCCACATGATGGTTGCCGGGCAACTTCTCCGATGCTTTTGCATGAGACTCTTGGGAATGGAAGGGGTTAGGGTGGGGGATGAAGTTTGATTATTTTTAAACCCTAAGTATTTTGATTGTGAGCCTAAGCCGATAACTATTTCAGTTGAAATGTCAGTGTTTTTGGATCCATTAACGAAGCACGCCGAGATATATGGAAAGATCCCTGGAAATAGCCCACCTGCTAGCCGTTTCCCCTCTGTGAGTAACTCCATAAGAAGCTCCACAGCAGCTCACGGCTCGGGAAGGGTGCAGCCCAGTAGCCCAGACTTAGGTGTGACTAAGACTGACTGACAACTCTTCTCCTCTCCTCCATTCCTTTCTCTCCAGAGAAACTTGTGTTCTCTGGCCCCATGGAGTTGTTGCAATGGATGTCTGTGACAACGCTTAATATGAACTCCTGGTGGATTTGTTTGGCTTCACTGGCATTTTGAACTGACATCACTTCTCATTTTGCATGTGTGTTGTACAAAAATGCTGTATGAGAAAACTAGCAAGAATTGTTGTGGCTAAGTTATTGGGAGATGCCTAATTGTGGGGGGTGGGGGATGAAAGAAGCAGCAGCTAGGGTCTTTATTGTTGTTTTTTGTTTTGTTTCTGTGTTTGGTTCCTCACTGGCGTGTGTTAATATAATTCATCGCAGAGATTCTCTGTACGGCTTCTTGTTTGCTGTTTCTGATAGGGTTGATGGTACATTGCAGTAAGAAACTTAAAACCCCAACTGGCTAAATGGTCTGTTGGTATTTTTTATTTTATTTTTATTTTTTAAAATGAGTCCTGAAGCGCAAACGCTGTCTGAAAAGCACATGGACAAAAGGTCCCCTTTTCCCCTACAGAGGATGCGGCATAAGTGATGCTTTTTGTTGTTTAGTACTGTCTTTACCTCTTTTCTTCCACCACTAGGAAAACAATGTTTAGAAAATGAATGTCTAAGCTATAGTGGATAGGTTATTGGAGGTCACTCTTGAGACTGATAAATGTGAGGCAGCAGCTGCTAGGGAACCATCCATTAAGTCTCATCCAGAAGCATTCAATGACATTACCCTGACAGCCTGTGTTAAAAGTGTTGGTGCTTTCTATGCTAAGCGAAAGGGCTTGAAGGACTCAGAAGAGAACAAAAATCATTCCCTTCTGCCTTCACTAACATGCATGAGAGATATACAGTTACCTGCAGAAAGCAACCCATTATATTATTTACCATATTCTTGTTTTTATAAAAAAAAAAAATTATTAAGGGTTTTTTTAATACAATAAAGAGAAAAAACAGCATAAGCAATTTGGCATCATGTAATAACCAATTTTTCTTCATTTTTGGACTTCCTCACGTCTCTCGCTCCTACTTTCCAAATTTATAAAACTTTAACCAGCAATTTATCACCTTATTTCCATTCTTATTGTACCCATTTCCAATGTTTTGTCCCAAACTTTGAATATTTTTGTCTAAATCTTAAATATCTAATTTTACCATAATGTTTATTCAAAATTTATTTTTCTCATAAAATTCACTCATTCTCATAATCTTTTCACCAAACTTTATGGTGCCCTGTTATTTTCAAATCTCTCATCCTTCTTAACACTCAAATAATTTACAGTGTTTTTGTAGGTAGTCCTTGAATTTCTTCCAATCCTCTTCCACTGCTTCCTCTCCCAGGTCTCGGATTCTGCCAGTCATTTCTGCTAACTCCATATAGTCCATCAGTTGCATCTGCCATTCTTCCAGCGTGGGCAAATCTTGAGTTTTCCAATATTTAGCGACAAGTATCCTTGCTGCTGTTGTTGCATACATAAAAAATGTTCGATCATTCTTTAACACCCTCTGGCCAACAATGCCCAAAAGGAAGGCCTCTGGTTTCTTAGGGAAGGTATACTTAAATACCTTTTTCAGCTCGTTATATATCATTTCCCAGAAGGCCTTAACCCTGGGGCAAGTCCACCAGAGGTGAAAGAACGTTCCTTCAGTTTCCTTACATTTCCAACAATTGTTGTCTAACAGGTGATATATTTTTGCTAGCTTGACTGGGGTCATGTACCACCTATATATCATTTTCATAATGTTTTCTTTCAAGGCATTACATGCTGTAAACTTCATACCGGTGGTCCATAACTTTTCCCAGTCAGCAAACATAATATTATACCCAATGTCCTGTGCCCACTATTTACCATATTCTTGTAAGCACAGCTTGTGCTGAAGAACCGATGCCCAAATGGTCAAGCTGTGCTCGTGTGCCTGGCCCATGTTAACAAATCAAACAGAACTGGATTTCCTTCTTAAGACCTAAGGAGGTGCTTCACAGCCTGTTCCCGAGACCAAAGCCAGACTTTTGCATCCATGCACAAGGTAATGCCAACTTTGCTGGGTTGTGTTTATTTACTTTTTTCCTCCCTGGAGTGTAAAACATGAACTCGGACCATTTGCTGACTTCCTCCTGATCCTGTCACTTTCCCCAGCAGACTTAGAGACTAGCACTTTGCCCCTTTGCTACTGGCTGAAAGCTTGTGACTGCAGTGCACCCAACTAAGACTGTGCTCCTGTCGATATCTGTTTGGGAATAAGCCCATTGAACTCATTGGATCACAGCCAGAGTGGTGTTACTTGAATGTTCTCTTAGTTCTAGGACTTCTGCTTGAGCAACGGAATGTCCTGCCCCTCTTCTCCCCCAGTGTGTCCCCTAAATCAATTCCACAGCCCTCTGGAGAACATTTGGGAAGGACGCTGGAAATGTGGGCGGGGGGGGGAGCAACCCCATTGCGCAAATGGAAATCCTTGAGCTGATGGGACATGGTAGTTGAATACCACCCAGTGGGACTTACTGTTGAGTTAACATGCACAATATCAAGTCTCAGATGAGCTGCATGGCACTGTGCAACTGACCTGCATCACTGCATAGGTTGCATGAGCTCAGTGTTGACATGCAACTCAACATGAATTCTGGTGTGTATATGTTCCCAGGATCTAAACCAGTTTCAAGAGCAGACCCTTTTGTGCAAACACGGTTCCCTTTAGGAGAATGCTAACAAGAGAGGGACCTTGGCCTCTTCCACCTGGTTTGAATTATACTTTGAATGGGAACAGCAGGAGAGAAAGTCATGGCCTGCATGACTGTTGCAAGACTCATGTTAGTGAATTGTTCCTTGGCACAGCAGTACCACTGTTTGCCTGTCAAGTCTGTGTCATCTCAGAGAACTGAGGTGCTGCCTGCATGCTGACATTAGTATAGGCCCTGCAATGTCCTAAAGAGTCCTTCATGTGGTCACCTTATACCAGAGGTCTTCACTACCAAGAGGTCTGGTTCACATTAAAGAGGTCTGGTAACATTAAACCATGATTTAGCGGAAGGATGAATATCTATGAGTCTGGAATGAAGCATCGGCTCTCATGCTCCCCCCCCCTTCCCACCTGACTGGGCTTCTGCCAAGTTTAGTTCGCTTTTGAAAAATCTCAAATTAGCGTTATAAACAAACCAGGGATTCTGGTTTAAAGCAATGGTTAATTGCTCAAGAGGCCAGCTTTGAACCATGAGTTAAGAATTGTTTGTTTTAAACCAGGATCCCTTGGCTATATATGTAACACCACACAAATACATTAATATGAAAGCTAAATTGATCACAATTTCATGCAGTTTCTGTATATGGCACCAAGTTGAAATCTTTTCAACCATGGCATCATACATTCCACTTGTTGCTGGAACTGTGTAATGAGCACTCAGAGACTTAAAATATGAACACTTCAGACGTTAAATTCTCTGCATGATGTTGATAATTAATCATGCATGTCTGAATTGGCCCTAAGGTGGTAGAATCATGAGAGAACTGTGCCGTATCAGTTTCTGTCTATTAAACCTGCATGTAGAAAGAGTATAGGTGTGTGATTGTGTGTGAGTCCTTATATCTGGAGGTAGAGGAGACTTCTGAAGAGGGGCAGCTGCCGAGATGGCCCTGTTGAGGAAGTAAGCACTTGGAAAGGGCCATTTGTTGCTGTCTATATCTGATGCTGCTGTTTCTCTGTTAGATCGAGCTGGGAAGCAAACAGCTAAGTGAAGTCACCTTCACTGTAACTTTGGGGGACTCCATGATTGTCCGTTGCAGCCATTAAGCAGGCAACTCTAAGGGATCACAACAGTAAGATTTGGGAAGCTTTCAGAGGTAATGAGAGATTTTCGGATCACATTAGAGGCACTCAAGAAGTATGGCTCATTCAGCAGGGAAATCAAAACCAAGCCTCACACTGCTGGAGCTAACATCAGAGCAGGAGGAATACAAGGGGCCAGTGGCGTAGCGTGGGTTGTCAGCACCCGGGGCAAGGCAAGTAATTTGCGCCCCCTAACCCTGGATTTGCGCCCCCTAACCCTATCCCTAACCCTAACCCCCAGATGTTGCGGCCGGTGCGGCCGGCCCCCCCTGCACCCCCCACGCTACGCCACTGCAAGGGGCGACAGTAAGACCTGTCAGTATTATGGCTTGCTTTCAGTATGAGTCTTTCCAAAATAAAAGGAGAAATTACTCTGTTTTTAACTTCCATGCGTCTGCTAACAAAAAGCAAGGATTTCCCCTTTTCCTAAGTTGTAGCCTGACAGGTGCAAAGACTTGTATGTTCACATCACTGCTTAAGTGAAGATTACGTGTCTTAATATCAAGCCATTTAAATTGCTAGGTGGTGCTAAAAGTCCCCAGCACAATCCATGCCCCAGGATTCAAACACTGCTTTTCAAATTCAAATAAAATCAAGGTGTTTCCTAAATGGCCTTCCTCTACCGTTACAAAATCAACATAATATACTACTACTTCCTGTGACATTCCTTTAAAGACCCTGATTGAGAAACACACCTGGATTTGCAGTCCTCTGGCTGAGCAGCAGGTGGCAGGCATAGTCAGCTAAGATAGTGCTGTGCGTCTTCTCTGAAGGTCTAAATCCAAGCCCTGTCCGGAGTGGGGGAAAGGAGTGGCTGTGTTAAGATACTCGGCAGGTTGGCATCCCTAACCACCTGTTAGGTGCTGTGTCCATTATTCTGTGTGTTGGGGACCACAGACAGAAGTCTGAATGCTGGATACAGGGAGGAATCCAGCATCTGATTTGGGGCTGGGGTTTCTGGTCCAGCAGGGGATGCTTGTCTAGGGAAGCCACCTTCCATGACAAAGACCTTCCTCCCCCCCCCCCCCCGAAAGCCTTACAGTGTTTTAAGTAGAGGGGCTGAGTGTAGCCTTCAGCTTGTGAAATATGCAGTCAGAATGAAACAATGACAAGTGATTTCATTACCAGGAAAAGGTGGAATAGGGATTTTTAAAAGATTTAATGAAATCTTATCCAGTGTAATTGGATGTGCAGAATGGGGAATTAGCAGGATTTATTTAACAGGAGCCAAAAACGCTGTCCAGAAATCCTTTTGGAAGGCTTTGTTTTCTCCTCTCCTTTCATTAAAATGAACTTTGCCAAAAGTAATTTATGTGGACGCAGGTTTGTTTTCTCCCTTTCCCTAACCAAAGCATGTACCAGAACGTGTCAGGATGCTGGAATAAACTCCACTTCTGAAAATGTGTTTCAGCATTTTAATTGGGTTCCATCTTAGGCTGCATTTGCATTAACGCTTCAGCACAGGATTACTTCTGGGACTGCAACAACCACGGGAAGGCGCCTCTGCAGCTGTAAATTCACACCTCCAGTGATAGCTCAATGTTACACCAGCTTTAGCTGCCACTAAAAGACCTGGCAGTAGTTCCAAGGGTCTAGGCATGAAAAAGAAACGTGCAGGCAGATTTAGGATTCAGCACGAGGTGGAGAGTTTCTCAAATGGAGCATCACTGCAAACTTTATTCATTTCAAACCGGCAGATGGACACATTTATCACAGCACAAAGTGCACTTTGAACATGGACACAGAAGACATGACAGCCTAGGAAGGTACCTGAAGTTAACATGAGCACAGCATCAGGAGTACACAAAAAGAATGCAGTCTCATGTAAAGGATCTTGTACCCGTGCTAAATTACTATTATAAACACCCATGTGGAATTTCCTGGCTTTAAACTGGACTGACCTTTCCTACACCTCCGTTTTGATTAGTCTTTATCAGCGGTTAACTTCAATATAAACTCTGCTGAAGACTTGAAAGATGCATTACATTTTAGATACCAAACAGTGATGCATTTTGCATTGTCTATGTAGAATCTCTTGGGGAGAAATTTGGATTCACAAACTTAGGCTGAGGCATGTAAACATGTTTTTACGCCCTTGTATATATTCAGCGGCTCTCCTTCACTTTTAACATTTTGCTCCTATGTACATGTGTTCTTAAGATTTTTGGGAACATGTTTTTGGAGATTAGGTCATGGGGAAAACTCTTACATTGCAGTTGTTTCCCTACTTGCCATGAAACTCACTGTGTGGCCTGGGGCCGGTCACTCAATCTTAGCCTAATTTACCTCACAGGGTTGCTGTGAGGATAAATGGGGAGGAGAAGAACTGTGCTGAACCCCTTGGAGGAAAGGTGGGATGTAAATGTAATCAGTCCACTGATAAACAAATAGAGTGTAATGAATAAAGTTTGATTACATGCTTAGCCTTTAGTACTGCTAAGACATTGCTTTTAAAAATACTTATTTATTACTGTCATACCTTGGAAGTCGAACGGAATCTGTTCTGCAAGTCCGTTCAACTTCCAAAACATTCAAAAACCAAAGTGCAGCTTCTGATTGGCTGCAGGAAGCTCCTGCAGCCTATCGGAAGCTGCAGAAGCTCCATTGGATGTTTGGCTTCCAAAAGAACGTTTGAAAACCAGAACACTCATTTCCAGGTTTTGATCATTCGGGAGCCAAAACGTTCGAGAACTAAGCTGTTCGAAAACCAAGGTACGACTGTATTTCATTTCTGTACCAACCTTTATCCAAGGATCACAGGGCACTTTACAATATAAAAACACAAAAATACATGCCACAATAACAAAAACAAAAATACCCTCCCACACACAGTTTAAGAGGACATAAATTGTTGAATTAGCCAGAGGCCTGGAAGAAGAGGAACGTCTTTGCCTAGCACTTAAAGATAAGTCATGAAGGTGCGAGGCAAGCCTCCCTAGGGAGAGTATTCCACAAGCAGTGAGGCACTGCAGAAAAGACCCATTCTCATCTTGCCACCCTCCAGACCTCTCATGGAAGAGGCAAACAAAGAATGGTCTCAGATGATGATCACAGGGTCTGGGATGGTTCATATGAGGAGAGGCAATCCTTGAGGTCCTGAGCTGTTTAAGGCTTTATAGGTCAAAATCAGAACTTTGAAATGGGCCTGGAAACTAATTGATAGCCAGTGAAGCTAGGCCCAAATTAGCATAACCATCTTGGTCCAGAGAGCAACCAAACCACCAGATTCTGCACCAACTGAAGTTTCCAAACCATCTTCAGAGGCCGCCCGATGTATAGCACATTGCAGCAATATAACCTAGAGCAGTGTTTCCCAACCTTGTGCCTCCAGCTGTTTTTGGACTACAATTCCCATCATCCCTTGCCACTGGTCTTGCTAGTCAGGGATGATGGGAGTTGTAGTTCAAAAACAGCTGGAGGCACAAGGTTGGGAAACACTGACCTAGAGATTACCAGAGCATAGATGACAGAAGTGAGGCTATCCCTGTCCAGAAAGGGGCATAGCTGGGCTACCAGCTGAAGCTGATGGAAGGCATTCTGCACCACCAAGGCTGCCTGAGGCTCCAGCTCAGGAGGATCCCCAAGATACATACCCACTCCTTCAGAGGGAGTGTAAGAAGAGCAGGCTACCTCCCATCCATCCATCCAGTCTAGGGAAACTAAAAGTGCCTGAGTCTTATCTGGATTGAGCTCTCATCCTTGTTGGCTCTCATCCTGTCCATTACCAAGGCAAGACAATGGTCCAGCACCTCCACTGCCACGCCTGCAAATGTAAAGCAGAAGTAGACCTGTGTAGTGTTTTGTTAGTCTGCTGTTAAAGAAAAGCAGATGGACACTGGCCTAGAGTTTTCACTAAGAACTGAACAGACATGGTTTCAATGAATATCAGCCACCCCTGGTAACATTTCCATGGGAACCAATGCAAAACACAATTGAAAGCCTGTAGGAATGGAACCATTGTTAGGGCAGATAAAATGCAATGTGCATGTATGTTTTGTATAATTGACCTCTCTATATAAGAAGAGCTGAATCCCAATAGTTTTAACAATAGCAAGAAATTTTAAAAGCTCATTTTTGCCCCTAAATAAGGCTCCTGAATGGATCGGCATGTGAAAGAGCCGCATGTATGGGTGGGTGACTGAGTAAGCTGTTTTGGGGTGCAGAATGGTGTCTGGAGTATACACCAAGAAGGGAGAGCAAGAGGCCTGGAGATTTCTTAATGGAATGGGGATTGCTTGGAAGGAATGGGTTAAAAGTGCCATTGTGTTACGATTTGCTTCAAACGCCTTCATTAACTTTTCTGTTATTCTTTTACATCTCTGGTCAGATGCCTTTTTCTAAGAGCGGGGTGATGTTATGAGCTTGTGCAGGGAGGGGACTCGATTTCTCTAATGGTGCTATGATTTAGTAAATATTTGAGGGAGTCATCCCCCCACTTGATGGGCCTTGCCATTCAAATGGTGCATCTTGTGATTGATTCTGCATGGCCAGGGCTTACTTGGGCCCCCCAATATTTTATTCAAGTTGGCACCCCTGCCCCCATATTTGCCTGGTGCTAATGGGCACAGCCTGCCAGGTCTCTTAAAACCCTCCCCAGTGAAAAGACTTCCCAGTGAACATCTAGGCCACCCTGCATTTAGCTGCTAGGACTGAGCGGTTCTTCCTCCTCAGCATCTGCAGCCAGCTGGGGGGGTGCTCTTTTATTATTTTTCTTATTGTGGAGTTTCGCCAACCTCTGCCTTAGAGCTCAACGGCATCACAGCCAAGATCACTAATAGCTGAAAAAGAAAGATCTTTAAAAACCTGACAGATGTAGCTGTGTGTAAATTGTACTGAAGTGTTTACCCTTTGGGTTATAAATTACAAAGCATGAGCAATTCAAGTTGGCGCATCTCAAAGCAGGTTTTCCCCCTCCCTTTGCGCTCTCTCTCTTTCTCTTTTTCTCTTTTGTGTGTGGACTTCAGGACATTGTTTAATGCCCATGGGTTCTAGCTTGCTTAGGCACACCATTGTGTGCTCTTTTATTGTTCCCCTACCTGCTCCATTCTTTCCCCCTCTCTTTAATCTTGAGGCGAGATGTTATAGTGCCATTGACAAGGACAGCCCAATGATGTCAAAGCCCTTCTAATTATCCCAGGCTAAAGTGCCACCTCTGTTTTCTGTCTGGATAGATGAAAACAGCATTCAAGGAGACCCATTTAATACCCGGGCATTTCTCTCTCTCAAGGCAATCATTTGCTGGATGCTTTTCTTCCCCCAAGCAATCTAAATGCTAAGTAGATCTTTAAAATAATTACCATACAGAGGATGAGGAGTCAGGCTCCTCTTGGCAAACACCTGATGCTCATTAGCAATATTTAGTGTGGCACACATCACCTCGGTTTATTTCAAACTTTCTGGTCTTTGCTTGGCAAGGGCTCTGGGAAATTAAAGTGGCTCCGGTAAGTTCCTCAAATGCCCCTTGACCACCGACTTCAGGAGGTGGAGAGGTTATCAGCAAAATCAGGCTGAGCTCAAGGATAGGCTCTTTATTTCTATAGAGAGATGCTTCTGCTATGCTGGCACAATGGTTGTCAAATCTGGTGTGTGCTTAGCCCGCGAAGGGGAGAAGGGGAAAGAAGCACAGCACTCAGAAAAATGGAAACAGAAGATATGCTTACAGTATCCTTGGAAACATCACATAAGAACATACTTACAGTGGTACCTCAGGTTAAGAACTTACTGTAGTTTGTTCTGGAGGTCTGTTCTTAACCTGAAAATCTTCTTAACCTGAGGTACCACTTTAGGTAATGGGGCCTCCCACTGCTGCCGCACGATTTCTGTTCTCATCCTGAAGCAAAGTTCTTAACTCGAGGTACTATTTCTGGGTTAGTGGAGTCTGTAACCTGCAGCGTCTGTAACCTGAGATACCACTGTACTTTTATTTGTTTTCTTGCCTTTCCATAATTAAAAACCATGCTCAAGGTGGCTTACAACATGAAAAAATACATAATTAGAAACATAACAAAATCAGTCATAGACAATAAATAAAACACAAAAGAAACACACAGCTGAACTGAACAATTTCCACATAAATCATAATAAAATCTAAAATGAAGTCACAAAAAATTAATATTAGAAGCATCAACCCTACCCAACAACCCAGAGGCATATTTTGTTCTGGCCTCTGCCGGCCCCGCACTGCTTTGTGAGTCCGATCCTATACTGCAGCCTCACACAGCAGTGTGGGGCTGGCAGGGCGGCATGAAGAGGATGCAACAGGCATGTGCCATTCCAATCAGTCTGATGGGATGGTTGGAAGGGGGTCCTCCTCACATCGCCCTCCACATGCTCTCCACCCCACCCCTGGGTGCCAGGAAAACATGCTCCGCTGCTGCAACCCCCCCCCTCCAAACAATACCCTAACCCAAGAGTCTCAGCTTTTGTAGCTGGAGTTAATCTTTGCTCTACCCTCCCAAGCCAGGTGGGGAAAGAACTGCAAGGCAGGGAGCAGGTCTTCCAGGACTCATAGCCAATATGCTCTAGTTAGTATGAAGAACCTGCTTCATCAGGCCAGTGGCCCATCTAGTCCAGCATCCAGCATCCTGTTCTCACAGTGGCCAACCAGATGCCTGTGGGAACCCATGAGCAGGACCCAAGCACAAGAGCAGTCTCCTGCCTCAGTTTCCAGCAACTGGCATTCAGATGCATACAGCAGAACGCAGAAGTCGGGGCAGAGGATGCATGATTGCTGTTAAGCTGTGGGTTTCCCTGCTCCCAGGCTGAGCACATTCTGGATATACCATAGTTTATCACCAGTGCCAGTATAATGTGAATATAGGACTGTTATGTTAAGAAGAAAAAAATCCAATTAACCTTTGAGAGAAGATCTTATAAGGGGGGAAAGGGATTAGTAAGAACCAGTGAATGTATGTCTTTAAAAAAACGGACCACCAATCTACATTTTTTTGCAACTTAAATCATAAAGAAAAGGACAGACAAACCAAAAACTCAGACTAGAATGGCAATGTTTTAAAGAATACATGGACAAACACTGTTCAAGAAACAATATGTTGATATGATTAAAGGAGTAAAGTAGAAAATATTAATTAGGAATGTCATAATGAGCTCAGAATTTAAAATTTAAAAATTGCAATGATAGTATCGAATCTATAAGATAGGGAAGTTGAGATGTTGTGGGGGGGGGGTCAAAGGGTGTGGTGGTGGGAAGATATGGGGGTGGGAAGGATTTATGTGTTTGTGTATGTAAATAGTAGCCTTATTTTTGTATGTCTTTGCACCTTTAGGGTGCATTTCTTTTTCGTTTTCTGTATTACCAAAACTTAATAAAAAAATTAAAAGAAAAGAAAAGAAAAGAAAAAGAAAAGACTGTGGGAATACAATCCAAGTTACTGCTTTGCAGTCCCCAAAGTCATACCTTTTCCTTGCTTTTTTCCATTCCACACGTGTGTCTAAAGAGCTTGCACAGATGCATTTTCTTTAGTAATAAAGTACTTCTAGCTAAATACCCAAATCAAAATGGCGGCCACAACAAGGAGTGAATTACTAAATCAGCTCTAAGAGTTGGAAAAGCTTTCTAAATGAAGATCAATTTTATCAGGGCTTTTACTTCTAACTGTGTAAGATGTGTGTTTCTGAATCTCACAGTTCATTAAATAGACCCAGATAAAGTTTCCATAATGCACACTATATATTCCCTAGAGGCAGGATTCACAACAGCAGCTGAAGATGCCCTGCCAGCTCCACAAGGAGAGAGCAATGGTGAGATTGCAAGCATTAAGTACCAGACAGACAAATTTGTATCTAGCTTACTGCACAAAAAACCAAGTCTGCCATATTAAAATAATAACCAAAGCCACCAAAAGCCTAAAGTGGCCACTTCCACTTATTTCTAGCACATTTACAGTAACAAAGCAGACTATTTTGATTTCTCCTGGGATAAAGGAGAGAAAAAGACGCGAGAAATTTGCCCACCTCCTCACTTTACACTAAATCTCCAACCGCACCTCCTCGCTGAGTGATCTGCTTGGCTTTGCTCCAGTAATGCATTGCAGAAGGAAGATCCAAGCTAGTGAGATCGGGGAAAATGTCACAGACTCACAGTAATTCTCCCTGCTAGAACTCAACTGCAATGTATACCAGTGGTTTTCAACCAGTGTGTTGTGGCAACCTGGGGTGCCTTGAATGATGGTCGGGGTGCTGTGGGCAACACTGGCCTCTGTCCCCCTTCCCTTCCCTCCCTTCTCTGATGCCCCCTCGCATCTCTGCCTCTGAAAGGCATGCATAGCTGTTTGTTGCAGAACCCCTGGCTACAAGCTCAGTAGGCGAATGGTGCCTCTGGGGTGGCTAGGGGGTGCTTCCCAGGCCCCTGTGGGGCAGTGTGAGGAGGCACCTCTCTTTGGGGTGACTCAGAGACCAGGGGCGGCAGCAGCAGCTGCCCAGAGGACTCCCAAGGAGAGAGGAGAGGAGAGGAGCCTGAGGGAATACTCCACAAGGGAGGGTGTTTGAAAAAGGCTAATGATTTTAACTGTTTACAGTGGTCTTTTAAATAAATTAAAAATTTACTCCAGTCTTTTAAAAATACTTGATCTTCCTGGTTTCGGATCTTCCCCGTCAGTTTCGCCATCTCTGCATACTCTATCAGTTTTGTCTGCCATTCTTCTTTTGTTGGTACTTTGGTACTCCTTCCTTCCATCTCTGGGCTAGTAGCATTCTCGCTGCTGTCATTGCATACATAAAAAGTCTTTGATCCTCTGTTATTATTATTATACTTCTTATTATACCTCACAAAAAGGCTTCTGGTTTTTTAACAAAGGTATTTTAAAATATTTTATTTAATTCATTATATATCATTTCCCAAAAAGCCTTTACCAGTGTGCATGTCCACCCCATGTGATAAAAAGTACCTTCCTTCCTGAATTTGAACTCGTTTTGTACATTTTTGCAATTTTACTTGGTGTTAAATAAATTGACTGGAGTTTTTTAATCATTCATATGGCGATTCAAAGCCCAACCTATTTCCATGGGGATCTTCCAGCCGCTGGATCGTCTGTTGTGATGGTGGTTAATTAAATTTGTATACCGCCTTGTACCCGCAGGTCTCAGGCCCGTTCACGGGATAAAAACACAATATTAAAACAATATTAAAACACAAAATACATAATCAAAATAAAAACAAGAACTCAATTACACCCCCCCCCCAGTTTTAAAAGGGCATTGAATGTCAGTCAGACCAGGTATTTGCAAAATGTGTTGCAAAATGTGACAGAATTTAGGATTTTTTATATTTTTTTTAGTGGGTTGGTAAACATTTTCAGCAAGGCTGGATTATAAGAGGACACAACAGGGGGTAGAAAACAAGATCATCCCACATATGAAGAAACTCGAAATTGCCAGTTAGACTCCTGCTGATACTCAAGAAGCCGTGGCAGTGCACCGGGATATGGAGCCTAGTTTGTTATCCGTGCGTATGTCAGACTCAAACTGAGGCTTACTAGGAAGAAGAAAGCAACAGTATAAATTGGAAAATTGCCCGCAACCCAGCTAGCTAAGCTCTTTGCACAAGCATAGTTCAGATTACAGTAATTAGAAGGAACTAATTGCAGACGTTCCTTGTAATATCTCCAGATGGGGTTTTTCTTTAGCTTTAGTGATTTTCAATTTTGAAACCGCAGAGGAGATGAAATGCTTATTAAGAGGACATAATAAAAGGATCACTTCTCATAATATGCAAAGCCAAAGAATAACCTAATTCCGCAGATGTAAGATGCAAATAAATTCCTTCAATACCTGTGCAGTGCTGCAAATATCTAAGGCAGGAAAAAAATAGATTACAGCAAAATAGGACACTCAGTGAAAATTCACAGCCAAATAGGACACTCAATGAATATTCACTTATGTGGACTTTGAAATCCCTTTCTATTGCAGAAGCCTGAAGAATGTCTAATGCTGTCATTTTTATCAAGGCTGCAACGTTGAATTGAATTGGGATGGGTGGTGAAGTAGCTATTCTATTATCCCAACACGGCAGTGGAAGTTCTTGCTGTCAGTGATCTCCATAGTATGCTCCTGATTACATTGTAATTTTTCCACAAGCACCTCCTGATGAAACACTCAGCCCCAACAAGACAGCAAGGCTTGCTATGGGCAGACCTGAGAGGAGATACCGTGTGCTTGGGTACTTCCACAATTTTCTATCTATACTCCCATTTTCAGTGATGAACATAGAGGTGAATGCTTTGCTGGTAATCTAAAATACTCCATACCTGTCTACTCTTGTCCACTTGCATCATAGGCTGTGGAGTATGCTCTGCTCTAAGAGGTTGTCATTATAATGTGCGCTCTTTTGGGTGGGTGGGTGTTTTCTGCTCTGCAGGGAACTTTGTTTCAATGTATTTGCATTAGCAATGTGAAATTCGTACGACTGTTTATTAAAGGGGGTGGGGACCCTAAACAAATCTCCAGTGAAAAGGAATGAGACTTGCAAGTGGCACTGAGACAAACCACAAAACCATATTTGTTTATTTTGTAAAGAAAAATACCTGACCTGGGTAGCCCAATGTTCATAGCTTTGGTTTTCTTTAAAGAAGTAGGCAAGCATTTCTGCCCTTCAGCAGAACAATGAGGAGATTCTTCAACCTCTCAGAAGTGATAAAAAGGTAAAGGTAAAGGACCACTGACAGTTAAGTCCAGTCGCAGACAACTCTGGGGTTGCGGCACTCATCTTGTTTTACAGGCCGAGGGAGCTGGCATTTGTCCGCAGACAGTTTTTCCGGGTCATGTGGCCAGCATGACTAAGCCACTACTGGCAAAACCAAAGCAATGCATGGAAACGTTGTTTACCTTCCTGCCGGAGTGGTACCTATTTATCTATTTGCACTTTTTGGCGTGCTTTCGAACTGCTAGGTTGGCAGGAGCTGGGACTGAGCAATGGGAGCTCACCCCATTGTGGGGATTCGAACCGCCAACCTGATCGGCAAGCCCAAGAGACTCAGCGGTTTAGACCACAGCGCCACCTGCGTCTCTCATTCAGAAGTGATAGGATACAGCAATATAATGTACATAACGCAAGATCAGTAGTAGTGCAGTGATAGCCTTCATTACTAATGATGTCTTCATTTATTGGATTTATATCCCACTTTTTTTCACCAAGCAGCCCAATACATGGCTCTCCCCTTCCTCATTTGATCTCCACAACAACCCTGTGAGATTGCGTAGGCTGAGAGGCAGTGACTGGCCCAGGTTTCATGACCGAGTGCGGAATTGAAGTCTCCCAGGTCCTAGTCTGACATTCTAGCCACTAACTTGACAAAGAGAAGTATATAAATTAGATTCATCATCATCATCATACAACACGTAGCTCTTAACTGAGACATTCATAAAACCCTGTTACATACAGCCAGTGATTTTTTTCTGGGGGGTGCAGACCCCTAAACATTTTGTGAATCTAAGTTTGGCCTCGTTGAGGGGCAGTATTTCAATACGAGTAGGAAAATGAGAGTACCCCTAAACATTTTCTTTAAAGCACTGCATATAGCCCTGATTATTATCAGAAAAGATAGCAGAAGTTAAATTTTTACCAGAATTGTAAACTTTTGATACCTGAACGAAGCTTCCTGCTCAATCCTTGCAGTGAACACAAAAAATTGTCTAAAAAACCCTAAATGTTTATTTGCTTTGAAGACTGCTTGGTTGTTGTCAATGTCACGAGCTCATTAAAAAAGCAAGAATGGTAAAAATATATATACTTTTTTGTGCTTTTTTCATTTGCCATGAACATAAAAGCCTGCAACTCTGAGGTCTGCTTCTGTAAATCTGGCTCCATAACCGTTATGGTAGCTGCAGCCAGGGATTTTGTTGGCATCTCAGCCTTACACTGGGCATTTAAGTATTTTAGATGGGAAATTTGTTTGCTTTAACTTTTCCCTGCAGGATTCTATGATTGCTTTGCAGAGATTTGTACTGGAAAAGAAATGTAATGGTTCAGCTGTTACAAATGCTGCAGTTAGTAGAGATATTTGCAGTTCTTTCATAGGTATTTTGCTGTATAGCTATTATGCTACGGCACCTATTCTTAACAAACAAAAAAGCACTTGAAAAGCTTTGATTTTCTGTAGGATTAGTTGGAGGGGATCTGCAGCTGTTCTGCTAATTAAGACTCTAAAAGTAGATTCCAGTCCACCTTTCAAAGTAGCTCCTTAATGAGTCATTGTCTGTGTTGCAGAGGTGCTGGAATCAGATCAGCACTGAGTGAAAGGTGTAATAAAAGCATCAACACTTACCTTGCATTCATGTCATCATAGCAAGAAGTAGAAGACACAGCTGGTTTCTAGCTGATGGGAGAACTTCCTTCTTAAAGTCCTCCAATGTTGGTCCTCTTTTGACTAGAGGGGGCCTGGAGCTTTCTTCTCCCAAGCAGCTCTAAAGATATTGTGCAGGGATCTAACCTCTTCCCTCCACTCACCCCCAGGAAATTATAAGCAGGTTATTGTTAAAAAGATCCTCTAATCCCCCTCCATCGCTGTTTGGATGGCTACTGGAGACCTTCCCATTCTGGCAGACTCTTATGAGGCCGACAATGTATTGGGGCAACATCTAACATCCATCTGTTTACACAATGGAAACCCACTTGATCAATGGGACTTCTGGTTTCACTTCTTTCCAAGCCTCCAGAGCAGGTTTTGGGAGCATGATGAGAGCTGCTGTAGAGAAAGTGATGAAGAAGCCTCACTGTGCAAGATCATCCCTCTCTCACCACGCTGGATCTGACCCTTCATGATTTTTTAAACTGCTGACCCTGTCTTGTAATCGTTTTCCATAATTGTATTTTATATGCTGCCTGACTAGTGTATTTACATTACGGGTCACATTAATGCTCTAAAATAAAACAAATCTATTTTTTAATGTAACTTCTTCAGTGAATCGCAAACAAGGGGGAAGAGGAAGAATAATCCGTTATACAAATAAAATAAAAGGTTACGAAGCGGGGAGAAACAATACCAGGGAGGGAGGGAGAAGTTACCTTGTGATGTTTAAGGCACATAAAATGGAAGAAACATTTACAGATGACACACACCCTCAGGTTGAGGAAAGACCTTTTGAAAGGCAACAGAACAGCATTGCTTATGCTGAATGCAGCACTATAGTTTCCTATTACATTCCTCACAGATAAAGTATGTCTACCTTATATTAGTCTGAGAACCCCCAATATAAAACAGGTTGCTTATCTGGGCAGATTCAGCTAAGTCTTCTCAAAGGTTTGAAGATATAGATGCTCTGCAAATGGTTAGTCCAAAATGCTTACATTGCAAAAACTGCTCAGTGGCTTGTTTGGTAAGCCAAAATCCTTTTGTACATATTGATCTCCTGTGCTAGGTCTCTTAATTGCAGGCTTTTTCATTCAGGAGAGCATTTAAGAAAGCATGACACCCCACCCCTGACCGCTTGAAGAGCAGCATGAAAGTGGCAGTCTATTCTACCACCTCTTTCCACTATATGTGTAGGTTCGACCTCAGAGAGATAAAACTTTGGAATGCAGGCTGCTATCTGCAAGCCTGGGGAGACCGGCGGGAACTCCTGCCAGTCTCCCCAGGCTTGCGGATATCTGCCCGAAGCCCGGGGCGCGCTCCACTGCACTCCCCAGGTTTCGGGCTGCAGGCTGCTGTCCGCAAGCCTTGGGAGACCGGCAGGAGTTCCCGACCCCTCTCGCTCTCCAGGCTTTAGCAAAAGCCTGCATTCGCCCCATAGGACGCACACACATTTCCTTCATTTTTCGAGGGGGAAAAGTGCGTCCTATAGGGCGAAAAATACGGTAATTA
Organism: Podarcis erhardii; assembly: GCF_964252035.2. Taxonomy (NCBI): domain Eukaryota; kingdom Metazoa; phylum Chordata; class Lepidosauria; order Squamata; family Lacertidae; genus Podarcis; species Podarcis erhardii. The sequence continues at coordinate 48,281,207 of NC_138497.1, read as the reverse complement.
GGAGTGCACACCTAACATGTAAGACTATCCTAGTAGCTTCTACATGTTCTCTAAATATTGATTGAACTTTCTTTCCCGGTTGAAATCACTTGGATATAGAGGTGCCACTATATTTACCAGAATAGAAGGAATCTTGGTTTTGTTGTGCTTGAAAATAATCTATGACTCGAGATTTGTGCATATGACATAATTGCTAAGCTGTATGCAGCGTCTCTCTCCAATTTAATACTAACAAAATGTCAAGTTTATGTAGAACAGACTTCCTCAACATGGTGCCCCAGTTGTTTTGAACAACTCCCATCAAACCCAAAACCTATTTGGCTCTTTCATACAAAATATTTGCAGGACAGCAGGTTGGGGAAGGCAGGTATAGATGTGTGCCTTGCACTCAAATTGCCCAGAAGAGCCCCTTATTCTGTTAGCAGTGGCCAAATGGTTGCATGCTAGAGTCACAGTGCACAAAGATATGCTCAAAGCAATATTAGCGTATATGAATTCAGACTTTATGCTACACACACAAAAGTATCCCAGGCTCCAAGAATGCTTTTTGAATCATAAAATAGTTGAGCTGGTAGAGAAACAAATTATTTGTTCTCATTGAAACATCTCACAAATTCAGCTGGAACAGAAAGCCCAGCCTCTAAATAATTGATAGTTGCAGTGTGTGGGCTGGAAACTATTGGAACAAAGTTTCTTAAAAGAGATGCATTTGATAGCCAGAAATAAAAGGTGGGAGATAAAATATTCGCACTAATATTTCCAGTGCTGTTAGGCCAATACATAGCTGTGAGAATCAGGAAGTAGAGATGTCATGTACCCAATTGCCATCTTGAAAGCTAACCGAACATGTGCAAGTTCTTTTCTAACTAAAATGTTAAGTACTGTCATTTTCTATGTACAGGGGGACTCAAATTTAAGAAAATGAAGGGGAGATGGCAGAGAGTTGTTGAACTTTTTTGCGGAGGATTGCCCAGAGTTGAGCCAATCAACACCACACATTTAGCATGATTTTTAAATAAAAATACCTAGTCTTATACACAGAAAAGTACGGTACTTAAAGAGACCGAGTATCAAGGAATGGTTTATTTTAAAAGTAGCCTGATATCTTCGAATTGGGAATGGCTGCCCTGAACCCAACAAAGAATGCGTCAGCAGCAGATAGGCCTTAGATCTCACCACCAGTGTGAGAGTAGAACTATAAAGTCTACTCCCCGAGGATGTGGACAGGCTGCTTGGACGCGTGAAACCAACCACCTGTCTCCTGGATCCTTGCCCATCCTGGCTAATAAAAGCAAGCCGGGAAGGGCTGGGCGATGGGCTCTGCGGGGTGGTGAATGCTTCCCTCTGTGAGGGAGCATTCCCAGATCCGCTGAAAGAGGCGGTCATCAAACCGCTTCTTAAAAAACCATCTTTAGACCCGGCCAGTATGGCCAACTATCGCCCAGTCTCAAATCTTCCATTCTTGGGCAAGGTGATTGAGCGCGTGGTTGCTGAACAACTCCAGGCACGCCTGGAGGATGCGGACCATTTGGATCCCTTCCAATCGGGATTCAGGCCTCATCATGGGACTGAAACTGCCTTGGTCGCGCTGGTTGATGATCTCCGGCGAGCTAGGGACAAAGGTGAGAGCTGTTTCCTAGTTCTGCTGGATCTCTCAGCGGCCTTTGATACAATCGACCATAACATCCTTCTGGACCGTCTAGAGGGGCTGGGAGCTGGGGGCACTGTTATACAGTGGTTTCGCTCCTTCCTCCTGGGCCGTGTTCAGAAAGTGGTGGTGGGGGATGAGTGTTCAGACCCCTGGGCCCTCACTTGTGGGGTGCCTCAGGGTTCCGTCCTCTCCCCCATGCTTTTTAACATCTATATGAAGCCGCTGGGAGAGATCATCAGGGGGTTTGGACTGGGTGTCCATCAATATGCAGATGATACCCAGCTCTACCTCTCTTTCAAATCAGAACCAGTGAAGGCGGTGAAGGTCCTGTGTGAGTGCCTGGAGGCGGTTGGAGGATGGATGGCGGCTAATGGATTGAGGTTGAATCCTGACAAGACAGAAGTACTGTTTTTGGGGGACAGGGGGCGGGCTGGTGTGGAGGATTCCCTGGTCCTGAATGGGGTAACTGTGCCCCTGAAGGACCAGGTGCGCAGCCTGGGAGTCATTTTGGACTCACAGCTGTCCATGGAGGCGCAGGTCAATTCTGTATCCAGGGCAGCTGTCTACCAACTCCACCTGGTACGCAGGCTGAGACCCTACCTGCCCGCGGACTGTCTCGCCAGAGTGGTGCATGCTCTAGTTATCTCCCGCTTGGACTACTGCAATGCGCTCTACGTGGGGCTACCTTTGAAGGTGACTCGGAAACTACAACTAATCCAGAATGCGGCAGCTAGACTGGTGACTGGGGGCAGCCGCCGAGACCACATAACACCGGTCTTGAAAGACCTACATTGGCTCCCAGTACGTTTCCGAGCACAATTCAAAGTGCTGGTGTTGACCTTTAAAGCCCTAAACGGCCTCGGCCCAGTATACCTGAAGGAGCGTCTCCACCCCCATCGTTCTGCCCGGACGCTGAGGTCCAGCGCCGAGGGCCTTCTGGCGGTTCCCTCATTACGAGAAGCAAAGCTACAGGGAACCAGGCAGAGGGCCTTCTCGGTAGTGGCACCCGCCTTGTGGAACGCCCTCCCATCAGATGTCAAAGCGATAAATAACTACCTGACATTCAGAAGACATCTTAAGGCAGCCCTGTTCAGGGAAGTTTTTAATCTGTGATATTTTAATGTATTTCTGGTTTTTATGGAAGCCGCCCAGAGTGGCTGGGGAAACCCAGCCAGATGGGCGGGGTACAAATAATAAATTATTATTATTATTATTATTATTATTATTATTATTATTATTATTATAGCAACTTGTTTCACTCTGTGGCCAAACAGATGCTTATAGGAAGTCCATAAGCAGGATGTGACAGCAGCAACTATCTCCTGCTGTTGGTAGCCAGCAACTGATATTTCAATTTCAGCAATTTATAAAGATCTACCCCCAAACCATGTAAATGTTGAAACAATAATTGGCAGGAAACCAAGGCCTGTTCAAAGCACCAAACCAAGGGTCCAAGTCTATTTGGTTATATTTGCATGCTGTCATGATGTATCATGATTGCAGCAACTCAAAATCTTTCATGAGCCAATCAGTATTCAAGCTTCAAGTGGTTAGTTCCACAAGCTGGCAATATTTAACTTACATGGCTTATGAAGCCAACACTCAACACATTTATCTAAAGAGTATTTATTTTATTCTTCACCATGACTGCCTCCAAGAAATAACATTGGAAAACCCCCTAAAGAGGAGTACATACAGCGAATGTGGTAAAGCAGAATTGAACAATCCCGGGAGTGAGGAACGAAAGAAGAACTGTCTAAGCAAAGACAATTAAACTAAAAGACCTGCGGAAGGCATATCCTTTTTTCTTCGAGTATTAAACTGAGAAAGTCCCTGGGAATTCTAACAGATTTTTGTCTCAGATACAGGCTAACAAGAATGAACAGGAGGACTACAATACAAAACTTTCACTACAGAACGCTGTACACACCTGTTGTCAAAACCCTTCCCTCAAAACCCCCTTAACCATGGTGTCTATTTGCTTGCTTGTTGAGCTTGTCTGCGGAGGAGGACATAGATCTTCTCCTTTATCCAGTCTTTATTGTATGGCTGGTATGTCTGAGTATCAGCACGGTAACTGTGAGGGGAAAAGAACAGGCCAGTTAATATCGTTCATCATGCATTTCTTAAATGTCACAAAACCAATCAGCCTCAACCTCACACATTTTTGAACAGCAGCTTATACAACAGTAGGATGCTAGAACAGGGTCTGCTGGGATTCAAAATTCAATAGTTTCAATCCAGCAGGGGTTTCCACACACCCACCCGTTGCCCATCAATGCCCGCTGCTTCAGAGCCCACATTTGCCCTATACAAATGGTAAGGGTACCTCAGCCATGTCCCGTTTGCTGAACCAGAGTATTTGTAAATAAAGAATACAGTATGTGAGGCTAAGCCAAAGTCAGCAGGTCAAAAATGCGAGTGAAGCCATGGTCTCTCTTCTAGAATGAACCAGTGATTTCTAAATGGAAGAGATGCCTATTATCAGGATCCCATTTTCCAAGCAGAATATAAACACCCCTGCAATTCTAAAAATGAAGGGTGATAATGTCTAGGGTCACAGAGCAAGTCTGATGTGTATCTTGGAGGAATTTATATATTTGTAAGAGCTTGCTTCCAAAAGCCCAGCCCAAAATAGTCTCCACTTGCTTCCAAATGCAATTATCTTGTGATGCTAGAACAATGCCTTCAGTGGTTACCATTAACACAGCACTAGTAACAAAGTTTCAAACAAATATTAATCTCAAGCCTGTACCAACTCTGCATCTCAACTTAATGAAAGGTATAATAACTGCAAGCTAATAAGCAGGTCTCTAAATGCCCGGCTGTGCTGAACTCAGTTGTGTGCCATCAGCATGTCTGTATGGTTTTGTCATTGATAGCATGCCATGGAAGGGGCAGTAGCAGAAGCACCATCTGGACCTCTACAGCTAAAAAATATAAAATATTTCATGCTCAAAGTATGCCCTCTGGTGGCTTTATAAAATCTAAATAAATATGAATAACTATGATTTAACTGATTAATACTTCTGATCTAATACGCTCGTACAAGCAAGGAGTGATGCGGCCTAACATTTTTTTTCTAGACCCATACCCTTCATGGTTCACAACCTCAGCCTCAGCCATGAGACTGTACATCTGGTTGGGTTCAAAAAGGAGATACTCTGGCCACAAAGAAGGAAGTTGCAACACTACACTGTAAAATACCTGCCCTGAACCCAGAGGATTACAATAAATAGCAGTTAGTGGCACAACTCCCATTTTCAGGCAATGTGGTTTAACAGGCAGTAGCCATGCAACTTGACACCATTTGATCAAACCAGAGGTTTTCAACCTTTTCGAATTCACGGTTCCCTTGACCAACTACCTTCTTTCTGCGGCACCCGTGTGGAGCTCAGGAGTCCAGTTAGGTCACCCCTTGTCTGCAGAGTTGGCAGCCTCTCACGCTTTTTCAAACACCTTCCCTTGTGGAGTGTTCCCTCAGCCTCCTCTCCTCTCCTCTCCCCTCCCCTCGGGAGTCCTCCAAGCAGTTGCTGCTGCCATCCCTGGTCTCTGAGCTGCCTCCTCGCCCCCCGCAAAGAGATGCCTCCCAGAGGCACCATTCCTTGTGAAGCTTGTAGCCAGAGCTGCTGCAATAAACAGCTGTGCAAGTCTTTGGGAGGCAGCAACGCAAGAGGGCATCAGAGGAGGAAAAGAAAGAGGTACAGAAGCCAATGTTGTCTGCGGCACCTCTGGCCATCATTCAAGGCACCCCAGGGTGCAATGACACACTGGTTGAAAACTACTATATAAATCCACTTCAATTCCTTCTTAAGATGTAGCACTGAAATTGCATTGGTTGCCCAGCTGGATATCTGTGAAGGGAAAATCACTGGGGAAGTTGGTCCTTCCACAGCTCTGTGGCCTTTGATATCAGTCACGCCACCTTTGGAATTGTCTGTCTTTCAGAAATAGGTCACACAGCTCTTAGTTCTGTGGCATTTGTGTGGTTGGATTCCACAGGATCTTTTCATTAGCCCAGGCTTGTGTATGGCACCTCCTAGACAGCAGTAGCCTGAAAAAGTTATCCAGACTCTTGTGTTATCAAGGCTTGTTATACATAGGGTCACTCTTGAAGACTGTTTGGGAGTTCAGAATATAGCAGCAAGAATGTTTATACACTGATTTGTCTTTTAAAGTATTACATAGCTTTGAACTAGCAGTATTTCTCAAACTTGGGTCTCCAACTGTCGCTGGACTACAATGCCCATCATCCCTAGTTAGCAGGACCAGTGGTCAGGGATGATGAGAGTTGCGGTCCAACAACAGCTGCAGACCCAAGTTTGAGAAACACTGTTTCTTCTCCAATCCTCTAGATGGAGCATCAGCTAGAAATAAAAGAAATCAGGCTAAGAAATGCTATTTTCACACAATGCAATACACTACCAATGTATTACTATAATCTTGAATGCTACAGAAGAGTCACAGATTCCATCGTTACAGTGTTTTCTCTTAATATTTTATCTGTATTCTTTTTCCAAGTTATGTTGAAATAAGAATGAAATCCAACTAAGGCTGCAATCCAAAACCCAGCTAAGGAGCAGGGTTGCTTAATATAGCCACCACTACCCCATAGCTCTGCTTGTGTTGACTGGTGTGAAGGCAGGGGGAAGTAAATTGCTGCACCAACTTGGACTTAGCAATGATCGGGTTCCATCCTTGCCTGGCAGCTTGCTTCAAAGAGCACTTTTGCAAAGGGCTTTAGCCCCCATCCCCAAAACAGGTGAACACTGATTAAATTCTGCTGCCTTGGCTACACAATCCTGTTCTCTGCTAAGAACACAGTGCGCTGCTGATGCAAGACTAAACCTTGTTCTCCTGCCAATTAGCTGACATCACTAGTTATGTCAGCAGATGGGTGGGCAGATGTCGTTTGGGAAAAATGGCCTCTCAGGCCAGAAGTTCCCCTTCCCTACCATAGACCATTTGTACTGCTGCATTCCAACTGATTTCATTGGGACTGCAACTGTAAATGGTTTTTAAATTTGCCCCATATACGATGCAAGCCCTCTGTATGGTTTTGAAAAATATGCTGCCTTCATTCAATAGATCAGAGACAGGATTTGGGCTGCTACCATAGAACCACAGAATTGTAGAGTTGTAAGGAACCACTAGAGCCATCCAGTCCAACCCCCTGTAATGCAGGAACCTTGCTAAAATGGTTACAACCAGCTAATTCTGACATGTGTTTGCTCCAGACCTGCAGCTCTCTGCATGTGCTTTATACTGGATTGACAGTTCCATTTTAGACTTCATAGTGACCCCAACAATTCAAGCACTCATTCTGCAACAGCTGATAAAATTTACAGGTGTTCAAAGTAGAAATGTGAAGGGTGGAAGGGATCAGAAAAAGGGGGGGAATTGGGCAAAAACTGGTGTTCCTCCATCTTTTCCCGACCTTCACATCTCTACATCCAATGTACATTCTGTGTGCAATGGAAATCCTATTACAGTGGTACCTCGGGTTACAGACGCTTCAGGTTACAGACTCTGCTAACCCAGAAATAATACCTCGGGTTAAGACCTTTACTTCAGGATGAGAACAGAAATTGCGCGACTGCAGCACGGCGGTCCCGTTAGCTAAAGTGGTACCTCAGGTTAAGAACAGTTTCAGGTTAAGAACAGACCTCCAGAACGAATTAAGTTCTTAACCCGAGGCACCACTGTTGATAGATTTTGTCCATCTCAAAATCATGTTACATTTCAGGTAACACTGGTTCCAGATGTATATTAACACCAAAAATACATGTTGTCATAGCTAACAAAACTTGCAGAGCTGTTGAGGAACATAAAAATCCCACTGTAAATATGTATACTTCAGAATACATGTGTAAGCCAATATATGTATCTCTATAGATAATAAGCTATAAAATACTTACACAAGGCAGCTGAGGTCGGCCAAGTCATCAATGAAATCAAATAACTGGCTAATATCATATGTAATTGAAGGGCTGTTAGGATTCATTCTCTTCAGATGCTCTTCATACATTTTACAGACTCCTAAGAAAATATTCAGGACTTATATTAGAAACATTTAAGGTCCCAGCTTGCTAAAGTTATTAGATGTCAAGAAACATAGGAAACGGGGATCAATGTGGAAATAGGCAATCACAACAGCTTGAAAGAAGGTAGACTTTGGCTTATGTGGATAAGCCTACCAATAATGAAGAATTAAAATGTCTTCATAATTTGGTAAAAGTAATTCTTCAAATACATGCAATACATCTTAGGCCAGTAATTACTGTATCCCAATGATAACGCAAGAGCCCAAGACTTTTACTGGGTTGGGATTCCTTCTGCCCCCCACAGTAAATGATTGATCTGGCCCAACCTAAGGATCTAAGCAGGTACTTGTTTGGCTTTCCATCTAGAGCAGTAGTACTTACCTTCCATGCATTCATTCACAGATTCATAATCAGCATAAGTCCTGCCTTCTGGTCGTTTGGTAGGTTGAACAAGCAAAATTGTGTGAGACTATAAAAAGAAAGTTAACATTTACATAGAATCGAATGATCTTTAAAAAGGGGGTGGGGGGAAGAGACGATTTGTTTATGTGCAAGGAACTCTTTTGTATGGAAGCTGGAGAGGAGGGCTCTTTTTTCCTCCTGCAGGTTTCTCTCCAATTTACAACAATGGGGGCGGGGAGAGAGAGAATACATTACACCAGCTCCAGGACTGGTGCAATTTTGCAGTCAATTTGTGGGCACATTGGAGAAAATAGGATACTCAGGAACCTGAAAGTTCATGTCCTTCTCTTACATGCCCCTGAAAGGCTCTGTTGTGGCTACTGCTGCGTGTGGGTGGGGTGTTTCTGCCTGAAGACCAGCAATGGAACAGAACCTTCCATCGTCACACCTGGGCACTTGAGACTCTAAGTAGGGACTCTACTCATGTGATCAAATGCTCCTTCACACAACAAAGGGTGAAACCATACAGGGATTAGTGTTGTGGCTTTGCATTCTCCCTAGCATGCTTGTTTTTTCTCAATTGTGCAAGGAGTTTATCTGTAAAAAGTACATTAAGCTCCATCCAGTACCCTCAAATGATACAACTTAAAGAGACTTATCTCAGTGTGAGCTTCATTCTCATCCACCACAGCAGTGACATCTGTGTGATTTGGGGGAGAAGGGTTAGGTGGGAGAAAGACACCCCCTCATAAAAAGAAACACGGGTGAGACAAGCTTGAAGCTGGTGTTTGAAAGTTATGTGAGCACTAAGGGGCCTTTGTCATCAGCTGAAACAACTCACTCAAAATATACTTTTAGAACTCAGCTGACATTGATATGGTTTTTATAGAGCTATTTTTTTAACATCACTGCTTCTTTTTACTTTGTTGTTAGGATTGCTTGTTGTGATTCATAGCCTGATTTGCCCGCTTTACTGCGTTTGCTTTTTATCATAGAAAGCACGCCAAAGTAAAAAAAGTAATGAGAACTCCAAAACATGCACTGCTATCTCCACGCACCAACTCGAGGCATAATGGAAAGCAAAGCACGCCTTTATGCATTATTAGCTCTAATTTGTTTGAGCAACTTTTTGGAGTGGGGGTGAACTGCGGCTGTTCTTCCTGAGATGCTACGGGAGCCTTCAAGAGAAAGCAGGCACTTCATATGGCGGCAGCCCAGCAGCCGCCTAACGGACCTTACTGCGGGGCCATGGCCATTTTAGGCCCGAAGCAGGGGATGAGCGCGCCGGGAGACGCCACGCGGAGCGCCTCCCTCTCCTCCACGCTCTCCAAGCAAACCCATCCGCGCTCCCGCCTGATGGAAACGAGAGGGCAGCCTCTCTGCCTTAACTCACCATGGCGACTCGTTCCGTTCGGCTCAGGCGCGAAGCACAAAACTCTCAACGTCTTCTCGACCACAATGCACCGCGACCACCGGAAGCACTACACCTACCTTCGCCCTCACACCCACCAGCACCTTCATAGTGCCATAGACATGATTCGCCTCTCGTTCGGGAACATAACGAAAGTCTCGCGAGACTGTGGCTCGCCGTCCGTTCTCTCCGCGCGGGAGACGGAAGTTTTGCAAGAACTCAGAAAGCGGCCATCTTTAGTGAGGGCTCGCTCGGCCGTCTCATTCCTGGCAAAAAAGAAAACAACGCATGGCCGCCCGTTACAGTGCCCAGCTCTCCTCCCCTTTCTCCGCCATCTTAAAATTGGGCAGGGAAGACGAGGGAGTCAAATGCAGCGTTGCTTGGTCAACGGGCCTCCTTTCAACTGCCAAGTGTCCCGGAAGTCGAGTGAGGGAAGAGGAAGTCGAGTGAGGAGCTGCCACTTGGCCTTCATGGCAACAGCTGAGGGAGCTGGGCATATGCTGGCGGCAGGGATGGTGGCGGGAGGCTGAGGCACAGGCCGTTTCTCGGGCTCCCTTGTAGCTTTCTCGCCCTGCGTGACGGGGGCCGGCCGGCCGGCCTGCCTGTCTCTCCGCTTGCACCGCAAGGGCGCCTGTCCTTCGAGCTGCGGGTCCGAGGGACGGGAGGCAGCCTCCAGGGGTTGGTTCGGGGCCTCCGAGCCTCTCCGCGCAGGCAGCGGGCGGGCGGGGCCTTGGGGGGAGTTTGCGGCGTCCCAGGCGCGCAGGTGTCTCGCGGGGTCTCGGCCTGTTGCGGGCGCGGGAGGAGGCGCCGCTGTCCCGCTCGCTGCTTCATGCGACCCCTGAGGCTGGCTCCCCTTCCGCAGCCGGGAAGGCGAATCCTCTCGTGAGTCGGAGCCCCTGCGAGCAGCTCGGCCGAGGAGCAGAAGCCGGCCATGGATGACTTCTTGTCGATCAGCTTGCTCTCCCTGGCTATGCTGGTTGGCTGCTACGTGGCCGGGATCATCCCTTTAGCGGTGAACTTTTCCGAGGTAAGGAGGAGGCTCCCGCGTAACTGTCCGCCCGCTTTTGTAAGGGAGACGCGCAGGAGCGAGTTCGTCCAGTGTGTGTGTGTGTGAGAGAGAGAGACAGACCGACAGAACCGCCTGCTTTTTCAAAAAGAGTGAGGCAGCAAATGAGAAACATTGAGAGAAAGCAACTTAATAAATGCTCTGGGTATACGGAAGCCTAACCTGCAAACTTAGCCCACCTTTTGAAATAGGGTACACGTCCCAGCTACCCATGATCCACACGTCACGATTTCCGTACTCTGCGATGACTAGGGGGGAAGAAGAGGTGGCAAAAATTGGAGGTTTTAAAAAAGCAAAAGCAGCGTTTTTAGTTCTCTCTGTGATTAACTGTAATTTTTACTTGACTAAGTTTCCTCTGATCTTTAACTCCCTCTGCTAAGGGTGTGTGTGGTGCAAATGTTGGTAAAGGTAAGTAGCTTTAACATTTGTATTGTGTGGCTTGGTTTGTATAGCTTGCAGAAATGTCTTGTGAAATCCAAATTACTGAGAACTCGGTATTCTTTATACTAAAAATGTTGATATGTTTTTTATCACTTTGTTATTGTCCTTTACTGGTAACTCAAACTTGAACAAGGAAACTTTTCCCCATAACCTCTACCTGTTGCCTCACCTCTGTCCATTTGACAGAGTATCTCTGATTCTTCTGATCTTATATGTTTAAAAAAATGCATACATAGCACTAGGATTGTGTTGTGATAAAAACTTCCTGAAAAATACTTTTTGAAGCTTCCATGGTGTGTGTGGTTTTTTTTTTGGGGGGGTGAAATTTGATGCTAAAGGTTAAATGTACAAGACAAACAATCACCCGATGTTTCATGTATTAAAGGCAGTACTTGAGTTCTTATATGGGCTTTCATTTCTTCAGAAATGGCAGCATATTTAAAGGAAGCATATATGCTAAATATCACTATTAGAAAAGATTTCTATAATATGCGGCAACTACTTTACTGTGAGAAACATGAATGGCACGGTTGCTTTTGGATACTTTTTACTGTACTATGATTTTTCTCTTTGGGAAAATTGACTGTAAAGTGCTGAGCTACAACAAGTAATTTGAAAATATTGCTGGTTTAGAACAAGTAGTTGGAGTAGGCAGCTTCCTTAGTTGTGTAACTTTTGTAGTGAATAGCACCTTTTCAGCTTATTGCAAGCTAATTGCAAGTTTTTCCAGAAATCTTGGATGTACTGTACCTTTGGGCCACAGTGGCTGAGGAGCTATGTATTTGGAAGATGATATTACATTTTTCTACATGGCTGGTTAAATAAACGCCTGGTTTGTTCAGTTCCTAATTCCACTGCTGGAAGCCTCCTCTGGATCTCAGTCCCTTATGCAAACAGAAGGAGCCCTTCTACCAACTTGCTTAAGCAAGCTAGGGCGGTGTGATACATTAATATTAAGTGGTGCTCATATTGGAAATGCTCAAAATGGGTTTTTAAAGCACTGCACATTTGTTATGTGTATGTGGTCCAGAGACCTCTTGATCGACTATCGCTTCCTGCAGTGTATGCCCACATTAGATTTTGGAGATTTGTAGGGTTTCTGTAGATAGCTGTGTGAATCAGTCCTTGGTAAAATGCCCGTTCAAATACATGTATTCAGAATTGCACTATTCGGTTTCTCTTTTTTAAACAGTTATTTGCATTTTTGCTTTCCTGTTTTGCCAAGATGAAAGGCAATGAGAGGAGACCCACCCTTGCTTTCTAGCTTAGAGCTGGCAAGAAGTGACACTGCAATTGTATTGTGTTTCAGAAGGCACATTACAATGATCCATCCTGCTGCTATGCTGCTCCAAGCTACAAACAAAAGTTGGGATAGCCATTTTTGTGGTAAGGTGTGTAAAGTGCCACCACTGCCCATCACAAAAAAGCCCCAGACTTATTCTCCAGCTCCAGAGTTTAAGGTTGGGGTTGGCCGTGGGCAGGCAAGACGCTTGAAGTGCCACATCTGGCTAGCACCAAAACAAGTTTCTGTTCCCCTCTCCCAATTCTAATATCAAGAGCTCAGGTGTATATTTGAGCAAACAATATCTATCCAAAAAATATTTGTGTGTCATAATTTTGGTTCTTATGAAATATTCATTCTGAATTTTATTTGCAGGAAAGGTTGAAGCTGGTCACAGTCCTTGGTGCTGGACTTCTTTGTGGAACTGCCTTGGCTGTCATTGTGCCTGAAGGAGTACATGCACTTTATGAAGATATCCTGGAGGGTGAGAAAACAACACTATTATTCTGGTGCAGAGTATGTGGGTTAAACGATATAACTGTTAGGTGCGCTAGTAGCTGTTTGACTGACCGAACCCAAAGAGTACTCATTAATGGTTCCTCATCATCCTGGAAAAAAGTGACAAATGGGGTGCCACAAGGTTCTGTCCTGGGCCCGTTGTTGTTCAACGTCTTTAAAAACAACTTGGATGAAGGAATTGAGGGGATGCTCATCAAATTTGCAGATGACACCAAACTGGGAAGGATAGCTAATGCCACAGAAGACAGCATCAGAATTCAAAATGACCTTAACAGATTGGGACACATGTAAGGTTCTGCACTTAGGCAGGAAGGACCAGATGCACAAATATAGGATGGAGGACCTCTGGCTTGCTAGCAGAACATGTGAAAAGGATCTAGGGGTCTTGGTGGACCACAAGCTTAACATGAGTCAACATTGTGATGCAGCAGTAAAACAAGTTAATGCTATTCTAGGCTGCATCAACAGAAGTATAGTGTCCAGATCAGGGGAAGTAATAGTACCACTGTGTTCTGCCTTGGTCAGACCACACCTGGAATACTGTGTCCAGTTCCAGGCACTACAGTGTAAGAACGATGCTGACAAGCTGGAACGTGTACAGAGGAGGGCAACCAAGATGATCAAGGGTCTGGAAACTAAGCCTTATGAGGAGCATTTGAAGGAGCTGGGTATGTTTAGCCTGGAAAAGAGGAAACTGAGAGGAGATATGATAACTGTCTTCAAATATCTTAAGGGCTGTCACATGGAGGAGGGAATGTGCTTGTTTTCTCCTGCTCTGGAGGGTAGGACTCGAACCAATGACTTCAAGTTGCAAGAAAGGAGATTCTGACTAAACATTCGAAAAAACTTTCTGACAGTAAGAGCTGTTCAGCAGTGGAACCTCCCATGAGAGGTGGTGGACTCTTTGGAGGTTTTTAAACAGAGGTTGGATGGTAATCTGTCATGGATGCTTTAGCTGAGATTCCTGCATTGCGGGGGGTTGGACTAGATGACCCTTAGGGTCCCTTCCAACTCTAAGATTCTATGATTAAAAATTCAAGCACTGGTTACTACAGAAGAGAAACTTTTAGTTTGTTTGCAGTCCCAAGTTGTGGTCTTATAGACTATGAGGTATTTTGAATTGTAACAGTTGTAGAACAATTTTAAGCTTTCTATTTCCATCTTAATTAAAGGTCCAAAATAGGTTAAAGATCATAACCAGGATCCGGACAACTTTGAAACTTACTTCTGTGAGCCCAAGGAGGAATTTTGATTTGTTTTTTCTTGACTAACAGCACCCCATGCCACATGGCAGTCGGTTTTTGAAATGGAGGGGGCTTTCAAAAGCAGGTTGTGATATACCATGGGGATTCAAAGATTATAATGTGAAAAATAGGTAAAATTCCGGACAGTTCTATGTGCTTATTAGATTTTAGAGAAGACTGTACCTCACAGTGTGGTGTTGTTATTGTTGCTGCTGCTGCTGCTAATTTATTTTTTTTACCTGCCCTTCACCTTAAGGTCCCAGGTCAGGAAACAATATTAACAACAATTTAAAACAACTTACAACCATAAGATTAAGGTGTTAGGCTGAGAGAACCAGCCTTCTTTGCACATCTCATTTAAATCAATTTTAAACAAACTATAGTTTAATGTAAATTAGCATCATGCTGCTGCACCCTTCTCAAGAATTCCTTTGGTGCTGCTCCCTCCTGCCATGCAGAAGATGAAACGAGATATCCACCCTGCAGATAAGGGTTAATAAGAATATATTCACTGTCCTCTTTGTTGCTCATTCCCCATCTCCTTAACTGTCTCCTCTTTCCGTTTACTAACTCTTTCCATCTGGAAAACGTGATGCAGCTCAGAGAGCTGGGGAGGCAGATGACTGAGCCATGTTGGTGTTACATCCTGGGGCAGCCTTTTTCAACCTAGGGTCCTCAGATGTTGTTGGACTACAACTCCCATCATCCCTAGCTAGAAGAGTCAGTGGTTAGTGAAGATGGGAGTTGTAATCCAACAACATCTGGGAACCCAAGGTTGAGAGAGGCTCCCTGGACATACAGTAATCTCTTCCTGGGATATAAAGAACACCACATAGCTATCCTGATTTCCTCATATGCTATAGAGAATTTGGTTATCATTGCAATGCTCTATTTCCAAAAGCACAAAGGAGTGCTTTGGGACTAGTAGGGCAACAAATTGTTTGACAATTAAAAATAAGTTGGGAATGTAATGTTTGAGGCTTCTGTGTTATAACTCCAGATTGTCCTGTTTTTGTTTTTTCTAGCAAAGCACCACCCAGCTAGTGAGACTCAAAAGATGGTTGAATCAGAAAAGGCAGCAGATGTGCCCGTAGTACATGACCATGTCCACAGCCATGACCATTCAAGGTTACATGCTTATATTGGTGTTTCCCTGGTCCTTGGGTTTGTCTTTATGCTTCTGGTAGATCAGATTGGCAGTTCTCATGTCCACGCTACAGATGGTAAGTCTTAACTTCTATGGACACATAACCAGAATAAATTACGAGGGCTTTGAAATATTCAAGTAACTGAATGAATATTCTGGTATTCACTCTTAAGTAAAACAATTTGTTAAACACTCACTGATGTAAAGAAAATGTTTCATAATGTTCTAGATTTTTACAGTTAAACAAAGAAGTACACAGTATGACAGCTTTAAAGTACTGGGTAAATGCAGTCTTAATTCAGGAAATAATAGCAATCAGTGAAAATGCAGCTACTGGTATTTTATTTATTTTAATAAATTTATATCCCACTTTTCAGAAAATATCTATGCTAAACAAACAAATAACAAAAAGTATATGAAACAGTCCAATGAAACACAGAAAATTGATTTAAAAATCATAGGTAAAATACTAGAAACAACAAGCAGCAATTAATATATATCCAGGGCCAGCTGCAGCAAACAGACCCATCACATTAAAACAGGAAGAGAATGGGCAATAGGAAAACTGAAGTTTAATGTCTCTCAAACCTTTCTGGAATATTCCACCTTCCCTTAATTCTAAACATAAACTGAAATAAAGAAACAAGTGACCTTTTAAGAAGTTGTAGTTTGGTTTCAGTTGAAAAGTTGTGCCTTAATGCCTGTAATATTTTTCTTTAGGATTCTCTTCCTACTTATTTGTATCTTATTTGCTTAAGATTCCTTAATTATTTCAGACCCAGAAGCAGCAAGGACGGGCAATTCCAAAATTACTACCACACTGGGACTAGTTGTTCATGCTGCAGGTAAGTTACTGTTTTTCATTTCTGCATAATGCCAAAGACCTTCATATATTGTCAGGTCACCTGGGTTAGAATTAGGGTTGCTTTGCTAAATGTGACACTAGTAATTAGTCCTTTGTATCATGCTTGCTATAGCCAGCTCCAGGCTAACTGAGCATTATCTTGTATTGGATAAGAGAAGGGAGAGAGAAGATTGTCATGAAGCTCAAGGAGATGTACCTAATGCGGACTTGTAATTCAGTGCATAAGCAAGAAGCATCAATTTGCTTTTAATTTAAGTTTTTTTTCTGAGGGGTGGGGGAAGCTTCTGGTTCAGGTCTTTGGAGTGGAATAAGAGGTGTGTTGGTACGCTTGTTCCTTGCATAAATTGGTCCCAGTAAGCCTTTGATCAATGGGTGAGTTCACTTTTGTGTGGTTTGGTTTTTTCCATCCTCATTAAGCTGATGGTGTTGCCTTGGGTGCGGCTGCTTCCACATCTCAGACCAGTGTCCAGCTAATAGTGTTTGTTGCGATTATGTTACATAAGGTAAGTTTTGAGTCTCAAACCTTTACATATTTCTTGTTTGCTTGTTAAATTTATTACTGTTCTATAGCACCTTTCATCTGAGCATCACAGGGCAGTTTACAACACAAAAATGTGCAAGATAGTAACAAACAAAAACAATACCTACCACAGTTTTAAAAGCCATAGATTGGCTCATTAGCCAAAGTCCTGGGAGAAAAGTTGTTTTTGCCTGGTGCCTAAAGATAGATAATGAAGACACCAGGCAAGCCTCCCTGGGGACAGCATCCTACAACGGAGCCACCACAGAAAGGGCCCGTTCTCATTTTGCTGCCCTCTGGACCTCTCATGGAGGAGGCCTCAGATGATGAGCACAAGGTCCAGATCTGATCATAGGGCAAGAAAAAGTACTTGAGGTATTGCAGTCCTGAGCCATTTAAGGTTTTACTTCAAAACCAGCACTTTGAATTGGGCCCAGAAACTAATTGGCAGCTAGTGCAATTGGACCAGGATTGGCACTATATGCTGAAGCTATCCTTCCCAGAGAGCAACCCACCACTGAATTCTGCACCAGCTGAAATTTCTGAACCATCTTCAGAGGAAGTCCCATGTATAACGCAATGCAATAATCTACATTTCACTACCGGCTGTTAGGAATTTGAAATCGTAACAGAAATTCTCTCTGGTTGTATAAATTTTGATTCAGTAAACTATGTGGGTCTTAAGACATCCACACATTTTCTTAATTGTTCTTTAGTTGGCATACAATTATATATTGCATCCTAGTAGTAAATATATGCATTTAAGTGTGTGGTATCTGACATCTTTCTGATAGCCTAGGATGGGAAAGGAGTGATAAAAGGTTGAAATAGAGTCCTTTCCCTGTGAGGAAAGAGTCATTTTAGCTTATTTTAAAAAGCAGAAAAGGGATGTCATGCTAAAAGGTTCTAAATCTATGAATTGAGAATTTCCCCGCTGTAATCCAGGTCACATAGTGAAACTTCCTTGTTGGTAAGTTAGGAATAGAAGTGCATTTTCCAGCAGAAACTTGTGATTGATGCTGCTTTGAAGTTAATAAATATAAAAATGAAGGTGGAAAAGACCATTTATAGCCTACTTAATGTGATTTTGATGATTATGCAAACCTTTGAGCTGTGAAGTGCTAATAGCATGCTTTTTGAAAGGCAGTTTGTAAATCTAATAAGTAAAAATGAGCCGCTTGTAGTACACCTCATGCTCAGAATAACCATAAATGCAGAGAAAGCTACACACAGCATGGCTACATGCTAGTAGCAGTGTGGCTAGCTGAACATTTAATTTCACATGAGCAGAAAGAGGGGTGTCACTTTCTTTTGTATTTGTACGTAAGAGTTTTGTTGACTGTTTTTTTCTCTTGTAGGCACCAGCTGCTTTTGGTCTTGTTTCCTTTCTAATGCACGCTGGTCTTGAACGGAATCGAATCAGGAAGCACTTGCTGGTTTTTGCACTTGCAGCCCCTGTTCTGTCAATGGTGACTTACTTGGGACTAAGCAAGGTAAATATTTCAGGTCTAACTTTCCAGAATACTGATTAATAGCTGAGGAGCATGGCCAGTGTTTAATCAACTCTTCAGAGGTGCTCTATCTACTCCTTTTGTCACTTTTATTTGTGAGCCACTTAACACACTACCACCCAGTTAGTCTTGCAGCTGAAAAAATAGCAGTATGTCTGTATTTTTTAAAAACTGCAGCTAGACAATTGCACAGTAACTAAAAACATAATGGATCTTACATGGAATGAAGGAGATACCCTGGTGAAGAAAGGAAGAGTGGAAACAATTTCTGCTGATTCCGCCTTTCCTTTTTGCCTCCTGAAAAGTTGATGGGGGGCTTAAGAATAAACTAGGTTCTTTTATCTGTTTAGATGTTTAGCATAAATGAGATTCAGTAAGCTCTAGAGAGAGGGCAAGTAAGCAGGCAGACAACCAATACGTATTGGAATGATTCTATAAAATTGCTTTATTGATTAACAAACATAACATATAACAAGATGAGGGAACATGCACTCAGTCAAACACCCACACACGCATACACACTCAACTGTCTCTTCGCCAGAAGTGATCAAGTTCTAGTAAGAGTTATGGGTGGCAGACTTCAGGATCCCAGTCCGGCACACAGCTTAGTCCGAGACGGTCTAATCTTATATGCTCTTCTTGTTGTGCATCTGAATCTCATATTCCTGAGTGAATGTTCCTGGCAGTCCTTAGCATGTTCTTGGCACATTGTAATACTTATTGTTTGTACTTGATCTTCTGTAACTTCTGGCACAGTACAATACTCATTGTTTGTAACTAGCAATGCATGGCCGGCCTTTCACGCTTCCTTGCAGGTGTGGTACTTTTTGCCAGAACATGAACATCCCATCTTTGATCAACACAGTTCAGAAATAGTTCATTAACAGCATCCAATTTGGGTGATGGTCTTCAGCCAATCTTGTGGCTCGTTCAAAGCATGTCATTCATAACAGGATAACCGTCTAGAACAGTATGGGAAATGGTAATTTAAGGATGATTGGGTAGAAATTAACTGTCCCCACCCCCAGCAGGCACCCCCCATGGGATTAGAGTCCCTTCTGCAACTGGCAGGAGCCCTTTACCCACAGAAGAGCATGTCTGGATCCAACTTTGTTAATGGTTCCTTGTGCAGACATGCTTTGAATGAAAACCATTGTTTGGCTATTTATTTCATAAAATTTAGACATTATTTGATTGTAAAAAACAAACAAACAAACACCCTCAAAGTGGTTTACAAAGATTATAAAGCAATAAACTTGTCAGTAAAAACAACTAGTCAAAACATTGAATAAAATAAAATCAGCAGTAAACTAAAAACCAGTTAAAACACACATCAACATACTATATATATGACATATCTGGGTAGGCTGTTTGAACAAAAATATTTTTAGCAGAAGCTGAAAAAAGGGCAAGCCTGCATGGTGTCAGCTGCCTGGTGTCAGTAGGCAGGGAGTCAGTCCCAAAGTGTATGTGCTGCCACACTAAATACAGAAGAGGTAGTATGTGGCACCTGTAACAGCACTAGTTCCATATACTGAAGTGTTTGAGTGGAGTGCAACAAGTGCAGAATAAAGATCACTTCAAAGTCAAGCAACATTATCCTCAAAGTGTGTAACCAGTTAGTCACAGTAGGTCTTTGAAAGAGGTCCCTCCCACACCAGGGAGTCAGTAACTTCCAGACTGTCCCAAATAACTGCTACCGACTGCAAGAGGATGCAATGCGAGCTGCAAAATGAGCTTTTTTGCAGCTCGCACTGCCACATGGTAGGCATAATTACGTGTTTGGTCAACTTCACAGCAGGGCTTGAGCCATTTGCGCTCAGGTCTTCATCCAACTTGTTCTGTAGCCTGGAGCTTCTCAGAATACCAAAGGGCTGCTTGGGCTCCACAACGCCAGAAAGGACGCATGGGAATGTTTGTGTCAACCACACGTTTCATTGCACAATTCCATAGCGAGATCAAGAATCGTTAGCTTTCTCCACTGGAAAATCCCCCAGAGCGATCAGGAACACATCAGTTTCCATCAGTCTCTGAGTGCAGGCCATCTGAGTGGGCCCACCACCCTTACAGGGGGGAAATTATGATTTCATAATCAATATTATGTTAACCATCTGTAGGCAGTCTGTTTTTGCAATGACTAGTGCATGTGCATTAAAGATAATAATCTTTAGGGGGCAATGAGGGAAGATAGCTGTAAAGGTAGCTTGGTTTTTTGATTGCAGAAATCCTTTTAGGTCAACATTAACATTTCTTCAGAGTTGACTTCTTCCCTGGAATAAGTTACAAGCATTATTAAAGACAGATCAACTCTGTGTTTTCTCTCCCTTGCCACCCTCTTCTTTTACAGAGCAGCAAACAAGCACTTTCAGACGTCAATGCCACTGGAGTCGCCATGCTTTTCTCTGCTGGAACTTTTCTTTATGTTGCCACAGTTCACGTTCTCCCTGAAGTGGGCGGAATGGGACATAGCCACAAACCTGACTCTACTGGAGGCAAAGGACTCAGTCGCCTGGAGGTGGCAGCATTAGTTCTCGGCTGCCTGATTCCTCTGATTCTGTCCATTGGACACCAGCATTAAAGGTCTGAAGTGCAGCAATCTTCTCCTCAGTCTCTGATGTGAGCAGCAATCTGGTGTGTCAAGCTGCCCTTTTATCATTGTCTCTCTTACCCTGTTAACCACCCCATCTGTTTTAAGGAGTCAGAGAGACGCAAAGAGATTTCTGGGAAATCTGGGAGATCCCAGAGAGATTTCTGGGAAAGCTTGTTAGCATAGGAGATGATACTCTTGACAGCCGGATATAAATTCTGCATAACTTCCCTTTTCTGAAGATGTTTTAATTATGACTTCCTGCCCTATTCTCAGGGAAGTTGGAATTTAAAGATTCTATGGCAGATGATTTGGGAAGGACTTTGTGGCTCATCATGAAAGCATAATCAAAAGTATTCTATATGTCAGCATTCATAGCTGACCTCTTGACATTGGATGCTGCCTTCTGATATCTGGGACTAGTTTTCACCTCCAAGATTTTTCATGTGATAATGATGGCATAACTATCTTGGGAGATGCATCTGGTGAAGAAACATCAACAGGATAAAGTCCTAGAAAAGATCTGTACAAGTTAAACAGTTTGATAGGATTTTATATATTGCATTACTAGGAAGCACATCTATTGTGTCCCTTGAGTGTTATCATCTATATGGCAGAATCAAGGAGTCACATTGGGCTGAAAGTTAGGTGGTTCTGAGCGCAGAGGGGTATGTGCTTATTGAAATGGACACTGTGCACATCTAAAGGCTTATTCTGCTAAAATAGACTAAGGTAAGCACTGTTCATTAAGAGTGAAGGGTGCCCAAAGCATTTACCTATACAGAAGCAAAGACCTTAACATTTCTTGTTATTACAAACAAGAAACATTCTAAATTGTGAGCCTGTCTGAATTGAGCCTCCCTTTCTTTCTGAAATCTGATTCTGAAATATTTCAATCCAAAATATTTCAATCAACATCGAGTGTAACTGCAATTCTGAAATGCAGTGCCTTTCCATGGAGAAGAGCCTTCCTTTTGGCCTATAAACTTAACTTCATTGTGAAAGAAACTGTAAGAGTCATAGGGAGAATCCTAAAATATCTGAAAGTTTATGTACATTCTTGGTGCACAATTTTTACTTCAATTTGAAACCTTCACCTCCATTGTTCTTCTGTTAATGGTCATTTTATCTTAAAACACACACACAAAGCAAGAAGATGAATTGGCAGTTTTCTGTAGCACTGGTTATTCTACGTGACAAATGTTTCCCCATCTTTTCACAGCCCAGTAGCTCTTACAATTCTGATCTCTTCCATGCCTTCTTCACATCCTGTAGTTGTGTCCTGGCATAGTATACTGGTATGATTCCTCATGAAGGTTTTGTTTTAATGGGTGATTCTTGCTTGCTGGTATTGTTTGGCATTGGTACAGCGGTGACAGTCAAGATCAAAATTTCACCAGGGATCTTTTTTAAAAATATATATATATGGGGGCATTTAACATTAAAAATGTAAGTGAAAAATCCACACAGAATCAATATTGTATGTATCGTCTTTTCTGAAGGCTTATTATTGATCTACTTTAAAAGATCTCAGCAGGCCTCCTCAGTGTAATCTATTCTACCAGGTACCCAGCTACATAAGGGGATCCACTAGAAGCTTGAATAAAACACCTGTTGTTGCTTTTTGCCTGCCTGGGACTGTAAGAACCCACAGCTGCTGGGTTTGTGCAACACAGGTTATATAGGCCTGCTTTAAAAAAGTAAAAATGCTTTTGTACTGATCAAGAGTCTCTTTTGAAGAAGAATCTCTTCTCTATGTTGAAAACAGAAATACTCTTAAATCTTGTAACAAAGAAAAGGTACGGACACCTGATATGTGAACCAAGATGTGCATGTCACATCTTCATCATTGATGACCAAAGGTAAGTTGGGCACAAGTATAATTAAAGGCTCGATTTGGCCTACTGTGGTGGGCAAAGATGATGAGGAAGCTGTTCCTGAGCTGGCAGAGAGGAAAACCGCAAAAATGGGAACTTGTGGGTAAACGGCAAACTATCTGACATAGAAGCAATGGGTGTAGGAATGGGAATTGAACCACACTTAAAACAATTTTTCCTAGTATATTTAATATTTGAGAGTCAGTGTTGTGATGCTGGTATCTTGAAAATCCTGCTGTTCGCCAGTGTTGCCTTTAGCTGCTCATTACATTTTGGAAAGTGGCCAGCAGCTGCCTATATTGGATCACTTTGTATTAATGAAAACAAGGCCATCCCTGTTCACTAACTTTCGGCCCATTATGCCACTGGTAGGATGCCTTCATTGGACTTCTGTCCTTGAGCATTTGGGACAGGATCTACAATTATACTGTATACCTCTCACACTATAGAATTATATTGTGTGCATCAATTTAAGAGCGATAAGTCATAGAGGCAGTGTGTCAAGATCTTGTGAGGTTAGAATGTTGCCAGAAGCAACCTGATTTTCCACTCTGGTGATGAGGGGGTCTAGTTGCTTCACCTGCTAACTACCACAAGAAAAGTAGGTAGCAAAGAGAGGGGAATATTTACATTATTAACAGCAACCAGATGTTTCATCTCTTGTATCTGTGAGAATCCTAACTTTAAAGAATCTTGCAGATTGGTCATGGTAAATGTGGATTTATTTCAATCTTCACTTGAAATGAGGGCTTTGTAGTCTAGTTCTGCTCTTAGTTCTTAGTAGTAAAATACAAATTCCAATCTAGGCTTCGCAGTAGACTCCTAGGAGCCATAGACTGCTGAGGATAAAGGGATTTATTATTTGTAACTACTTGCAAATTCATGTACTTCCATTATTCATGTCAGTTTTGGACTGAATTGAAAGTGGAAATCAGTTTAAGTGGAAATCAGTTTAAGATGAGCTCGATCTGTGTGCAACATTGTTTGGTCATTTAATTGGCTATCCTGCTTTCATTCACAAAACAGGGATGATCGCTTGCCTGAGTTAAACTTGTTTTATAACAGCTAAGAGGACAGCAGAGCAGACATATCAAGGGAACACCGAATCTCCAAATGGTGGAAGGAAACTTCTCAGGATAACTGGAAATGATAATTTGAAACAGCAGAAAAAAATATTCAGCTGCTCAGAGGGCTCAACAACTCAAAACACTCAGAGCAAGCTTGCATTTGTAGCCATCTGTATTCAAATGGGGAAAACTTGAACTTGTGTATGTACTGTTGTTTTATGCTCTTTATGATGAACCACAGGAGACTTGGGTGGGTGGGTGGGTGGGTGTGCTTACAGAGACATTTGAAAATTGAATGTCTGTTTCAAAAGGAGATCAGCTTTTCTGTGCTTTGGCTATGTTTCTGAGCAGCTCGGACTTTGTGGGCACAGCTGTATACCTGATTCTGTGTACAAAAGTGTAATTTTAATGTTTTTTTCTCCAAATCATTTGTACACATGAAATCATTCCATGGATGGCTGCCTTATTTTTGATTTTTTCCCCACTTTGTGAACATTTAAAAAAATGTTGTTTTATTATATTAAAATTTTTATTAGCTGCATTGCTAAAAGGAGTTGGCCTTATTTCATGTGAATAGTCTTGCTGTAGAGGTTTAGTAAGTCTCTTGTACTTCAGAGGTGTGTGTAGCTTTTCTACCACATATTTCATTTCAAGTTGCGCTTGGGTTTGATCTTCTTTCTCCTTGAATACAAACCTTTATTTATTTTTAAAAGATTATACCCCTCTTTTTGGATTTCAGGGTGGGGTACACTCATTCATAACAAGAATACTATGAAATGGACTTATAACAAATTGAAAATCATTCATAAGCAAATATTTTTGCCTGGTACCCCCCAAAAATCACACTTTTGATGTTTCATAGCCAGGGTGCTACTGTTAAAGCCCATTTGCTGTTGAATTTCCTACTTCCAATAAGAGGCATCTGGAAGAAGTTGTGTGTGCACTTTTATTCTGGTCACGTTTGCACAGTTCTCAGAGGGGTGGCCAATACCAAGTGTGGCTCTTGGGCTAACAGGGTTAGGAACCCCTGTGTTCAATGTTCATTCTATGGACATAGACTTTGGTTGTTTGGTAACTCCCATGGGGCTGAAGTTCTTAGAATTATAGAGTTGGAAGGGACCCTGAGGATCATCTAGTCCACCCCCATGCAATGCAGGAATATGCAGCTGTCCTTTATGGGGATTTAACCTGCAACCTTGGCATTACCACGCTGTAGCCAACCAAGCTATTTCCTGTTATTCATTGTTTCTTTCTAAAATTGCCCTTAGAGATGGGAGTGGAACCATCTCACAGTGATTTCCCCAACTCCTAAATTCTGATAGCTGTTTGGAAGGATTTTGAAGAACCATGCAGTCTATTGTGAGAGAATAAGCTTAGAGAAGTACTAGGGATGGTCCACACTGTTACCATTCCTAAACAGGTATCTTCATAGGGTTTTTTATTCTTTTAAAAAAATAAATATCTTAAAGTTCTTTTATGAGGAATTTCCGTATTTTAAAATAATACATCTCCATTTCTAAATAATGTGTGCAATAATTTTTGAATTTGCTACAGTTATGCATAAAATGGTTTTAATGTTAGCTTATTGAGCAACTTATTGAGCAACAACGTCTTTGTAAGGCACATTAAAATTTTGTGCAATGCTGCATAGCGAACCTGCACTGAGCAATCATTTGTAAACCCCCGGGAAACTGCCAAAAGGTGTAGAAGAAATTGAGGAGTGCCGGTGCGGTGTAATGGTTAGAGTACTGGACTACAATCTGGGAGACTTGGGTTCGAATCCTCACTCATCCATGAAGCTCACTAGGTAGCCTTGGGCTAATCAGTGTCCCTCAGCCTAGCCTACCTTGTTGAAAGGATAAAATGGGGAGGGGGGGAAACTGGAAGAGAAACGGTGCAACCCATTATGTTGAGAAATGCGTATAAAAATTATGTGATTTTTGTGTTATTTTTTTTTTTTTAAAAAATGCATATTAATGGGAGGATGGGGTGGGTTTTAGAGAAAACCCATGCAAAAGTAACAGAGTGATTTATTTGTCCCTAGTTTCATGCGACCATTGGCTTAAGATGCTAACCCAGAGTAATGCTGGTTACTGCAGATAGAGGCCACAGTTCTAGACAGCAGTAGTGTTGTAGGAATGCTTAGTGTTTGCTTTTATTTCAAACCCCTCTATATGCAGCCCCTTCAGCCAGGGCCAGCCCACCCATGAGACAAGGTGAGGACTGCCTCAGGTGGCAGGATCCTCAGAAGCAGCAGATCCAAGGAATGCATCGCCTGCTGCTGCAGTGGCAATGGGGAGTTGTCCTGTGCTCCTTGGAGGCCAGGTCTGTCTCACACACCAGGGGTCAGCAACCTAAGGCCCATGAGCCACAAGCAGTCCACAGGGGCCATTTAACTGGCCCACGAGCTGCTCCCAAACTGAGCCACCTGCTTGGTGAGTCCCAGTGCGCTGCGCTAAACTGGTGCAGTGCAGCACGGGGACTTGCTTTCGTTGCACCAAAAATCACGTCTGTGCATGCGCAGATGCCAAAAATTGTGTCTGTGCAGACGCTGGAAATTGCGGGCGCGTGCACAATCCGGCCCACGGAGGGATCTCTGCTGGAGTGAACCGGCCCAGGCAAGGTAAACCTTGCTGACCCCTGTCCCACACCGTGTCACGTTTATAGTGGTATCTTGGCTAATGGGAGGCACTGCTGGTTTCCCACCCTTGTTCCTGATCTTTATCTCCCCCCCCCCTCCTAATGTAACTCTTCCCTCAACCCTTCTTCCCTGGCAGGGAAGTGTCGTTTTTTGTGGCCTGCCTTGGGTGGCAAAATGCATTGGGCCGGTTGTGCCTTCAGCTCACTATTTCAAGGACAGTTTGCAGGGAGGTTGCCCCTTGAGTTCTTATTGCCGGCACTGAAAAATGAGCAAGCCACTTCTCCACTCAAAACCAAACTGGAAAGAAACTTTGGTTTTGAATGAGCCAAAATGTATTGAGCAGGTAATATTTCTTTGTTCTTGTGTTGCCAGTCAAAACCTAAAGCCAATGAATTTTTCCTGGCATCGGATAAAATAAAATGTGTCCTTTTGTTTTTCCTTTTAATTTTGCCTGACCGTAATGCATCTTAACACAGTTGTTAAAAGCCTCCCCTGCACTTGGCTTCCTTGCCTGCAGTTGTTAACTTTGCATCCACAAGGTGGAGTACACGGAAAAGAGAAGGTAGAAGTTGGGGGAGGTTTTGGTCTTGCCACTGCCACATTTGCAGAAGCTAATAAGGTGCCATGCAGGACCTTGGGATTTCTTTGCCGTGAGACCTTTAAACTCATCCTTTCCCAGCTGCAACATTGAATATGGCCTTATCTCTCCATGCAACCCTACAGATGAGTTTAAAGAGCATAGCTACCCTTATTCACATGTTAAGTAGGCTACTGCTATATTTACTTTAGGACTGAAAATAGAGCCATTGCTCACCTTGTAGGGGGAATGTTTGGAGCTTCAAAACATTTTAAAGAGAGCCTGGCCCCAGTGGGCAACAAAGCAGACAAGAAAAGAGTCTACAGTAAGACTATACATTTTATTGAATTAAAATGCTGTGAATTTGCCCCACCAGCCAGCAAAAACATCACTTTTAGCACCACTTCCAAAATGTGTTCAGACTTGGGATGCCTCCAGCCCATCCCAAGGCATTCAAACGCCTGTCAGAACTTTAGGTTTGCTCTGTTCCCCTTGTGCAACAAATCTGCTTTTAGAAAGAAAGGAGACTTTTTGAAGTTGGGAAAGTGAAAGGGAAATGCATTTAAAAGTCTGGGGCACACATCTGAGAAGCAAATCAGGATAACATCTCAATAAAGAGTAGAGGTAACCTAACCACATAAGCTTTGTGCAGGCAAATCAGGATGCTTGTTCAACAAACGGGTCATCTGGAGGGAGCCCAGAGACTTTACCAGGTTTGGGGGGGTGGAGTACAAAGAGGAGCTGCTGAGGGTCTGTATTCATGCCCTTTCATACTGGTAATACATTGCATTTATTTACTTATGATATTTCTATACCACTTTATTCATATCTCTAAGCAGCGTAGATAAAAAAATCCACTGAAAATTAATTGGCAAGGGATGCATTAATCTGTCAATTCCAGTTTCTCTCAGTTTTCCCAATCTTAAATTCCAGTTCTACACATTTCCACAGCAATCTGTGGTTTTCTTTTTTAAAAAAAAAGCTCATGAGAATGCGCCAGGCTTTTAGTCTAAAGTTCCTGATAAGCAAATTTTTGTATGCAGTTTCGGTGAATATACCAATTTTTGCAAGTGATTCCCCCCAATATGCATTTTTGACTGGCATTTTCACTAACAAACACTTTTGTATGCACACTTTCCATTAGTAAATGTATTGGAGGAGGGCATGTTTCAAAGAATATATGTGTTTCGGTTCATACATTGGTCTGAATAATGCAAATTAGGTCATTTCTCTTTGTGATGCAAACAAAAGCAAATCCCTTTCCGAAACTGGACGTATCCAAATGGGTCTGGTAGAAAGAGTGGGGTGTCTCTAAGCTAAGCCGAGCCTAATGTTTTTTTAATGATGCTCCATTATGGATGGACCCAAGTATGATGGTACAGCGTACTTGGCACAATGCCTAATCTTGTTCTGCCCGTGTTTAACAGCATGGTTTTTTGTTCCATGGTGGGCAAGCATATGCCACATTAATCGTAATAACTTTGGTTCTGCCCGGAAGGCTTGAGTCAGGCCTTCCAGTTATAACCCAAGGGAAGGCTACACATTAACCTTCGAGCTTGTTAGCAAGCATGGCAAGGCTGGCCACCTGCAAGGTTCTGACTTTTATGGCTGTTTTGTTGAATAACCTTCCTGGCTTTTGAATGTAGCTTTGCTGTTTCCCCGCCTCTTTCATTTCAGGCTCTTAAAATTTAACAGGGCTGTGGGCTGAGCAAGAGTCATCAGAGTTGCTATTACCAAAGTAGGACCAGCTGAGTAGTGCTTTATTCTCGCCCACTTGGAAGACCTGAGCTCCTGGGGATTGATTCGGATGCATAAGTCTGTAGCTACAGTACAGCTCACAATGTGGGTGGGTTGCGTGTTTGAGGATTAAAAAGAAAAGAACCAAGCCATAAAATGGTACAGATTTTTCAGGCCAGTTTATCCTCCACAGGCTAAGTGTATCAAGGTTCTGCACATCTTTGGACCCGGCCATTATGGCCAATTATTGCCTAGTCTCAAATCTTCCATTCTTGGGCAAGGTGATTGAGGGGGTGGTCGCTGAACAACTCCAGGCACGTTTTGAGGCTGTGGACCATTTGGATCTCTTACAGTCAGGATCCAGGCCCCATCGTGGAACTGAAACCGTATTGGTCGTGCTTGTTGATGATCTCTGGTAGGCTTGGGACAGAGGTGAAAGCTGCTTCCCAGTTCTGCTGGATCTCTCAGTGGCCTTTGATGCCATTGACCATGACATCCTTCTGGACCGTCTAGAGCAGGGGTCAGCAACCCACGGCTCCGGAGCCGCATGTGGCTCTTTTACACCTTTGCCGCGGCTCCAGGGTGGATACTAGTGAGGGGAGGAGGCGCCCCACTGTGGCGGGCGCTGTACTGGCTGTGACGTCGCATGGGGGTGGTGCGTGTGTTAGTCACGCACTGTCCCGACATCACCTTCCCGCCTGCTGTCAGATCGTGGCTCCGGAGATATATTTGTTTTAAATGTTGCAATGGTTTTGCGGCTCCCAGATTTTTTTTTCTTCGGAAACGGGTCCAAGTGGCTCTTTTTGTCTTAAAGGTTGCAGACCCCTGGTCTAGAGGAACTGGGAGCAGGGGGCACTGTTGTACAGTGGATCCGTTCTTTCCTTCTGGGCTGTGTCCAGAAAGTGGTGTTGGGGGTGAGTGTTTTGGACCCCTGATCACTCACTTGTGGAGTACCTCAGGGCTCTGTTCTCTCCCCCCAAAAAACAACCATCCACAAAGCTATAGTCTGGCTACTTTTTCATTGTCTTACAGGAGGCTGAAATGGTTTTGTGTCCAGAACAGCAGACCTGGTTCACACATGCATGTTCACTGCTGCGTCACAAAATTTGGCAAAGTGCAAATTTTAGCTATACTTTGGTTTTCCTTTGGGGGCAGGGAGCGTGGATTTGATCAAATCAGCTTTAATTGCAAACAGAATTGAATTTCTCTCACAACCCTGGTTTCTACACACACACACACACACACACACACACACACACACACACACACACACACACACCTACCTACCTCTCTTCATCCACGCTCAATCCAGACAAGCAAGCAAGATGATCAAGGTTCAAGGGCAAATTCCAGACAGGCAAAGACATTTGAAGGGGTGCGGAGCAGGGCTAATGAAGGGTGTGACCTGAGAGTGTCATGGGGGCCAGATGGAGAGGCCCGGAGGGCCACATTCAGCACACAGTCTGAGGTTCCCTACCCCTGATGCCTGCCAGTGTCTGAAATCATACCCTGGGGTGTGTGAGGGAAGGCAGGCTCAGAGCTGGCTCTCAATTAAGCCAGCAGAGCAACAACGTGAATGGTGAGGCTGATGTGGTTTCTAGAATCAGATACTTGGATGTGAACAAGATATAATAACTAGCCTTTCTCTCTCTCTCTGAACGATGTTGGTTACATGATTTCCTGGGATTGCTAAAGGGGAGCATAAATGACTTTCTGCTATTCGGTTCACACAATTCATCAATGGCATGTTTAGTGAAGGAATCGTGATGTTAGCCTGAACAAAGTCAAAAACAGCATTGGGGGAACATGAGGCTTTTATTCCCTTTTAACAGCTCTGGACAATCTTTTGTTGTTGTTTAGTCGTTTAGTTGTGTCTGACTCTTCGTGACCCCATGGACCAGAGCACACCAGGCACTTCTGTCTTCCACTGCCTCCCGCAGTTTAGTCAAACACATGCTGGTAGCTTCGAGAATACTGTCCAACCAATCTTTACCATTCCCCATACAATCAATCTCCCATCACCGCACAGTACAACTGCCAAAGCGGAAAGCATATTCTTTCCTGCTTCCCCCCTCCTTCTGAATGCTGGGAAGTTCTGGGAAGCTATTATAGGGTACATTTCTCCCTCTGCAGTTAAGAAAACTAGAGGATTAATAGGTTTTTTTAAAATAAATAAATAAAATAATAGTCTGCTTATGCAGTTAAAAGCTTGAACAGGCACTACAGAGGCACAGAAGCAAGCCTGGCTTCTGTTTAGGGATGTTGTTGTCCAGCAGGACACTTGTGTATACCTTTGTATACATAGTGAGAAATAAATCCACTCACCCTGTGTCTACAGGACAGAAGCAGATGCATGCTAAGTATTAATGTGCTCCGGCCTCTGCTGCAGTGGGCATTTTGCCAGCGTCTCATGCACATTCAGAGTTTGGCCTGCTGCGCGATGTTTGGAGCGTTCATTCTGCCTCGCTTGTTTTCAGGCTGGTCTGGAATGTTGACTCACTCCATCTCTCCGGCACATCGGGAAGCGGGCACATGGCGCGAGGAAGCTCTCATCATCACTGCATCAGGGAGACAGGTATTGACTGAGCACTGAGCAGTCCAGATATTGATTCAAAGCACAGCCTCAGCCTCTCTAGTGTGTGTGTGTGTCTCTGTGTGTGTGTTTCTCCCACCGGGGCGGCTGGTTACGTCCTTCTGGTTCATTGCATTTAATCGGATTCCCTGAGCTGCAGAGCAGAGGCAGAGAATCAGCTCAAAAATCCATCTCCCTCCCTCGACAATGTTCACTTCAAAATCCAACACAGTGTCTCCTTCGCCATCGATGGAACCTGCCGATTCGGATGCCTTGGATATCAGCACCAAAGTGCAGCTGTATGGAGTGCTCTGGAAGAGACCCTTTGGGAGACCCTCAGCCAAGTGGTCCAGGAGGTAAGTGTTTGGAAAGAGCTGCCATTGCAATGAAAAGGCTCCCTGGGGAGATGGGCAGGGGGACGGCAATAGAGTTTGTGCTGGAGGGGGAGAGCCAGAAAATCGAGGGAAGTCACCGAGGGACACTCAAGCCAGGCATGAAAAACCATTCCATGACCAAGCAGATGGGTTCAAGAGTTGAGGGGAGAGCTCAGCAAGTATGCTAAGGCTGTGTTCGACACAGTGTTGTAAGAGATCAGCTGCAGCTTCGTAGCATCTGTAGGCTAGCAGGTATGTGTAGTGGCATTTGCCCTCCTTGGAGACTGGCATGGTGTCTCTGTCTGCTGCCCTCTGTGCCCCAGGGAAAGAAAATTGGAGCTAGCATTGGGCTAGCTTTAAGAAAGAATATGTGTGGCCTTTTGAAGTTCACAGAACACTTGGGTTAGGGGGACCAGGAATTCTTTTCTGGGTAACTGGTTGCATGTCCTGAAGGCAGGACATGGGGCAAGTATGGCAGGGAGGAGTTGTGTTGTGAGTGATGTCGCAGGTACTATCCAATAGGGGTCTTTGACTTTCAGCCATGTTGCGTTGGCTCTCACAATTGCCACGCTAGCTGGGGAAGGTTGCGGTTTGAGCTGAGAATGTGTGTTGTCCCCATAACGCTGACACTTTTCCTTTACAAAAAAAGACATCAGAATGTCTACAAAAAGTGGAGGGGGTTGTGTAGGCGTTTTGCCCATTTTGGATGGGATCTGAGCATCAGTGGTTCTGTGAAATGAGTATTTTGAGACGCCCATGACAATTTCTTAGGATACCAAATGTGCCCCTGGACCTAGTAATATCGTGGGCCCCCATCTTAGGCCCAGATGGAACTTGCTCCTGAGTAAATGGGAAGTAGGAGTGCTGTGGGGACCTAGTGATGTATTATGAGTCATGTGGAACCGGTCCTGCTTCTACCTGATGGATAAATCTGGGTAAGGGATTTGACTACAAATACTCATACATAATTTAAGAAATTGTGTCACCATCAACAGTAAAGTACCTTCATTAGGAAAAGACTACTCTCAGCGACTTTCCCCCCCTTCTTCCTGTCGTCTTTCCTTTTGTTTCATAAGTTCAGCATGACACTAGTTTTGTTAATCTGTTACGAGAAGAAAATGACAGCCAAGGTGCTTTGTGTTTACAAGCAAGTCCTATTTAAAATTCCAGAGTCATGGTGTTTCTGAAAGGAGCCAAGGACTGGTGGTTTATCCCCTGTGAGAGAGAACGCTGAAGGGCAAAAGATTCCTTCACAGTTGGCAGAAAGTTCTCTCCGATGCTCATTTCCTCCAAACTAAATTGCTTACATGCAACTCTGGCCTCAGAGCGTAATTATTAATGCAGCAGTTTTATTGCTGGAAGTGGTCACTTTTAGCAGGTAGCGTTACTGAAATACGTATATGCATCTAAGCTGTAAGAATCAGGGGGTGCTAGTTGTGGGACAGGCATGGGGAACTTGTAGGTCTTTCCCAGAAATACAAGGGTCTTTCCTAGATCTTTCTTAAGATGTCAGGAATGAAACAGGAGATTTTTTGCTTGCCAGGCATGTGCTCCAAATTTGGGAGGGTTTTTTTGGGGGGGGGGAGGGAGTAACATCCTCCTGTAATGAAGGAACAAGCACAGGAACCTGTCTTGTTCATCTAACCTAACACTGCCTACTCTGACTGGCAGTGGCTCTCCGGACTTTCAGGCAGGGGTTTCCCTGAGTCCTACCTGAAGATGCTGAGCAACAGATTTTCCCCATTCTAAATCCTTTCCCAAAGTTCCTTTCTGACTTCCACATCCCACCCCACCCCTAGTTTGGTTAACAGCCCTTTTCACTGTTTTGATCTAACCCCGTGGCTGCTTTTGGATGTATCTCCAGCATCACATGACTGCTCCAGCCCTGAGTCATCATCATTTGTCACAGACTTTTAGAGTTGGAAGGGACCTCGAGGGTCATCTACACTCCAACCCAACCCCCCACAATGCAGGAATTACAACGAAAGCATCCATGACAGATGGCCATCCAACCTCGGCTTAAAAACCTCCAGTAAAAGAGAGCTCACAACCTCTCAAGGGAATCCGTTCCACTGCCCAACAGTGTCCAAGGCCACTAAGATGAGCTTCAGACCTCATCAGAGAAATTAAGCTGAGTGTTTCATATCCCAACCCAATACTCAGCAGCCACCATACTGGACCACCTCCTGGCAAGGAAGGGAAGCTGTCTTCTGCCCATAGTGTAGCTGGTGCAAAGGGAAGGACAGGTTAGGTTAATCCAAGGGAACGCAAGAGACTCTTTCTGCTAACATAGCTGGTCTCTCTGGTGGATGTGTGACCCCACTCTCCTCTGTTGTACTTTCCTTATAAATCCCTACCACCACCCTGAATTAAGGCTTTAATGGCAAGAGAAGTTGGCACTGAAGAAGAATCTACCCAGGATCATCTACATGCATACTCTATTTGAACAGGACTACCATAGAAGAGTCCTTCTCCTTTGAAGGCATCCTTTGTTTGCAATGCTGTGTGTTCCAAGCCCAGTTTAGAGATAAAGACCATGACAGAATGGCCGCCTAAGATAGGCTTTCTGTCTGATCCAGTGGGTGGTATTTGCCGCCCCATTTATTGATGAAGAATGGTTGCAAGAAATGCTGGTGAAATTTTTGGCACAACTGTACTGCCCATTCCTAACAGCAGTATGTATTTGAATAGAACTTAACCATGATACATAAATATAGGGAATAACTCTGTCATTTAGAAGCC
Organism: Podarcis erhardii; assembly: GCF_964252035.2. NCBI lineage: Eukaryota > Metazoa > Chordata > Lepidosauria > Squamata > Lacertidae > Podarcis > Podarcis erhardii. Next base: position 48,246,930 of record NC_138497.1, on the reverse strand, counting down.
TCATGACAATAATGGTATGTTGTTTGTTAACTTTGCTGCCTTAAATGTGCATTCTGAAGTTGACCTCCTTTGTAAAGTTTTATTTTGAAATCTTTAAGATAACATTTTAGTTCCCTGTTGCTTTGAACGTATACTGTACTTTATATTTGACTTTCTTCAGTAATGTTTTATTTGGGATTGTTTTATTTGATGTAGGTTTATATTTCTTAAAAATATAAAGCAGTATAGAAATGATGATGATGATAATGATAATGATAATATAGAGGAAGCAAGTTTTTAAAAAGCTCCTCATTGTTTCACTGTCACCTGCCAAGGAACATTTTTGGACCCATCTGTGACCCGCACTTTGAGAAGCACTGCACTATACTAAGGTTCCAAAGCCATATAAGAGTCATGATTAATCAGGGGAAATATCTGGACAAACTTTAGTTAACAATTCAGGATGGTCAGACAGAAAACTGCAGTTAACAAACAGGAACACAGCACAAACCTTATCCACTCCTCCACACCAAATGTCTGTTGCCTGACCTATTTAAATGGCTTTGGAAGTCATCCTGGCTTTGGTTGATGGGAGTTGTAGTCCAGCACATCTGGAGGGTAGCCGGTTGGGGAAGCCTGTCTCAGCCTTCCAGGTGTCACATGCATCCCACTGAGCAGTTTCAAAACTGAACCGCCCTGGAGGCTGTCTTGTTCAACTTTTACTGGAATATCCCCAGAGGAGGAAAGATCACCCCAACATCAATTAGTTGCTATACTTAGTTCCTGGAGCTATTCCAAAAAAAGCATTGTGGGCTCCAAGACCCAACAACGATGTTATAATCTGCGGGGAATACTTAACACAGCCCTTTTATGTTTTCAAAACGCGCTTATGAATATTACCTAACTAATCTCATTGACTGTGTGTATTAGGAACAAAACATTTATGGGTGGAAAACAGGCTTTTGTGGAGTTGATCCCACAATCTGGCTCTTTTTCTTTTTTTCATATAAGCAGTCTCAGTCATACCAGGTGTGTGCACAGAAAAAACATACAGTCATACCAGGTGTGTGCACAGAAAAAACATACTGTGAGAGTCAGCAGTTTGTGAAGGTAGTTCTCTGGAAAGAACACATGAGGCAGAATCAGTGCCTGGATATGATAATGGACTGGATGTCAGTAAAAACAAAAACAGACCTTAGAATCCAGAAAAGCTGGAGATAGTGTTAGTAACTGGCTCACCTGTCCAGGTGTGTGGAGTTCAACCTGTTCTGAAGGGGGTTACGCTCTCCCTAAAGCAGGAGTGTGGAGCCTTCCACCTTTGGGCAATCAACATAATAAACACTCCTGAACATTATGTCCTCCAGCTAGAATTAGCAACACTGTGATAGTGGGAGCTTATACAGTTGTCACCTGAACCCTAAGATTTCTTTTGACATCATTAATGTGAGTACTATACTCCCCTACCATGAACAGTTTTTGTCTTTGTTGTTGTTGTTTTTTAAATAAGGATGCTTCATCAATTTCTGGATATCTTCTGTACTGAATCCTCTAAAAGGCAGCAGAGACAACACTTATCTCCAGCTGTGGCGCTAACCTCCACAACACTTAAGTTCAGAGAATAGAGATGCCCTCAGATGATTTTTCCTCTCAAAGAGGGCTTGATTCCTGTATTGGTGCTGTGAGGTGCTTTTTGCTGTCCTGCACCTGATGTCAGGCAATTGGCATTGGGATAAGGATAAGTATTGGCATAAAGCGTAAGGATAATAATAATAATAATAATAATTTTTATTTATACCCAGCCCTCCCCAGCCAAGGCCGGACTCAGGGCGGCTAACAAGCAATAATAAAAACAAGTTTAATGAATACAACTTAAAAACAAAATTAGAATACAACAATAAAATATTAAAATGTAGCCTCATCGCAGGAGGAGAAAGGAAAAGAAAAAAGAAAGAGGGGGAAGGAATCAAACTGGCTCCAAGCCAAAGGCCAGGTGGAACAACTCTGTCTTACAGGCCCTGCGGAAAGAAATCAGATCCTGCAGGGCCCTGGTCTCATGAGGCAGAGCGTTCCACCAGGCCGGAGCCAGAGTTGAAAAGGCCCTGGCTCTGGTTGAAGCCAATCTAACTTCCTTAGGGCCCGGGACCACTAGGGTGTTGCTATTTATGGACCTTGAGGCCCTCCGTGGGGCATACCGGGAGAGGCGGTCCCGTAGGTACGAGGGTCCTAGGCCGTGAAGGGCTTTAAAGGTCAAAAGCAGCACCTTAAATCTGACCCTGTACTCCACCGGGAGCCAGTGCAGCTGGAAAAGCACTGGGTGAATACGCTCCCATGGCAGAGACCCCGTGAGGAGCCTCGCTGCAGCATTCTGCACCCGCTGGAGTTTCTGGGACAGCTTCAAGGGCAGCCCCTCATAGAGCGAATTACAGTAGTCAAGCCTGGAGGTGACCGTTGCATGGATCACTGTGGCCAAGTCGGGGCGGGAAAGGTAAGGGACCAACTGCTTGATGCGGCGAAGGTGGGAAAATGTCGCCTTGGCTGTTGCTGTAAGGATAAATGTGGCTGTACTTTTATGGATACCTCCCATGTCTAATTTAGGAGGTTGGGCTCAAGCAGGATGGAGGACTAGAATGGGAAAGCAATTCCACACAAATGCCCTTTGAATGACCACACCTGATCTCTGCACTTAAGTCTTCCCAAGTATTGTCTTTAAACTTCCTGAAATCCATTTTATTATACCTTTTAAAAATGAAGAGTTTATATTTTTCAGGGAGTAAAAGTGAAATGCTAAAGACCATAATTTCTTCTTGTGATGTGCATTCTAGTGGCCGGGGGTGGGGTGGGGTGGGGGGGAGGTGTCCCACCATGGTCACAGTCAAACAGACTTGTCAGGTTCTTCTAGTGCAGCAAAATAAACAAGTCTGCACAGCATGGGCAGCGATCCTTTACCATGCCATCTTTCACCCATGGAAAAGCCACCATCCACCTCTAGCCTTCAGTTCTTTGCTAAGAAAACAAGGTCTTCTGGAAGACCAAATGCAAAGAAATATTTAACACCAGAAAGCCCTGAGTGTGGCCACAAACAAAGCAACTTTGCTCACTTGACAGAATGGAAGTAAAAAATGGTTCTCCCTCCTCCACCATCACCACATGCCCTGCTAAGTGGGTTCAAATATTGACAATAACAAGAAAAAGGCAACTGGCTCCTAAGGAAGTTGATGATAATAGATGTTGGTGCAGTGGCTATGGTGTCAGACTAGGACCTGGAAGACCAGGGTTCAAATCCCTGCTTGGCCCTTGGCACTGTGATCTAAACCACTGAGCCTTTTGGGCTTGCCAATCAGAAGGTTGCTCTGTTCCACCTCCTGCCAACCTAGCAATTCAGAAACACACCGGTGCAAGTAGATAAATAGGTACTGCTGCGGTGGGAAGGTAAATGGTGTTTCCATGCACTCTGGTTTCCATCACGGTGTTCTGTTGTACCAGCAGTGGTTTAGTCATGCTGCCCACATGACCCGGAAAGCTGTCTTTGGACAAACACTGGCTCCCTCGGCCTGAAAGCAAGCTGAGCACTGCACCCCATAGTCACTTTTGACTGGACTTGACCATCCAGGGGTCCTTTACCTTTTTACCTTTTTTACCTCACCAATTTGTTGTGAGGGTACTATGGAGAGGGTGACCTTGAGTTTCCTGGATGAAAGGTGGGAGTTATCACATATCTCTAGGCGCCAGGCAAAAAACATTTTTCTTCTCCCAGGCCTTTGGTTTATTAAACAATCTATGGCCTTTTAAACTGTGTGTGTGGTTATTATTATTGTTTGATATCATGTTATGTATTTTTGTGTTTTTATATTGTAAACTGCCCTGTGATCTTTGGATGAAGAGTGGTATAGAAATGAATGAATGAATGAATATAGCTAAACTAAATATTAGAGAGTCCCTAGACTAACACTTTGCATTTGAGATGGGGATGCAGAGATTTGCATTTAGCCATGCCATTGTTGACGGAAGTGCTTCTGGAGTGATTTACTGAGGAACTGGAGAAAACACCTATCCAAGCAGGAGCTTCTGGGGATGATGAATCAAGAGGCCCTTATTCTGCTTAGACAGAAAGTGCCTTTCCTTTGCCAAGGCTGAGAATTGGAATAGCTCTGAAATATATTAGCAATTAAGGGCAAACCTATCATCTAAAGAAATATTGGGAGCTGCAAACCTCTCAAGCTCCTTTTGTCACTTTGAGAACATTCAAAACAAATCTCCAGCCTGGATAATTACATTTCACTTTAGGCTTCAAATCCCTAGACAATGTCAGTGGGTTCTATATTCAGTTTTTTCACACTCTGCTAATGTTGCTTTGCTCCTTTCACACATAAGAGCAAACATGGGGGAACAGTGTATCATTCCAGTATTTGGCCTCCTGAGATTCTTAAGCCCTCCGAACTGCAGAGCTAAAACTTAAATGTACAGATAATATTCATAGAACACTCTCACTGCTGGGACGGCTTACAGTAGCAAGGGAATATCCTTCATCCCATTAGAGGGTGAATTTGTAGTCATCTCTTTCGATCTAACTCCTTCTCTGGGTTTGCTGGTGAAAACCCCTCCACAAAGATAATCAACATCCACTGGCACGCAGTCAGTGGACCCTTAGGGGGACTAGACTAGTCCCCTACATGTTACCCTGGTGCCTATTTCCCAAAATCCTGGAAGCTTCTGCCCGGCTTGGAGAGGGAGGCTGGATGCTCATGCACATGTGATGACCCCTCCCCAAAATAGCCCACGCACACCACTACCACCATCCAAGGGTGAAAAATAACCACATTCAGTGATTCAACCAAATCCATCCCCACTTTATAACCCAATGTGTAACTGCTTTCAGGTAATATCTCTTGTTTTTCATGAAGTTACGTGTGTGTGTGTGTGTGTGTGTGTGTGTAAAAAAAATACAAATGAACTACTAGCAATAAAAGGCCTTCTCAAATTATCTTCTAACTTGGTGACTCACAATGTAGCAATTTCTAATGAAGGATAAAATTATTTTGAATTATTGTTTTGGCTGATTATGCCAAAATCTTCTTCTTTCTGCCACCATTTTATGCCTGTCTCTGCCCCTGTGCCACCATTTTGTGACTAGTGGGCCTCAGTAATTTTCAGCCATCTCAGGTGACTCCTGAGGGTAGAAAATTTGAAAACCTCTATTCTAAACCTTTCAGGTCTGATAGTATCAGGTCAGCCTATTGGTTGGAAGCACAGAGCTGTAAGGGCAGCTACAATACTAGCCAATCAGCACATGTCATTGGAAGGAGAGAGTGTGGTGCACATTGCTAGAGAGATCTGCAGGTCAAACACAAAGTTTGGTAATGTTAGCACTTTCCACAGAATCATGATACAGTCCACCTGCAGTATTGTCATCCATATGAAAATATTGGGGAGTTAAGTGTTTTTATAAAATGTAATATTTCTGTCTTCCTTTCTTTTCAGGTTCTTTATCATCAAGGAGAGTTTTCTGCTTTACTATGCTGAGAATGAAAAGAAGAACTTTGAAAACAATCGCTACTTTAATATCCACCCTAAAGTAAGCAGCATCTGCAAATGCGCTCCTCATAGACACCTGGAGCTAGACTCTTGTGTATCTTCTTCATAGAAGATATCCCTGGAAGTACCTAGGTGTGCTAACTGGGCATTAAAAACACGAATGTGTATATTTCTGATTCTTGTCCCTTTTAAATATGAATGAATGGGTATCCAATCATTTCCTCTGTGGGCACTTGAGTGTTGCCTAACTCAGGGGTCAACCGGTGGCACTATGGGAGATCTCAATGATTAAGCTGGGATATGAGGATTCAAGTGGACCCATAGGTACTCTGGACCTTAGTTGTTCAGGGCTTTGTAAATTAATACATGTACATTCTATAGTTCATGTACAGTTTCTCATAATGCACCTTTAAAGAAAAGTCAATGCACATTTTCTCTCAAAGAATTCTGGGCACTGTAGTTTTTTAAGGGTTGCTAGGAATTCTAATCCTCTGTGTGGTAAACTACATTGCCCAAAATTCTTTGAGGGAAAGAATTTGCTTTAAAGATATAACAGTCTAAGATAGATCCATATTATTATGGCTGCTACTGCAAAGGGGCTGCAGCTGAAAAAGAGGGATGTCGGTCCGTGGCTGAGGGGAGATCTAAATGGGGAACTTTCTGGTTTTTTTCTAATCTCACCAAAGGATGAGCTAGAAACCACCATGATAGATACCCATTGATCCTAACTCATTTTAAGCTGTAAAGGTAAAGGTAAAGGGACCTCTGAGCATTAGGTCCAGTCGTGGCCGACTCTCATCTCGCTTTATTGGCTGAGGGAGCTGGCATACAGCTTCTGGGTCATGTGGCCAGCATGACTAAGCCACTTCTGGCGAACCAGAACAGCGCACGGAAACACCGTTTACCTTCCTGCCGGAGTGGTACCTATTTATCTACTTGCACTTTGATGTGCTTTTGAACTGCTAGGTTGGCAGGAGCAGGGACCGAGCAACGGGAGCTCACCCCATCGCAGGGATTTGAACCGCCAACCTTCTGATTAGCAAGTCCTAGGCTCTGTGGTTTAACTCACAGCGCCACCCGCATCCCATTTTAAGCTGTATCATGCTGCAATTCAGTAGAGAGTCACACGAACTAGTCTAAATTTTTGGTGTGTCTCCACAGGGTGTCATACCTCTGGGCGGCTGCATCGTTGAAGCCAAAGAAGAGCCAAACATGCCTTATGCAATGAAAATCTCCCATGAGGACTTCCACGTAAAGACAATTTCTTTTTCCTCCTCAGTTTACAGTATTTTTTCAAGCTGTTGCAAGCCGCCAATTAAGGAATGAGCTGAGTGTGCTGACAGATGAGAAATGAATGTGATTGAAACTGCCACATGCAGGAAGCTGCCTTATCCCGAGTCAGATCGTTAGTCTATCTAGCTCAGTATGGCCTGCACTGATTGGCAGTGACACTCTGAGATTTCAGAGAGGGATCCTCCTAGCCCTGCCCAGAGATATTGAGGATTGAACCTGAGACCTTCTGCATGAGGAGGCTCTACCACTGAACTACAGCCCTTCCCCCCTATAGAGCCACGCTGCACATTTCTTTTTTTTTAATAAAATATTTATTAAAGTTTTCAGAAAATTATCTAAAATAGAAAGAACAAAAGAGAAGAAAAAAGAAAAAATACATACAAAGCATACAAACCACATACAATAACAAGTATAATTTCAGTCCCTTATGTTCATAAACCTTACTTTCCCGACCTCCTCATACCTCCCCTTCCTGTACTCCAATCTCTAATTAATTCAATTCAGCAAATCCTTCCCCTTATCTCTATTAACTTTTTTAATCTTCCTTTTCTTGGTACCTAATCATTGCAGCTGAAAACCCCTTAATTTCTAAGTCCACATCGTTCTATCATTCACGCTGCATATTTCTTATGGGGAATGGAATGACCTCACAGTTTTATTTTCTGTAACTGCAGCTTTTGGCATAAGGTGCTGCGGTGTCAGAAGTAAGGCTATTTCTAGACAATTAAACTGCTTAAACCAGGGGTTACAGCCTTTCTGGGCTTGTGGCCACCTTTGCAAATTGGAGAAACGGTTGTAGACACCACAACCTGCTATATTGACTATATTGAGGAAAAGATTCCTGCTTTGCAGGGGGTTGCGCTAAATGATTCTCCATTCCAGCTCTATAATTCTGTGATTCTATGAACAGAGCACTGCTTTCAAGCCTTATTCTTAGGAAGAGAGGGAACCCTGTGGATGCCAGGGAAGGCCTCTGTGGGCACATGTGCACCCACAGACTCCACAGTGGTGATCCCAGGGATTAATAGTTATTCTCTCTCCCCAGGGACCTCTGAGAATAGTTTGTGAGGGTGACTGGGTATCCCTGATCTAACTACAGTTCCCAAGGCTGTGAAAACGATGCAGGTTACTTAGAAACATGCCTTATACCTAGTCAGACTATCTAGGTCAGCTTTACCTACAACGACTGGCAGCGCAGAAACTCCAGGGTTTCAGAGGGGGATCTTTTCCCAGCTTTACCTGCATTCCCACCAGCATTTCTCTGATGAAAATACATTGGAGAAATACAACCCACGCTTCTTACTGGGCTGCCCCAGCCGCTCTGGGCAGCTTCCAACATATATAATAACATAACAAAACAATAAACATTAAAAAAACACAACCCTTCCCTTTACACAATTGCCTTCAGATGGATCGGGGTTTGGATAACTCCATACCCTCCAACATTTCTCCAATGAAAATAGGGACATTCTAAAGAAAAGTGGGACATTCTGGGATTAAATCAGAAACCGGGGCGGCTTCTCTAAATCAGGGACATCCCTGGAAAATAGGGACATTTGGAGGGTCTGTACCTGGAGATGCTGATGTCTGAACTTGGGATTTTCTGCATGCAAATCTGATGCTCTACAACTGAGCGACAGCTCTTCTTCCCCCTGTTAAATTAGCATAAAACTGATGTGTCTAGTACAGATATACTCCCTGGACACTCGTCATACACAAGCAAAGAGGTTCAGGTGGACCTGGGATTTGGGCCAGATCAGACTGAGGCAGCCCCAAATCACCCTGAGACAGATTAGGTCCATTCCACCCACTTTTCATCCAGTCAAAAGTGGGTGCAGCCAGGTTTTTGTGTGACCTTCCTTTCTTCCCTTGTTGACCACATGCTTAATTGCATGACTGGGCAAGGTCCACAATTAGGATTGGGGTGGCCCAAGATCATCCAGGGTTGGATCAGGACCACTCTGAAACACTGGATTAGGCCCCAAATCAGATCAATGGGCCCATGCAACAGCCCTAATATTTTCATACCGCTTCTCTCTTCATAGCCGCTGTGTTTCTCTTTTAAGGGTACCATTGTCCTGGCAGCAGAATCAGAATATGAACAAGCCCAGTGGCTGGAAATGCTACAGGAGTCCGGGAAAGTGTAAGTATCTGAGGAGCTGCTCTGTTAGGCTTGCACTTACTTTAAAGCTACTATTTACCTAAGGTCTGGTTTCATTAATACTCTAATTGTTAGCATTAATACTATCTGCTGCTCTTTGGGGGCTGTATCCCAAAATATATAATTTGTATATATATATAATTTGTATATACCCAAGAGGGTAACGGAGATAATGGCAAGAATATGGCCACAGTCAGAAATCTGTGATGAGAATGAAGAGCTTGCCTGCTCCTCTCCTCAGCCCAGCCACAAGGAGAAATTTTGATGCCTTTGCTTCAGTTTTACTTTAACCAGAATTCAGCATTTTGTTCAACCTCTCAGCTGTGGTTAACATTAGCTGCAGTTTGTTTAAACAAGCCATCTCCTGAAACTATAGTTTGAAGTTGTCTTGTTTCAAACAAACCATACGTAACGTGTGGTTACGGAAAAAAGAGAAGCAAAAACTCCCAAACTCCTTGCAACTCCACCAGAGGAGGGGAGGGAAGAACATGCAAACCTGATGGAGCTTGCAGCAGTTTGCTCTCATCACGCTAAACTACAATTTAGTGGGGAGATTTGGGGCTGGGATCAAGTGGAAATTGGGTATGGCAACTGAAGTGGAGGGATTTTCTGAGGGGTAGGCAGGGAATAACAGCCCTGGAAAGGGGAATGGGAATTGTGGGTACCTTCAGGTTACAGACTCCTCTAACCCAGAAATAGTGCTTCAGGTTAAGAACTTTGCTTCAGGATAAGAACAGAAATTGTACTCCGGCGGCGCGGCAGCAGCAGGAGGCCCCATTAGCTAAAGTGGTGCTTCAGGTTAAGAACAGTTTCAGGTTAAGAACGGACCTCCGGAACGAATTAAGTACTTAACCTGAGGTACCACTGTATATCCAGGCAGAGTTAAGAACTTAGACACACATTCCTAATTCTCCCAGTGAAATCAATGGCATTTAAAGGTACTTAACTCTGTCTGGACTGTGGCTTTGACTCTGAGAATGAAAGCTGCTTTCTCCAGGTACCACTGCATCATCAAGTCCCAGATTTCGTAACTTCCTAGTAGGCACATTGTTCAGACTAGCAGAACAGTACATTTAAGACTAGGGAACTTTACAAAGTGGCCTCTGTACTTAGGTTACCGTGTCCAGGAGGGTTTATTATGGCACTTACTACTGTGGTTCTGTGGCCAGGAGATGAGGTCCCTTCCCTCCTAATCTAGATGCTGGCAACTAGGACCATAGATGCATTTCAAGAAGATGAATCTCATTATGTTCTTCTCATCAGCAATAATGCAGCTCCCCAAAGTTCTACAAAGAAGTCTGTTACTCCAAAATTCTTACCCTGCTTTTGCACCCCTGTAATATTCAGCAAGCATGTGGTTTTTTTTTACTAAGGATGCAAACCTTTGCACACTCAGGTGTACATTCAGTGAGTCCAGTGCATAAACATAAGAAGGACTGAGCTGCACACTTGCAATCCTAATTGATTTAGGTGCGTTTTAAATTGTTTCAGTGGGCTTAGGGACCCTACACTGAGCATGGAACTGGACTGCAAGTGCTTGTCCTCCTGACCTTCATGCTGTGTTTCACATAATGAAAGGGGAAGCTCTTTCCTTTTTTTTTTATAATAATTTTTATTAGTTTTCCAATTTTAAGACAAAACAACAACAACATACAAACATCAACAAATACAAACAAACACACAAATATAATTTCTCAACCTCATTTTCATAAACCTCCTTTCTCGGACTTCCCCATACCTCACCCTTTTTGCATCCTTGTTTTACAGTTTTTCAGGAACCCTTTTTGCCAATTAAATTTAAACTTATTATCTTTCTCAATTTCACCTTAAGACATCAAACAATTTCAGCTGTAATTCTGCATCTTCCTTCCCCTTGACATTTTAGCACTCCTCAATTTTGTAACAGTTCCAAGGGGGAGCTCTTTCCATCTCCGAGAAGTGAGCAAGGCAAGGGCTACAGTGGGAGGCACTCCCAAAACAGATGGCGAACTTTTAGAGCCCTATAATCGTCAGCTAAGCTGCTTAAGTTTTGATGTTTGCTCCATACCAGCAGTTTATATCCAGCTAGAAAGATTTTATTTCATTGAAGCTTACAGGGAACAATAAAAAAAAAACCCCTTTTCACCCACCAGGGTTTATTCTAGGTTTTGTGTGTGTACTCATACTGGGGAAGCAAGGTCACAATAGCAATAGCAGGACGAAGCACATAATAACTTTTAATAAAAGGCACTTATGCATCAGACATAGCACTGGCCATCTATGCAGCAGTCCTAAGCAACTTTCTTGGCGGGTGTGACTGAAACGGAAAACTGGCTTGTGAGTGAACATGCACCGGGTTGTTCTGCCAGTAGCTGCAAGTGTGAGTTTCCAGCTGTTCCATATTGACCTGGGACCCATTATCCCAGAGATAATAAACAATGGGCGGCTGGCAAAATCTCAAGTGGACTTGCACGACATCCCATTCCTCTTGTTTGTCCTGCAGACACAGATTTGCAGGATCCCCCAGCCCCACCACAGCCGATTTTAGGGGTGCACATGGGACTGAAGTTCATTGTTGTATGAATGAATGTCTGCCCCACTCACCCCTGGACATTCTTGGATTTCCTCTGATGCACTTTTAAATGGCTGGCTCACCCCTTGCATGTGCAAATGAATGAGGGAAGAGAGTCAGCAGCACCTAATTAGGCTGTGGAAACTTCCAGCCTCTTATTGGTTCACAGTATAGTTTGTTGACTGGCTGGGAGGCCTTATAAAAACCAACCCTGGAGATACATCAGACCCAGTCCTGCTCATTATGTCAATGTCCTCTAACCTCCCTATGTCAGCTTACCTGAACTTTCTGCTCCAGTCCTCCCTTGTCTTGCTTCATGGACTGCTACAGAACTTTCTCAGACCCCAACCTCCATTTCCCCTTCCCCTCTTTATGGGACTTGCCTCACCCCTAAATTTATGAACCATGAAGAATGCCATCAAGCCAACCTGGCTTAGAGCCTTCAGGCTGATAACCAAGCGAATGTCTGCAGGGCAACATACCCTCCAGAACTCTAGGCCTACAGCCCAGCTCAGTCACAAGTACAGTGGTACCTCGGGTTAAGTACTTAATTCGTTCCGGAGGTCCGTTCTTAACCTGAAACTGTTCTTAACCTGAAGACCACTTTAGCTAATGGGGCCTCCCGCTACGCTGCCGGAGTACAATTTCTGTTCTCATCCTGAAGCAAAGTTCTTAACCCGAGGTACTATTTCTGGGTTAGCGGAGTCTGTAACCTGAAGCGTATGTAACCCGAGGTACCACTGTAACAATCTAGATTGCTGCTTGCGTAATCCTTGCTGCAGAAGCAAAATCACCGAAGAGCACCTTTGCTGCCCAGAGGAGTTTAAAATAGCTCTGAGGAATTGCTCCACCAGTCATGCAGTTGCTTTGCTAGGAGAGAAGCAGAGAGCCCGTGGCCGTGAAGGTCAAGGAGCATTTTGAAAAATGTGGGCTTCAGCGGGACAAAATCAAGCAAACTGGCCATCCGTAGCCGAGCAGGCACGTACATTTTGCTCTCTGCGTGGCAATCTCAGTCCAGGGACCTCAGATATAGGGAGGGACGGCATTCATCTAGTTCAGGGAATGCTTCCAGCATTGGGGGCTGCATTCCCTGTTGGGCAACCTTTGGGTGGGGGGCACATGCCGGGGGGGGGTGCTTGGCCAAGCAACAGGTGTGTATTATTATTATTATTATTATTATTAATATACTGCCCTATACCCGGGGGTCTCAGGGTGGTTCACAGAATAAAATCAAGATATAAAACCACAAAATACCTAATAAAAATAAAACAGCAACCCAATACTCCACCACACACAAAAAAACACATTTTAAAAGGGCATAGGATGTAAATTGGATCAACCAAAGGCCTGGTTAAAAAGGAACGGTTTTGCCTGGCGCCTAAAGGTGTATAATGAAGGCGCCAGGCGAACTTCCCTGGGGAGACCATTCCACAGATGGGGAGCCACTGCAGAGAAGGCCATTTCTCGTGTTGCCACCCTCCGGACCTCTCGAGGAGGAGGCACACGAAGAAGGGCCTCAGAAGATGATCTCAGGGTCCAGGAAGGTTCATATGAAAAGAGGTGGTCCTTGAGGTCTTGCAGTCCTGAGCCGTTTAAGGCTTTATAGGTCAAAACCTCTTGTAAAGTAGATTGGAGCCACACAAACACCACTGATTTCTACATGCATGTCCATGCACACAGGTAACCCTGCACCCATCTGGATAAGCAAGAAGCACCGTCACAGTTTAAAGACACATTCTGGCTGACCAGAAGCACTCAGAAGCTGGTGCAAAGTAGGGGCAGTGATGGTGTGGCCCAGGGAGAAAGGGTCATCTGCAGAGCGTCCTGAGCACCAAACCAAGAGGCCTGGAAGGTTCAGACAACAGCAACAGAGCACTTAGGCTTCCCCGGCAGTTAATTCAAATTATTCATCAATCCTGAGCTCTGGATCCATCTGTTGCGCTGAAATCTGGGTGTGGTCCCGGCCCACATCCAGGCTTTGGGGTTCACGTTTCCAGCCTTTCAGGATGTAGAATCTGCCTGTGGATGGAAATCGGGAGGGTTGTGATTTGTGGGACACAAGGGGAGAGTTTTGGAGCTACGAGAGCCGCAGAAAGCCTAGAAAATTGAAAGAGATGGTTAAAAGGACTTGATGAATTACTTCGGCCCCAAGCTTTTATTGCCATTTTGTTCTCTGGAGAGAAATGAGTTTCCTGATCCATCGTCGTGTTGGCGATTTGTTTTCATTATCTCCAGCTGGTAGCCTATCTGTTCAGGTTAATGTACTTGGGGAACAGGCTGCCCACGCTCGCCATTTTTTCACAGGCCATCTCTCTCCCTCTCTGTTCAGTGTTTGTGAAGAGGTTCTTCTGCTTTCACAGCCACAGGGAGAGGGGAGAGTGCAAACTTGACAGCAGGCTGTTCTTTAAAAGGAGCTATTTCCATCCTTTCATTTGTTCTTTTCTTCAGGACCTGGAGAAACGCTCAGCTGGGAGAAGCCATGATTGAGAGCCTCGAAGCCCAGGGACTCCAGCTGGCCAAGGAGAAGCAGGAGTATTTAGGTTGGAACTAACAGCCGCTAGTCCTCAGGGAGGAATAGCGTATCAGCAGCACAAATCAGATTAATGCATTGTATCATTTGCAGAGCGACATCAGTGTACAGTGTGCTTTATAACATGTTGTTGGGGTGTGTGTGACAGGTGTAATGACCTCCCCCTCCCCCATATGCAGCATCCCAGGTGCCTACCTTCTTTCTGTAATGGTGGCTGAGTTAACAGTTCTGCCTGTGTACCTTCAAGACCTCATCACCAGTGACCTCAATTAAGCAGCATGTTCTACTAAGCTATTACAGCAGACAAAAATAAAGCAGAGTTAATGAGTGCCTTGGGAGTGCAGACAGTTCCTAGGTTCAAAGATATTCGTTTGATGTTGTGATGGAAGCTTCCAAGTTAATGTGACTGTGGGGGCGGCATTTTCAGGAGAACATTTCCCGCTCCTGTCGTAGCCTGACACCTGCCCATCGAGATCAAGTAGGGAAGGCCTTTGCGGTGCCCCTCCTATGTCGAAGCACAGGGACAGAGCATTCCAGACTATAGGAAGACAGCATCATTTATGCAGGGTAAATTATGCAAATGTAACTAATCTCTAGCCCAAACTCTGTTCGGGAGTGGAGCTACTACTGACAGATGTGGGACAGTTTGACTTTCACCACCTTTTTTGGCAGTGTAACTTCTGGGATGCAAGGTCACATATGTCTGAGTGACTGGAGTTTGGAATGGGGCGGTGGTAATAAAATAATAATAATAATAATAATAATAATAATAATAATAATATAATAACTCATACCCCACCCATCTGACTGGGTTGCCTCAACTACCCTGGGCAGTTTCCAACAGAATATTAAAAACTTCCTTCCCCTCTCCCAGAAGGCCTCTTCTTTAGGGATTCACCCTGGCTTAGTCAGCTTGGGCTGAACCCTGACTGAGCCCGGATGCGGGACTTATACCAGCATATTTTGGCCAGGCATCCCCAAACTCGGCCCTCCAGATGTTTTTGGGACTACAACTCCCATCATCCCTGACCACCGGTCCTGTTAGCTAGGGATGATGGGAGTTGTAGTCCCAAAACATCAGGAGGGCCGAGTTTGGGGGTGCCTGTCTTTAGCTAATGGAGGATGGGGGACTGGTATAGTCCAGGCTCACCTAGCTCAACCATCTATCCCATCCTGGCAAATCTTGGGTTTGGATTGCTGAGGCCAGTTGGGGTAAGGGGCTGGGCTTTCTGAGTGGTGAATTAATAGACTGGAATCAGGCAATGGGAAATTTAAGCACCTCCCACCCACTTGTTCTCATGCAAAACCCACCCTGAAACATTTGCATGGGAGCTGGGAACACTGTGCTGTTGTTTCACAGTGCGTGCTTCCTCCCCCAAGTGTATGAACACAGTCAAAGCCCCTTAAGGACTAGGAGTGAGCCTTTTCACTGCTTTGCTGCTGACCTTGTTCAGTGTGTACTCTTTTTAACCATCCGTTAAATGAAGGCAGTGATGCCATCCTACTTGATGAGAGGAGTTGTAAATCTCGGTACATTAGTAGACAATGACCCCCTTGGAAGGAAGGCACTAAAGGCTGAACAAGTTGTTGTTGTCATCTATAATTCATTTGGCAGGAGACTGGTGGGAGACGAGAACACATGAAAGCAATCTCATCATAGTAAATTCAAATAATCACAGCACAATATGCAAGAAGCGAGGTTCTCGCTGTGCTGTGTTTCAAGGTCCATGCAATTTCTGTCCAACTGTCTTAAGCAATTTGCTTTCATTCACTTTTCCCTGTCTGTTTGCAGATAAACTGATGGAAGAGACGGAAGAGCTGTGTCTACAGAGGGAGCAGAGAGAGGTTTATTCTCCTTTTAACTTTCTGACTTTGTTTATTGACAACATGCGTAAGAGCAAGACTTTCATTTAATGCAATAGAAACAAGTTGCATTTTTTGCCTCCCCCCCCCCCCCCGAGACGTTCAGAGTGAAGGGCGTCTGGGGTTTTAGGAAAATCTGTGATAATAAAATTATGGGGCAGCTTGGGGTCCAGTGATTGTACAGTATCACGATCTCTTCTTAGCGTGAAGGCAGATGCAACACTTTTAAAGGCTTTCCTGGAAGCACACCAACTTCATTCTATCTAAATATAGATAGAATACTTGGTCGGGGGATAGTTCTGCAAGTTTTGAAGCACTAGCTGCTATTCACACCATGCCTCATCATTGCATCAATAAATTTTCCCCAGATCAGTTTGCACGTCACAAATGATTATTTATTTTTTAAAAAAAACAATCAATAAATGCATAGGCAGAAAAATACAAGAATGTTGTTCATATAGTGCTTCAATTTTTTAATTTTTTTAAAAAAGTGGTCATCCTGGACAAACCTTGATGGCATCTCTTTAAAGCAGGGGTGGTGAGCCTGTGGTCCTTCAGCTATTGCTGGACTGCAGCTCCCAGTCATCCCTCCCTGACCATTGGGCATGCTGTTGGGGCTGAGAGAGTCAGGCAGCAGCTGGGAAACCACAGGTTTACCCTCCTTTCCTAAAATTCTCTGTGGAGAGCACTTCCATATTGGAAATTATAATATGGTTGTCCCTACTGATCACTGAACGTACGCATTTGTATTGTGCATTTGTTGCTGCATATGCACACATTGACTACATTCTTGCTTTACCCTTAGTCATAGTTTGTTTTAACTATAGTTTGTTAAATAAACTAGATTAAATCTTGCACACAGGCAAAGGAACTGTTGCTTTATTTCACCCTGTGCTGGTTTTGTTTTCAAAATGCTCTAGCCTTGCAGCTCTGTAGCCTGGCAGTCATCTGGGGTGAGGAACCAGAACATGCCAGGATACTGGGTGTAGACACAAAGAGAAACTAAGTTAACTCACCCCTAAATTTGTAAGCCATCTTTAAACCATGGTTTCATGTTCTGGTTTGTTGGCTACAAACAAACCATAGTTAGCTGACCAGAGTAGGTCTAGTTATAGTTCAGTTTCACAAACTATGGCTTAGCTTCATTGAGAACCAGGCCACAGTGAAAGTGTGATTTGCTATTACCCCCTTCTGTGTGTTTGCATACAGCAAACGTTGTGTGATGATACCTGTGCAAGGTTTGTGTTCTCTTCTACATGGAAGTGTTTTCCACAGATACATTTGTCATGTTTTCCACATGTCAGCACCTGACACAGTATGAGATAAGGAACTTTGCAGCCTTTTGGGCATTCCATGTACCTCCTCCTCTTCTCTTTTAAGGCTCTGGAGCACCTCAACCAAGTACTGGAGGCAGAGAAGCAGCAGTTTGAGGAGGTGGTGCAAGATTTGCGAGTGGAACAAGAGCAGATTAAACGGTAATAGTACCTAAACTCTGAAGCATCCTGGTGAAAAAGTGGGTCCTTTCATTGGCAGCTAGGGGTGATTATCTTGAGGGAATGGCCACCTTAGCAAGCCCTCACTGAAAGCCCTTATTTCCTGGTACATCCCATTGCTTCTTAACTATCCTTGTGTCCCCCACTGGCCTAGTTCTTGTACATTGACCTCCATATAATATCAATACATGTATTCTCCTCCTTTGGCAATTTGGGCTCCTCTTTTGGATATGGCCTTCAGGTTTTTCTTGTGCTCAGAATGACTTTCCTAATCTGAAGTTAATAAGCCTTAAATTTTGCTATTCTTTCAAGCAGCATTTTTACCAGACGCTGTCTTTCGGCACACAGCTGCAAAATATTTACCAAACTCTAGTAATACTTACCTTAGTGCTGTCATGGTGAACATGCAACTTGCAAGGCTGTTTCTTGCAAAGCCGGGCCCGCCTGCCCAGGACCCCCCCCCCCACCAGCTGTGCTGACCAAGGTTGATTGGAGTTGTAGTCCCAAACATTTGGAGGGCACTAGGTTGGCGAAGGCTGCACGAATCAAAATTTCTTCCCCCAACTGGTTGTCTTCCAGGGAGCTGGAGATGACTGCCCAGTCCCTCAAAGGAGTGGAGGAGGAAAAGAAAGGACTCCGAAACCTGACAGAGACATTGCAGAAGACCCTGGAAGTAGGTGTCTTACTTTCCACCTCTCTCCAGATGGCAGCCTTTAAGATCTAGCAACTGTTTTCCATGGGAATCATTTCAGAATGCGTTTTTAATCTATACAGTAAGAACTAAAATCTTAAGGCTTCAAGGAAAGATGTTTTGCTTATAGCACAATTCCCTTATTCATGGCAGGGATGTTTTAGGAGATCGTACAATGGGCTCCTGGACTTTTTGCAATACATTTTGTGACTCACACATTAATACCCAGTTTTCATTTCCCATGTAATCTCAAGGGTTGCCTGCCTAAATGCTGAATGAGAGATAGAAATTATGCTGGTCAAGTTTCTTCTGTTACTGAGATGCAGTGATGAGAAAGGGTCAAGCTGCAAAGTTTCTATTTAACGAGGGTGTGTTTAAAGTTTCTATTTATCGAGGGTGTGCTTAAAGGACTGCTATCAAGGGAAATATAGCAACTCTACTTTTCATACTGCAACTAAAGGCTCATCCACACTTGCCTTGTCCCATTCCTAGCAAGCAAGAGGTTCTCTGCTTGCCCTGTGCTTTTTAGACACAGGTCCAAGTGGTTTTCCATATGCCCTGCCACTTTCCCCAGGAAAACCTGCTCTTTCCTGCTGAATCAGAGAAAACATCCATCCACGGAAAACCCAATTGATGTTTGCCCCGATTCAGCGGTAAAGAGCAGGTTTCCCCAGGGGAGAGTGGCAGGGAAAGAGTAAGTGTGGACAGAAAGTTTGTTTGAATTATTGTAAGGGGTAACCTATCCAACCTGTTTGTGTGGCTTGAAGGCGCTCTCCCTGGAAAAGCAACGGACTCTGGAAATGCTGGAAGAGAACCAGAGCGAGTTGCAGCCCCCGACCAGCCCTAGCTGTGAGCAACCTGATGCTGCCGGGGGTCTGCAGAGCAGCTTGCACCAGATCGAGGAGAAAATGCACCAGCTGCTGGAGGAGAAACTCCTGGCTGAGAAAAGGTGAGGGGTGGGGGGTAGGGAGGAGAGTCTTCCAAACAGGCAGGATTCCCTGTTCGCAACCTGGTTGATGGTTGAAAGAAGCGGGCGACTTGGCATCTGTGGCTTTTTGTATTCATTCCTCCCTTGACTCTGTGGCTCCTGCCATCTTGTGTCATCCCACGGGCAGGAGAGGGAGTGGGAAAATGGGGGCAGAGGAGGGAATGGGCCAAAGAGGAGCCACTTCTGTTGTGTGGAAGGATTTGAAGGTATAGAGTCAATCTGTGGGTTGCAACCTGGCAACTCTAGAAACACAAAAGAGGCAGAGGAATGGGGACAACGGCTGAATGTGTCTCTGGTGCTGTTTTGCAGGATGAAGGAGAATGAAGAACGCTCCCGAGCTCTAGAGGAGGAGCGGGAGTTCTACTCTTCCCAGTCGCAGGCCTTGCAGAATTCGCTCTCAGAGCTGACCGCTGAGAAGCAGCAAACCGAGCGAGATCTCAAGGTACTGATAGCTGGAGATTCAGTTCGTTCTGATTCAGCTTGCAATTAAAGGGGACTCTACCTAATTTGCCCTTTCCCAAACCATACGAGAACTGGAACACAGCCATCCTGTGAGCCATTCAGAGAAGTTACACTTTCCTGAATGTTGCAATCCCAAGTAATGTGACAAAAATGCATATATTGAGCCAAAGCAAAATGCATATATTAGTGAAAATGACATTAAAAATGCATTATATTTGGGGGAATTGCTTTGCAAATATGCATATATTGGGCAAAATTGTAGAAATTTGTACTTAAATGCTGATAAATGTTCATCAGGACTTTTTGAAAATATATATCACAAGCTAATGTGGAAATCTGCATAACTGAACTTGAGATTGGAAAAATGAGAAACTGAGAGAATCTGAAATTGACTGATTCACCCATCCCTACTGATAGCATAGAGTTGTACACCAATTTGGCTTCTGCTTTAGGCTCAGCAAACAATCTCGTTATCCTTCGCTCTCTGTTGCCAACAGCTGAAGGTATATTCTTTGTTCAAAAAGTTATATGGCCTATTCCTACACACATAACACATGAACTTCACAATAAAAGCAATATAAAAGAAAGGTATACATTAGGAGCCAAGTAACCTACCCCAAGGCACCAAACGTTATGAAGGACACTCCTCTTTCCTCAAAGGTCTGGCACAATTGCATTCCTCCCAGTACTTTCACACAGAATGTTGACTGGCATGGCCCAAAAAACGTATTTTAAATAGATAAATACATACCCTAGATGAACAACTTATATACAGTGGTGCCTCGGGTTACATATGCTTCAGGTTACATAAACTTCAGGTTACAGACTCCGCTAACCCAACCCAGAAATAGTACCTCGGGTTAAGAACTTTGCTTCAGGATGAGAACAGAAATCGTGCTCCAGAAATCGTGCAGCAGCAGGAGGCCCCATTAGCTAAAGTGGTGCTTCAGGTTAAGAACGGACCTCCGGAACGAATTAAGTACTTAACCTGAGGTACCACTGTAATACAATCCATACCATAATTAAATAAATTATGCCTGAAGTAGGTCACAGCATACAAGTTCCCAGATGTGCCTTAGAAGAGGACAGGGAAAGAGAGAGAGAGAGAGAGAGAGAGAGAGAGAGAGAGAGAGAGTGTGCAAAAAGAAGGAAGGAAGGAAGGAAGGAAGGAAGGAAGGAAGGAAGGAAGGAAGGAAGGAAGGAGTCCTTGCTTACGTTTGTCTTTTGGTGTTTTGTTTCTTTCCCTGGGTTATTTTTATTGGTTGGTTGAGGGCTGCCTGATTTCCTTCCTGCTCAGGCAGAGGTGAAGGTTCGCATGGAGCTGGAGAAGCGTTTACAGGAGGCTGAGGAGGCCCTGCAGAGCCTGGAGCAAGGCCTGAACTGCAAGCACCGTAACAAAGAGAAGGAGGAAAAAATGAAAGCCGACGTCAGTAATCTGAAAAGTAAGCAAGCCATAATTTATCTTGCCTTCCCCAACACGTCCGGTGCCATCACCCCAAAAATCCAGATGAACAACTGAAAGCAGAAGCCTACTGTTGATCCTCGTCAGCCGGAACTGAATCTCCTCAAGGAGATTTTCCAAAATGCTACATCTATCTGAACTGAGGCTGCCTAAGGCACATATTAACTGGCTCCCTTGGGTGTCTCTTCCCTGCAGAATTCTTTGAAGAGTGCATCCGAAATGCTGAATTGGAAGCCAAGATGCCCGTGATCATGAAGAACTCTGTGTACCTCCACAAGGCGGCCACTCGCAGGATAAAAAGCTGCCGTTTCCATCGCAGGAGATCCAGCAACTCCTGGCTTGACTGTAGGTGCTATTCCCCATATTCTCCTATGGCCTGTGGGATTGCGTTGTGGGGTGCCAAGTGCAGGTTTTGCAGGAGCCCTGCCTTGCAACACTTGGATGCAGTTGCTAAGACCAGCTCTGACACCCCTTTCCCTTGCATGCTCTGTGACGTACACATCACGCTCTGGCTCTGATGGGCCTGTGAGCCCCTGTGGCTGAGTGAGTTGACCTTTCTTCTTTGGCCTTTGCACTGAATTATATGCATACAATGAGGTCTCAAGGCCACACTTCCGCTTGTCCCTTGCCTAGAAAGCATCAGTCCAAGAGGTTTTTTGCTTGTCTTGGGCTTCCTAGGCATGTGTCTGAGCAGTTTTTTGTGTGTCCCACTGCTTTCCCCGGGAAAACCCACTGCTTACAAATGAATTGGAACAAATTTGCCAGTCTTCAGAAAAACCGATTGATGTTTGTTCTGATTCAGCAGTAAACAGCAGGTTTACCCTGGGGAAAGTGGCAGGACGAGCAGTTGTGTGGACGAGCCCTCAGTCATTTCTGCTAAACACCACCTAGGTCAAACTTTATCATAATAGCTTCCAGATTCAACAACCCCATTCCTCGCCTGGTGTGGCTCTCTACCAGCACTAAGTGTTATGTGCTGTTTTCATTTTCAGTGCGGCAGTCCCAGTCGTTCATGTATTCGGAGGCCGAGAGCATAGAAGACCTGAAGCAAGCGGCCAAGAGGCTGACACAGGACCAGCACTTCCGGGAGACCATCTATCAGATCATGCTATCGCGCCAGAGCTCCTCCTCAGGCAACAAAAAGTGAACTTTTGCTCCTTCTCTTGGGAGGGAGAGTCTGAACTCAGCTTGCCACTATTCCACTCGGCCAAAAACCAAATTGTTGCAATGAGGAGGCGGAATTGAGATGCCCGCTGGCAGTGCGCTCTTTCTGAGGGAATGATGGGCGGTGACTAGAACACTCTCCATTGGTGGAGGTTATGGTTTGCCGCCATTCCTGAGGGGAGAGGAGCCATTTTGCCAGGCATGTTATGACTTGTCTGCCAGCTGCTCCGTCCCATCAGCTGAGACTCCAAGTTAGATGTGCTTTGTCAATACTCCATAGTTTGCCTCAAATCAAAACCACAGCTTACTCTTAAAGAATGTTTGGCCAAACCTTTCAGACTAGGAGACTAGTTTGACCTCCATTTACACAAGAGGAGAGTCTTTTTTTCAATGTGGTGAGAGGAATGATATTCCTATTCTGCTTCCTTGGGTTTCTGGTTGAATATGCAAGTATGACCAAAACGCTCCTCAGCTTTTGTGCAGGCAGTTCCCCTTAGCATAGGGTGGCCGCTTAGGAGACAGTTATCTGTATTTATTCCGCTTTGGCTGCAAAAACTACATGCTTCTCGTATATCATTTTTGTGCTTCCCACTTCCTCAGAGTGGTAGGACGTTTCAAGGGCAGCTTTCCACCGAGTTGGTTCTCTTGCAAGGCAAGAGGTCTGAGGACTTAACAGGCTTTTTATGGGGTTTGTTTACAAATTCACAAGCAGGGCAGGGTGGCGGCGGCAGATAGACATTGCTACACTTTTGAAGCTCTTTAAAACAATAGGATACCTGTATAGCTTTCCCAAGGCAGCTTCTTGTTAGCCAGCGGCAAAATTTACCTCTTCTTATTTATTGCCCAAATTCAGGTGGCTCCCTCCCCTCCTGGCTTTCCTCAATAAGCACACAGTATTAGCATCTGAACACACTCTGCTGTCGGTGAGGCCTGCACATCCCAGCACCTTGGAGTAGCTACCAGCTATCAGGCAAGTCAGCCTAGGCAGATGGTTGTAACATAACTTTGCCCTTTCATAAATCTCTTTTCATAATGTTGTGCTGCTAATTCATTAAAATGCCTCCTGGATTTCTTTCTTTCTTGAAGACAGAGAAGTGTGGTAGTGGGGAGAAGTCTCCTTGGTGTGTCAAACTCATTTGCACATGCAAGAAGTCGAAGGCAGGCCAAATTCTGGATTCCATTCCTGTATGGAGCCAGTATGGTGAATGGTTAGAGTGTTGGACCTATGACCTGGGAGACCAGAGTTTGGATCCCCACTCAGCTGGGAAGCTCACTAGGCCAGCCACCATCTCTTAACCTAACCTACCTCACAGGATGGTTGTGAGGATGAAACATGTCACACCACCTTGAGCTACTTGGAAGAAAAAAGTGGTATATAAATGTAAAAATAAGTATGTAAGTAATTGCCACTGGCTTTTTACAGAAACTTTGCTCAAAGACTGTGAAAAATGCCTTTTATTATGCCCTTTCAATAGTTTTAGTGGCTTGTGTGCAGCCAGTGGTCAATTGTGGTGGCTGAGTTGCACAACCACTGGCCTCAACTTGCACTAATGCTATTGGTGTCTGTGGCTAGGAATGCATACACAGCATGGGCAGTTACAGATAGGTAGCCGTGTTGGTCTGCCATGGTCAAAACAAAATAAAAAAAATTTTCTTTCCAGTAGCACCTTAAAGACCAACTGAGTTAGTTCTAGGTATGAGCTTTCGTGTGCATGCACACTTCTGAAGAAGTGTGCATGCACACGAAAGCTCATACCTAGAACTAACACAGCATGTGCAGTACAACGTTCTGCAAGGAGGCCTGACCAAAAAGCTTGCTGACACAAACATCAATAGTTTCCTTGTTTCCTTATCTAACAAAAGTAAAAAATAAAAATGGAGGGTCTAGGGCCATGGTTCCCAATTTGATTTTTAAGAGGGGCAATTCAAAAATGAGTTATTAATCGTCTTTTAGGCTTTCTCCACATGAAAGCCTTTTAGGCTTTCTCCACATGAATAGGGCTTCACTTTTTGAATAATAAGAATTATATGTCACCAGGGGGGGGGGCGGGAATCAGGATTTTAGAGATGCTTAGGTGGAGCATGGCCAAGAAAAGGTTGGGAACCACCGGTCTAGGGGAAGAAAATAAGAGCTGTTTGACAGTGGAACAGACTACATTGGAAGGCGGTGGGCTCTCCTTCGTTGCAGGTTTTTAAGCAGCGGTTGTATATCCACCTGTCATGGATGCTTTAGTTGAGATTTCTGCATTGAGGGGGTTGGACTAGATGACCCTTAGTGTCCCTATCAACTCCTCAATTCTGTGATTCTGAATTAAGTCAATCCCAGCCACAAGTTACTATCAAGTTATTGTATTGGAGGAGCATGGGCTCCCTCTAGTGGCCCTTGGTAACAATGCAATTGCCACCAGACAGACTTTGTTTCATTTACACCTTTTCCTCCCAAGAGCTCATGGTTCTTCCCCTCTACTTGTTTAATCCCCACAACGGCCCCTAAGGTAGGCAGGGACTGGTCCAGGCTCTAGTCTGACACACTGACCACTTCCCCACGCTGGTTCCAGCTGTGAATTAGTAACTAATAAATAACAGATGGAGTTGTTCCATAAGAACCAAGAAACGCAGTCACCTCAATACCTGTGAGGGATTTCCCTTCCCTTCCATTGTTTCTCACCTGTGTGAGATGTTATTTCCCCCCAAGCTCATCCTTACTTGAAATAGAATATGCGTCCAGTCTACTAAGGTATTATACATCAGGGGGAGAGCATCTTTTTCAACCTGAGAGCTGCATTTGTGGTAGCCGGAGCCAGAGGCAAAAGTAGGAGGAGCAATTAATGCAAATTTACCTTTGTACTCTCATACGCCCCATATCCTTTTGTTTGTCTGTTCAGCATTCGGATCCTGAGCCCCAGGCCTGCTTGAATGCTGTTTGCCCCTCCTTTCTCCTCCCTCCGCCCACAGCCATTCCCTCTTATGTTTCCTGGTTTGCAGTAACTGTGATTACCGCTAACCCTAATTAGAAAGCAAGCTTTGAACTGGGTTCTGGTTTGAAGGTCAGCTGTGGTCCGTGATTACCCCAGTTTACCTAGTTTGTTTGTTTGTTTGTTTGTTTGTTTTTGTAGGCTGCCCCTTTGTCACAATATCTCAGGGCAAGTCACAAAACACAAAGTAGTTTCAAGGTCATGCCAAAGTGCGGTTACTGTGAACAAGGAAGTGAAGGTGGGAGTTGCTGCATATAAAGTAGAGGAGGAGGAGGAAGAGGAGGAGGATTTGATATCCTGCTTTATCACTCCCCTTAAGGAGTCTCAAAGCGGCTAACATTCTCCTTTCCCTTCCTCCCCCACAACAAACACTCTGTGAGGTGAGTGGGGCTGAGAGACTTCTGAGAAGTGTGACTGGCCCAAGGTCACCCAGCAGCTGCATGTGGAGGAGCGGAGACGCGAACCCGGTTCACCAGATTACGAGTCCACCGCTTTTAACCACTACACCACCCTGGCTCCCTACACCACACATGGTCCTGAAATCTAACCTGGACCATTAATATTTGAGACATTCTTTGTTTGGTCTGGTTTAGTTTTCAGATTACATGAATGACATGTGCACGCACGCACGCACACACCTCTATTTGGGAACTTAGGTTCTGCAACAGTTTCACCGTTTTGATTCCACTTTCCTTTGGCTTATTGCCTAATGGCAAAGGAAACCAAGTGATGTAACCATCTCCTGAATTGTGGCACTTATGAAAAGACATGCATTCATTTTCAGTTTTAACATCTGGAATGGGGGACATGGGCAAATCATTTATAGCATCTAAGAGTGAGACCATTTGCCCGATAATAAATGTTGGAAATGTAAAGAAACTGAAGGGACATTCTTTCACCTTTGGTGGATGTGCCCAAGGATTAAGGCGTTCTGGGAGATGATATATAATGAACTGAAAAAGGTATTTAAGTATACCTTCTTGAAGAAACCAGAGGCCTTTCTCCTGGGTATGGTCGGCCAATTGGTGCCAAAGAAGGACAGAACCTTTTTTATGTATGCTACAGCAGCAGCAAGAGTACTCATTGCAAAGCATTGGAAGACGCAAGATCTACCCACCTTGGAAGAATGGCAGGTGCAAGTAATAGACTATATGGAACTGGCTGAAATGACCAGCAGAATTCGAGATCAAGGAGAAGAGCAGGTGGAAGAGGACTGGAAGAAGTTTAAAGTCTACCTACAAAAACACTGTAAAATTTTTGAATGTTGAGGACATTGAAAAGGAAAAGAAAGGGTTCTAGTGACTAAGTTAAATAAGAGTACAAAGGGAGGGACTAAGAATGAAAATGAATAAGAATGATCTTGCTGAACTAATTACTACATAGAATACAAGATCGGGAGGCGGGTGGAAGTAAGGAAAATAAGGTTTTGAAGGTTATAATTGGAAAGTGAGTTTTTTTTATATATGCTAAAATTCTCTTTTTCTTTTCTATTTTTGTTTACGATCTTCTTTCTTTTTTTTCTTTTGTAATGTTTGCTTTTTTATGCTTTTTTGTGTAAAACTCAATAAAATATTATACAAAAAAATAAATAAATAAGAGTGAGGGGAATAAAAAGTCATGGCTCCATGGTATAGAACAGGGGTCAGCAAACTTTTTCAGCAAGGGGCCAGTCCACTGTCCCTCAGACCTTGTGGGGGGCCGGACTATATTTTGGAGGGGGGGAAATGAACAAATTCCTATGCCCCACAAATAACCCAGAGATGCATTTTAAATAAAAGGACACATTTTACTTATGTAAAAACATGCTGACTCCCGGACTGTCTGCGGGCCGGATTTAGAAGGCGATTAGGCTGCATCAGGCCCACGGGCCTTAGTTTGCCTACCCATGGTATAGCACATGTTTTCCCCAGGATAGGTCCAAGTAGGGTTGCCTGGAGATTCACTGCCATCTACTGAGTAAAATGGATGGAAATTGACTCTAGATTCAGCTAGATTGGTAAAGAAAAAGTGTTATATAACCCTGTGACACCAGATGGCACTGTGGAGTCCCATCTTTCCCTACCAGATTCCCCTGTATGAGTTTGCAACACATTTAACTGAATCGCTTCTTTGACATGTCTAGATCCAGCCTCAGTATAAGACAACTTCCTCTGTTTCTAGAGTAAATGTGGAATTATTTAATATCAGCCCAACCAAGGTATACCCAGGAGCGTAGGTTTTTACCGTACAGTGTTTATTTTGTGACAAATGAAGTAACAGTACTGTCAAGAACAGAGTGGCTCAGTTGATCCTGGTGTGATATTGCCGTATGTGAAGCTAATAATCTCACCAAGTATTGGGAAATGAATTAAAAGTTGTCTGATTTATCCATGAAAAATGGTGCTGTGTTGTTGTTTTTGTGCAGTGTTTCCCCTAAGTTTTCCTTTCCCCAGTGCTATTTTCAGGTGGAAAATACAGTCATGTTGGAATTCTGGTAATCCCCCTTTATTCACTTGAATATATCTGAGATTATTGGCACAATACACTTGGACTCCCCTCTCACCTGTTGGACTTTGATGGCAAGGTAATCAGGGGTCAGCAAACTTTTTCACTGTCCCTCAGACCTTGTGGTGGGCCAGACTATATTTTGAAGAGGAAAAAAACAAATTCCTGTGCCCCACAAATAACCCAGAAATGCATTTTAAATAAAAGCACACATTCTACTCATGTAAAAACACGCTGATTCCTGGACCGTCCGTGGGCCAGATTTAGAAAGTGATTGGGCCGCATCAGGCCCACGGGCCTTAGTTTGCCTACCCATGTAATATATGAAGCAAGGTAATGCATCATTGTTAGAAAAGACTCATTATCTGAACAGAAACCCATAACTGGGGGATTTCTTTGAGCCTCGAATAAGTGACTGGCTCCAGATTTCAAGGTAGTAGAAAGTTGGATTTTTAAATTTTATTTTACTATCTCTTCAGTGCATAGGATGGCCTTAAAGTTCCAAGGTCTGTGTATTCATGGAGCTTCTAGTTGACCTGTGAGGCTTTTATTGGCTTGTAAGTAGGGTGTGGGTCTATCCCAAAGAAACCAGAGTCATGAACGGCAGCTCTGTAGGCAGTTGACTTCTGCCTTCTGGTTCCAGATGCTTCCATGTCTTCTCCTTGGTACATAAAAAACAACAACACATGCATGTTTACAAAGCAAATGTTTAGAACATGAAGAGCTGCATAGACTGTCTTCCTAGCTGCTACAAAAGAACTAGTGGAGAAGAAGAAGCTGCCTTTAGGCCTGGGAGTCAATAGGGGAGCAATTGGCAATAAGAAAGAAGCCTTTTCCTATTCATTGTGTTTCCTTAAGAGTCTCGGCTGTGCACTTGCCACAGGGAAGAGAAGTACTGTGTGAGTGATGGCAAATGGGAATGGAGGGGTGGGGTTGCTGAATGCTTTAGAAAGCCAGGAGTTGATGGGGCAAATCAAAATATCTTTGAAAGCTGTCAGATAGAAATACCTCTGCTGGGAGCAAACAGGGTCATTTTGCCAAAGTCCTTTCAGGGAAAAAACGCATGAGATTTTAATGGTGCTGTGATGCAGCAACAGTCCAAATGAAAAGCTATACGCTGTGATTTGTTGTAAAAATCATAGCCCTAGAACACGCTGCTGGCAATGTTACTATTGCACCTCCCTACCCAAAAGTGGGACGTGGGTGGCGCTGTGGGTTAAACCACAGAGCCTAGGACTTGCCGATCAGAAGGTCGGCGATTCGAATCCCCGCGACGGGGTGAGCTCCCATTGCTCGGTCCCTGCTCCTGCCAACCTAGCAGTTTAAAAGCACATCAAAGTACAAGTAGATAAATAGGTACCACTCCGGCGGGAAGTAAATGGCGTTTCCATGCACTGCTCTGGTTCGCCAGAAGTGGCTTAGTCATGCTGGCCACATGACCCAGAAGCTGTATGCCAGCTTCCTCGGCCAATAAAGCGAGATGAGCGCCCCAACCCCAGAGTTGGTCATGACTGGACCTAATGGTCAGGGGTCCTTTTACCTTTACCCAAAAGTGGTTGGAGTCTCAAAGAAGACATATAAAGCTGGGTGTTGTGCATTATTATTTCCTCCACCTCTAACATCTCTCACACCCAAAACAAACACACAGATAAGGAAAGGGGACCTTGAATCTGTGACTTTCTGCCTCTTCCCTCCCTCACCTTCAGGATGTACAAGAAGAGGGATAGTCAGCTGCAGCTGCATGGGAGGGATGGGGACGTGACGAGGATTGCTTGAGGGCCGATGTGACTCCTGTTCTGTGCACTTGGATCTTCCCTGGATGGGATTTCAGGGGTCAGATTCTCACACACACCCTGGCCCCAGGTTCTCCTACATTTCCATGCTGTGCATCTATCTATCTATCTATCTATCTATCTATCTATCTATCTATCTATCTATCTGGGACTCACCTGAGCTTGTGTATTTGATTTGTTTAGTAAATAAATGTATTAATTGCATTAATTGTGTATTTAATCATATTTATTTAATTAAATATATTAACTTTGTATTAAATAATATTAACTATATTGCAAACAATTTAGTCAATGATATAGAAATTCAGCGTGTGGCCTGTGGGTTCTGTGTTGAAGTACTCTTGCAGTCCACTTAGCCTGAGAGGCTGGACCACCCTGTCCTGGGCTATCCATTGTCTATGGTCAGGCCTTAAGGGGTCTTGTCTCAGAATAATTCACAATGAGGGCCCTAGTCACAGAACCAGATCTGGAAGGGATCCCAGCGGATCAGCCAGGCCATGTATTTCATAGACAATGTCAGAAACACAACTAATTGTTACCTCAGCAAGATTTGCTTTTAGCATACGCCAGCGAGCACACACATTTAAAAACAAACACGCCTTCTAATTAGTGATTGTCACAGGATACTGGTGTTACTCCTTGCCGTATGTTTGGCAGTCATAAAACTAAATTGGTGCAATCCAGCGTTTATTTCAGTTGGTGCCACGACCATTGTGAAGATCTGTAAGTATGTAACATACTAATGGCATTGGACTCTTCTTAGATCTGGACTTTATTTTGCTTTTGCTTTTACAGAGAAGTCCATCAACCTGCTCATGGAGTTACAATGAGAATAACCCCTTGGTGTTGAGAGACTCAGTCCAGAATAATCAAGGCTGCAATCCCATGCAAATGAATGTAATGCTCAAAGGCCCTTAATGTGATCTTGCAAATGGCACTTGCTGACTCCTCCACCCCAATTATAGCCCCTTCCACCCCCTGCAGGCCTTTTATAGGGCTGTTACAAAAAGTAATGGAACTGTTCCCTGTTGTAATCTGTTTGTTGCACCACATGCCTAGGTTCAGGCTGCAAAAGTAGTGTGAGATACTTTTGCACACTGAAGCTAGCAATATTTATGAGTTGGTGTTTTAGTGCTCTATTGGTAGTGCTGAAAGCATCCCAGTCCTACAGGCTGCACTCTCTGTTCAGGTCATACAGTGGCCCCATTCTGTCTGTTGAAGTTCCTCTTCTGTAAGTTGAACTCTTCACTAGTCAGCTGTGACTTAATTCACTTTATGTAACCAATTATTTCAGTTACTGCTTTGAAAGGCCAGGGCGTTCTGAGTCTCAGCTACTTCAGGAACTTGCGCTGGAGAGGAAAGGAAGAGACAAGGAAATAACAAATGAAGCAATGGAGGCTGAATTTAAACTATGGTGGTCAGAGAGAATCATAGAATTGTCGAGTCAAAAGGGACCCCAACCTCTAGTCCAACCCCTGCAATGCAGGAATCTCAACTAAAGCACCCATGACAGATGACCATTCAACCTCTGCTTAAAAACATCCAGTGAAGGAGAGTCCACAACCTACCGAGGGACATTGGAGGTATACCTGACCTTTTCTAGGTCCTCAAATGGCTCTGCTTTTGGTAAAGGTAAAGGGACTCCTGACAGTTAAGTCTGAACAACTCTGGGGTTGCGGTGCTCATCTCGCTTTACAGGCTGAGGGAGCCGGCGTTTGTCCACTCCACAGACAGTTTTTCCAGGTCATAGTTGCCATCAATAATAAATATTTACCAGGTTTTTACCTTGACATTATTACACTGCATTACATTTTGTTGAAGTAGCCCCCCTTGACTTCAGTGGGGGCTTACTTCTATGAATCATCATAGCCATCAGCTATTGTAGTATACACATCTGCCTTTAGTAAGCTTGGGCAGTGTTAAGTAGTGTCTACTTGCACCATGGTGCGGTGACCTGATTCAAAGTGAAAATGAAAGTTGCTGCAATTTATTTATTTATTTTTTAAAACCCTACACAATGCCCAGCATTCATGTCTGTGAGCTGAAAATCCCCCCCCCCCCAATTCTTGCTTTCGGATTTTTATTAAATATTTTCTTGTTTTACAGAAGTAAGTGTAATGTCTCTCGTATTTTTTCCATGTAACATTTTTACAAATCTGTTTCCTTTGTTGAGACATTAGGGGGAGGGGGGAAAAGGGGGTGGAGGGAGGGAAGATGGGTGGGGGTGGGGACAGGTGGTGATGTTTCTATTTTGCTTAATGTATGTAGGGTTTGGTGTCAGCGTTGCTTGTCTGAAAAGTCCCTTCTGATGAACTACCAGTAAACTCAAGAAGCTGCAAATTTTTGGAGAATCTTTAAGCTGCTCCCTGAAGTTTCCAACCATTCATTCAGCCTGGGTGGAAGGGACTTCAAAAAGTCTGCTAGAATTGAGTGGCAACAGAGCCAGAAGCCAATTTCTGCTTCTCTTTGTGTGGACGTCCTACCAGATGTTACCATGTTTACTCTTAAGAATGTGGTGGCGATGATATTGAAACATCACTTTAAAAGCTGCATGCAAAGAATTTGCATTTCTTTCAGAGATTTGTTTTCTGCTCTCATTAATAGTTTAAAATGTATCTCTCTTGATTTTCACAAGGAAGAATGTGCCAGGCTCATTATCAGTCAGAGAGCAGAAAGACTGTGCTGTTCCTCTCACTTTTCTAAATTGGGACTCCTCTTTTATTCAGCCCAGGGTTCCAAGCCTGGTAAAGGACAGAGAAGAGCTCTTGGAGGCGACTGGCTCCATGTTTGTCACTAGACAGACTGGTGACGTGGCCTTTGGTAAGGGGACTGGAATTTTCTAAAATAGACTGTGCTGGCTACATCATAAAAACGTGTGTCAGTAGAATTTGTGAGGAATAAAGTTACAAGTCAGAATGGATGTAAGTCAGATTTTTAAAACTGGCCTTATCATTTTTTTGTTTCTGGACAAAAAATTATATAAATATATTTGTCTCCCTCCAATATTTCTCTGATGAAAATAGAGAGGAAAAGCGAGACATTCCAGGATCATATAAAAAACCAGGCCAGACTCTATAAATCTGGGACTATCCCTGGCGGGTCTGCTGTACAGGGCTCTTAGCTTCCTTGCAAACCAGAGGTTCCCAAGTCCTAAAACTGTCATGGAGACTGGAATATATTCTTGATGGTGCACATCCACCAAAAGCAACTTCAGTTAGCATAGAAAGGAAGACATTCCTGAAACAGTAATGCAGACAGGTACAGAATTTGAATAGGCACATCCATCTAAGGCACAATTTCAATCGGCATGGAAATGGAGGGACTTTAATCCTGGCACTACCAACATGGGGCCTGTGGGTGCCAGGATACCCTGAGGGCTCTGCTTTTCTCTGCAGCATAGTTCCCAGAACATCCAACTAAAATGGCCTTTCTGTGCTGCTCCTCCAGCTGCTTGCAGTTCTTTGTTATGTCCTTGCTGCAAATGCCCACTTACATTCTGACTGGAAGACAGCAGGCCTTGGGGTCGGTTGGATTAAGAGAGATGGTCTGGCAATTACAAGATGGCAGTGATCCATCCTGGCACCTCACCACCTTGCTGGAGGGGCTATACCATACCCAGTACATATCTCCACATGGGATAGAAATGTACAAAAATCCAGCTTTCTGGAATTAGATAATCCAATAAATGAATAAAACAACAAAACAACAATTAGAAGACAATTGCTGCTATTTAGCCCACTTGTTACAGCATTGCCAACACATCTCAATGCACACAGCCAAACTATACAAAGTTGTTCTTGCCCCTGTGCACCTTTTCCTTACCTATCGTTTGACACAATTGCGTGTCATTAGATATGATGGTATTAGATATAATTTTATCTGAAATCAGATTTCATATTTGTTTTTAGGTGCATTCCTTTCTTATAATTTAAAGAAGATGATATATTCACAATTTATTATTTGTTTGCATTGGGACCTAATACTTTTTTGGCCATTCAGGTGTATCCCACTCCACACTTTTGACATTGTTGTAACAAATCCCACCCCCAACCCCGCAACCCTGTTGGAATGATCATTTTTAGCAGAATGCTTTTCAGTTCATAAGAGAATGTGGAATCTCTGGGGAAGTTCCTTCAGTGTATTGTGTGTGTGCGCGTGTTCGTGTGTGTGTGTGTGTGTGTGTGTGTGTGTGTGTGTGTGTTAAAAGCACTCATTTATCCATGCACTGCTGTCTGTCATACTTAATGGGTCTCATCTGTGGCCTGGAGCTCAGCTCTCTGTTTATCTCTTGTTCTCTAGAATCCTGTATTGATTCCATGCATAGATTCTCCTCCGTTGCTATTCTGTCCTCAGTTTTTAGCTGTGAAGGAAACATTAGCTGGGAAAACCAAACCCAAAAGGTCATCATCACCTTGCTACTGTTTCCAGCCATCTAGCTCTCTGAACTCTTTTTCCATGTTAAATCAATACCTTAGTATATTTAGTCCTATAACAACATTTAAGGACCTTAAGTATATTTCCAATGTTTTCTTCCCACCTGACAGCTACCCAACCATTGATCTTCTGCTGTAAGCTACAAATAAAATTTGACATGGACTTTACACAGGTTTGTGAGCATCACATATTCTCTGTTCTGTGTGTAAATCCCACTATCTTCCATTCACACCAATGAGCATGACACAGGTGCTGTGGGCAGGGTCATTTGAAGTTCTGTACCCAGTTCAGTGTATGCCTTCTGGTGGTGCCTTTTCATGACCTGAGCAGAATGCAACCTTTTAACTGGCCAAAAGAACCTCTCTCTTTTTTAGCATAAAGAACATAAAAGTGAAGTGTACCTGATGTAACAGGCAGGTAAGTTGCATCTTACCTGGTGATATCAGATGCAGATATAGGTTTGTGGTCAAAGTTCCTTCTTGCTGCCTTCCTGTGTAAAGAGGCAACAGAGAATCTCTGGAGCAAAGCTTCTCTTCACTCCATCTGAAGATCCGAAACACAAAACTCAGCTGAATGGGGCTTTGTCAGTAAAACTATCTCAATGCCATGCCTGGAAGTAGGAATAGGCATTGGGTTTCAGATTAAGGACAGGGTAAGTCCATGGTAAATCCCAAGGACACCCAATAATAGCAATATGCACTTAGAAATTGAGGCATAAGGATACATACACTTTTTATTATTTTACATGTTGGGTTCTTAACTGTGGCACGGGTGTGGATGTTAACAAACATGTATAAAGTTTGTTGGTTGGTTTAATTTGTATACTGCCCTATAGATCTCAGAGTGGTTCACAAATATAAAAAAGACAAAATACATGATAAAAACAAACAAATAATTCCACAACACATTTAAAAGGTCATCAGATGTCAACCAGCCAAAACACTGTCCCATATGTGTACCTCTTGTACAACATAAAAATATAGGTCTCAGAATGGCAGAGCTTTCGGATGTGCTCCTATGCAGTCAAGGGAGAGGATCGGTCACCTAGGGGTAGTATGTGGGGTGCCAACCATGGACTTGTGATCAAAATGGGCTGCTCAGCACCAGGACACTGACTGCTCCTGTAGGCTGAGGACAGTGAACCACTTGCACCCATATATTCCTATTGATCAGACAGTTCCATAAAGTACCATTACAAATTCATATACAGATGTCACCTCTATGCCAAGAGCTTTGTTGCTTAAATCCTTACAAGCACCGAGTGGAGCTCTCTGATGCCAATGCCTTGTCAAATCAGGTTTTTGCTTGTTTACTTGTTTTAGTTTTGGTACAGTTCCTTTTCGTTTCAGGTGTTTGTGTTTTGTTTTTACCCTGCTTAATATTTAACTGCCAATAAGTGACATTTCTACGTTTTATGATAGCAAATTCAAACTACGGTATCCTGTCTGATGGGAGTGCTAGAAAATATACTGCGTAGACTGACATCCCCACTTAAGGCAGGATCCTGAATGTGTACTTTGTCAAAGTCGTACAGGGAAGGAATCCCACTGGGGTGCCTGTTTTATGGATTGAAAGAGATGCTGGGAATTCGAGTCTGCAAGGCCAGCAGCTTTCAGCGGTATTGCATTTTACCCAGCTAAGCCAAAAACAAAACAGCCTAGTATCAGGTTCTTACCAGAAAACAGCTTCTTTCTTGCGTGTTCAAAGGCAAAGAATATATATGTGCATGTGGCGCTAACAGTATTATAAAAATAATCATTTACACACGTGTTATGGGTGTTTGTGCTGCTCTGAATTTGATTTAGAATTAATGCAAGATAATTGGATTCCAATAGAGAATTGCAAGGGAGGGGGGAGTGTTTAACAAGAACTGTGCGAATATATTTGGAAGTGAGGGATAAACTGTTGGGTTACCATAGCAACAATACCAAAGAGCACAGTTAAGCCTTAACAGTGAGGCATCAGGCTTTAGAAGAGCTGAGTACAAAGGCTGGTTTTTTGTTTCGTTTGGGGGTTGGACTTTTATGCTACAAAGGCTACAATCCCAAGCATAGTTACCTGAGAGTAAATCCCACTGGAATAAAACAGAGATGTACTCCTGAATAAACGTGGTTAGGATAAGGGTGTGTGGCCACAGCGTGTGTTTTAATCAAAAGAGAGGAAAATCTTCATGTTTGAAGGAAAACAGTTAAGGACATGAATTATAGAGAACTCACTAAGTCATATTTGGGGGTTAGGCGTGGAAAGAGTGTGTAAGGCCATCTGCTCATTCTTACTATCTTGCCAGAATATTTGAAAGCAGCTCAGGCCAGCTGCTCCCTGGGTCCTGTAGTACCCCGAGGGAGAATAAAATGAGACAGGTTTCCAGTTGTGTGGGGCAGAGAATCAGGATTTTGTATTGGTGCCCTCCTGGTTCATCCCCTTTCTTCCCCTCCCCACCCACCCACCAACCAACCAACCAACCAACCCCATAATGGCAACATCGGCTTTCTCTTCCTTCTGAGCAAAATACTTTCATTTGCTGTTGCTTGAAGATGTCTCACACCTCTGCTGGGAATAATACAGGCACGAATTTGTGAGAAAACAGCGTGGTGCAAACCATCATTTGCTGGATGTGAATAATGAACACGCTGCTTTTGACCAACCCCAAATCTGCCTTAAATAATATATAATCCTTCTGCACCATGGCTAGATCATAAATATCCAGCTAACGACTTGCAGCTAAAGCTGTGATTAATTGAATAATTGAATAAGTGAAATGCAGTCTCCTACTTTACACTCAACACTTATGTCTCCTCTTGGCTCTATAATTCAGACTATCCCAGTTTTCAAAGCTCCCTTTGCATGCAAACTGCACCTGCTCTTTCTAACTAAATCTTGTGGGCGCCTATTGAACAACGTGCTTCTCTTTTTCAAGGCCTCTGCTTCTTCTACCTCTGCTATTCCACTTCAGACCTTTTCACCCTGCCATCAGAGAAGTTATATTCCGTAACTCCTCAGCAGCAACAGAAGCCAATCCTAACACACAGCATGGGGCAAACATCTCTCTCTGCTCCTGAGTCCCAAAACCCAATCATACACATCAGGAGCATAGGGGCTGCAGAAGAAACCCCAGCTGGGATTCTGCCAATGTAGTGGAACTTCTACGGAATCCTGTATCCCTTCACCCCACAGATATAGATTTAGGGGTGTAAGAAGGCATCAGTTTCCATTCTGCCCCATATTCTTTGCAAGCACCCTGTTTCATTTCACCTGCAGTTTGGCTTCTGACAAAGACAATATTATTTGTCTATCCGTCCGCTCGGATGAAAAGTTATGTAGTCAGTTATATTATACAACACCATGCATTTCAATACAAAAGAAACACAATGTAAATTGGAAAAAAGGAACAACATAAACATAAACCATATTGTTGCACGCCACCTCAGTCTCTCAGTGAGAGCCAGTGTGGTGTAGTGGTTAAGAGCAGTGGACTCGCTATCTGGTGAACCGGGTTCAATTCCCTGCTCCTCCACATGCAGCTGCTGGGTGACCTTGGGCTAGTCACACTTCTCTGAAGTCTCTGAAGTCTCTCAGCCCCACTCACCTCACAGAGTGTTTGTTGTGGGGGAGGAAGAGAAAGGAGATTGTTAGCCGCTTTGAGACTCCTTAAGGGGAGTGAAAGGTGGGATATCAAGTCCAAACTCTCCTTTTCCGTCTTCTTCTCCAAGCTGTGTGATATTCCAGACACTTACCCAGGGTTCATGTTTCTTTTTGGAAATGAGGCCCAGTGGAGACTGTGGGGCCTTTATGATATATGGTTTATTCACGCATATATGCAACCCGAACCTAAGATGGAAGGGCTCACAGGAGGGTCTTGCTTCTCCCATAGACACAGCCTTGGATTACAGCAAAAATCAATCATGTCTCTCTCACTGTCTTCTGCCTGCAGCCTGCTTCTATCTCCTTGCTCTCTCTTACAGCTCTACGCTTGATTTTGTCCTAACTACCAGCCAGTTCAGAAGGGAGGGCCCACTCATTTGATTTATGGCACAAAGCCACTTCCTTTGTTACCTTAACGACCCATAGTGAGGGGGCCATTCCCTCACCAAGAAGCTGCTCTGACTCTTCCAGTAATTTAATCCTTGCTAGATCCAGGAATTAGAAGGGGACTTAGGCATACAGCCTAGTCTCCGTCCCCCCGCTCCCCAACAATATCATTTGCGGAGATGAAAATAACAACAGCAGGAAATATCAATATATAGATTTTTGGCTGGATTGATTACCATTTTGGTTATGGGACAAATAAGTGAACATCAGGAATTTCTGTTCCCATCTCCATGTTCATCAGAATTCTCTGACATCCCTAATAGGGTTACGTCCTAAATGTCTCACTTTCTCCTGCTAGCTGGAAATAGCCACTTAACCTTTGCTCTGTTTTCCCTCCTAATAGGAAGCCTTACTTTCTCCTTTGAGCCAGACCTACTGCTCAGTTAATAACCTCCTGCACTATTAAAAGCTCCTCCCACCCCCACCCCCGCCATGAAGTATTATTTCTTCGCACACACTGCCCAATACACTTGGCTGCCCAAAATAGTGATGGAGATGCGTGTGTGGAATGGTGTGTGTGCTTTCTAGGTATCACGTCAATGGAGGACGCGGAAGGTAGGAGGCTACAACCCCATTCACCCACCCCACCCTCTGCATATCCAGGGAAAGCTTCTCTTGAAGCATGAACTGCTTCCAGAAGCCATGATGAAGCCAGAGACCACAGGACAAAGCCCCCTCCCTGATGGCCAGAGTTTAGCCTCTTGAGTATCTCCCACGTGCTGGCTGTGTTATCTGCCAGAGGCAAATCCTTAAACTCAGGATCAAGAGATAAACTCTTTGTAATTAAACTGCTGCATTAGGCAATATTTTCCATATCTTTGCTGCACGGCTTGGGTATCGCGGGTTTCCAGACTTCCGCCCACCCATTCCCAGTAACCCGCCAGTAAAGTCTGCTACCGTGAGATTTTCAGAAAGGGTTACATTATTAACCCTTTCAGAAATTGCCACGATCTCTTCTATTAACAGTCTGGAGGATACTGTAGCCTAAGTGGGGCATTTCGATTGTGAGTGCATGGAACCATATGGCACAGACATTTACGCTGTGTGAAGAAGACATAGGAGCATCAGCACCCAGCAGTATTTTTGTGTGACATCCAAATATAGCTGATGCATGCAGTTAACGTTTGGAAAAGCGGTTCTTTCCCTCTTTTCAGAGGCTATGCGCTGCTAAATGAATGTAATTGGAGTGAAATGGAGCAAAAGGGATCAGGATTGAGGCTAACCCAGGATTTTTTTGAAACTTTCATTTGTTTTGTTTTTTAAATGTATTTTTATTAAAGATTTTCTTGGTTTACAAAAGTATGTGCAATCTCTCTCTCTCTCTCTTTCTCCAAGTAACATTTTTAACAGATCAGTTTCATTTGTTGAGACATTAGGAAGAAAAGAGGGAAAGAGGTGGAGGGAGGGAAAGGTGAGTGGGGGTGGGGTGGCAATGTTTCTATTTTACTTAATATATGTGGGGTTTTGTGCCAGCATCGCTTCTACAGGTTCTCTGATATTCACTTGTGTTCCTTTGGCGGTGAGAGAGTGAAACTTTCATTTGTCATGTTTCTGTTGGTCTTCCAGCCCATCTCCCTTCAACCACATCAACTAATTGAGCCCTCCGCTGCTCCCCTGAAAGAACATTCCCTGGAAATTCAGGTTCTGGCCAGTGGCATAGGAAGGGAGGTGTGGTGGATGTGGTTTGTCCCAGGTGTAATCACTGAGGGGGGTGACAAAATGGCAAAAATATGTGTTTTCAAAATTTATATATTTTTAATTGGGCTCACTACACTTTTTATTTAAAAAAAATAACTCCCGCTCCCCCCTTCCATGCCACTGGTAGCAAGTGAGGTGGGGGGCACACGTCTCTCCTGAGGGGGAGGCAGCGGGCGGATTGGCTGCAAGCTCCACGCTGCTTTTTCGAGGAGCTGAGGGGGAGGTTGCGAAGAGACTCCATGCAGTGTGCCCTGCCTTGGCTTGCTCTGCCCCCAGCTGCAGGGCTCGTGCACTGCCCCAGGCACCTGAATGGCTAGCTATGCCACTGATTCTGGCCTCTGTCTATTTAGCTCAGTGTCCCAGTCTGTAGGCAACTTTCTTCCCCAGTGTACTGCACATTTACAGGCTTCTATGGGAAGCACTTCTATGGTCATAATGAATTTCTGGCGAACGTGGACATTGCGGTTTCAATCCCAAGCCAGATTCTCTCCCCACCCCAACCCTGTACCTCCATCCTCCTTCTTTGTTTAGTGTGGTGTAGTGGTTAAGAGCAGTAGATTCGCAATCTGGTGAACTGGGTTCGCGTCCCCGCTCCTCCACATGCAGCTGCTGGGTGACCTTGGGCCAGTCACACTTCTCAGAAGTCTCTCTGCCCCACTCACCTCACAGAGTGTTTGTTGTGGGGGAGGAAGGGAAAGGAGAATGTTAGCCGCTTTGAGACTCCTTCGGGTAGTGATAAAGTGGGATATCAAAAAAGAAGAAAGAAGAAGAAACATCCATGCTGACGAAGCTTCGGATGGACTGAAAAGTTAGCTTGCTAATTCACGACATTTTGATTGGTACATTTGATACATTTGGTATGTTTGGTACAGGATCATTGGAAATATAAGTGGCAAATTAACTTTTAGCTATGCTTGCTAATTTAACCTTCCCATTTCTCTGATTAGCTTATTTGGCTAGTTTCCTTTCTGAGAAAAGCTTATTTATTTTGCACGCAGAAAATTGACAAATAGCACCCCAGGAGATAACATCATTATCCCTGCTGTGATATATGTGGCAGTACTTCTATGGAAAGTACCAAAGCCAGTTAGATTAGCAATTCATGGGGGGGAAACCTGAAGACCTAAGTGATTTTGAACATGATTTTGCATGCGTACACTAACAAAAATTTGGGTGGAAGGTGGCCATTTCTAACCAGCTTCTTACTGTCCCAGCCTCTGTTAAGCTGCTATCCTGGTAACCAGGATGATCATTACAGCAATTTAGGGTTCACTACACTTCCATTAATCCCATGCCTAGAAAAAGCAGATCTGAGCAGTTCCCCTCTTGCCTCACTTTTTCCCCAGTGAAAACCTGCTCTTTGGCTTTAAATCAGAGCAAACTGCAATCCACAGAGCTAAAGAGTGGTTTCTCCCAGGGGAAAGCTGCAAGACAGGAGGAAGTGTGGATAAGGGCACTTCCAGATGTTGCTATTTTGCGGGTGAGATTCAATTACATACTAGCAAATTTCGCTTACACAGTTACACAAACTTGCTCTCCCCACCCTGGACGTTTAATTTACGGCCTGAAACATGACTGGAAAGTGTGGCATAACAATTGTTTGGCGTGATGTTGCTCACGCCTCCCTGCAAACTTTGTGCTAGCAAATCTGGATGGACGCTTGATAAACAAGTCATCCGCAAGTGATCCAAGTAAAAAAAAATGGAGTGCCGCTTGCAATTTTAACAAAACAGCCTTTAAAAGTTCGGATTGGTGCCGTAAGTTGTTGCAGTTTCTTCAAATGCAGAGCAGCATGTGGGTTTTGAGTCGTGTCATTGACAGGGTATAAATTTGCTGATAAATCAATTATTAATAAATTGTGACCCGCAAGGGAGGCATCCGAGTGGAGCATCCAGATTCTCCCCTTCTCTCCATTTCACCATCTGCTTTGTGCAGTTGTGCCTGGCCAATGAATGCTGAAGGTTTTTGCAGTGCTGAGCCTTGCATCTTTCTCTTATCTGCATCCACAGGGCATCCTTTAGTATTTGTATTCATAAAGGTTGACCACTGCTACTTACTGCTGTGGCGGAGGATAAATGCACAGGGCAAAATCCCTGAAGAAAAATGCTCATGTAGTAGGTAGAAGAACAGGCACACTAATTAGTAGCAAGTCTATACAATGATACGAAGAACGTGAGACAGAAAGGCCTTAACAACATCTCGTCACAGGGAGAGCCTAATTGATTTTTGTCTCGGTGAAATGCACCTTCCTGTATGCAGAATGAAGCTGTCATTATCTCTGTGTCAATATCCTAAATCGATCTTCCAAGGGCCAAACTGTGTGGCTCACATATCTGCAGGTATCTTTTCTCTAGCAATTCCTTTCATTTTGAAGCAAAACTGGCTGCAAGTTTCAGCAGAGGGCTGGCTGGGGTGCTGGTGGTGATTACCCTCCCATGCACACAACCTACTTTTCACTCTGCAGGGAAAGATACAGGCACTTATCTCTCTTCCCACTGTGCTTTCCCCCCAGAGGAAAAGCAATTGGGGAGCAATCTTGAGTAGGAAAATATCCCAAGGGGGGGGGGGCGGGGAACAGGAGACAAACCACTGCTCTCCTTCCTGCTGATCCTCCACTCAAGACTGCAGCCTCCTCCTCCTCCTCCTCCTGCTGCTGCTGCTTTAAATTTAAGTCAGAGAAGATGTCATGTGCTGCCTATAGTGTGCAGTTTGACCTCAGGTGTGCCACTAAGACTGCATCAGTGGCACAGAAGAGCAGGGACAGGCAAGGATGTAGCACTGCCACTTATTTCACAGCAGAGATTATCTATTTGCCAATTATCTGCATGCAAAATAAATATTATTGTTGTTTTTTATTATTGAATTGATATACCGCTCTATACCCGCAGGTCTCAAGGCAGTTCTCAGAATAAAATCAAAATATAAAACCATACAATACATGATCAAAATAAAACAACAACCCAATAGCCAGCCCCACCCCAAACCCCCCACTCCACATTTTAAAAAGGTGATTTTAAAGCTTTTCTCAGAGAGAAACTCACCAATGGGAGAAACGGGAAGGATAAACTGGCAAGCATAGCTAAGAGTTGATTTGCCATTTCCAAAGACCCTGTATCATGACCAATCCAAATGTCATGAATTAGCAAGCTAACTTTCGAGTCCATCCGAATGCTTCATCAGCATGGATTTTAAACAAAGCAGAAGGATGGAGGTGCAGAGTTGAAGTGGGGAGAGAAGCTGGCTTGGTATTAAAGCCGCAATGTCTATTTTTGCCAGAAATTCATTTCTTTTGTGTAGTCTTAGAACGCAATGTGGATTGTCATGTAAAGTGCCTGGACTTTAATATTTATCACTACACATATAAGTTTTTTTGCTTCTCCTATTTGTCCTTAACCATATCCTATAGCCAAGAAATAAATAAAATATGTTTGTATTCATTTACAAGTTTACACATTCTGTTACTCCCAGGTTTTATATTGTTATTATCATAGACTTGTATAACTGTAGAGCGGAAAGGGACCCCCAGGAGTCATCTGGTCTGACCCCCTGCAATCCAGGAAACCACAGCTAAAGAATCCCTGGCAGATCATGGCCACCAGATCATGGGAGTAACCTCTTAATGATACAGGTTAGATTATGCATAGCCAATGGGGTGTCCTCCAGAGGCTGTAGTCTACAACTCCCACAATTGCTAAGCACTGGCCATGCTGGCTGAAACCAACAGAAGTTAGGAGTCTAAAACATCTGAAGGACATCAGGTTA
Organism: Podarcis erhardii; assembly: GCF_964252035.2. Taxonomy (NCBI): domain Eukaryota; kingdom Metazoa; phylum Chordata; class Lepidosauria; order Squamata; family Lacertidae; genus Podarcis; species Podarcis erhardii. The sequence continues at coordinate 48,203,526 of NC_138497.1, read as the reverse complement.
GCTACCAATGTGCTACTAGGCTGACAGGTACCTGAAACAGGGCTTTTTGGGTGGTTGCCTCAAACCTATGTAGCTCTCTCCTCCCCCAAATGTGTGGCTGCATCATTATCAGGTTGTGCTTTTTTTTTTTAAAAAAAAAAAAGAAAACTCTGAAGACCGTTCTTTTTCAATCTCATTTTATTAACTGCTGTGCTTGGATTAATTTGTACTGTTCCATTTTTAACTGGATGCTTTTATATATCATGATATTTTATTCTGGAATTTTGTACACCACCTTGTGAGGGCCATTATGCCTCGAAAGGTGCTCTGAAATATTTTAATAAATAAGCAAATTAATTTTTTTTAAAAAAACCTACCTGGCATATATGCTCATGGTGTTGTATAGTTTATGTAAAAACAGAACTGTAAAGCCAGTCCTGATGCGTCGCCAACATTTAGCAATTCTGTTCTGTTTGGGGACATTACCATTCCTATATTAGCCCCTTCCAATACTGCAGAAGATCTCGCTTGCTAAGTTAAGTTGTTACCATATTAATAACCAACCAAATAATGAACATTACAACTTATTTCTGCATAGTGCAATTTTCAGGGGGACAATCGTGCTTCCTTAAGAGACTCGTTCTACGATACTCAGAGAGAGGAATTTAGTGTTGCACTATTACGATGGTTCTGCGGGTGCAAGAATTTCTGCTTGCCAGGTGAAACAATTTCCCTTTTCCTCCCCCTGCTCCCCGTTCTTGGGGTTCTCCTGACCCCCCAGCCCACAGTGCTAATTTGGAGGGAGATGGAGGGGGGGAGTTCCATTCTGCTAGTGGGACTCATTCTGCTGCTAACACAACTGTTTAGTTCAAAGTTGTAGAAATGTCTTAGAATCAGAGACTTGGAAGGGACCCTGAGGATCATCTAGTCCAGGCGTGGCCAAACTTGGCCCTCCAGCTGTTTTAGGACTACAACCCTCATCATCCTTAGCTAACAGGGCCAGTGGTCAGGGGTGATGGGAACTGTAGTCCCAAAACAGCTGGAGGGCCAGGTTTGGCCACCACTGATCTAGTCCAGCCCCCTGCAATTCAGGAGCTGTCCCATAAGGAGATTGAACCTGCAACCTTGGCATAATCAGCACCACACTCTAACCAACTGAGCTATCCAGGCTGATATGATCCCATGCTGAGCAGATATTTTACAAAACTCATTTGGTTACAAGATATGTCTCCATACACCATTATTAGCCTCACTTGACAAACAACTGAAATAATTTGACTAGACCTTATTTCATACTGTGAAGGAATTAAATTACCATCCAATATGTAGGTGGTTCATAAGCTTTCGCCTGCAGCTAGTTCCACTTGTGTATACATTTAGCTGCTATTAATGTTTTAGATAAGTGGAGATTTTACTTTCACCATACAGCTCTCTGATCAGGCACGATACTTTCTTCTTATATTGGGCACATTGGTCTAAACGGGTTTTATCCAATAATCTAGGTATGGTACTACAGGAACATACGGTACCTGGAATGCAACAAGATAACCGAGTTTCAAGGTGGTTTTAAACACTTTTGGTGCAATTATTCCTACAGGTCAATATTTGCAACATTTGCCTGTTCTTTCTACTACGTTTCTTGTAAAAAGTGGGTGGCATCCATTGGTGTCTACCCATTGATGGAAGGCATTCAGCAGCAGAATGAGGGGGGCAAGCATTTTTTTGTGATTCCTACTACAGCTTCAGCTCTAGAGGAACCATGGGAGGCTGCATGAGTTGGGAGGAACTGCTGAAAATTGCCTCCCTTTCCTGTTCCACTGAGGATCCCTTCCTTCAGCAATGGACACAGCTGGATGCCACCCAATAACTCTCAGCAAAAAGTTAATGAAAGGAGCTTTAAAACACCTCCCATATGTTTATAGTTTTATTTGCACCAGAGTTTCTGCATATTGCTTAATGCCATAGATCAGGCCTAATCAGAATTTTACTTGCATTTTTTTTGTCTAGAAATGTCCATTACAAGCTCCAGTGTTTCCATTCCAAGAGCATGGATAAAGTGCACCATATGAGCCAAAACACTGTAAAATACACTCGTCTTTATATATTAAAGGGAGCGCAAGTCCCAGCATGCAAATGCTGCAGCCTGATCCAAAGCGAATGGCGTCCAAATTAAGTGTGAGGTGTATAAAAAAAGGAAGTAACTGCTTGTTTGGTAATTTCTTCAGAAGGAATTGAAATGGCCTGTGATATTCTGAGGAGCTTTTACTGCAGCACTAGGTTGTAGAAAATTTATTTGTCCCTGTTTTGAGCCTTGTAAACAACATTTTCTTCAGTGAAGGGTAAGATATACCTTTTCCTCTGCAGGAATGGCAGAAACAGGTGTCTGAACAAATGCAGTTTGAAAAAGTTCTGTGAAGTAGCTGCCAAAGTTTCTGTGCTCCCCTGAAACAATAAATAAGGTTTTAAAAAAAGGTTTTGCCACTTAACTGAAATAGAAAAAAGACTGTTTATTTCTTAACCAGGCTGGCCTGCAATTCCGCCTCAAAGGCCATCCTGTCAAAGGTACGTATGTTCATCTCTTCCCGGACTTTTTCCCGGACATGGAACGACGCCCGAGCAACAGACCGGGCGTTTTCCAAGACATTTTTTCTCTCCTTACAGATCTGTTCGCTCCGCTCCAGCTTCTTCTCAATGGACTGCAAGATCTCCCTGCGACGGATGTCTTCGTTCTCTTCCACCTTCCTCTTGTTCACTTTCTGCACCTTCTCCTTCTCCAGCCGGCTCTGGACCACCTTCTGGGCCTTCTGCTGCACCACTTCCTCGGCCACCTGAGCCGCATGCTGCAGCTTCCGCTCGGAAGCCCTGGCCAAGGCCTTCAAGTACTCCTTCTGCTCCCGGTCCCTCCTCTCCGCTGCCCTCTTGGCCCTCTGGATCTGCATCTCCTCCCGCTTGGCTCTCTCCCTCAGCTCCTGGTTCCTCTTCTCCACCAGCTGCTCATACTTCTCCTGGGCCTTGTTGAGGCTCCCTTCCACAGAAGCCCTCAGCACCGCCTTCTCCTCGGCCTCCTGCTTGGCCTTCTCCTTGAGGATGATCTCGTGCTTCCGCTTCTCGGCCTGGTTGAGCAGCCGCTTCTCCCTCTGCAGCAGCTGCTCCTTCTTCAGCTTCTTCTGGGCGGCCAAGGACAGCTTCTCTTGCAGCAGCTGGACCTCTCGCTCCATGGCCTCTTTCTTGACCTCCTCCTGAGCCTTCAGGTTGTGCTCTTGGTGGCGCTTCTTCTTCTTGTCATCCAGGAGGGCCTTCTCCTGCCTCTCCCGCCTCATCTTCTCCTGCGTCTCCAGGTGCTCCCGCCACTTCTCCTCCTGCTGCCAGCTCTGCTTCTGCTTCAGCAGGGTGGCAGCCTGCTCCTCCTGGCTCACCTTGCTGCGCCGCCTCTCCAGCCGCGACTCCCACAGCTGGTGGCACTGCAGCAAGGCCCTCTGCCTCTGCCTCTCCTCCCGCTCCCTCCTCTGCTCCGCCTGCCTCCGCTGGATGTCCCACTGCAGGTGGGCACAGTACCTCTGCTCCCTCAAGATGCTCTCCTCCTGCTGCTTGGCGATCATCAGCGCCGCGATCTTCCGGTCCCTCTCCGACACCTCCTTGAGGCCCTTCTTCCTCTTCACCTCCTTGACGATCCTCTCCACCTTCTTGGCCGTCTGGGGCGAATGGCTCAGGTCGCCCAAGCTGAAGCTGCGGCCTACTAGGGCTGTCATGGTTGCCACCGTCTTAGTCCTGGGCAGCTCCTTGGGCCACTTGTCCCGGAAACTGTCTCCGCTGTAGGAGGAGGAGGCCCCGGAGTCAGAGGAGGTTTTGGTGGAGTGGCCATCCCTCCTCTTCTGCAAGGAGTCCAAGGAGTGGCTCTTCTTGGTCCTGGCGCCCCTGGGAGCAGCAGCAGCAGCAGAAGCAGCAGGAGGAGGAGGAGGCGGCAAGCAGCCGGTCCTGGTCTGCCCTACTGGGGTGCAGCTGCCGCTGGTGCTTTTGAAGGCGATCCTGGGCGCCGGCGAGGAAGGCAGGCTGGCGGTGAGGAGCGGCGTGAAGAGCCTCCTCTTCTCCTCGCGGATAATCCTTTCCCTTTCCTCCCGGCACTGCTGCAGCTTCCTCTGCCGGTCCATCTCGTAGACCTCGTAGAGGCCGGCGGCCACGCGCATGGAGCGCCCGGGCGCCTCTTTGACCAGCTCGCCCAGCGAGCGCGGCAGCAGCTCCACCGGCTTGACGGCGCAGCGGGCGCACGCCTCCAGCGAGCGCGGGCTGGTGAGCACATAGCGGCTGCCCTCGGCCTCGGCGCAGTCGAAGTTGTACAGGTCCAGGTGGAGCATCGGCGATTCCTCGCGCAGCTGCCCCGCCTCTCCGCCAGGAGGAGCCGCCGCTTCCGCCGCCGCGCCCGAGGCGGACGCCGGAGAGGCACCATCCGCCGCCGAGGAGGAGGAGGAGGAGGGACTGGCTGCTGCTGCTGCTGCTGCTGCTGCTGTTGCTGCCGGGGCCGGGGCCGCCGCCGCCGAGGCCTCGTCTCCACCTGCTGCTGGTGCTGCTGCTGCTGCTGCGCTCCCGGGCTCTGCGTCTTTCTCCTCGCCCGCATCCGCCACCGGATCCACCATGCCTGGCTTCCTGCAGGATCTGCGAGGGAACGAAAGCAAAAACAGAAGCAGCGAAATCAGGAGGATCAACCGTAAAAATAACCTCGCCGGGATTTAATCTGCTGCCATCGAGGGATTAGCCGGCATCTGCGTCTCCATGGTCTGGGGGGGGGGGCGCAGTGGGAAGCAGCGGAATCCACAACCTTTCTCCACCCCCCATAGCACCCGGGCAAGATCCATCCGGGGAGACTCCCCGCACCGTGGCAGGGGTGCCAACTTGAATAAAATATTGGGGGGGGGCACCCCGCATAATCGATCACAAGACATGGTGCAGAGAGGCACACTGTTTGAATGGCAATGCTTGGGTGGGTGGGTGTCAAATATTTTATTGAGGGGATCGAAGGGACCTCGGCCCCTAGGAGTTGGCCTCTATGCACCGTGGCTCTTGCCCCAGTGACTGAAAGGAGAAAGAGTGCGGAGTTTTGCGAGAAGTTGCAAAGTCGTCCTGAGTATAACGGGAGATCAAGGGGAGGGGAACCTAACGGCGGGGTGTGTGTGTGTGAATGGGCGGGATCCCAACCGAAGCTCCGCCGCCCCAAACGCTTCTCCCTCCGCCCTGGGCAACGTGGATGATTAAGGTTAGCCTCCCCCATATAATGAGATGGGAGAGAGGGGCGCTGAAGAGGTCCCCCTCCCTTCCGTCTCCCCAGCCCCCTCGCCCCTGCCCTGCTGTCTATCTTGCAGCCCCACCGGAGTCCCACCGGAGAAAGGGGAGGGCGGGCAGGTGCGGGGACGGCAGAGGGGATCAGGATCCCAAAGCGCCTCTTTCTAACGCAAGCTCGCTTTTCCTCCGGGTCCCGTGAGACCGACCTCTCCGCGGTTTCCCCGGTTCTGGACAAGCCTCCGCCTCGTCTCCCTGCCGCTGGGATGCAGCGCCGCTCCCCAGAAAACACCCTGATGGGGAACAGCCATCCTTGGAAAGCCGCGGACACTCTCCTCCAGCTACAGCGGTGAGCTGCCTGCCCCTCCCGGCGACCCTTCCATTCCCACCCCCCGCCCCATAGCAAAACGGGCATCAATCGATCAGTCCCCTCGCCGCAGACAAAAACATCGGGGGGGGGGCGAAGAGGGGGAGGGGGTGCCGATCACTCACCGTTTGGGCTTTCGGGGGCTCCGCGGGCTTTCGATGATGTAGCACCAAACGGGTATTGGTGTGTGTGTGAGTGTGTCGTGTGGGGGGCAGATCAGGTTACGGGCGGCAGCAGCAGCAGTGGCGGCTGCGGCGGCCTCTCCATGGCGCCCGGCAACCCCCGCGCAGAGCCTCTGCCCGCGGCCGGGGGGAGGCAGCTGGCAGGTGCCTTGGGCTGCGCAACCCCTAGCATGTTGTGGCTCCTAAGCTGAAGGTGGAAGAGGACAGCGACTACCCATCTCCGCCGCCACCGGCCTCGCTTGCGGGGCTCCTGCCTCCCTCCCTCCGCCGCCGCCGCCGCCTTCGGAGCTCCGCCTGCGAGGATGCGATGGAGCCTCCGCTGCTGCGCTGCTGCTGCTCCGCGGGAAGGAGAGACGCGCGAGGAACGCTGATCCGCGCCACTTGCCGCGAGACGGGGGACGCGGGGAGGAGGAGGAGGAGGAAGGAGGGGTCTGAATAAGAGAGGAGGGGATGGAGCCTACTGCGAGTTTTCTTGCCCTTGCAGTACTGTATTTCCCCATGTGCCTTTTGAATAACCCTCACCCTGCCTCTACAGCTCAATGCGAGTGATAGCCAACAGTGGGTCTCTGAGTATGACTAAGGTTGGACATCACTAGGATTTTAGTAGGTAAGAACTTATACCTGAGTTTGTTTATTTCCTCCTCCCTCCCAATCTGTTTTCCTTTTGTGTCCTGTACGCAGGGACAGGGACTGTCTTATTTGTAGCCATGCACTTTGAGGACCTTTCTTGGAGAAAAGCTATTAAAATAAATAAATGTGAAAAATCCCTTTTGTGAAAACCTTCATACATGGTATCTCCATAATCCTTACAACAGCTTTGTAAGGTTGGCCAGCAGCACTATCTCCACATTGCAGATGATGGCAGGGGTGGGGAGACCACAGCTCAGATGATGGGGCATGTAGCACGCGGACTATATCTTTGTGGCCTGGTGCTGTGCACACTTAGAATTTGTGCAGGGAGCGGGGGGACTTGGTGATGGGGAAAAGTGAGAAAGGTCACTTTGCACACAAAGGGATGGTTGTGTGTGAAACCCCAAATACCCAATACAAAACTCAATTCAAGCAACTGGGGGTTCTAGGATAGGCCACCCCATACAATTAAGCAAGGGAAGGGGCAAACATGCTGGAATATATAACTGTTGTTCTCATGTCTCACTCCCTTTCTCCATTCTCCTACATACAGCAAGACTACATCTTGTTTGACCATATTGCTGCAACATTTGCTCCCAACAGGCTCCCTCTGTTGGCAAAGGACACTCTAACCAATGTCACAACTGGATAAATGCAGGTAAGCATCTCACAGCAGTGGACAACTTTGGGCTTTAAAATTTGGTGCAACACCAAAATTCAGTTCACTCCCCCTTCCCCGCCTCTTGCTTTGTTTGCCATTGTTGCTGGCAAACAACAAGGGTCCCTGCGAGACCCTTTTGGCTCTGTGCCCAGTGCAGGCTAACTGGTTGCTCTCCCCTATATCTGCCTCTGCTCACAGCTTGAATGCACAAAACAGACAACCACTTTGCACACAGTTTCACTACAACCCCAACGGGGGCGGGGGGAGGAGGACTATAATCACAGTTTCTATTATTTCTCCCCAAGCCCCAATAGTGGTACGGTGGTACCTCGGGTTACATACGCTTCAGGTTACATACGCTTCAGGTTACAGACTCCGCTAACCGAGAAATAGTGCTTCAGGTTAATAACTTTGCTTCAAGATGAGAACAGAAATCATGCTCTGGCGGCGCGGCAGCAGCAGGAGGCCCCATTAGCTAAAGTAGCGCTTCAGGTTAAGAACAGTTTCAGGTTAAAAACGGACCTCCGGAACGAATTAAGTACTTAACCCGAGGTACCACTGTACTGACAGAGCACCCATTTGGTACCATTCCCTCTTCCCTCTCACCTCCTCACAACACCTTCTATGTTTCTAAGTCCAGGAACCATCTGCTCCAGCTGCTGACTATTGCTCATCGCTCTCTGTGAGTCTGTCTCTGCTCATCATAGACTGCTCTCCCCCAGGTACAGGATCCATCCCACCACTTGTTCTGTGATAACGTGAAGAGTGGCCCAGCAACAGTCACCTGGGTGCACCCAGCTGTTCCTCCAAGGAGTGGTTAACCTGCTTGCTCTGTGCAGTTTCCTCTATTCTTGCAAGGTTCGTGAGAGAAGGTGCAAAAGTTGATGGTGCTCCGAACATAAAGCAACAGTATCTCCCCTCTGATCCGACTCGCAGGCAATAAAACAGTCTGGGTTTTATTGTTACAGGATGCAGTAGAGAACATTCAATAATAACCTCAAACTGATCAGAGAAATATTGAGCATGATATTTCCTACATACACAGGCTGCCCTTGGCTTCATGAAGATCTGCCCTGCAACATGCCCACTCTCTGTGCTGCCAGAAACGCCTGGGCAACACAAGTTTGGGCAACGCAACTTTGAGCCATTTTGATGTTGCAAATGGATGCTAAGATTTATTTCTTGTTCTCAACTGGATCTACATAACTGCCCCATAACATAAGTTCTCTGGGCAGCCTGCAAAACACATATAACAATTAAAATGCAATATGAAACAGCATTGGGAAAGCTTTGGCCCTCCAGATTTTGTTGGGAAAGAAGTCCTGACATCCCTGACCATCGGTCGTACTGCCTGGGGCTGATGGGAGTTGGAGTCCAACAACTTTTCAGGACCTTGGGTCTGATGATGGGCCCCATAACATCGGAGCCGAAAAATGTGGTTCCAATTAGGGAACTGGCCATGTGTCTCCTTGAGATGAGTGAAATGTATCTGGTTGGCCCCTGTGAGAACAGCATGCTAGATTAGATGGGCTATTGGCCTGTTCCAGCAGGCGGTTCTTGTGTTCTTATCCCCAGCTCTCTTCATTCACACATGATGAAATCCTAAGCATATATACTATGAATAAGTCTCGGTGAGCACAGCTGCACTTTCAAGGAAACATAAGTAGGATCTGGCTGTTAGTTAAAGCAGTGGTTCCCAATTAGGGGTCCGGAGAACACACCCAGGGGGTCTGTGGCCCCATCCCTTGCCTCCCCACAACTAATTTTTTTGTCATTTTTGCATGGTAACATCACAGATTCAATGGTCTTGTTTCAGCACTGTGCAATTTTTTCAATATATTGACCAAACTCGCTTTTTAAATCACACTTGATAACGATTTTGACCTGGCAATATGCGGCAATATATTGCTCCTTGTGTGAGGTAGAGCAGGGCAGCTGATTTCAAGGCACCTCCGATCTCGGCTGATAAACGCTGCTGATCTGAGCTGCCTTCCTTCAAGCTGAGGGAAAACAGAGCTGATTACCCTCACTTCAAGACTCCATGGCACTACCTTCGATCTCTGAGGCTACTTCTTCCCTCATCCCCACACCTGATCTCAAATTTAAGACATCGTGATATATCGGAATATCGCAATGTTTAGCTGCTGATATCTGTTTTCCAACATCATGATATATCACTCAGCCCTAGTCTGTTTTTTAGCATGCCTAAAATCCTTTGCTCATTAGGGGCTACCCCACTTTTTTTCAAAAAAATTGCTTTGCACAGGTAACCACCATAGAGTTATCAAAATTTTCAAAGGTAGGGGGTCTGTGGATTGGCTTTTGAAAAATTGAGGGTCCTCAGTATTTAGCTAATTGGGAACCACGGAATTAAAGGATAAAACAAAATTGCCTGCTGCTGATTTTGTCATTCACATGCTAAGAACAAGAGGCACATACTGAGCTTGCCATGGGGAAGCTTCCGAAATCTAATCTTTTCCTGAAATGTTAGATATTTTAAAGTCACAAGAAAGTTAATTTTGACTTGTCAGCATTTGCATAGAACAGGCTTCCTCAACTTCGGCCCTCCAGATGTTTTGAGACTACAGTTCCCATCATCCCTGACCACTGGTCCTGCTAGCTAGGGATCATGGGAGTTGTAGGCCAAAAACATCTGGAGGGCCGAGGCTGAGGAAGCCTGGCATAGAATCTATTAGCTCCAGCGTGGTTTGTGTAGGATGGTTTGTGGGATCACTTACTTTGGCTGTCATGCTTGTCTGTGTGCACACGCATGCGTATACCACATCGATGCTTCATTTTCATTCCACATATCTGGGATCGTTGCCAGCATTGGAGATTGCTAGAAGAAAAGCTTTTGAACTATAATAATGTTTGGAACAAGCCTCGGTGCCAGATGTTGAAGAGTTAATCCTGTAGAAATACAGAAATCAGCTGACTGTGGTTTAAATGAGCTGCCCTTGAAATTAGCATGCATTAAGGTTTGCATTGATGTTAATTGGAGATTTCCTCTTTCCTGGGTCCTTTCAATTGCTATATGTGGGTTAACCAGACCAAAAAAACAAAAACAGCCCCACAGCAAACCCCTGAACACAGAGAATATAGTTTATACCAACAGAAAAAAATGTTGTCTTGACACATACTTTTAAAGCGTTCTCTTCTAATTACAAGGCAAAGTAAACAAACAGAAACATCTGCCTTATTAACATAATTTCAAAAATGGCTGGAAGTGAAAGACTTTACAGTTCAAATTGAAACTGACAGTTTCTGCAGCAGTGTGTAAAATCATAGAGCACAGAAAATATAGTTGCCATGTGAAGAAAGGAGTGTCACAGTTTAGGAGCTGGAGGGCCACACATTCCCCATTCTTGGATTAGACAACAATAAAAGCTACTCTGAAAGCTCACGTTCAATGTTGACAGGAAGGAAGTAATTTGCAGAGCAACTCATAACTATAATTATGCTTTGAGAGAAGATAGTGCTGTTGGCTGAATGGCCACAATATCCTGGATAAGCTTATCATAGGAAGGAAGGGCAAAGTACACAACCAGAAAATACAAAAATGGTATAAAAGGGGCAGACATGCCCCTGGCAACCCACGATACACCACTAGTGGCAACCCACCATGGACTCAACTGATGATAATGCTCATATGTTGTCTATAGAGAAAGAGCCTATGAACTCAGGGTGATGAGGACACTGTCAGGGACTGGCTGAATGGTGAGGAATGGTGGGGAGCTCCAGCCCGAAGACCCCAGGGAAGCCTCAGAAGAGAAGAGCTCTGAGCTGGGAGAGTGGTAGTGGGACAATGAAGACAGAGGAGGAATGGGGGGATGCTGAACAAGAAACAGGCTTGAGAGAGAGAGAGAGAAGGAAAACACTGCAGACATAGAATAGGAAGCTGAGGAGGAGGTGGGGGCTGAAGCTGAGACAGATTCACAGGAGCAGGCAGGTCCTACTGTACAGTGGTGCCTCGCAAGATGAAAATAATCTGTTCCGCGAGTCTCTTCATCTAGTGGTTTTTTCATCTTGCGAAGCATCCCTATTAGCGGCTTAGCGGATTAGTGGTATTAGCGGCTTAGCGGCTATTAGCGGCTTAGCGGCTTAGAAAAAGGGGAAAAAACTCGCAAGACTTGCAAGACGTTTTCGTCTTGCGAAGCAAGCCCATAGGGAAATTCGTCTTGCGCAGCGCCTCGAAAAACGGAAAACCCTTTCGTCTAGCGGGTTTTTCGTCTTGCGAGGCATTCGTCTTGCGGGGCACCACTGTATTTAGCTCTCCTCCCCGCTTGTCTCTGAGGAGGACTCAGAGGGTGTTGCATGTTACAGAGCAGGGAGCTCAGAGGGCCCCTCTCCAGCGGAGTTTAAGACTGCTGGGAAGACACACGGGTGGGGAGGAGGCTTAGCAGGAAGTGGGAGATCCAGAACTCTAGTTCTGTGCTCTAGTTCTGTGAATGTCTTTACCAGGGCCAGTCATACCCTAGCATACCCTCCAACATCCCTCCAAATAGGGATGTCCATCATAATCATAATTTTACTTTTTATATCCCACCCATATGACTGGGTTGCCCAGCCACTCTGGGTGGCTTCCAACATATATAAAAATAATAATAATAAAAATTACATATTAAACATTTTATAAAAACCTTTCCTATACAGGGCTGCCTTCAGGTGGCTTGGGGTCAGATAACTCCTTACTCTCCAACATTTTTCTGATGAAAATCCTACCATACCCTCCAATATTTCTCGGATGAGAATACGGACATTCTAAGGAAAAGCGGGACATTTCAGGATCAAATCAGAAATTGGGATGGCTTCTGTAAATCTGGGAATGTCCCTGCAAAATAGAGACACTTGGAGGGTCTGCCGTAAGTTTGTGTGTGTTCTATTGCCTTGAATAAAGAATTACCTTTATTATTCATCCCTGAGTCTTCATGCTGAACCAGCCCTGACAGACACCAGCACCTCAGCACATGCAACAGCCACTAGTCATGCTATGTTCTGATTGTCATGAGTTCATTGTCTGTCCCTGCATAGGCAGCTTGTGGGCATTATTGCCAGTATAGTTCCTGACTGGCTACAGCATTTTCTGCTAGGGTGTTATCCTGTTGCCCTGGTCTGAGCATGGATTGGATATAGCGGCCGTTCTACCTGTGCAGTGGTGGCATATCTCCTGTGCTGGGTTAATATGAATATAGGATTGCTCAGCCCAGCTTGCATTGTGGTTAATTCTGGAGGAAGAAACACAGATTTTACACTGAGTCAGATCCAGATAAGATTTCACATTTGGGTTTAAAGGGCGGTGCTTAGAAACTGTAAACAGGCAGATGTCATAGGGGATTTCCAATCTATAGGCAGAGGATTTAAATATTTTTCATCACTAGAGGGCACTCACTGATCAGATATTAGTTACTTTATTTTTAATTTTTCAATCAACCAACTTTCAAACAATTGAACAAGGGCTGAAAGGCGAATAGGTTTGCCACCTGAGGCGCTCCAAAATAAGAAACTCATGGTGAGACCTTGAACAAATGGCATTATTGTGTGTGTCACCACATTAGTACTTTGTTAGAATGCACTGTCATTGTCATGCATTACATTAAAGTTCCTTTTGGTTGTTATGAATGGCAATACCATTCATCTAGGAGGAAAGCTCAAGAGCTAACTATAGCAATTACTTCCAAGGCTTTGAGAACACTCCCCAAGCAGTGTGCCTTTTCCCACACCAAGATCTGAAAAGGCTAACTGTTTATATTAGTCTATATTTGCTAAAAATAGAAGGTGTATTGACAAAGCGGGATTGGCATGGTTGGTAGAACTTTTGCACAGTTGACGCCCATGAAATTGCTTCCTGGATCAGGTTAAGCAGTTGGGGGTGAGGGGAAACCTCAGATTTTAATCTGATTTCCATCTGAAACACTGACTACAATTTCAGGGATGTCTCTGAATACCAGTTTCTGGGAGGAGTGCTGTTGCATTCAGTTCCTGTTTGTGGGATTCCCCGAGGCCACGGGGAGAATGGCATGCTGGATTCAATAGACCTTTGGCCTGACTCAGCAAGGCTCTTCTTATTTTCTCATATTCTTCTGTACATATAGCATGTGTTTAGCCTTTTGCCATTTTTTTTTAATCTTGCCACTGCTTATGGGAATGGGCAGAGAATATAGGAGTGGTGAGTTACTCAGAATCCATCAGAGCCAAAGGCTCTCTTTTGTTCCTCAGAAGGCCTTGGGGCATTGTGAAAACTTTCAGGAACCTTTTGGGTAGGGTGGGCCAGATCATGGGCCAACTTTGTCAGGTGACCAGAACAACACACCTGCCAATCAACTGGTAAAAAGGTAAAGGTAAAGGACCCCTGAACAGTTATTATTATCAAAAGCATCTATGGGGTGCAGTGCTCATCTTGCTTTTCAGGCCAAGGGAGTCAGTGTTTGTCCACAGAGAGTTTTCTGGGTCATATGGCCAGCATGACGAAACCATTTCTGGCAGAAAGGGACACTGTGACAAGTGCCAGAGAACACAGAAGTGCCATTTACCTTCCCGTCGCAGCAGCACCTATTTATCTACTTGCACTAGTGTGCTTTCAAACTGCTAGGTTGGCAGAAGCTGGGACAGAGCAACAGGAGCTGACTCTGTCATGCAGATTTGAACTGCTGACCTTCCAATCAGCAAGCCTAAGAGGCTCAGTGGTTTAGACCACATCACCACTCGCATCTTGCCAATCAACTGACATCATTATTGACAGGTTGTTCTGAATGTGAATCTTCAAGCATGCCCTCCATGACCAATTTCCCCACCCCCACTGCACCTCACCACACCCCCCATGAACCTTTAAACTCTAAAATGGCAGGCCTCATTTCACAGCTTAATGCATTGGTCTCCGGCAGGTGTGTTGCGAGCCGGTACAGGGTTGTGGCCTGAGCTAAGGTGGGTCAAAACAGCAGCACTACCACCATTCAAATATATGGTACACACACACACACACACACAACACACACACACACACACACACACAGAGAGAGAGAGAGAGAGAGAGAGAGAGAGAGAGAGAAATGGGCCCCCAAATGTATGTTTGAATTACAGTTGGGTTCCAGGTCTGAAAACATTGATGAACATTAAAGGGTCTGTTTGGGTGGGAATTTAGGCTTGCAAGATAGGAAGCTGTTTATTTTCCACAGCCAGGTCCTTTTTTCCCCATTAGGCCCCAAGCTAGAGGGAAGCAAGTGCTTGTCTGCTTCATTGCTTTCCTTCAGCCTAACTTCCAGTGCCAGCTGGCTGACAGCTTCTGCCTGTGCATCTCTCCGCTGCCATGGTTCCCTTCCTGGCAGCATGAGGGCGGCATGCACATCCAGCCATCAGCCTTGGATGGTTTTGGATGTGAGGCAGGAGGTAGTTTTGACACCCCTGTTTTCCCTGCAAAACCTAGGGAGTCTCTACATGTGGTAGAGAGACCCCCTGCAGTCCTCTCCTCTGCGTTTTTGCTTCTTGTTGCAGAAAGAAGACACAAATCAAACTAAAGCATATACGGTGGTACCTCGGGTTAAGTACTTAATTCGTTCCAGAGGTCCGTTCTTAACCTGAAACTGTTCTTAACCTGAAGCACCACTTTAGCTAATGGGGCCTCCCGCTGCTGCCACGCCGTCGGAGCACTAGTTCTGTTCTCATCCTGAAGCAAAGTTCTCAACCTGAGGTAATATTTCTGGGTTAGTGGAGTCTGTACCCTGAAGCATATGTAACCTGAAGCGTATGTAACCCAAGGTACCACTGTACTGCTTACAACAGACCCTCCAAGTGTCCCTATTTTCCAAGGACGTCCCTGATTTAGAGAAGCTGCCCCAATTTCTGATTTGATTCCAGAATGTCCTACTTTTCCTTAGGATGTCCCTATTTTCATTGGAGAAATGTTGGAGGGTATGGAGTTATCTTACCCCCCAAGCCGTCTGAAGGCAATCCTGTATAGCAGGGATGTCCAACCAGTCAACGGCGATCAACAGGTCGACCCCCAGGTGATTGTGATAGATCGCGGTGGATTGCTGGCTCACGGTGGAAAGAGAGCATCTGTGTGCGTGCCGTCCTGACCTGGTGTGAGTCGGTCGTTGCTAGGCCACTGGCACCCTGGTAAATTGGTATTTAGGAACTTGCTGCTGCAAGTTCACTCCATTAGGAGGCTTCTTGGATCTCCAGCAGTGCAGGTCTACCCATGGCATTGGCCATCGTTAGATTGTTCTTGGCATCCGTCCCCTGCTTCCCTGCGAAGCTGTGTCATGGGTGAGAGCTGCGGAGTGTCTATTGGTTTGTGAGTGATTTATGGTGTGCCCCCCCCAAAAGCAGGAAAACTATGTGTTGCTCCTCCTTTTTAAAAAAAGCAACTTTGGCCTGCCCCCCTAAAAAAAGATCAACAACTTCGGATCTCCCACCCAAAAAATGGGTAGATCACTGCCACTTTTTTTATCCCAGGAGTAGATTGCAATCTCTTGGGAGTTGGACATCCCTGCTGTATAGGGAAGTGGGTTTTTTTAAATGTTTAATTATGTTTTTATATATGTTGGAAGCTGCCCAGAGTGGCTGGGACAACCCAGTGAGATGTGTGGGGTATAAATAGTAAAATTATCATTATGGAATGGGACTTCCTTATTTTCATCGGAGAAATGCTGGAGGGTATGCTACAAAGAGCAGGGGAAATCGTGTGCAGTTCTTTCACCTTTTGCTTTCCTGTCTTAGCAGAAATCGTCTAGTAAGTGAATAATACAGCTGTTTCCTGCCTCTGAATAGATGCTGTTTATACACAGAGCATTTTGAATAGGTAATGTGTTGTTGACAGCTAGCATGTAGTCATGTCCTTGGACCAAATTCAAGCAAGCTTTCTTTTTTTATATAATCTTTTTTAAATTAAAGATTTTATTGGTTTACAAAAGTATGTGCATTGTCTCTTTTTTCAGACAAGCAAGCTTCCTGTGTGTTACATTAGCCATTGCTAGTTATACTTCAGTCAGGAATAATAATAATAATAGTAATAATAGTAATAATAGTAATAATAATAATAATAATAATAATAATAATAATAATAATACCCTGCCCATCTGGCTGGGTTGCCCCAGCCACTCTGGACGACATACACAACCAAAATGTTTCCTGCCATTTTGTGCATACTTATACATTGTGCATTTTCTACACACACACACACACACACTTTTTCATTTTATTTATAAAGGCTCAGGGTGTTTTTTAAGCAGGAACCTGTGAATTTAACGCTATCCTAGAAGGTGCACAGGCTGACATTGTGTCATCAAGGCTGCTAAAAGGGCAGCACTTACAGGCAACCTGTCCTCTCCCTCCCTGACCCTGGTCATTTTTTGCATATGTTTTAATGTTTGCAATACACATGTGTAAAATGCAGAAAATGACTGGTTTCTAAAGGGCTGCTGAATTGCATTTGGAGTGTGTTTATTATTAAGGGACAAGCAAAGTGCCAAATGGGAGGAGTCCTCTTAGCTTTCACTGAACCATATGAATCAAACTTGCACTTTGTGTGCGCCTACTGTTCTTGAAAGTTTGAAATACATGAAATACAGGTGTATGTTCTTTATGCGTATTCTTGCATAGTCTGCTTAATACAAACAACCCTGAGTATGCTTAGTTTTTAGGATGTAAAATATTGGCCTCATGCACACCATACATTTAAAGCACTATGATACCACTTTAAACAGTCATAGCGTCTCCCCAATTTCCCCCCAGAGCTGTAGTTTATTAAGGATGCTGAAGGTCCCTGGGTTCATTCCTAGCATCTCCTGGTTGAGCTAGGAAAAATTCCTGCCTGCAACTCTGGAGAGCTGCTGGCAACCATTATAGACAAATAGTGAGCCAGATGATGCAGTCATCTGACTCTCATCTAACACTTCCCATCTTCCTTAAGAGATCGATGCAGCAGGACTTGAAGGATTTCATGGCCTTTTGGGGTATATTTGGCATGTGGTATCACATGTTTCCTTTGTGCTGTCCATGTATTTGTTTTTCCTTGCTGTTATTTTCCATTTCTTTGGAATCGTTTCTTTTTTACACTGTCATTCTTAGCTCATTAAAAACTATGTTTTAGGAGAGACAAAAAAAGACAAAAAGAGAAAGAATGAGGATATATTAAAAAAGAAAACCTAGTTCATGCCATGTCATAATCATATGGGGCTTTCCAAATGAATAATTTTTCTCGTGGTAGGACGTGGCCAGTTACCCAATGGATTCTTGCCTGCCCATGGGGAATTTCCAGTGGACAGGGCAGGTGACACGGTTGGAGCCCCTGTCACGCAGTAGGAACAGCGAGACACATCAGGCTCTTGATATGGTTGACTTGAAGTGCCACACTGTTGTTGACACTGTGATTCTACATCAGCTCAAACCTGATGCAATAGGAGGGATTTAAAACATTTTTTTACAGACATCCCTGAATTGACAACCATCCCACCCATGTTGCAACACAAGATCACAGGATATGGTGTACACAGGACACTACCATGAGGGAGAATTTGCTCAGATGAAAGGCCGCTTGGCAGGGAGCTACATCTCTGTAGCCTTATGTTTGCATACTTAGACATCAGAAGAGGGATAGTCCTTGCCTTGGGACTCCAGACACAAATACCCAATATGAAACCCAAACAATTGTGGGTGCTAAGAAAGAGTGTCTTGCATAAGTAAACAAAGAAAGATCTCAAAACCCAGGCAGTTGCATATGAGCCAAAACATTCTTTCAGATAGCTTGGACCTGAGCTGTGTAGCCAATTTTAAATATGGTGATACCATCATAATCGCCTTGCTACTAAGGAAATTTATTTACCTTTTATTATGAACACACAGAATAATATACATAAATGTATCAAACATGACATCCCCTTCCCTAATGAATACAAAACAGGCCTTCATAAAAGAGACATCTTTCTAACAGTTTTTTTCAGTTTCACCTTGGTTGATTTGAGCACTGGAAAAAAAGAAAGTGTGATCAAAGTGTAATTTAACTCATGAACACACCCACCTGAGCAGAACCTGTGGCTTTGAGGTGGTATCCAGTGCTGGTCCTACTCAGAACAGACCTAATGAAGTTAATAGACATGACTAATTTAGGTTCATCAATTTTGAGTCTACTCTTGGGATGGACTTAATTGGATACAGACCCAGGATGGCCAGTGGCCAGGAAAGATGGGAGCTATAGTTTGGGAGAATCTGGAGACCACAAGTTCCTCATCCCTGGTACAAAGAATCGGTGGGCTTCTGATTTTGCAAAGGCTTGTGTACTTTCAGATTGTCAAGCCTTAAGCACTTCTTTTGAGTTTGAGATAACAGGAAAACAAAACGGAAGAACAAATGTGTAGTCTTTCAAAACCAGTGACAAAGATATGAGATTAAAAGCTGTATGAAAAGCGCCTCAGAGGGCCTCTTGCTGCACCTCTTTGGGGAATTAGTGACAAAAGCAGGAATTATTAGTGTTGGCGGTTTCTCTCACAAAAGTGTGTTTCTGGATGCTAAAAAGTGTTTATTTAGATAGGGGAGGGGCTGCAAGACTCGGAATTTTCATTTGATAAAGCGGGGAAATAATTTAACCAGAGATTTGGCTTTCTACAGCTGAAGTCCAGTCAGGCACTGGGTGAGGATGGGTTTTGAGCAAAGAATGGGGGGAAATGGGTATGGAATGGATATGCAGGTTGATCCGATAAAAGGGACGAATACAAAGTGGCAAGAGAGAAAATGGAGAGGACAGAAAGGATAGGGCAATATTGTGGAAAGGGTGGGGCTGGCGACAGAAACCACAACTGCCAACTTGTTCTCTAGCAGCGTATATAACATTTTGCATTCGGAAGCTTGTCTCCTCTGACAACCTGGCCCATTTAACGCTGAAGAGGAGAAATAAATAAAACGAGGGCGGGGGGG
The DNA here is from genome assembly GCF_964252035.2 of Podarcis erhardii. Classification (NCBI taxonomy): domain Eukaryota; kingdom Metazoa; phylum Chordata; class Lepidosauria; order Squamata; family Lacertidae; genus Podarcis; species Podarcis erhardii. The sequence goes on along the minus strand of NC_138497.1, from coordinate 48,184,529 downwards.
GGGGGAGGAGAGAGAGAGAAGTCCAGTACCCGGGCTGCGCTCAGAGTTAAGGCACAATATGAGAAGAGACGAAAATACCCCAAAGCCACAGGGCGCAAAGTGGGCAACCTCGCACACGGGAAGAGAACGGAGCCAGCCCGCTTCCTCCTGCCTGTTTCTCTTCCTCCCATATTCCCCGCCCCGGAGGAGGGAGCTGCTGCTCCTCCTCTTCCCACAGCCGCCGAGGCCGCGCGAGGAGAGCGGGGAGGCGGCAGTCCACGTGCGGGAAGGCGCTGGCTGATCTCCCGCGTTGTTAAGGCCGGCCGACGAGGCTCCTCCCCTTCCTTATATTCCTCCGGCCTGGGGAGCCTCGCCCCGATCAATCCTTTCCCTCCCGCGGGTTCTAACTTCAACCCTGCAGGCGGCAGGAGCAGCGGCTCTGCCTCTGCCCCTTTAAACCCTCGCCGAGGGAGGGCAGGCCGCCCTCGTTCCCCCGCCTCCCTCCCCTCCCACTCGCCAGGCCCGGCGCGTGAGGCGAGCTCGCGCTAGAGCGCAGGCGGAGCAACGACGGAGAGCGGCTGTTGCTTGTGGCGGCGGCGGCGAAGGAGGAAGCGGGACTCGGCGGAGTCGGAGCGAAGAAGAAGAAGGGTCGGACTGAGGAGACGAGGGGAAGAAGCGGGGGAGGGAAAGTGCCCTCGCCTTCGCCGCCGCCCTCGCGACGTTACCCCGGAGCTACTTTAGCCTTGGCATTTCTACCTATTTAAACCCCCTCGCTTGTTTATTTCCCCTGGCGGCCGCGAATGTTGCATTGGCCGAGCCCTGCGCCAAGAGGAGACGGCTCCCTCCCCTGCCGTAACCAGGGCCAGGCAGACAAGGGCACGCGGGCCTTGCAGCAGCAGCAGCAGCCCAGCCTCTCAGTGCCTTGGAGCGACGAGGAGGAGGAGGTAGCAGGAGAAGAAGAAGAAGAAGAAGAAGAAGGGGCCGCCTCCTTCCCGGAACCAGCCGCGGCTGGGTGAGCGAGCCGCTGCCGGGAAAGGGGGTGGGGAGGGGAGGGCGGGCGAGGAAAGTGTGGGGGGTGGGGAGGGGGCTGGCGGTGGGGCTGAAGGCGCGTCCTTCTCTCCACCCCTCCCCACCTCCTTTGGTTCTTTGTTAGCCAAGCGCGGAAGGCAGGCAGGCAGGCAGGCATGGGGGGGGGCTGTCAAGAGTTCCTGGGCTTTCCCCTTCCCAGACACGCACACCTGCTCTGCGGAGCCCGGGGGGTGGGTGGGGTGGGGGGCGGCTTCTGGAAAATAATAAAAGAGCCGCCGAGTACAGACGGCGACGGTTTGGGTGGATTTGGGGCAAAAGGGTGGAGGGCGAAGATGCTTGAGCCCTTTTTTCTGCGGGAGCATCTGTGGATGGAGACTGACAGTCACTCTCTTCGTCTCTTTCCCCCACCCCGAAAAAAATTCCTTCAGAGGATTAGATTCCCAAGGGTGACGGTGGGGGGAGAAATCCTGGGAAGAAATCCCATCATCGCCTGGGAAACTTGTCAGGACAAAGCTGTGGTGGAGATGCCAGAACGCTCAAAGTTGCTGGAGGATGGGCTAGTTAGATGCAGCAGTTTTTGGTGATCTGTGACCCTCTTTTAAGCCACACAAACACTCAGCAAACGTATTGTTATTATTATTTTACCTTCTGTTCCTGTAATCATTGCACTGCTGTGCTAACCTGTCTTGGTCCAGGCCATGTCCCAAACCACTAGTTGAAGACCAGTGGGGAACATGGATTCTCAAATGCAGATGTGCCTGTCCTGTGTCTGCATTGGGGGCAGCTACTAAAGAGAATTCTGAGGCTTGATGACATAACGGAACACAATCTTTATTTATGCCATGTCTCTGAAACCTCCTTTTAGCGGGTGGTGTGGGTGGTGAAATGACTCTTAGGCTCTGGTAATGTCTAGTTTCTTTGTGTCTGAATCTGTACTTTGGGTGCTGCTCTACGAATGCTGAATTTCCTGGGGAAAGTTGTGTGGCTGTAAGTAACTACCTCACTCTTTTAAAAAAGAGGAATAGGGGAAGAAAGAAGACTCTTTTAAAAAAATAATAAAAATCTGTATCTCTTTAGAAAGTTGTGCTATTTTACAAAAGCCTTTTGGTCTTTAGAAGATGAAATATTGCATTCATATGCTTATCTCTGTTTTGAAATAACTTGTGAGGTGTAATGAGAAAATAGTTGTGCCTATGAATAAGAATAAAAGTCCATTATTGGATTTAAGAGAGAGTGAATGCTTTGCTTTCCAGTAATGTGCTCCTCTTCCACGAAACTTTACGTAAGAATTGCTAATCGTATATAATCGTGGCTGGTGTGCTGATCCTGTTTGATCCTAATGTTAGCTGCTAGGATGTGTTCTATAATAAACTTAAAGTAGAAAAAACCAGCACAGCCTTCTGCTGACAAAAGGTCTTCTCATGTATTAGTTCTCCTTTCCTATAAAATGTATATGCAAGATCAGCTTGAGTGGTACATTGACACTTTCTATTGACTATTTCATTCTAAGTGGTGGTTTCCACCTGAATATTAGTATATTAGTGCTGAGGAGCTGAATTTTTATACAAGGCCTCTGTCTGGTTTAACTTTTGTTCAATATTTGGATATACTCAAAAAAAAATTCCTTATATTAAAGGGTGGGGGATTGATGAGATTCTCAGTTTTTAATTGTTGTCTTATGCTGAAGAATTCCATCATAGAGTTGACATTCACTTTTTGGGTACATGTGTGTGAATGTACACCTGTCCATGTCAGATCTGCCCCCCATTGGCTTTGTAGAATTTTGTAAGCTCTGCTACTATACAGATAATGCAAACAATTGAATCTATTTAGTACATAGCTTTTTTGTTTACTAAATCCCACTTTTCAGTATCAGTATACCTATACCTACTTGTTATTTGAAATAACATTTTGATTCTAGGCCTGTAAACAAGAGTCACCACTCTAGTATCAAAAGTCCAGGGGCTGAAAAAAGCAAAAATGGTTGAGATATGTTGGTCTTTAGATTCTTCCTGAATGGCTATACTCAACTTACAGTACACGGTAATTTAAAATGTGATAGTGTCTGATGAGCAGAGCTCCACACATTTGGATCCCCAAATTTGCAAGCCTTAGCTGACCAAAAACTTTTTGAAACTGCTAGGATTCTCTTTGTGTGCTGTAGAATTATAACCTCCTGCTCCTTTCCCCAGCTCATAGTGTAGAAGTAGGGAAGGGATCAGTCTTCCCTTCAACCATAGCTGCCTTCTCCACCTTGGAGCTAGAGAGTGGAGTGAAGATCTTCCCTGAATTCGGCTGCATTTCTGAGGCACTCTGGTGTCCTGAAAGTATAGTGCATCCACAGGAAAAATCACTGCCCCATCTGACAGGTTCAGAGGAAGACACCAGCTGATGGTCTCATCAGAAAGTGTGGTAGATGAATTTGTGGGTCCCTGCTGAGGAGTAATTTAAGAGACACTAGTTTGGCAAGCTTCAGTTCTTAGGAAATGTGCGTGGTTTTTTTTGAAGTTTTTGAATGTCATCACAATTTATTGTAACCTTGTGTCATACATTTGTCTGAACTGGGAAGGAAGTGAAGATGTTGAAATGTCTTGATGATGCTTGAAGTTGTTTGTATCTCAAGTACTGTCAATTTATTTTATTGTGCTTTCTTTATGTTCCTGTAAATGCTATTGTGTAGCAAGGCTTCACTTGGCAGGCTCTCTTCTATCATGGTATATATTCAGGGTTTTTCTTTCTTTCTTTTTTTTAAATACAGTGATTTTCTTAAGGAAAGTGAAGAAGTGTTTTTAACAAAAGAGAATGTTGTTTTCCTAATACAAGTTGAGATTTTTCTAAACTCTGCTCAGGGTTGTTGAAATAGTCTTGGAACTATAGTATCTAAAGCCTGATGCTTAGGTGCGGAAGCAGGAGGAGGATGCCACTGTGTCTCCTTCTGTAATAAAATGTACTTGCCTGTCCCAGAACTACGGCAAGAGAGAAACGGAATTGCTTGCATAGGCCTAAGAAATTTTTCAGACAGGGTACTGTCCCCACCAGAGAAAGACAAAACAGTGTTGTGAGTGATGTTCTTTTTTGAATGCTAAACATTGAAGCCCATTTATGTGGATTTATGGACAATGTGTGGATAACCTATACCTGGCAACTAGGGCTACAATGGCACATCCACCCCCCCACCCACCCCCGTACTTCTTCACAACATATAAAAACAGCAGTTCCCTTTCAAACTATGCCTGCACATGAAATTCAAGAGATGGTAGCAACTGAAATTTCTTAAATTCTTCTTACCTTTACCTTAAAAACAGAGTATATTTTCCCTTTTTTGTTAACTAATGGTTTGGCTTTGTTTATACAAGTTTGTGTAAAATAACATGGATATTTGTATTTAGCGTTATCTGAATTATTGGCTAGGACTTGTGCTTGCAGGAACAAAAGAGAGCGTACTTTGCAGTCATACTTGGGGCACCCTCTTAGTTGGCTTCACTACATGGGAACTGCTGCAAACAGTGCAGCTTCTTCCCATGTCACTTGCATAATATAAGAAGTCTAGACTTGAACTGCAGTGTTCTTGCTCCTACTCTACAAAGATAACATCCGGAGGAGCCCTCTGACTCAGTGAATGTAATTTGATTGACTTACAAAATCAAACATGCATTGGATTAAACTACATGCCCACAGTGCCATATAGGTAACTGGGCAGTTTTCTCTCTCTTGCAGGTAGCAGCAGCAAGTGCAAAGCAGCAGCTCCATAAGTGGCCTCTAGCAAAAGCTGGAGCCTGCTTAGTCTGTGTGCCTGTCTGCAAGGAGGAAAACCTATGTCATTGCATATGTTTTATTTACAATGTCTTCTGGGGAACTTTGATGCTTAGAATCTTATGAGGGGTTTTCAGTGAGAAATCAGAAAGAGCAAAGAAACTTAGAAGATCGCTACCTAGCATTCCTTCTCTTCACAAACAGTGAGAACAGTCATAGTTCGGGTTGAGCATTTCAGGTTGCACTCTGTGGCGACCTGGAAGTAATGGAACCCGTTACTTCCAGGTTTCGCTGCTCGCGCATGTGCAGACGCTCAAAATGACGTCATGCGCGGAAGCGGTGAATCGCGACCCATGCAGACGCGGGTTGCGTTCGCTTCAGGATTCGAACAGGGCTCTGGAACGGTTCCCGTTCACATCCAAAGGTACCACAGTAGTTGAAGGAGAGTGTTGGGTGTGTCCTGAGTCACATTATGTTCCGGGGGGGGGGGGGAAGAGTGAAGCCCAACAGGGCTGGTGTCTGCCTCATATGAATGGTACCCAAGAACATGTTCCAGAATCCTTTGCATAGTACAGTGGTTTTTGATTGGCAGTTGAAAGTTATGAAAACCAGTTTCCCCCCTCATAAATAACTGAGTTGTTAGGGCTAAGTTTGGTTTAATTTTCAGTTTGTGGTTAAGGCTCAGAAATACATTTGTTGTCAGGTAAGCTAAACTCTATTGCATGTGTCCGTTGCTGTTGTTGTTGTTGTTGTTGTTGTTGTTGTTGTTGTTGTTGTTGTTGTTGTTGCTTATGAATCACCCTTCCTTTAGTATCACCCCAGGCGGTGTCCAACAAATGATAATAAAATTACTTTAATGGGTAAAGCAAATAGAGAACTAAAATAATATGGTCAGGCTTGTGGCTGGGTTAGTATTATTATTAGTAGTAGAATTTATTAAATTTGTATACTGACCTTCATCCATAGATCTCAGGGTGGTTCACAGCATAAAAATACAAGATAAAAACATAACATGCATAATAAAAACAATTCAAAGATACAGTATAATATGCAATAAAAGTCCTTATGTATTGGGCACAGTCAGCATAAAGACCCACAAATATGAAAATTACTTTTTGTGTACTCCAAAGCATAAAAATAATACTTTGGAACAAACAGTTATAGATATATTTTGACAATTACCAGTAAGTCTTTTTCAAATTTGTCCCAATCAATCCTAAGTGTGGGTGTCAGGGGAGCCTCTCTAAGAAGACATTGTACAGCTAGGGTGCCACCACTGAAAAGTCTTATTATTGATACTATTACTATTAATAAGGGGCTTTCCATTCAAAAGTGACCCAGGCACAGTATAAACACTAAAACTAATCATAGCAAACAACCAATAAAAACTTCAGTCGGTAGCTGCCTGCTGGATCTCGTTTGGTGGAACACCTGAAAAAGGTCCTTGATGTCCTTAATGTGGCAGGTGTTACGTGAAAGGAGACTATTGTTCAGATAACATGTCTGCAACCTTTTAGGGCTTTAAAAGCTTAATATTGGAACTTTGAGTTGGGCCCAGAACAATACTTGAAGTAGTGCAAAAGAAAGAAAGAGCGGGATGGAGGGAAGCAAGCAAGTACTGGTGTATTATGGTCATAAGGTCCAGTCCTAGTTGACCATCTTATTTTGGATCAACTGAAATTTCTGTAAGGTTTTCAAAGACTCCCCCATGTATTGTGTGTTTCAGTAATACAAAGAAGAGGTTTCCAGAGCATGAATCACTGCAGCTGCTTCCCTGTGCTGTTGCTGTTCTAGCTACCCAGTGACTTTGATGTTAAAATTGCTCAAGGCTTTGGCTTCTAATCTAGACAGTATTAAGTAAACTGCAGAAGAAAAAAATGTTTTCTTTCCATTACCTTTTCCAAGTGCTTCTAGTGAAGCAATTAAAGGAAGAGTTTTAAACATGTATAAACCCCAGCAAAGGTTAAGAATGGCCTGCATGCAAATCTGATCAGACTAAAAAATTAGCCCCCTTTACTTAAGCTACGCTGTCAAGACTGATTTGACATCTGCTTTACTACCAGGGGAGCATACAAAAAAAGTGACAAAATGTTTCCTAATTTGTTAGCAGGTCAGGGATTGTCATGAGTTAGATTAGACATGAGAAAGTTGAAGTAAGGAGTGTTGGTTGTGCTTTTGTGCACTTTCCAGTTTCCTTGAATATCCCTTGTTTTCTAGTAGTATAATGATATCAGAACATTTATGAGTGTCAATACTCTGCTTTGTTAATTCATTAGATCCGGGGCTGAAAAAATCCCAGGCGCCTAACATTTAAGTATCAGCATTAACTCTTTCACTTGAATGTTCTCCATACTGAGATGAGGACGGACATTTGCGGGGGGGGGGGGGGGCACTGGTGGAGGTCACAATGCTTCTGCTGCAGTGGTTTAATGATTTGCATTAATTACTATTTTAAGGTGATTTCACTGTGTTAGGGGAAAGTTTCAAAGAAGTGGTAAACATGGGTGTGATTATTTGGCAGTGACTATGGAGAACACTGCCCTTTTGAAGTCTATAACATTTAATTTGATATCAAGATTCTTGTATTCTTTTGTTAATGTCAGTTTTTGGAGAGAGGAAGGAAAATGTAACTGTTACTACATTGAGTTTTTTTTAATTATTGATGAAGATCTGTGCACAAATCAAATGGAATATAGCCATAGTGACTACAGTTCCAGCTTAGAAACTATACTGAATGTCTAATTCTTCCTGAAGTGAATTCATATAAAAAAATAGAAGGACGGCATTTAACTTTCAACATTGATTGCAGCACAAAGAGAGAGTGCAAACAGGAAACTTGTTCTGTGGTGAAGTTTGCAAACAGGAAATTTTCACAGAACAAACATAGCTCAAGTATAACCTAAGAAAGATAATAAAAAATGTTTTTCTGTAATGTCATGATATTTTTACCAAGTATTACTTGTAATTCCTCATGTCAAATTTTATTGAATTTTTTGTGGTACTTGCCCTGCTTTTACTGGAAAGGGGCAGAGGAGTGCTTCTCTTTCCTTATTTGAATTGAGTCAGTTCAGCATTCACCAACAGAGCTAGGGATGAGGGACAAAACTGAACAATGGAAGGGTGTCAATTGCAATACCTACATTAATATCACAATGGGACCTTAAAGGTTCACAAAAATGGAAGATTGGAGTAGGAGGCAGATATACTCTAAAATCAGATGTACATATTGAGATCCATCTTCACTGAAGAAAGGATCGTTTTGTCTCCTGTCACATAAATACCTGCAAGGAATTAGCAGTCTTGGAAACAACCCAACCTTCCTTTAAATCTGCTTCACACACCCAGAGTGGAATGTAGTGGTATTCTTTCTTGGCAGTCTTAAGCGACTTCAATGTTTCTGTTGTTTTAGCTTTATTGTAATGCTTCAGTAGCTAATGAAGCACAAGAGGAAGCAAAATCTGTTTCTACAAATACTCAAGCATGAAAATTCTCTTGTTTAACTCTCTGCCTGTACTGCTTTTTAAACTGATGAATGGCACACAGGCTGAAAGCTATTTTAATATATAGAAAATCCTCTTTTCAAAACTTATTAATCAGGGTGGTGCAACTTTTTTTTCTTAGTAACTAAATGTATACTTACAGATATTGTATGTGTCTTGGATGTCTGATCCTAAATACAATTATCTAAAACTAAGCTAGCATTAGAAAAATCAGGAAGCTTGATGGCTGAATCGGAATTTTGAACCTGTGTTTGCAACATTCAGCCTTGCACTTCTGGCACTGCACTGGATCTTGGGAACAGTGAAATTGTACAGGAGACCTAAAATAATTATGCAACTGGCTACTGAAGATCCATGGGGCTTTTCCCTGGAATACTGAAGCACAGCTCAGTGCATATGAGTACAATATATAAAGACAAACTGGACACATAACTCTGAAACTTTGGTGCCTCTAGCATGCTGCAGCATGTAACCATGAAGAATGTGTGTAAGGTGATAGAACAAAACAAAGGCAACTTCCTCCTTTCTTTTTCCTAGCCATAAAGAACAGCAATGTGGCTGTTCAGATTTATTTGTTATCTTTCACTAGCCTTAGTTCTTTTGGCACATTCAAGATAGTTCTTTGGACAGTGGACGCCACAGAAGGGATTTAGAAGTTCCTGCTGTGCTTGAATGACAAAAATCAGTGAGGACAGAGAAACCTACAGGCAAAAAGTGTAATGAGGAAAATGTTAATTACAAGGTTTTGGTTTTCAAGTTAGTTCCCTAAAGCAAATCTCTTGGGGGCTAACTACACAGATGCATAAAACAGAGCTGTGATTCTGAAAAGCAGCTTCAGAAGAAAGCAAAGTGGCAGGGAAGGAGGTACATAATCCTCTTCCTACTTGCTGTTTCTTGGCTTCACATGGCACCCCAAGCATTTTCTCCCCTACATGGGGTTCCAGATGCATGAATCCTGCTTAAAATGAAGAAAGAAGATAAACTTGAGCAGCGAGAGGTGATATTTCAAAGGAAGTCTGAGATTCCCTTTAAGCATTGCTTTTCTGATAGCTGTTTCAAATTTTGAGTATTATTAGCAAGCATATTCTATATGCTATGTGTACCTTTCAGAGTTTACCATAGCAGATATGGAGTAAGTTATTTTCTCATTATGTGAATTACGGAGGGGATCTGGGCTCTGTTTTCCAAGCTTTCTTGTGGGGTGCAAGGGATGATGAATTTGTCTTGCGCATTACAGGGAGCACTGCTCACAACTTCAGTAGACAGATGAGTACTCAGTTTTCTTGTGAAGTTATGTAAGTTGTTGAGCTAATGGAAACCAAAAGGAGCGCAGTGGCTTGAAGTACAAAGGTGGATGTAGGGATTAATGTGCGCATGTTATCCCAGTGCTAATGCAATGTAATGAGCTGCTTGACACACAAATGTAATCTTTGGTCATATTGGTGGAATATGGATGTGACTGCAGGTGAATGAGCAGTTTGGAAGCAGAGGAGCAGGCTAATTTCCCATCTGCTAATATTTTTATTATTGAGATTTGCTGTTACTCATTGTATTTGAGATCCAACACATTGCTTCAGCTAAAATTCACTCCTGTCTTTGTGAAATAGTCGTGCAAGAATTTTATTTTAAATGAAGCACAACGTGAAAGGCTGATGTAGATTATATTTAAGACTGCTTCTGTTAGTTCACAATATAATAAATGCAAGAGCAAAGATTGGAGGGAGTTAAGCATCAATAATTTGTGTTTGTTTCCCGAGTGTCTAATGGTATTTCAGTATGTGCATTTGGTTACTTGTTCCTGAATAATTTGGTCAGAGTGCCTCTTCCTGTGCTATGTTTGTAAGTGAGCTTGTGTACCCTGGAAAGGTTTCCTAATATGGTTCAGCCAACAAAGCTAGCTTATGGTGAGGAGGTGGGAACTTAAGAGCAATGCTAAAAAGAGCATGTTAACTCACATTTATTTTCATCTTGTCCTCGGCTGACACCTCACTAGCTGCTGTTTGTTACTCTGTTGCTAATCACAGAAGACCATTGCATTTAATATTGATTAATTGTAGACTACATTTTACAGCCTTCACCTCAGATCATCAACTTGGGTGGTGATTAACAAATGCCTATACCAGGGGTCAGCAAACTTTTTCAGCAAGGGGCCGGTCCACTGTCCCTCAGACCTTGTGGGGGGGCTGGACTATATATTGGGGGGGGGGGGCAGAAAAAAGAACAAATTCCTATGCCCCACAAATAACCCAGAGATGCATTTTAAATAAAAGGACACATTCTACTCATGTAAAAACATGCTGATTCCTGGACCGTCCACGGGCCGAATTTAGAAGGCGATTGGGCCGGATCCGGCCCCTGGGCCTTAGTTTGCCTATCCATGGCCTATACTAAGAGAAGTCATTGTTCCTGATCACAGAAACTAAGAGTATTCTAGGTATAGCGATGAATTATCTTTTCAGATATCAACTGGGAATTATGCAGCATGCCGCTACTAGTAAATTAATGTCCTTGAATCCAGGTGTTTCAGTGTAAGCTTCTCAATATTACTGTATGCTTTTATAATTGGAAACTGTTCTTTCACTTGGCTTTTCTGTATATAATTATGAGGTAGGCTTAAATAAGATCATAGGCGCCGACTCCATGGGGCCTGAGGGGGCCCGAGCCCCCTCAAAAATTCGTTTGGGGGGGCTCAGCCCCCCCAATAATTTAAGAAAATTATTACCGTAAATTTCGCTCTATAACATGCAGATTTTTTCTCCTAAAAAGTAAGGGGAAATGTCTGTGCGTGTTATTGAGCGAATGTGTGGTCCCTGGAGCTGACTCCGGAGCGCAGGGGCAAAAATCAGGCAAAAATCAGATCGGGCGGAGGGAAGGCGGAAGCTGCTGCTTTCCTGCATTCTGCCTCAGGGTCTTACTGCCCACCCACTTCTGTTGCTGCGTTTGCTCAAACTCAACAAAGAGCAGGGAATCCCCTGCCCTCCTGGCAAGCAGAGGGTTAAGGAAAGGATCGAGTCCTTCCTTCTAATTCTTTCCTAGTCACACTGCGTGCAGGCTCCAGCCCACCACCTCCTCCTCTCCGTGCTCTAGGGACTCGCAGGTGGGAGAGAGAGAGAGAGAGGGCTGGCTTGGGGGGACCGGGACTTTTGCCTTCCTTTCCTCCCCCCCACCCCGTTAAACTCCTTCCCTGCATTCTTAGCCAGCTGCTTCTCCGCACACCCCTCTTGTGCTTCTTGTCCCTTCTGTGTTTTTCCTTCCCTCCCCATTTAAAACGTGGTGACAAAGCACGGATCCACATGGATCCTCAGGATTTTTGCATTGGCTCACCCCAAATTCACCATCAGATCACATTACATGTCCATGGCTACAGTCTGTACCAAAAAAATCACGCACCCACTGTTGCCTGGAGCTGCAATGGTGCAAAAACGTGGTTACAAAGCATGGATCCACAGGATCTTTGCACTGGGTCACCCCAAATTCACCATCAGATAACATAGCATGTCCATGGCTACAGCCTGCACCAAAAAAATCACGCACCCACTGTGGCCTGGGGCCACAATGGTGCAAAAACGTGGTTACAAAGCACGGATCCACATGGATCCTCAGGATTTTTGCATTGGGTCACTCCAAATTCACCATCAGATCACATAGCATGTTCATGGCTACATCTTGCACCAAAAAAATCACGCACCCACCGTTGCCTAGGGTCACAGTGGTGCAAAAACGTGGTTAGAAAGCACGGATCCACATGGATCCTCAGGATTTTTGCATTGGGTCACCCCAAATTCACCATCAGATCACATAGCATGTCCATGGCTACATCTTGCACCAAAAAAATCACGCACCCACTGTTGCCTAGGGTCACAGTGGTGCAAAAACGTGGTTACAAAGCATGGATCCACATGGATCCTCAGGATTTTTGCATTGGGCTACTCCAAACTCACTGTCAGATATTAAAAATCTTTATAAAATAGAGAATTAAATACATACAGAATGTTAAATTTTCAGTTTTGAAATATTAGTACTAAAATAGTACTGTATTTCTATATTACTATAGTACTGTAATTGTTATTTTCAAATACTTAAATATTTTTAGGGTGTAAGACCCAATTAAAGCCCGTTATTTACATACAGTATTACAGTATTTACATACAGTATTAGGCATACTGTATTAACTTTATTAACTGTATTAAAGCATTAACTTTGAGATATTATTTTTATTTAATGAACCCTCAGCCTTATTCAAAGTAAGCTTAAATTAGCTATTTCACTTATTAATCAAAGTGCTATTACTGTGCGACAGCAATATTTTATGTTTTATTCTTTTAATGATAGTTTAGCATTTATTTAAATATCATTTCAGTCTTTTCAGAGCTATATATTCACTGCTCTGTAATAGTCTATAAGCATAATTGTTACTGTAAATTAAATTAGCTTTTTACGAAAATACCGTGCGTGTTTATGTTTTGTTTCTTTTTTCAAAGCCAAAAAGTGTTTCAGGCTTGTCGAGTTTCCCGGAGTGTGGAGTTATAGAGAGTCGAGTTTTCGGGGTTCTAATGTTGATCATATGACTCTAAAATACTTTTAAAAAACTTTAAAACTCACTAATTTTCATCTAAAATTTAGAAAACTTCCCGGGGCAGGACCCCGGTATGGGCCCCCCCAATATTTTTTATAAGTCGGCGCCCCTGAATAAGATACAATAGGCAGAGACATGTGGGGAGGAAGACTTCTTCACCAGAAATCCTATGGCATAAAAGCCTGAATTCTTCAGGTAGAAATAATAGTCTGAATTTTTTTGGGGGGGAGGAAGAGACTATATATGATCTTTCAGATGACACTCTTACACATTGTGTAGTAACATTCAGTAGTGTGTTATTTGTCAGTCTTCTGTAACCACATCTGCTTAAATTAGAAAATGACAGACTTTATTTTAGGGCAAAATCTGTTACTCTTCTTAAATGTATAGGCCTTTTGTTTTTCTTGGCACTATAAGATGCTTTAAGATAGAAGTGCTGATGCAGGCTGTGGATAAGAAATGGCCAGGGCTGCTTTCGATGCAAGGCAGTGTTTTAATATGGGCTGCTTTTAAATAGTGTGCTTTTAAGCCTCAGTATTTGCGGTTTTTGAAGTGGCTTCTGAGCATTGAAATGGTTTTGTATTGCACAGGCTACCAGTTTGATAAAAATATAGCCCCAAATTAGGTAAAATAAAGCCCCTCCCTCCTTGCAACATTACTTTTGTTTTTGGAGTGTGTTTGTTTAATTAATTTAAAGAATGGGCAATTGGGAATAGAGAAATGGTGTGGGTGAGAGAGAGAAAGAAACCCTTTCCTTACCTGTTGTTTTCTGCTTTAAATTACTCAATCCCCCATCCCCACTTTCTGGAGTTATAGAGACATGTTGAAGAACAAGCATCCATTTGGAAATTTGTGGGAGGATACTTTGAATGGGAGGCTGTTCAACCTTTTCCTTGCTGATAGGTGTAAAACATTCTAATTGCATTCTGCCAAATCAGCATTCTGAGGAGCAGGTGATAGGGCACATTTTTTCATGCAGCATTTAGTTTAGTTCTAAGTAGGCTGTGCCTAGTGAGACTGTTTCTGCTTTTTCATCAGCAAAAAGAGCTATCAGTGTTGTGTGTCTATAATTTATAGGGCCATTACTTATCAGATATGTGTAAAGACATAGTATAGTCATAGTTATTTATCTTCAGGTTCCTGATAATGTTTTTAAAAGGATTATCAGTAGGGATCCACTGAAAACGAGATTGCGTGTATTTCTGCAGTTAATGTTTGTGTAACTCTTCTACAATGTTTGGAATGCAGGTTTCAGAAACATGTTGCTAATAAGGACAGTGCCCTTAAAATTCAGCGTTGCTGCAATTGGCTACGTTGGATATCTCTAAAGCAAGCTCTGTACAAAGCTGGGTTGAGGGATGCTTTCTGGGAAAACCTTAATTTTGTAGCTGTAACACAAGGGCAGTGAAAACTGACTCTGTAGACTTCAGTCATCATTTTCTTTTAGACATTATCATTGTGTAGGAATAAAAATTTCAAACTTCTAAGAGGCAGCATAAGAATTTCAGGCGACTGGAATTTTTCCAGTTTACCTTTCATGCACTTCCATAATTTTGCAGTAGATGCCAGGCAGTGGAATAGGAGAAGGCTGAGTGCAGAATATAGGCTGTGAGCCATGCTTTTTCAGTTCAGTTAGAAGCTTGAGAATCCAAACTGTGAAAAATAAACGTATTGCCGATAAATTTCTGCAAACGCGTAGGTCAGGGGATTAAAAAGGGGGCAGGGGGGAAAGAAAACAAGAGTATGGGTTCCATTGATCAGAAACTAGGACCTTCTCACTCTGTAGCAGTGTTAGAAATTCCCCAAGTGCCAGGCACATTTTGCAACTGGTGTGAGTCCAGTTGTGACCACGTGGAGATCTCTGGATACCAGGTTGGCAATTGACATCTCCATCTGACTGCCCCCACCCAGCTTTTTAAAGCCAGTATGCAGAAAGCTTATTTGTTGTATTTATATCCCACCTTTTTCTTCAAGGAGTTTGCCTCCCCCCCCACCCCCAGTTAACCCCTACAATGACCTTGTGAGGTAGACTAAGAGGCTGTTACTGGCCCAAGCTCACCCAATGAGCTTCATGACTGAGTGGGAATTTGAACCATGATTTCCCAGGTCCTAATCCAACACACTAACCACTACACCACACTGGCTTCCTAGAGTACTTCTGTTATGGGGCAGCTATATAAATTAAGTAGGTAACTAAATGTGAGGAAAGCAAAATGTCACTTAGAGAAGGATCTGAAATATTTTCCATGAAGCTTGAATTTGTCTTATTCTGGATTGTTTTATTTGACGTTTTAATGTGCTGTAAACTGCTTTGAGAATTTTTTCCTTTAAATATAAAGCAGTGTAGAAATGAAAATAATAATGAATTCCATTGCAACCCCCCCCACCCACCTCT
Organism: Podarcis erhardii; assembly: GCF_964252035.2. Lineage (NCBI taxonomy): Eukaryota > Metazoa > Chordata > Lepidosauria > Squamata > Lacertidae > Podarcis > Podarcis erhardii. The sequence goes on along the minus strand of NC_138497.1, from coordinate 48,169,297 downwards.
GTTGTGTGCCTAGAAATTCTGTTGTGGCAACTGTAACCTAGGTTTAAGGTGCCACTTGGCAATTAGCTTATATATCTGAGTTTCTAACACTGCTCTGCAGACTTGTGTAACTTGTTTAGGGATTTCAAATGATACTCTTAGAAGCATTCTGTAAAAGTGTCCCATCCTGTTCTATCCTAGCCCCAAACAAATCCCCAAATTTTCAGGAATTATGTTAATAACCTCTCTCTCACACACCCAAATATCTGTGTAGTTCCCATATTTGGAGTTTCTGGCCATTCAGTGTTTTACATTAAGTGTAGACTTCTAAATTCAGTTGTATCATGTTTAGGCCCAATTTTCTTCTTTGTTTGTGATTTAGGAGGCCTGCTGTCCTTGAAAAGCTGAGTTTGACTGAGGTGTGTAAGCCAGGAGTCTAATTCATAAAAACTGTATATGTAACAACAGGGTCTTAAACATAACAGTAGTTTCATTTTTGCTTGAATTGAGTTTTTGCATTCACCATTTGCACTTCTTGTTTGTGATAGTTGACTCAGAATTTAAATCTTTATTGGGTTAGTTTTGATCTCTGGCCAACTCTGTTGGTTAATTTGATTTAACTGTTTTGTGTAGCAAACTGTAACAATTCAGCACTGTTGAGTTTGATTTCTCCTTCTCAGTGAAATATCTTAAAATTTGAACTTTTGGCAGTTTGTCTTGTGTTGCTGAATCATGTTTAAAACCACTGCAGAAGGAGGGACAAATAGACTCTTTTGTTTATATTTAAAGGATTAAAATGCTGCATTCAAGCCAGGCCCACAACCTTAGTTGGCATTTGTCTGTCTCAGGAGACAATGGAAGAGGGCGTCATTGGAGGTAAAGTCTGTTGGTAAACTGTTGAAGAGTTAGTGTTGTTGGACCTCAACACTTTTCATCTATCCTCTCTAAAGACCCAGATCGTCCTATGTCAGCTCACTCGTTCGTTCCTCCTGTTCCTTCAAGGAGTAGCACTTCTCTCCCTGTCTTTGTGACATAAATTCCCCACCTGGAATCTGCATACTGTCTTATCATCTCTATAATGTCCTCCTTTTGAGCTACTCAAGTTGGTCCCTCCTACTATCATTTAAAGTCCTGTGCCTCATAGCCACTACCTCCACCAGAGGCATTTCAGAACCAAATGCATTGTCAGTTGAGAGACATCGTTGTGTTTTCCACAGAGAGAGATAGTAATTCCTTCCAAAGGTACTTTCACAATTCCACTGCCAACAAGACCTGATTCTTCCATCATTCTGCCATTTTCTGGTGCATCTGTCAGAAAAGGCAGGGCACTCCCTTGATGTTCGTTGAGAAGTGAAGGTATACATTCATCGTACACGGTCCATACAACAGACCAGCTTTCTCTTCAGCTCCTTTTATCCTCTCCTGATAAGGAAAAGAGTTGAATTCACTACTCTAGCTGGATGGCAGAAACAATGCATTTTGTTGGCTTGCGTTTCTCTTAACCTGCCTCCACCTACTCGACTAGGACAGCAGCACCCTTGCGGCCTTCTCTCTAAATGCCCATCTACATACAAGAGTTTTGCAGAGTGGTCACATCGTCAACATCTTCCATATTCCTTTAGCATTACAAAACTGACACTTTGGCTTCAGCTTCAGCTGCCTTTGGAAGGAGGGTGTTGCAACATCATCTTCCATTCACTGTTTGTCCATCCCTTCATGGGTCTGTAGGCTTTTGTACATCCCAATCTCACCACATTTGTTTCTGTGAAAGCTTTTTCTGAATCCCATAAAAGCTGCCGCCAGAGCCTACCCAGGCTGTCAGCAGCTGTTTATTCCACTGCACCTCATCACTTGTCTCCCCCTTCCCCCAATAGTTCCTCCATCATACTTCTCTACCTTTCCTACCAGAGTCTCAGTGAATTTTAAAGGCAACCTTTCTGTTAAAGCTGTCTTCCATGCTATACTGGTACCAAATCTCCTTGCTTTCTGGCTTGTTATTTAAAAACTGAAGAAGGAAGGGGAGGGGAGGAGCTAAAACAGCAACTTCCTGTTTGAATTCTTTATTTTTTGCAAGCTTGCAATGTTACCTACTGACTGCTTGGTGGTGCCTATCCTAAATCCCAATTCTGGCAACAGTTTTTACAGGATCCAGAAATACCTTTCATAGTAAGTATAATGGATTTGCTTTTTCCCTTGAAGAAATATGCAGAATCCTGATAGTTATGTGATTTGGGCTAGGCTATCTCCCTGCTTTCTAGAGGGGAAAGGCATGAAACTGTTCTGAAAGGTTGAGTCAATGGCCCTCCATGGTTTTCCATGGGCCCTCAAAATATGAAGAGATAGGAGGCAAAGGTAAATCTGGTGAGCTGATTAGAAGGTAGATAATAATCCCAGGGGCCTATGTGTGCTGTGCTACAGACCACCTCTGATTTCTGTTGCCATCTCTCTCTTGGTGCAGCTGTTATAGAGTAACCTTTGTTAGCCCCCTCTGCCTTGCATGTGTATGTAGAGGTGTTCTAACATAATCTTGTATTGTTTTGCGGAACTGAAAACTCAAATTGGTGTGACTGAAATTTGTTGATTGTTGTCCCTTTTGATTTGCAAGCTGTCAGTTGCCAGGTTTTCTCTTCCACAGCTACCTGTACAGCCCTATGCTCTTCAGCATCCTGTTGCTAATACATCATGTTTTTAACCTAAGGGCATGATGTCCAGCTGCACCATGATGATGTTTTTGGACAATTCCTTCAAAGCAGTGCCCTTATCATGTCAGGGTTTGCAGAAAGCAGAAATGTCTTATAAGAAACAGATGAGTGGTGATTATGATCTGCTGGTATTTTATTACAGCTCAGTGGACACTTGAGACTGCCTTGGCCTTATCCACTTGCTGCTTCCTTGACTAGCAATGATCTTTGTGATAGATTCCCTATTCTCCCTTCTTCCTTCCAAAGTGGAAAATCTATATGTCTCTGGGTACAGGGCACAATACTTCCTTGCCAGCTTTGTTGTCTGGCTCAAGTAACAAGGCATTCCATATTCATGTTGCTGTGCTACTTTTTCCTAGACATCAGTTAACTGAGTGATTTCAAGTCGGCCTTCTCAAAAGCACAAGTATTATTTTCCTGAGGGTGCTTGGTTTATGTGTACTGTTCTCTTAAAAGTCTGGCCATTGGGTGGATGTGACTGTAAGGAATGAATGCCTCTGTTGTCTTCTAGAACATAAAGGCTACTACTGTCAGTAACAATCTGAAGATTCATGGAGATTGTTGGGTTTATAGCATTAGTCCCTTTCTCTTTGGCCCTTAGTATTCATTTCTGCTTCAATTAATAGTATATTCAGAAAGAAGTTACACTCCTGCTTAGTTCCCAACCCACTGTTTATTTTAGAATGTAATGTTGAAGGTACTTTATTGGATAGTTCATACACTGATACTATCAAAGACAGTGCCATTTCTAGGTCTGTAAGAGACTGGTTCACTTTAAACTATTGGTGCAGATGCACGTGTATGAGACTAGTGGTGGACTTTCTGGTTTTAGACCTGGTTGCCCAGTGTCTTTAGTTTTGTATGGGCCATTTGCAGAAGAGTAAATTGTTTAAAAGGCATGCCAATAGCAGGTGAATCAAGATTTGGAGAATCCCAAAGAATCTGATACTGGCACTATCAATCAACTTTTATTGTATATAACCAAAGGCCTTTACAATGGATGACAGAGAATTAAATGAAACTTTAATCTAAAATCATGTACATAACCTGTAGCAGTTTACACCTTAAAAGGAATTTACAACATTAAGACTTAAGATGGGAATGCATTCACATAGCTGGAACAGAGCTTCTTGGCTGCCAGTGCAAATTTGACTACCTGGTATGTAATATATAGATGTTTATCTACTAGGTGTTCAGCTGTCACTTCCTGTATGGATCAACCTGGAAGCCAATTAAGAATTGGTGATATAAATTTTCCTCTGGGCGTTGTATACAGGGGAACAAGTCAGCAGGTAGTGTGTGATGTCTTCTTTTTTTTTTTTTTTTAAATAATTTTTATTAATTTTCATAAAACAGAAAACACAAAATTAAACAAACAAACAAATAATACATGACTTCCCCATGCCTCCCCTTCCCTGCACCCCTGTGTCCAAAATTTTTAGCAATCCTTCATTCCTTTTCAAAATTTGATTTCCTTCATGATTTTCTTAACTTAAATATTTCCAACTATAATTCTCTAATTCTTAACCCTTGACATTTTATCAGTCCGAAATTTTGCAACAGTTCTTAAGATATGATTTAAATTTTTTCCAGTCCTCTTCCACCGTCTCCTTCCTCTGATCACGGATTCTGCCGGTCATCTCTGCCAGTCCCATAAATTCAGTCACCTTCGTCTGCCATTCTTCCAGAGTAGGTAGTTCTTGCATCTTCCAATACTTTGCTAGGAGTATTCTTGCTGCTGTAGTTGCATACATAAAAAAGATCTTATCTTTTTTTGGTACCAATTGGCCGACCATGCCCAAGAGAAAAGCCTCCGGTTTTTTTACAAATGTCCACTTAAGGACTTTCTTAATTTCATTATAGATCATTTCCCAGTAGGCTTTAACCTTTGGGCAGGTCCACCAAAGATGATAAAAAGTTCCTTCACATTCATTACATTTCCAGCATTTGTTACTGGGCAAATGATATATCTTTGCAAGCTTGACTGGAGTCATGTACCATCTATAGATCATTTTCATTATGTTTTCTTTCAAGGCACTACATGCCGTAAATTTAAGTCCTGTGGTCCATAACTGTTCCCAGTCAGCAAACATAATATCATGACCTAAGTCTTGTGCCCATTTAATCATTGCTGATTTAACTGTTTCATCCTGTGTATTCCATTTCAGCAACAAGTTATACATTTTAGACAAATTCTTAGTATTGGTCTCTAACAGTTCTGTTTCCAATTTCGACCTCTCTTTCTGAAATCCTAGTTTCTTGTCCTGCTTAAAAGTTTCATTTATCTGATAGTAATGTAACCAGTCTCGAACTTTGGATTTTAATTTCTCAAAGCTCTGTAATTTAACTTTTTCACCATCATATTCTATAATTTCACTGTATTTTGGCCAATTAGAGTCCATGTTAAGTTTTTTTACCGCTCTAGCTTCCATTGGTGACAACCATCTGGGTGTTTTATTTTCCAACAAATCCTTATATCGATTCCAAACATTATATAAAGCTTTCCTGACAATATGATTTTTAAAACCTTTGTATATCTTTGCCTTGTCATACCATAGATATGCATGCCAGCCAAAATTGTTATCATACCCTTCCAAGTCTAAAATATCTGTGTCTTCAAGAAGTAGCCATTGCTTCAACCAGCAAAAAGCTGCTGCTTCATAATAAAGTCTTAAGTCCGGCAGCGCAAAACCCCCCCTTTCTTTTGCATCAGTTAAAATCTTAAATTTTATTCTGGGTTTTTTGCCCTGCCAGACAAATTTAGATATATCTTTCTGCCACTTCTTGAAACAATCCATCTTGTCTATAATTTGCAATGTCTGAAACAGAAACAACAATCTCGGCAATACATTCATCTTAATAACAGCAATTCGGCCTAACAAGGATAATCTCAATCTAGACCATGTGTCAAGATCTTTCTTCACTTCTAACCAACATTTCTCATAATTGTCTTTAAACAGGTTCATATTTTTGGATGTTAAATTCACCCCCAGATATTTCACCTTTTTTGTTATCTCCAAACCAGTTTCCCTTTGAAAGCTATCTTTTTCCCCCATCGTTAGATTTTTTTCCAGTACCTTTGTCTTTTGCTTATTTAGTTTAAAACCAGCCACTTGACCAAATATTTCAATTAATTCTAAAACTCTTTTTGTACTGACTTCTGGCTGTTGTAATGTCAAAACTAGGTCGTCTGCAAATGCTCTTAACTTATATTGTTTAGCTCCGAGGTGTATTCCTTCAACCAGCTGATCCCTTCTAATCATATTCAACAACACCTCCAGGACCGATATGAATAATAGAGGGGATATTGGGCAACCCTGTCGTGTCCCTTTTTCTATTGAGATTTCATCCATAACAACACCATTCACAATTAATTTAGCTTTTTGCTCTGAATATATTGCACCTATACCGTTTTCAAAACTTTGGCCTACCCCCATCCCATGGAGATTCTTCCTCATAAAACTCCAAGAAATATTGTCAAAGGCTTTCTCCGCGTCCACAAAAATCAATACTGCTTTTCTATTTAAATCAGTCTCCAATAGTTCCAAAATGTCTATAATATTCCTTACATTCTCTGACATATGTCTCCCTGGGAGAAAGCCTGTTTGGTCTTTCTGAATCTCCTCTACCAACACTTTTTTAAATCTTTTTGCTAAAATGTCTGCAAAAAATTTATAATCCACATTTAAGAGTGATATAGGGCGGTAGTTCTTAACTTGATGTTTCTCAGTTTCTGTCTTCGGTATAAGTGAAATGAATGCTTCTTTCCACGATTCGGGAGCCTTTTTCCCCTCCAAGATTTGGTTACACACTTCTTTCAATGGTTGTATTAACCATTCCTTCATTGCTTTATAGTATCTCGCCGTCAGTCCATCTGGCCCTGGTGATTTTCCCAATTGCATATTCTGGATGGCACCCTCAATTTCCTGGTTCGTGATTTTTTCATTTAAAGTCCTTTTATTTTTTTCCGAGATCTTTGATAATCCATATTTTTTAATAAATTCTTCTATCTCTTGCTCGTCTTTCGGCCCTTGTGCGTATAATTTCTTGAAGAAACTTTGGAAACAATTACTGATTTCATTTGGTTTATTTACAAATTTCCCCTCTACTTCAAGGGACGTCACAGTATTCAACTTTTGCCTCTTTTTCAATTGCCATGACAGCAATTTCCCACATTTGTCTGCTGATTCAAAAGTTTTTTGCCTCATTTGTTTTATTTTCCATTCTATTTCTTGGTTCATCAGTTCCATGTATTGGGTCTGGTAATATTTTATTTCTCTTAAAATCTCCTGGGATTTTGGTTTTGACCTCAGTTTCTTCTCTCCTTCTTTCATTTGATTCCAGATTTTTTCTTTCTTCTCGTTTTGTTGTTTCCTTTTTATCGAATTTTGTTGAATTAGAAAACCACGCATGACAGCCTTACTTGCGTCCCATATTATTCTTCTTTCCAGATCTGTTCTAAGGTTTATTTCAAAGTAGTCTTTCAGAGTTTTTTGGGCCTTTTTTAAAATTTCTTCATCTCTAAAAAGGGTGTCATTCATTCTCCATCTGAAAGTTCCAGCTGTTGTCAATTTCATTTCCATCTTTACTGCATTATGATCAGAGCAGGTTTTTGGGCAGATTTCTATATTTTTAACCCTTGGTGCCAGATTGCTAGAGATCCATATTTGGTCAATCCTGGTCCATGTCATTTTAGCTTCAGAGAAGAAGGTCCCCTCCCTTTCCAGAGGGTTCCTTGTTCTCCAAATGTCAATCAAGTCCATTGTGTCAGTCAGTTCAAAAAAGGTCTTTGGTAGTCTCCCATCCTTAGAGATTACTTGTCTTTGAGCTTTGTCCATATTTGTGGAGACGACTCCATTCATATCGGTGTGTGATGTCTTCTACCTGATTGTATCCATTTGCGATCCATATATGGAATTCCCTGGTATCTCCCCTCTATATATGCCAAGGGCATGTGTTCAAATCTTAGTTCTACAAAGACCCTGCATACTTGTGGGAAGGTCAGAGTCTCAAGGTAATGTGGCCTTGAGTGATTGGTCTTAATTTGGGGGAACCAAGTAGAGTAGCATGCAGCAAAGATGGATGCTCTGTCTTGGTTGGCATCCTGATCAAAAATCCAATTTCTAAGGTCATGTGGGCTAAGTAATTCTCCATTTGGAGATTATAAGCCCTAAGCTTATCTTGGCACTATTGTGCCCAGCCCCTGTCCTTAGTTGCTCTAACCAGCAGAGCTTAGTAAGAGTATGATCTTCAAAGGCATTTAGCCTGCACCAGTATCTCAGATAGGCTAGATCAATTCTGGCTGCTAGCGAGGAAAGGCCCAACTTGGCTCTGAGGTGGCTGCCAGTGTCCCACACGGAAACCCCAAAATCTGCCTCATAAATTTGTTTTGTAGGACCTCTATTCCAGATTTGACACGAGTTCCCCATATCTTAGCCCCATAGAGCATTTGTCCAATGATTTTTTTTTTTTTTTTGGAAAAGCAACCTCCGTCTTGGGCCATAGCTCACTTGCTGCTGCTGACATTGATTGATTCCCACCTAACGTAAGTTCACCTAATTTAGCCTGGGTCCAGTCCATTGTAAAATGGCAAAAAGAGATTAACTACTTTTTTAATGTGTTTGCTGCAGGTCTACATTAGTAAGAAAGAGGTTGCTTTTCCTAAGCAAGCTGTATGTAGTAATGGGTCCATTTTTAAAAATGCAGCTGTTTAAAGTGCAGGCTTCGGGGTGGTTTGGTGTTCCAAATTTGGATGCACAACACCGCAAACTCAAATCATTGAACTCTACTGCACAGCTGCTAGATTTCTGAATTTCTATAGGAGCCACAGTCTGATTTGAAAGAGGAAAAATAGCTTTGTTTTTCTTGAGTCATCTCTCTAGCTTATTCTGAATAACTGCATGGCATCTAATTGTGCTGGTGATGCAGATGATAAGCTTCCGGTCTGTACTGAAGGTTTGTATGAGTGGTTTAAAAAAAGGATAGAGAAGGCTATTATAGTTAGTAGTAACAAGAGAGCCTGTGAAGCCAGTCTCAAAAATTTATGGGCCCTTAGCATACTTTAAGGGCCCCCAAGGAATGTTGGTAATGAACTGCAAACTGATTGGCCCTGTGTGCCATCAATCAATCCAACAAGTTAAAAAGCTTGTAAAGAGGCTAAATGCACTTGCCACAACTGCAGTAAAGCTCACAGTTTCTGGCATAGTAGATGAAAGGCAAGGTGGTGGGTGGGAGAGAAGAGCTCATTGCAAACACAAAGATGGACATTATTGGGTGGTGGGACAGCAGATACAGTGTTATAAACTGGGATAGAAAAGCTAGGAACCAAATGGCTCCTGGGATCTGGGTTGTGGGTGCCAAAACATAATGTCTAATCGCCATTTAGTCGGCAACAGTTTTTATTTATTATTTTGATGCGCATGAACTAATATGCAATTCACATAAGTGATTCATTGTTAATATGTGTGTTTTTTAAAAAAATGTTAATACTTTTTAAATTTGATGTTTACAATAAAAATATTGGTACCATACTTCAATTTTCAAAACGCTCTACTCTTTATTGTTAAACTCCTTAACATACTGTCTGTCCTTAACATATACTTTGAGGCTTCAAAGACATAAAAAAGTAAAGGTAAAGGGACCCCTGAACGTTGGGTCTGGTTGTGGATGACTCTGGGGTTGTGCGCTCATCTCACTTTAATGGCCGAGGGAGCCAGCGTACAGCTTCTGGGTCATGTGGCCAGCATGACTAAGCCGCTTCTGGCAAACCAGAGCAGCGCATGGAAACGCCGTTTACCTTCCCGTCGGAGCGGTACCTATTTATCTACTTGCACTTTGACATGCTTTCAAACTGCTAGGTTGACAGGAGCAGGGACTGAGCAACGGGAGCTCACCCTGTCGCGGGGATTCGAACCGCCAACCTTCTGATCGGCAAGCCCTAGGCTTTGTGGTTTAGACCACAGCACCACCCGCATCAAAGCACATACATTTCAGCAATTCTTGAGTGTCAGCCAGGCGCAAAAAATGGCACCCAGAGGGGCTCGCAAATGGAGAATATTTAGGTGCGAAATGCGCCTGGTGCCATGCTAATTTTGAACCCTGAGCATATATGCTTCTCCCTTCTGAGCATATATGCTTCTCTCCTTCTTTGGAGGTCTTTAAGCAGAGGCTTGACAACCATATGTCAGGAGTGCTCTGATGGTGTTTCCTGCTTGGCAGGGGGTTGGACTCGATGGCCCTTGTGGTCTCTTCCAACTCTATGATTCTATGATTCTTTGGAAGACCTTCCTTCTTCGCAAAGGACAAGAACTCAAAATTATTGTTGTTACTCCCTAAAGAGTGGACTAGTTTGGAATATACATTGTCACATGAAAATGGTGGCTTTATTTCTTCATTTTAGCAAATGGGGAAAATCTTGGATGTTTCAAATTCTGCCCAAGTTTGGTAACACTTTCTGCTCTGAACTGTTCTCTTGACCTCTTAAAGAATTTGCAACTGTGGAAAGAGTTGCTTCCTGGCTGGGTCTGGCCAGTCAATCCCATACTTGTTTGCCAAAGGTGGAGCCAACAGAATGAGTCTGCCTTTATAGAGAAAAGTATTTTTAGATACCACAGTCTTGGTTCTGAGCAGCATTTCTCATTTCTGACAGCTACTTCGCATACTTTCAGACACCATGACGTCATATGGTCAGTGTGAGTTGAGGAAAGAACTGATTTTTTAAATTTCTAAATAAAAGATGGGGTTTGTGTTTGCTCTAAATGAGTTAAGGCAGGCTCTCAGTATTCTGTATCTGATACAGGCCACATGACATTTCTAGTGAAACCAACAGATGTTTCTCTCACTGTGTCCTTTTCCTCGGTTGCTGCCTGATCTCTTCTTTTGTTCCCACATGTCCTGTCTGCAGAGGGCCGTCAGCAGTAACGCAGGCAGCAATTGTTGCTGTGTGTCAAGTTATTGGTGTGGATTTTATAATACAAAAATTCATGGATAAAGCCTGTCTTTTCAAAGAGTTCAGTAACTGGATCCTGGCTTCTCGGTCATCATCTTTAGTGAATATCCTCTCCTTTGTGTTGTGCCTGCTGCTGTTCAGAGCCAATTTAATATAAAGCTGAATTTGCTCAGTGGCTTGCATTTGTGGTGAGTGAGCCTACCCTCTATACAGATTTTCACTGCTTTTGTTTCTGTTTGTGTGTGTGTGTGTGTGTGTGTGTGTGTGTGAGTGAGAGAGAGAGAGAGAGAGAGAGAGAAGAATCTATGTAAGAATAAATTGTGTGGGTTTTTTCTGCCAGTCCCACTGACTGACTTGTATGTACTGAAGAGGTGCTGTTGGGTTCCTGTTCTAAGTGTAGAAGAAAAAAGCTTGGCATACAATAGGCTGTTCTGAAGAAGTATTTGCAGATATCCATATATATGGAGCAACTTCTCCCACAACTAACACAGAGGGAATAAATCATAGAGGCTAAGAGAGCCATTGTTCTCAGAAATGGGTTTCTTGAATAGCTGTTATGTTCTTAAGCTGATTATGTACTAACTGAAATTCATACAATATTTAAACTGTTGTGAACAAAGGGAACTCTAGACATTTTTAGATGCTTGCAAATTCACATACCATGTGTTGCATTTGGACGTACCATATCAAATATTTGGTTTTAGTTTCTGTCATTTTCGCAGGGCAAAACAGTATCCTTCAATGTTGTCATCTGCCCCTATACTGTAATAGAGGCGGGCTGCAATTACCTCCCTGCATAGATTCTCACATGTAGAAAATTAACATTTCCCCCCCCAAAAAAGTGTGTTCAAAGCTTCCTAGAAATAAACACAACAGCAAATAGGCTAAAATAGCAATGTGGTGCTGAGCCCCAAAGACTGAGCAGATGCTGGAAACTGAGACTTACAACATTTTGGGGAACTTGTATCCTTCTCCAAAACTTTTCCCACCCACAGGTAGTTAAAACAGAGTATTAATGTTTATTTGCTCTTGGATGCCAGTTTACTGAAACATCTATAATTTGCAGCATTATATTTAAATGGTTAGCTTTGTTGTGGACTTCCTTTGTTTTGATGCAACTACCAACTTCATTATTTTATTTATATGCACAGAGTTTCTGCTTCTTGGCTCACAGCGCTTTAATATACAGTGTAACTGCTGCATTTGACCAATAAGAAGTCATTATGTAAAAAGCCTAGTAATTATAGTATTGGGCACAATTCTGTGGGTACAAATAAATGAATATAAGGAGTAGTCATACAGGAAGTTCAGAGAATCAACAAAGTATCTTCATTCAATAAGCGTAGAATACTATGCTATAGATCAGGGGTCCCCTACCCTTTTTGGCCTGGATGGTTCATTTGGAAAACTAAAACTGCTGTGGGCAGCACAAGATAATAAGAAAAACTGGTGATGCTGAGACCTCCAAAGAACAATAGGCAAACCACGTGCACACACCAAATCAAAAAAGCAGATACCATCAATTCCAAAGCAGGCAATCTCCCACCAGCAAAACATCCCCCCAAAGTCAAAGAACATCATTTTAAAAATTAATAAGCAAAAGGTGGGTACTCTTGGCAGGTACCATTGGCAGGTGCTATGGAGGGTGTCTGAGGGTACCATGGGCATCTGCATCATTAAGAACCCCAGCTACAGATTGTTCACATAAATTAACAGAATGATACAGTCAGATGCACAGTTTGCATCTATTGGTATCTCAAGGACCATGTAGTTGGTTTGAATCAAGGGGCGTACATGCTCATAGTCCGGACTTCAGTTTCACATCAGATCACTTGATGAGAGGGAAATCAATGGGGAGGAATTCAGTGCCATGCTCCTCTGATTTGTTTATTTCAATGATTAAAACTGATTATCCATGGCAAACAAAAGTTACTCTTTAAAATCTTTACTTGTTGGTACACTGGTTCTCAGATTGTCACTTCTTTATTCCTCTTCCTTGTTCCAGGGTCCCCTTTCCTTCCCAAGAAAAGCAATTTGTAAACTCAGGATTTTTCTCTTTTACACAGAAAAATGATATTTTGGCCCCAATTCCCCTTGCTCAGCAAATTAGTGGAAGTCAACGCAAGGGCTTCCACTAGTGCCCCTGCCCCACGCCACCACCAAATCCACTCTGGATGGCCAGGAAAACCCCCAGAACAATGCACAGACGGAGGATAAGGAGGCTTATTCTTTCTGGCAAGCAGGGACAAAATAAAGGACAAAAGCTACAATTATAATAGCTCCCCCAGAAAAGGTGTCAATTGAACACACTGTCATATATTTGATTGTTTTCCGGATGCTTGGTATGTATGAAAATAGGGTATTTCTTAGCTTGCATCCTTTTGCTTGGACTGTTTTATTGGGGCCAGGAGGTTTCCTGATATTTTATAGAGAAGAACATTTGGGTGTTTGAGTGAGTGGTGCGTACTTCTCTCCCATTCCTGTTAATAGCTAAACTCAGGTTTGTTTCAAGCTAGTTTTCTGCTGTGGTTTATAAGTATCTATGAGTTCATTCAGAAATCTTCCACCCACTGACATGGCAATTACATTTCCCACAGAATGTTGTCTACAGGGGTTTCCTTTATAAAATCTGTATAATGTGATCCTTTTAAGCAGATGAAGGGCGGGGAATCCAGCATAAAATTGTTGAGTTTTCCTTTCAAATGTAGATTAGAGGTCTTGTTAAAGATGGGCTTTTACCTTTTGAACTTGGTCTCCTGCTGCTCTCCTCTTCCTCCCCTTTTATGGCCTGTGCCCCTCTTGGATTTAGAGTGACAAAAAACCCTTGGTGCACACATGTTTGGCCAGAGCTTCATGTCTATTGAAACTGATTTCAATTGAAACTATTGAAGCCTTACTAAAAAAGGGTGCTTCCTGGTAGGTGCTTAGATTTTGGGAAGCAATCCGCTTTTGTAGATAAACTGTTGACTAATTCAAAATGCATTCTGTTGGAGAATTAGTGCAAGCAAAGGAGTTATGCAGTAGTGAGAGTGAGCAGTAATTATGTGGAATCCAGTTGCTGAGCACTTTACAAGCTTCTGACACCTTGGGTTGAGAGAGGTGAAGAATGAAAGAGAAAAAACAGGAGTATCAGCCCTTTAGGTCAAAGGCAATTAAATACAGGCAATTAAATGCAGCCTATCTTGTGACTTGTTGATCAAAGGTAGGCTTCCACCCTAGCTTTTGAAATCAGCCCAGGTAGAATTTGCCTTCAAGCTGCTGCTGAGATTTATGCAGCTGGTGGCTGAATGTTTGACACTTGAGATTGTTCCCGGCAGCTTTTTCAAACCTAGACCTGCTTTGACTCTGTTCAGCAGAATTTTGTTGCCTGTAGGTAGGAAACGTTTGAGCCTTAAATTTAATTTGAATAGACCCTTTTCTTTCCCTCTCCCCCCTAAAAATACAACCTAGGCAAACATTATCCAGCAATGTAAAGGTGCTTTTGTAAACAATTTATCTCTGTATAATTCTGATGAGTGTGCATCTACCAGGGTTATTTACTGTCAAGAAACTGAGATAGATCATTGAGTAAGAAGGAAAATTTGAGTAACAATAGCTGCTTAAGGAGACATGCTCACATGAATTTGAGAGTAGAAAGCTTCAGTATTTTCAAACAAAGGAATGTGTTGATCTCTTGCTACTTCAAAAGGCAATGATGGAATGACTGGAGTGGTCTGTGGATTAATTCACAAAGGCAGCAGCTTCAAAGTAACTTTTCCTGGCTGCATATTAAGAGAGAACAACAATAAAAGCTTCGAATAATGCCTGTCTTATGTGTATTGGTTTGATAGGAGGTAAATATTAAAATACTTAGAACCTGAAACTCCTGGGACTAGGAAACATCTCCCCATAAACAACCCACCCTAGCTGCTTGGCTTTTGTTGCTTAGTGACCGTTAGAGGATCAGGGTAAGGATTGGGAATTGTCCGCAGGAGGTGTAGACCTAGACATAGCATTAAAGTGTCATGTGCCTAGTGCTTCATAGGACTAGGAAATAGACGCGCTTCTGTTCCATTGTTAAAGTGTTTTGGGTGTGTAAAGGCTTTCACCTTCCTTAAACTATTCATCCTTGCAGCAGCCAATAGTCACACTTGTCCCCACTTAATGGTTGATGAATGCTGGCTGAGTTGAGATGTTTAAGCAGACCCTTTTACATTGGTTCTCTTTCATTTTCTCATTTCCCCTGTAACTTCTTCCAGTGGTTTTGAGGTACTGCCCTCTGTAGGAGCTCTGTGCCGGAGGATTTTTTTTAAAAAAAACAACTATGAGAGGAGAGATATAGCTACAGTGGTACCTAGGTTTACGAACTTAATCCGTTCCGGAAGTCCGTTCTTAAACTGAAACCGTTCTTCAACCGAAGCGCGCTTTCCCTAATGAGGCCTCCCGCCGCCGATGCCCTTCCACCGTTCGGCTTCCGTTCTTAGACCAATGTAAAGTTTGCAAACCGGGACACTACTTCCAGTTTTGCGGAGTTCGTAAACCGAATAGTTCATAAACAGGGCTGTTATTAAACCGAGGTACCACTGTATTTCAAAGGCATTTCTTAAATTATCCACATAATTTAAAGAGTTAACAATTAAAACTATAGGTTCTGAAACAACCGTGTTCTCAAAAAGCTTTGAACTTAACTTAAAACCACAATAAAATAATAAAATAAAATAAACCACAAAAAAGCAGATAGAATTTTTGCAGACTAGACTTTAAACCAGTCTTTCTCCTATTGGTTTACAAAGAGATTTTTTAAAAAGACTTTCCCCCTTGAGATTACTGGGGTTTTTTTATCCTGTTTGGGATGAGTTCTTTTTAAATTAATTTGACTAAGTTCACACAATCCAAAGTTTGGCATTAATTTTATTAAAATATTTATTGAATGCCCTCCTGGACAAATAAGGATTGCCAACCTTTTTAGCCCCAGGGAGACATTTGCATTTTTGATCAAGTACCATGGACCAGTGGCGTAGCGTGGGTTGTCAGCACCTGGGGCAAGGCAAGTAATTTGCGCCCCCTAACCCGTGGATTTTAGCAGGGGCAGAGAGCTGCGAGTGCGAGCACCCCCCCCCCCAGATGTTGCGCCCAGTGCGGCCGGCCCCCCTTCACCCCCCACGCTATGCCACTGCCATGGACACCAACCTCTCTGGTTGCTTCCCTCCTTCCCCAAGACAGAAAAAGAGAGTGTGTGCATACAAACACAAACTTTGCTTTTCCAAGGGATCTAGGTAAAAATCAGATACAATACAATAAATATGAGCCTGGAAATGTGTATCATTCTTCCAAATTCAGTTAACGTAAGAGTTTAAGTGCTGTGTGAAGCCTTTTCTGACATAGAAATGAATACTATAGTCTTTGGAATTATTGTTTGCATACAGTGACTAAATTGTAAATACAGTGGTACCTCAGGTTAAGTACTTAATTCATTCTTGAGGTCTTTTCTTAACCTGAAACTGTTCTTAACCTGAAGCATCACTTTAGCTAATGGAGCCACCTGCTGCCGCCGCACCGCCAGAGCACGATTTCTGTTCTCATCCTGAAGCAAAGTTCTTAACCTGAAGCACTATTTCTGGGTTAGCGGAGTCTGTAACCTGAAGTGTATGTGACCTGAAGTGTATGTAACCCGAGGAACCACTGTATCTGTGTACAGAATTCTCACAAATGCCTAAGATCTGGGAGGTTCTTCTTGACTGGAATCTTGGAGTTTGGCTTATGTGAGCTGCTGAGATGAATAAATGAGAAGTCAGTGGGAAAAGGAGCCCTTTTGGGAGGGAACTTCAAAAGGTGGAGGCGTGCTATATTTTTTATTACAGTTATTTATACTTCTCCCCCCCTTTCAGGATATAAATTCTGCCAATATGACTCACAAGTAACTTTTCAGTTACATATTTCACCCCGTGAACTTGGGGTGGGGTTGAGAATCAAGTACTTCAGCTCCAGCCGATAACTTAGTTTAATTGGCAAATAGTGTTGATTTGAAGGCCATGAGATCACTGGTACTGAATAGCAAAGGTGCGTGTTCTTCCTCCTCCCACTCTGATGAATAAATAGCATAGGTTTAGTTGTTCCTGTATGCAAGTGCATGTTCACTGAAGGGTTTCATAGAATCAGAGAATTGTAGAGTTGGAAGGGAATCCGAGAGTCATCTTGTCCAACCCCCTGCAGTGCAGATACGGTATTTTGAAATCCAGTTCCAGGAAGTTTTTGTACTGATTTGGGATTGAATGTTTGAGAGTTATAACAGCTGTAAACTGCGTTTGAATACATTATTAACCCCCAGAAGCTACTTGCCAGAGGACAGGTTTTTGTTTATTCATTTGGCTTCCGTTCTGAATATAGAAGGTGACATACACCATTGGCTTGAATCTAATAGTCCACAGGTAGGAATGATGTCACTTCCCTGAATTTAAATAGCTGCACTCTTTTGTAATTCAGAGGTCTGACATTTCTGCTCAGCAGCTTGTTTTTCTCGCTGGCTTCCACTTATACGGCAGTTCCTTTCAGGTAGTGTATATATTCTGACTATTTTTCTCCCTTGGGGGTTTGGTTTCTGTCTGCTTCCAGGTGGCTAATGAAGGATTTTGGTTTATTTATCGTAGCTGTCTAGTCAGTTCTGTGTGAGTGGTTCCTTTTAAAGACCGATGCCTCTGTCTAGTAAAGCTGGTTTACCTGAGGTCTCTTGAGTGATATCTTCAGATGAGGCAGTTTGCCAGGTGCCTTGTATCTTTAAAACAAAAACAAGTCACCCTCGTAACATATATCATCTTCCTTAACAACAGTCAAGAAAGGTGACCCTTTTTTATAGACTCCTGGCATCTTTATATTTCCTGGATTTTTTCAAAAGGCTTCTTGACTTTTGTTTCATACACACACATACATGTGCCCATATGGAAGTCAATTTAGTCAGGAGTGTATTTATTTGGAGATGTCTAATATTTTTTTTTCCATTTTAGAAGTTTAGCTGACCTTCTCTCTCTCTCCTCCCCTTTTTTGTAGATAGAATTGACCTCTGCCAAGAAAACATTAAACATTGGAGGGGGAAAATAATCAAAAGCAGTTGGCGTCTAAAAGATGTGCCATGGAATGGTATCAACAACGAGCACCACCACATCGCTGCTTACCTTGATCAGTCATGGGATATTTTTTCCATTGGCTCTCTTCAGTACCCTCACGGTGGAAGGACTGGACTCATGTAAGTAAAGCTCTCCCTGCTTAACTTTTGTTAGGTTTCTAGCTCTCTCTGCGATGGCTCAAAGCAAGTAACAATAAATGCATTAAAAAATGGCCTCTTGTCACCTAAAAATTCAGAAACAGAACAGAGAACAAAAATGGCTTAAGGCAGCTTCCTTATCCTTTAAGGTAGGGGGTTATATTGCCTGCAGTGCATGCTTGTGAATGAAGTGAAGATTCTAATCTCACCGCATGAAGTATGGAACTGATACACAGAGAACTATTTTGACTGGTTAGTGCAGATACAAGGGTGTAATCTTGTGAGAGTTGCATTAGTTACGTCCTGTTGTCTAAATGACAGGTTACTCTATATTTTAAAGGCATATTGTGGTTTTCTCCGTTGTACTTTTTAGTTTAACCATGAGTTAAAACCTAGAGCTGACATGTGTAGATAGAGCCAGTGGACTGCAGTTGTGTGGTGCAGTGGTTAGAGTGTCGGACTAGGACCTGGGGGACCCCACTCAGCATAAACAAAGCTCACTGGGTGACTTTAGGCCAGTCACTGCCTCTCAGCCTAACCTACCCCACAGGGTTGTTGTGGGGATTAATTGAGGACAGGGGAGAACCATGTAGACCACCTTGAGTCCTTGGAGAAAAATGGTGGGGAATAAAAATAATAAATAATTGTGGAGAGTTAATACTTTCCCTCCCCCTGCCTTGGATAGCACCGTGCACTGAAACCCCTCTTTGGAGGAGCACACTTTATCATTGGTATAATCACACTGAGACATTGAGTATGGAAAATAAGCAAGCAAATTTTATTATAGGAAATACATGTTAGACAGGAAATATTCTATTTCTCGCCATGTCTCTGGGGGACAATTTCTTATATGAATTGCTAACATTCAGTAAAGGTAATCACTGTTGTTGAGGACACTGGCTTGGTCTTTATTTTGAGTTTACACCCCTTTATTCTAGCTCCCATTGAGAAGGGAACCCTGATAGGGCAAGTGCATCCATGCAATATACAGTACTTGTAATAAAAACTTAGCAAAATATTAAGTGTGTTTCTGGAGGGCAGAAGAGAGGTTGGAACAGAGAGACTCACTAGCTGCTGTCCAGGTGTGGCTAATGGGCAATATTAGTCTCTGCCCCTCTCCCCGGTGTGGATAGTCAGGTAGAATATGGCTGAATTTTAACTTTTAGAAGACATCTGAAGGCAGCCCTGTTTAGGGAAGCTTTTAATGTTTAATAGACTATTGTATTTTAAAATTTTTTGGAAGCCGCCCAGAGTGGCTGGGGAAGCCCAGCCAGTTGGGTGGGGTTAAATAAATAAATAAATAAATAAACAGAAGAAGAAGAAGAAGAAGAAGAAGAAGAAGAAGAAGAAGAAGAAGATTATAATAGCTAGAGAATGGGGAAGGCCTGTTTTTAAAATGCATGCATCCTTATTTTTGAATTCTCCATAGCTTCTTAGGCCATAAGCCTACGGGATGCTTGATTGTAATGTCTCATTCCTGAAACTCTCAATTATTTTCTGAAATATCTATTTATTTTCAATATTTGTAAGGGCAACTCATCTGGCTATAGATATGGAATTTAAGATGCTGTTTAGAGCTCTTCAGTGTAGTTTTCCAAGTATGTTTGAGAAAGTTGCCTGAAGCAGCTGTAGCTTGCCTTGGTTCAGAGGTTTGTGCCTTGTGTTAGAAATGGGCTGCTTGTCTCCTACAGTACATCACATTCTTTCCTTTCTTGGGGTTTGAAATGGGTAAAGAGATTGTATCATACAAGCAGGTGGCTGGACCGCAGCATTTTAAAGTATTTTTGGGGAAGAAAGGTTTTAGTTTAGGAGTATTCCTTGACACACTAGAGCAGGCATAGGCAAACTTGGCCCTTCAGATGTTTTGAGTCTGTAACCTGAAGTGTATGTAACCTGAAGCGTATGTAACCCAAGGTACCACTGTACTGGTTAGTTGCCTACAGCACCAAATTCATTCTGTGATGGCCAAGTAAAGGTGTACAGTGATACTGACAGATTTTTATAAGAAATGAAGTAAGTATAATGGAACAGAATCTGAAGCATATGGCATATATATCTTGAATGACAATATTAACTGTAATTGTATATAACGGTCCTAAATGATGTGCATCTAGGTTCAAAGCTTAGGATTTTAGATATTGCCAAAAGATCCCCATGGCCCATTTCTTGGCAGCAGTATCCAGCAAAAAATAAAGGTGACATGAGAAATTTTAATTAAATCTGCTTCTGGCTAACTCTACCACTTACTAGAATTTCAGAACTTATCAAGACCACTGTCGTGATAAGCGAAACTGATTTGTTTGAATATGATTTGGAAGATGACTAATAGTTCTTTCTTTCTTAGTAGAACGTTTTAAGTGACTATGTGTCCTTTAAATGGGTAAGAGAAAGGTAGAGGGTCCTTGTTCAGGAGAGCCAGACAAAGGAAGTGTAACTGAGCACTTCATGTGAGCACTTCTAACATTGCACATTTTAGGGATGGTCACCACACCAAACCACTTTATAAATCACAACGTTTGACAAGACTCGGTTGTAGGTAAGATATTCTGTATGCAAAAGGTCCTGGGTTCACTCTTTAGTAATCTCCAGTTTAAAAGGATCAGGTAGTAGTTTGTGTGAAAGCCCTCTGCCAGGGTTTAGGATAGCTGCTGCCAGGCAAACTAGACAATACTTTGCTATATGCGCAAGCAGCCTGACCTGGCATAAGGCAGCTTACTAATAATTTTAGGCCCTCGCTCTGACCCAGAAGATCTTTGCATGCATGAGTTCTGGTGCAGTTTCCAGCTCAGTTGTAAGGATTTCACTATCAACTGCTGTCGGTTACACATCTTTGGTGCAGGCATGGAGGTGCCCCTGATGTAGCACTAGATGAGGGTGGTCATTGTGCTCTAGCAGCTTTGAGTGCTCATGGTGTGGAAGGGGCCCTGCATTGAGCTGACATCCATTCAGCAGAGAGCACACTGGTTTAAACTGCTGATGCTATCAAACCTTATTCCTGCTGAACTGTAGCAAGCAAATCACTGACTTTGTGCTTGTAATAGTATATTCATTCAGAATGCAGATCTGTTCTCGTAACAGCAAGCGTTGACATGTTCCAGTGTCTGCTGTTTAATTAATACAGGGTTGTTCAGAGAAAGGGCTGTGGGGGAAAGCTTTGGTAAGAACTTGAGGTATTTCTTCTCCACTCTTACCTCCCAAGTTTCTTGTTGGAAGACACTTGTGTATGACCACTTCCTTTTCCATTGCTCTAGTGGGGTATTTCATTCGAAAGCACATCAAAGGGCAAGTAGATAAATAGGTAATGCTCCGGCGGGAAGGTAAATGGCGTTTCTGTTGCTCTGCTCTGGTTTGCTAGAAGTGGCTTAGTCATGCTGGTCACATGACCTAGAAGCTGTATGCCGGCTCCCTTGGCCAATAAAGCGAGATGAACGCCGCAACCCCAGAGTCATCCATGACTGTACCTAATGGTCAGGGGGTCAGGGGTCCCTTTGCCTTTACCTAGGACTTCTTTCTAGGAAAAGAGGTGTCAAAACTTGTTGACCTTTTTTGGGAGGGAGCACCCAAACTTCAACTTTCACCACCCACCTCTGCCACCGCAATCACCCTACCACCTCCCGCCTCTGCAGCGCAACAAAGAGATGCCGCAACTCAGTTGCCATGAGTTCTGGCTGGGGGGAAAAACTTTTCCTTGAAGGCTTGCCCATGCATTCATGCTACAATGTATAGTACCCAGTAATTTTAAAACATGGGCAATGTTTGAGTTACTCAAAATGCAAGCCACTGGATTTGCTTCTGTTTCTGCGTTAAAAAATGGATGTACATTTACATGCAAAAGGATTTCTAAACACTTAAATGGTACAAAAGATGCCATGTCCTACAGATGAAACAGAATTGGAATGCAATCCTTCAGATTTTGTGTTTCTCCAAAACTTAGGATATAGTCCTCTGCTCAGAAAAAGTACCAAAATAAAATATAAACACATGTTTTAAAAAGAAATGCATTTAGAAATGCACATATTTTGATAAAATAAATACTTAAAAATGAATTTTCATTCAGATGTTTTTCACAGATTAATGCCAGAAACAGGATGGGACAGAATTATTTAATTTGCCAGATTTCTGTACTGCTCAATCAAAAATAATCAAAAAAATAAACTCCAAGTGGTTTGCATAAAAATGAACTATCTTACGAACACATATGAAATTGATACAGACTGGAAATGGACTGATCTGTCCATCCCTACAGAGCAGCTTATTTGATCCCAATATGTGAATATGACATTGCATTTGCATTTCTGTCTGTTAGTTCATCCAGCTGAGGATTTGTGGATGCTTCCTTGGTTTGGAATTGCAGATGGCTGAATGTTCTGCTTGGTAAATTCATCTCTTACATTTTGGGAAAGAAAAAGCACAGTGTCTCAGCTGTCTTCTGGGAGACTGCATTGGACATTTATGATGCTTTGTGTTTGAAGTCAATATTTTGTCAAGTTGTGACTTTCTTTTATTGACTTGAGCAAATAAAATTCATTCTTGCATATGGATCGTTGGAAGAAACAGCACTTTCCCAGATATGTATGTGTAATATAAATAATGAATACTTATAGATAGGGGAAATTTGGCTAATTTGGTTTTTCTGCACATTTTAAACAATTGATTTTTTATAAAATGGGATGACTTTTGTAGTGTCTTGAATTACCCACACAAAACATGCATTTTATAAAGATGTTCAGAACCAGCAAAGCTTGAAATACCCCCAAAACTCCCAACCCTATCTCATAAACTTTAGCTATAAAAAATATAATATCGGCCAGAGCTATGAAAGGTGCCTACGCATTGACAATGAGAATGTACACACTTGTACAGGACTGCAGACATACACTTTAATCAGTAGATAGGAGTTCTGAGGAACATTTAGACAAAGGGAAACTAGCTTACTGATTGCAGGAGGAAAGCTTGTTGCCATCCATCTGTCTCAGGAGACAATGGAGGAGTGCACCTTTAGGGATGAAATCAAACTGTTGGGAGAGTTACAGGGCCTGCCTGCCGATATGGGAGAGGCATGTTTTATTTTATTGTAGCTGGGGCAGATGAAGGCATCTGGTCGTGCTGCTTCAGATGCACCATGGCATTTCTTCTCTCTGCACTCATCCCAGTGGTCATTACTCCTCTAGTCACTGCTGTAGATACACAACCTGTCTCCAGGCACTTGGTTTTCTGCGAGGGATTCCCACACAGCAGGGTTGATGTTCTCAGTCTTCATGTCTTGTTTGCAGACAAGTACACACAGTTTTCAGTTGAGCTGAAGGTGTCTGAGCATGAGCCATCACACTGGGTGGTGCTGAGCATGTTCTCGTGGAATTGCATAGTAATTTTGTGGAGCTTAGGTGGGCATCCTCCTGTCTTGTTGATCACTGTGTAGTCCTTTTTGGCAAAATACTAATACTAATTCTATTACTAATACTAATACTAATATTAATATTAATATTACTACTACTACTACTACTAATAATAATAATAATAAATGACTTACCTTCAGGCAAAAGTGAATGGATTTTAGGCGTGGGCACAGCAAAGAAGAGACAAAACTTGGAGCAGCTCAAGAGCAATGTTGACATCATTAGTGTGGGATGGCATGGCATAGAATGGTGTATTGTCATTCCTTCCAGGAGCTGAGAACAGTATTAGCTTTACAACAGCCCTGAGGAATGATGTGTGTGGGCTAGGCTGAGCAATTGGCATGCTCAAGGCAAGGGTGATCTTTGCAGGCGAGTGGGAATTCGAACTTGAAATTCCCACATCCATACATTCCTGCCAGTTGGCTGGTAAACACTTCATACATTCCTGCCAGTTGGCCGGTAAACGCTTACCTGGCTGGTAAACACTTCACATAGCTAGTCTCTCCATGGTTCATAACCATGCTTCCCTTGGAATACTGTAATGTATCAAAGGTAAATGAATTGCTGGAAATTCTTTGTATATTGGGGAATTAATGGCCACACTCACTGGCATGGGTCCATTGTGTGCCTGTAGATCCGTATTTCCTTCTTGAAATATTACTGTACTCACCAGTGGGCCTAGTATGATGAAGCTTATCTGTCATTTAAGGTTAGAATTGTCCCATTCTGGCATACACGTTATATATGAAGCTGAACAAGATGGTAATTCTTAACACACTTTCACACAAATGCACTATTGAAATAATCCCAACAGGTTGGTTAACATGTACTGCTAGCAGTTTCTACTTAACACTTTACTTGAATGTTTTTTTATTCCCTCTTTACCTTTCCCCCCCTCCCTTGCTGTAGCAGTTTGTGAGCAAGTATTCCTATAATGTTGACTTGTGATAAAATGGTTTCTTTATATGAATCTTCAGCTTACTGCTTCTGCTTTTGGCAAGATGTCTTAAAAACAATCATCTCTAAATCCAGCCAGGGAACAAGCAGTGGAATGGAAACAACTTTTGAACACTGGAATATTCATTCACTGGATACAGTAGCTTGATCAGCAGTGTACTCTGCCAGTTAATGTGTTTTTTCACCTGTTTAAATGTTAGCCTAGTTTCCACTTGACTGAAGGCTCAGCTTGAAGCTCTGTGTGTGGTCTGCTTAGAGACTCATTGAAATCCCTACAAATTGGAGGTGGGAAAACAGCAACATATGAAGAGTTCTTGCTTCATGTCAATGTAAATATTATCTTCCGGTAGTCCTGGGTTGGTTGGTGAGAGTTCTGCCTATTGCAGGTTTTTGGGTGGTCAGCTAAAATTCTAACTTGCCTTGTATGTAAATAATTCCGTCCATTTGAAAATGTGGTTCCTGTTTATGTTTGGTCAGGGAAAAGGTTACAACCTGAAGCATGTCTTCTCTGAAATTTCTCTAATGTAAGAATTCATGGCTTTGGGATATGTAAAAAATAATAATCATATTCTTCTGTCCTACATTTTGAAGGAAGGAAAATGGCAATGAGTACTTTCATAATGTTGCACACGCAACTGCATCCTAAGCTCCATCTTGATTTGAGAGTAGACTTTTGAAGAACAATTTGTGATGTAGTGGTTTGAGCGAAATTCTCATTTCAAATGTTGCCTCCACTGAATGTAAGGTAGTCTTAGGCAAGTTGTAAGCATGGCTGAGAATGAAGCTTCACACTGCACACGGTTGGCACACTTATTCCTCATTTCACTGTTCCCCATTACTTGTTACCAAAACTTTATTTATCTGGACCACAGCTGTCAAATACTCCACAGAGGAGGGGAATAGCTGTTGAGAGTGGGAGGTTAGGTAGCTTACAATAGACCCTGATTAAACCATCTGTAAAAGGCCACAGCCAGAACGGCTTGTCACCCAGGCTCTGCCACTTGTCTTCTGGTGCTGTGCTTGTAATAATATTAGCATTTCAAAAGGGGAATTACCATAGCCCCCAGGTTCTAAGAGGTAGATGGTTTGCCTCCTAATTGAAAAGCTGCTTTGTAGCTATTGTACTCCTAATTGACATGCATAGCAGATAATAAAAGTGAGACTTGGAGAGGCTTTAAAAGTGAAGGTTGTCACAAACCTTAACATTTCAAGGGTCTACAAATGGCACTACTTCTATCCTTTTTAACGGGTCCAAGGGATTTTAAAAGTACAGTGGTGCCTCGCAAGACGAAAATAATTCGTTCCGCGAGTCGCTTCGTCTTGCGATTTTTCCGTCTTGCGGAGCGTGGATTCCCCGGGTATTAACGGTTTTACGAAAAAGGAAGCAAGCCCATAGGGAAATTCGTCTTGCGAAGCACCTCGAAAAACAGAAAACCCTTTCGTCTAGCGAGTTTTTCGTCTTGCGAGGCATTCGTCTTGCGGGGCACCACTGTAGTTCATGTAAGTGCAGGAATGATCTGCTATAGAGGATCATTGGAGAGACTGAGAAAAACTAATCATGATCACAGTGTTCTAAAGAATATTAAGTGTGCTCTTCCTTTGCCTTTATTTTTTACTATTTGGATTATATTTATAATACACTGAAATAATGGATGTTTTCTATATATTAAAAGAAATTCTAAAAACTTCACAACGAAGACTTTTGCTTTCATGACAATACTTGGTACTGTCAAGAGCACCATTAAATAGAAGAAGAGTTTCCAATAACTATTTTAAAGGAGATTCAGGTAGAGCATAAGGTCACAACTTTCGAGGAGTTGGAGATGGCGTTTATAAGTGGTCCATGTTTCACAAGCGTACAGTAAGGTTGTACTACAATACACCATGATCAACTCATGATCAACCCTATGTCCCCACTGTGGAAGGACGTGTGGATCCAGAATGGGCCTCCACAGTCACATACGGACTCACTGTTAAGACCGTGTTCATGGAAGACACTTGGCTACGAGTGATCACCAAAGAAGAAGAAGGTGGTCACAACTATTAAAATATACCTGTTCTTAAGAATTGGGCTTTCATTAAGAGTAACAAACTCTTCTCCCTTAAATTGGCTTGCATTTATCTTGCTTTCAGACAAATTCCAGATGTACATGGATGTTATGATTTATTTGCATATTCCATGTTATCTAAACACTTGCTCAAATTGATGGATTCTAAGGATACTATAATAAACTCGCTTATAAAAATTATAAAATGATCCAGTAATAAAATGTTTCCAAATAATAAACCCAAAATAAGCCAAATGTTAAATGTAGTTTAATACAATAAAAGACTCCTAGCATTAATTTTTTAATTACTCCCTTCAAAGGTTCCTAATCTGTAAAAAGGGGCTCGGGCCACTCTAGCATTGCATAGTGTTGGGATACCACCAAGAAGTCCCTTCTGCGTATTTAAGGAAGCCACAGCTACCTCATTTCAAAAGAGCAATTTTAAATAATAAATTCTCTATTTTAGTAGTCTGGATTCATATGGAGAAATGGGAATTTCCTGTGCTCACAGGTTTTATGAGGAGAAGAAGGAACCCCAACCCCAGTCTCTAGCTATGTTTAGTTTGGACTGACTTAAACCACCTTTCCAAAATATCTGAGCTACAGTACACAGCAGACCATAGCATTATTTCCAACACTTATAAAGAAACTTCCCCAGAGTCATACCAATGAATCTGAGTCACTCTGTTGTGCTCTGGTTTTTTTTAAAATGGGTTGGTTTAATTGTGTATATCCTGTGCTCTGACACATGAGGGGTTCTGAGAGTAGGTTCTGAGAGGTGTGCAATTTGTAAGACCTTTGCTAATGTACATGTGTTGTACACATGCATGGACAAAGAATGGTAGAGCTTCTATTTCCTGTGATCTCCATGATTCATGTAGGTTTGACTAAACTTTCATGTGGCATTGATTTTTAGGAGCCTAAAATAACTAGCACAGAGAACCACACATAGTCAAATGTACTTTTATTTTAAAGCAATTTTCTATAGCTCTTGTGGATGTAGAGGGAGGATGAAATATGAACTGCATCTGTTTAATAAAACAAAGAGATTCAAACATGGTCAAATGAACTCTGAAAACCTAATGCTCAAGATTTTTTCCCATTGGAGAAGATGGATTTCCATGGATGTTTATGGCTAGTCAGAGCAAACCAGGATCAATCAAACCGTGGCTTCGGATCTTGGCTTTTGTTCTCAAATGGTGGTTTTAAACAATTTACAGTTCAGTGTGTGCAAGGTGATCTACCAGGTTGTGTATACTGTTATATTGCAAGATGCAGCAATTTTGGCATGTTTCATCATGTAATGGAATAGGTTAAGCTCTGGAGTTCATAGGACTCGTCTTGGGACATGAACCTTGAAAGCCTCTGTGTTTCTATTGTGCCAACAGTCTATGGGATCCCTTGATGAATAAATATGATCTAAAATTGCTCCTGTGGAATCTTGAGAATCTGAGGTATGATTTAAGTTAGAAAAGCATCCAGTTCTTATGCCTGCGAAGAGCAGTATAAAATAAAGTGTGAAGAAGTTCACTGAATCTTAAATAAGAATGCTCTAAGTCAGATTTCTATTGATTGGGGAAACTATGATTTAATTTGATGGATCTGAGAGTTCAACAGTGCTTTGCATCATAAGGAATCCATTCAAAGCTCTGTCAAGACTAAAACTTCAGTATAACCATTACTCATAAATGTCAGAAGTTACACAAAGGTTGTATAAACCTTCCATTTCTACAGTGTCTCAGCATCGATCCGGTTTCTTAAAGTTATTTCTTGTGTCATCTGGAGAAATGGAACACAATATGCTTTGTCTTTTCGTTCAGTGGCTTAGCTCACTTTGGGGACAGGTTTCAGGGGGAAATCACAGATTTTGAGGAAGATATTCTGATGTTAGTGTTGCATAAATTGGTAATATACAGTGGTACCTGTACCACTGTATATTACCTCGGGTTAAGAACTTAATTCATTCTGGAGGTCCATTCTTAACCTGAAACTGTTCTTAACCTGAAGCACCACTTTAGCTAATGGGGCTGCTGTGCCGCCGCCGCACAATTTCTTTTCTCATCCTGAAGCAAAGTTCTTAACCTGAGGTACTATTTCTGGGTTAGCGGAGTCTGTAACCTGAAGCGTCTGTAAACCGAGGTACCACTGTACCTTAAAATGATTTCAAAGTGGAAGGCAGGTGGGGGTTTCTGTGCAGTCTGTTATTGGGAATGTACCTGCATCCAGCCATAGAGCGTTTGGGAAATTTTTGAAGCCCCCACCCCCAGGTTCAGTTGGCTTTGAACACATGGGGCAAGAAGGTTGAACCAGTGCTATTTTGCTCAGTTTATTTCTGACTGGCATCTAGCAGAACCAGAAATGAAAGTGGCCTCTCTTTAAGAACTCTCTGAGGGGTTTCCCCCCTGAGAACTTTCTTCTTTGCACTTTCACTCTATTTTGGTGAGTAGAGCACTTTCCGAGAATTGTTACAGTGTACTGTTGCAGCAAAACCCCTGAATATGACTGTCATAATCTTGGCCTCATTTGTCTTCGTGAAGGTTGTTGAGACCTGCAAGCGTTGCCCAAGGCTTACAGAGAAAGCCAGGGAACCTCAGGTGCAACAGTTCCCATCTATTAATGTGCAAATGTGCTTTGAAAGCTATTTGACATAATATTTCAGGGTGTGCACCCTTTATTCGCCTCTCTGTCTGAGGGATCCCATGTCTATTGGGGCGCCACCTGTGACTCATCACTTCATTCTGTTCTTTCAGCTGTCTCCATGGAGAAATTCCATATCTCCTCCAGCTTCTCCACTGAGCTTATTCTCCTTCTGCTACCTCATCGATTTATTAGATCACAACTTCATTGTAATCAGCATTTAAATCTCTCACTTCTGAGTCTTCAGTTTCAGAGGTTGTGTTATCCAGCTTGCTTCATGACCTCTTCAGTAGCTCTAGTCATTGTTTGCCTCATTGAAGGTAAAGTAAAGGGACCCCTGACCATTAGGTCCAGTCACGACCGACTCTGGGGTTGCAGCGCTCATCTCGCTTTATTGGCCAAGGGAGCCGGCATACAGCTTCCGGGTCATGTGGCCAGCATGACTAATCCGCTTCTGGTGAACCAGAGCAGCACATGGAAACACCGTTTACCTTCCTGCCTATTTATCTACTTGCACTTTGACATGCTTTCGAACTGCTAGGTTGGCAGGAGCAGGGACCGAGCAACGGGAGCTCACCCCGTCATGGGGATTTGAACCGCCGACCTTCTGATCGGAAAGTCCTAGGCTCTGTGGTTTAACCCACAGCGCCACCCGTGTCCCTTTGCCTTATTAAGAGAACCATTAAAACATTTGGCTACCTATCGCTTCTGGTTAGAGTTCTATTTTAGTGATGCTTATCTCGCCTTGTGCGTGATTGAAATTGAAGCCTTCATACTATCTGCTAGTGACTTTTCAGTTTGTGTTTGATTTGGAACACTGAAGCTTTTAGGTGTCCAAGTAGTGGACACAAATGTATTAATTGTGACAAGTACTTGGAGAGCCAGCAGACACTTAGTATACAGACTGCATACAATGTTGGTTTTGTTGTTGTTCTGTTGAAGGAAAGCAGATTAATGATAAATGGCCTTTGTTTGCTTGCTTCTGGAATGCTGTAATGAAATATGCTAACCCTGGGAATGGATTCTCTTTTTCTATGCAATTTTTCCCTGTTACATTTGTTGCTGTTTTTGTTAGAAATATATTACACATTAGAATATAGATTTAACATGTTTTGTGTCACAAAAATAAAGTACACCTTTTCCCCAGTGAAATGTCTGGAAAACTATGGGATATGTGTGTTTTTGAAGGTCTGTCAACATAAGCAAACACACTCTAAATCTGGTTCATAAGTAATACTTTTGCTGGTGTGTAATATTTTTAAAGCCCAATTTTATATTAATACAGAAACCAAATTAAGGCAGCTTATGGGATACAAATAGTTACTACATTCCATAATCATCAGCTAAGATTTGATATACCATTATTTGACTCTTTAAATTTATCAAAGCGTTCTTAGGAACATGGCCTACTGATGAGATGGTTTTAACTGCAAAGTTAGAGCACGCTACAGGACATAGGGCAGGATTAACCAAATGAGTCCCATCAGCGTGAACCCTCAAAATTGGCTTGGGGAGGTGTCCAGAGAACCCCCAGAATAGTGTGCAAAGGGGGGATCATTCCATCTGGGAAGCGGAAATGCTTTTGCGGATGGAGCGTTTGTCATGGCACGGCATTAAAGTCCACCCAATATTTTTAATAGAAAGCTGTACTCTGGCAGGTTTCCTCCCTGGTTTGCTAATCGTGGTAGAGAGTTAATGAGGATGCAGTATTTCTAGTGTTGCCGCATGTTAATTAAGAATTCAACTCTGCTGCTTGTGAATCACCAGCTGGTGACTGCATTGGTATAAGACTGTAATTAGTCTTTATTTCTCTTTTGGGGATCTTTTATTAAAAAGCTTTGGGAAAGTCTGAAATGACTGGGCATATTTTACACTGTATAAGTGTTTGTGTCTAATTACATAAATGCACAGCTATGATTACACAGACAAATCCCTTCTCTTGAGCGTGCTCTCATTTATCAACATTAGCTTACAAAAGTAGACTCTTCTTCAAAATACAGGCTTGACAGGGAAACAGTAATTTCCCAATAATGATTTGATATGAAGAAACCAGGAGCAACAAACGTTGAAGTTTTTTCTGCTGTGAATTCAGTAAAGTTCATAGTGAAATAAACGGTTGGGTGGGAGTAAGAAGTACACTAAAATGTTCATTTTAAAAATCTTGTACTGTGTTCCTATTGCATTATACATTACATCTTACGTGATATAGAGACAGGTTTTTGAACAGCCATCAACATAGTCTGAGCTTGATGTCAGCTGCAACCCCCAACTATTGTGGCAGATTTTGAGAGAAGCTCCTTCTGGAACTTGCCCTTCTCTTGACATAACCATCTGCTCTCATGCTGAAGATGCCTGATCTGCAACACTACAAAGACAAAAAATGAAGATGTCTAGTCAGTAAAAGTCCATGTTGTTCAAGGTTTGGGCTGTTGAACTTGCATTCCTGTGCTGAACTTCAGCTTCTGCTAACGTTTTACATATTGTGGGAAATGAAACGAGAGCTCACTAATTTATAACAGATGGTTTTGAACACGGAGTGGCACATTCTATTTTCTACACTCCAGTACTGTACCAAGTTACCTTGATGAGCACATTTACAAGGCAAATAATGAGAAAAGCCTAGACAGAAGACCAGTGCATGTATCTATTATTTATTTGAGGCTGTTGTTTCTGCACTTCTGGAAGAGTGAAAGATCTGACACTCATAAATTAATCTATTCATGAATAATTATTGCATGTTTTTATAGACCTAGTCCCGCCCCCCTGCTGCCGAAAGTAATCAGTAGTGCAATTGTACCATTGTGTGAATGGATTATCCACAGTCAGAGTCATCAGTGCTTCTGAACACCAGTTGCTGGAAGCCACAGGAAACCACAGTGCTCTTGTTTGGCTCCTGCTTGCGCGTTTCCCACAGGTATCTGGTTGACCACTGAGAACAGGAAGCTGGACTAGATGGGCCATTGGCCTGATCCAGCAAGCTTTTTTTGTTCTTATTCCAGTGCTTTTCTAAGTTAAATTGTTTTTCCAAGTCCTTAAACTGAAAAGTTGTAATTGGAACAAATGATTTGATTTGATTTATTATATCTCTATGCCGCTTTTCATTCAAATGAATCCCAAAACCGTTTGCAAACAATAAATAAAAATTACATGATGGAACATAATAGAACATCACAAATAGTACATAATTTGTTGTTGTTGGCATCTATCTGTCTCGGGAGACAATGGAGGAGTGCACTTTTGGGGCTGAAGTCAAAAGAACATAATGGAACATCACAAATGCAGCATACATAATATAGGATAATTAACAAATCATCAGTGAAACAGCTTCAATTTATAAAACACTGTTAACAAAACAACTAAAAAATAAGCTAAAAATCACCATTAAAGCAAAAGGCATATTATATGATTAGCAAAACAATATAACATTTATCATACATAAAACAAAATAAACAACATCAGTTCATATATACTCTCTCCACACCCTCATGACTCATATTCTTTCACTCTATACAACTCATTAAAATACAGTCTTATAATGCCCATGGCAGGAACTCACTTGGGCTGAAGGTGGGGCAGCACAGGTGAGACCAACCACCCTCTGATGGCAAACAGGTCTCCCTCCCTCTCCCCTCCCCTTCTCCTCACAGTTCTTCTGGAAACAGTTCCCTTATGAGGGCTCCTACGGCTGGGGGGGCAGGTGAGGCAAGGCAGGTGGAAAAAGCCATTACCTGCTGGCCAACACAGAGTCTTTCTCCCCTTACATTGGAATTAAAATAGGTTGAGATTATGGCTGTGATGATCAGAAGCAACTGAAGGACCTTTAGGGATGCTGCCTGGCTTTTCAGCTGCCAACCTAGAAGCAACAGAATATGGTGCCTGTGGCAGTGGCAGAGTGCTAGTTGGGGAATTGAGGTGCTCAGTCAGCATCCATTGCATATGTTCCTCTCACCTCCCATGAGCAAAAAATGGATCCTGATTACTATGCAGCATTTTTCATTAACGGTTGAAATTCAGAAAATCTGTGCTATATGTCTCAATAGCACTTATAAGAATTAAGCTGGTAGAGGGAGGACATCCAGTTTATTTCCTGTTATTTCCTGCTTCTTTTCTTGCTCTCTCCCCTTGTTCAGTTTGTTATCATAACTGCTCTTTCCCCTCCCTTTTCAGTCTGTCCACAGCCACCCGAGCCTGAGAATGGAGGCTACATATGCCACCCGTCCCCCTGCAAAGAGCCATTGACATCTGACAGTGTCATAGAGTATTTATGTGAGGAAGGCTATCTGCTGAAGGGAGACTACAAATATTTGACTTGCAAGAATGGAAAGTGGAACCCAGACATGGAAGTTACCTGTAGGCTCAGCCAAGGTCAGTAATGCTTCACTGTGAATATATTCACTCTCCTTTTGTTGAATGCCTTTCAAGTACTAGCACATAAATCAGCGCCTGTCTAGACCTCAGAAAATGCATTGGGTTAACCTTATTATCTAAGGGCACATTGCCACTGCAAACTTGTAATCATGTCTTTCCTGAAGTGTAAGTTGCTGTGTGAGAGACAATTCTGCCAAAAATCTCTAGCCCATTCCTACCCAAATTCACGACTTTCTCACACACCACTGCAAACTTGTAATCATGTCTTTCCTGAAGTGTAAGTTGCTGTGTGAGAGACAATTCTGCCAAAAATCTCTAGCCCATTCCTACCCAAATTCACGACTTTCTCACACACCAGTTTTGGTTGGTAAAAAGGTTTCATGCATAACTCTGAATGATTCCCCTTGATCTTCTTTTAAAATAGCAAGCTTATGGTTTAAGAGCAGCCCTGTAGAGGTTGTTTGATTTCAAATCCCATCAGCTTCAGTGAACCTGGTCAAGTTGAGGGAGAGGGGTCTAATTTGGATATTGCTTGATTGTACCCTGCTGCAGCACAGAATGTTCTCTCTGCCTAGTCCTGCCTGTCTCAAAAATAAAAGAACTTTCCCAAAGTAACTTGACAGTTGTGTCTTGCAAGGTTTTTACCAGTTGGATAGGAATTCCTTTCCCATGACAGAAAGCCAAGAAGTCTGCAGGAAAATGTTTGTCATTTAATTGACCATGAGGTATTGGAGCAGAGGGAGGGAGGAGTGTGTGTAATTGAATAAAATGTTGTGGAAAGGAGAAATTCCCTGCAAGCTGGATGATGTGCTGAAAATCGTGCATGTTTTTAAAGATTGTTGGGGTGAGTGGAGGAAGGATTGGTGCTTTCTGCACAACAGGAAGACAGGCTATTTAACAGATAAGATGCAGCAGTCTCACAGTTCACCAATATGCTTGATGAGAAGTTGACTTAGTCATCCAGACATAAATAAGGAGAAAATTTCAACTCCTTGTTCCCTTGATATAAAATGCAATTCAGATGAGAGGTAGGGTGTGTGTGGATGCTAGCTAGTAGGGTTAGCTTGCATTCATGTAACCAAAAAGCCTCAACACTTGAAAGGGGCCCTGGCTGTCAAATGGTTAAGGGTCACTTGACAACCCAATGAATGCATTTGGGACAGGTCTCTCCCTAGGACAATTCCACATGGTACCTTCTTGAGGACAAAGCTGGCCTTGTGAAGACCAGAGCATCTTTATAATCCTACTTTCTCTCCTAGTCCAGTTTATTAGGACTCTTATTTGGTGATGGGAAACAGCTGCTTCATAAGAAGAAACCATTAAAAAACAACCTTTTCTTTTGCTCTACAGATAAAGGTTCACCTCCAAGTGTAGGAGTGCCCACCCTGTCCATAGTGGCGTCCACAGCAAGCTCTGTAGCTCTCATCCTCCTCTTAGTTGTGTTGTTTGTTTTGCTGCAGCCAAAGCTGAAGTCCTTTCATCACAGCAGGTGAGCTTCTGGGAGTTGGTGGAGATGACCTGTAACTAGAGGGCAGATGTTTGTGCATGCAGATGCTGTTGTCCTGCCTACAATCATGCTTATTGCCTGCTCCTTTTTATTATTCTTTTGGTGTTATTTTCACTCTTGTGGATTTCTTCTCTAGGTTGAGTTCTAGTAGGCAGAGTATCTGCATTCTTTGGCAAAAAGTTGCTATCAGGCTGCTGATCCTGCTGCAAGTCTGCACAACTAAGACTGATCACTAAGCTTAATGCAGTCTAGCAGCTCCATGTTGCAACCTGCAAAGGCTTGATAAGCCTCTTTTTCTTATTGCCTCCAGGGGATTGTAGAAAAGGGGGCGGGGGCTGTGAAGACTGCATTGGGCTTGATGGTTCTCAAGTTGTGCAGGCCTCTAATGACTGCAGTCTCATAATCTGTAGAGAAGATTCAGCCTTGGTAGTTCCTTGGGAAGCATTCCTTAGGCACAGCTTTTACTGATGAATTTTGGCAGGGGTCCAAAACAGCCTGCTAAAAGTTGTGGCTGCCAAGATCCTACAATTTCCCTTGCTGGTTTGGTCACTGCATGGCCCAAAGAGCCTTCTCACTCTTACCTGCAGGAAAAGGGAGAGTGGGGGGCTTGCACACTTGACCTTTGTGCAGCTGAGGTGCTCTTGGCACTTCAGTAACACAGTAGCTAAACAACCCCTATCCAGCCTCCCACTTTTGGAGCTGTGGGGAGGGATTGCAGTGCAACTACCAGAATACTTGTCCACCACCATAGTTCAAAGGTTGGGGGCTGCTCATGCTCACCTGATGGTGGTGATGCACTTGCTGAGTGGAAGCTTTGCTTTGGTCTTCACTTAGAGGGATAGGGGAGGGCTTAGTATAGAAGCTTAGTGAACCTTCCAAGTCTCTGCTGCAGAGGCTGTTAAATGGCAGCAGTTAAGTAGCTATTGCTGAAATACAGGCATTAGTATGTGGGTTCTGGGTCACATCGAATCATAGAATTGTAGAGTCAGAGGGGCTCTGAGGATCATCTACTCCAACCCCCTGCAATGCAGGAATATGCAGTTGCCCCATACAGGGATTGAACTTGCAACCTTGACATTATCAGCACCATGCTCTAACCAACTGAACTATCCAGGCTTATTCACACAGAGCATATTTTGCAGCGAGGTAGAAGAAAGGCATGTTCTTTTGAGAGAGAAGGGACTTTCCATCTTACTAGTTTTTATATTGAAACAAACAGTGAGCTTCTCAGATGCAGAAAGAGGCATAATTTTCCTTTCTAAGCCCAGTATCTGAAGTAGCAGGAGGCTTGGTGGTTGGGGAGAGAAAGTCTGCCTCTTAACAAGATAATGAACTCAGGGCAGCAATCACACAACACAGAAATTATTCATTGAGGAGAGCGCCAGAAACATCTGTGGTGCTCTTTTGCAATGTATGTAGGCGATGAGGCCCACAGTAACAGGCACTGCTTTGTTGCTTCATGGCTAATTTCTGCGGCAGTCCTGTCTGCTGTTCTGCTTTTACACTCTCCAATTTTGCATGGAAACAGATCTGAAGCTTAGTCTCAAACCATATAGACATGTTGTCTTTCCTATACCATTCTCTTGGATAATGGACACCCCCCTTCCCCCAAAAGAAGAAAACATTTGTGCATTCTTTTTTAAGGTATGCTGTTCTTTGCAGCAGCAGCAGCTGTGAAATGGAACACCCATTTTAGGGGTGGGCAAACAGAGACCAATAATACTTGTCCATTTCACAATTGTAAAACTCAGCAAAAGCCTATTTCACGGTAGGGGGAGTGGTGATGTTAGCTGTTTCTCTATTAAGGGTAAGTGTAAAGGGACCCCTGACCATTAGGTCCAGTCGCAGACGACTCGGGGGTTGCAGCACTCATCTCCCTTTGCTGGCCAAGGGAGCCCGTGTACAGCTTCCGGGTCATGTGGCCAGCATGACTAAGCCGCTTTTGGCGAACCAGAGCAGCACACAGAAACACTGTTTACCTTCCTGCCTGAGTGGTACCTATTTATCTACTTGCACTTTGACGTGCTTTTGAACTGCTAGGTCGGCAGGAGCAGGGACCAAGCAATGGGAGCTCACCCCGTCGCGGGGATTCAAAACGCCAACCTTCCAATCAGCAAGCCCTAGGCTCAGTGGTTTAGACCACAGTGCAACCCGCGTCCCAGTTTCTCTATTAACCACCATCAATACACACTAGACCACCTCATTACGCTTAAAATAAAAACAGAAAAATGGGCTGCTGCTACTGAAGCTCAGTTATGAGGGCAAATCAGAAGCCACGGTAAAAAGGAAGAGAAGCATGCACACCTCCCTTGGCTGGCCAGAACAAGGAAGGCTGAAGCCAGGCCATGTGACTCAGTGGGGGCAAGCAAAAAGTATGTTATAAGTGATGGAGAGCAGGGAAAGAGTGCCCTTTGGCTGGTGGGTGCAAGAAGGGTGCTGCTCCATCTGCCCCAATTAAAGAGCCACCTCTGATTCTTTAGATTTTGGTTTTCTACTAGGAATTCTGACATTGCTTGGGATAGCTATCAAATCCATTGTCTCATAAGCTGAAGCCCTTGCTTGAATTGGACATTTGAAATCTTACTTAGTTCTGGAGACTTGATGAGGGTTTGTTAAAACAAACACACACATATGTGGGAGGAACCCCAGACAGTTCCCTGGAAATGCTGAGAATTTTCCCTCCTGCTATGGTCTGACACATGCTGTTCTTAGTCACAATATTCCCAGTCATTCTAGCTGTTCTTAACCTGGATATAGGGTTCAGTGCCGAAGCATTCCTGGTTGAGGAGTCTCATTGAGCAGTTAATCCTCCTGACAGACAACTTTTGCTGCTGTATAGACCATTTCTCTGGCTTCGGATGCAGAGAGCTGTTCCATAGAAGCCCAGCAATATCGCGATACCAGCCCAGGAAGTTAAATGCCATAACTTTTTTTTAATCAGGGCGCAGATTCCAGAGCTGTGGCTCCTCGCCTTGATTATGGGGTTATGGTATAAGGTGTTTGCTAATAGTTAATAAATTCACCTCAGTTTTCTGTCTGTTGCTTAACACTCATATGATGCCGTTTGCTGATGAGGTGAATTGTCCCACCACTCTTGAGTAGCTACTATAGTCATTTGTGTCCAATATTTCATGTGTGTGAGTCTTAGGTCCCCCCTCCCCAGTGTATAACTTACAGAGTTAATATCGCCCAGTGCTCAGTTATGAACTGGGAGTGTCCAAGTTCAAATCTCAGTTCAGCCATGAACACACAGGGTGGTCTTAACATTGTTCCTTAGTCTCTTCCCTGCCCATCTGCAATGCACAGAGGGATGGTCATATTGCCTGTCTTACCTGCTTGTAAGGGCTGAGGTGTAAAGAGCTTAGAAACCTTAAGTGTATTTCCTTTTTCAACCCAAAAGGGAAGCATGGAGTTTGGCTGTCACATGGCTGATGTGCCCTGGGTGCCATGACAGGCTAGGAAGCCCCTTGTTTCCCTTTCCTGCTCCAGCATTCCAGTTGCTAAATTGTCCCCAGCTTTCCTCCCAGGCTTGAAACTGGGATGGGGATTAGACTGCCAAACAGTTGCTGAGATGAACCTTGCCCACCCACCCCCTGCACCTCCAAGGCCAGGAATCTTGCTTCTTGCTTGCCATTGCCAGTGAAAGTGTTGAAGTCCAGTTATGCTGGCTGATTTCAAGTACAAAGTGTAATGAAACAGCATGTCAAGAAGAACTGAACCTAGGAGTTCTGCAGATACAGCATTGCACAAATGCTTTTGTATTCTTGGGCATCACAGAACATAATGTGGATTCTTTCTCTAAAATTCAAATGCAGGCGTGATCAAGGTGTTTCTGGGGACCAGGTGTCCATCGTGGTGGATGGAGTCCAGGTGGCGCTGCCATCCTATGAAGAAGCTGTCTATGGCAGTGCTGGGAACTGCATACCTCCTTCGGATTCACGGGTACAGATTGTCCTTTCGGAGGGAGCTGGGCAAAGTGGAGCGAGGGAGATGCAGCAGCCACCAGACCAAGTGGGTCACAACTGCTTTGCTGGGGAGGATGAAATCCCTGGACGTTCTGGACTGTGTGAAGCTAGCAGCTCTCACCACTCGGAGGCTGTTCTAGTTCATCAGGCGACCACCTCCTCTTGGGTTGCTGGTGCATCTTGTAGCAGACCTGGGCACAAAGAAGCTCCAGACTCAGAAAGCAGTGATGTACAAAGCCTTCTATCACTTGCTTCCTCAGAGGAGTACACTGATGGTAAGCAAACTGAAAAATAAGTCTTTCACCTAAACTCCTGCTAATTGGAATTTTAAAAGTTCATACACCCTAGTATTTCCAAAGTGCCTTTCACTCTTACAGTGGAACATTTACAAGGAGAAATACTTTATTAAAAGTACTAGGATCCTCCTCTCTTATCTTCCCCCTTTCTCCCACATGGACACACAATCCCTAACAGCGTTCTGGTATAAGTCATTCAGTAATAGACTGAGTAATGATGTTGCTTCTGGTGTGGATCTACAATGGTGGTTATTCATTGGTCATAAAAACTGGCAGTCACAATTGTAGTGCACATTCTGGGGAAGAAAAAACCCTGCACATTACAGTTTTTTCTGTGGATCATAGCTGCTAACTAGCAGCAGCTAGAATGGTGACTGGGAGTGGCCTCTTGGACCATTTAACACCGGTCCTAAAGGATCTTCATTGCAGAGGCAGAGCTAGCTGGTCCGGCACCTGGAGCAGTGTGCAACCGGAGGGCGGGGCAAGCATCCCAGGGGGACACTGCCCACAGTTAGCATTCCAGGGGGTGCCCCGCCCGCCGCAAGCGTCCTGGGGGGGGGCGGGGCAGCAATGTCACCCTCCCTCAGGGATGACACCCGGGGCGGGCCGCACCCACCTTGGTTTGCCTCTGCTTCATTGGTTCCCATTGTGTTTACAAGCACAATTCAAAGTGTTGGTGCTGACCTTTAAAGTCTTAAATGGCCTCGGCCCTGTATACCTGAAGGAGCGTCTATTTATTTATTTACTGTATTTATTTATTTCTAACTTTCAAAAACTAGTGCCCACCAAATAGCCTTCTATGAGGCCCAATTTTTGCTTCCCATCATGAATAAAATTGTCCACGTTTGAATCAAGCCAATAACAACAACAAAAGCACATCCTTATCTTGTAATCTGAATAAACTCTACCAAATTAATAAAGTGTCCTAAATGTGCATAATTGGTTCCTGCTGCTGAACTCTGGACTTTGTATTTTAATGTGGATGACAGAAAGTGCAGGAT
The DNA here is from genome assembly GCF_964252035.2 of Podarcis erhardii. Taxonomy (NCBI): domain Eukaryota; kingdom Metazoa; phylum Chordata; class Lepidosauria; order Squamata; family Lacertidae; genus Podarcis; species Podarcis erhardii. Next base: position 48,129,256 of record NC_138497.1, on the reverse strand, counting down.
CTTGTGTGTGGAGGGGAAGAGAGAAGTTGATCCTTTCTGCTGTGATTATTTTGCAGTCCTTTGACACCTGCTGAAGAAAGCAGCTTTAGTCAGTAAGCCTTAGTCTCTCATCCCAAGAAAATCCTCAATAGTTAAGAGACTTTGGGGCTTTGCTAGGGGAAAGTCCTTGAAGAAGCATGACTGACAAGGGTTTTAAAGGGTGGCTCGTTTTTATAGAAGCTTGACATGGTCAAATAAGAACTTGATAAACGGAAAGGGCTTTATGGACAGCTGAGACTTATATCAAGACTGTGCTGTGTGGTATTTCAGATATGGAACGTAAACACAAAATATTGTTTAACTTGTCTTTTTTCTCTCTTCCTCTCTCCCAATCCAGATATTCCATTGTTGAAAGAAGCATGAGGCTTGCTGCATTTGTCTAGCCTTTTCTCTCCATTTTCCTTCTTCCGGGATGGTGAGCACTCCTCGCAGACTTTCCCCACCTTCATGCGCTGTGCCCTGAATACCTCCAGACACATACCCCATAGCTGAAGATCCAAAGGATGCCTCCTCGATGCATCAGTGGGGTGTACAGGGTGCCAGCTGTTCCTCCCCACATTTTATCTACATTGAGGGGGGGCTTCAGTGATGTCAGTGGACTTAAGCTCCTCATACCTCTCCCCTACCCCACCAAATGTTTGAGTGTGGTCCCTGGAGAGCTGCTATTTACTTGTGCCTTGCTCTTTCTCACACTGGCTTGTTGCAGCTTCTCGTGGGCTTTACTAGCTTCTGGATTTCTGCTCAGAAAGCAGGGCCAAAAAACAACAACCAAGCTTGCTTTTCTGGGTGCAAAGAGTTTCCTTCCATTTATTCACTGTCTTATGAAGGCAAGTCAGAACAGCTCTGGATGGGCTGTGAGGAGGAGGGGTGGGTCAGAGTCCAGCTGTAGCGACATACACATACTGTTTCCCTCAGTTGTTTTCAGCAACATAGACTACTTAACGTAGCTGCACTTGAACTTGGGCAGTGTTGGCTATGTTAAAGGCCACTGCAACTTGCCAACCTTTTTTCTTTTTCTTTTAAAGAAAAACAAGATCATTAATGGCAAGCTTAGGCTGCCACTTGCTTTTCTTTGTTTCCCAAAGAGAGAAGGAGAAAGTGAACACTTGCCGGGGTGAAGTGTCTGTACCTCTGCAAGCTTCCATTTAAACAAAACAAAACTGTCCCCCCTCTATCTTGTTTCATCAAGGACGATTCTCTAAACTTGGTGTGAGCTGAAATCTAGGGTTGTCTTGAGACAAACAGCTTAGAGCAACTCAATCTATGACCAGATTTAAGAGCACTTGCATTGAGAAGCCCACATGGAAAATGACTGCCCTCTTCCTAGAACAGCCAGCCTGCCAGCAATACAGCTGTACCATAGTTGATCCAAAGCCTTTCATCTTGGAGTGTGTTGATCTCGTTTTCTGTGGAATGACTGTAGGATGTCAGTGTGTGTGCACATTGTGCTGTTCCCTGAGTAGGGTTCATCACCTATGCCTTTATTTTGACCCACCTTAATGAGAGAGCAATTTTGGCCTCACCACTTTATTTTTGTTGCTGTTGTTGGGTCCCATCCTTGCGAAAGCAATGCCAGGGCTTTTAGTGTTTAGCCTACATTGCTTATGTCTTCCTCCTGGTTCTGTTAGAACCTAGTCATTGGAAAATGGATCACCATTAGCAAGTACCTAGCTTTTTGTATCTGGCATGTCCCGTTTGCCTTGAATGAATAACAGTGATAGTCTGCCTTAAAACAAAATAGAATGGAAAGAGCCATGCTGCTGTCTTTACCCTTTTGGAAGACCCCTTGCCCCAGTTTCTTCCTCCACCCACTCCCATTGCACACTGCTTCTTTCTATGCAGGGAATATGTTCACTTACCTCCACCTTTTTCCATATAAATATACTTATTGCTCTTGTTTATCTAGCCCACTGTGGTCAGTGCATTGCAGTTTGATGGCATCATGGAAGTATAAAATCCCAGATTTTCTCCAGTGAGCCTAACAGTTCTGTGACCTTTCCTAAAGATTCCTACAACAAAAGTGGAATGGCTTGGTTGCCAGTTCTCACACTTGGCCCTGTCTCAAAGCCAGAGTGAGCACACAGAACCACAGTGTACTTTAAAATATCAAGGGAACTAGAAAGCCCATCCTTTGAAAAATGGAAGTGGCAGAGGTCAACCCCGTTTACTGCCTCATAACAATGCACTGACGTGGGAGACAGCTGTGGGAAAAGGCAGCACTTTGCCTCCCCCCCACCCCACCCTGCCTACCACTAAAAAATCTGAATGGGAAGCAGCACGATTCCCTGGGCCACTGTCCGTGTTCTCCAGCATCAGATGGGCATTGCACACTGTGCACATTCCACACAAAAGCACACAGTTTGGTACTGAATATAGACCCAAGCATTCAGATAATTACAGGTTGCAGCTTTAATTCAAAGCTGTTTAGCTCCTTTGTGAAAATTGCCTTGCACATCTGTGGGTGATGTATCTGATTGAAATCAGACCATCGTCTTTTCATCACCGGCTTATTTGTATGCTGCTTTCTCACAGGATTTTGCTCAGATTGGTTCACAACGTATCTAGGGACTGGCAACCGCAATCAAAAGAACGTAAGAAAAAATAATTATAATGATAATTAGAAAAACACATCATTTAAAAATCAATATGTACAATGCTGTGGAAAACAATATACACATGCTAACATAACAGTTTAAAATTAAGCAGAAGAGAGAATAAAGTCTCAGGGCTCTGCATAGTTCCTCATGCTTCATCCTGATTAGCAGAAGCAAACTAAATTGCCCAAGAGTAATCCAATGGATGGCAATTAGTTTGCTTTTCATAATGTATACAGGCCACAGAAATGTGGATTGCCTTGATGCCCAATATTGGCTGTTAAAACAGAATACATATATGGCCCTAACCTTAGGCTTTCCAGGCTTGCTCTTTGAGACCCCCAGTGGTAGAGCAGGTTCTCTCACCTTGTTCAGAGAGTGCTGCTCTTCTTCAATGTGGTGTTTAGATCAGCCTTCACTAACTGGATGCCCTCCAGATGATTTGGAGTACAGTTCCTATCAGCCCCAGCCAACACAGCCAGGCTGTGGCTTAGATTCCTCTGCTGTTTATAAAGAAAGCCCCACCCCCACCCTGTCTGATATATTTGGGATGTTGTTGCATGGGGAGGTTATGTCAGCAATTAAAGAGCACCATTTATGCAGGAGGATTTAGCTGTGCCCATACCTATCATCTTGAGTTGCAGTGACAGAACTCCTGCTAAATGTTTTGGACGGTGTGAAAGAGTGGCAGAATTTTGGGTGACACCTAGCCCAAAGAAAAATATCTGGTTTCTTCCTTTTTTGTTTAACAATAGAATGAAGCAATAACACCACTCTTAATTTCCATCCCCCCATTCACCTGTGGATGGTTCATATTTTTTGTGCAGATACATGAAGAGTCAGATATCAACTTGGGTCTTAAATCTGGAATAGGCGTTTCACCTGAGTAATTTAAACAAGGGACACAAAAGAACTTTATGGTTGTAATCTTATGGGAGACAACAGAAGAGCAGTTTTTCTCTTTCATAAAATTTGGTTTTTGAAAAATGAAATACAAATGTTATGGTCTTCAGGCTAAGAATGTAGGTGCCCCCCCTTTTTAAGATTTTCTATTCTCAGGTTCTTAAATACAAATTTATGAAGGGCAAGAATAGCAATAGCTATTATCTATAATGCTCAGGGCATCTATTCTAATGCTCAGGCTGGAAATGAAGGGGGTCCTCTGTTTTAAAACCATGACACTTTTTTTAAGAATTTTGAGACATCAGTTGAAACAACCACTGGCCCAATGCTGTGTGGCTGTTAGGTGCCTAATAAGTCAACTAATTTAATTAAATTCTTCCAGTCTTGTGTACAGAATGCCAGATGCTGCAAGGACATACTTTGTGCCTGGCTCATCTAAGGTTGTATTTGTCTGCTTTTGAAAGTTGTAGGCATCTAGAATTTGATTCTGCAGGCTCACCTTGCCCTTTCAATGCTGGAACATAACACACCTGATAAATGAGTGGTTCCCATGCCATGTCACCCTCCATTTAGAATATTGGTTGATCATATGAAACTGCCTTATACTGAGTTAATGCTGGTCCAGAAAAGTCTACTCTGACTGGCAGAGGTCTTTCCCAGCTGAAGTGGTGTGTGTGTGTGTGTGTGTGTGTGTGTGTGTGTGTGTGTGTTTGTGTTTGTGTGTGAAGAGCTGAGGAATTGAATGTGGGACCTTTTGTGTACACTGCATGTACTCTACCACTGAGCAATAGCTCTTCCCTTATACTTCCATGCACCTACTGCTAAAAGCAAGATAACACTTGTTTAAACTAAAATGCAGCACTTCTCCAGTGGTTAGATACCTACTGTGGTAAGCTGCCAGGATATTTGTGCATCCAGTTTATGTATGGCACATACAGCAAGTGTCTCTTAAAACAGCTGCTGCTGACATTGGAGACCTGCTGGAGAGAGGGCAGGAGTCAAGATTGTCTGTTTGAGGTATGATGAGGCCCATTAGCTACCGATGACCCAAGAAGCTTTAGCATTTACAGGAAGCCTGATGTCCTTGCCATGGTGTCACTCCTCTTGTAGGAAAATCTGAAACCTGAGAGCCCATGCAAGTTGCGGCAAATAGGATTACTATTTAGGTTACAATACCATACACATTTACCTGGAAGTAAGTCCCACTTAACTTAGTGAGGCCTATTTTTCAGCAAACACTTGTAGGATTGTGCATTCAGGTTTTTCAAGTGCTTAGCTTTGAAACTTGCTCTCACGTAAAATTAGTTGGAGCAAGAGGTGAAGTAAGACATTGGATTGGCTTTCCATTTTTAATGGCATGAATACAGTAGGCTTTGATGCACCCTACAGATTGAGAAAAAACAGGCAGGACAATGGATGAAGGGGAACTGGAGGGGCAGGGCACTTGGGTGCAGGCTTCTCTTGCATCAACTCTTTTCTAGGGCCACTTCTGGTACACATTTTTTCTCACTGGAGCGCTTTTGTATAATAATTCCTTGCAGCATTTTTAGGCAGAGTGTTAAATGCATGTCACTAACTCTGAGAGAGAAAGGTGCCGCCCAACTCCTCATTGCCTTTTAGAAGTAAGTGGGGATTGAAAGGGCTTCTTTGTACACTCCATACTTAATTTTACCACTTTCTTGTTGAGAGATTTTCTTTTGGATACCACAGGGGCTTTTTGCACATGAGAATGCATACTCATGTCTACCAAATAAATGAGTAAATACCACATTAGTTGGTTTCTGTGGCGCATGGGGAGAGCATTTCCAAAATCAAGATGCTCGTGGTACCTGCACTAGGGTAATATAGCACGTGCACAACTGAAACTGTTAGTGTACTGTTTCTTAATCCTTTTGAGGAAGTCTGTGACATCCTTGACCAACCTGCTCCTCACCAGAGGTTTCTTACTACAGTGTTTTCAGGTGGTTTAAGCAGTACTGGATGCCACCCGTACACGTTCAGAAATACAAAGTTGGGCGCGAGTTAAGATCACTTCACAATTTACACGTCTATGGAGTGACTACTGTCTAGTGTCTGTAAACACGTCAATACGTGCATTTCTGTCACACTTTATTATTGGTATGGGGAAACCTGTGGACCTCCAGATGTTGTGGGACTTACACCTCCAATTATCCCTGACCATTATCCATCCTGGTTGGGGCTGATGAGTGTTCCCACCCCTGCATCTACAATAGATGTTGTGCCCACAGCAGAAAGAACTGCTGTTTTGATGTGTGTATCAGCCCTCTGTTTCCCTTACTGCTTTTATAGTAGCATAGTGAGCATACAAACAAAGGACTGAGTATGGGGGGATTTTTTGGTAGGAAACCTTCCATTGGCTCGATTCATGTTAGGTAGTATCCTATGGAGAACTCTCTCTCTCTCTCTCTCTCTCATGCTTCAGTCCTAGGCTTCTTTCCTGCAGATTTTTTAAAAATTGCTTTTGGAGTTGACCACCTCTGTCACTTTATTAAGATTTCAATGCTTGCACCAGAGGAGATGTGTGTTGAATGGTGAACACTTCTATGTTAATATATATCTTGAGATACTGGCTTCTGCTAATACTGGTTGTCCATTTCTACTGGAGATAGCACTGCTGCATTTGCTTTTACATGGAAGCTCACACAGTTCAGACCAAATGTTCCATCAGAACAAGCACTTGCACACCTTCTGTTACCCAGTGGGCAGGCTGCAGGTAGTTGGAGATGCAAACACACAGGGAGAACCTGGTTGCCTTCAGTGCTTTTTATTTGTTTGTAATCTGAGTTGCACCACTATGAAACTATTTGCAGAATGGTACTCGTATATATGTGGGATTTAAAAATACCATAACGCTGTGCAGGATGTCAATCAGTTTTTATTTTGCTTTATTTTATATATATATATTTTTCTGGTATCCTGTACATTGAAGTGGGTGTGAAGATAGTATTTTAATATTTGTACAAAGTTTAATTTAATTTCAATTATTCTATGTATATAACTGCATTTCTAAATTAAAAAAAATCTTTTGAAGTTAATTGCTTGAGGGGTTTTTTTGTCTGTACAAGAAGTATTTTGATGTGATCCTGCTTCCTTCCTTCCTGATACCATACAGCTGAATAATAGCCCATTTATCAAGCTCCTAGAACAGAAGGCTCATCAATTTGGAAAGCGGATTTCTCTGCTGGCAGAAAAATTGCTAGCACGCCTCCTTCATAGAATCAGAGAATTGTAGAGTTGGAATTGTAGAGTTGGAAGGTGGATGACCACGAGAGTCATCTAGTCAAACCACCTGCAAAATCTTTTGCCCAATGTGGGGCTCCAACCCATAACTCTGAGATTAAGAGTCTCAATGCTGTACCGAATGAGCTGTTCAGCAGCTGTTCAGCAACTGGCTCACCTGGGCAGAGGGACACCCCTATTCAGTCTCTAACCCCTTCCCCCCAAACAGCCCAGCATAAGTGCTGTTTGGATTGCTCTGTTACTAAGGATCTTTTGTGTTTCTCCAGCCTGGCATTTTTCTTATATGGCAAGCTTGAGGCAAAGTATTTCCATTTTGGGAGACATGGTGCATTTATTTTTATTTTTTTAAATCTGAATAGTCAAAAGTGGCCAAAAAAAAAAACAACCACTTGAGAGCCTCACCAGTTCATTCTGCATCTGGGAGGTCCTGCTTTCGTTCTGACAAGTTCCAAATTTGTCTGAAACAGCCCCACTTTGGTTTGGGAGTCATCAGTCTCTTTTTTTACCCCCATTCTACTTGGTGATAGTTTAAAAACTTATTGTTCTTTCCATTTTGGTGGAGAGTGGGTGGCCATGGGTGAGAAGCCAGATGGCTGAGAACTGAGCTGTGAAAGGAAACATATATTTGGACACTCAGGTTTGGAGGGACCTAAACAAGAAAGTTCAGGAACTAGCCGGGGTATCCACTTTATTTGCTGAGAGGCAGAGATAAGGAAAACAGAAAGGACCCCTGCTAAGCCTTTTCTGAGAGGGAAAGGCAAGAATTAAATTCACACGCTACTCAACCTGAGATTTCCTGTGTACTTGTAGTTAATAAAGTCAAAGATTTATTCTTACAAAACAATGTTTACTGGAAGCTTAAAATGTTGGATTGGTCTCTAGATTCAAAACATCTTTGGTTTCACAGATTACAGTAGGTGCTTATAAATTCACTACTACACCAAAAGACAAAGAGGGATTAAGTGAGGGATTCACAGCACCCTTATACTCATTCTTGCTCTCCCATCCACGCAGAAACACAAATACTTAAGTTGCTGAACATCATAGGAGTGTGCTCTTAACATAGCTTCCCATAAGCTGAAGAATTTGGTTAAGATGCACTGTTGTAACATTCTGATGCAATATTAGGTCAATGGAATATCAGTGTTCTGCTCTTAGCGGATGAAAAGGATTGGGAAACAAGACCAAGGGAAAGTATAGAATGAGTGCCAATACTGGAGAACATGGTTGCTACCTCCATAGCACAAATGTTAAAGAACTAAGAGTCCTGCTGGTTCTGACCAAAAGTCCATCTAGTTCAGCATCCTTTTCTCGTAGTAGCCAACCAGATGACAATGGGAAGCCTGCAAAGTGGACCTGAGTGCAACAGAACCACCCCTAGCTCCAGGTCATTTATGGACAACTTAAAAAGCACAATCATGGAGATTTTCAAGTTCTGTCACTTCCTGCTTACAAAACACTGATACAGCATTAGCCCAGGTGGTTTCTTCAGCCTGGAGGGGGATAGAGGACTACATGAAAGGATCTAGTCAAGCAGGCAATACAGCAACAGGAAAGTGAGATCCCAGGAAGAAGAACCCAAAACTGGAATGGCAAGCTACATCTATCAGCCCTTGATAAGGAGAGGTGATAAAGGTAAACTCCCCAATCCAGTTTTGGGTTCATCTTCCTGTTATCTCACTTTCCTCACTGTCAGGGAACTGCCATCAGAGCCAGAGGCGGAGGGAAGGCTCCAGAGCGATGCCGGAGAGGGTCCCAGCAGGGAGAGAGGCAGCCCATCTGCTGGGGAAGGAAATCAACGTAACACCAGGAGAGAAGGGGGGCAGATGGGGGAATCGGAGAAAAGGCTCCAGGACTCTTCACCGGAGACTAGTGGGGAGAGCACGGGTACTCCGCTGCCCACACCTTCCCTGCGCAGAAGACTTCCGCGCAGGGAGAGTAGGAGGAGACTTGGCGTCAAAGAACTTTCTTGCTGGAAGAAGTTTAAGAAACGCCCACTGACGGATTCTGCCAGCGACTGAGACAGCCACGAAGTGAAGGGCTGTCCAGACAGAAAGGGTTCAACCAGGCAACCAAGCCAAGAGTGGCGGCAACTTACGCATGAGCAACCCCATTACACTCACCTATATCAATAAAGGTTGTATCTGGGATTATAGTTGCTTCTTATTTATTGCTCTTCACACCTTTTATGGTTCTATAACCTCCATGTATATCTTCAATTGCCATAACTTCTTCCAAAGAATCCTTTACAAAGTGGCTGTAATGGATTTGGAGTCATTCACCCTTTCTCCTCTTATTATATTTATTATAAAAGTATTTATATACGGCTATACATTAAAAAAAAAAAAAGAGTGACTGTGGGGATCACACAGGGTCCCCGGACATTTGACGGTCTATTGATCCCTGTGCCACCACTGTGATTGCTTCCCCGCTGCCACCAACCCGTTTCTCTCAGGTACACACGGAGTCCAGACAGTTGTTAACATTAAATCAAATAAGCAAGTTTATTTTATAAGTCTTAACAAGTTTATGGTTTCATATAATTTTTCTTGTCAGTTTCTTAATCTTAGTTTCTATACCGGACTATACCTCTCCTAATAACTGCTAACTGATTATCCCAGCTGTCTATCTGACTCCTTCTATCTGTTTCTCTCTCACACAACACAACTCGACCAACCCACAGACTTATCCTCCCTCTTCCTTCTCCAACTCCCAACTGACTTCCACACAACTCCAACTCTAACTCCTCCCCTTGGGTTCTCACTGGCCAATCACTTCACACTCATTTAACCCTTTCCTTATGACCCAACTAGGAGGCAAACGCCACAGTGGCTTACAACAGTATGTGTGTGTGTGTGTGTGTGTGTGTGTGTGTGTGTGTGTGTGTATAACAGTAACTAAGTTGGTCTGTGTGGCAGAGTCTACAAAAAGCTTAAAATTGTTAGCCTTTAATTGCCACAAGACTCATTACCACTTGTAAAGATGCCCAATGTTTCTTGAAGGTGTAGAGGTCAGCATTACAGTGGTCCATATGGTGATACTATAGTCTTGCGTGCAGTATTATGATACCTTTATTTTCCACCTTACTGTAACAACCCCTTTAGGTTTTCAGTTTTGTAAGCATGCATTTGCATGCATTTTTGAATGGTCTTATTTTGGTATAAATGATTACTTTTGCTTGAAAAACAGCACTTAGACAGTAACTTCCAAAGCAGCCCTGACCTGCAACTAGTCTTCTCAACTCTGACTGCCAAAACCTATTGCAGGAGTTAGCTGAGGCTGAATTCGTTGCTATCTTTCAATCTGCTTTCCTTACCTTAACCCCCAAAGCCCTTGAAGGTGGGTGTGATTTGTCTATCACAGAGCTAAGTTTATAAACTAAGTCAAACCACAGGCTGTAAGTGGGGAAATGAACACCAGGCTTTTAAAACGCTCTTTCCTGTGTAGGTGGGTTTCGTGTAAGGTGTGTGGGTGGTGACCGCAGCTTCAGGGGAACTGGCTTTTTTTAAAAAAAATATTTGTTCATTGTTTTGCGCAAGGTCAGGCTTTCCTGCAACACTTGCAGCTGGGATTATTTTTCCCCTTCCAGCATTTATCTGACAAATCATGTACTGGAAAGAATTTGTCTTTATGGTTTCATGCCTGTAATAGTGAGGTGGGGTATATGCGACATGACTGAGCTAGTCAGAGGGTGAGGAAGGAAGTATTTGTGTCTCAGATAAGGAATTGTGGTTATGCTTCTGTAAACCAGAATGGGGCATTCCAAGCATCCAAAGGCCTGAACCAGGCGAAGAGAAGTGTCTGCCTCTGTCCTTCAAGCCTGCCCAACAGAAAGCAGCCAAAGAATAAGAATAACGCTGCTGTCTCGCTCAGCCAGCCAGCACTTTGTCAATCAGTTCAGCTTATTGCAGAAATTGCTTCCAAGCCATTCAAATCCATGGGGTTTGTTTGCCTGCACGATCCAATCAGCACTCATTATATGCACTTCTTTGGCCTGTAAACAACGTTAAGGATGATTTGCGGTGCCTTTGGTTCACTGCTCATGCTCTCTCCAGCTCAGCCTCCCTTCATTAAAGCCTTAATTTCCATCTAGCGAGAGCGTTCTCAAAAGGGCAAAATACAAATTAACAAACCCTTCATTGAGGGATTTGAGATTAAGGGTTATCGGATTTTAGAATTGTGTAACATGCTGTGACATTAAACGCAGAATAGCCTTTTGCCCTCATCCCTGACTCAAATGTGTCAGTATTTGTAAATGCACTTCCTTGCATTCATCCTGGCTCCTCCTGTTCCTGTTTCCCTCTAGCTGTTGATGCTTGAGCTCTAAACACCATGCGGTGGCACGGGGGTGAGTTTCAGAGAAACGGGTAGTGAGTTTGCAGCCCTATTGTGCTGGAGAGAGGCTGCTCCTAACAGGGAAAGTCTGTGACCCTGTCTGCACTGTACATTTAGAGTGGCATCATACTGCTTTGAATAGTCATGGCTTCCCCAAAATAATCATGTAGTTCCTTAAGGCTGCTGAGAGGTGTGAGGAGACCCCTCTCCGCCTCTTTGGGAAGAGGGATTCATTGTTAAACAACTGTGACAATTGCAGCTTTGTGAGGGGGACAGGGGTCTGTTCACAACTCTTAGTACCCTTTACAAATGACAATTTCCAGAATTCTTTGGGGGAGAGGAAGGGAAGGCGTGGCTGTTTAAAGTGATATGATACTGCTTTAAATGTATAGTGTCAATGCAGCCTAGGAGGTGTGAGCAAGGAAGAGCCGGTACTGTTCCGTTTGCCTTGCTCTTACATGCGCAGTGCTATTTTTCTAGAAAAAGAGGTGCCAGAATGCACCATGAACGCCTTCCTTGTTCTCTTAAAATGGCAATTGTGCCCACCTGAGAGGCGTCCGAACTGAGTTCTGGCTGAAAAAAAGCCCTGTATGTAAGACGGTTGCAACAGAGAGAGCCCTTTCACCACACTTGTCTCCCTCCAACCCACCCCTCCAAAGACCCTGTGGTCTTGACAGAACTGATAGTTCAGCTTTTCAAACGGCTTAAAAGGAAGAATGCAGGGATCTACTAAGAATAAAGGGAAGTATGAGCCAGAAGGGAGAAAGTGTGCTTATCAGTGGAGAACAGGCCCTGGTTTTGTCATTGAAATACAGTCATCCGTCAGTCCCAGCTGTAGATTGTTTGCCTCAAAATAGTCTGCTAGTAGGAACCCTCCCATGCAGCCTTAACAATCTCCTCCTGCGCCGGTCAATGTGCTTTGCTGTGGGGCCACACAGTGCTCTTTTATCTCCCTTATTTTACTCTGTGATTATCCTTTTATGTGCAGCTCCGCTTTTAATCGTGAACCCTTAAAAGCGCAAGGGAGGAAAGGAGGCAAGAATAGAGAGAGGGAGCCCCAAGAGAGCTTCTGACACGGAAGGCATCTGCACACAAAAGAGAGGATTCCATCCTGCTGCCTCTGGGGCCTGGCTGCCAGCTGCTCTGCCATAAAGGACAGGCATGACATCACAACTTCCACATCTCCCCATGAAAAGTGCTGAGTTGCTCTGTCCTGCAACAATACAGATAGCACATTGTGAATCACAAAAGGGCCATATTCCATCTGCGCTGAGGGAGATGAGGAGTGACTGCGGAAACACAGAAGCGCTGTATTCAGTGATTGTTTACAAGTGACTAAAATCTTCACATGCCTTACAACACCACACACATTCCCTTCAACTGGGCCTGCAGTCTCTGCAAGACACACGTGCTGGAGGGGGAGAATTTGGTTGGCTTTCTCTCCCATTGGGTGTACCGTAGACCGCTTTCATTAACGTCTAAGTTTCTTGATCTGGACAAGAAACTTGGCCAAGATCTGGACAGTAAATCCAATGGGGTGCCACCATTGGATAACAACAACAACATCAATTTATTTATACCCCACCCTCTCCTGTCAAGACTGGGCTCAGGGTGGCTAACACCGAATATAAAATACAGTAAAACAACAACAACACAAAACCCAATTGATTAAAATACAGCTTAAAATGGAACTTCGTTTTACTGGCAGCCCATAAATCAAGACCATAAGGGGAGGAAACATCAAATATTAACCAGGGCCAGTTATCCATGCTGGTCCTACATGGGCCAGCAAAAGGGCCAAGGGAAAATTTATATGCAGGATCCCATATAAGGGGTTCCATCAAAAAAAAGAAGAAGAAGAAAGGGGGGGTCAGACTGGGTCCAGACCAAAGGCCTGCCGGAACAGCTCTGTCTTGCAGGCCCTGTGGAAAGATGTCAAATCCCGCAAGGCCCTGGTCTCCCACGACAGAGCATTCCACCAGTTCGGGGCCAGTGCTGAAAAGGCCTTGGCCCTGGTTGAGGTCAATCTAACCTTGAGGCCCGGGACCTCCAAAGTGTTGTTATTTATGGACTGTAAGGTCCTCCGCGGGGCATACCAGGAGAGGCGGTCCCGGATGGTGGAGGTCAAGGCCTGGGTTTTCTGTGATGGCTCCTGCATCTTCTACCCTTGCCCTTTAAAAACTTCATATATAACTTTGCTTATATATGGGGACGACAGAGGACGAGATGGTTGGGCAGTGTTCTCAAAACTACCAACATGAGTTTGACCAAGCTGCGGGAGGCAGTGGAAGACAGGAGTGCCTGGCGTGCTCTGGTCCATGGGGTCATGAAGAGTCGGACACGACTAAACGACTAAACAACAACAACTTTGCTTGTAGGGCAGCTCCATGCAGTGCTTTTTTTGGACAAAGTTGTTGAGCTTTTTTTTTAGTTTTGCCCAAAGTTGTTGAGCTTTCTTTGCAAAATCTAAAGCGAGAGAGGGAGAGAAGAATTTTTAAGGAAATTCATCCAAATATACACTTCTGACATGTGTTGCCATACATCCAGATTTTCCCGGACACCATCTTTATTTCCCTTTGGCATCTATACATATTAATGGACAAATGCTAATTTTATGCAGATGTGTGTCATGGGCCTAAGTTCACATACCCGTATTTTTCGCTCTATAACACGCACTCGACCATAACATGCATGTAGTTTTTAGAGGAGGAAAATCGGTAGGCATACCACCTGTAGGCATTCCCTCCATAACACGCACAGACATTTCCCCTTACTTTTTAGGAGGAAAAAAGTGAGTGTTATGGTGCAAAAAATACGGTATTTTAAATAACTAGCAATGCTCCTAGGGACATCTACATTACCTACAACTTCTACCAAGTAACTTTAGGCTTCTAGCTATCTCTTTTGTTTTTTAATGCACTGTGCTAGCTGCTGTACGACTTCATTCTTTTTTATTTATTCTTTTGTTACTTATACATTGTATTCTATAGGTTTCAAATTGCAATACAATCAACGTGGGGCTACCTTTGAAGGTGACCCGGAAACTACAACTAATACAGAATGCGGCAGCTAGACTGGTGACTGGGAGCGGCCGCCGAGACCATATAACACCGGTCTTGAAAGACCTACATTGGCTCCCAGTACGTTTCCGAGCACAATTCAAAGTGTTGGTGCTGACCTTTAAAGCCCTAAATGGCCTCGGTCCAGTATATCTGAAGGAGCGTCTCCTCCCCCATCGTTCTGCCCGGACACTGAGGTCCAGCTCCGAGGGCCTTCTGGCGGTTCCCTCACTGCGAGAGGCCAAGTTGCAGGGAACCAGGCAGAGGGCCTTCTCGGTGGTGGCGCCCGCCCTGTGGAATGCCCTCCCATCGGATGTCAAGGCGATGGACAACTACCTGACATTCAGAAGACATCTGAAGGCAGCCCTGTTCAGGGAAGTTTTTAATATGTGACATTTTAGTGTATTTTTTATCTCTGTTGGAAGCCGCCCAGAGTGGCTGGGGAAACCCAGCCAGATGGGCGGGGTACAAATAATAAATTATTATTATTATTATTATTATAAATATAAGAAATAAAAGAAGAAAGAAAAATGAAAGAAAAAGCCAATAATCTGATGGATCGCTGCCTTCCATCTTCCACGATGCATTCACAGATATGCCATGGACCAAATGAATGAATTTTTCATACCACTGTTTGGGAAGCCCTGACCTAGAGCAAAATGCTGGCACTGGGACCATATCCAATCCATTCTGCAACAGTTTCACTTGCTGTTGGTTAGCTTCCAGACTGAGTTCAAGGTGCTGGTTTTAACCTTCAAAGCCCTTTATGGGCTGAGATGCTTCTAGCTATCTAAAAAGGCGCCGGACTCGGTATTCAATTGGAACAACAATTCCCAGAGTAATCATAACAGTTATAGATTAAAACTTGTTACTTACTGAAGACTGAGATACTGAAGACACACGTGGCCGGGTCTTACTGCATCACTGGCACAAGCTATATGCCTAATGAAGAGTGATAATCATCCTGGGCTCCTTGAACTTTGGGTCTGCTCTCTGGCCTTATCCCAGCTGTACGGTTCTTGTTCATAATGATACTCGATTAATTATTAAACATTTATTCCATTTTCCCATAAAAAAATAAGAAGCTCTGCCTGACGTGGCTGCCCGATAAATCATATACTGCCTGAGACTTGCCTTGAGAGTTGGCTGTTTGGGTGTGCCTGTCTGTCTTTGTGCCAAGGAGATACTGAGAAATCTATGCCCTACCCCGTAATTCCTTCTTTCCTAAGCTTCCTAGTCTATGTCCTTCACCCGTCTTTCCTTTTGCCCTAGTCAGATAAAATACATCCACACACTGAACTTCCAGAGTAGCAGAGGAAACTTTCCACACACTTAGCTTTTGCAAAGAGCATGTGTCTGTATAACTGGATACATTAGGTCTTTTGCCTCCTAATTGGAACATTACTTTTTGGGAGTTCTAGTTACACGGAAAGCCTAACACCTGCATGCTTTATGCAGCCATTTATGTGAATCCATGTGCATTGGAGGTGGGGGCTGCTGCCACACTCCCTTTCCTCTCTCACAAACACTTTCAACTTGGATATGTGTCATCTGAATGGGGCTCTTAGCACCCTGCTTTCAGCAAAAGTATCAGGCAGATTTGGGCACCTAGGTTAATTCACATCCTATCAATGGACAGATGAACCTTTCTGGTTGCCATAGGAGCCAAAATGAAAATAGTACAGCTGCCAGGAGAATTGCTCCTCCACTATCCCCGCCATGAGCTAGACCCGGCCTAATGAAACCTTAAAAGCTCATACAAGGATCAGGGATGGTTGGCATCCATTTAGTTTCGAAAGTATGGGGCAAACCTCCCTAAGGAGGCAAGAACAGAAAGCACGCACTACGTAATCCCCTGTTAGGAGAGCATGTGAGCACTAGTTGATGTAACATAACACTTAGTGAATTGCTCAAGACACTTCGCAAATGTTATATCAGTCAGAGGAGCTCCAGGACTGAAGGAATTCTTCACAAAGTGCTATCTAGTGAGCATCCTCGCCCCCACAATGTTGCCTCCCCTCTGGGTTCAAGAGGCTTAGCTTGGTGACACAAGCAGTTTAAGGAGTGACTACCCCCCCCCCAGTGACCCAGAAGTTAAGTTTTCTTCATGTGTATTGTCAAAAACAAAGATGGCAGCAATGTGAAGCTGACAGAAGTGTGGTTTTCTTAAGGAGCCCTGTGCAAGCATCAGCAATGGGCTGTGCTGGGATGTCATCTGCTGCTGCCAGGCCTCATTTCAGTATTTCTCACAAAAGCCCTCTAAGAAAGGTCAGTATGATCGTGGTCTTCCTTAAAGCATCCTTGTATGTCCTCCTTTATAAATGTTGTTGAAGAGGCAGAACTCCCAGATAAGTTTGGAGTAAATATTTGAGTATCAAATCCAATAGCTTGGCACCAACGAGCCCAAGATTAACCCAACCCTCTAAATAATAACTTTTTTTTAAAAAAATCAGGGTAATGTACATGGTAATGTACATGTTTAAGGGTACCGGAGTAATTGATTAAAGCTCTTCAGATGGTGGCAGCATCCTATCATATATACAGCAAGAGACATCATTCTCCTGGGACCTGGGACATCACAGATGGTATGGCTCTGTGTTGAAGAAATCCTTGTGACTGTGGGCCTGCTTTAACAAATGTATAAGGCTAATTGTGATGCGAGAAGGCTAAATGGAGTGGGATAATTTGTCCTTAAACTCTGCTCCTTGTTTTGCCACATGTTGTTCCCACCGAGATCAGCTCAGTTTTGGAGGTAGGTAAGTTTCAATCAAATTGGTTTAGAAAATAGTAGCCTGCTGGGGTGGATCAGTGGGCAAAAGGGTGGATGAAGAAGATTTTGAGACCCAGCATATAGACAAGGGGCTCAGAGAGAGTAAGAGCAGAAGAGAGCTGAGGGAAAAGAGTCTGAACTAATTGGTTATGAGACTTTAAGGATTCACAAGGAAAATAAAGGGAAGTTGGCCATAGCAACACAGATACCAGGAATATAAGAAAGCTACTAATGGAATCTGTCCTAGGCACCCAAAGGGCTGAAATGAAAGCTCTGACTTCTGGAATGACTTTAAAAAACTGTGTGAAGGAGGCAATGAGCTTGCTGTAATTTTTCTTTCATGTGCAAATTGGAGATTATGAAAGTGCCTGGCAGGGAACAGTTGTGTTTAGGACAGAAAGGGTCACCCTCAGCTTGTTTTTCCTGTTCTTCAGGTATGCTGTTGCTTAAGAAGAGCTGCAAAGGCTCCTTCCCCCAAGGACAAGTCACTTCCTTGAAAAGCTCCTCTTCCTCTCAGCAGTATTTGGTGTTTTTGCATGGGGTGGTTTTAGAGAAACACCTTACAAGGGATTTTTAAAGATGCATGCCGTACATATGTAGGCATAACAAAAAATGCACACCACCACCAGAACATATGGAAGCATGCAGCTAAAGATAAAATGTTGAAACCCATGGTATGTTGTAATCACTGTTTTGCGCAGGATAGAGGCAATGACTCAGCCGGTATTTTTATCACCTGTCTGTCTGTTTGTCTGTGCTTCCAGATGGCATTTATTGTGGAATGAGTGCTGCTTGTGCACACGAGGTTCTTTGCAGCATCCGCATTATACCGTCCTCAACCAGCCTGTGCTTTTTAAAAAGAATCCATGCCCACTTGCCCTTTCCACATGCTTCTCAAAGCAGCTTTCAACAAGTAAAACATGCAGTGTTCAAAATCTAAGATGTAGATTCAAACATCTGAAAACAGGAACATTTGAGTGGCATTCACGGTGCAAACGCCTTCTGAAATAAAACTGTTTTAGATGCCTGAAGCTCTGCAGGAATGGTGCCTGTCTAGTTTCTGCTCGGAGGGTGTTCTGTAGAGAGACCTACACCGAAGGCACAATTCCTCATTGATAGGGGTCTTGTATGTGGACCATGGGAGACCGCTAAGAGTGTTTCCCCAGAAGTTTCCTGTCATAAGCCTGGGACATTCTTGGCTCTGCCTTTGTGACTTCCCTTTGAGCCCAGTTCCACTAGCTTCCAAGCCACCTCACCAGTCCAGTGATCCCAAGCCACTACTGGCCGCTGGTTGTGTGGAAGCTAGTTAGTACATCTGCAGTGGGGGGGGAGGGGTCAGTTTGTAACATGTGCAATGACCTTTCAGCAGGTAGTCTCTCATACCACACCCCTGCTCCACACCTGAGCACAACCTAGCCATTTTGTTTCCTGCGGAAAGCCAGGTGCGTGTTTGAATTTCAACAACTCAGTTAGCAGAAGCTGTACTCTCAAGATCGCCACAGTGGGGGAGGACTGCTTTGGAGACTGTAATCACAGTACATACACAGAGGTGGTGGTGGTTTTTGGTTCTTCTTTTAAAAGAGATCTTCAACAAAACCTTTAAAAATCACTCTTCTATAAGCCTTAGTAACGATAACATCACTCTTGCACAATACCTCAGCATTGGTTTTTTAAAACCCAAATGGAAATTGATATCCCACTCACCCCAAAAACCGCACAAGCATTCATTTTGCTCATTGTGAAACATGGCAACATTTGTTCTTGTTCACCTCCTAGAGAAAGGGAATTTCCTGAGATACAGAAATTCCTGTGTGCATGCTGAGAATAGGAAAAAATGGAGGGCAAGAGAGGAGTGATTGAGTAAAGGGATGCAACACACACACAATTCTGTCCAGCTCTGCCCATCAGTGTGAATGGCAAGTGGCAGTATGGCAATGAATATCCACGACTGAAAAACAACAACAGGCAGGTGTGAAAGCTAACAAGCCAAGAATGCTCTGAGCAACGTGTTTGCAATATGAGGCCTGGTCTGGAAGTGCCTTCTGCCTGAATCATGAGTGTGTGCTTACTCTTCTATCTAATTTATAATAAATAATTATAAAAAACAAACGAAACTTCCTGGGTTGCAATGAAGTTCAGCCAGTGTACGTCACTCATTGATTGAAGCTGTTGGCATTCCTAGATTCTGCAGCACAAATAGTGTACCATAATTACTGTGACACACAGAGCTTGGATTCTTGCCAAATGAAAGCCATGGTCAAATGGGATGTAAACAACAATTTGTAAGAAGGCCACTATAGGGGCCCAGTCTAATTGGACGCTATTAGAAGAAGAGTCAGTAAGCCCAAAAAGCTATAAAAATTAATTTTCCTCCCTGTTGATAGTGTTTGTGGGAGGGAAACTGATCACAGAATTGTAGTGTTGGAAGGGACCCCAAGGGTCATCTAGTCCAACCCCTGCAATGCAGGAATCTCAAATAGTCACACATAACAGATGGCCATCCAACATCTGCTTAAATTCAGGATGTGGAAATGACAGAGAGGGTTGGTGATGGGATGCAAGCCTATTCAAGCTCAGGAATTACATACCGTATTTGCCTTCTCAAGAGAAGACAACGGTAACCTTACAATCAAATAATTGTTTGGTTGGTTAGTTGAAATCATTAAGGACTCTGCTATACAGCTACAAATAAAACATTTTAAGTGTGTTGTAAAGTGCAATATACACATGTGACACTAGATGGTGATGGTGAGCTATGACAAATTCAATATATTTTTCCAAACTCTTTTTTAAAAATAACATTTCCACAACTTTTTTATGTGTGTGTAGATTCCACCTAAGTGGAATGCAGTTTATGGACTCTTTAACAGTGGTGACCCACCTTGGAGAATTCTTCCTCTGCATAACTGTTAAAAATTGTGCTGGGCTAAAGTTGTCACAAATCATGAATGCTGCTCATTGCTTTAAGAGCAAAGAATCAGGCCATGCCGACTGTTCCAATGGCCGCTATATGACTTTCTTTTGAAAAATGTTTTGCACCCTACCAGCCAGTCAGCTTGAGAAGTATTGTAACAACTTTTGAATAAAATTTATTGATTGTTAACATAATAGATAGATAATTTCCCCAAAGCTTCGCATATTTACATTGAACAATAATAAAATGAACAAAACAAAATAAAAAAATTCCTTCCAGTAGCACCTTAAAGACCAACTGAGTTAGTTCTAGGTATGAGCTTTCGTGTGCATGCACACTTCTTCAGATACACTGAAACAGAAGTCACCGGACCTTTCTATATAGTGAGAAGGTGGGGAGGGGTATTACTCAGAAGGGTGGTGGGAATGGGTGATTGGCAGATAGCTGCGATGAGCCTGTTGACGACTCTTAACGACTGCAATAGGTCTAACAGGAAAAAGCAAGGGGTGAGAAGGTGAAAAATGGCTTTGTCATGTATAATGAGATAAGAATCCAATGTCTTTATTCAAACCAGGTCTCTCCATAGTTTTAAGTTTGGTGATAAGTTGCAATTCAGCAGCTTCTCTTTCCAGTCTATTTCTGAAATTCCTTTGTAATAGAACAGCTACTTTGAGATCTTGTATAGAATGTCCTGGGAGATTGAAGTGTTCTCCTACTGGTTTTTCTGTCTTGTGGTTCCTGATGTCGGATTTATGTCCAACATAAATCTGTCTTGTGGTTCCTGATGTCGGATTTATGTCAACCCCACCATCAACCTAACTATCTAACTAACTACCTAACTAACTACTAACATCAACCCCACCATCAACCTAACAATGAATCAATCTATGCAAGAAATACATTTTTTGGACACTACTATAAAAATACAGGATGGGCGCATAGACACCACCTTATACCGTAAACCAACTGACCGACAAACATATCTACATGCCTCTAGCTACCATCCCAAACATACCAAACAGTCCATTGTATATAGCCAGGCACTACGTTACAGCCGCATCTGCTCCAATTCTACAGACAGAGACTCTCACCTAAGAGATCTACAGCAAACCTTTTTAGAACTAAAATACCCAGCAGATGAAGTTAGACAACAGATCAACAGAGCCAGACTGATACCCAGAGAGAACTTGCTGCAAGACAGACCCAAAAAAGAAAATAACAGAACACCTCTAGTCATCACATACAGCTCCCAAGTTAAAACAGTACAACGCATCATCAGAGATCTACAACCTCTCCTGGACAATGACAGTTCTCTTTCTCAAGCTCTGGGAGGAAGACCTTTCATTGCCTCCAGACAGCCCCCCAATCTTAAACAACTCCTAACCCACAATAATACTATAACCAGACTTAACACGGACACTGGCACCAGAGCCTGCAATAAACCCAGATGCCAACTTTGCTGCCACATACACCCGGACAACACCATTACTGGCCCCAACAACATCACACATACCATCTCGGGACTATTTAATTGCTCATCGTCTAACATTGTGTATGCCATAAAATGCCAACAGTGTCCTTCAGCTCTCTATATTGGACAAACAGGCCAGACCTTACGCCAAAGAATAAATGGACATAAATCCGACATCAGGAACCACAAGACAGAAAAACCAGTAGGAGAACACTTCAATCTCCCAGGACATTCTATACAAGATCTCAAAGTAGCTGTTCTATTACAAAGGAATTTCAGAAATAGACTGGAAAGAGAAGCTGCTGAATTGCAACTTATCACCAAACTTAAAACTATGGAGAGACCTGGTTTGAATAAAGACATTGGATTCTTATCTCATTATACATGACAAAGCCATTTTTCACCTTCTCACCCCTTGCTTTTTCCTGTTAGACCTATTGCAGTCGTTAAGAGTCGTCAACAGGCTCATCGCAGCTATCTGCCAATCACCCATTCCCACCACCCTTCTGAGTAATACCCCTCCCCACCTTCTCACTATATAGAAAGGTCCGGTGACTTCTGTTTCAGTGTATCTGAAGAAGTGTGCATGCACACGAAAGCTCATACCTAGAACTAACTCAGTTGGTCTTTAAGGTGCTACTGGAAGGAATTTTTTTATTTTGTTTTGACCATGACAGACCAACACGGCTACCTATCTGTAAATAAAATGAACGTAAGGATTTAAGATGAGACTGCTGGATCAGGCCAATGGTGCATCATCCTGTTCTCACAGTGACTGACCAGATGCCTTTGGGAAGCCTTGTGCAAGCAGGATCCAAGCACAAGAGCACTCTCTTCTGCAGTCATCAGCAAGTGGCATTCAGAAGCATGCTGCCTGAACATGGAGGCAGAGCTAGAAGCCACTGATAACCTGCTCCTCCATCAATTTGTCTAATCCTCTGTTAAAGTCATCCAAGTTGGTGGCCATTGCTGCCTCCTGTGGGAAAGAGTTCCATAGTTTAACTATGTGCTGCATGTGGAAGTTTGATGTCCACATCTCTTAACCAGACAGAGGGCCTTCTTGGTAGTGGTGCCCGCCCTGTGGAACGCCCTCCCTTCAGATGTGAAGGAAATAAGCAGCTATCTTCTCTTTAAAAGACATCTGAAGGCAGCCCTGTTTAGGGAAGTTTTTAATATTTAATGCTGTATTGTTTTTAACACTCGATTGGAAGCTGCCCAGAGTGGCTGGGGAAACTCAGCCAGATGGGCGGGGTATAAATAATAAATTATTATTATTAAATTATTATTAAACCAGCACCCATGCTTGGTGCCATTAATGGCAAGCTTAGGAGAGAGGCTAGCAACTAAGTGTCCCATGCAGACTTGGGGAAGAGCCATTGTGCTCTGTAGAGCACATGTTGTCATTCAGAAGGTCCCAGGTTCAGTCTGTGACATCTCCACACGTGGCTGGGAAAGGTTCCTATCTGAAATTCTGGAGAACGGCTGCTGGTTGTTGTAGTGAGCTAGATGGACCAGTGGTCTTAACTTAGCTTCCCATGTTAGACCACTTGTCTATCTAACTCAGGACTGTAAAAAGGCAACAGCTGGAGTATTTGCGGTGAGCAAGACTTGCCTTCAGGCCAGGGGTCCGGAACCTAGTGGCCCTCCAGATGTTGTTGGACTCCAGCTCCCATCAGCCACCCGCTGGTGGTCAAAGGATGATGGAGGTGGTAGTCCAGCAGCATGTACTGGATGGGGGCACACTAGGTTCCCAATCCCCGTTCAAGGCAAACAAGCACTGGCTGCAAGTGAGTTCTGAGCACAGATGGAATAGCAAAAGCAGTGCAGTGGTACCTCGGGTTACAGACATTTCAGGTTACAGACGCTTCAGGTTACAGACTCCGCTAACCCAGAAATAGTACCTCAGGTTAAGAACTTTGCTTCAGGATGAGAACAGAAATCGGGCTCCGGTGGCGTGGTGGCAGTGGCAGCGGGAGGCCCCATTAGCTAAAGTGGTACCTCAGGTTAAGAACAGTTTCAGGTTAAGAAGGGACCTCCAGAACGAACTAAGTTCTTAACCCGAGGTACCACTGTACTTGAAATAAAAATGAGGAGGAAAACTGCAACACACTGCGGATGACGCATCTATGAAAGTATATATGAACACATAAGGAAAGATCTAGACATCAGGCAACTGTGATTAAATGCCACCATCTAGTGCTGAAAATGAATATTACCTGTGCCAAAAAAGGAAGCGACAGAGGGCTTGCTCAGACCTGAAAACCTACATTTTCCAAATCCATTTTGTTCTCCATAGCCCTCTACATTTTCATACCTACCCCATATGTTAACAATTCACACAGCTCTGCATTTATTGATGGACGACAACTGCAGACTGTTAAGCGTGCTGATAGTTGATAGGAAACCCCTATTCCCCCACAGCTACAATTCCCAGAGTGGTTTAACAACCAATCCCTCTTTTCCAAGACCTTCCAGAACTGTAGCCCTCTTAGCATCCTCCACAAATTACAGTTTTCAGGATCCTTTGGGGGAAGCCATGACTGTTGAAAGTGGAATGATACTGCCTTAAATGTATAGTGCAGATGGGACCCCAGTTAAGTAACCTAGAAGCGGCATTCTGCACTAACCAAAGTTTCTAAACAATCTTCAAAGTCAAGCCCACACATATAGCACATTACAGCTGTACATGTTAATGATGCATAGAGGCTTTATGTGGTTTTTGTCCCCTTATAATACAGAAGAAACCATTTATTGAAAACTCTAGAGATTAACCATTGCCAATCAATTTATCTATGCCTGGAACATAGAAATATTAAGGACATGTTGTGGGCTCCCTATGAGAATGGTGCAGATCACACATGCCCTTATTCCTGAAATTCAAAGCATCATTGTTCAGTCATTTGGCACATGACTGAGATGGCAACAGATGGCTGGCCGCTGTGCCGACATGGAATTCCCAAGGCACTTTGCTCAGGGGCGCTTTTTCCTACAGCACTACTCTTGTTGTTTTTCATTTTCAAAAGCTGGATTTAAAGAGAGAGAGAGAGAGAGAGAGAGAGAGAGAGAGAGAGAGAGAGAGAGAGAGATTGGTCATACAGAAAAATAAAAAAGCAAGCTGCGGTGAAAGGTAGAAAGACCCCTACATTAATTTTACATGTGTGTAACTGTGGTTACATGTAACTCTTAAAAAGCAGAGACATCACGTTGCCAACAAAGGTCTGTATAGTTAAAGCCATGGTTTTCCCAGTAGTGATGTATGGAAGTGAGAGCTGGACCATAAGGAAGGCTGATCGCCGAAGAATTGATGCTTTTGAATTATGGTACTGGAGGAGACTGCGGGAAGATCAAACCTATCCATCCTTAAGGAAATCAGCCCTGAGTGCTCACTGGAAGGACAGATTGTGAAGCTGAGGCTCCAATACTTTGGCCACCTCATGAGAAGAGAAAACTCCCTGGAAAAGACCCTGATGTTGGGAAAGATGGAGGGCACCAGGAGAAGGGGACAACAGAGGACGAGATGGTTGGACAGTGTTCTCGAAGCTACAAACATGAGTCTGACCAAACTGCGGGAGGCAGTGGAAGACAGGAGTGCCTGGAGTGCTGTGATCCATGGGGTCACGAAGAGTCGGACACGACTAAACGACTAAACAACAACAACTGTGATCTGCAACAAAATGTTGCTGTTTGGTATGGTGCTGTTCCAGGATCGCTTCCACTCCAATCCACACACCCCTCTTCTGGTTTAGCTCCACCTGTTATGTAGTGAAGTTTCACCCTGGGCCAGCAGGGGGATACTGTATATAGTTTTCAATCAGGTCTGTAGATAGTTTTCCCTCAGGTCCGCGTCAGTTATTTTAGGCGGGAACTCTGGGCTGTTGTTGTTACAATGTTGACAGCCGGCTGCCTATAAAAGCAGGCCGGCTGAGCTGTTTGCCGTCAGTTCTATTCCAGCTTACGAAATAAAGAGCTAGTTGGAGAAATCGCTGTGTCGTCGGCTATGTCAACCCACAACTTAACACTGGCGACGAAGGTCAGCGGCCAAGCCTCCTAGGGCTAGACTGGTTTGATGCCCTCGGCCTGGAAGTCACCGGCATCAACTGCATCTCTAACGCAGAGACTGAGGGTCTGGTCAAAGACTTTGCCGAGGTTTTTGACGGCACCTTGGGGCAATATACAGGTACGCCCATCTCCTTTAGCCTTGATCCACAAGTCGCCCCCATCAAGCTAAAGCCACGCCGGGTTCCCTTTGCTCTCAAGGCTAAGGTGGACGAACAACTGGACAAACTGATCGCCCAAGGAGTTTTGGAGCCGGTTGACCACGCCAAGTGGGAAACCCCCATCGTCACGCCTGTCAAGCCAGATGGGTCGGTGAGAATCTGCGCTGACTACAAGTGCACGATCAACAAGGCACATCAGCAGCACGCTTATCCGGTTCCTGTTGTCCAACACCTGCTGCATTCCCTGGGTGAGGGTAAGGTCTTCGCTAAGCTGGACCTTGCCCAAGCCTATCAACAACTGCCAGTCGATGATGCCACTGCTGAAGCCCAGACGATCGTCACCCACCGGGGGGCATTCCGTTGCCGCCGGTTGCAGTTCGGGGTGAGTGTGGCTCCTGGCATCTTCCAAAGCCTTATGGAGCGTCTCCTGCAAGGGCTTCCGGGCGTGGTACCATATTTTGATGACGTCTTGGTGTCTGCAGACTCACACCAGCAGCTGTTCGAGCGCCTCCGTGCCGTGCTGACCAGGTTCCAAGAGGCCGGGCTCAAGGTAAAGAGGGAGAAGTGCCAGATCGCCGTTCCACAGGTAGAGTTCCTGGGCTATCTTATCGATGCCTCCGGCCTTCACCCGACCACATCCAAGATCCGCGCTATCCAGCAGGCCCCCACCCCAAAGAACAAGACGGAGTTGCAGGCATTCCTGGGGCTGCTGAACTTTTATAACACCACCCACCCTAAAATAGTCCACATTCCGTGGCCACTGAGCATGCTCAATCCTCATGGGGCTACCTCTTATGTGTGGCTTTGACTACATAAGCAGCAGCCCTCACAGCCTGGATGTACAGATTATGGTATCTGAATCCAGCCCATTTCATTACTCCCTGGAATTAGTCCAAGCATTTTTGCATTTTAATTGGGATATTTAAATGCTTTGTAAGCTGTAATGAGACCATGTGTGCTGTGTTCAGAATTTTCTTTCTTTGTATTAATGATTTTAAACAGTCCTTTTCCCACCTGGGGGTACTCAAGGTTACGCAGTACCAGCACCTTTTCTTCTAGATGAAAAGCACTGATTTAAGAAATTGCTTTTGGTTCTATGGATGGTGTTGTTTTGCATTGCATTACTGTTTTTGATGTTGTAGGCTACTTTGAGCCAACGAAGAAGCCAGATTTTTTAAAAAAATGGTATTATAAAAACAAAGGTTGAAAAATAGCCTCATAGTGGCTACTAAATGAACTGGAATAAAATCCAAATAATTAATGAAATAGTGATTAAGCATACCTGCCAAAGGTGCCTATATGTGTCCTGGGATGCCACTTTTACAGATCTTTTACAGATTAAGTTCCATTTTGCATAGCAGAACAAGTCCTACCCTGTTTGATTTGCAAAATACTTGCCAAAGCTCATAATAAGAGCCAATCCTGTCAAACAGGTCACAATATTGCTTCTCTGTTTCTTAGTTTCCATACCTACGTTTTTATTTTGTAATAGCCTTTAGTTGAAAAACATATGCATTGCTGTTGATGTCAATGATTTCAGGCATAAACTGCAGATGCTAGGGAAAACACTGTGTGGAATATACTTTGCTCCTGGCCCCACTATAATTAGTAAGGACAAAGGCTCATTTAGAAAAAAGGAACTTACTATGATTAACTTGTTTGAATGACATTTGCAATGCACTCTGAAACATGCCTACCCACCGAGTTCAATAGGGCTTGCTCCCAGGAAAGTGGGTATAGGATTGCAGTTTTCATCACAACTAACTTGAGTTGGATCGGTGCTTTCCTCACCCCAACTTCTCAAATTAGGTGGAATATAAAACCTGTAGTTTAGCTTGAAGACCACATTGTACTTGCTAGAGTCACCAAGTAGGTAAGCTCTCTTTGAAAGGCCAAACAAAGGATGGTTCAGTCAGATCTTCAGGTCAGCTTAATCTTGTCCCAATTGCTATCCTTTTGTTTTGTTGTGTTTATTTTGGAGATAAAACACTATAAAAGCTAGGAGATTTCTATATGCTTAAGGTAAAGGTAAAGGAACCCCTGACCATCATGACTGACTCTGGGGTTGCGGTCGAGGGAGCTGGCATACAGCTTCCGGGTCATGTGGCCAGCATGACTAAGCCGCTTCTGGCGAACCAGAGCAGCGCACGGAAACGCCGTTTACCTTCCCACTGGAGCGGTGCCTATTTATCTACTTGCACTTTGACGTGCTTTCGAACTGCTAGGTGGGCAGGAGCAGGGACCAAGCAATGGGAGCTCACTCTGTCACGGGGATTTGAACTGCCGACCTGCTGATCAGCAAGCCCTAGGCTCTGTGGTTTAACCCACAGCGCCATCCACATCCCCCTTCTATATGCTTAGTTGCATTTAAAAGATTGTATTTTTAGGGCACCTCTGCCACTTTAAAGTGGTATTATATGTTTTTTACTATTACAGCCTTATACTGAGTCTGACCAGGGGTTCTGAAACTGTACTCTGTGAACCAAAGGCAGTGGTCTGAGAACTCCATTCCGGTGGTCTGTGGAAAGGCTGCAGAATGGTCAAGGAAATCTGTAGTCCCCCCCCCCCATTCCCCTCTCCTCTGCTGTCAATTGATATAAAGCCCATTTTGACAAGAGCCAGATTATTAACAAGGTCCTGGCTTAGGGCCCATGATTTTCATAACATGGTCCTGGTTTTGACAATGATGCTTATGATGCAGCAAGCCATGGTGCTTTATTTTTCTTTATAGTAATCCAGAAGTGAAAGGAATATTTGTTCTACAATGTACCAATGAACACTCCCCCAAAACAATTTTTATTCAGTGGTCTGCTGAGACTCTAGCAGTTGTCAAGTGGTTGTACTGCTGAGTCAGACTATTGGTTCATCCAGCCTAGGTATCGCCTTCTCTGTTAGGTGCCAGATCCTTTTAACTAGAGGTGATCAGGGGTTGGACCTGGGACCTTAGGCGTGCAAAACATGAGCTTTGCCATGGAGCTATGACCTGGTTCGTGGGGTAGAAGTGGAAGGATCATTAGGCGCGAGTGATCATGCTCTTCTGAAGTTTACTATACAGCGGAAAGGAGCAGCCAAGCATACTAGGACTCAATTTCTTGACTTTAGGAAAGCCGACTTTATAAAACTTAGGGAAGTGCTGGGTGAGATCCCATGGACAGTAATACTAAAAGGAAAGGGAGTTCATGATGGCTGGGAGTTTGTTAAGAGGGAGATAGTAAAAGCACAACTTCAGGCAATACCAATGAGACGGAAACATGGAAGGTGCCTAAAGAAGCCAGGGTGGCTATCTAAAGAACTTTTAACTGAGTTAAGATTAAAAAAGGATGTGTACAAAAAATGGAAAAGGGGGGAAACCACCAAAGAGGAATTCAAACAAATAGCCAGCACGTGTAGACACAAAGTCAGAAAAGCTAAAGCACAGAATGAACTCAGGCTTGCCAGAGAGGTTAAAAGCAACAAAAAAGGCTTTTATGGGTATGTTCGTAGCAAAAGGAAGAACAAAGAAACAGTGGGGTCACTCAGAGGAGAAGATGGTGAAATGCAAACAGGGGACACAGAAAGGGCTGAACTCCTCAATGCCTTCTTTGCCTCAGTCTTCTCCGATAAAGAAAACAATGCCCGACCTGAAGAATTTGGAGCAAATGATTCAGCAGAGGAAACACAGCCCAGAATAACTAAGGAGATAGTACAAGAATACTTGGCTAGTTTAGATGTATTCAAGTCTCCAGGGCCAGATGAACTGCATCCAAGAGTATTAAAAGAACTGGCAGATGTGATCTCAGAACCACTGGCAGTCATCTTTGAGAATTCCTGGAGAACAGGCGAAGTCCCGGCAGACTGGAGGAGGGCAAATGTTGTCCCTATTTTCAAAAAGGGGAAAAGAGAGGACCCAAATAATTACCGCCCAGTCAGTCTGACATCAATACCAGGGAAGATTCTGGAGCAGATCATTAAGCAAACAGTCTGTGAGCACCTAGAAAGGAATGCTGTGATCACCAATAGTCAGCATGGATTTCTGAAAAATAAGTCATGTCAGACTAACCTGATCTCGTTTTTTGACAGAATTACAAGCCTGGTAGATGAAGGGAACGCAGTGGATGTAGCCTACCTTGATTTCAGCAAGGCATTTGACAAGGTGCCCCATGATATTCTTGTAAAGAAGCTGGTAAAATGCGGTCTTGACTATGCTACCACTCAGTGGATTTGTAACTGGCTGACTGACTGAACCCAAAGGGTGCTCATCAATGGTTCCTCTTCATCCTGGAGAAGAGTGACTAGTGGGGTGCCACAGGGTTCTGTCTTGGGCCCGGTCTTATTCAACATCTTTATCAACGACTTGGATGATGGACTCAAGGGCATCCTGATCAAATTTGCAGATGACACCAAACTGGGAGGGGTGGCTAACACCCCAGAGGACAGGATCACACTTCAAAACGACCTTGACAGATTAGAGAACTGGGCCAAAACAAACAAGATGAATTTTAATAGGGAGAAATGTAAAGTATTGCACTTGGGCAAAAAAAATGAGAGGCACAAATACAAGATGGGTGACACCTGGCTTGAGAGCAGTACATGTGAAAAGGATCTAGGAGTCTTGGTTGACCACAAACTTGACATGAGCCAACAGTGTGACGCGGCAGCTAAAAAAGCCAATGCAATTCTGGGCTGCATCAATAGGAGTATTGCATCTAGATCAAGGGAAGTAATAGTGCCACTGTATTCTGCTTTGGTCAGACCTCACCTGGAGTACTGTGTCCAGTTCTGGGCACCACAGTTCAAGAAGGACACTGACAAACTGGAACGTGTCCAGAGGAGGGCAACCAAAATGGTCAAAGGCCTGGAAACGATGCCTTATGAAGAACGGCTAAGGGAGCTGGGCATGTTTAGCCTGGAGAAGAGGAGGTTAAGGGGTGATATGATAGCCATGTTCAAATATATAAAAGGATGTCACATAGAGGAGGGAGAAAGGTTGTTTTCTGCTGCTCCAGAGAAGCGGACACGGAGCAATGGTTCCAAACTACAAGAAAAAAGATTCCACCTAAACATTAGGAAGAACTTCCTGACAGTAAGAGCTGTTTGACAGTGGAATTTGCTGCCAAGGAGTGTGGTGGAGTCTCCTTCTTTGGAGGTCTTTAAGCAGAGGCTTGACAACCATATGTCAGGAGTGCTCTGATGGTGTTTCCTGCTTGGCAGGGGGTTGGACTCTATGACTTCTCCCCAAATAAGAGAGCCCCCTTAGCATGTGTGAAATGGAGTTGAGAATACAGAATGGCCTTTAGTCCACCTATCCCGGTCCTGTCTCCAGTGACTTGCAGTATCTCTCTAGGATGAGGTCCTTTCAACTGGAGATGCTAAGAGCAGGGCATGGGACCTTATCTGTGCAAAACATGGAATAATGTGGAAAGACTGGTAGTGCAGGTTTGTTGCGCCTGGTGGAATTTTGGTGTATGAAACTTTGTTACACCTACAATGATTTGAGGTTCTTCTACCTTTGCTGTTACAAAATTCAGACTACCCTCCATGTGTAGTGTTATGTACTGAGCTGAATCCTGGAACAATAGGATCCAGAAGGCAGCAGTCTGATTGGCCTGCAGCCGCAGCCAATCAGGCTCCTGGATGAAGTGAATCAGCAACCTGATTGGCCTACAGGAGCAGCCCGGAAATAGCCAATCACACGGGGCCCATTGTGTAAATAATGTATATATAGCTAGACGTTTTGGGGAAAGTTTCATTCATTGCTAGTATGAGTTGAAAAAAGAGCATGAAATTCACACTCGACTCCGAATATATTTCACGTAGGTAAGCTGTTGTTAGCTGGCAAGTACTCTCCTCAAGTTTTTGCTGTGTGAAGCCTCTCAGCTCTGAGTCAGCTTAGCCTAGCGGTTTGATTGATCCTGCCTCTCAGCTCTGCTTCAAGGGAAAAATGCATGGTGCAGATTGACTGATATTAAAGCCAATTGCTGGAGAAGATAAGGGGTGGAAAAAAGAGTCATAGCAACCTGGTTTTTCAAAAGATTGAAAAGGCTGATTCTTACGTTCACATTCTTGGAAGAACAATGATGATCTATAAAATGACAACAAAAGGCAGACAGATTAATAAGAAAGAAGTGCTTAACCTTTGGCAACAATCCCTAAAGATGTATAGATAACTGATTGAATGGGAGAGGTATGGAAAGTCACAGCACTCCTTTCAAACACACAACCAAATAACACCAGTACAATATGGTGGCAGCACGCTTGCCCCAATGCACTGCTGGCACAAAGGTACTCATGGAGCACAGAGGCAGCCCAGTTCTGTTCAGTGGTAGGAATGTTCTAGGCATGCAGAAGGAGTAAGGTGTTAAAAGGCATTCTGTCAACATTGCAAGCAAAGAATGGGCGCATTGTTAGACCCATTTTGCTCAGAGCGGATATTTTTATGATAGTGATTGCTGTGGGCACAGCAATGCTTAGAGGAAAAAAGGAAATCAAATTTCTTTAACGATGGGGTTGTATCCCACAAAGGAATCCCATTTTTATAAGGACTTCCACTGGCAGGGGAACGTCTCCTCCCCCTGCTGTTCCTGGTTTCCCCCCAACCCTCTGAAACTGTTTGGGGGAATTGGTAGGGGTGTGGAGTTGGTAGGGAGAGGGAGGAAAAGCTCTGCTGTGCAAGCAGAGGTTCTTGCATCAATGGAGCAACTTTGCTGGATATAGCCCCAGTGTTTGTATGATGTTAACTGGTGAAACAGCTAATTCTGCTTCGCTCACAATGCAGAGAGGGAGGTGGCTTGCTTGCTTAATCCCAGGAAAACAGGAGTCCTAATTCATGTGGGGTGCTACAGTCATAGCACCCTGACCCTTCAAATGTGCTGTTCAAATGGGAGATATCAAAAGAGGGGGTGGGGTTAGAGCAGTGGACACTGAGTATATCTTTAGATAGAAGTGGGAAACCTCCAGCCCGCAGGCCAAATTTGGACTGCCAGTCTCTTTTTCCCAAACCATGCCTACTTGCCCCACACCTGGTCCTGGTGTCAGCTGGAATTGCTGCTCAAGCAGCTGATCCCTGAGGAAAGCAGGGGGTGGAAGTTCAGCTCTGTCTGATGGCTATTTTCCCACCCCCCTGGGTCAACTTGGACAGGTGGACTCCATCAGATTCACCTGTCTTTACGTGCACCTTCCCCCTGTTTTGATGTCTAGAGAGAGATAGAGATGCAGAGATCTCTTCCCTTTTGCAGCCTGTCCCATTTCAACAACCTGAAGTGAAGTGGGATGGTTTCATCTGCTGAAGAAGCCTCACTTACCGGGATTGTGTGGCATGACTTCTGGCAAGAGCTCGTGAGATCTTGCGGAACTCTCATGAGATTTTACCGGAAGCTACAGTCACTTCTCCTCGCTGGTGATGGCAGCAGGGCACCTGCTAGGACACCACCACACAGGCTTCTACCTTGTGGGTGGGCCAGCCCTGCTGACCTTCCTGTGTCCCATGCATCAACCGTGCATGCCTATATCATAACTAGGTAACTCAAAAGGCTTTGAAGCCTTATGAGGAAATAATGTTTTTCTACAGGGCTCCAGCTAAAAAGAGAAAGAAGAATGTTGTAAGGGCTAGTTAGTTAAACAGAAACCTGTCAAATACTCAAACAGTCTGACAAAGAACAGCTGTGGAGGCAGGACTGGCTTGAAACAGGGCTGAAAAATATACTAGCATGCTTATGCAATAGCTTCCAAGTAACTGGCTAAATGACAGAGGCCTTTTCAGACTTTGTATAATCCAAGTAAGCCACTCCCTTCCCTTACTTAACAGAATTAAACTGTATTATTCTACAGGCAGCGGGGTGGGGGCAGGGAGCTTTTCATTTGCTCAGAATCTGCAAGTCAAATTGGTCGCAGCTGAATTGTTGGCATTGAAATTCCTTCTGTTGAATGTAGTTCCACTTTCTCTCCTCACGTTTTAAAAGCACATGCGAAGCCCATCCCTATGCGTGTTCACTTGCATGCATGTCCCATGCAGTTCAACAGAGTTTACTCCCTAGAAAGTGGGTTTAGGCTTTCAGGCTGAACTCCAGTTGTACCCTCACTCTAAAAGAACACGTAATACTGTCAAAACAAAACAAATTCCTTCCAGTAGCACCTTAAAGACCAACTGAGTCAGTTCTTGGTATGAGCTTTCGTGTGCATGCACACTTCTTCAGATACTTCTTCAGATACGTAATACTGTGTTCAGGATATATCTACTTTTTAGAAGCTCACAAACTGACTCACAGGGAAAATTAAGTGAAGCATCCAAATTATGTACAGTTACTGAGCATAACATGCCAAGTTATAGTATTTGGAACTGAGGACATTTCTGATCTATTGCTCTGACCAAAACTGGAAAAACTGCCTACATACTACTCTATCACCTATGTGCCGCCAAGAATTAGGAATATTTTTTCCAGCTCTCCTTTAGGCCAAGCCTTTAAATTTATTACTGACTCTTAAGATACCATCTCCCCAGCCCACAATGACACACCCTATTCACATACTGCAAACTGAAATTGTGTTGTCAATGCCATAACTCTGGAGAAAGCTCTTTAGGCTACATCTCCATCAGCTGTTTTTCCCAGGCTGGAAAGTACATTAGCACAAATTGTATGGAATTTATTTAAATCCTTTCAATGCACACGTATTTCAATCCTTTCAATGCACTTGGTATTTGTGCTACTCTCAGGATGGATTGAGCCCCTACTCCAGGATGATTACAATATTAGAAAATATAAAGTGTCCTACTCTAATGAGCGTATTTTACACAAAAATACATTGTACAATAGCCATCTGTGTCGTACTGCTAACCTGATGGTACAACTAAGGAAAGTGATCCAGTCTCTCCCACTCCTTTTTGCCACATCTTGACTGTGTGTGGATGTAACTATAAAAAGTAACCCATCAGTCAACAGGATATTTTAATGTTGACCTAACTAACTTATTCATAAAAAGCCAGTCTGGCTACTCCTCAAGGGGTCTATTACAATCTATGAATGTATAATTGAAGAGGGTTCAGATCAAATTTTAAAGTGTGGTACATATGTGTGTTCTCCTACAAATAATATTAAAATGTAGGCGTGGAATGGTGGAAAATAGCTGAACACACTAGGAATGTTAAACATGAGCTTATATATAGGTCATGGAGACTACACCCTAAAGCAGCCTTGAGAGTATCATACACACTATATGGATTCATAAACACATTCCTTTGGATTGGGGATTATTTTCCATAATCAGGGTCCCCCGAACCCTAGGGAAGGCTGGTGGACTTGAAATTAGTTCCTCTAGTTTGGAGGCACTCAAAGTCATTCAGGGAGGCTACATGATATCCTGTTTTTGCCTAACAACATTGTAATCCAGTTTACTATTTGTTTGCCTCAAAATAGAAGGATCCCCTGCAAAAGAGATGATGGCTGCACTAAAAGCAAAGCATAACCAAACCAAACCAATGTCTAGAAAATCCCTGAGATTTGGATGGAAGATTTTTTTTCCAGTCACAACTTTCCAGAAGTGTGGATGTTTTACAGATACAGAACTCTCCCACCCCCTTCTGTGTTTGCCTCTCTATACATGTACAGTAAGCAGAGACGCTCAATTTCCTGGCATCTGTACCTTATCATGCATAAAGCCTGGAGTTGTGCATGTGTACATAAAGTGTTTTGCTTGATACTGTAGAAAGTGTAGGGAACAACTCTGCAAAAGTGAAACATTTGCCCACTGTTATGAGAAAAATTGCTCATTTTCCCTTATGGGGTACACAACAGCCCATATGGGGACACGGGTAGTGCTGTGGAGTAAACCACAGATCAGAAGGTTGGCAGTTTGAATGCCCGCGATGGGGTGAGCTCCTGTTGTTCGGTCCCAGCTCCTGCCAACCTAGCAGTTTGAAAACATGCAGTGAAAGTAGATAAATAGGTATCGCTCCGACGGGAAGGTAAACGACGTTTCTGTGCGCTGCTCTGGTTCACCAGAAGCAGCTTAGTCATGCTGACTACATGGCCCGGAAGCTGTACGCCAGCTCCCTTGGCCAGTAAAGCGAGATGAGCGCCGCATCCCCAGAGTTGTTTGCGACTGGACCTAATGGTCAGGGGTCCCTTTACCTTTATCCTTTAGGAGCCCATACAGAGTCCTTTTGTAGGTTCTCTATCAGTAGGAGAAAATAATAGAGACCAACCAGAGAATATTGAGAAGCAAAGCAGCTAGTAAGCCTGATCTTTATTAAAGCTGTTGCAACAGGGTGCTCTCCCTCCACCCCCCCCCCCTGGGCACACAGGGGAGGGGGAAGGACCCAGAACAAAATGTGTGTCCGCCCTTATGTAGGCTTTTTAAATTGCTCATCCTCAAACTCCAGACCACCCACAAAAACATCATACTTACATCACAGTGTTGGTTTCTGCTCTCTTCACTGTGCAGCGAAGTGCTTGTCACAAGACAATGTTTACATTCCACAGTCAGAGTTACTGTTGGGTTTTCCCATGGGAAAGGGAGACTGGATGTGACGTACACTGGTTTCCTGTTTTTCACTGTTCTTTGCAGTTCAGTGTGTGCTTTAGAGGAGAGAGGATGCTTTTCTCTGCTCCGGCAGAGGCAAGATGTTTTTTCTGTAACATACCAGCTTTGAAGTGTAAATAAAGCAATATACAGTATGTAGCACGTACTCCTCATCCTTCCGCTGTGCACGGGACTACTGCTTATCAACAACATTTGGTTATGGGCCCAGAAAAACGCAGTCATCTTAAGAATGGGCTCCAGAAGTCGAATCGGAGTGCCGGCAAAGGATCGGAATGCAGGGGGACAGATCGGAACGGAATCTGCTCTGCGCGTCAAGATGATTGATGAGGTATGTGCTACTGCTCCGGGCAGCCTGCCAGCTTCTAATTAATGGCTTTATGGCTGGACTTTGAACTTTTAAGGCAGTTTTGCCGGGCTGGGGAAATCGAAAGTAACTTTTAAAAGTGCTCTTGGAGGAAAGCAGCTGCAGAAAATAGTGACGTAGCACTATTTATGGCAGCAGAGAGAAAGCACTTTAGAACTTTCCTTTTGAACTTGCCTTTGGAATGAGGTTTGAAGCAGCTGCAGTTAAGCAGAATGGCACAGGCTCACAGAGGCTGTTTTGAACTTGCCTTTGGAATGAAGCAGCACAGACACAGCTTGTATAAAGCAGCATGATTTAAAGCAGCAGAGATGACGCAGAAGGCTAATGCCAGAGTCATGATGGCTAGCTGCAGAAGGCTGGCTGAGGCAAGTGGGGAATTTGATACCACTGATCAGCCAAATGCTCAACTCACAGTAGCCTGTGATACTGCCATGATTCTGAATGAAGCAGACCGGCGAGGTGCTAGCTGCATGGGCAAGTGGGAGACTTCACAGACGTCATCCCATAGTGCAGTGGAACCACCAGATGGCGCCAAAGCTTTGAAGGCAGTGAAATGCTACTCGTGTGGACGTCTAGGCCATATGAAGAGGGAATGCAAATATCCCAGGGCCAAGACAGAGCAGCGCAGTGGAAGCTCATCGCGTGGAAGAGGCCAGAGCAAAGGCAAAGGTCCGGTGTCCAGGACAACGCAGCCCAAGGCAATGGTCTCACGCTTCACTCCAAAAGATGCAGAGGTCCAGAAGACGTCTAGATCTTTCTTCGTTGTTGATTCAGCAGCGACCCATCACATGTGCAACGATAAGCGACTGTTCGTGTCTTTTACACCGCAGGAAGGTGCGATTCACCAGGCGGATGACCACACAATCCCCAGTAAAGGCTACGGAACTGTTGTTCTTCACAGTTTGGACTTATCGATACAGAATGTGCTTTATGTGCCGGATGCCAAACATAATCTGCTCAGCGTTGGACAGCTGAATGAGCGGAATATTGACGTTTCCTTTAAGAACAAAAGGTGCATCATCACAAAGAAAAATGATTATGTATTGTATGCTGAATATGTTGATCGTTTATATGTTTTGTATTATGATGATGTTGTGCAGGATGACACTTGTTGCATTGCAGGTACTAACAAAAGTTTGCATGCAGAATGTATGCACGATTTTCATCGAAAACTTGGTCATTTGCATTTTGAGGCAGTATCTAAGATGCCTGCCTTGGTTGAAGGTATGACTATTAAACCCTGCAGGTACCACATGAAGTGCAAGGCATGCGCAGCAAACAAGGTGAAAATGGCTGCGAAAGGTAAGGTGTCTAGTAGGCAAGCTACAGAACCATACCAAATTGTTCATGCTGATTTGGTTGGACCACTAGCGCCCTCTTTGGGAGGAAACAGGTACTTCATGGTTCTCATTGATGCATTTTCCAGGTATATTTATGTGTACAATCTCAAGCAGAAATCAGAGGCTTTTCCTAGGTTCAAGGAATTCTGTGCTTGGTTGGAAAATGTGCATGGTAAGAAGGTAAAGACTCTTTTCAGTGATCGCGGGGGAGAATTCACTTCTCAGCAGTTTGAAGCTTTTCTGACTGAGAAAGGAATTCAACACGATTTGTCTAGTCCTCGCTCGCCATGGCAGAATGGACTTGCGGAACGAGCAAATCAGACATTGCTTCAAGGGTTAAAAACCTTGCTGCATGATGCTAATCTTCCAGAGAGTTATTGGGCCGAAGCTCTCTCATGTTTCACTTACAGTTATAATCGCAGGTTATCTTCAGCGATTGGTTGTACCCCGTATGAGAAGATGTTTGGCAAGAAGCCATACATCAAACACATGAAAATTTTTGGTTCTGACATGTGGGTTCACTCACCACAAAACTCCAAGTTAGACAAGCGTGGATTGCATGGTATCTTTCTAGGTTATCAGAAAGGGTCTTACAGAATAATGATGACTGACTCAAAGGCAATTAAGCTCACAAGAAGTGTTGAGTACAATGCCAAGTGGGGGGAGAATGTGGGAATTTTCCAATGTTATCCTGATGACAGTGATGAGACTGAGGATAGTCAAAAGCAACCACAACAACCCACACCCACTGATGAAGGTTCTGATTCTGAGTCTGAAACTGAATCAGGTGATTCAGAGGATTTCAAGAGTGCGAAAGCCTCTATGCGACCCTCTGAAAGCTCTGATCAGGAATTGGAAGGACCATTGTTCACAATAGGTCACTTTTCTCCCAAGAAGGAAGAGGAGAGTGTTGAAGACCTACGGCTAATTCGCAGGTCACAGAGAGCCACAAAAGGCAGACCTCCAAAGAGATTTGCTGATGAGTTTGCTAAGATAGCAGTAACAGCTGTTAAAAGCTCCAAGAAGGTATTTGAACCTTCAAGTTTCCAAGAAATCCAGGATTTGGATTCAAAGGAAGCTGAGCCATGGTTAAATGCAATGAAGGCTGAGCTTGATTCCTTGGAAAGGAACAAAACATGGGACCTAGTTCCAGAAGTTCCAGGAATGAAATTGCTTGGAAGCAAATGGGTCTTCAAAACGAAGACTGATCAAAATGGCAAGATAGTCAGACACAAAGCCAGATTGGTAGCCAGAGGTTTTGCACAGGTACCAGGTGAAGACTATCACGAGACCTACTCACCCACAGTGAGGTATGAGAGCATTAGGCTTATGC
Source organism: Podarcis erhardii (assembly GCF_964252035.2). Classification (NCBI taxonomy): domain Eukaryota; kingdom Metazoa; phylum Chordata; class Lepidosauria; order Squamata; family Lacertidae; genus Podarcis; species Podarcis erhardii. The sequence goes on along the minus strand of NC_138497.1, from coordinate 48,090,141 downwards.
TCAAGCTAGCTGCAGAGGAGAATCTACACATTAGTCACCATGATGTGAATACAGCTTTTCTGTACGGATCTCTAGATGAATCACTTTATATGCTTCCACCTGATGGCGTACAGGTAAAACAGGGATTTGTTTGTGCTCTGAAGAAGTCCCTTTATGGTCTCAAACAAAGTGCAAGGTGTTGGCACACAAAACTCACTGAAGTATTGTTTTCTCTAGGTTTTAAGCAAGGGAAAGCTGATCCATGTGTATTTGTCAAAGAGGAGGGGCAAAAGAAACTGTATTGTTTGTTTTATGTTGATGATCTTTTATTCTTTTGGAAAGATGTCACAATGTACAATAACGCCCTAGCTCAACTGAAAGAGCACTTTGACATGAAAGATCTTGGTGAGGTAAACAACTACCTATCTCTGGAAATAGAGAGAGATCAAGATGGTAACATTCTAGTACACCAGTCACGGAAAATTGCTGATGTGTTAAGCAAACTGAACCTGATGGATGCTAACCCTGTAGACACACCGATGACAACAGGTTATCAGGTAGATGACACTGAAGAAGCATTTTCTGACACTACACTGTACAGAAGTGTGCTAGGCAAGCTAAACTTCATTGCCAGATGTTCAAGACCAGACATTGCTGTTAGCTGTAATTTGCTAAGCAGACAAGTCAACAATCCTACTGTTAAGGATTGGAAAGCTCTGAAACGCATAGCGCGGTATTTGAAAGGCACTATGCATTACAGACTGAGATTTAACAATCAGAAGTCTGGTGGTCTTGAAATATTTGCAGATGCAAGTTTTGGAAGTGACACTACAGACAGGAAAAGTACGTCTGGAGTTTGCTATATGTACAATCAGGGTCTATTTGATTGGTCATGCAAGAAGCAAACAACAGTTAGCTTAAGTACTTGTGAAGCTGAACTGAATGCACTGTCTTATTCACTTAAAGATTGTGAATGGTTGTTACAATTGTGCAAAGACATGAAAATTCCTGTCAAATGTCCAATCCAGGTTTATCAGGACAACAAAGCATGTTTGGCTTTGCTGAATTCTGAAGGTTGTAAGCAAAACACGAAGCACTTGCAATTGAAGTTGCAACATGCTAGGGAACGTATTCAGAAGGGACTCGTAACGGTGTCCTATATGCCAGGTAATGAAATTCCTGCTGATGTATTGTCCAAGATTGTATCAAGGGATCAACACTGTACCTATGTGCAGAAGTTGGGTTTGTACTGATATTGTACGAACACGCTGCCCAGTGATGTTCACAGAAAGGGGGAGGATGTTGGTTTCTGCTCTCTTCACTGTGCAGCGAAGTGCTTGTCACAAGACAATGTTTACATTCCACAGTCAGAGTTACTGTTGGGTTTTCCCATGGGAAAGGGAGACTGGATGTGACGTACACTGGTTTCCTGTTTTTCACTGTTCTTTGCAGTTCAGTGTGTGCTTTAGAGGAGAGAGGATGCTTTTCTCTGCTCCGGCAGAGGCAAGATGTTTTTTTCTGTAACATACCAGCTTTGAAGTGTAAATAAAGCAATATACAGTATGTAGCACGTACTCCTCATCCTTCCGCTGTGCACGGGACTACTGCTTATCAACAACACACAGGAGGGGCGGACTACCACAGAAATCTGAGTTGTTTTTTTCTCTTGTCTGCTAGGTTGCTTGATTGGATTACCTGGGCATCCTGGCCACTCTTTTGTTACTCAATTCCTGAATCCAGGTCACAGGCTCACACCCTATTCATATCTTAAATGTGCCCTTATGTCAGGATTTGCAAAAGAGACAATGGGAGATTTCCCATTTCCTTCGACCTTGCAGAGAAATATCTGAGGACATTTTGGGAGAGAGAAAATGGTTTCAGGACTTTTCTGTGGGTTTCAGACATGTGGTTTACATATTTATATGTGTTTGCTTGGTACATTTATGAACCATTTATATATATATTACCTTAAAATTCTTATAACACCCACTATTAATTTAGATTTAAGCATGTGTTTGTGACTGCAGGTACAGAATTGTAGCCCTGATGGCTTAACTGGCTGGATTGTCCCCACAGTGAGTGAAGCAGCTATGATACCCTTGATAGAAAACCAGATGCAACAAAATCAGCCATTTTTTTTCCTGGAGTCTCTTATGTGATCCAAAGTGCATCTGAGCCCTGTGGTTTGTGTTGTGTTTGGCATTGTTGGTCCTTCACTCATTGACTTTGGAGATGAAAGTGTATGCGTGGGTGAGGAGCGGCAATTGCAGTGCCAGCAAAGCAGGCGCCACTTGCACTATTTCAGGATTTTACAGTCCAGTAGTTCCACATGTGTGTGCCAAAGTTCGCATAAGCTCCTGCTTGCGCCCTTTCTAAGCATACACAGCTCCTCCCTGCAGTAATATCACTTCTTATCTTTAAAGCATACAGAGCAAAGGGACTGTCCTCTCCTCAAAGCCTTACCCTTATTCTGCTTTCACTGCTGCCTGTCTCACATTACAGTAACTCAAAATAACTCATGGAGGCATAAGTTCAAAGTTAACCATTAAAATAGTGAGGGATATTTGACAAAACTCTGTGGCTTTAAAATTGATGTAAAAACACATTTGAATGAATATGTCTAATGAAGTAAACACACTTCCAATTGGAAGCATAAGTTTGAGGTAGCAGGAAATTAGCCAAAATTGCTCTTGCCTCTCCTTAGATAGGGATCTGTCCTTTGTTCCTTTATGCCACTCTGTAAAACATTGTGTGTACATAGATGATGCTGTAGAAAATAATAATTACTGAGGGTCCAACATGCCTATACTAAACAGGGGAGAAAGGTAAGTGGGCTGCGATTGCTAAAAGAGGGGACACTTCTGACATATTTAAGGTTGCATTTATTTGTATACATTTTGTTTAATGTTTTTGATCTGGGATTTGTAAATTTAACATAATTCCTTTTCATAAGCTTTTATCAAGCTTCACAACTTCACTTGCGATAGAGAACTAACATCCTAAGAAAGGAATTAAACGCTATCACAGCAAGCAGTTTAATTAATAATCCTGTGTATACGAACTTTATTACTATATAAACAATGCAAAAAATTCTGTACCCACATTATGGCGGTGGGCAGCATAAAATCAACAACGAAGTTGCATGCTTTATAAAAACAAAAACAAAACGCATTTCAAATCCGTTGCAGATTTTTCACCCCGCAACCACTCCAAGATTTAACCATCATGCAAACTGGAATTCTGGGAAGGTGCTGGAGAAGTCGGGCTTGGACTAGAAAGCTGCGCGTTGTGTAACCGGATATTTTTATGGAGGCGGACGTCGGGGTGGGGGGGACTGTGGCAGCATGAAGTGCTTAATTCAAAATGCCGTCCAGATCACTTCATGCTAGCTCGTGGATATTATTATAGGGCAAAAGTGGGAAATGAAAGGCTGCCTCCGAAAGGAAAGCTCTTTAAAAAAAAAAAAAAAAAAATCCGACATCGCTTTATGGAAGCAAAGCCTGCAATGCTATGAGCGTTTAGAAGGGAGTTAAGTCCCAGGACTTATTAATAAACAAGCATACAATCACGTTTATGGGTAAGGTTTATGAGTTAACTCGAAATGGGGAGACTAGCGAGCCCCCCATCCGGTGCTTCGCCCACTTATGCAACATCACTCTTACTTGCACTGACTTATTTACCCTCCATATTCTATTCTATTCTTCTCTCGACAGCTGACAGGAGTGGGGAGGCTGTAAAAGGGCGCCTAATGTTGCAGGAAAAAACCAAATAATCTCCCAATAGCTCTTTCCCTTTCAGCTCGGTGTGGAACACCAACTCCATCGAGCTTCGTCGCGACTGCGCACGCGCGCCGGCCAACCTGACCCGCTTATCCTCTTTTCTTCCCATGACTCAGCCGAGCCGAAAGCCCTCCCCCCGCCACTCCACCGCTGACCTAGATTTTTGCATCCCTTTCCACCTATCCCTGAGCGACAAGGGCGTCACGTGCCTTCTCAGTCACGTGGTGCCAGCTTCCATTTTGTGGCGCAGTCAGCGACAGAACTATCCAGTCGGGAGTTAGACGCCGTTGGAGAAGGTTCGAGGTAGTTGATCGCCGAGTGTCGATTGGCATCTGTCCTACTTCGATCAAGAACGACCGATCAGAAAAATACAGGTTCGTGCAGGTTTTGCAGCTGTTTGGAGACTGCGAGGGGGGGCTGAGGAAGGGATGAAGCGTGAGGAAGGAATATCCAATAAGCGGGTCAACGGGGAGGGTCGTTTTTTTTGACCCCTTGCAGGTGTCGGAAGAAGGAAATGGGGGTTTGCGTTTGAACGGTGGCTGGGCGCGTCCATATTTAGTTAGGCCGCGGGGAGCGCAGGCGGTGCCGCTGCTGAAAAGTCTAAACGAGGGCTGCGGGTGCGGCGGGCTTCGCCGCCATTTTGTGGAAGAAATGGCGTCTGGCGAAAAGCTCGGGCCTGCGGTAGAGCGCATGCGCGGGTCGGTCGCGCCGAAGCCTCGCGGGGCTGGTAGTCGGCGCTATGTCATAAAAGGCGAAACGGATGCGTCGTTCTCTGATTGGCTTTGGGGAAAGGCGGTGCTTGGACGCCAATTCCGACTGGAGCAGCAGGCGTGGAGGCGGGGCTTGTTTGGCGCTCTGCCTGCCTTGATGTCAGATTGCGGCAGCGAAAGGCGGAGCCGGTACTGCGGCACAGTCCAAAGGGGAGGGCGATGCCAGCAGCTGCTGACCTATTTTTGTGGCAGCCATCTTGCTTCGGCATTTCTGTTCGTGGTTTCCTGCTTAACGCATTGTTTTTTTCTCTACAGCTGATTCATTTTTAGATACACCATGAGTGGTTGTCGTGTATTCATCGGACGGCTCAATCCAGCCGCCAGAGAGAAGGATGTGGAAAGATTTTTCAAGGGATATGGACGCATCAGAGACATCGACTTGAAAAGAGGCTTTGGATTTGTTGTAAGTGGAAATAAGCCGTTCATGTACAACTAGGATTTCAGTGGATAAATGGCTCTCCCTTTTTTTGGGGGGGGAATGTGCCAATGGTAAAATACTGCATCCAATTGTATTTTTACAGAAATAGAAGCAATGTTTTCTAAATAAAAATAGTTTGGTTTAATGTAAAGGTCAAAAGTGACTTAAGGATTTCGGGGGAAATGTAAAAAAACCTATGTTACTGGTGTTTAAAATGTCATTCTGGTTTGTTAAATTAATGGACTACAAAGCCAGAACTCAGCAGATCCTATTTTTAACAGGAGTTTGAAGATCCAAGAGATGCTGATGATGCAGTCTATGAATTGGATGGAAAAGAGCTCTGCAGTGAAAGGTAGATCATTAGTATCTTAACATGTCTTCCCCAGGTACTGTAGTTTGCTGATCTGAGTGATTATGAATGCCTGAGCAATGAAATAAATTGGTTTGGTCTGTCTTTCTAGGGTTACAATTGAACATGCAAGGGCCCGTTCTAGAGGTGGAAGAGGCAGAGGTCGATACTCTGACCGTTTTAGTAGCCGCCGTCCACGAAATGATAGAAGGTATCATGTACACATACATAGCTAGAGCTAAATGTGGTCTAGAGGACCTGACAGATATTTAATTAATTTTTTATTAGATGCTGCTACTGAACTAAACATTTTGTTCCAGAAATGCTCCACCTGTAAGGACAGAGAATCGTCTCATTGTAGAAAACTTGTCATCCAGAGTCAGCTGGCAGGTTTGTTGAAACATGATTATCTCTTAGACATCAATTAATGGGTATGTAATATGTAATATGTAAATTGTTTTTTATTAGAACTAATTTTTATCTTAATTTTAAAACATTATCAAAATTATTAATATTTAATGCTTAAATACATTTTCAAAAGTAGATTAATGGTAGAGTTTTTAATGTAATTTTACCTTGTTTTCAAAATCCATTTTAACCACTTTAAAAATCCATTTTATTTGCCAGCCTATCTGTGTCGTTGGCCTTATGACGAGGAGTGCCTGTGGGTTATCCTAATCGTTCTGTCTTGGTCACTCTTGGTTGGGCCTGGTTGACTTATCCAGTCAGCTCCTCCAGTGTATCAGTTGGCCACCTCTAGATCTGTGTTTGCTGGTCTAGACGTAATCGATGCACTTCCTTAAAGTGCCGGGTTGCAGCGATCCCCGAAAGTTAAAGAGCTCTGAGTCCTAAGTTGAGAACTGTACCTCCTGTAACGCTTCGAAAATAAGATGATGATGATCCGAGAGAGTTGAAAAGAGATACGCATTAGGTGGTCGTTGGAATCCTGATCGCAGTAAAGTGGTCCTTGGTGTAACTTCACAAGATTAGAGAATGTCTGGATCCGCCAGTAGTCTGCTAATAGGGAGGGCTGTGCGATTAAAGGCTTCCTTCGACTGGGTAGTGTTCTTCACATGGTTGGCGAAGAGCCAGTCGGGCATATATCATGACGGTATCTTCGATCGCTTAATGCAGTTTGCTGCTTGGCTAGCCTAGGGAAATTTTAATGAAGGTAAAGTAAACTATATTTTTAATGACATATGGGGCACAAAATAACTGGTGTTTTTGTAAATGTACTGTTTAATCATAAAACATTTCAGAATGCTTTTCTGCAAATAAACTGTTATGCATTCTGTTTAGTAAACTGTATAGACAAGTAACTTAAATGTTAAAAGTTGTTGAGCATTTTGCTTAAAGCAATTTGCTGTTTTCATTTATTTCGTGCCCTGATGTATTCTATCAAATGTAGTATTATCTACAATTGTGGCATCTGCCACATTGTAATTCTTAACACCTTTTCTTACAGTAGTATTTTTTAAAATATTATTCATGAGTATTGTTTACTGCTTTGTCTTAACGTGTTTGATCTTGTGTTAGGATCTCAAAGACTTCATGAGACAAGCTGGGGAAGTAACCTTTGCAGATGCACATAGGCCCAAGTTAAATGAAGGGTAAGTATCGTGCAGTAATAGTGATTGAGGTATGGAGTAATTATACTTATACTATTAATAGTGTATACTGTCCTTTCCTGCCTGGTATCCTCTAGATGTTGTAGTCACAAAACATTTGGAGGACACCAGGTTGGCAAAGGTTGATGTATAGTGTTGGAGAAAGGTCTCTATTAGAAGAAATAGTACAAGACTATAGTAAAATGTGCTTTTTTTCCTTAAGCTTATTTTATGCACTAATTTGTATGTCCTGTTTTATACTACTAGGGTGGTTGAATTTGCCTCTTACAGCGATTTAAAGAATGCTATTGAAAAGCTTTCTGGCAAAGAAATAAATGGAAGGAAAATAAAACTAATTGAAGGCAGCAAAAGGCACAGGTAAGAATTTTAATTTATAAATGTTTGCATATTGTCATGTTTGAGATCTCTGCACAGAGAGGAACCTAAAATGAGTATTTTATTCCCTTACAGTAGGTCCAGAAGCAGGTCCAGGTCTCGTAGTAGGAGTTCCTCAAGGTCGCGTAGTCGTTCTCGCTCCAGGAGCCGCAAGTCTTACACCAGATCTAGGAGCAGGAGCCGTAGCAAGTCACGCTCAGTTAGTAGGTCTCCTGCCCCTGAAAAGAGCCAAAAACGTGCTTCCTCAAGTAGATCAAAGTCTCCAGCTTCTGTGGATCGCCAGAGATCACGCTCAAGGTCAAGATCTGTTGACAGTGGCAACTGAACAAATAGTTTGCCCTGGGGACTTTTAAATCATACTTGCTATTAGTTGTGGTAAGTATGTGACTCCTGGGAAAGAGGAACTGAACGGGGGTGGGGGGGTTAACAGCTTTGTATATGTGGACCACACAAGTTACTGAATTAATTGTATTGTCTTTTTGATAATCCTTTTCCTGCTCACTTCATTAAGTCAGAAGTGCATAGCTTTATGTATATTGCTAGAGCTCTTTGAAGAAAACTTTTTTTGTATTTAAAGAGAACCCTACTTTTGAACATTTTTAGTTATTGGTGTACTCCAGTATATGACACTTCAGATGTTGAAAATGTTTTATTGGCAGTAGAGCTCTACACCAGCTGTAAATAAAGCTTTATTTCAGATTTTCCATGCTTCCTTAGTGTTCCTGCATTGGCTTGGTCTCCATTCTTATAAATAAAATGCTACTAAAATTGTGTGTTTTCTTTGAAAAAAGTAGTTAGCATAAGGTTGGTTTATATATACACAATACTTTACAACTACTGAGCAGGGAATGTAAGGGCAAGCTTTTCAGAAGAACAAATCGTAATCTCTGCATGACTAGGCACTCCATTTGAGGGGGGTTTTGAGTACAAGGGGAGCTGGAACTAGAAGATAGATGGTAAATCCCTACATTGCAGAAAAACTGCAGGACTGAAGGCTTGCGCAATGGAATAAGATAGTATGCTTTTTCATTTGTCTTTCTTGCCTGACTTTAAAGTCCAGTTTTACATTGCCAAAGGCAACCCCTTCCCAATTTATTTATTTGCTGCAGCATCTGCCTTTCCAAAGTAGTCATTAGTTTTCACTCACTACATTCGACCCATTTTAGTTAATCTTCAAGCCTCTGCTATGGCAAAAAAGCCAAGAGCAGAGATGACACTGGCTCTTGATGCATCCCTGTAGGAGCAGCAGCAGTGGCCTGATTTATATTGAACTTGACCAGGTTAAAAAAAAAAAATCCTGTCTGCAGCATTTAAACGATTTTGAGTTCCTTAACAGTCCAGGAGGGTTAAAGGAAAATACTGCATTTTCATGGAATTGTTTGTTCAAAAGTACTAGACCAGATTTTAATCACTACACAAAACATGGTGAAATCTAGACAAAAAACATTTTAATCACTGTGTGCCTAATGACCCTTTTAACAGCTTTTCTTGTCCAGTTATTAGGCCCCTTTACCTAATGGGTCTAGCATCTGGAAATCCACCAGTAGCTTAACATACTTGAGCAGTTGGGGAGGATTCACATCCATGAGAATAAATTAGCCCTTCCAGTTGTGCAGAACAATTGCTCTTCGGACTATCAAGACAGTTCACAAGAGAAAAGTACACAAGATAAAGTTTAAATGTAAATTAGAAGGTTAAATATAAATTATATATTAAAAATAGAAATTACTTGAGGCATTTTGAGAGTGCAAATTCAGAAGCTGGGCTATGCAAAATACATAGGCCTGGATTAGATGGTAGGCCCCATTTCAAGAACCTTTACCAAGGTTTCTCTTTTCCTATATGGGGTGGGGGGCGTAGTAGGCCATCTCAAAATCAGGCTGAAGCTAATGGCCCCTGCACACTTCGTTTTGTGCCATAGGAGGATGTGTTTTCTGCTGCCGTCTGCCAGGCCCCGAGGCTGGGTCAATGCATGCTTTCCAATTGACCTCTTATAGTGCCTAGCCTGCACGACAAACATGCCCAACTGAGTGCTGGGTGGTGATGGGGGAGCTGATTATGGAAGGCCAATTCTTGCAGTCTTGTAAGATTTTTTTTAGCTGGAGATAGAGAACAATTCTCGCTAGAAAGGGAGGCGAGGTACAAAGTCGAAGCGGCAATATTTTAAAGCGCTAGTTAATCCTTGCGCGGAGGAGTCCGTTGCTGGCCTCCAGCAGCACCTTGCGCGCTGCCGCATTATCGCCGAAACGCAGGCCTCGCTGCTACTGGGCGAGGCGGCAGCTCGCGAGCCCCAAATCGGGAGCCGGACTTGCCATTGTGTCAACTGCGTTTCCAGACTGTTAAGCAACCCGCCGACGATCCCATGTCCTATCCATATACAGCGGACTCACTCCGTGCCGCCTCTTAAGCCGCATAAGGAACCGGGGACTGTCACATTTGTGGAGCCGCTGCTTCTACGTCCCCACTTCTGCAATGCAGGGATAAAGACGCAACCAGAAGCAACTCTTCCCTCCCCGTCTGCAATGCGGAAGCTAATAGGCATTTGCTGCATAAATATTTCTCAAATGCCGACAAGCTAACGCGAAATATTCGCAGCTTAGGTCTTCCTTTTCGTGGGGGGGGGGGGCACAAGTTGCTGCCCAGCAGCTGCGTTTATAACAAAGCGCTGCGTTTCTCCATAGCTTCCCCCTTTACTCGGCTAGCGCGGGTGGGGAGCAAAACAAAATGGCGTCAAAACTGCCTGGTTTTGTGGGTCTCGCGAATTATGCAACCATATCTCTCCCTCACGGTGTCCGTGTTTCAAAGTCTCGCTCTGCCCGCTGCCGTGGCTGCTCAGCTCCCCAGGGAAGTCAGCCGCCATTTTGTCGCGCAGCGAGTAACGGGGTGGGGATGCTGTATGGTTCCCATCCCACCGCGAAACCTGTTTTTTGTTCTGTTAAGCGAGCCTTGTTTGCGCTGCGTGTGACAGGGAACTTGTAGGCACGTGTTGAGTACATATAAATTCATAGCGAAGGGGTTCTATATTGATGAGGATCCCGCACGGAAGACAGGGCGCCTGTCTAGTACAATAAGGGTTGCTAATTTATTGCGTCTACATCCTGCCCTCGCCCCCCTCTCCAATTAAAGAAAAACCCCTCAAGGCAGCGATCCTCGTTCTCCCCTGGTTTTCAACCCCACAACAGTGGCGATCAGCCCGAGGCCAGTGTTCCTTCTCTCAGCAGGGAGCGTCTTCCACTCAAAAAAGTTGAGCAACTCAGATCATGTTGCAAGAAAATATCTCCCTCCATGGAAAAAGTTTGGCTCCAAAACAAGGATTATTTTGAGTCACAGGGCAGGGCTTTTGTACCTGTAACAGAGACATGACAGGCAGACATTCAACAGGTGTGCAGTTCTCTGTGGAGGTTGGTTGGTGGGGAAATGTTGAATTTCTGCCTGGCAAGCTTTAGCTCAAGACACAAGAATCCGGCTTAGTCATAGGGAAGGCCAATCCAATCCTCTGAATCATGCAAGTGGTATTAACTATAAGCCGTAAATAACCAAGCCCTATGCAGAGTAGACCCATTGAAATTAATGGACCTAAGTTTGTCATGGCCATTAATTTCGATGGGAGGTATTCAGCATAGTGCTATGGCAATCGTTCCATTGGTTCAAGCATTTCAGCTGGTTGGACAAAAAAACCACTCCACCCCCCACCTCTGCTGCATACTGTTCAGTGGGTTGTCTCTGCCCTTGCTTAATCAATTGGGGGGGTATGGGAGGAGAGGACGTGGGTGGCACTGTGGGTTAAACCACAGAGCCTCTTGGGCTTGCAGATTAGAAGGTCCGCCTTTTGAATCCCCACAACGGGGTGAGCTCCCGTTGCTCGGTCCCTGCTCCTGCCAACCTAGCAGCTCAAAAGCACGTCAAAGTGCAAGTTGATAAATAGGTACCGCTGCAGCGGGAAGGTAAACAGCATTTTCGTGCACTGCTCTGGTTCGCCAGAAGTGGTTTAGTCATGCTGGCCACATGACCCAGAAGCTGTACGTCGGTTCCCTCGGCCAATAAAGCGAGATGAGCGTCGCAACTCCAGAGTTGGCCATGACTGAACCTAATGGTCAGGGGTCCCTTTACCTTTACCTTATGGGAGGAGAAGAAGGGGTAAAGTCCTGTTGCGCTAGTGGAGGTCCTTGCTTGGCTTCCACTAGCAAGACCTGTTAGCTGAATCCAGCCCAATGTGCCTACTCTGAGTAGGACTAACACTGGATACAACCCTATACAGTGGTACCTCAGGTTAAGAACTTAATTCGTTCTGGAGGTCCGTCCTTAACCTGAAACTGTTCTTAACCTGAGGTAACACTTTAGCTAATGGGGCCTCCTGCTGTCGCTGCGCCACCGCTGCACAATTTCTGTTCTCATCCTGAAGCAAAGTTCTTAACCTGAGGTTAGCAGAATCTGTAACCTGAAGCGTCTGTAACCTGAAGTGTCTGTAACCCGAGGTACCACTGTATCTATAATATGAAACCACAAACTAGAACCCATCATTTATGGAATTTCACCAAGAAGCATAGGGAGATAGTTTAGGACCATAAATGTGATGTGCTTTATTACAAGGTAGTAGAAGTATTGAAAAATCTTTTTTTTTTTTAAATTCCCAATAATTAGCCATTTGTTAGTAAAATTAAGAACATTTCAACAGGTAAATTACAGCTGTTTGGTAATCTTGTGAAATTGTGAGATATATTGGAAAACAGGTGTGTGATAAAGAAAGAATGACTGGATATGAGTTCGACAATTAGCCCTGGATCATGGTGATCATCTGTGTTGATCTTAATGGGACCAACTCTTATTTGAATCAGGAATGAAGGTAACGTAATTAGTGCTGAATCGCTTCAGGATTTGTCTCAGAAAACTGTGAATATTGAATAACGTTCCTCACTCTTCACAGTCATAGGACTCAGCTGCACAGCTGCAAATAAAATGTTTTAAGTGTGTTGTAAGGTGCAATATACAAATGTCACACTAGATGGTGACAGTGAACTATGGCAAATTCAATATATTTTTCAAAACATTTTTTAAAAAAGCATTTTCACAGCATTTTTTTATATGTGTGTAGATTCCACCATAATGTTTTGTGCAGGACTGTCGCCAGAGTTCAGCAGACCTCAGCCACAGGAGTAACCTGGAGTTCTGACGGTATAGTTGTCCTTTTTGTGTGTGTCAGCCCTCCATTGGATTATTGATTCTACTTAGGGGCTCTAGTGATTGGTTGGTTTCCACTTCACTGTTGTCCACATTTCTGTAGATCATTTTTGCTGAATCTAAAATGAAAGGCAAAGAAAGAGGGAAGATGCTCTGTTACCTATATCAATGGGGGGAGCTTTAGGAAACAACCACTCCTATTAAACCTGTAAATATATTACTTTTGTCTATCTCTGAGGCAAACACAGTTAAGTCTGCCCCATGAAATCCAGATTAGGTTTTTTATTATTAATTTTAAGTATTTATAGTCTCCCTTCAAATAAACGTTTTCCCAATAAAACAGATAAAAATGCAATAATACAATCAAACCAATAAAATCTAAAAGCCACAGATAAAATGAATAACCTGGGATACAATTACACATATAAAAGGCCTTTGAAAATAAAAGGGGTTTTGCCTGTTGCCAGAATTTATCATCAATTTGCCATTTTGTTCCACAATTGCTGGTTAACTAATCTAGAGCCAGATTAACAATGTGGAAAAGTGCAACTGGGAAAGGCAGTTTCCATGTGCTTAACTATATCTACATGCCTATGCATGTAGTCATAACTGAAGTTTACACAAGTTGAATCTCAAAAACCAAACAGCTCTCAGTTTTACAAAGTTCCATGCCATTGGAAACTGAATGTATGGTCTATTGCTGTATCATAAAAATTAACAAGGAGATTACATGCATTGAATAATCCAAATGATGTAGATGGTTTTATTGAAAAAGGCATCCTTTAATAAAATACTTAACTGATAACTAGGGCTGCCATACATCCAGGATTTCCCAGAAATTACCGGGATTTCAAAGGCGGAAGTGACGTCCAGGGAGAATTTCGGGAAGGCAGCTGTTTGTCCTGGATCTTCGGCAACTTCCGGAGTGCCTTGGTTTTTACTTTTGGAAATATGGCAACCCTACTGATAACCCTGAAGAATGGCAACTACTGAAATCACAGATTGGACTCTGGCAAACTTAACTAAATTGATCTGTCCTGGCAATCTATAGAATAAATGCTGATCTTTAAAGGAAGGAACAGGTGCCCCCCTACCAAAAGATTGTACTTGACATTTGTTTCTTTTATCTTTTCATAACTCCTGAAGATCACAACCAGGAAAAGTCTCTCTCCCAACTGGAAAATCAGGTACAGAGAAGGGAAGATGAAGAGTGGCCCAATGACTTCAGATGCAAAGGCCATCTTGAGGATGGTTGAACAGAGCTGTACATTCTGGCAACCGGTCTCCAGGCAGACTATCCGCCTGCACCTGTGCAGAAAACACAGAGTGGTATGTGACTGTTACATGGGACTATAGTTCTGTACATACCACTCCCAACACATGATCATTAGTTTTCAGAGTTGCTCACACAGTTTTCCCATATCACCAATTTTACCCCACCTACTTTAGCACTATGGATAAGTACTCCAGACCTTGAACTCGCCAGCCAGCAGTAGAAGGGTGGAAAGGAAAGGGTCAATAAAAGAATAGCAATGCTGCTTTAAAGTTGGAGAAAACAACCCCTGGATATAATTCCCTGTATAGTGAAGTTGTTAATGTTTGACATTTTATTATGCTTTTATATTTGTTGGAAGCTGCTCAACTGGGGTAACCCAGTCAAACGGGCAGGGTACAAATAATAAAATTACTACTACTACTATTATTAATCAGCTCTGTATGTGTGTGTGACACACAATACATAATTTGTCATCTGCTGTAGAGTTTGGTTGATATAAGAAGTAAGGCATTCATTTAATAGTGGAAGCAAGATGCCTGTCCTCATGTTCTGAAGGAAACCTCGGAGAAGGTTAGCTGGTGAACATCAGATTCAGCCACAAGATGCTAGATCTGGACACCTCCTGAGAAGGTTGATTTGTTTACACAGTTCTTGGAACAGGGCCTTCTCTGAGGATCTTCATGTGTCCGGAGTTAATTAAGAGGAAAACAATTTATAAGGTAAATCCTGTTCCAAACTTAAAGATTGACTCCACTGAATTGTGGAGCCGATGTGCTTCATTTTGAACTAAACAGAGTTTCTAAGGAGTTTGCAAAGGCCTCCCCAATATGGTAGTCAAGCCTGGAGATTGCCAAGGTATGTTTGGTGGTGGTGAGGTCTCCCAGGTTCTAGAAGTGTCCACGTTTGGCACACCAGTCTAGGTTGGCAAAAAGCACTTGTCCACAGCTGTCTCCAGGAATTCTAGAAGCATCCCCAAGTTGTGCACCTGCTCATTTAGACGAATGTAACCTCATCCAGCACAGGCCCTGTATTGGACTGTGAGGCCATTTCCCCCAAGCCACATGCACCTGTCAATCAGTTGATGTCACTGGGTGACATCAGCTAATGGGCGAAGTTTGATCCTGCTGGGTGCTGCTTCAACAGCACATTTCCTGTGGGGTATGTGCTGGCAAAGAAGACCCCAGCAGCCATCAGGATTGAATCCCCCACTCATCAGCAAACAGATCCCTCTCCCCATCCCACAGGTCAACTTGGACAGGTGGGTGTGACCTATCATGACATCAGATGGTTGACAGGCAGGCAGCCTCACACACATGTCTAAGTGGACCTGCAGTGGTAGAGGGTGATAAAGGGCCAAAAATGTTCACCAGTTCTGGTGCAGATATTAAAAGGCACAGGGAACAAGACACAACTCTGTGGTATGTCACTCAATCAGGCTTCCAATCAAGCAGGGAATTCTACTGGTACAAGGTGGAGTGACTTTCACTGATCCCCAGTTCAGTACCTGTCTTTAGGCAAAAGGATTTGGGTTTAGTTAAGAGGACATACTTGATCACTGAAGCATGCAGACAGAATATAACCAAGGAGAAGCCAATAACAGGCATCAAAGCTGATGTCCCCAGCAAGCGTGGAGAGAAGATGATCAAGATACTGCGTCCAAAACTGACCACACTCAGAACAATTATTGTGATAGACAGCACAAGCAGAACAATCATACCTGCCTGAAAAAGGAAGAGAGGTTAAAACAAAACACCACTGCAAAACAGAATCTGTCTGGTCTCTTGCCCATGCACCCCACACACCCTGAATCCAGACCTGTCCGGACATTAGGTATTTACCATACAATCCCAGGTGACTCTTGAAATTTGCAGGAATGATGATCAAGACACAAGTTCTCAAAGTTCACATATAAATTAGGAATAACATTTTCCTGCTTTGTAAAGCTTTTGGAAGGAGGAACAAGATAAGGGAATGTTGTTATACACATGAAGCCTTAGAGAAAGGCACCATTTTAACTGCAAAATTAATGACATTAGGATCTGAAGGCTGTCTGAACAACTTGAGGTTTAATCCAGACAAGAGAGAGGCACTCCTGGTCCGTTGGAAGGCGGATCAGGGAACAGGGCTTCAACCTGTGTTTGGTTTACAGTCCCCTTGAAGATTTGGGCTCACAGTTTGAATGTACTCCTGGATTCTGCCCTGACTTTGGATGCCCAGGTTTTGTTGGTGGCCAGGAATGTGTTTGTATAGTTACGACTCATGCACCAACTATGCCTGTTCTGTGAGATGTCAGATCTTGCCACGCAGTGATGCATGCTTTAGTTACATCCCAGTTGGACTACTGTAATGCACCCCAGGTGGAGCTGCCTTTGAAAAAATGTTTGGAAGCTTCAGTTGTCCAGACTGCTATGGCCAAACTGAAGGCAGGCTGGTTACAGGGAACATGTCACTGTCAGCATCGCCCTTGAGCCAGTGCACCAACTGGACTCAAGCACTTCAACCCCGACTGGGCTAGGCGAGCTGGGTAGCACTGCCAGCGACCACCTTTCTCACAGGGACAGGTCACCGTGCTGTGGACTCACAGCTTAGAGCTGAGAGCACCGGATTCACTTGCACAATAATACAGTCGTTGCGCAGCAGAGTCTTGCAGAGTATAAACCACTCGGAGAGCAGCTCTGTAGAATATCTTCCTTTTATTCTATAGCTACAACTATGATACAAAACTATATACAGAGCTAAAAGATCTAAGCATAAATCAATGCTACACTGAGAGTCTGCAGCTGCTCTTAGCAGCAACCTTATCTCTAGACACGATCTCTAACACTCTCTCTCTCTCCGATACACTGACTGACTCACTCGCTGACTGATTCACTCACTCACTAAGTAGAAAGCAGAACATTGCTCCTCCTCTCTGTAGAATCAGCAGGCTCCTCAGGAGATTCTTGGATATGGGAGGGGTGAAATCTCCTCAGTCACTCCCCTGTTGAAACAACTTTACTGGCTACTGGTCTGTTTCTGGACAAAATTCAAAGTGCTGGTTATGACCTATAAATCTCTATATGGCTTGGGCCCAGGTTATCTGAAAGATCCTATCTCCCTTTACACACCTGCCTGGGTGCTAAGGTCCTTGGCTGAGCACCTTCTCTGGGTCCCATCAGTGTCAGAGGCATGGTTGGTAGAAACACGAGAGAGAGCTTTTTCTGTGGCTGTTCTCATATTGTGGAATTTCCCCCCAAGAGAGGTTAGACTGGATCCCTCCTTGTTATTTTTCCTTTTAGCTGGAAATGCTAGGGATTGGATCCAGGACATTATATGAGGCATGTGCTCTATGCCTGCGTTTTGTCCTCTCACTGTTCCATAATAGTGATGGATGTGGCTATGTATTTATTAGACAAATGGGGAAATCCCAGCCTTGTGTTCAACCCAGTAACTATCTTCCTGTCAAGGCGGCTTTGCCATTAACTGTCTAGTTCTGCCTTCATAAGCACTAGCACACATCCTGCTTACCTGAGGTTCATGTCTCATTTTGATGCCAGACTGAGGATGTTGGAAAGATCAGCCACAGATGAGTACAGCCAGTGCCTCAGTGGGTTCCAGTTAGAAGAGTTTGCCCAGCACAAATGCTGTCAGAGGCATGATTCCATACTGAGCCACCACGGCAACAGCTACTTCCTTGGGTTTCTGGAGATAACCCATGATCTTGGAGATCTCCATTGTGCAACCCAGAGATACCATAACAATGAAGATGACAACAATAATGACGCCATTCAGGGCATAGTCAGCCCTTTGACCAAACCCAAATGGAAAAGTGAAATTAGCCAAAGAGGAGTTGGCCAGCTGCCTTGGCCTCCAGTGTTCCAGGTTTTCATAGGTGTTGCTAGTGTCAGCTGGTGGAATCTTAGTCATCATTCTCCCTATGGGGATTGACAAAGGTGTTGAAGAAGGTGATGTTAAAACATTGAAGCCATAATCCTCATTGAGCCTACTGATCACTCAAGACCACTCTCGTCATTTGTTGAGGATGTAGAACACTCTACACAGGCACTACAAATACTTGAGCATTACCTGTTCATTTGTCTTGTTTTACACTGGTTTTGAACGCAGGTTATAGGGTTCAGTCTGGCTCCACCTAGGAATGGATAAGGATTTCAGTGATACTGGCATAGTTGAAGTTTGTTTTGCACCCACTATCTTCTGTTGAACCAATGCCTGCTCTATGTCAACTGATCTTGGTCCATTTACATTCCTTCTTATTGAACATTTCTGTAGTGAAGCTATTTACTGACACATTCCCAACAGAATAATAGACATTATGGGAATGCACACACAAAACTCACACCACAATAAATTAATTTACTAATGATTCCATACACCACTTTGCAGGGCAGTTGCATTTTGCTCCAAGTTCTACTATGAGATGAAGCTTAAAAGCACCATTCAGTCGGAGAGAATCCTTCTTCTGTCTAATACTATTTTTGTTTGTTTATTTTGCTTTCTTACCATAGAAAAGAGAGGAAGGTCAATGATTCACCATGGAGATTCATTCCTTTGGAGATTAGATATCTGATGCTTCCTTCCCTCGGTCCATTCTGGATGTGGGAGAAAATAAAGATTTTCACTTCACTGCTTTCTTCCTCTGTTCTGGAACTTCTGTGCCTTTCTTATTAGGAAGTTACCCAGCTCCTGTCTTTAAGCACATGGGTAAATTATTAATTATTTCTGTTAAAATTGAATCACTCCAGCAAGCCAATTTTCCAGCCAAATTGGCCTGGGAAATCTGCTGGCAAGAGGAAGGAATGTGGCAAGCTTTTCTCTCTTTCTGGCTTGCCCTATTCCCACTGATTTCAAACAATTCTGAATCCACAGAGGGTCAGAAGAAGTTTGGAGGATGGACAACTCTTGCTCAAATTAGGGGCAAGACCAAGACAGCTGACGCAAGCAGTGTGAACTAGTGCCTGGAATGCACGTGCATTTTCTTCCCAGACTTTGAGGTCTGTCAGTAGACCACAAGGCTATTTATTCAGTTATTAGGTCAATTGCTGACTAACGGCTCCATCACTCTAACCCAGAGCTAATTCAAAGTCATCTGACACTGGGTACAATTTTTTTTAGGGTTTTAACAGTTCAATAATGCATGTTTTCTCAGAAGCGAGTTCCACCGGGTTTAATGGGAATTACTACAAGGGCTGGACCTTTAAATACCTAGTTATGAACATGGGTGTTGAGCCTGGGAGAGGTAATTTGAGTGCACATATTTTAATAGGCTCAGGGCTTGTCCATACCATGCTTGAGTGTGGTTTAGAATTGGTTCCCATTCATATACGGTGGTACCTCGGGTTACAGATGCTTCAGGTTACAGACGCTTCAGGTTACAGACTCTGCTAACCCAGAAATAGGACCTTGGGTTAAGAACTTTGCTTCAGGATGAGAACAGAAATTGTGCAGTGGCGGCGCGGCGGCAGTGGGAGGCCCCATTAGCTAAAGTGGTACCTCAGGTTAAGAACAGTTTCAGGTTAAGGACGGACCTCCAGAACGAATTAAGTTCTTAACCTGAGGTACCACTGTAGTCTGCTCTCAACTTGCAGAGTGGGCAAGTTGCTCACTTGGAGCTATCCGTGGTTCTGAAACTTCTGACCTGTCTTGCCCCATGGATTCTGATGTGAGGCCTGAACATGACTCTTCCTGTTCTGCTGCCACACCATCTCTCTCTCTCTCTCTCTCTCTCTCTCTCTCTCTCTCTCTCTCTCTCTCCTGGCCAGATTCTATTAAAAGCAACAGGACATTTCTGTGAGCAATTTGTTCCATTGGTTTCAATAGCACTTAGCAATCATGACCCACTTTATCCAGAGTAGAACAAAAACCGCCTTCTTGTACTCCTCTTAACCTGGTGTTTGCTTTCCACTACTCAAAATGCCCTTGTGCTTCCATGCCTCTAACATTTCTTGCCTTTTGGATGCAGTTCTGTAATTCCATACAGAGCCTGTGGTATGTCATGGTTGGACTACTGGATCAGGATGCAGGAGTCCAGGATTGAAATCTACATTCAGCTATGAAGCTAGTCAAGATTGTTAGCCTAAGCTTCCCCACAGGGTTGTTGTGAGGATGAAAAGGGGAAGAATCAGCTCCTCCAGCTCCTTAATATTATTATTACGATTAAATGGCCTTTGCCAACTAACAAAGGCTTTGGTGGCCAAAAGGTCTTGGGCATATTGCAAAAACAAAGAGCCGTTTATATCTTGTGATATGTGAGATGTATTTCTCTTTTTTGTAGCTACCTAGCCAGGAAAAGTGTTTTCCCATATTGCTGGCAGTTGGACTGAGCCAATGCAGTGATGGGCTGGATGACATAAAATGAAATCATTGGCTGGGAATGTCGTGACGCCTACCCCTCCATCCCACAGCCCCGATCTGGTTCTGCAACACACACACACCAGCTTTTTGTTATTTTAATCAGACACACAAGGCCAAACCATGTGAACAACATCACATGTAATTTGGTCCTGAAATTCTCCATTTGTGATAATCAACTTGGATGGCTTCTGAATATTGTGAAAGAAAGGGGGATTTCTCTTGCCGGGGGAATTGACAGATTTTGTAGTAATACCAAACTCTACAAAGTGTGAAACTCTTTCTGAAAGTTGTATGGGTTTAAAATTAACATCATGAGTTCAGGGTCCGTTTTTGCTTTATCAGATTCAATTCAGCTGTGACATTAGCTCAAACTTCAATTGAGTGGCATGTAAGGACCACCAGATGGCAGTGTGGGACTTCTTTTTCCATATGATTTTATCTCCAGTTCAGGCAAAGTACCAGCCTTTTCATTTGTGCATACATATCTTTTAAAAAATTCTTGCTTTGTAGCAAGGAGCATAGAAGTGATCTTTACCATCTAAAACCAGCTTCAATGTTGGGAAATGTTCAATGTTGGGAAATGTTGGGAAACTGAGGCATGAAGAACAACAGCAGCGCTTTACAGGGAAAAAGTTTGAATGTTCAAAGCACGCAGTCATCACATTGAGCCTTACAATGACCCTCTGAAAGAGGCTAGTATTACCTCTGTACATCTGTTCCTCATACAGGGGCAGTTTGGCTCCACTGGTGCATCCATGCAACCCCAACATCGCTGCTGTCCTGCCCTACCTCAAGTTAGGCTCTCTTTGCAGTCAGTGACAGGCAAATCCAGTTCTGACAGAGGACGTCAAAACGGAAAACAGAGCTCAAGTCTTACCTTTCGATTGTGCTTCTTGACAGTTGGCATCTGACCAGATAGGCAGCCCAGAGCTATGAAGGAAAGGGAGAAGGAAGCAGAAGAAGAAGAGTTGGGATTTGATATCCTGTTTTATCACTACCTGAAGGAGTCTCAAAGCGGCTAACTTTCCCTTCCTCCCCCACAACAAACACTCTGTGAGGTGAATGGGGCTGAGAGACTTCAGAGAAGTGTGACTGGCCCAAGGTCACCCAGCAGCTGCATGTGGAGGAGCGGAGACGCGAACCCAGTTCCCCAGATTACAAGACTACCGCTCTTAACCACTACACCACACTGGCTCCCAAAAGGTAAACACCACCTGAAAGCAAACAAATGCTCATCAAAATGGGGAGCATTTGAGAGGTATGTATTGAAGTAGAACTAGGCCTCACATATATCATGAGAAAGTGGGGGGACGGGGACAAAAGGCACAGATCTGCGTAAAAGTTGGATATGCTTAATGTATAGATATCCAAGCAAATTGAGGAATAATCAAGTAATTTAGGTTAACATATGATACAGCTCATCATAGTCAGGAAGGCTGGGACCAGGTGACCTGTCTGGCAGTTTGGTTTACTGCCTAGGCGTTAACTGTTGATGGGCAACTGCAAGGCCCGCCACCCGGCTCTCCTTTCTTATGGTTAAGAGATGAAGCTGCCTTATACCGAGTCAGGCCATTGGTCCATCTAGCTCAGTGTTGTCATCACTGATTGGCAACAGCTCCCCACTGTTATAGGGAAAGAGCCTGGAGATGCCGGAAATTGAACTTGGGACCTTTTGCATGCAGTCTTTAAACTGGACTTGGATCATATAGCCTTTTAAACAGAAGGCAGTCATTTGCAAAGCAGGACACACCATCACCCCAGCAGGAATTGTTGGAAGCATTCTGGAAAATCCAGTCTATGCATTCCCACCACCCACTTTCTCTGCTCCCTCAAAATAAGAGGTTGTGGGGATTTGTGTGTGGTGGTTGTGCATGTGTGTGTTGAAGTTGTCTTGTTTTAATTACACTTAGAAGGCTGCCATGGTTAGAAATATGCTTTAATTCCCACCTGCTTGTTCTGATGGCAAACAAGGGGCAGCCTAGAACAAAGGAAGCCATTATCTGTCCCAGGGGGCGCTCCAGGAAGTTTCACTGTAAACAGAACTAACAAGATTAGTGTAAATGGGGGACAGGGTGGTGGTGGCACATTCTGTCAGCTGCAGTGATCAATAAGAAGTCTAGACCAATTAGGACCTTCGGAGGGAAATTATAGCAAGATTACACTTGTAAAGGGCTTTTATCTTTATGTTAATTAGAAAAATGCTTACAAGCAGATTTACAAACTGTACAGTCTCCAGAAATATATCGGCTTCTTGTAGGAGACAAATGTCTCCACATAATCTGAGGTATGGGTCAGAAGAAGTTGTACACAAATTCAAGGCTAGCAAATTGATTTTTAAATATATATATATATTAAATTCATTGAAAATAGTTTCTTATCAACTCCTCAGCCTGCAAGGTGGGAGAGAAATGCCCCTCAGAGCACTCATGACTATTGATGAAATTATAGTAGGTTTCAGAAAGACAGAGAATGCACATGCAGCGATGGGATTTTTCAGAACCAGAAAAGGAATGGAAGAAATAAGATGTAGCTGCACCTGCATGATTAATATTTGCAGGCAGTGTTTGACGTTTCCATTTGGAGGGCACAAATTGAGAGCCCTCTTAGCTCCCTCCTGAAGCTGCCTGTCACTTTTGCACAGGCACTCAGGAGATATGGCCGGCAATTTCCTGTCCAGAGTCTAACACCCTGTGGATTGAGTTTCTCTGCACCTGACTGAGGACCTTTCTGCACCTCACATGATTTAGATGTGGGTAGTGGGGCAAGGCAACGTTTCTTGTTATTTCCCTGTCTTTGAACCTTGCACACTTTTTCTCGCAGAAGAGCCACTTTAAGATGTTGGAAATAATTACCTAAGTAACACCAGCTAGCCAATTAGTCCAGCAATTATCCATTTGCTACCATTAGTAAGAGAATTTTTTTGCTTCATATCACACTATAGATTAATAGAGTTTCTTCTTCTCTGCTGTCGCTAACAGAGATTCTTTTAGTTTTCCAACCACCGCCTCCCCCACCCCCACCCCGTGTCCTTGCCTGAGCTCAGGGAAGTTAGTTTGTTCTTGATGCTGAGGACACTCACTATGTTTGCTTTGCAAGATCAACCTTAATATCGAGGCTGCCTTGTTTGATGCAGGTCAGCATCACAATCATGAATCTGTTTCAACACAGCCTGAATAGCACAATGAGGGACAGGTGTCAAATCACTGCAACATTCCTCTTTCTTATTCCTTTGGTTTCTTGCACTCAGCAGCAATGCGGCTCAATGTTGCTGCCATGAACACAAGCGACTACAAACATTTGGTGTTTGCCATTAAACCTAGCACAGGGAGAAAGGCACACACAGAGATATTGGAATGGCTGAGGTACATATCCTTCACACTTCCATCTTGAAGCGTGCAGGATCCGTTCGTTACTTCCCCTGTTTTCCACGGCAACTGGGTTTCCAAGGCTGGGAAAGATCTTCAAAACC
Source organism: Podarcis erhardii (assembly GCF_964252035.2). NCBI lineage: Eukaryota > Metazoa > Chordata > Lepidosauria > Squamata > Lacertidae > Podarcis > Podarcis erhardii. The sequence continues at coordinate 48,066,569 of NC_138497.1, read as the reverse complement.
ATACTGAAAACTGCTACCCGAGTCTAGCATTGGAACATCCCCAACATTTTTTTAATGCAGTCAAAACAAACTGAAAGTCCACCACAACACTACGGCATGCTCTGCCTAAGCAGCAGTAATTTGCTTCATTCCATCTAGGACTAAAAACATATAATTCCCCCAATTGCTATTTTGAGAAGGGTGGACAGCAAGCTTTATCCATTATCCTCCCAGGATAATTGCTCTCAAACCCTAATGCCGTTCTGTTTCTGCAAGAAACACAAGCTTCTCTGCATCTCGTTCCCCCCTCCTCCTGTTCTCACTTTCTGATGGCCTCCTGCCCTTTCCTGCCTCCCTTCTAAACAAAGAACCAACTCCTCCTGCTTCTCTTCTCTTCCTCCCCATTCAGCTCCCTCAGCCTTTCCTAACCAGCACAAGATGTCAGGCTCTACTGCAAGAGCTTCTCTTGAGGAGGCCTTATATCCATAATGTTCTAGGAAGGATATCTTTTTGTACTTTACTCTGACCTTACTAAAAAAACCTACCCTGTCAGGGGAAACTTGCTCCTCTTCACCCACTCACAGTTGGAATTTCCAAGTTTACAACAATGCCCAGGGATATATGCAGATTTAGGGCTGTATCCAGCATGTTTGTGTCTTTAGTGCAAGGACTTTCCTCCTATGCAATGGGACCTCCAGCCCCTCTTCATTCCACTTGCACCTTCCATCTGTTCTGGAGGGTTGGAGGGAAAACCCAAAATAGATTTTGGGGAGGGGAGCCCTGCTACACTAATGTAACAGGTGCCTTTGTTGTATACAACCCTTAGACATGAAGAGTGTTCTGTCAATAAATCACCATATATGTCTAAACTAGGGCTGAGCGCACACCATAGCTTTAAATCGCATATCTACTACCACCCTGAAAGAATCCTGGAATCCACATGGAGCTGCAATTCTCAGCACCTTTAATAAACTACAGTTCTCAGGTTTCTTGGAGGTTAAAAATGTGCTTTAAACATAGAAGGGTACACATCCTATATCTGGTCTTCCTTGAGCATTTGTTCTCACTTATCTGTGGGGGCAGGAATAGGACAACAAGCAATCATCCTGATTTCCTTGCAAGGTTTTCTATGCCTCCGTTTTAATCATTCATTCATCCCACAGTTTTCAGTGCATTTTGCTGACCCTCTCTGAACTGCAAAAGTATGTTTGTTTTAAAGTGGATTTGTTGTGCTAGGGCGACAGAACACTGTAAATCTGAAATTCCAGCTTGAATCCCTCCTGCAAATCACACCAGTCTGGAGGCACCCAAAAGTGATCATGAATGAGAAATGAACAGGAGCTCAATAGTTGATGGACCCTGTGTGACAGGCAGGGAAGAGAAGATCTCCTCAGGTGGGAGGATGGGAAAAGCAAGGGAAATTCCCAGGTGAGAGCTGGGAGGGTTCACCTTTCTCTGTGTGGGACAATGTAAGGTTTACCTGCAAAAGAGGACTTTGCATTCTTTTCTCTTGCTTTCTGAAGTTTTTGTTTAGATTAGTTGGTTTTTTATTGTAATGTATTATGAAATGTATAAATAATAACAATACTTTATTTTAAATATATATATAAACAAACTAACAGAAGAGGGAATTACAAGCTACAGCTGCTGAATTATTAAGGTAGCCTCTTTTGCATCTACCTACCCGAGTCACAAGCTACACAAGCCTTTGCTAACTAAATACTTCTCATGACGTAATTCATAATTCATATACCCAAAATGTGCAACGTAGCAGCGGCATTGATGAAAAAAGCAATAGCAGAAGTCAAAAACAAGGGGATGTTTATACAACAGGGTACAAGGTACACTGTGGCACGGATTGTTCCCTTTGGAGCTTAAAGGGTACATACACAGAGGAACAAAGCCAGACTGCGTTTTGTACTAAGATAAAACATTATTATTTTTTGCAAGGGAGTCCTGCAGGTGCTGCTAGCTAGTCTGGTGTTCCAGGTGGCATCCCAGCAGTTCAGGATGAAATTCACCAGGTGTCCTCTAATACCCAGGCACAATGGGATACCAATTTAATTACTTTAGCACAGTTCAAAGCAGAACAGAGCCACATATTCTCACACTTGCGCAGAGTATTTTAATGGGTGCGCTGACCAGGGCATGGGTGAGAGACACAGTGGATGATTTAAAACTTTTCCTTTCCTTGTTAAAAGAAATCATGTGGTGATCTTTAGGCTCCACACACACACTGCAGCGCCCCGCTGAGTCGCTTCTTACCCTCTACAGCTGGAGGGCAGGGGCTAAAATGTGCCAGGAAATAGGTGTGGAGGTATGAGGGTAAAAAAAAGTGATAGGAAAAAGGATCCAGCTGGGTTTCTATCACTTTCACTTAATCAGTATTCCTCCTGACTTTTTCTGCATCCCCCCAGAAACCCCAATGGCTCTTGCCTCTCATTTGTGGTAATTCAAATATTCCAAATTATAAATAATAACTGTAAATATGAAATAACTGTAAATATGAAAAGAGACAAAGTATTCTCTAATTTTTTTCCTTGGTTATATGTATTTTCTTTTTCTTTTGTATTTTCTTTTGTTGTAAATATGTATGTTTTCTAATTTGTACTTAATAAAATTTAATTAATTTTTTTTAAAAAATCAAATATTCCAAATTATCTAAAGCATGTCTGACGTTATCTCTTAACTGTCTTTTATGCATCAATCCACATTAATCACAATAAATAAAATTCTCTAGAATATTTCTAAATCCTTTTTACAAAATCATTGTAAAGAACTTATAGTCTAATGAAATCAGTTGGTAATTCTTTGCTATAATCAAAATCTTGATCTTCTCTAGGTATGAGTATGATGTTAGCTTCTCTCCATCCATCTGGTATTTTACCACTACGTAAGATACTGGTTTTTTTAAAAAAAAATTTATTAAAGATTTTCCTTGTTTACAAAAGCACATGCATAGGTAAGATACTGTTCCTCGTCCGTTGTAAGGATTATAAAAGTTTTGCCTTCAAAAGGTTTGTAATATGATGTCGATAGCCTATCTGGGCCCTGGACACAAGGCTGAACAGTGCAGAGAGAGTTATGCAACCTCTACTTAGGTGGAGCAGCTGCAATACCCAATCCAGCGCTTGCTGAGCATGGGAGAGGTGGAAAAAAGGCACAATCACAAAATACAAAAAACTGGGCAAACAACAGCCACACCTCTAGCATCTCTGGAAGCGCTGCTGTAGCCTAACTATCAGGGACCCTGTTGGTGGCAAGGCTGACATGCAATGCAGACATCAAGAGACTCAAACTGCAGTGACTGAACTGGGTGTATGACGTATGCGCATCAAGTAACTTCATCCCCAACCAGCAGAAATGCAGAGAACTAAGCAATAGTTGCTGTCAATGGAGTCAGTCGCAGAGTTTGTTGGTTGATATTTCCTTATTGGCCAAATGTTTTGCCTCCGCCTCCCATCTCCCAGTGGTAAGAGCTCTAAGTATGCGTGGCACATGGGGCAGAGAGAGATAGCCGCTTGCTGAATGCCCTGTAATCTGTGATACATTCTCTCCATTTGGGGTTTATATTTACACAGTCATGTGCCATAGTGGAGTGCTGAGTTCTATCATATCACAGTACTGTGTCATGGTGCCATAGGCAGAGGCAGAGGTGGAGCTAGCTGCTCCAGCACACATGCTGTGCAGCCAGGGGTGGGGCGAGCGGCGAGCGGTCCGGGGGGCTCCATGGTGATGTCACCCCCTCAGGGATAACACCCACGGTGGGCCACACCCACCGCACCCCCTTCCAGGGCATATTAAGTATATCCGGCACCGTGGTGCAAAGATCCCTCTGGCGCCCCCCTCATTTCCCAGAGTTGCTGACTTTTTTACAGTGCTGCCGGCAACTTTGCAGGGCTGGAGGAGGCGGGCAGCGGCTGAAGGGCAGCTTCTCTGGTGGGGAAGAACCAGAGGCTGTGGGTACAGCGCTGCTTCAGTGAGGTGGGCGATGGCAGCGAGCCGATGCCGGGAGGCACCGTGCCCAGCATCTGCCTCTTCCCTGGTGCCCTCCAGAACTTGGTGCCCTGGCACCTGGCGCCACTTGCCTCTGTGGGCAAGACGCCCCTGCCCCCTTTCTTCACCAGTGGGCAGAGGTCTCATCTTCACAGGGGTAGCAGCTGTTTTTACTTTATTTTTTAAATCCCTCCTGTGAAGCCAATAGGAGGGGCCTCTTTTGCTGGTGTAACAGTCTGCTGTTGATGAAGCATGGCCACAGGATATGACTCTGCCCTGTTTCTGCCCTTCCACTCTTCTGTGTATCTTCGCCAGTTGAACAGCTAGGCTGGTGGTATGATCCACAACCCTGTCTGGAGTATTCTGCTGGCATATATGCCATAGTGGTGGTGTATCTGGCAATAGTGTCCAAAACCTATAGCTGTTCAGCTGGCAGATCTCAAGTTTAGAATTAAGTGAAGATTAACCATGAGCCAAGACAGATGAGTTAATTGTGCGACTGTTCCCCACACATTCATTGCTAGAAAACTGGGCGCCTCTTTACTATCTCAAGGTGCATCTCCCAAGTCCTAACATATCTAACCTGCTAGAGATAAGAGTGCAGATATTCAGGAACTGAAGGGGGTGAGCTATTCAGTGGGTTAGAGTGTTGGTCCGAAATTATGGCAATCTGGTTTGAGTTTCCTGTTATTAAAGCTGGAGTAAATCATTATTCTTCATATTACCCAGGGAAACCTGTGGCTCTCCGAATCCTAGCATCCTCCCACACCAGGCTGCTTGACCTGTGGTCCCTTTGGACATGTGGAAGTACTCTGAGCTGTGTTTACCATCCCAGTGCCCCTTGCCCCTGTGAGGTAAGAAAGAGCTATCATCCCTCCATTGCTTGAAAAGGAAACAAAGGCACCAAATGTCTAACTGTCCCTTCTTCTATTTCCTTTTTTCAAATGGTGCGTCATACAAGTCTGTCTCTAATTGTTACAGTTCAGATTTCTTTTTTTAAAATAAAAACGGTGTATCCTAGGAGCAAGTGTGTGTGTGCTAATGCCATTTGATTACGTTTTTATGTTCGTATGATATCAAAACAGGAAAGGGGGAAGGTATCCTCTGTGAGTGGGGTGTCATTTTCAGGTCAGCCTGATGAGCTAGCTCATACACTGTGGCAACTGAAATGCAACTAACTTTGTATTATACATGACAATATTGCAGCCCTCCTTGTGACTCTAGGCTAGGGCAATTGCTATCCCTTGGTCACAATGAACTTCTCATGTAGTGTCTCCACCAGTGTCCTCTAGGGTGTGCATGCGCTTCAGAAGTCCTGCAAGTGCAAGGAATGGGAGAGGCAATATTCCCTGTACGCAAAGCAAGATCCTATCATCCACCTTACGTTTCCTTCTTACACTGACATTGATCTTGATCTGCTGAAGAGCAAGGGCTAGTTTCTGGTCTAGTTCTCACCCAAGTCCTAGCCTTTCTGTCATCTCAGTCTATGGGACCAACTGCCATGTAAGAGGAGAGGTGAATCTAGTTTTCATCTACTGGGATTGGGTGGTTGCAAAGAACAGGCCAAACCAAGCTGAAGGTAGGAAGGTGCCTCCTCCCAGTGAATCCTGGCATTTATTGCCTATAGGTTGATTCTGCCTCCACTGGGCTTGCAGGTTGCCACGATCACATAAGCTAGGGGGGATGTTGAGCCTGATGTTTGTCACCCCCCCATGGGTTTGTTTGTGCTTCTTCTTTGTTCTGTGGTAGAGAACAGCATAAGTACATGTGTAATGCTCTCCCTTTCTACAGATCCCAGACATCTGCCATATGGGTGACGGAGATGTGCACATTGGTATAGCACACGGATTAGGGTCACCACACCCACCCTGAATCCTGGGAACTGTAGTTTGTTGGGAATTGCAGCTCTGTGAAGGGTAAACCACAATTCATGGGATTCAAGAAAGCCATGTATAGTGGTACCTTGGTTCTCGATCTTAATCCATTCCGGGAGTCTGTTTGGCTCCCAAAATTGTTCAAAAACCAAGGCGCAGCTTCTGATTGACTGCAGAAGCTTCCTGCACTCCACCAGAAGCCACATCAGACATTGGGCTTCTGAAAAACATTCGCAAACCGGAACACTTATTTCCAGGTTTGCGGCGTTTGGGAGCTGATTTGTTCAGGAGCCAAGCTGTTCAAGTACCAAGGTACCACTGTACTTTGAATGATATGGATGTGACCTAGGTGATTTATATAGCAGCTCTCTCTTTCCTGATCAGGTCTGCAGGGGAGGACTCTCAGCTCAGTGGGGGAAGCATCAGCTTTGCATGCCAAGGATCCCAGGTACAATCTCTGGCATATCCAGATAGGCTTGGGGATGTCTGAGCTGCTGCCAGTCAGGGCTTATCCAAACTTACTGTTCCTCTGCGCTTTCCAGGCATGGCCTGTGCTTTAAAGCTCAGTGTTCAAATACTCTCTTCTTCTTTTTTGCTCTGGAGCTTTCCCCGCAAAAACCCACTCTTTACCACTGAATTGGAGCAAACAATCGGTGGAAAACCTGAATTGCTGTTTGTTGTGCTTTAGCTTTAAAGAGATGGTTTTCACAGGGAATGCTCTGGGGCGAAAAGAAAGAGTGCTTGGGCACAGAGCTTTAAAGTGTGGACCTGTGTCTGGAGAGCGCAGGGCAGAAAGTGTGGATAAACCCTCAGTGTAGATAATGCTGAGATGGATGATCCTCTGTTGTTCCTCTCCTCCTCAGTTATTGTTCTTAAATCCTCGGCAGAAGTCTAGAAAAGATCCCCCCCCCTTTGCTATCTTGGTTCATGCTTCCAAACAGAAGCCTTCCTTCCCCACACACTGAGTGCTTGTAATTACCTTTGTACTTTAGTGCCAGCCATCCTCAAACAGGCATCATTATTGAGCTGAGAGAGAGAAGAGGGGAGGGAGAAAACGAGAGGGAGAGAAAGCGAGAGTGCCACAAAACTTAATTTAATCGCACTGCCCCATGCTCAATTGAACAGCCACAACGGCTCAGAATGGGGTCCCTGTGCAATGGGAGGGCAATCAATGGAGCGACCCGGGAAAGAATTAATTGTGGATGACAACATGTAAACAGTGCGGATGAATAGGGCGTGCAGGTGTGAGCCACCGGGGCCATCCTGGAGACATTTTCACACGAATTTAAGTCCCTTCACTGCTGACCTGCTCCCTAAAATGTGATTAGTGTCGGCACTGGGAAACCATTCAGGGTGTCAGGAGTTTGCACATATTAATAGCTGGTGTTGGGGGGCCGGCAGCAGCCGGGGAACATGGCTGTGAAAGGAGAAAGTTAAAGGGACAGAACATCAAAACATACAGCACAATAAATAAATGCCTTAGTTAGCTCAGGGGTCTTTGCTGCCCTTGCTGCAACATGGCTCTACTCTTCTAGAATAGACTGGCCCAGTACTAGATGACTTTTGGGGCCTGTGAAATAAGGGAGCCAAGAACTTGGAGGCATGACCCTCTCTAAAGTATAGGGCTTATGCCAGTAGCAGACAGCATGGTGGGGTGCTGCAGCTCACCTGACCTCCTGACAGCTGAGTTGTTGCCTCCTGACTGTTAAAGTGGTATGGTGCTGCATTTACATGTGGTCATAGTCAATATCCTGGTTCAATTAAAACATCCACTCGGGGCCCGGCGGCTGTGAAAATGTCTGGTTTCATGCTAGCAATTGAAAATAACATTGCAAGACTTTTATGGAAAGCAATGGTGCAACGACCTATAGAGTACTAGGGTTGGTTCTGTTTGGCCCATCTAAAGCTGTATCTATCTTAAAGGTGGACATGGGCAACAAAACCAACCAAGGGACTGGAGTCCTGAAAGTTGTGCCCTAGGATGACTGCTTCTGGCAAGGCATGCAAAAGGTGTGGGAAGCTATATATTCATCCAGTGTGGCTCAGAATTCCACCTCCAACTTTCCAGCATCATGCCCTATTCAGTGAGTCCCTGGAGGTTGCTGTTGAGGTTCACCTGGTTGCTGGCTGTGTCAGTGGTGCTGATGGACTGGGGGAACCATGGCTCCCTCTTATGGGAGATGCAAAATATTGTAACAAGTGGATTATTATGCTTCTATCTTAACTGAAGACCAATTTGTGATTGGGTTTACAACTCTAATGTTTGCATCACATCCCCAAAAGTGTATTGTGAGCATTTTTGGATCTTCGGTGTGGCATACGACAGCTTTTCCCATGCACCTGTGCATGTGCTTTTAAAAAAGATTTCTTAAGTATATAAAAACAGTGTGATGTCTCTGTCTTCAGGTTATGATTTCTACAATTCAGTTGCATTTGTTGTGAGACATTAATGGTACATACAATGTTAGGCTAGGAAGAAAAGAGGGTGGGGTGGGGTGGTTATGTTTCTGTTCTTCTATTTAGTGTATGTGTGCCAGCATTACTTGTATGGGTTTTCTTACTATTTACTTGTTGTGTTTCTTTGGTGATGAGAGAGGTAGAGGGTGGCCTAGCATGTGATTGGTTGCCCTTGGGTGGCTGTAGTGAGATTTATTTGTGTGCGAGAGCGGGGTGTGTGAGTATGTAATTTTTTAAAAATCAGGTTAGCCAGATTGATTTGTATGCTGTTGGTGGAGTTTTGTTGTTATCTTGTGGGGTTAGGAACGTGATAAAGGGGAGCCATAGTGGGGTGAAGGCGTCTTCTTCTATTTGTTCCTGTGTCAGTTTCAGTTTATTGGTTAATTTTTCTAATAGGGCTGTTTCCCATACTACTTGATAACAATGGTCCACAGTGAGTGGGGATTATTGTCTTGGAAGATGCTTAATAGGGCCAGTTCTGGGGTGATATCTAATATTTGCTTAGTTATTTTGCATATTTCTTATACGATTGCTGTCCAGAATTGTTGGATTTTGGGACATTCCCACCACATGTGGAGGTATGTGCCTGTGGAGGTGCATATCTGTGCATGTGCTTTTGAGAGCAAGCAGCTCCAGGGGTGGGAAGTATATAATTTTGCTGAGTGGGAGAAGGGGGTGGTGGAATGATTGTGGATGCTCCTGGGTGAGAACAGATAGCTCCAGGAGTGGGCAGTGTGCAATTTTAGAGTGAGCTTAAGTTGGGCAGATAGCAGCCAAAGTGAATGCTGGAATATGAAGTGCTTTGTGAATTGCAGCAACAACAAAGTACAGCACTGATTTCTTTCTATGCTAGGTTTTCAAATATTATTATATACTATAGAAGAAAAATAAAATAAAAGTACTGATTTTGACAGGAGAGAGTAGTGTAAGACCATAATCACATTAAACTACAGACAGTAATTTTAAAGAAATCTTAATGGAGTTAATTTCATTCATTAATTATTCATTCATTTCTTGAGGGCAAGCAATTGGGTTTCCCTTTGTTTGGGAGAAATGGGGAGGTGTTGGCCTAGGATCTAAATGCCTTTCTGCTCCCTTTTTGACTTATGATTCTGCACAATAGGCACAATCTATTAGCCATGTACTGTGGTCTTGCAGGTGCCGGCTACATCCCTTCTTCTTGCAGTCCCATCAAAAACAAGAGTCTTAATCAAGGTGCCTGCTAGAGATCTATGCATTCAGGCAAGTGGATCATAAAATTTGGAGGCATAAACTTGGTGTTAGAGTGAACTAAAGGAGCTGAGAGCTTAAAGGGAAGGATTTGTTTCTCACAGGCCGTGCCTATCAGCCGACCCCCCCCCCCCCGCGATTTCTTTGCTCCTCTCAAGTGTGTGTTACACTTGCCCTACCATTTTAGAGGTAATTTGCACTCTCCTAGTTCATTAGCTGGCACCCCTGTCTGACCCTCTACTGCTACAGCAAGAGCAACGGCAACAACAAACGCCTTACTGTTCAAAAAAAGCACATGCAACAATAATTAATGCAGACCCTAATTGCGCCAATTCGGACCACTCAATAGTTCTAATTAAAGCCTCTCTCCTGAAGGACGCTGAAAAGTAGACAAACTGTCATCCCAGACAATTAAATTATGGAGTTACGACCGAGTTGTATTCCCACCACAACCACCTTGTGTGCAAATGTTGTTGTTGCTGCTGCTGTCCGAAAAAGTAATTGGGGGAAGGATTAAGTAGGGCTATTGTGGACTCCAAAGGGGAACTAACTGAACAACAAACAAACCATATTGTCTGGTCACAGTTTGAAACTGAGAGAGACCCTTTCGCTCTCTGCTCCCTTCCTCCATCCCTGCCATCCCTTTCCTCGCCTGACCTCCATCCAGAAAGTTGCACCTGCAAACAAAGTGCACATGTTTTCTGGTTATAAGACACCTGGACTCCACAAGCCAGTAACTGCAGAGGAGGAGATGAGGGAGTGAGGTTCTTTATTTTTTTTATCTCTACAATCTTGGCTCTTGGGGTCTTTTTTGTGCACCATAAATAACTCTGCAATTACATTAATTGGTTGCATATTTGTTAACGGAGTAAGTGGGGGAAAGGGGTTATAGGTTCATCCCGCCCCCCACCCCACCCCTTTTATCCTTTGGTGCGATTTTATACTGCTTTCCTCAGATGTCCCCTAATCCCCCCTGCTCCCCCCTTCCCCCAAGCTTTTAGATTCACGCTTCTTTTACAAACAGCTTTGTAGGTACAGGGTTCAAGGGAGGAGAGCATTAAAAGTCATTTGACAGCACCCCCCTACACACATCTGTTCTGTTAAGTTGCCTTGGCAGTGTCTATCAATCATAAGATAAAAGTTAATATATACCACAATGGGGTATTCCAGAAATCTGGTTCTAGGCAATTTCTGCTTAGTGAAAGGTTTCTCTCTGTATATTGTTTGTGGCAGGAGGGGTCAAAAGAGGAGGGTAATTTTTAGAAAATATGTTTTTTAAAATAACAGCAAAACTAAAGGTGTGTCTTGATTTGTTTGCAGACCAACTTGTTCTTTTAGGGACTGGTAAATGCAGAAAAATTAACACACACACACACACACACACACACAGAGAGAGAGAGAGAGAGAGAGAGAGAGAGTTTTAAAACCTCAAACATAATTAGACCTGTAGTAGTATCAAAGTACTAACCAGAACTGAACAAGAAGTCTGTGAAAAGCTCACAAATAAAATTTGGTTCTGTCCTGATAAGCGCTATACCAGGAAGTAAAATTTTACAAGACACCACCCTATTTTAGTGTCTGGAAACAGCCTCCCATTGTCTTGAGTAATAATAATAATAATAATAATAATAATAATAATAATAATAATAATTTATTTATACCCTACCCATCTGGCTGGGTTTCCCAGCCGCTCTGGGCGGCTCCCAACAGAATAGTAAAAGCGTGATAAAACATCAAACATTGATTAAAGCGTCTGATATGCTTACAGGTTCTTATGAGGGTGTGCTCTGAGCCCAGAGCCATTGAAAGTATCTTGGTCTGAGCATCTGCTTCACACATTATGGCCAAGGTCTAGTAATCAGAGCAATCATTTCTCTGTCTCTCTCTCCTAATTTCAGAATCCAGAGATCCTGCTTGAGAAAAATCTCTGCCCTCCCTTGCAGCAGGAAAGCTAGACAGTTTGTGAGCCATGATTACACTGGAGCAGTTTGAAGAAAGACTCATTTCTCTGCTTCAGCTTGCTGTACTACAGAAACGAATATGCACAGATGAAAAACTTCTACAAATCAGACATTAGATAACTTGTTTGTAGGTAGAGTCGGCTGTGCTCCTCCGGTGGCCTCATTTGTTTGTTTGAACAGTGTTTTGTCTATTCTGTTTTGGATTTCATAGCTGTATGCCGGGCAGAAATTCCACTGGGGAAGCTTTTTCTACTATGGAGAACAAGAGGAAGTCTTTCCCTATAGAATATCTATTATGGAGCTGTTGAAAGCACAGGAGACCATCCGGAACAGAATTTGTCAATCATAATTCCCATAGAAGATGAAACTACTGGCTGGTATCTGGCAAACAGGGAGTTAAGCCACAATTGTACAAGGGCTAGCAGACTGCAGAACCAATCAGAATCTTAATTAAATGGGGGGGGGGGTAGGTGGGGAGGAGGGGAAGTACTACAATAGCCATAAGGAACGGAGGAGTTTCTTAATATTGGGGTCTGTTACGGTATTATATATTTGTTTTTCAGAACGCTATTCATGATTAGCCTATAAAAAGCCTCAAGAATGTGAATTTTGGTGTAGAAACAAGTGGCTTAAGGCCTTTTTAAAACAAGTTAAAACTTTTATTAGTTTCTGTAGATTTTTTTTATAAAAAAAACCTAGTAAACTTAAACTAAGTTTAGGCAACAAGGCCTTTCCCCTGTTGCTTTGTTGTGTTGGCAGTGTAATGCATACAAATATATAGCAGTGATGCTTTTGGTGAAAAATCTTGCCTATCTACTCAGTGCATTTCAACTGGAAGAAAAGGCCATGGAAAAAAGCAATGGTGCAAATGCTGAAGGGGGAAGTAGAAGGGCCAGTTCTTCAAATAATCTGCAAAATCTAGTGATTGTTTTTCACTTTTCTCTTCAACTTCTGCTCTCTGCTCAGCATCAGTTGCAAAACAAGTGACTTTAGTTAGCACAACTTGCTACCACACATTATTAGCTCATATACTTTCCCCCTTTATCTGCTCCCTTTAATCCTCTTAAGCACAGACATCACTACAGAATTTTTTCCAAGTAATTTGTGTGTGCTGAACCTAATAAATGGTTAAATGCTGCTACAATTAACACTGTTTGTATCCCACTTAATTTTCCAGGAATTTATGTCTTTCTCGTGTTGACCATTCTAACCCTGGTCATGATGCATTCTGTCCCAGGCAATAATTATCTACTCTGAGTAAAACTTAGCTGAATACCACCCATGGTAAGAAGAAGCTAAAATGAGGAGGGGGGGGGGGACACAAAACTAATGGTATTGGTTGCTAGTATCTTGACCAGACACCTGCTTGACCAGACCCCATGAACAGTGCTTCTGCCTGGCTTTATTGCAGGTTTCCCTTGTGAGATGCACCCATAATTTATAAACTCTGTAGTGACCCCTGATAATTTAGAGAATCCCTCTGTCCAGCTTTCCTTAGCATTTTCCAACTAAAATTACTTGTTTTTTCTTGAACGGTCACATAAAGCCCAAGAGCACCATTCTTAATCATTGCCTCTCTCTGTTGTTGCTATAAATCACTTGGAAGCATTTGCCAGTGATGATGATGATGATAATAACACTACAGACAGATTTGCCTGGCTAGTTCAAATCAAGAGGCGAAATCCAGCATTTTAGCACCCTGGTTCTTTCCCCTGTGTCCTTAGGGACCACCAAGTTCCAATGCTGCATTGATGAAAAATGCTTCAGTGCAATTCCAAAAAGCAGAGAAACCTTCTAGCCTTAACAACCCAATTCTCCCAAGGTGAAGTCTTTCCCCTAGGACTCTTGTCAACCCCCACCTTTCTTTCCCTTTAGGCTCCTACACTGAACTCCAGTTGTTTTTACTGCCCCTTTCCTTCAGCCACAATGCTTGGGCTTTCTGCCCCTTCTCCTTCTGCCATAGATGATGTGTGAGGTTCTTAACTTCCCATCCAAACTTAGAACTATTACATCTATACCCAGTACTTTTTTTTCTTAAAAAAACGTTTAGGGGTACTCTCATTTTCCTACTCATATTGAAATTCTGCCCTCCAATGAGGCCAAACTTAGATTCACAAAATCTTTAGGGGTATGCATACCCCTTCATCCCCCCCCCCCCTGAAAAAGCACTGCCTATACTCACGCTCTTCAGAATAAATCCCATTGAACTCACTGCAGCTTTTGGCCCAGTAAAGGTAGTGGAAAAAATACCCATAAGCTTTGACATTTATGCATAATAATTTCTACTTTGAGGGACCAGTCACACTAGCATATGAAACTACATAGTAGTTACCTTTCTCGTCCTGATCTGGCCACAGTGATCCATGTGACGGTCACCTCCAGGCTTGATTATTGTAACTCACTCTACGCAGGGCTGTCCTTGAAGCTGACCCAGAAACTCCAGCGGGTGCAGAATGCCGCGGCAAGGCTCCTTACGGGGTCCTTGCCACAGTTTCACATTCATCCAGTGCTTTACCAGCTGCACCGGCTCCTGGTGGAGTAGAGGGTCAGGTTTAAGGTGCTGGTTTTGACCTTTAAAGCCCTGTGCAGCCTAGGTCCCTCGTACCTATGAGACCGCCTCTCCTGGTATGTCCCGCAGAGGACCTTAAGGTCCACAAATAACAACACTGGAGGTCCCAATCCACAAGGTGGTTAGATTGGTCTCAACTAAGGCCATGGCCTTTTCAGTACTGGCTCCGACTTGGTGGAACACTCTGTCACAAGAGACTAGGCCCTGTGGGACTTGACATCTTTCTGCAGGGCCTGCAAGACAGCGCTGTTCCGCCTGGCCTTTGGTTTGGACTCAGTCTGACCCTTATGTTTCCCTCCCCTTATGGTTTTGATTTATGGGCTACTATTAAAATGAGGCTGCATCTTAAATTGTATTTTAACATGTATTTTAATAAATTGGTGTTTTTTGTTTGTTTGTCCCCCCCATTATGTTTTATTGTAATTTTATTGGTGTTAAGCTGCCCTGAGCCCGGCTCTGGCCGGGGAGGGTGGGGTATAAACAAATTATTATTATTATTATTGTTATTATTGTTATTATTATTGTTGTTGTTATTATTATTATTGGAAAGATAGCAATGTCCACTTTTCATGCAAAGCTGGAGATGTGCATTCCACAATCATCCGTGAGGTGACTGCCTCAGCTAGCAGGGTCCACCTGGGCAACAGATTCCAATGTCAAACCTTCTTCTTCCCTTGCTCCCGATGTAGCATTTCCCTGGTGGGGAGTAGAGGAGCCATTTTGGGGTCTGCTGCTGGCGCCAAAATGTCTTCAGCTGGCAGCCCTGTTTTTTTTTGGGGGGGGGAGGGTGTGTGTGCTCAAGATGCTGTCAACCATTTTTGGTGAGCCAAAGCCTCAGTTCCTTCATTTTTATACACATCAACTGCTCCGAATGGCATAGGGACCACCTAGCTTGAAAGTTGGGACTTTGCGAACCTTTAGCAGGTTGCTTCTGATGCTAGTCCAATTGTTATCTCCAAAATTAAATTATTTTGTTTGGAATTTTAAAAAGTTCAACCTTATTTATTACTGAAGTATTACTTCTGGGTAGAAAATGTTTCGGATTGGCCAGCCCACTGGGGGGTGGGGGTGGGAAACCTGTGACTGTATCATACCTTCAATCAAACTTCTGATTCCTTCTTGGGGTGGAACTTTTATATCTCTACAAAATGTCAATTCTATTATTCTGTGTCCTTTGTGGTTCATCTTTGGGGCAGAGGTGTGTGTGAGAGAGAGTGCGCACAAATGGGCCGATTTCAAATGCAAAACAAGCACAGAGGAAAAGTGTGAAGGCTGTGCCTCTGCCCTTTATAATTTTCTTTTCACTCCATTTATATACCGCTTGACTGGAAAGAAAACCTCGAAGCCGTTTCTAAAAACAGAACCCAAAACATTAAAACTCTCGATGAGAAGAAAACAGTTAAGAGCAGGGATGTAAAAACATTCAAAAGATTGGCCAAAACCAGCCTGGCAGACAGATAAAAGCACATACAAGGCTCCTGTATGTGGGGATGTGTCTTCTCACGCTTTTGACCGGGCAGGGAAGCTGTCCGTCAAGCGGCCCGGCCTCGCCTGGCCCCGCCCCAGCCGCGCGCTTTATAATAGGAATCCTTCCTCCGAATGGCATTTAACCTGTTGCAGCTGGAGGGGGCACAACGCGCTCGCTGTGGGGAACAGAAGGCGGGAGAATTCCCTCGACTTCCAAAGGGGAGGAAAGCAGCAAGCTGAAGAGGCCACCCCAAAGCCAACACCTTCAGGCACCAGCGACGAAAGGGGGAAGTCTTGTGGCTGCGTTTTCTTCCCTTCTTCTTCTCCTCCTCCTCCTCCTCCTCCCTACCCCTAACGATGCCTGCTCGACGCTGGGGCTCTGGGGCTCCCTGCTTGCTGTTGGCGCTGCTGCTGGCTGTGGTGCCTCAGGTTTCTGCCCAGCGCGCGACGGGGCCCCGGGTGAGTGGAACTCGCTTGCTTGCCTCGCCGTTTCTGGTGGGAGGAAATGGAGGGGGCGTTAAAGTTTGCGCCACGCCTCGCCTGGTTTAGATTCCTTCTCGATAAGGCTTGCTGGTCACTTCTAAACGGCTTGACTGAAGCTGGAAAAAAGTTTTTCCTTTAAAGCAAGCTTTTCCCCTTTCATACCTATAACTGGCTCTTGAAAGACACCCTGAGGAAAATGTATTTTTAAAAAACACACCAAAAATCCATCAGCACCAACTTACTGGTTCAGTGTGCCTTTCCTGACCCCACGTTGTTGGAGATGGAGCTCAGCCATTCTGGGGAGCTGTTTTGTGGGGCAAGTGGGAGACAGACTCCTCTAGGGGTGTGGGGGAGCGTGCTTGGGTTCTTAAGCCTTGTTTTTAATTGTTGTGGTTTGATCCCCAGGATCAAAAGCCCAGGCGCAACATGAAGGGCTAAAACTGCAGTGCGGCGAACATATGGTCAGGGAGTAATTTAGCATTCTCTTGTTAATTTTGCATTGAACAAAATTGCCTTGCTATCCAAACATAGCTTTAGGACTTTCCCTTTTTTACGTCTCAAAGGGGGAGTAAATGAATCTGTTTGCCCTCGAGTTAAATGCCCCATAAGAACACTGATGTTGCATAGAGTCCAGGTTACAAGGGTTGAGAACTGTGTTTTAATCATTTGCAAAAAGGGAATATTTTACAATTTCCAAAAATATTTTGTGAGAACCAGTTGCTTTCTTTGATGTTTTAAAATTAATAGCACACCTCAGACTGGTGCAGAGTAACTCTGGATTCTAACCATTTACGGCTGAAGTCCTATATGCACTTACCTGAGAAAAAGTTCCATTAATGATAATAGGCTGACTTCAAATAACAATGATAAAACAGCCTATATTAGCCAGGCATTTCCCTCCTCCTCCTATATTGTGGGGGTAGATCTGAGGAAAGCACTAAAAAGTGTCCTTACACAGTACCTCTCCAGCTGGAAAGTCAGGTATGTGTACTATATATTTTATGCACTAAATCTAATGCCCTGTTCAAGACTGGAAGGTTTATGGAGTAGAAGCTGCTACTGAGGAGAAGGTGAGAAGAACCCTCTTCTCCAGCTTGCTGGTGAACTATCTCTTGGTATTAGACTGCAAAAATGTTTTAAGAACACCCTACTATTAAGCAGTATAGAGGAAGAAAAATGCATCCTTCTGTCATACCTTTTCTAGCCCCTTTTATGAGCAGATGTGTAGCACAACAACAGCTAAAATGTGGTAAAATGTTCCAGTGCATGTCACAAATCTTTGAAGTCAATAATTCAAAGGGCACCAGAAAAGCAGGGTCTCTGCTCTGTGCATGGAGAGCTTTAACCTAAAGTTCCAGTGTATACCTAAAGCACTTCTATCCCCAAGCCATGCTACTCGGTATGATGGTGGCATCACTTTGGGAAAGTATTCACATGAGCTCCAGTGTTGTGGTATCTGAGGGCTTTAATTAGGAACAGTTGAGCTGAAAAGCGAAGCACACTAATCCTGATGCCAGCCCGTATAAACTACATACGCTTGTCTATCAAACTAAATCCACGTAGACCATTTTTATATACTTGACTTTACAAGCCTCTCTAATTGCTCCCTGCTCAGTATCTTTTTGAGGAATAGAAGCTATTTCAAGAGACCCCTAAGCCCAATAAAAAGCAGCTGCTGATTTGCCACTTTCTTGCTACATGGGTTCAACAAACTTTTAATTTCAAATGGTGCTTGAGTTAAAGCTTCTTTTTCTTCCTGGTTTGCAGCGAACCTTACGTCCCCTATCTTTGTTGTGGAAGATCTATGCCCTTTAAAACTCTTTACTTGTTTCCTCTTCAGTGTAAAACTGTGGATTTAATGGATGTTTAACTCGTAAATCCCGTCTCCTCCCCCTTCCCAAGTGATTTGTTTGAGAAGTATGGGGCTTTTATTTTTGCCTGCTCGTTTGTTAGCATGTTGAAAGTCAAAGGGGGTTATCCTATCTGATACACTTTCCCCTGACCATTAGGCTCTGCCAATAAAGCTGTCACTAGTATAAATATGCTGTGCTTTATGCTGCCATCTGCATAACAAAACATTTTTTGAATAATTCATTGCAGGGCTTTATAGTGGCTAAGCCATATTACTCAGTTTTCTCTAATCCTGTTATGAGATCTGCAGTAAGGGGGAGATGTAAAGCTCTGGCTTGCTAAATAATATCCTCTTCAGGAATTACTTCCACTTGTTTGGGGGGTGGCGAGTAGCAAGCATGTGAAATCAGTGCTGTAGCTTGATCAGAGTTGATTTTCCACAAAATTAGAGAATGCAGAATAGCAAAAAGTTACTGGAAATCTGAATCCACAGAATTCATTTTGTTTAATTGGAAATGATGGCATTGTCCTGCCCCTGAATCCTACAGTGCTTTATCCTTGGGTGTTAAAACTGCCTAGTTGATGGAGGCAGATGGTTATTCTAATAATAAGATTCCCCTCCTGATCAAATGAAACAATTAGTGTCATTTCTTTTTAAAGAGGCTATTTTATTCTCTGCGTCTGTTATCAAGATGTCAAAAAACACTGAAAGGATTTAGATCAAGTCTGCCTCCCTTCTCATTCCATAGATTGATTCTAGAAGTAGTTACTTCCCCAAGCATATTAGGCTAGGTAATAGCACTCCCTTTAAAAATGCATGTATTTATGGACAAGATGCTGAAAACAGGACAGCTCCACAATTCAGTTGTGTTGATGCCTGAAACTTGCCTGGAGGATTTACAAGGCACTACAAGATGCTAGAGAACAGTGCCCAACACAATACATATTGTGCACCTTGTACAGTGGTATCTTAGTTTACAAACTTAATCTGTTCTGGAAGTCTGTTCTTAAACCAAGGTGTGCTTTCCCATAGCAGCAGGGGACTCAATTTACAAATGGAACACACTTAACAGGAAGCGGAATATGTTCTTATTCCAAGGCAAAGTTCACAAACCAAAACACCTACTTCGGGGTTTGCAGTGTTCTTAATCCAAGTTGTTCATAAACTAAACTGTTCTTAAACCAAGGTATCACTGTATGCTAAATGGCTATGCATTCCTTCTTCCCTGTGAAGCTTCACAAGTTTGCTCTCTGTGAGAAAATAACCTTATAGGCTAAACTTTAAGGCTGGATAACTACGGTAGTTTATCATATGGTTTCGAGAAACTGCCATCTACAGTTTGCGTGTGGGATCCGTTCCAGAGTCCCGGACGCTTGACGAAAGGGACGCTCAGCAAAGCGCGACTCTGCGCATGCGTGAAGCACGATTTAGTGCTTCTGCACATGGCGTGAGCGGCAAACCTGGAAGTAACCCGTTCCGGTACTTCTGGGTTTGCCGTGGACGTTGGACGAAATGGACGCTAAATGGGGCGGACTCAAAATGAGGTACCACTGTAATGGTGAAAAGAGCCCCATCCATTTAAAGTATATCCAGCACACATCTAAAGTGCATGTCTTCCCCCAAAGAACCATGAGAACTGGTTTGGTAAGGTGGCTGGGAATTGTAGCTATGTGAGAAAGATACTATCGTCCTAGGATTCTTTGGGGGAAATCTTATGCTCTTGATGTGCGTTTAATGTGTTTGAAATGTATGATGCACCTTGGGTTTTTCTAATGTATCACAATACTGAAACTGACTAGAAAATAGAACCTTTTCCAAGAAGTTTCTGCGGCCCCTTCTGTGGAAGAGTAACTGATCCATTTTACAAAAGCAAATATATATTTGTATAATAAACTCTCATCCCTGACTATTCTGCCTTTTTTATTTTCTAAAAATACTTAAACAGTAGTGTTTCAAAACATAGTGAGCTGTTTCAAAGGGGACACAACCTTTTTGTGTCATCTGGAATGTGGAATCTACTAGATAATAAATGTTGCTAAATTGGGTAGAGATAGTGAAACATCTGGGTTTTCTGTCCCCCCTATATGTTTGAAAGATTAACAGTTCCCGGAGAGAATAAAAGAAACTTCTGGCTGTGTGTCAGCAAGAAAAGATGAAAACATAACTAATCACACTTGAATTAATCCCCCCCTTTCTCCCACCCACCTACCTTGTCAGCTTGGCTTGCCAACTGTAGATTAATTTACCTACAGTATCAGTCTGTTCATTTATATGCAGGAGAATTCTTCCATACTTTCCATCAGGCCCTTCTTGTTTGTATTTTCCCACAGTATAGTGAAAGCTTTTAAAGGTAATCTGAGCATGAGATGGAAGTATGAGATAGGCCAAAGAGTGGGATTGGGGTTCGGTCTTGGCACTATTTCTGTAGAGCTCTTTTGTGTGAATGTTTGTGATGGTGGAGGACTCGGGAAGCACAGCTTCCTTGGACCTTTGCTGTAACTAGTCAGCTACCTGATAACAGTTTGCAGCATAAGGATCCCCAATGTACTAGACCAGAAAGGGTTTGGAAGTCATCCTACCTACGTACCTGAAATCATTGTCCCTGCCCCCTTAATGGACATAGGTCCTGCACAGGGGAAATATTGTACATGGTCACTTCCGACTTGTACAAGTACTTGTAACCAGTACTTCTTAGGGAACTGGTTCTTTGTGTATCAGTAATAAATGTAGATGAAGAATTGTTGTGGCAAGCTCATACTGCTTCTGCTTGCTTTAAAGCTCAGTGCAATGAAGAACAACTACTTTCCTGTTCCTAAGCTGGAAGAGAAGAGGTGGGGATCTCTTGTCACACCGAGCAGAGGCCCGCACTAGTGAATCAAGGCCTCTTGCCCTTGTGGATTGGTAGAGGCCTGTTCTTTTTCATACAAGTAGCTGCCATTCTACCATTCTTAATTACGCAATCATGCTCTTGTGGTCTCTGCAATGAGGCACATAATGTTCAGGTCTGGAACATTTAGTTCTGCGAAATAAATGCTGGTTGGTAATACCTTTCACATTGCCCTGTGTTCTCTTGTGTCTTTCTCTTTCTCTCTCCCCCCACCCCCCAATTCCTTACCAGGAGCCTAATATATTTTATTGGTTGGGACAGGTAGGAAAATACTGTTCTTCCTACAGTGCTGAATTCATGCTGTAGAGATGTTTTAACCCCTTTCAGGAGAAAAGCACAACATAATATTTGCCTGCACATCCTAGTTTTAAAACTTTGCTTAGGTTTATAAATAGCTTATGAAAGTATGTGCTCAGTGTGATTGTTCTTCCATTGGATGTGGTGTATTGACTAGTGTACCTAAATATGTGAGGCAGTTCATGGTTTCAGTACTAAATACTATCTTGGCCAGTTAGTCATAATAAATTCCTTTCCTGCGGTGAAGTGATGACTAAAGTCTTCCTTCTCATTTCTTGTGTTGGAATTCTGTTGCTGCTTCAGGGTTGGGTCCAACTCAGAGTAGACCCATTTACATTAATGCTTTTGACCATTAATTTCATTGGGTCTGTTCTGAGTATTACCAACACTGGATACAGCCTCCATTGCTTGCAATACATTTGAACTGTGTGCTTGTGGGTTTTAGATTCTGACTTTGCAACCACAAGAAATTACCCAGCATGGGTGACAGCTCTACACTTCGGGATGTATTGGCATATGCAACTAGTGTTCAAGTAGCTTGTAAATAGTTTCTTACTCTTCCTTCCCTGCAGGCCTTATTGTACAAAACCAAAAACAAATGTTCATGTTTCTAGAATCATGATACGCAGCTCTTTAACATCTTCCAAGTTCCAATGTGTTTTCTTAAAACCCCACTCCCTGCAAATAACAAGTCCACAAGCAAGCAGTAAATAAGATTGTGCCCAGCCCTGCAACATCACTTATGTGGAAGAGATGCTGTATGGATCAGAATTATTGCAGATGATCTGCTAAGAGGTTTGCATGAGAATTTAAGTGTTTGGAAGGGCCCAGCACAGATTATGTATAAGCAAATTAAAAAATATTTAATGCCTGAGAGCGTAGTGCCCTGAAAAACATACGAATTCTCCTGTTAAAACACTGTTCATTTGCTGAGTGGTGAGAAGTTCAGGGATAGGGCTCTAGGGCTTACGGTAGTTTCCTTAAATAAGAGTGCCAAGGATACTTGTGGTGTCTCTCAAAAAGGAAGCTGGCTTCTTCCCATTGCAAGATAATGTTGCCTCTATATGAATAATACCCAAACAAAAGATGTGAGAATCCATCAGATTGTATCTTAAGATTTAGGAGTACATGTGTCTTCTGTCTGGCACATATCAAAATGTGTCCTGGAGACCCTTGCGTAAATACTCTGTTCACAGAATTAATGTTAATCCCTTTCTAAGCAGAAGTTTACATATAGTGTCAACAAAAATGCAAAGCACGTGTGGCCTGACAGAATGAACACATAAGCCATACCAAAATGAGCCTTCCCATGCCCACCAGTTTGTGTACACTGAATTACCTTGCATAGAGCAACAATTCCCAAACTTATTCTCGTTGCTTATGTTTGAGAAACAGAAATTACTTGTATGTACTTTCGCCATCTGGGGAAAACACTAGGAGACCTGAGAATCGGGTTGTGATGATGAAAAAAATGTTCCCAATATAATCTCAACAAGCTTCTTTATCTCAATTGTGAGGAAATGTTTTGACTACACACAGACACACATTTCTTCATTCTCAGGCTCCCTAGACCTAATCAACAAAAACTGAAGGACAGCCTATGAGAGGCTTTTAAATACAACAAGCAACAGATGAGCCGCAAAACTCAGCTGGGTCTTCTTGTGGCTTTGCTTCAATCAAAGCCTTATAAATTTGGCAGTTGATAATAGAAAGCTGCTGTCAAGATCCAAGTGGATTGGCATGAAGTCTGCATCTTAAGATACACACTTCATATAATCATAGAACTGTTGAATTGGAAGGGACTCAGGTGGTCATCTAATCTGAAGCCTGAAATGCAGGAATCTCAACTAAAATAGACATGATGGCCATCCAACATCTGCTGAAAAACCTCCAAGGAAGGAAATTCCACCACATCTCATGGGAGTCAGTTCCAATGTCAAACAGCTTACTGCCAGAAAGAGTCACAGTGGGCCATGTGTGTTTGTCCCCTTTTCTTCCCCTCCTCTCGTGCCTGAATTTAAATTGTGAATCTCCAGATAGGAAACTGGGTGCCTTCATATTGTATAGAATTGCCATGTGCCTTGAGTCCTAAGGGTAGGGCACAACATGGACTTTCCCCCAGAAAGTACTCAAGGACTTCAGTGACCACAAGCAGTCAAACTCAATTTTTGTCTCCTCCACAAAACAATAAATATTCTGTTGGTGGTCTCCCATGTAAAATGCAAAACATGTGCAGCGCTGTTACCTTTTCTGTGAGTTTGGATAGGCTGTGATTAGCGTGGGTGCAGTTCAGTGAGCAAACCATTGGAGTATTTCAAAACATTTCTCTAACTGGCAGAGGACATCATGGGGTCTCTTGAGTTGTGCAAATTGAAACTGATCTTATACATTGCTATCACAAAGTCCTTTTGCACCAGGAATTCAGCTAAAGCCTGTTTGCTCTTCTCTGAGTCTTGGCACTCTGACCCCCCAGACTACACTGGATGCATCCCAAAGCAGGAGCTGCACAAAACACAGACACTTGGACAGAATATAGCTGCACTGAAATACAAGGTAACTCCTTTTAGTCATTCATGCTGGAGGAAGTTTACAGGAACCTGCTCCAAAGCGAGAGTCCTCAAGGATCTGCAAGAACAACTAGCACAAGAGAAACCAGCTGCATGAAGAGTGAGACTGTCTAAAAGCTGAGCAGTTCACTTGGATCCTCACACAGATTTGAAATACTTCTGTTCAATTATAATAAATCAATGGAGACTTTAAAAAAGGGAACAATTTCAACAAGGTGTATAATAAGTTGTCCAGTAAAATGAATATGCTCTTGCAATAAGAACATAAGAACAGCCCTGCTGGATCAGGACAATGGCCTATCTAGTCCAGCATCCTATTCTCAGTGGCCAACCAGATGTACATGGGGAGCCCACAAGCAGGACCAGGGCACCATAGTCGTCTCCTCACTAGTAACTCCCAGCAACTGACCTAGCCATTGTGGCTTGTAGCCATGGATGGCTTTGTCCTCAATGAGTTTGTCTGATCCTCTTTTTAAAATCATCAAAGTCAGTCGCCATCACTGCCTCTTATGAGAGTGAATTCTATAGTTTACAATGTGCTGCGTGAAGAAATGCAGTAAGTCAACGTTTACATGGAGGTTATGTTCAAGGGATTGTGCTTAATGCCAAAATTGTGTATAGTCAAAATACTGTGGTACCTCAGGTTACAAACTCCGCTAACCCAGAAATAGTACCTCTGGTTAAGAACTTTACTTCAGGATGAGAACAGAAATCGCGCGGCGGCAGCGGGAGGCCCCAATGGCTAAAGCGGTACCTCAGGTTAAGAACAGTTTCAGGTTAAGAACGGACCTCCAGAACGAATTAAGTTCTTAACCCGAGGTACCACTGTACATTGGATTCAATGGCAGGTAGGATTGCCAAGGTCATTTCCCCCAGAACCTTGCCCCCTTTCTATCCCCCCCCCCCCCGCACATGAAGCTGAATGTTCACAAGTTAAATGCACATAAGTTGCTGGCTTACTGTACTACGTTTTATCTGCCTTGGATCTTCAAACATTCAGATTCATTGAATGCCCCTCTAGAACGCCTCCTATTACTCACCTTAGAATCATAGAGTTGGAAGGGATCCCTAGGGTAATCTAGTCCAACCCCCCCTGCCATGCAAGATTCTTTTTGCCCAACGTGGGACTCAAACCGACAACCCTGAGATTAAGAGTCTCGTGCTCTGCTGACTGAGCTATATGCTTATAACTTTAAAAGCCCCAAATGGTTACAACCATTACACATTCCTTAACGACTGCTAGAATAGAGGAATAAAATAATCCTGGTCTACTAGTCAGTTGGAACAGGGTTGCAAGCCATTGTGGAGTGAGGGTTTAAAATACCAGTTGCATTAGTGTTAAGTTACCGTTGCCTTATTGTTACAAGGAAAGCTGTAATGGCTTTATCCTGAAATTCAAAATATATGCTGGAAGGTTAAATGGAAAAACCACTGCTAAGTGCAGAGCTACTCTTAGCACAAGATGTCTTTTTCTTTACCCTTTCTTCCCCTGTAATGTGTTGTACAATTTACTTTCTGTCCTGACATCAGTATCTTAGTGTTTCCTTATAAGGGAGGAACCAATTATGTGAGGAGGAGAAACATACAGCATAAGGTGAGGATTTTACCACCTGGCAAATCAGAAGAGCTCAGCTTATATCACCCAAATGTTGTGTCTCCTACCCTAAATTCAAGACCTGATTTATTTCATTTCTTGGCTGCAAATATTTCTTGGTACATTTCTTAAGTGCTGTGTATTTATAGGAAATTATCTCCAGGTCAGAGCATTTACCGTATCTTCACTAGGAGACAGGTGATGGATTAAAGCAATAAGTGTAGCATTAAGAACCAGTCACTCTTAAGTCAACAGATGGAGATGTAATATTGGGCAGAGTGATTTTCATCAACACATACTGCTGTGCAACCAGTGAGTTTCAGTGATCCTGTCCCTGCAGCATCCTAAAGCACCATGTGTACCTACATCTACATATTTACTGTCTGCAAACATGAAGGATATAATAAAATTTTAGTTTTGGACTAGAATTGTGAATTGTGTATTGGTGCTTCTGACAACATTTTAACAGGTCATGCAAACAAGCAAAACGGTTGCTAAACAGCAAGTTCATTAAGCATCAGCAGACACACTAAATTATTGTCTCTCTGTGTAAAATAACTCTCATATGGAATAATACACATAGTTAAGGGGCTTGGTGCTGCCTTAGTTGTGTTTGTGATGCGGTGATCATCCTGCTAACTCTGCTTGTCTTTGATATACCAGGAAACAATGCTAGAATTGGCTTGATTCCTGGGCAAATCAAACAAAAAAAAGCAACATTAACCCATTAATATTACTACTTGGCAGCAACTTTAAGATGAAGCCATAAGGAAAATTTGGCACCCTAGAATGTGAAGGGGGAAATGTCAAAATGCTTATGGGTTGTAGCCGACTAAATTCTACCCTGAGGAGACCCATTGAAATCAATGGACCTAAGTTACCCAAGACCATTAATTTCAGCCAGTCTGTTTTGACTATGACTGATGTTGGATACAACCCTATACTGTGGTACCTTGGTTTAAAAACAGCCCTGTTTACGAACTATTCTGTTTATGAATTCTGCAAAACCGGAAGTAGTGTCCCGGTTTGTGAACTTTACCTTGGTCTAAGAACGGAAGCCGAATGGTGGAAGGGCACCGGCAGCGGGAGGCCTCATTAAGGGAAAGTGCGCCTTGGTTTAAGAACAATTTCAGTTTAAGAACGGACTTCTGGAATGGATTAAGTTCATAAACAGAGGTACCACTGTACAGCTTTGTTTATATGGATTAGCCTGATGTTGTGTTAATCCACGGTACCTTCAACATTTTGATATTTAGACAGTCTGTAGTTTGTGGAGATCTGCATTGTTTACTTAGTTTAGAAGCAATGCATTAGTATTTTTGTTTGTGTATAAATTGACTGGGCCAAGTAGTCATGATGCCGCCTTAGGAGGACTTAAGGAAAACACACATGAATGCTAATGATGGATTAAGTTACAGCTGTAAAGGATGACTGTGGCAATAAAGCAAGATGGTGTGCTTTGATACATCTATCTTTGATATAGGCTTGCTGCACATTTCGGCATCTGGTCGCTTTGCAAATGAGGTCTCAGTTCTCCATTTGTAGATTGGAAAAAAGTTACTAAGATAACTTGTGCAGCAAAGAAAAAGAATAGATGCCATGCTTTTCATGTCATACACACAAGATGATAGTATCGTTTGGCTATGAGGGCATCTCTCCTGCCCCAGCTTCTTTGTTTTCTATCTTTCACTTCCTCTTCCTTGGTTGAATGATGATAATCAGTCCAACTTTGTTCTTTCTGCTGCAGGGAAGTTCTTCGGGTGCTGATTGCAGCTTCACAAAGGCTTGCCCAAACTGCTCAGTTGTAGGTTATGATGTGCATTGTGCACAGATGAGAGCCCTAAATGAGTGACCACCAAACCTCTTTTTTCCCCTTTGTCTGGACAGACCCTTCCCCAGCAAAATCCTAAAAGTGCTTCCAGCTAAGCAGCTGCAAGAAACCTGTTTTTTCTCACAGACATTAAAAGTTCTTCAATCAGTGTTTGTTGTTTTTGTCAGCGGTGGTGCTGAGGTGTGGAGAGAAAGAGCAGATGCTCTTGCTTGGCAAATTTAGCTATCTTCTGACCTCTCTTATCTCACCTCTGCTGCCTTTCCAGGTCAGAGGAGGCTGGAGTTAGTCCAGGAAGTAGCTATAAACGTGCACCTGTGTAAATGCATGTTCAAAAGTAAAGGGTTTAAGTCCTCTTTTGAATACTTCAGGAAGGCTTCCTCTAGCAGTCACCCAAGAATTTGTGCATTTAGAAGAGAGAGGCTACTGCAAAATCCTGTTGTAGGCTCAGATGCTGTATTATAGCAGGATTCAAAAGATAGTTGAATACTGAAACTTAGGTACAGAGCGTAAGCCTAAAGTATTCAACACTGCCCTTTACCTGCTTGTTTCCACCCCCACAGAATCCACTTTTCTATTATCTAAAATTGGCCAGTCCTGAAATAGTAGTAGTAGGGGGTTGGGGTTACATAAAGTGTCACAAGTGCTTGCTTTCTCTGTATACTTGATATTGGACCTCCAGAGATTACAATCAAAAGCTGCAACTGTGCCATTTAAAGGTAGTGATTTACATGCAGAAAAGGTAGCTCAAGAAAATGAGCCGCAATTGACAGACTGTGATATATAAATATATTCTGCTGTTAAACACATTCAGAACTGGCTGCCTGTTTGAGACAGGATGCTTATTTTATGTGGACCCATGATTTGACCCCCGCTAGGCAAAGGAGAAACTCTTTATCCAGCCTTAAATACATGTACTGCTTTTAAATGCCGCTGCAAAAGTACCTACATAGCTATGACCCTTCCTCAGCTTTTCAAAATGTGGTATGCAGTGGTCTTTTTTTCTTAAAAAAATGAGGTGCTGATACTCATAACATGATAAAAATGCAGTGGGCACCAGCACAAAATGGCTGCCATGGGCAGCAAGAAAAGAGGTGATGGTACTATGTACTGGTGAGTACTATTGCAAAAAAACACTGGCAAAAAAAAGCAGGATAGGCTATTTTATGCAGATTTTTATTTAACATCTGCATCATCACCAACACACTGCAAAAAATAAAACAATAAAACAAAATCCCCAAACCCTGGAAATTTGTGTAATGTGTTTGTTTAGTCAAGAGGCAAAATCGTACATTAAAAGGGGCAGGGGAACAAATGTGGAACCATGGCCTACATTGCATGAAGTGTAGAATTCATGTGTCTTCTGTCAGCTCTTGTTTGTATAGGCTTCCTGCACAAGAGTGAGTTGGCATAGAGAATAATTTGATTTTAAATCTGTAGAGCTTAGGGTTTTGGTTTTGAAAATGAAGTAACTGTGCAAAGATGCACGCTTCAGAAATGCCTGCTTTGGCCAAGCCAGCAAGCCTGGAACTTTGTGTGTTTTTAGCAGCTTTGGACTTAGAAAACATCTAACAGATTTATATACCTGTTCTCTTCAGTTTCGAAAGAGAGCCTATGTGGTGTAGTGATTGGAGTGTTCAAACTAGGGTCTGGAAAACCTCGTGTCGGATCTATTTGGTCTTGAAGATTGCTGGGTGACCTTTTGCTAGACACCTTCTGTTTGCCTAACCCACCTCAGAGTTGTTGTGAAGATAAAGAGTGGGGAAATCACATATGTCAACTTGAGCAACTTTCAGGAAAAGGGGGCTATAAATGTAACAATAAAGAAATACATAAAGGTTTACACAACTGTTGCATCAATTGTAAGAACGGTGATTACAGCAGTGACTCTGACTTTTCTTTGTGGTGCATGCCGCTATCCGCATGCTGGTCTCTTGGGATGGTTCTGACGTAAATTTGGTTGGATCCTTGGGGGAAAGTGATAAGATAAACTGAAGGAAATGCTGAGACTTTCACCTTTTGAACTGTGTCTTTGCATTAGTGGACATTGCAATGCTCTCTTAGGCCAACAGTTATCTGAATCCATTGTTTATTTTATTTCTTTATAAAAGTATTTATATACCATAAAAATGAAAGCAGTTATACACACACACACACACACACACACAAATGACAATAAAACAAAATAAGAGGCCATCAACTAACTATCATGGAAAGGTGTATTTTTAATTGCCTGCATAAGCCTGGTGGAATAGAAGACGTTTCAGCAGGTGTTTAAAGATTGAATCGGAAGGCATTTGGTCAACGACAATAAAGGCTCTGTTTCATGTTGATATCAAATGGGCTTCACAAACTTAAGGGACAGCCAATGACATTCCGGAAGTGATCTCTATGATTGAGTTGGGATATAAGGATTCAGGTGGTCCCTAAGGTGTCCTGGGCCTAAGTCTTTCAGGGCTTGGTACGGTAATACAAGGGCCTTGAACCTGGCTTTGTAGTGGATGAGCAGCCAGTGTATCTGTTTTAGCAGAGGCATCCCATAGCACCAGCCATGCGCCCCCACCAGCAGTCTGGCTGCCACATTCTGCATCAGCTGGAGCTTCTGAAGGGCAGCCCCACATATAGTGAATTGCAGAAGTCCAGTTTAGAAGTGATCAACACAGTGGTCAGGCTATCCCTGTCCAGCAGTGACCATAGCTGGTGAACCAGACAAAGCAAGGAAGAATATCTTCAGGGAGGGTATATATGCAAACACATTAATAACGCTAGAAAAAAGTAAACAAAATGTATTAAAATTCACAGTACTTCATTTTTTATTTTTATTTTTAAAAACATATATTTTACTTCTTATTTTTCACCTTTAGTTTTTAATAAGTGATCGTGACAGAGACCCGCAATGTAACCTCCACTGCTCCAGGTCCCCAACCAAGCCCCTCTGTGCTTCAGATGGCAGGACGTACGAGTCGATGTGTGACTATCAGAGAGCAAAATGCAGGGATGCAAGCCTGAGTGTGGTTCATCGAGGCAGATGTAAAGGTAAGGAAATGAAAGTGTCTTTATTGAAAATGGTATGGTTTTTGTGTGTGTGTTTTTCAAACTGTAAGTTGATTCTTGCATTACGCTAGATAAGCACCTCCTAGGATTATCTGTATTTGCAAATAACAGTTTGTTGAGGAGGAAATGGCTAGCATTATTTATTTCAACAATTTATATACAGCTTTGCACTGTATTCTTCACATGGTGCATATTCATTCATTCATTCATTGATTCATTCATTCCCTGCCTTTTCCCCTGACAGAGCCTCAAGGCGCTTAAAAGATAAAATAAGATAGCAAAGTTATATTAATAGAGTGTGAAGGGATAAAAGTGCACTGTGAGTGAGTTTATTTTACAGGCTGTATTTCATTCACTCCATTTTGGTACCTCTGCAAGGTGTCCTCCTGCTTTTCCATTTTCAGATTCTGTTTTCCTCCCTTAGAGCTGTTTCTTTTTCACCTCAGTGGAACAGCTATGCATTTCCCCAGATGTAGTTGACCAATTGGGTAACTGTTCAGTAGCTTGGCCACTTATATGGATTGCTCTAGACATTTTCTTTTTTATGGACTGAGGGTCCTCTGGAGGATCAACTTTAACCCTTCCCTTTACCCGTAATAATGCCTCTCCATCAGATTCTTCTCCCGCCCTTCGCTCGCTGCCAAATTGCAGCATAGGAGGCAATGATGATTTGGAGTTCAGTGATGGGGGTGGAGTATTTAACCCCCTCCCCCATATAACGGTTTCTATTAAAAAAATTCCTCCCATCTAGGGGTAGGGGATAAATTTGCTTCTTTATGCATTTAAACCTGACTCCCTCTAATTTTCACTTTTCTGAAAGAATATGTGAACAAATATGCAACTATCCTTCAAAATTCATGCTTACCCGAATTTTGTGATGAAGCTCTCCAAACAGATGGTCAAATACATATTTTGATTGGCAGAGAAATGAAATTACTAGCGAACATAAATATTAGCAAAAATGCTTATAAATGTGTACATTAGTCAAAACTGCTTATACAAATATGGTAAGAGAAATTTGCACTAAAATGCTGATGAATGTTCATGAGGATTTTTCCTCCTTAATTCACAAAATGCTTAAAAATGTGGAGACCTGAATTTAAGAACTGGAAGCAGAACTGAAATGGACAGTTCTTTCTGTTCCTACTACCAACCACTGGGGCTGAGCTAAGGGCGATCTCCACTTGGCAGCAAAATGTTGTTTGGGTTCCAGAACATTTGAAGCAGAGCTGCTATTCTGATTCCAGTTTAAAGCAGAGCAACAATGATTGGTTGCTTCCAAATAGCCCATGTGTGGAAGCAGCAATGGGTGGTGTCTTGTACTGCCTGCTGCTACTTGAATTCCTAGTGGATTTTGTCCCCTTCAGATGCTGGTCAAAGCAAATGCAGAATAGAAAGGGCTCAAGCTCTGGATCAAGCCAAGAAGCCGCAAGAAGCCGTCTTCATTCCAGAGTGCACTGAGGATGGATCATTCACCCAAGTAAGATTTTCATCAAGATTCTTGTTTCTTTTTGTTGAGAAGGTGCATGGAAGGGATTGCCTAAGCTTTGTCACTTTTGTCTATTTTGCAGAAAAAAACATAGTTTAAATGTGTGTTGTACTTTGCTTGTGTATTTTATACTCGGCTATCTATACCCAAATACAAGGTGTACAGTGGAAGCTCAGTTTGCGGACGTAATCCATGATGGAGGCACGTCCGCAGCCCTCAGCGCCGCATCTGTGCACGCGCATGACACACTTTGGTGCTTCTGCGCATGTGGAAGTGGCGAAACCCTTTCTGGTACTTCCGGGTTTCCCACGGTCCATAACCTGAAAATGCATAACCCAAAGCATCTGTAACCCGAGGTACCACTGTATAATAAAATATATGGGTCGGATTTAACATCTATACAGTGGTGCCTCGCAAGACGAAATTAATTCGTTCCGCAAGTTTTTTCTTCTTGCGAGTTTTTCGTCTTGCGAAGCACGGTTTCCCATAGGAATGCATTGAAAATCAATTAATGCGTTCCTAGGGAGACCGCCTTCAGACCAGGTGCGGGGACAGTCTTTCCCCGGACCTCTTCTGAAGGCTGGTGGGGGGGGGAGGACTTTTCTCCCCACCGCCAGGCTTCAGAACAGCCTTCTGAAGGCTGGCGGTGGGAAGAAAAGCCCTTCTCCCGCCGCCAGCCTTCAGAAGAGTTCCTGCAGGGCTGCCTAGGCTGCGAATAGCAGCCTGCTGCCGGGTGCGAGGGACGCTCTGAAGCAGAGCGCCCCTCGGGCGGGGCAGACATCTGCAGCTTGGGGAGCCCTGCCGGACTTCCCCACAGGGCTCTCCAAGCTGCGGATAGCAGCCTGCTGCCCCGCACGAGGGGCGCTCTTAAGCAGAGCGCCCCTCGGGTGGGGCAGACATCTGCAGCTTGGGGAGCCCTGCCGGACTTCCCCACAGGGCTCTCCAAGCTGCGGATAGCAGCCTGCTGCCCCGCACGAGGGGCGCTCTTAAGCAGAGCGCCCCTCGGGTGGGGCAGACATCTGCAGCTTGGGGAGCCCTGCTGGACTTCCCCACAGGGCTCTCCAAGCTGCGGATAGCAGCCTGCTGCCCCGCACGAGGGGCGCTCTTAAGCAGAGCGCCCCTCGCGCGCGGCAGACATTCACAGCTTGGGGAGCCCTGCGGGGAACTCTTCTGAAGGCTGGAGGCGGGAGAAGGGCTTTTCTTCCCACCACCAGCCTTCAGAACAGCCTTCTGAATGTTGGCGGTGGGGAGGAAAAACCCTCCTCCCACCGCAAGCCCCGGGAAGAGAGGAGAAGCTGCGCGCCTTCTCCTCTGTTCCCGGACCTCCCACCGCAAGCCTTCAGGACAGGTCCGGGAACAGAGGGGAAGGCGCGCAGCTTCTCCTCTCTTCCCGGGGCTTGCGGTGGGAGGAGGGTTCCCCGCTGTCCCCGGAGATTTCCCTATGGGCTTTCGTTTTGCGAAGCAAGCCCATAGGGAAATTCGTCTTGTGAAGCCGCTAAAAAATCGGAAAACCCTTTCGTCTTGCGGGTTTTTCGTTTAGCGAGGCATTCGTCTTGCGGGGCACCACTGTATTCAATATTTGGAAATAATTTTCAGACACCAGTGCTTTTCATAAAACCCTAGCCCAGGAAATCTATTGCTCAGTAACCTTTTTTAAAAATAAGAACCTTAACATTCTAGCAGTCTGTATTTACAGACACTGTATGTTTGTTTACATGCATGTGCCCATGTAACTCACTTGGCCATGCTGAGAATTCCTTAACTACAGCATCCTCCCAAGACTGGATTCTTTTTTTCTCTTGGAAAAGTGTTTTCCCGAATACAAAATGAATGTTTTTCTTCCTATTGCCCCTGCCCTCTTGTTATTCAAAGAGCAGGGGAAAATGTTTATCTTTCATTTCTTATCTGTCCTTTGATGTGATTCCTTATCAAAATGCCTACTTGGGAGGGGGTCAGTGGGCCTTAGGAACAGCAATGCTTTTTCCCCTTTATTTTTTAGCCATATTGCAGTTCTTGAAGATTTCACTGATCAGTACATCTAGAACACACAGTGAAGAGTTCTCTTTGGTTGTCCCAACACAGAAGAATTCTTTTCCTCCAGTGCTCACCAAATCTGGGTATATCAAGCTATTGTTTGGGCAAAAAAGTTTTAGTTTAGTACTTCATATTATAATCTGAAGTCATATAAGGGCATCAGCTCAGCTCATTGGGTCTGGTTAGTGCCTGGATGAATGACTGCCCGCGAACCACATGCATCCTTTGTTTCCATCATGAAACAGAAGTGGGATTTAAATGTGTTCAAAAGATAGACAAATAATTACTTCAGACTTTTCTTCTTTATTTAATTTGTATACCATCTTTCATCTGAATATCACAGGGCAGTTTACAGTATAAAACACAAAATACATAACACAATAACAAAACAAAAACAAAAAAACTAAACTGATATCCCCACACATTTAAAAGGCCATAGATTGTTCTTCACCCAGGCCTTTGGCTGATTAAACAATATTTTTGCTTGGCGCTTAAATATATGTAATGAAGTTGCCAGGCAAGCCTCCCTGGGGGGAGCATTCCACAAGCCTTAAATCCTTTGGGATAATCTTATAGTCCATTATGGCCCCACAAACCTCTGTACCCTATACTCCCATGTATTGTATATATGCTCCCTTCTCAGGCTGGCATATATTTACATCTGAGTCTTTCTGTGTACCCAGGAACTCTGCTTTCTATACCAACTACAGTGGTACCTCGGGTTAAGAACTTAATTCGTTCTGGAGGTCTGTTCTTAACCTGAAACTATCTTAACCTGAAGCACCACTTTAGCTAATGGGGCCTCCCGCTGCCACTGCGCCACCGGAACACGATTTCTGTTCTCATCCTGAAGCAAAGTTCTTAACCTGAGGTACTATTTCTGGGTTAGCGGAGTCTGTAACCTGAAGCGTATGTAACCCGAGGTACTGGTAGGAGAAGTGAAATTGCATATGCTGTTTCTGCTTTCAACCATGATATGTTCAGCTTCATGTTTGCATATGAACTCCAGTTTGCATGCCACATAGTTGGGAATCATGGAATAAACTAGGTTCCTGATCACACAGGTGGAGGGAGACCTGTATACATACAATTGTACATGTGCAAGTTGTACTGACAGCATACCTGACCTCACTCTTCCTCTGTACAGGGCTAGGAACAATTAGGCAGACACACATACCTGGTTCTACCAGCCCCACCAATCCTACTCTGTGAAGTTTGCTACAAGTATTTTATAGCTCTGAGAACACTGCTTGGCAGACACCTTGGAGCGAATAAACCTCCCCCAAACCATCACACTCCCCCTGCAGTTCAGGCTACCAGTATTAGATTTCTGTACCACTGAACTTTTTGAACATGGCCTCTGATTTCCTAAGTTGTTACAGGACAACAGCTGCTGTATTTTAGCTCTGAGAAATGATGTAGGAGTCAGTACGAGGGAAGAAGGGCAGGCACAGACTTCATTATAGCATGGGCTCCTGTCGGCAGCATACTGAGCCATATGATTAATCCTGGCCAGTTCCTGTATTTTCCATACACATACAAGTCTATGTTTTCCCTTCGCCAGAAGATGGAGTGGAAACAAATCGGCCCTTGATTTGCCTCTGTCAAGTTATAATGGACGATCCTGCCAGCTTGTTAAAATGTTTATGTAGTCCTTTGAAACCTCATTCTGGCATCTTCAGTGAGGAACTGAACAGACCTCAACAAAGGCCCCATTCTCCCAGAGGAGCCTGCCAGTGGCTACAGTTTTAATGTTTTCATATTCTAATGGTTTTTATGGGTGCAGGAATTTATTTAAGGGCCCACTGGTTGAAGTGTTGGCTTTTGTTCTATTTCACACACTGTAATTGATGTGTCTGACGTAGGGGTGGGGAGGGTTGTAACAGGATTTCTAATTAATTTGGGAAATGGTGACAGAGCAGTTCTGTTGTGCGATATTTCCTGCTATTTGGTCAATTTGAGCTGGGAGCTTTTAAGCTGTGTGTTTATCTAAATTTGACAACAAGACAAAAGAAGCATTGCTTTCCATGTGATGGAAATTTGTAGGTGGCAATCCAGAATAAAAATGTGTATGAAAGCTTAGGTAGTCACCCAAAAGCTTGTGCAGCATAAGAGTTAAGAACATGAAATCTGAGTGTAGTATAGTGGTTAAAATCATGAGCTATGAGCTAGGGTTAGGGATGAAGGACATTTTGGCTGTTGCTTGCATTTTAATGAGAGACTGCTTAATTCACACTTCTCAAATCACTATGGAAACTGAAACACGGCCATCCTTTGAAATTTGCAGTTTTCTGAATTTTGTGATGCAATTCTCCAACCAAATGTTATGCCCCAAACTTCATGTAATAGGGGGAAATGGGCAGAAAATGTTTTATATTTACGGAAATTGATTTCAGAAATGCATATATTAATCAAAATGCACAAAAATGTGTTTATTAGTAGAAATTTTCCCTAAAATGCTGATGAATTTCCATCAGGTTTTTTAAAAAATGACCACAAATTGCTTCACAAAATTTGGAGAACTGAATTTATAACTGGGGAAATGAGGAACTTGGAGAACTGAAATGGTCTGTCCTCAGTTGGTGTGTTCCATTCTTTATTCAGCTGTAGACTTTCTGGATGAATTTAAGCAAGACATTTTCTGCCCCCCTCATCTCTAATGTGGTATCATTTGGTTGTGATTCAAAAAGGCTTGTAAGTTTTGTTTATAATAAATAAAGAATGTCGTGCTTGAGCTGTATTACTATAGTTGGCTATTTTGAATATATGGAGAAATGAAGGAATTTGAGGGGAGGCAGAAAAGATTAAATGGGGATTGTAATGAAGATGACTGATCAATGAAAGTTGACGGTGTGATGCAGCTTTCGGTAAATATCCTTTTCGAAAAACAAAGTAATGCTAAGAGCCTGCTGAATCCAATCAGAGGCCCATCTTGTCCAACTTTCTGTTCCCACAGTGGCCAGCCTGTGGCAAGCAGAACTTGAGTACAACAGCACTTTCCCCACTTGTGAGTTACCAGCGATTCAGAGGCATACTGCCTCCATCAACAGAGAAAGAACATAGTCACCATGGCTAGTAGCAAGTGATAGCCTTATCCTCAATTAATTTGCCCAGTCCTCTTTTAAAGCCATCCAAGTTAACGGTCAACATATGTGGTGGCAGATTCCCTAGGTTAACTGTTTGTTATATGAAGAAGTACTTTTTGTCTGTCCTGAATCTTCCAACACTCAGCTTATTATGAGAGAGGGAGAAAAGCTAGCACCAGCACAAGTTTCAGTATTTCTCCATCCTGCAGAGGTAGAGAATTCACAATGCGCAAGCATGCACAATGAGAGAGCATGAAATGCATTTACAGGTTTTTTCAGTGGTTTTCAGTTATATGTTATATGCACAAGCAAGGGGCTGCCTGTAACTGATCTTCAACATTATTGCAGATTGTATTGGTCATTTTTGCTAGGCTTTTTTAAAAAAATTACAGTTTAAAAAAGAAATTGGTTAATTAAGAGTATGCATCACACTTTCCCTAAGTTTTTGATTGTTTTGGCAGTGCCATAGCTCAGTGCCAGAATACTTGCTGTGTATGTCAAAGGTCCTTGGTTCAATTCCCAGTATTTCCAGTTAGTAGGATAGGATTAGGTACCAAGTGATATGAACTGCTGCCTGTCCTAGTGGACAATATTAGAACAGGGGTCACCAACCTCCTTGGGCCCATAAGCACACTTGCAAATGAGAGAAAGTGTTGCGGGCCCCCCCCCCACCACATTCAGGTAAGTACTGCAATCTGTTCTCTTGGTTACAATAGAATGCTTTTTTCAGTAGCATTTGGGGCAGGGGGTGAGGACTGTGCATGGGCTACAGAAAGCCTTTGTGGGCTCATTGGGGCCCCAGGCTAGATGGACCAATTGTCTGACTCCATATATGGCCAGGTTCATATGACTACCGATCTTTGGCAACATCCCATTCATATGGGTTTCATGAACTGCTGCAATCAGGCATTTTGCCAAAGGATCAATAAACCTCTTGTAGTCTGAAATAAATCCAGCAAGTCAGGAGCTGTGTTGCTTCAGCTTTTTAACTGATTGTGTTACTTTATTCCGTTTAACTTTATTGCTTACTTATGTTAATCTCTAAGATCTTGACAAAAGCTATTCATTTGTCTTGCATCTGGTCTTGTGATTATATTACTGTACGAATTGCTCTACTGTTTCTTTCATGGAGGGTTTGCCCTGTTCCACTAATACATAACTGTGGCTTGACTTCCCTGCCCTGCTGGCAAAGCTGAGGAGCTATCCAGCAGGTTAGGGAGCAGGTCTGCAGCAAGGTTCTTGATGCAGCAGTGGAGCTGTCCAGCCAGAGAGCCAAAAAGAGCTGAGCGGAGTTGCAAGAGGCAGTGAGCAGCTGAGTAGTTTATAGCTATCCCCAGAACCCTAATCTGAAGCATGTGCTGGTTCTTGCTTTCTCCTCCTGGCTAGGGCTCATGTTGTGAGGGTTTGTGCTGCCCAATGTGCAGTGCAGCAGCTTCTTCTTGGGCTCATCTCTCTGCTATTGTGGGTGATTGAGGACGGTCTGTAGCTGGGGTCTGAGACCTTCAAGATGTGTCTTCTCTGTTTTTCCTTCTCTTCCAATGTGTGCTAAACTTGCTCCACCTATTTTTGCAGTAACTGTCTCTAATTTGTTTGAGGAAGCCAGAGGCTTTATATAAATTGTCTGATTTTGGTTGCTACCTTCCTGCTATGGACCAGCTATTCTTCCTTTGTTTGCATATAGATATTGCCTAGACTGGGAGATATAACCATTAAATCAAAAAGTGCAAAACAAACACTTTTCTCATTTTCCTTGAAAATGTTTATTTCTTAAACTCTAGTGGTTCTTTAATGTCTCTAATAGTACAAAAGTTTTCACATTCACTTTGGGTTATTGGATGAGCACAGGTTGCAGGTGGATTCTGGGAACCCTGTAACTAGTAAGTTTCCTCTTCTCCAAACAGGTGCAGTGCCATACCTATACCGGATACTGCTGGTGCGTCACTCCAGATGGCAAACCCATCAGTGGTTCTTCTGTACAGAACAAAACTCCTGTATGTTCAGGTACTGAGGGCTGAGAAAAAATGATTGCTGCTTTTGATGTTCAAATAGGAAGAGAAAGGGACAAGCATTTTGGCTTTTAATTCAAAGGTCTTGGACCCGTTCATACAATGCAAAATTAGTCCTACACTCAGGGAATTGAGATAATAGCTGCTCCATCTTGTGGCCAGGTCAATCTTCAGTGCTGCTTGAAAACAGTCATTCATTCACAGCTCATCTTCATTATATGTTGCAAATGGTTTTGACCATCAGGTGAAATGAGTAGAAGAGAGTAAAGCAGTTTGAATTTGCTCCGCGTTTTTTGGTCATGATAATTGGCATTCATTGTTTCCAGCATGTGCTCTAGCTTGGGCACCTGTGAACATATGATTCTCCATTCAATAACACATTGCTTTATAACTCTTTGGGTATCAAACCGAATATATTTTTAAATAGCCTCTTGATGCTGTCCGAGTGGCTTCTTTTCCATGAAAAATAAATGATGTTAGAATAGATACTTGTCAAAAGAGTTGGTTAGAACAGGATTTTTTTTAGGGATGAAATATGCTAAATGGGTTTAGGCCAAACCAGACTTCAGAAAACGTTTGTAATATATTACAAACCGGACCATCTATCTCCAGCAAGCATTTTGCCTTTCTTTTCTCTTTCTCTCTCTCTCCCCCACCCCATTCTGTCTATCCTAAATGGTGGGCACAATAGGATTCCATGGAGGGGGTGGGGCAGGTGCCTGACAAACCAATATCTGTTGCTGGAAAAAATCTTGGAGACTAAAATGCAGCTACTAGGCAGTGATTTTTAGGAATCTTAACAGAAGGCCATCTGTGGTCTCCTGTGCCAGTCCAGGCACTGCCCCCATCAACCAGGTCTTGTATCTGTCCATGAAGTATCTACCACCTGCCTATCAACACATTTCATTCTGGCCATACAGTCTGTAACGTCATCAGACCAGACTGCAACACTCATATTTCTTTTTTTTTTTTAATAATATTTATTAAAAATTTTCAAATATAACCGAAAAGAAAAACATCCAAATTTAAGGCCTTATTTTCCATGTCATCTTTCCAGGACTTCCCCTCCCCTCCCCCTCTTGTATTCCAATTCTTTCAAATAGATTCAGCAAATTCTTACCCCAAGTTTTAAAGTTATTATCATTAACCCAATTTAAAAAATATTTTCCCATCCCCTAAAATCGACCTGTTCCCTTCCACGAGTTCCCCTCTTTAGTATACAATACAGATTAACATAAGAAAAATAGAAAAAAGAATAAAATGTAATTTAACACCCTTTAGATTCCAAGTTTCCCTCCCCCCTTTCCCGGTTGCGTTCCCAATGTCCGTCAATGTCTACTGTCGTCCTGGAGCTCCCACATCTAAGCCATAATCCTTCACCAGTCCGCTTTGCCGTCTTTTTAATAGTCTTTGCCGTCTTTTGGTCATCTTTGATTTCGAATGTCCAATCTTGGAAGGGGTCTATCTTCCAACTTTGTCCAGTTCTTGTTATTCTTATTGTTCTTGTTGTTCTCTCTTCTCCTCTCTTCCCCCCCCCCTGCTCTCCTGCACAAATGTTCTAATTCCAAAAAGCTTGTAATTCCTCTACAGAGGCTTTGTTATTCAGGAACAAAACATTACGTCAAGTCCCTTCCATTCTTCAATAGATAAATCTATTGTCTCCTTTAGTGTGTAGACCTCTGTAGACAAAATAGTGTTCCATTTCTGCAGTTTCCCAGGAGATAAAGAGTCCGATTCAAATTCCATGCCAGCAATACTTGTAATAACCCACAGCTCCTCTAGAGGGATTATAATAACTCAGTTTCCTTCCCGATCACACCCACCAGTCAAAGTAACTTATTATTCCTTGTTTTAAACAGTTTATATCCAATTTATAACAAATGTAACCAGCAAAGTCCTCGTAACAAAGTTCTCTTTTTGTTCTTCAGTTTTGGCAGCTCCTTTGACAGCTGTCAAAACCTCTATTTCTCCTCTCCCGGCACTCTCACGGATCGCTCCCGGGGTTTTTCGGGGGGGGGGGGTTGTATTTTAATTCACATTCCACTTTTCTCCTCCAGCCCAGCTTATAATTTTCCATCGCGAAATTAGTAACTTTATCAAAAAAAAGGTTGCACTCGATCTTAGTTGTCAGGTCTTTTGCTTTAGCTCCTCTACAACAGGGGGGAGGCTGACTTCCTTTTTGCACCTCCCCCGCTCGCTCCGAATTTAAGAAAAAATTTGTTCCCCTTTTTAATCCAAGTTCCAATTACTCACGGGTTATTCTTTTAAGTCCAGATTTTCAATGGAAGAAGTCAGCGCTCTCCGCCAAATGGCATGCGGCTTCACTCGGCAGGGGAAGCGGAGGACTCACAGCACCCCCCCGTCACCCGTTCCGTAGCCTTTAAAAAGGCTCCTTCGCGTGCTCAGGGGGGCGCAAACGGTGCCCGCCGAGTCACCATGCCCATGGGTTTCAGCGCCCATGGTTTTTGAGGGTCCCCGCGTCGCCGGCGCGGTAGAACCCAGCCCCTGCTGAGCAGGCTCCCTCCGGAGCTCGGAGGGAGTCCGCCATTCGGCGATGGCGCCAACCCGGAAGTCCTGCAACACTCATATTTCAAAGGAACCCCTTCCTCTGTACTTTGCTCTTGCAGATAGTAAACTTGTATCCTTCAAACTGGATTCTACAAAATGACTGAGCCCAGTACAAAAGTGGCTAGAGAAGCAGCAAGATTTCTGGGGATTGGACACATGTGTTGGGGCAGTTGCTTGGAATTTTTTATTTTTTATTATTTTTAGGGCATGGCATCTAAGGCAAATAGGCCAAATTTGTGCCAATGGATTTGGCTGAATTTGTTGAGATTGTATATCTGTGACTGCTTTGCCCATGTCATCTCTTAAATAACAGAATTATGTGTTTCCTTCTCTTTAAGGTTCAGTAACTGACAGGCCTTTAGGACAGGGTAATTCTGGGAGAAAAGGTGAGTGGAGTTCTGTGCTCACAGAAGTGGGTTTTGTTTTGTTTTCCGATGTAGGGCTTTCCAGTCATTTTCCTTAAGTCATGTTGGAACTTCTCATAATATCAAAAACATTACTATAATGCAAATGGTGCCATGGTATCAAGTTCTGAGTCTTAAGTTCTGCTTTCATGAGGAGAATAAGAGTACATAAAAGATAAGAGTACATAAGAGTACATAAAAGCAGAAGCTGATAAGAGTACATAAAAGTAGAAGCTGCAGGATAGTCCTCATGAATTGTGTTAATCTTGAGTCGCCCTCCTGAGTTATCCTAAGATTGAAAGAACAGAAGACTGGCATGGTCAGCACAGATCTATAGCAATGCTGAGCATGCATTTTAAATTATGGGCCAGCTGTTCCCAAGTGTAGAATTTTCAGAGGTGCTGCGCATTGGCCTAACGTAAATTCTCACTGTGATGTTGAGATCATTGCCTTGTAAGCGTTTTATTTATTTTGAATTCAGCAGGGGAATAATCAGGCCAAAACTAAAGCACTGTTGAACTATACGACTTCATGCTGCCTTGCACTTTCCATGAGGAAGTTCTACACCAGCTGGCAGAACTGTTCTGAATACTTTTTACAAGCAAGATTACTAGTACAGTCCACCAGCTTCTCACCTTGGTATAAAGTACTTAAATGTTGTAGGAATACACAATGTTGAGGAATAACTTGAGTTAACTAATATTTTAGGTGACACCAGCTAGCCTTCCAGAAGGGCGGGGGGAGCTGGAAGATTAATTTTGCATTCTATTTTCTGCATTTTTGTGTTGAGGGAAAATCTCCCATACCACCATACTGTTTTCGCCTCTTCACTTCAGATGTAAAAACTCTATTGCTGCATTCAATTCCATAGGAATTTTTGCATATAGTCAAGCGTGCCTAAAAGAGGCAGAAGAGCTAGAGATGGAACACAAGTGTCGGCTTTTGCAATATGAGCTGTCAAAATAAGGACTATAAAACTGGAAATCTGAAATAGATTAGTAGGGATATTCATCCTTCCTTGAACTGCTGCCTTCCAAATGTTTTGGACCCCTCCAGCCCAACAAGCAGAGCCCTGTGAGGCTGGTGGGAGTTGTAGTCAAGCATCTGGAGGGCACAGACTTGTGGTAGGCTGATACAGATGCTGTAATGTTTCAGATTTAGCTGCAATATTCACTTAACAAATTCCATCGGTGAAAGCCTGTGCAAGGATTTCCACTTGTGCAATAGGGATTTCCTCTCACCTCCCAGTGCACCTCTAGAAACTGGCTTGGATTCCTTTACTGCTGTTGATTATAGTGTTGAGGTTCTTTTATCTGGAATTTTAGAAAACGTGATCCTGCCTTTTCAAAATTTGAGTGAGGAAAACAATGGATACTTTTGGAATATGGCTGCCCAGTTGTAAACCTTTAAGATAGGTCAGCAGGCATTCCGTACGTGGATTGTTCCCTGCGTTCCACATTTGTAAGATGCATCTTCTGATGCTTGTCCTCACTAGTTAACATGAGGGAGTGGGTATGCCCAAGACAATCAAGTCAGGACTGCTGGAAGTAGTGGGAGTTTGGGTCCTTTGCTAGACATGCCATTAAATACCATGTGAAACCAAAATATTATAATCATCTTTTGGGTCAGGGAGAGGCTCTTGAGGATGCACTTAAGGAGGAAAGTGCAATACTGGGCTTAATACTCCTCTGTGATCTGCTAATTCTTTTGTGTGTCCTTAGCAAGAAACCTGTTTTTCACTAGAGAAAAATTCATTTCAGTTTTCCACCCTGCCTTTTCCCAAGCTCTCTATTGAACTGATAAAACATTTGCCTCCCTCTATAGCGGCATTGGGGTGTTGATCTCACTGAGGTCTGGGCAATGTCTTTTTTAAAAAAAAAAAAAATTTTTTTTGAGACTTTAGATTTTTGATACTTAAAATGTTAAAGTTTAGGTTTTAAATTTTGTATATTTTATTGTTATAAAGTGCTGTTCTACATTGATGGTGAAAAGTGGAATATAAATTTTAAATAAGAAATCTGTCCATTCTAAGCTAAATTGTCTGCTGTTTTGCAATTTGCCTTGTCAAATATGTTTGTTCAACCCTGTGATTCAGCTTCCGTCACCTTGAAAGTGAGAACAACAACTGAGGTTTATAGAACCTCTTGTTCATGCATCTGCAGTCTTGGATTAACCACTTATGACCTTTAATCCTTCTCATATGTGGTTGATGCAAAGCAGATCAGATCAGCTCTTTTCTGCCATGTGTTGAACGGTGAATTGACTGAAGCTTGACAATATTTTTATGTGTCTCCATCCTTCTGGCACTGCCCTTGCATTGAACTTT
Source organism: Podarcis erhardii (assembly GCF_964252035.2). Classification (NCBI taxonomy): domain Eukaryota; kingdom Metazoa; phylum Chordata; class Lepidosauria; order Squamata; family Lacertidae; genus Podarcis; species Podarcis erhardii. The sequence goes on along the minus strand of NC_138497.1, from coordinate 48,022,561 downwards.
CCCATTTGTTTGTCTTGCTATTAGTCCTGAAAGTAAATTGCCAGGTGTTTTTTTTTTTTTTAAAAAAAGAAAACCACACATACCCAGTAGTCATCAAAATACTTTTTTTCTTTGACAAATCATTATTGAAAGAGCACATTTCTCCCTTAACCTCAAAGGGATACATGCAGAACAAAGCTTGCATGTTCCTACACCATCCAAAAAGTGTGCGCAAGTCTGCAGTTTGGGGATAGTAGAGAGAGTGGTAGAGAATTTCTCCCACCCCTTAATAAGCCTACCTTCTGTAAATTCTTGCTAACGTTTGCAGGTATCAAACATCCAAAGGACAATCAAATCATAGATGTGCTACAATTTCCATAGTGATTCTATGGATTAGAAATTGCATAAATGACTTCCCCCTTGGCTTGAGTGAAGGCTTTGACTTCAGATGGTTGAACCGCCTTGAACTCTGTGAGCTGGCTTTGAATATGGTAGTCACTGTTCTTTCATTTTTGGTCTATAAAACAATTTAGCCTCCATACCCCAATTTTGAAAGTGCAGTGTGATTTTGTTTTCTGCTTTATATTTTACCTGATCTTTATTTTCTTACATTTTTATCCCACCTTGATTCTGTCAGTGAAACCCACGGTGCATGTGGATCCTGCAAAGACAGCTGTGCAGGCACTAACCTACTTAGCATCAGGAAGGGGGTGGCCACCTGTGCCCTTGGTTCTTCCATGGTCCAGATTCAAATAACAAGCCCTGCTAGTGGAAACTTGCATGGCATCCTCTAGTGTGGTGGGGCTTTCCACTTCTCTCCCTGCAATCCACCCCCCCCCCACACACACACACAACTGGGGAAGGGTTAAAAGAACCCCCAGAACATCACACGGGAGGAGGAGAAGGGAGATTATTCCAGGAATGCTTGTACTGTATTCCTTAGCACTACATTGAATTCCTTTCTCTAATATGTTGCTTCACTTCATACTTTTTGATTCTGCTTTATTCTGGTCACATTTCTTGCCTGATCATAGATAATCCAGGATACCTGCTTCTCTGAGCTTTACCTGAATCCACCACCTGACTTGTCAAATTGTGTTTTTTACATCAGTTTTTGGTTTTCGCAGTTTCCTGTCAAAAGTATTAAGTCTTATATCTTTAAGATGCAGCCAAGATCTCTCCCTCCCACACACCTTGGAGAGTCAGCAGAGGGTGTTCCAGTTTGTTTAGGCTAACAGCATCATTGTACAGTCTATAACCAGGTTAGCTCACATTCCTTTAGTCAGAATATTTTTTTTAAGTGCGGAAGGCAAACAGGTGCATGCCTCAGGCACTACATCATCCACTGTTGACTCAGTAGGAATCTAGCAGTCCACCTTTGTGATGGTTAGCAAATTCCAGAAGTTCCAGAGTCAATGGGTAATCCGTTTGACTGCATATGGAGAGTCTTTTCACAAAATGAATTGTTTATTAAACTGAAATGTGATGTGATAATTCCTTCCTCAGCAGGGCTTCAATTCCAATGTAAGATCACCGGTCCCGTCCCCGCCCCCTGTTATGTGAATAGGCCAGCAATTTAAAAGTGGACATTCGTTCATTCAACGGACATTCGTTCATTAGCCAACTAGAGGGAGAGACTTTTATGTTCCCCATCTTTGGTCCAGACAGTGATGACTACATAGGAAAAAAAATCATAAGATATTGTATATTAGGGAAGTTGATACTATTGCTGTGGGTGGGGGTAAAGGAAGTAAACCTAGTCTGCTTTTGTGATCCTGTCCAGAGAGGTATGTGGCATTTATTAGCTGACAGCTGCACTAAAGCAAGAAAGTAGGCTTATTAAACTTAATTCCATCAAAAATTTGGACTGGTGCTAGCGTGTTGCTTCTTTTTTACCCTTCTTGCTGAAATTGTTATGAAATGGATCATGAGATGATTCCAGGTGATTCCTTCCATCCCGCTGAGGCCCTCTACTTCTTCATTGTGACAATTTTTTTAATAGTGTTTTTTGAGTGTGGAATTGTTCAGCTGATTGATACCTGTTGAACTTGGGTTGTTGCTTCTAGTTGAAATTGTTCACTCTTCACTTCGAAGAAAAGCAGTGTCAAAAGAGAGCATAACACAGTGATTTGTATGTGTGCCGTTCTCAGTCTGTTATTCACCCATCCCTTTATTTTCACCCTTCCCATTCTCCTCCTCCCTCTCTCCCCCCTCTCCCCCTACTCTCTCTCTGCCCCTCACATGCAATACAGACATAGCTGACGAGGTGTCCATTCTCTTCTCTGAGGAAATGAAAAGGCATATTGTAAGCCCGAAAACTCAGTCTGGTTGTCAGCCAGAAATTAGTTCTCTAAAGAAGACGACGGTGGGAGGGAGGGAGGGGAGGAGAGGGAGGAGAGGGATGAGAAGAGAAAAGTACACTTTGCAATAGTTTTGCCTAGGTTCACTGCACATGGCTGGATATGTGAAGGGGGTATTAAGGGTCCTAAGCATGCAGGTTTCAGAAGGAAGGCAGATTGTGTGTCTGGGAGGAATTAGGCAAAAAATTTGGACTATTTATTTAATCCTCTCAAGCAGTCTGTTTCTTCTTCTCCCCCTTCTGTTTTTCTTTTTGTGTCGAACAGACTGCTTTACAGGGGGGCACGTGTGGTAATTAACACATGCAGCTGTAGGGCTTCCACCATATGGTTGAATTTCAAATGGCCATTGATCTGGGAACTCACTGCATTACCCACCCCCATTCTGCAACCCGAAGCCTTGAAGATGTGAGGGAGGTTTTATGGAGAGACTTTCCTTGGGTAGAGAGAGAGATTGCTGGGCTGAGCAGAAAGTAGCTTAAAGGCACAGGGTGTTCTCTCAGGTGCCTTTAACTGCATTGAACTACTGAAAACGTGCATTAAATAGAACAACTTAGGAGGCATATGTTAAAAAGACACATTAATTATAGGCTTTGCTTACATGAAATCAATGGCTCCTTTTCCTCCCTTCATCTCTTCCCACTATTTTCAAAGAGGAACCCTGAACTGGGATTTGACCCTGGAACTCCCTGGTCATAGTTCCTTTCCAGACTGGTCATTGTGCTTATCAAAAGGAAAGTCCTCTATCTGCTTCAATAGGCAACAATATATTAACGTGTCCCAGTAAAGGAGTGTGAGAGAGTTACTTGTTTGTGAACACACCTGCCTGGTTATCCAGGAATGGTAGTGCAAAATGGCTATTGCATTGGGTTGTGTCAAAAATTGTACAGAAAGCTTTGGTGAGCGATTTCACCATTAGACAGAACAGCGATAAGAGTATCTATTTCACGGGGCATTCCCAGCTAAATGGCGACACTTTCATGCTACTTATTGATGCTTTATAAAATTGTGTGTATTAGAAGTTGATTGAGACAAATGATTTAAGACACATGCGACATGTAATTGTCCAGACAGGTGTTCTGTATGTCTGCATTAGATCACTAGCACTAACAAACATCTCTCCCTCTCTGTGTAGACAGAATTGTGTTGGTTATCATACTTCAAGATGTACAGGGCTAAGGATGGAAGAAAGCATGCCTAAATTGATTTATTGTGATGGCATTTACTGAACTGAAAACTCGCCCATTCTGTCAAGGTGAGGCTTCCAATGCCAAGCCTCTCCTTTCCATCCTCCATCAGCTACAAACAGAAAAAAGGGAAGAGCAGTTCCCAGAACTGATCCTATTCTGCCATTTCTGAAAAAGACCTTCAGGAGGAGGTGGTGTTCTCATTTATCCTGTTCTCCGCAAATGAAGCTACATCTAGGCCAGGAAATGTTTCTTGACACTGTGTTTGGAGATGCGTTGGCTAAACCAGTCCCATGCCAGACCAGTAACACCAAGGGACCACCACTGGAGGACAGGAGAGTGCAGTGAGTTAGAGTGACAGTGTGGCTGATTGACCAAAGCCTAGGAGTTGGCATAAACTGATATTACACATGCCTTGCAAATTTCCTTTAATGGTGGACGGTATCTCTGGATGACACATTCTGTGTGTCTTTCATATTTTTAATTAGATACATAAATTTTCTTGTCCCGGATGAAATTTGAAACCTAACTTCCCTTGGTATCCATGCCAAAGGGTGGGAGAGAAGAAAAAAGCTTCCAGACATGCTTATTAAACTACCTGTTTGCACCCCAAGCCATTCTTTAAATGCTATCTAAAGCCATACAAAGGGAAGCGGGTGGCGCTGTGGTCTAAACCACAGAGCCTAGGGCTTGCCGATCAGATGGTCGGCGGTTCGAATCCCCACGATGGGGTGAGCTCCCGTTGTTTGGTCCCAGCTTCTGCCCACCTAGCAGTTCGAAAGCACGTCAAGTGCAAGTAGATAAATAGGTACCGCTCCGGCAGGAAGGTAAACGGTGTTTCCGTGCGCTGCTCTGGTTCTCCAGAAGTGGCTTAGTCATGCTGGCCACATGACCCGGAAGCTGTCTGCAGACAAATGCCGGCTCCCTTGGCCTATAGAACAAGATGAGCGCCGTAACCCCAGAATCGTCCACGACTGGACCTAATGGTCAGGGGTACCTTTACCTTTAAAGCCATACAGATTAATGGCAGGTTTGCAATTGGACAAATTAATAGCAGGGTTGCAAGTGGGATGTGGTTTTGTGCCCTTGGTGGTGTAGAGTGGGTGGGGTGCTCTGTATCAAGATTTCAGGAGTCACGGTTTTCAGAGCAGTGCCAGAGTGATGCAGCTTGTAAGAAAAACCCAGCAGCAGCAGGCCCTTTTGACATATCCTTTTTAAAGGGCTGCTTCCAGGAAGAGGGGATGCTTTGTCCGTGGTCAGAATAAACGCATTGTACACCCAGACAATTAACTCTTCAAGTGACTTGCCAACCTCTTTAAAGCCACTATACTCTCCTTCGGTCTATCCCCAGCTCTATTCAAACACTTAAGCACACCATCTTTGTTTTGTTTATTATTCAAAAAAAGGGGGGGAAAGTCCTTCACAGGAATAGCTGGAGCGGATCAACATTGTCCTCTCAGTGGCATTTATCTCCAGCCAGCAGTGAATGTGTCAATCAGGAATCAAAAAGCCAAACAGAAGAGGCTTTGAATCATGTCATCAGGGGTCGAAGTGACTTCCAGCTGTCTGTGCAAACCAAAGAACTGTGCAGAAGTATACTGGCTTGACGATATTAGATCACAAAGTCTTTGAGGAATATTCCCCAACCTCCTTCATACTGATGCACCTGCAAGGGAGATATTTGGGGTGGAGGAAAGGGAGGGAGACTAATGTATTCCAGAAAGTCTCATTTCTGCTTGGTTGAAGATTCCTTCAGCATACTGTTGCAATTAGCATTGGCAGTGTTTTGTAAAAAGCAGGCACCGTTTCTTTCAGAAGTGTGCAATTATCTCTCAGGTTGGAGTTCACGATGGCCTTGAATGTTGAAGCATTTGGATTCTAACCAAACATTTTTGTGTTTATAGTCTTCTAGGCTGATATCTGCACAGTAAATTATAAAGCAGACCCCCTTTTATGAAAGCCCTTTAAAACTAGAATCAATACTGCCTTGTCTTAAGTAACATATCATTTCCACGCCCCTGTAAGCAGGGTGGTTTATGACATAAGAATACAAAAGGAAATGACAAAATACATAATATAACAACAGCCCTCTCTCACAAATACATTTAAATGGCCCATAGAAAGCCTTCATTTCCCATCAAGCCTTTTTTATTCTAGGTCCTATCTGCACTTTACATTCAGAGCACTATTATACCATGATTATATTTGTGACTTTTCAATATAAGCCAAATAATTTGATATCATGTTATCTTAGATTAGGTTTATTAATTATATATGTCCCTTCCAAATCAAAAGCTCTAAAGCAATTTACAACTAAGTAAAAAATAATAATGCAATATTCATAATACATGGGTAGGAGGGTTTTCTATGCCTAAAATGGAATGTATCTTGTTTTGCAAATGTTAGTCTTCCGGAATGTCACTTGTTCCAGACATAAAAAATAAAAATGGAATGGTCAGAGATATGTATCTCGCTGAAGAATGTGTGTTTTAATTTAGTGAAAACTGTCTTTGGTGTTAGCAGGTAACAAGGGTGAAAAAATTGTCATCATTGTTATATATTTATTTATACCCTGTCTATTTACAAGTTCATTACAAAACTTTTCATCTTAAGCATCATTTGAGGAAACCAGATGCCCTGGTTTCTCTTTATTCTGCATCAAATAATTACTCAGGACTGATTTAGTTATTGGCTGGAAAACCCCCCTGAAATCTTTCATTTCTAATAGAAATTACGGAAGCAGGCAGCACTGTTTGGTGAGCATGCAGAAACTGATGGGATTACAGTTCTGGGCTTTTGATCAGCAACTGTTAATCCAGCTATGGGAAACATCAGCCCAATACTAGATAAAGTTAGTTGCACCTAAATCCTGCTGAAATGAATGAGAATCTTTGGAGAACACTTTCTGATTAGAAAAAGTTAGTCATCTTGTCACTAATTAAAATGAGGAACACTGCTTAACAACTTGGAAAGCATTAAAATCGGCTTCTGTAAAACAACAGCTTTAGCTTAATTGATTTTAACTGCAACTAACTTTCTTCTGTATCAGCACTATTCGGCTTTAAGCTTGTTTTCTCAGTTAACTGGTTAGTGCTTTATTTTTCTTACCAAGTTGTAATCAATTGTTTTTTAAAAATGTGATTAAACTTTTAAGAGTTGAATCACACACCCTGGTTACAACACACAGGCGAATAAAACACTGCCCTTGCATCTCCCTTCCCACCTTGACATTAACCTCATTGGGTCATATGTTTCTTCCTTCATCTGCTTCCTGTTCTTTTTATGTGGAATTCTGTATGTTGGCTGGAGCAAGGATGATATTTCCCCTGTTTTTGGAAACTCTGCTTTTAGGATTACTGCACCTGGAAATTCAGCAGTGGTAGCTTACCAGTTGATGAAAACTGGGCAAGGATTTTTGTTTTAAATGTTGCATAGCACTTCATCATATTATACTATGGTTTTGTAACTGAGATTTTCTTTCTGTATATCTTGTGTCAGGACATGAGGACACAGAACATGTGACAAGGTATTTAAAGCCACAATATGCTGTAAATGTCCCCAAATTCTCATGATGTCACTTGTTTTTATATGCTTACATGACCCAGCTAAGCAGACAAACTAATGCTTTTTATGGTTTTATTTTTGCACATTGTAACTTTTTATTTATTCTTATAGCGCATACGTAATACAAATACCAGTAGAGGAGATAAACAATGGCTACTTTTCATTGATGACATGTATGCTCAAACTCTAGATCCAAAGTCTTCTGACCTCAAACCCTCCTTGAAATGAGATAATGGGGCTGTAAGTTTAGGCATTCATGGGCTGAATCAGTCAGAGCATGACTTTGTCCCCATTTGCTTCATTCTGTGGCCAGTTTTCAAAAGATTATTTTTCTTCATGGTTTTAATTTGTTTTGGGTTTTACTAGGTTCAAGCATTTATGAGAACTGCTTCATTGTTATCTTTGCACTTGGAGAATTTCAGAACAAGGGAGGCCAATAAGAACACATTTCTTCTAGACACTCTTCTGTTTTAGCTATGTTGGTATTGGTGATTTGCCAATGTAAGCATTAGAAATAATATGGCATACTAGTGATTGCAGCCTAATTTCTGTGCAGCAAATTGTGATGCCAGATTCCATGCTGATAAGATTCAGAAAACAAGATATTTCAACAACCATGAAAAGTATAAAGATGAAATATATCTGGAAGGCCAACCATTTTAGCAAACAGAATCTTAGGCCTAGTTTTCATATCCATTACTTAACACGGTGGCCTTGTGCTGACAGGCTTCTATGAATTAACCTTTTGGCACAGTGAGGTGCGACTTCACCTGTTCACATCCTAGCCCATCGTGACATCTCATGCTCCCAAGCCTTCAAGTTGTGATTTGTGCCATGTGTTAGTGTGATCACCACATCCAAGAAGCAGGGAACCGCCATCTAAAGAATAGGTAACTAGGGCCACAATGAATAAACTAAGCCCATCTGATCCAAACGACGGCCATTCTTGCCACGCAGCCTTCCACAATACACCAAAAAGGAAAATGTTCTTTGGTTTTGGTCAATGCAATGAATGTGAGGGATGACAAAAAATGACCATTCTGAAAATGATTTTAATAATTCTTTGCTATGTTATTCTTTAAGCAAACTCCTTAAAGTATGTTGCCTTTTGTGTTCTTATTCTTGTGATTTTCTTTCTGATGGACTTGGCCGGGCCATGTAAAAATCCCAATCATTCAACAATACTGGAGAGTAGATAGTATTTACCTCAATAATGGTAGTTTCTTTTCGATTCTTTTTAACTCTCAATTCAGATGATGGTTCGAAACCAACACCCACCATGGAGACCCAGCCTGTTTTTGACGGAGAAGGTAAGAACCTCAGAGACGTTTATTCTCACGTAATGCGTGTCAGCCTAGTATTTTGTTATCCCATAAGAAAAATGCCTACCACCACATCACACAATATATTTGATTTGGGTGTTAATTTTTTTGCATAACTCTCCCTGGATATTGGGTTGCTTGGAACAAATGCCAGTGTCAACTGGGTTCACTGCCTTATCTGTGACTATCCATTTCTGTAATCACGATGTGACAATAGAATTAGTTTACAGCCAAGTTTGCACCTCTCAATAACAACAGCAACAAAAGATAAGAGGAAATATTTGGAAGGTCTACCACTTCCTGCATGTGACGCCATGTTAAAGAAAAATAGGCCACTTGAAATATAGGCGGTGGACAACTTGGAAACAAGGCTACTGGTAAATACAAAATAGGAACACATTATCAGATCTTTCACTTCATTTGTTGAGATATCTCTATATCTCATACCTCTCCTGGTATGCCCCGCAGAGGACCTTAAGGTCCATGAATAATCATAGTTTAGAGGTCCCGGGCCCTAAGAAAGTTAGATTATTCTCCACCAGGGCCAGGGCCTTCTCAGTGATGGCTCTGACCTGGTGGAATGCTCTCTCCCATGAGATCAGGGCCCTGCAGGATTTAACTTCCTTTTGCAGGGCCTGTAAGATAGAACTATTCTGCCTAGCTTTCAATTTGAACCTGGCCTGATCTTTTGTTTCCCTTCCTTCCCTCTCCCTCCCCTTTTTGTGAAGATTGCCTGCTCTGGGATCCCACAGCTGGCTCTCCCCTGGTCTCCTCGCTGGCCCAAGTGGGACTAATTTAGCCAGCTAGCCCTGGTGATCAACTAATGTTTATTGGATGGATTTTCCCCCTAAATTGGTTTTTGATTCTTGATTTTATTGTTATTTATGCTTTATACCATATTTTATGCTGTTTTTGTTTTGTTTTGTTGTAGCATCAATGAAGTGTTTTAAATTTGTTGTTAGCCGCCCTGAGCCTGGTTTCCTGAACCAGGAAGGGCGGGGTATAAATAACAATTTATTATTATATTATATGTGGAATTACATCCTTTTATGGGACTAAGGGACAATCTTATACCCACTTACCTGGGAATAAGTCCCATTGAACTCAGTGAGATAGGCATCTGAGTAGACATACATAGTACTGTGCTGGAAAGTGACTTTTCAAATTGATTTGCAATTGCTCCCCATATTGGTGAAAAAGAGTTGTTGGTATCCATACTGAACAAAAGCAAAGCTGCCAATTTGGTCATCCCTCCTGTGTTTTACAGAATTACTTGAGAGAGCCTTTTAGTTGCTTAGGTGCTGATTAGGACTCTTCTTCTGCTGAGCTACATGTTCTATGGACTGTGCAGCATTTTCTCTCACCATACCTGTTCTGCTTTGCATATAAAATGAGAACCTCACTTTCTACACCCAGTATGTTGGTTTGGGGTTTAGTTCTTTAGAAATCTGTGAAACTTGCAGGTATGCAGCTACCAAAAGCCTGAAATTTAATTTTTTTAAAAAAATGTTGTAATATATGGGTTGAGAACTTTAGTTGCACTAAAATGGTGACTGGTTCTGCAAAAACATGCTGTTCTTGTTTTGTGAACACACAGAGAAAGAGAATTAATAGGCAAAATTCCTGAACTGAAATAGTTCTGCGGTATAGATTTGTGTTACCATTATTAACTACATCTTTGAAAATCAGGTTATTGGAACTTGAACACCTACTAAACTCCCAAACACTTGAAAAACTGAGATCAAGTGCCTTGTTCCTGGTTTCACAGACTGGAGTCTTGATGTTGTGAAACAAATCAATGTATACAACTGACTACTCTGGTTTTAATAAGAAATCTCCCCTTTCCTTTAATGTTTTTTCCTCATTCTGCAAATGAAAAAACTGAAGCATTTTCTTCTTCTAATCCATTTCTCTAACCCCCCAAAAACTGTAGCTTTCAAACTTTCCTTTTTAAAAAATGTAAAGGAAGGTTTTGTTTCTCTTACACAACTTTGTCTATTTTTTGTTTTGTACACACTGTATTTTTTGCACTCTTTGTTTTGCTGTTTAGACAGTAATTTGTTAGTCTTTAAGATGCTGCAAGATTTTTGTTGTAACGAGAGAGTAACATGGTTACGCCTCTGGAAATTATCAGAATACTTTTGACTTTTATTTATTTATAAATATTTATATAACACTTTATACAGGGCCCTTATAGAGATTCCTGCTTTCCCGCCTTATTAATTGCCTGAAACTGCTTGTACCACTTAGTCACATGGTATTGGAAGAACACCAGTGACTCAAACACAAGGTGTGTGGAAATGGGCACTGAGGTTTTCTAAAACACATTGGTATATGACAGCAGAATTGGGCCTTCAGTTTCCATATTTTTCCACTGCTTCAAGCAGTGTCCCAACACAGCAACTTGGAAAACAGCTGCCGTGATTGCACAAATCATGGCAGTGCTATTTTTATTATTTAGAGTTTATATATTTATAGGCTCACCCTATACAGTGGTACCCCAGGTTAAGAACTTAATTCGTTCCGGAGGTCTGTTCTTAACCTGAAACTATTCTTAATCTGAGGTACCACTTTAGCTAATGGGGCCTCCTGCTGCTGCCGCTGCGCTGCCGCTGTACGATTTCTGTTCTCATCCTGGAACAAAGTTCTTAACCCGAGGTATTATTTCTGGGTTAGCAGAGTCTGTAACCTAAAGCGTCTGTAACCCGAGGTACCACTGTAATAAAAGTTATCAGGGTAGCTTACAATTTTAAAAAAATTGTATCATAAAATATGATGCAGAATGAAAGTAAATGCCAAATTAAATTCTAAAACAGAAAAAGTGAAGAGCAAACGTATGAGCTAAAATGGATTTTAAAAGCTACAGCACATTTTAACAGGCCTGAGAAAATTTTAAGAAGTCTTTTACCTGATTCTAGAAGAACTTACAGGAAGCAGGTGCCAGGTGAGCCTCTCTAAGGAGGGTATTCAGTAAGTGGGATGTCACTGCTGAAAAAGGCCCTCTTCACTCATAACCGCCCTCTGCTCCTCACCGGGCTGATGGCACCTGAGGTAGCCCTGTGCCCTTCTTGAAGTGCTCGTGCTTAGCCTGCTGTAATAGTTGTCTGATTAAAGCTCTTAATCTACCGAAGTTTTCGCTCCATAACACACATTTTTTTCCTCCTAGAAAGTAAGGGGAAATGTCTGTGCATGTTACGGAGTGAATGCTTCCCTTCTCCGTGGCTCGCTTTGAAACAGCAAAGCGGGAGAAGAGCCGCTGAGTGGGGAGGAGAGAGGGACAGAGAGCCTGCTTCTTTAAAGGAGCAAAGCGGGAGAGGAGAAGAGCCTTCTCCCCTTATACCCCTCTTCTGCATTATTAACAGCATCCTTCTCCACCCACCCCACGCGTGCTCCTTGTCCCTTGAGTGCTTTTCCTTCCCTCCCCACTTAAAACGTGGTTACAAAGCACAGATCCACATTGGGCTACCCCAAACTCACCGTCAGATCACATGTCTGTGGCCACAGCATGAACCACAGAAATCATACATCCACTGTTTCGTTTAGAATATTTTTTTTCTTGTTTCCCTCCTCTAAAAATTATGTGTGTTATGGTCGGGTGCGTGTAATAGAGCGAAAAATATGGTAATTCAATCTACCAGATAAATTTATTAAAGCTTGGAGCCCCTAGTCTGTAAGAAAACAACAAATTTGTTTTATTTTCTGAAAGTAACAAATTATGTGGCATAGAAAATGAGAAGGAAAATTTTAAAGACATCATTTTTCTGGGATCCAAAGCAGTGCCTGCTGTGTCCCACTTATGGAAGAGGACATCTAACTCCACAGTTGAAGCAGCAGCAACCCTTCACCCCCTGAACCTTTTGATGTTTGGGGTGTGTGGAAGCCTTCTGGAAACGACTCCCAGTGCGGGGCTGCCACTGTAGGAGCTTTGTGCAGATGTGCTGGGCAAGTTAGCTGAATCCTGGCCAGTGAAAAGTAGCTTTTCTTCTTCATCTTTTAAAAAAATATTATTATTATTTTATCTTCCATTTTTTCAGAATATTTTGATTTGATGTCATCTTAAGGTTTTATAACGCACAGGACTTAATCAACTTAATTGCTGCCCTCTCCTGCAGAATGCAGTGATCAAGCTGAGTATGTAGGGGATAATATTATAGGTATCCGGGTCCCAGCCTTGAACTTAGCTTAGTAGCTTACTTTTCAGCACCATAACACTGTTTAATACATTAGTTACACACATATATATCACACACGAACACACACACATATATATATTAAAAGGCATCTGTTCTTGTTTTCCAGAGATCACAGCTCCCACCCTTTGGATTAAGCATTTGGTCATCAAAGATTCCAAACTGAACAGTTCTAGTATGAAAAATTCAGGTAATGCTTACTTATCTTCCTTCCCATGTTGCAGATGGAGGCTAATTCAATCCCGCCTGTACTTTTATTAATCAAACTGATGAGAGTTTCCTCCCCCTGGTATCTTTCCAAAGATTTTTCCACTGTTAATAATTATCCTAGGTGGTAGCTTTGTGGTTTGACTTTTGGAAGTTCTTTTTACATGCAGTCAGAAAGGCATTCTGGGCACATGTGATGGGCAGTTGACTGGGCTTAGCTAAAATAAATATATTCTGCGCAAAATGAAGCCATACTCCTCAATTTTCCGACATAGTGATGTTTAATCTCTCAGAATGTTTACCTGCCTTGACTCCTGATTCTGGTTGTATAATCTGAGACTAGGAGAAACTCACAGTTCTAAAGGCTGAATTGAGAATGAAAAGCTGAAAAGTGGATATATTTTACAGGTTACCTTGGATAAGGAGCAATGGACTTTATTAAAAATACCATTCTGATTACTATTACATATTCTTACTCTTCACCATAAGGTCTCAGGTTACAGCAATTATAAAAAAATATTAAAATCAATTCAAAACCTATTAAAGGAGGTTGTGTGTGTTTGTGTAATGCCAGGTACAGTGGTACCTCGGGTTAAGAACTTAATTCGTTTTGGAGGTCTGTTCTTAACCTGAAACTGTTCTTAACCTGAAGCAACTCTTTAGCTAATGGGGCCTCCTGCTGCTGCCGCCGCAGCACGATTTCTGTTCTCATCCTAAAGCAAAGTTCTTAACCCAAGAGGTAATATTTCTGGGTTAGCGGAGTCTGTAACCTGAAGCGTATGTAACCCGACGTACCACTGTAATGAGGTGTGTTTTCGGCATGAGGTGGAAGCTACATAATAAAGGTACCAGATGCACCTCTGTGTGGAGGGAATTCTTCAGTTTTGGATCTGCCACCAAAACTGATGCTCTTTCCTGGAGCTCCACCACCAAACTTCTGAGGGTAGTGGAATTACCAACCAGGCCCATGCTACCAGTCTGAGTCCCTGAGAGGGTCTGCAGGCAAGGAGGCCACCGTTCAGATATGGGGCCTAAGTCTAAGCACTAACCGGGGACACCTTCCTTCTTCCGCTAGGCTAGTCTGTTAACTGCCCTAGAGCACATTAGTTAATTGCTGGTGCTACTCGTTCGTCACGAGAGGAGTTTGAAGGCAATGCCTGAAAATTTGGTGGTTTTCCTTGCTAACGGATCAAACAGAGAAGACAACTTTTCAGAGAGGGACTGTGGGGTAGCCCCTTCACTGCAAGGTATGGGCTTTGCTCAGAACCCTTTGTACCACAACGTTTTTAAGTTTGGGGTAAAGAGGGATTCCAGCTGTGCAGCCAGCCTACACTGTCAACCTTTCAAGGAAACCACAGGATGATGTAATGAGTGGATAAATGGAACTATAAACAGCTCTGGGAAAGCTAGCAGTAGCAGTCAAGTAAATACTTTGCAGCAACTAGTGGTCTGTACATGACGTTATTTGAAAGGAAGAATGAGTAATCTATTAAGGTTAGCAGCTGAAGACAGGTTTTGTATGTGTGTGTCTTTTTTAAAAAAGCCAACCTTGGCACCCAGAAATCTGGGCACTTTAAATAGAGATTCAATAGAGATTTTCTATTATAATGTGAGCAAAAATTCAAATAGTTCTATTGTTTAAAAGTTACTTGATTCAATCAAGTAATGTAAGGAAAGCGGTAAGTGGGACCTGAATGATATTATTTTAGTCGGGAGGCAAGGGGATGGTGGCACTGATTGCAATGGGTTACAATATGATGCAAACTGACCAGCACTTGAAACCCGTTAGAAAGTTTCACATGCATTTTATAGGACATCTGTGAACCGGTTCAGTATAAATTTGGTTGACTGGAATGTGTCCAGAGGAGGGCAACCAAAATGGTCAAAGGCCTGGAAACGATGCCTTATGAGGAACGGCTAAGGGAGCTGGGCATGTTTAGCCTGGAGAAGAGGAGGTTAAGGGGTGATATGATAGCCATGTTCAAATATATAAAAGGATGTCACATACAGGAGGGAGAAAGGATGTCACATACAGGAGGGAGAAAGGTTGTTTTCTGCTGCTCCAGAGAAGCGGACACGGAGCAATGGTTCCAAACTACAAGAAAAAAGATTCCACCTAAACATTAGGAAGAACTTCCTGACAGTAAGAGCTGTTTGACAGTGGAATTTGCTGCCAAGGAGTGTGGTGGAGTCTCCTTCTTTGGAGGTCTTTAAGCAGAGGCTTGACAACCATATGTCAGGAGTGCTCTGATGGTGTTTCCTGCTTGGCAGGGGGTTGGACTCGATGGCCCTTGTGGTCTCTTCCAACTCTATGATTCTATGATTCTATGATTCTATGACTATTATTATGAGATTTAGCAAGCATTTTTAAAAGCCCCAAGACCACTTTGTTTTAATGTCAGTTTACATCTGAAGGTATTTGAAAAACTCAGTCAACTGAATTTGCTACTTGCTTATGTAACATGGTTTCTAGGGGCTATATGGAAACAAAGATGGCTGTTCCCATGGTCATCTTTTTCCCCTGTACAGATCCTTGAAACTGTTTGATATGACCACGTAGTGCCATTTCCCAGAACATTCCCAGCCTCATTTTGAAAGCAGATGGCCTTTATGTTTTAAGGAAGTTAAAGGAGATACAGAAGACACAAGAAAGTGGCTTTAAAACCCTTGAACCACCTTGTAGTATGGCAAATTTATTTAAAAAAACGACCTCGCATGAAAGCTGCACATGTGCAGAAAGTATAAATTATCATTTAGTCAAATATTGATTTGAAATATGAAAATATTATAGCTTGTTAACATCAGTGTGTGCATGTGCATGTGTGTATAGGAATCACTAACATATTAGATTCCAATTATGAAAATGCTCATTTCTAATTTCTGCATCATCACTTATTTTCTCCTGCCTGTTTTCCAATGTTCCAAGTGTTTTGCAGTAAATAAAGCATTATAAAATAAAATGCTGCTTAAACATACTAGGTTTGCAAGAATGATTTTGATTTGGTGAGGAGGAACGGATATTCTGTTACAAGGATACAGATTATTTAAGCCAAAGAGATTAAAACAGGCTTCCCCAACCTCGGCCCTCCAGATGTTTTGAAACTACAATTCCCATCATCCCTGACCACTGGTCTTGCTAGCTAGGGATCATGGGAGTTGTAGGCCAAAAACATCTGGAGGGCCGAGGTTGAGGAAGCCTGGATTAAAATATAGAAAGTTAGTCTATAGGGCTCTGCATTCTAGCAAATGCAATAGTGTTAGAATACCAAATGCACATTTCTGGAAGCCTGACAGAATTTGGAATGGTTGTTAGAATATTTATTGGCAGTGGTGGAAAAAATATATTTGAACCATTTTATTTTATTTTATTTTATTTTAAATTAGAAGTGGGGTGGTCCATCCTTGGTGAACTTAAGCTTTAAGTTGGCTCATCTGGAGGCAAGTATGGCTGAAGCAAGGCAAGGAGTGATGGAAGAGGCTAAGCCCTTCCAGACAGCCAGCAAACAAAGTAATGAATAACATGCCACTGGGAACCAGTTAATCTAACCTTATGAAAAGGTGCAAAGTATACAACTGGGAAAAATAACACCGTATAATAATCAGCACGCAATCATAGGTGCTAAAACCATATGCAGCTAGACAAATAAATGAGGTTCGCTCCTGCTGGCCATGTGATAAATCACTCTCAAAGAATTCAGTCTCTCCCCTACCTCCAAAGAAAGAAAACAAATTACTCCAAGCACAAAGTCATAACAGCAACCTCCCCACAGCTGCTGTAAAGTCACATAGGGGCAGGAAGGGAGAAGGGGAGGAAAAGAAGCAAGGTGACGGGGGGAGCAAGGTGTCATGAGACGTTAGAACGAAATGTCAAAGTGCTTGACTGGGAGCCCATGGATTGGCCACTGGAGTTAGAATGAAAACAGAAAGGCACCAATAAACGCTGGTTAGCTTTCCTGCAAAAGAGGTGCTGGGGTTCAAGCATGCCACTAGTTCCATATCCCATGTGTGGGTCGGTAGGTGGACTTTGTACTCAAGTGGTGAGACAAATGCATTGTCCCTGTTCTCCAAGACATTGGCCTTATTCCAGATGTTGTGGAGCTGAGCTCTGGAATGTATAATAGGTTTGGGGGCTGAGCCCTGACTAATGCTAAGCTCTGTAATTTAGGTTAAAAATGGTGAACTGGCAAAACAATAATAGATGTTTACTGTTTTTAAGCCTTTACGTGCTAATGTGTCACACGCAATATGCTGCTTAGAGACTCTGGTAGTTTAAGTGGTATATAGATAGCACAAATAAATGAAAAAAATAAAATTTATTTATTTGTTTGTTTGTTTGTTTGTTTGTTTGTTTTAAGCCAGAATGCAAGGTCTCAAAATAGATGTGAGCTGGTGTTCTGGGGTAAAAGCATCTTACCCACGGCTCCCCAAGTGTATCAAAAATAACTTCTTTGTGGGCAGTGATGAAATCAGAGAAAGGGAGAGGAAATATTTCAAATACATATTTCAGATTATTATATTTAAGATGGTTTGGAGTTAATCTGGACACACACCTGGAGTTCAGAATAGTGAAGGGTGCCATCTGCGTTCTTTGCAGGCGAGTTCTACTAAGTGTATTTTGGAGAGTTTTCCACTGTATCAGTTTGTTCTCCATCTTGACTCCTCCTAATGGTTTATGAACCAATACTGCACATTTGCCATATGGTTCTGTATGTACTTCTCTGCATTTCAAATAGGAGAACCACAGTGAAATTCACTAGCTGGTAAAGGCTAAAAGGTTATCTACTTCAGAGACCAAAAGCACTTGTAAACAAAATTGTACTGTATTGTGTTTTACTGTAATTTTTCTTCTTGTGCTTTTTGTAGAGGCATAGAAAGCCAAGACAAAGCATTTGGTCTTCTAGAGATTGTGGTTATGGAAGGGGGAAAAAGCCTTCACTTATTTCTTTTTCGAAAGCGAATTACTCCAGTGATTGCTATCCGACCCTAGATGGTATGTCATGAGAAGTGCAGGTGTTCTTGTATAAAGGGAGGGGGGATAGAGAGGCACTTATGCAGCTGCTCCTCCCAATGTTTGCTCAGCTGGTGTTGTGCTCCTAAATGGAAAGGGGAGTTTTTGCCCTTTCCTTACCTGCTATTTCCATGACTTGCAGGCTTTTCTTTCGGGGGCTGGAGGGAGCTGCCTCTTTCCCACACTGAAGACTTGTCAGTTACTGAATGTATTGCATGGCTTTTTGTTACTTTGGTAGGGAAGGGGAAATTGTGTCATAAGGAACATAAAGCCTCCGATCTCTGCTGAGCGTTTGATCCGGGGATACAAATCTCCATTTTCAATGTCCCAGCCATAGCATTTCGTACTCAATGCGCTGTTGCCAGACGAGCCATTTTTGTGCCTTAGGTGGAAAATCTGTACAGTGCCACACAAGGCGGTAACATTTAATAATAAACTACATAAATAATAAAGGGGAATTTGTACGTTTATTTAAGATGACCCCATATCTACTTGTTGAGATGGGCCACCTCACCCTCTCTAATGTTGACAGTAATATTTCTAAAGACCTCTGGATATAGGGTGGTATATTATTCAATAAATAATAAAAATAAAAATAATAAAACAAATCTGGGGTGATTCCTGATAGGTTTGGAGGATTTAGCTGGTATTGTTAGTGATCCTGTTAAGAGCTTTGTTGACTTTGGAATGGTGAAGGCCTCTGGTGGTTGACTTGATTCTCCCTTCACATGCTATGGAGAACCTATTTAGTACTAGGGAAGGACGAAACAGCCAATTTAGTTTATTTTCATTTCTCATTTTTTCAAACTTAAATTCAGTTCCTCACATTTCTGCAGCGATTTGCATTTTTTAAGTGCCTCACAAAAATTCAAGATTTTAGTGCGAATTTCTTGTAATATACACATCTTTGTATGCAGTTATCCCTGCTATACACAGTTTTGCAAAATAGTTCCCCCTTATGTAATGCATTTTGTGTGTTCCTTTCACTAATATATGCACACTTTACCCTAGTATATGCAGTAATTCTGCTGCACTGATCTGTGGACTTCAGGAAATTCATTTGGAATTAAGTTCAGAGTGAAATTGCAATGGCTTTTATTCTACAAACGAGAACTTAAAAGCTAAACCAGACACCACTTTTTTTAAAAATGGACTTGCTCTGAACCATGTCCTTCCATTTCCTGTTCCAGGCAAAACTGGACCATCTTTCTAATAGTTGGCTGCATCATTGACTTCGTGCCATACACTGTCATGAAAACATCCATGGGGAAATATGATTGTATTCTTCAGACTATATGAGCCTAGGTGACTTGTGTAAATCCATGCCTGCGAATGAAATTACACATTTCCCCAAAAGATCTTAACAGGAAAAATGTCATTCACAAATAAGCCACACTTATTTATTCTCTACCCTGAGCTCTCATAAATTAGTTTGGCGTGTCAAAGGGATTAATCCAAAATATAGTTTAAATGTTTTGTGGGTCAGCAGCCCTGATTGAAAGGAGATTCCTAGCACTTGCCTCACTTCTCCCATTTCTTGCTGGAAGATGAAATCTAGAATTTTAATCTCCCCAAAGGACTCCCTCCCTCTTTCACTTCTTGTAGCAGCAGCAGTAGGTTGGCAGCATTGCTGGCCTGCTTCCCTTATGACAGCAAAAGTTGGATAATGTGACAGTCTTATTCTTTTAAAAATGGTCACAGCTTTATTATCTTGGCCAAGGTGTTACTCAGCACCTCCTTCCCCTACCCATTCATTATGCTGGACATTGTTCTTTTCCCTTAGCTCAGTCACTAATTTAACATAGAGAAGGATTTATTTTCTGTTCTGTTTCTCTTTTTGATGACATTGGCTCACTTTCCTAAATAGGTGTTCATAACTACTTTTTAAAAAGAGAATGCTGGTCTGGACCATGGAAAGAAATAATTTATGTATCATTTTTTTCTCAGACAGATGTGGGGAAAACATCTTTTCTCCCAAGCCATTTAACCAAGAAAAAAAATCAAATAAAATATGGCCCTTTCAATTGTTCTGGAACTACATTTGAGCAGGGAGAAAAACACTTCTGAAAGCTAGGGAAATGCGGGTGACAGGGACCATGGGGGAAATGAAGGAGAAAGAGGAAGCAAGGAATTCAAACGGGGTGTAAAAATGGGGAGGTGTCAAAGGGACCCCTGACCATTAGGTCCAGTCGTGGCTGACTCTGGGGTTGCAGCACTCATCTCGCTTTATTGGCCGAGGGAGCCGGCGTACAGCTTCCGGGTCATGCGGCCAGCGTGACTAAGCCGCTTCTGGTAAACCAGAGCAGCGCACGGAAACGCCGTTTACCTTCCCGTCGGAGCGGTACCTATTTATCTACTTGCACTTTGACGTGCTTTCGAACTACTAGGTTGGCAGGGACCAAGCAACGGGAGCTCACCCCGTCATGGGGATTCGAACTGCCGTCCTTCTGATCGGCAAGCCCTAGGCTCTGTGGTTTAACCCACAGCGCCACCCGCGTCAGGTAGCATAAAAAGAGGTCCCCAGGCTGCAGATTATCCAGCTGTGCAATAAATGTTTAAGGGTAAACTCGAGTAGGATTCACATGTGAAGCTAGAATAGAGAATCTAGCACAGAGAAGCTGTCAACATGTCCCCAACACTCAATAGATAAAAAAAACAAAACACACCATTGCAGTCTTCCCAGTCTATCACAACCATCTCCACTTCTTCAGTCATCTGCTTATCCAGAGTTTGAGGACATGGTATGTCTTTAAGAACATAAGAAAAACCTGCTGGATCAGGTCATGGGCCCGTCTAGTCCAGCATCTTGTTTTCATAGTGGCCAACCAGATGCCTGTGGG
This sequence comes from Podarcis erhardii, assembly GCF_964252035.2. Lineage (NCBI taxonomy): Eukaryota > Metazoa > Chordata > Lepidosauria > Squamata > Lacertidae > Podarcis > Podarcis erhardii. Next base: position 48,001,907 of record NC_138497.1, on the reverse strand, counting down.
AAACCCATGAGCAGGACATTAGCACAGGATCACTTTCCCCTCCTGTGAGCCAGGAACAGATGCTCCATATTTTGAAGGAGTGTAGTCAAGATTGCTTTGCTACCTTGTCTGATGCTGGTGTGAACTCTTGGACTCGACATTTTGCTTTGAATTCCTGCATTGCAGAACTCTGCAGAGTTAAGATGTAAATATGTCTGGAATGCCCTTCATTTCAGTGGAGCATTTTCCATTGCATAAAACAAATAAATGGAAAACTTGAGCAGACCATGAAGGGGATTATTTGGCTCCCTTTCCCTTGCATCTGAATAAATGAATGACCCACCTCACCTTGACAGGAAAGGTGTAAATTGCTGTCAGGCAGAGAGCTTGAGTAATTTGGCAGCTTGTGATGTAATTGATTTGTGAGGATGCCCAGAGGCCTCTAACTGAATAACTCCTCTGTTTGTATACAGCACAGAAACAGTCACCTTAAAATAAAGAGTAAAGCCTGTCAGCAAAGCAAAGTTCCCTTAAATATCAGCTGAGGACTGAACTTTTCAGATTTTGTTCATTTTAAAAAAATTACCCCTCCTCTCTACTCTATTTTGCAACCCTGATCAAGTTGTTCTTGTTATGCCAAGTTGCGTGCATGCGCGCGCACACACACACACACAGTTGTTGTTTAAAGGCATCATTTGCAGAGATTTTTCTGAGGTAACATTATTTTGTGTGTGTATGGATGTTGCTGGACTAAACTCCCAACATCCTTAACAACTAGCCATGCTCACTGGGGCAGAGAGGAGTTCTAGTGTAGTATCATTCACTGCCTATCAGTAATCTAGGCAGTGGTTTCAAAATCCATGGAGAAATCTATGCTACACATCTCCCATGGTATCCCTGTCTTAGGCTGTGTATGCACTAAACCTTTTGTTAAGGGTGGCTGGGAATTGTAACTCTGTGAGGGTTAAAGAATGTATTTTGAAGATGATTTAAAATTATAGCATGCTCATAGCCTTACAGAATCATTTTGCGTGGGATTTTGGGTCGTATTCTTTGGAGCGCTTACAAAGCATCAGCCAGGACTGTCAAACAGTGATGATGTAGTCTCTGGAAACTGGCTGTACCTTTGAACATGGTCAACATTCCTCCCCTATGGCTGTGTGTTCCATCAGCAAGAATGGTGAAAAAGCTTAAGGGAGGACCTCTTGATAAGATTCCCAGGAACTGCAACATTCCATGGAACAGAGGTTAAAAACTGCTGGATTGAGAGATGTACTAGCAACTGCAGCTGTTGGTATCTTATCTCCCTTAAGTAAAGGTAAAGGTAAAGGGGCCCCTGACCATTGGGTCCAGTCGTGGCCGACTCTGGGGTTGCGGCACTCATCTTGCTTTATTGGCCGAGCGAGCCGGCGTACAGCTTCCGGGTCATGTGGGCAGCATGACCATGTGGCCAGCAAACCAGAGCAGCGCACGGAAACGCCGTTTACCTTCCCGCTGGAAGGTATTTATCTACTTGTATTTATCTACTTGCACTTTGACGTGCTTTCGAACTGCTAGGTTGGCAGGAGCAGGGACCGAGCAACGGGAACTCACCCCATCGCGGGAATTCGAACCGCCAACCTTCTGATCGGCAAGTCCTAGGCTCTGTGGTTTAACCCACAGCGCCACCCGCGTCCCTTATCTCCCTTAACTATCAAGCACTAAAAAACAAAACAAAACAAAAACCCCACACAAACCTGACCACTGGCTAAAGATTATCTGGCAAAGTAATGTCTCGTAAAAACCTGAACCACAGTGGTGACTTTTGTGACAGCATCTTAGGCCTCTGGCTGTAGGATCATATTGTAAGTCATGTTTGAAGAAGGTAAATAGGGCTTTAATTCCTTTATTTATGGGGTTTCCTAAATTATCAAGGTGGGAACTAGAGGTGGGGCTTCATCATATGCTCTGGATAGTGACCCTCCCTTTCTTTTCTTTTCCAGAGAAAGTTAACTCATGTGACCACGAGAGGCAAAGTGCTCTTGAAGAGGCCAGGCAGAACCCTCGTGAGGGGATTGTTATCCCTGAATGTGCCCCTGGAGGACTGTACAAGCCAGTGCAGTGTCACCAGTCCACAGGATATTGCTGGTGTGTTCTGGTAGACACAGGCCGTCCTCTGCCTGGTACTTCCACACGGTAAGAATCACCTCCTTTTGAATTACATATTAGAAAATAAAATAAACTGTGGCCTGGGGGTCAAGGAGCCACCACTTTAGGATTCAGGACATACACTCAGTATACACTTTCTTTCTCATCTGCAAGGCTGTTTTCTTGTTAGTGAATAGCATAGTTGGACACAGAGGACAGAGGATTTATTGCCATTTCTGCTAGAGGAAAGCCATGGTCATGGCGTATTAAATGTCAAAGAGAGGCAAATTTAAAATTAAATAATATTTTATATGTCAGAAATGTTGGTGCATTTCTCTTCTGCACATTAAACTGGCTTAAACCCCAGACAGATGGAAAACTAAGACAATGGTATTTTAATGTGATTCTGCATATTTTATTAAAGTTCCTCATTTTCTTTGCTGCTCCCTCCCTTGATATGTTTACCTGCTCTCACTTGCCTCTCTCTCCCACACTCATTGCACTTGTTCCTTCAGGGCAGCCTGTCCCCACCCATTCCTGTAGAAGCTTGGGAAACAGGCAAAGAAAACAGTGTGATGATGGGCTAGTGCAAAAACTATAGACACAAAAATATTAATAAGTTACCAATGCCTTAAGTGTAAAAACAAGCCAACAAAAAAAAAGAATGTGTGAGACAGGTCTATTTAGTCCTGCATTCTGGTTTGCTGAGGTTTCTGGGAGAGTTGTGGAGTGGTTTTGGGGAGTCCCCACAAGACAGTGTGCCATGTCTGCTAAGTGATCTCCTTAAACCCTTCGGACCCCTGGGAGTGGGGTGGGAGGTCAAGATGAGCAGCGTTAAGCCCAAAGGAGAGAATCCTGTTCTTGCAACAACCAGTCCCATTATTTTGCTCTTTCTACCCCCCCCCCACAATACTCCTGTGTCCAATTTCTCTGATCCATTCCCTTCCACTAGCTCTAGGTATATAAAGTCGGCAAATAAATGCCACGGGGCACAATGTTCCCACCTGCCTCTTGCGCTGCAGCTGCTCTAGCTAACACTTGTTCACAGGGTGGGACAAAGAGTGGGAGAACTCCTGAAGTCCATACCTTAAGGACATATTCTTTTTATATCTCTTTGGTCTCTAGATACGAGACCCCCGTGTGTGAAAGTGATGCCAGATCGAAGAGCCCAGAAACGGATGACCCTTTCAAAGACAGAGAACTTCCAGGTCAGAGAACTTCCAGGTCACTTGCTTATGGCAGCATTAAAAGCTAAGATAAATAAGATAATGAGAATTATAAAATATCAGATTTGTAGCGATGGAAAGGACCCAAAGGGCCATCTGGTTCAGCCCCCTGCAATGCAGGATTCACAGCTAAAGAATCCCAGACAGATAACCTAAGAGAGAACCTCTGCTTAAAAACCTGCAATGAAGAAGAGTCCACCACCTTCCAAGGTGGTCCGTTCCACTGTCAAACAGCTATTGCTGTCAGAAAGTTCTTCCTAATGTTTTGTCAGATGGCTCAGAGTGCTCTAGGGACAGTTAGCAAGTGGACCTCTGAGTTGAGCTTTGTCTTGGGTTTTTATCTGTGCTCATACGTTTATTGCTACACTCCCTGAAGATAATCGTAGGAAATTTCATCATTGTACAGTGGTGCCCCACAAGACGAATGCCTCGCAAGACGGAAAACCCGCTAGACGAAAATGTCTTGCAAGTTCCTGCGGGTTTTTTCCCTTTCCCCCTCCTTTTTCTAAGCCGCTAAGCCGCTTATCAGCTGATCCGCTAAGCCGCTTATCAGCTGATCTGCTAAGCCGCTAAGCCACTTATCAGCTGATCCGCTAAGCCGCTAATAGCGCTAAGCTGCTAACGGGCTTGCTTTGCAAGACGAAAAAACCGCAAGACGAAGAGACTTGCGGAACGGATTCTTTTCGTCTTGCGAGGCACCACTGTATGTTTATTTGTATGCCACTGTCTCCCAAAGTGGCTTGCAATATATCAAATGAGCAGTAATTATAGTAGTTCAAAAGGCTTATTAGAAACCATTTGAAACAGCCATAAGAAGAAGAAGACCAACCCCACCCCCCGAAAAATTAAGGGGGAAAAATTCCCTCTCCATGTAAAGTCTAAAATAAATATATGCTTTGAATGTGGGAAGTAATCCTACTCCACCCCTGTTGCCTCCTGATTTTCCACTTACTTCCCATCATTTCTGTTGGGCTCCATGTTCATCAGAGTAATTCTTGTACAGACTTTGGTACAAAAATGGTGGAGGCCAGAAGAGTGTGGCTGGCTGGTTACTCAAACATGCCCTCCTGCACATGTGTGGCTACTAGTTTTTTATACTAGTTTACTGATGATTTATGAGTTGCTTTAATTATTTTTAAATCTTGTATTATCTGGTAATATTTATGTTTAAATCTATCCTTGCATTTTAATCCTTTATGGATTTCCACGTCACCAGAAACTGGATTTGTGTGGATCCTACTGTATTTTATATGAATGTAAACAAACATCCACACTGTGATTTAAAACATCCATGTGAACTGAAATCCACGTTAACCTCTGATATTGCTATCTTGGTGGCTATGTGTGCTTGAGTTCCTGTGTCCTCATCGCCTCCTTTACCTTTTCCCTTTGCTGCATTTCCTATTGTGTCGGGAGGACTTTTTGTTTGCTCATTTACACTGATTTCTATGCTGAACTTGCTGTATGCATTTGTTCAACCATACTTCTGTCTTTGCCTTGTTGACTTTGGGAGCAGCACCATAGAATGCATATATGACAGAAAACTACAATGTGGGTCACATTTGGAAGGAGGGTGGGCAGGTGTGATTTAGGCTGCCTGCAAAAATGCAAGACACAGCAGTCATTAGAACTGCACCCAGACAAAATTTGACAACTCCATACATGGCCTTAGGAAGAAGAAGAACCTGTTCTGACTACCATTTGTTCAAAGGAAGCTTCTATTCCCTTTGCAGGCTGCCCAGAAGGGAAGAAAATAGAATTTATTACAAGTTTACTGGATGCTCTCACCACAGACATGGTACAGGCCATTAACTCAGCAGCACCTGCTGGAGGCGGAAGGTGAGTTTGGGATGCATTCAAGTTAAACTGAAACAGGAGAACCAAAGATGTATCTGGTCTTAAAGGAGACGATTTCATTTGAATAATACACTAGGGAAATTCAAGCTCTGGACTCATTCATAAGTAGGGATGGGGAGGAATTTGATTCAGTTTGCCTTTGAAGGTGTATGTACCCGATTTGTCATTTTTGAAACAATATGCAAACTGAGAAACAGCCGTTCTTTGAAATTCACCCTTCTCCGAATTTTGCAATGAATATGCATCTATGAATCAGTCTGCCTAAGTCTTGTGCATTTCCCATTGGTTTCGTAACAGTGCACATTATCATATTTTAGAAAGTAAAAGTGCAGTGGGCAAAATAATATGACCTTCAGTTTCCAAAGCAGATATTTTTGAGAGTGTTATTTCATATCTTATTTACTGAATTTTAATGGCTTTTGTAAAGGATATCCTAATTTGGTATTTCTGCCTTGTTAATCGTATTAGTGGGTGAACTGGATGTTCTGCAGTCTGCTGGTATGCTCAACATGCAATGCAAATACAAATGCAGATGATAATTTTTTAAAAAACACCCTTTCCTTGGATTTAAGACTAATATGAGCCCAAAACCTCTGTAGGAGGAAGTATGCTTACCCTTTTCTAAGCCAGAAGTGGCTTGCTTTCAGATTTAAGTAATTCTGTTGTATCAAATACAGTGAGTCAGAGGTGAAGAAGACTCCAGAGAGTATATGGCATCCTTAATAGCTTGAGTTTCAGTCTTCATGCCATTGTAAACAGCACACTTTAAAATAAAGGAGGCAAAGTTAGTTTGCTGGAGAACCTAGGTAAATGTAAATAGAAAAATCTGTGATTTCTTAAAAGCCCTTACCATGCCAGTAACTGATTTTCATGAAGTAGTGTTTGCAGAAAATAAATTTTAAGCAGTACCTGATCTCAGATGAACTCACCAGAGGAAAACTGCATCCTGGTTTTTGGGAAAAAAGGAAGGACAAACTACATTCTGAGTGCAGGAAAAGTATGCTAAAAGGGGCAGGGGAATAGCAGCTTTTTTAAGATCCCAGGGTTTCTCATTGCCTGGTGTCCAAACAACTCATTGACTGAAAACACTGACAGGAGAGAGCAGCCAGAAATTTAACGGTTGCATTTTTCTTCATAACTTGCTTTCTAGTAGGGCTAGAAACTTGCTGTTAAAATAAAATAAAATCTCAGGCACCCCAGGGGATGTCACTAACCAGACTCTATCTCTGCATATAGGAGACAATATGCTTGAGACAAAGCTTCTGAAGTTGTGATCAATATGAGGGGGGTTTTTTTTAGCCCTTCAGCATTTCAGGGATTGCTAGGCTTCCATCACACATTCCCAGTTACTTACATGGTTTACATTACAGTCGTACGTACCTTGGATCTCAAACGCCCTGGAACTCGGACGTTTTGGCTCCCAAATGCCACAAACCCAGAAGTGATTGTCCCAGTTTGTGAATGTTCTTTTGGAACCCAAATGTCCAGCGGGGCTTCCACAGCTTCTGATTGGCTGCAGGAGCTTTCTGCAGCCAATCAGAAGCCACGATTTGGTTTTCGAATGTTTTGGATCGAATGGACTTCCAGAACGTATTCCGTCGACTTCAAAGGTGCGACGGTATCTTGATTTGTTTCTGTGGGAACTGGGTGGCATGGTCAGTTAAGTATCAGTTAAGTCACAGCTTTACAGCATTTTTTACTATTTCATTTTGCTTGTATGCCAGCCTTTGGGGGATAACATGAGGTGACAAACTGGGGCAGATTGTAAGGTGGTGATTTTAAACCTTGCTTGTGACTATAGAGAGGTGGGTGTTTGAGATGGGTGCTTGTTTTGATTCAGTTTGATGGACACAAATGTGTTGCAAATGAATGACACAACTATTTTGAGAAGCAGTAATGTGCTGGTTGTCGTGGCTGAGAAGAACCAATGTGCTGGTTGTGTCCTCCTTCTCATTTGCTAAGGAGCATAATATTGTGCCCTGATGTTAAACTCAGATAAATCTGGCAGGAGACAGAATAGTATGTGGTGTTCATTAGTGGGCTTTGTTTCTGAGTGAGGTCAGCGGTTCCACTGTTCTGTCACTCGAATTCCTCACTTTCTATCGTGAACAACTGTTTTCATCTTGATAGCAGGGCCAGAAACTGCCAGCCCACAGAGGGCCTTAGCAAATGTTTTCAATTTTCTACAGATGTTCACTCAGCAATTTGCTGTCCTTTTGAAACCCTGTGAGGCAATTTGTACCTGCAATACCATACCACATGTTTTCAGACGAATTTATTGTGCAGATGCCTTTACATATGTCCAACTTTACTATTATATTTATTTAATTACTGCAAGGGGAGAATTCTGATTGTGGGAAGATGACAGTACTTAAGATTTCCACTGCATTATAGAATCTTCAAAGTGCTTCACATTGATTATCTCAGAGGTTTAGGCTATACCAGATGAATTAATAAAAGCATTTCAACTCAAAGGGGCTAGGAAGTAAAAAAAACCCAAAACAAAACAAAAAAAAACACCGCAGCAGAAGCAGCACAACATCACATGGTATCTAAAAAGCACATTCAAGCATGCAACTAAATTCACTTACCTTTTAAATGGCTCAAAAACCGCAATACCTCAAGGGGCAGCCTCTCTGCATATGTACCAGCCCAGACCCTGCAATCACTATCTGAGGCCCTTCTTTGTGTGTCTTCTCACTAGAGATCCTGAGCCTTTTCAGCAGTGGCTGAATGTGGAATGCTCTTCCCAGGGAGATTCGCCTGGCACCTTCATTGTATATCCTTAGGCACCAGGGAAAAACCTTCCTCTTCTCCCAGGCCTTTGCTTTGTACATGTTGTGGTAGGACTCCATTTAAAGAGGAAGCACTGCTGATGCCCTGTCTAGTTTGACCCTTAGCTTAATAACCATTCTAAGCCTATTGATGGAGTAACAGGCGTTAGCTCTGTCTTGCAGTGCACCTTTGCAGATGGTTTTATTCCTTCATTTTGTAGGTGGATAAAATGCGGCTCACTGTTAGATCCACTATAAGACCTCGTAGTGGAAATTGTACTCCATAACATGACTGTGTGCTTGCGTGCATCTATACGTGTTTGTGGTGTTACCACAGCAATAGGGAGAAACAGCCTTATGTTTGCCAACCCCCTTTTCCCTTAAAAAGCTGACCAAGGTAAACTTGTTTTTGTTGGTCAGGTTAACCTAGGTGTGTGGAGGAGGGGAGAGGTGATGTCATTTCCTCCTGCATCTACATCTAAGGAGCTTTCTTCAAACTATCTGTGTGCAGCATTAGCAGAACTGTTGGCTTTGTTCTGATGTGGTCAAGCAAAGTAGGCTCTTGAGACTTTCTACGTTATTCCTTATTTTGTTGTAAGTCTTAGGGGTTTTTTTTGGGTGTGTGGTGGAGCAGAAGGCAAACTATCTTCTTGAACAAATTTACTGCCCCTTTTCTGCAAGACTTGCAGTTTGGAAGATCTTTCATGTGGTTCAAGTTTAGTGAGAGATGGTGGCATGTAGGGAAACAGTAACCTACGAAGTGGCTAACTGTGTTCTCTTACAGGTTTTTTCCTTTCCTGATGGTTTTGGCTGAGAGTGAGGCAACACACACTTTAAACAATAGATCTAAGCATCACTAAAACAAGTACCTTCTAAGCCAGGTGTATGTTGCGGATCTGCTTCACCACCAAGAGCTGAATTACAAAGAGAAATTTAAATAAGCAATATCCCTTGTTTATTACATTAATGCTCTAGTACACTAATTTTCTGTTTGAATTTCCCTATGTGTTAGATATTATAAACAAGCCCTTTCAGCTGATAGAAGAGACTGCTAGAAGTGCCCTTAACGATTTCTAAAAAAAATCAAAAGCACAGCTTTCCTTAATAACCATTTGCTATTGCTAGATTGAAGCAAACAAAATAGGACTCCATCAGAACTTTTGTCAAGAGTCTGCTCTGCCAGAGAGAGAGAGAGAGAGAGAGAGAGAGTATTGAAAAATTGGGGGTTGCGTTTTCTGTGAGCCTTCCTTCTCCTCTTGTTTCCAGGTTCTCTGAGCCTGATCCCAGCCACACGTTGGAAGAGCGGGTGGTCCATTGGTATTTCAGCCAGCTGGACAACAACAACAGCAATGACATCAACAAGCGGGAGATGAAGCCCTTCAAGCGCTATGTCAAGAAGAAAGCCAAGCCCAAGAAATGTACTCGGCGCTTCATTGACTACTGTGACCTCAACAAGGACAAGTCCATCTCACTACAAGAACTGAAAGGTTGCCTGGGCGTTGGGAAGGAAGGAGGTGGGTAACACTTTTGTCATACCTAAAGGACACGGGTGGGGAAGCTCAGGCTTGGCAGGGTGGTAATATGTCTGACCATCAAGATTTTCTCCAGCCAAACCCTCTCTCCAGCCCTACTTTGAGTGCTTTTGCCTGGCAAGAATGTTTGCCTGGATGCAGGATAGAGCTGTGTGTGTAGAAACCAGTTTATTGTATAAAAGTAATATTTGCATGCATTACTCTGCCCACTTTTACCTCTTGCCTCAGCTGTCGCTGGCATGTGGCCCCCAGAAGGTTGCGCAGAAGGGAATGTGGCCCCCAGGCTCTCAAATGTTCCTCACCCCTGCGGGAGCGCTTGAACAAACCAGTCCGCTTTAGGAAGCAGCCTAAAGTTTAGCACCCTCTGGTGGCCATTGCCAAAGATGTCAGTTTGCAAAAAGAAACATGAAATCATGTTTCTGAGCTTCAAAGGTGCCCAGATGTGTTCAGTTTATATGTCCATGGACACTAAAAGAATTACCTTTTATAACCAGAAGGCACTTTTGCTCCTAGCAAATTTATACCTGAAAGCACTCGCATCTTTAGCAAGAGGTGGTTATCTTGAAACCGGCATCCTCAAGTTTTTTTGAAAAAATCATCATTCTATTAGAACGACACTTATTGGTGGTGGTCTGAAACATTGCACGTGGCAGATTGGTTTGCACATGGCAGATTTCTTTTTCCTAAATCTACTTTATCACTGAACAAAATACTTCTTGAAAATACAGGCTACTCTGACTCAGTCAAAATACCTTTGCTGTAGAGGGATGTGACCTTTGCACTTTCTGCTTTACTTCTTCCTTGCGGGGCTTCAGTCGTCATCACTGGTAGATCAGCCTTGCTACTTTCTTAAATCTGCGGTCTTTATTATACATGGAAAAATTCACTGGACAAAGGATTTATATTTTGCAGGGAGCGTTGGAAGTTTCCCCCATGGAAAAAGACAAGGTGTTAACCCTTTCAGTAAGTACTTCTGTAATTCCTTCCCCTTCCCCCTGATCCGGGTCAGTCTTGATCAGCTGTGTATTTTGGGGTTGTTCCCTCCCCAACCGCAATCCTGCCTAAACCTACTGCTAGCCATTGCCTGCCCAACTATAATGGAAAGGAGCTAGTTCTGTGGATATTATTACTGACTAACCAGGCAAGAGGGTGCTTCCATATGACAAGCTGTATTAATCGCTGGGATAGCTGTTGTCAGTATTTATTTACTGAACTTCATTTAAAACACTTGGATGCTACCTTTTCACATCTCTAGGTATTTCAAGGGGAAATAAGATTAAGACAACAATGAAATTCAATAAATGTGCCTAAGACTGTCTGTATTCATATGCGTGGGGGAGAGAGAGCACTCCTGGAGAAGCAAAACACAAAATAACCCACCTAGCCCAATGTCGCCTAGAATAAAAGTGATTGGCAACCTTTCTGAAAGAGGGCACTCATTCGGAGCCTGGCTCTCACCCTTTGACTGCAACTACTGCCGAGTGGAGTAGTCCTTGAGATACATGGGTCCCAGGCTGAATGGTTGAAAGTTAACCACCAGCACTTGGAAGTTAGTCTAGACCAGGCTTCCTCACCCTCGGCCCTCCAGATGTTTTGAGACTACAGTTCCCATCATCCCTGACCACTGGTCCTGCTAGCTAGGGATCATGGGAGTTGTAGGCCAAAAACATCTGGAGGGCCGAGGTTGAGGAAGCCTGGTCTAGAAGCAAATTGTCAGCCGCCGCTGCTGCTGCAAATTCAAACATATCCCCATCTCCTGATGTCAGTCAGGAGAGAAGCAGCATAGTTTTTGATTAGCTGCAGCTTCTGAGTTGGTTTTAAGGGCAAACCCAGGTAAAGTCCTTTACACTACTCAGCGCTTAGCCACACTTCTGTTTGTCCCATGTTTTATAGGCATGGGGTCCGAGAAGTGTTGTGGGTTTTCCTGGGGAAAGCGGTGGGACAAAAGAAAAACCTCTTGGAACTGTGCCTAGAAATCACAGGACAAGAGGAAGTGTGGGTGAGAGCTCTCAGTCCTCCTGGCTGCATATAGTGAGGTTTCTGCTGTCTGAAAAAGGGGCAAAACTTTGGCAACAGGTAGGCCAGTAAAATGTGCTCCTTACCGATGAGTTTGGTGTATACTGGTGGTTGTTACCAAATTGGTATGTGCAATAGCAGAGATATCCCCACCCCAGCAATTCATCTGTTTAAATCTGCATTAAACCCCCAGGTGTGCAGAAGGTAGGGAGGGAGAAAGAGAAGCCCTGTTTTTTGTAGCCTTACTGCGTATTGCATTCCCAGGTATTATTAGTTTGTTTCACAGGGAAAATCTGTTAATTACTTACTAAAAATCTAATTGGATATTTCACTTTTTGTTTCTTCCCTCCCTCAAACTGTTGCTGTTTCCCGCTCCATCTCTCCCCAACTTTAGTCGGACGTCTTGTCTAAGAGCTGATGGAAAAGCATGAACCAGATGGAAGGAAGGACGAACCGGACAACAGGTGGAACTGGCAACATCCAATGTAGCAGAAGTGGCCACCACAACATTTGCACTTTTGGAAACAAAAAATAATGAAGAGGGGTGGAAGTTGGTCTACTTATTATGCCATTTTATATAGTACTTTAGAGACGAAGAAAGAGTAAACAAAGAAAAAAGAAAGATAAAGAAAACTGAACAGCTACTGATGATTTAAATGTTAGGGATTTGCTTGGACTTGAAGAATGATGTTTTATATACTGTATATAAATGTAAATTGTACAGTTGTCTTGTGCTGGCCTTAGTGTGACTATTTGGTTTCTGCCTATGACTTTTTTTGAAACTGGTTTAGATTAAAGGGGTACAGAGGACTCTGGAATCCAGGGATGCATTGGTTTCTGCAACCAATCAATATTCAACTTTTTTCTTGCACAAGCATCATCATGATTCAAATAAGTCAACAGTGTTGGTGGCTCACACATTACTTGAACATTGTGTGTGCATGTGTGCACGCTCACATACGCATCCATACACAAACACAAATGCAGAAAATGGGACTAGTCAGCACTAGTCCCACTCAGAGTAGTTTCTCCCTCTGGAGCATCTGAGGGCTAATTTTGTATAGCTCAGCTATGATCTCCCAACCAGCCAGTGCTCAAGGCCAAGACTGCCTTAGCTACAGCAGTACGACAGTTTCATGTGCTTTCAGGGTTTGTTCTGATATTTTGTGTTATGGGGTTTAAAGCTAATTGCTGCATTGGCATGAGAATAGCTTTCCCTACCCCATGCTAAATCTTATTCCTGCTGGACTAGCTGCAATCAAACTCCTGATTTTGTTTGGGTCTTGGATGAATGTTGATAAAAGCACATGTCTCCCACACTTTTGCAGAAGAAAGTGGTGCGGGGAAGTAAAAGGCTCTCCTGTCAAAATGAAATGGAGCAGGAGGAGGCAAAACTGTTCTTAAAAGATAGCATGTGTGTGCTAGCAGTATTTGTGCTGTCCTTGTTCCTGTACGCTTGCAGGGTCTTTGTGCTTAACATCTCACTGTTGAGAAATGAGGGATCTGAGTGCTATAGGTTTGCTTCCACCTTTTCTGTTGGAAGTTGTCCTGCAAACTTGATTGCCTTGGGTTCCTCTGCTTGCACTGTGATTTGTGAATCCATATAAATGCTCCTCAAGAGCAGTGTGGCAATGCATCTCCATGTTTTAGCAGTGGGCTGTTGCAAGCTGAAATACTTGAACATCATTGAAAAGTGGCTGCTTTTCAAGCAAGTCACAATGCTGGATTTACAGGACAGTGCCTTGCCCCCCCCCCCTTTTAAAAATATTTTGGCTTCAGTTAAGGTATAGATAGTTGAGTCTCAGTTACCATAGAGGATGCTCAAGCTGAGGAATATCATGCTTTCTGATCCCCCCCCCCCATTTTTGCTCATGCATTTCATGCACGGCCACTGTCCTTTGAAACTTTCTGGAGAACATTCAGCCACACCTTTATTGTACAGCCATGCAAAGTGGCCGAGTCATAAGCTCATCTTAAGCTGATGCAAGATAGTGTGTAAGGACTGCTTTATTTAGTGGAATTTTTTTTAATGCCTATTTTGATTGGATTTGGCAGCAGAGCAATCAATAGTCTGTAGTAATAGTTCAGACTCTGAAATAAACCCCAATAGAAAACACCAGGGGTCATGTTCTACTGTTGAGAAGCAGCCCTGCATCTTCTCAGATAGTTGTTCCATCATGGTGTCTGTTTTGGCAACCTTCAGTATGTCACTTGACAGGAACATATGAAGCTTGCTGGTCCTGGCTCCTTAAATGTTCAGCAGAAGCGAAGCAAAGTTGTAAAAATAGTAACACGATTCTTTGGATTCTGAATCTTAGGGGACTTCTCTGTGGGTAAAAGATTTAAACTGGCCACAAAAGTTTAGATGCTTCTCTTTGAAAAGCTGTGCCAAATTGTTTCGCAAGTATATTTTAATGTGAATCTTTGTCTCATGGAACAGCAGCACCCACTGCTGGCTTCTCTTGCATGTCACATACAATGTATGTGCCTTCCCCCTCTCCAAACTCCTCTCTGAATATTCCCCTCTTCTTTTGTAAACTGATCGTATTGTGTATGTGTATTGTGTTACTTGGTTTTATTATACAGTGTAAAAGAGTCTTATGTGGCCCACTTGACCCTGATGTAGGAATGAAGAACAACTTGTAAAGAACTTTCTGTAAGCGTTCCTTCTTTTCACATGCTGCCTCCCCCCTCCTCCCCTCACCCAACAGCAATAGCACAGACACTGCTGTAAATTCTTCTGTGACTCACTAGCTCACCTTGTCAAAATGGCCATTGCTTGTTCATCTGGAGAGGCAGCTTTCACCCCACCCCAGCAATACAACTTTTCAGTTTTATTTCTCACACAGGGCTTACATCATCTGATCCATGGTCTCTCTAGCTGAGCATCTTGTCCACAAGGGCCAAATAACCTCTTGTTGGAAACTGCAACAGCAGCACATAGTCCTAGTTGTTCTTTCCTTGTCTGCCCTTTTGATGTGTTACAGATACACTAATCTTGGGGATGTTTGCCCTGAGCAGAAGGACGTAGAGTGGTACCTCGGGTTAAGAACTTAATTCGTTCCAGAGGTCCATTCTTAACCTGAAACTGTTCTTAACCTGAGACACCACTTTAGCTAATGGGGCCTCCCGCTGCCACCGCCGCGCGATTTCTGTTCTCATCCTGAAGCAAAGTTCTTAACCCGAGGTACTATTTCTGGGTTAGCAGAGTCTGTAACCTGAAGCGTCTGTAACCCGAGGTACCACTGTAATAACAGTCTTGCAGAATTAGACCAGGGCTCATCTAGCCTAGACTTCCATTGCCACTGTCTAGCTAGATGCTTCTGGGTGTACTCATGAGCCTGTGCATACGGGAGTGATGGCCTCCCCTTTTTGGTTGGCTTGGCCATCTATTAAGAAACTATGGATATTTCCGTTTATCAGTGTCTGGACATTTTTGTCTTAAGACTGTAAATTCACTTTCTTTCCATGTCTGGCTACATTCAACAGAAGGACAGTACTTTAAGAGAGCATTGCAAACCATCCCATAGAATTGTAGAGTTGGAAGGGACCCTGAGGGTCATCTAGTCCAACCCCCTGCAATGCAGGAAACTCAGCCAAAGCATCCATGACAGGTGGTCATCCAACCTCTGCTTAAAAACCTCCAAGGAAGGACAGTCCACTACCTCCTGAGGCAGTCCGTTCCACTGACTAACCGAAAGTGTATCTTTTGAATGATAGTGGACAAGGCTAGCCATTTTGGGAGTTTTCACATTTCATAGCCTTTCCGCTCTTTATTTTCCTGGCTGGTAAATTGCCACTGGATCATTTTTGTTTGATTTTCATCCCGGTCCATGGCAGGTCAAAAGCATTTTGATCCTTATTGCTTCTCACCATCCTTCTGCTTCCATTCTGATGACTCCTTCACATATCGTTTTTTCTTGCCTGGAAAAATGTGAACACCCACAGGCACTATCATGTTTGAAAATTGAGTGAGTCGGTTGTAGGCATCATATGTCTGTGAGAGCCACAGTCTTCTAAGCCACTCATGAGGCCTGATTAAGGCAAACTGGTTTGGCCACAACTTGACATCAAAACCATTGCTTCACACAGCATGCTGCCCCTGGGCTGTTCACCTCATGGATTGGACAATGCCTCCCAGTGTGGGCCCCTTTGGGCTGTTGGTCTTCAGTGATTCTGCATTTCTGATTACGCACATTTTTATTAGCTCCAACCATTGCTTAATGACACAGTTGCGAACCCGACTGTTCTAGAGCAAGGCTGGTCAGACTTCAGACTTGTGGGATGTGCTTTGTTTCTCACAACATCTCCAAGATGCATCAACCAAAGTTGGGGGCAAAAGACATACATGGAAGCCTTATTTGGGCATTATTCACCCCCCTGTACATCAACACAGAAGCAGAGAGTATGGCTGTGCTGCATAAGGCCACCCCCTAACATCATGTACTTCTTCATCAACATGTGAGCTGCAAAGGTCTTTAGGGAGGACAACTTCGTGTGTACATATGAAGATGTCCTGGGATCTCCTTGTTCCTGTGTTGTACATGGGAACAAGCAGTGCTCAGACAGGGCTTTCAGATTCATGGGCTCAGATTTATTTATGTGTACCAGAATAAAGATACACTCAACCATTCCTGGTTCAACCCAGTGCCCCCTATGCTTTCTTCAGCAATATATATATATTTTGTGGGGGTAGAGAATCACTATGTTGCTTTAAAGCAATCTACTTCAAATCACCAAGAGATCTATCAGTAAATCCCAGTCTGCCTTCTGCACCCACAGCCAGCTCTAAATAATCAAAAGTTGAATGGAGGGAGATTTGCTCCAAGTTTCACACAAGCTGTTGGGTTTTTTTTCTTGCACAAGGGACTATTATCTGTCCAGAATGCCACAGCCCTGCTCGACACCCCTCATTTCAATACACCAGTTCCAGTCGAGTTCACAGGACAGCTGGCAGAACTGTGCAGTTTTGTTATTTTTATTTTAATGGTTTGATATAGCATCTCTAGGTTGCAAAGGCATTAGGCTATGTAGGTGTCACATGAATCTGGAAAACTAGACATTTCAAAAAATGGGGTCTGTGTAATTTCTAATACGTACAGTAAATGTATATGCCTCTTTCCATTAGCAAACCTGTACACATGGAAAAGCAAATAGCATTTAGAATAAGTACCACATTTTCCTGTGTATAACACTCCACCATGTATATTTTTTGTATACCATTTTTGGTATACCATGTATACCATTTTTGTGACTCCAAATTGAGGAAATGGATGGGGGGAGATTGCCCAGAGTTGTTGAGCTTTTTTTGGGGGGGGGGGCGAGGGGTTGCCAGCACCCAACAAAAGCCCACACAATTGCCGCAGCCACAAATCTCCCGCACAGACACCGATAGTCCACCTCTGCACTGTCCATGTATAAGACAACCTCATATTTTTTGCTTTTATTTATATTAAATAAAAATCGTCTTATACACAGAAAATATGGTATATTTTATAAGAGAAATGCAGATACACTTCATTGCCTTTAGGTGCCACTGTTTGCTCTTTTGCTTTGTTTAACAAGGTAATGAATTTACTACCTACAGTCCATTAGGTATTGCCTTTCCATTATAGAATGTTTGAGTAATAGTAACAGTAAAATGCAATTTTTCATCAACAAGTGAAATTAAAGCATTATGAACTAAGATGAGGAACTCAATCTGACCAGAGGGCTGGATAGAGAGGTGGCCAACCTGCCTCAGGCCATTTTGAGGCCTCCTGCCTGTTAATCCGCTGCAGCTGCTAAGGTGGAATCAGAAGCAAGCTCTCTTAACTGTGCTGCTGGCTCTTGCTTTGCAGCCAAAAGCAGCAGGAAAAAATGACAAATTCAAAAAGTCGCAACATTTGGCTGCAAAGCATGATACTACCTTGAGCTGTTTCATGCCTGTGTTGTATGACATCATAACAAACCTTTAGCAAGCTACATAGGTATAGCTGTCAACTTACAGATTTGAAAATAAGGGACCAGCAGCCTTGAAAATAAGGGTTAGCAGCCAAAATAAGGGATTTTAGTCAACCAGCAGCCAAATGAAGCCTCAAGTGGTGGTTCGCACAGCGCAGCAACCCGGCAAAGGGGATGCAGCAAGGAAAACCACAGTCACCTCTCCGCTGGGAAGCGCTAAGCAAAGGTGAGTCCCCAGGCAATGCGGCCGGTTTGATTGGCACAAAGCATGCAAGCTCCACCCCCCCCAGTCGTTCTTAGGCTCCCTACCTGGGTGGATGGAGCAGCCAAGTAAATTTCGTTGTCCCTGAGAGGGGGCAATGACAATAAAGATATTATTATTATTATTATTATTATTATTATTATTATTATTATTAGGTAAGCAACGCAGCCAAGCAACACAGTTGGAGCCTCCTCCCTGGCCGGCAGGGAGGGAGGGAGGGAGAGGAGCTGCTTCCTTTGAAACCCGGGAAATTTACGGGATATCAATCTGGGACAGCAGCAGGACACGGCGCTGGGATAAGGGAGTTTCCCGCCAAATAAATGTACATAGGACTTTCAGAGATAGCCTTCTTCCTATTTAGCCACACTATTCCTGCCTCTCTTTCCTATGGCAAAGTCAACCTTTTCATTATAAAGCAAAGGGGACATCCTGTAGCTTAATGGTTTTGCACAACAAGCAATAAACAAACAAGGTAGTAATAAATGAAGGGCTCATTAGATGTGAAGGAAGCAGCATGTTCTGTTGGACTAATTTCTGCTGTTGAGCTTTTAATTATTTTGACTTTGGGTGAGTAATGCTGACTGGAAGTGGCAAAGGAAGCTCAGATTTCACTTTGGATAACACTTTGGATCCAGAGCAGGGAGGATGTTTTTACTTTGCTTGTAAGACTTTAGAATCAGTGTCTCATTCTGGGTTGTTTTGTGGAGGAATTTCAATAAAAATAAAATAGTCTTTTATAAACTTAATTTTTCTTGGCATAATGAATTCACTAACATGAATCTCAAATACAGTTCATTCCAGTTACACATTTACTCTTCCAAAGCTGGTAAAGGATGTTTCTCCTCTGACCTGGTCAGCACATTCTCTGCATGGTATTTAACAATACAGGGAAATATTGACATTTCAGTGACATTAGCGGTGCTGTTCAACAGCATCTAATACCAGAATCTGTTACATACACGGCAGAAAGGAAGCTGGGAACTCTCTGCATGAAGGCCTACAATCCTACATAGAGTAGGAACAGCTCTGAGTATACATGGGGTGTGTAGTAACAAAGTGGCAAAGCAAAAAAGTGAAGATGCAGGCAAATTAAGCACCTGTGCAAGTTCAGTCAGGTCCTGAGCTTGCCTGCCTCTTTGCTTCTTCCTCTCACTACAGTAAGCTGGAGAGCAAACCTTTTCTAACCTCACCAATTTTTATTTTAGAAACTGCTCTTTCAATAAATTGGAAAACATGTATTTCAAAAATAAATAAAATAGCTGCTTTGCCCACTTGAAATGCTGCCTTTAGTGAAAACTATTGTGCTGCTCCATGGACAAAACTTTTTTTGGGTTTTGTTTTAAAGAAAAGGGTGCATGCACACAATGGATCTCAGATTTCTGTCATTTCCAGAGGATGAGGAAGTAGTAATTAAGGGGAGGAGACAGCAAGGCACAGCACAAATATGTCCCACCAAGCACCACCCGGTTGTGTAAATGGGAAACACAAGACAGAGTTAAATGGAAAGCACTCGTGTCGACAAAAGTGCACAAAGGTGTACACAGAAAAATCTAATTTGTATGGCTCCTAAAACGCAGACTTCCCTGTAATGAAAGAAATCCATTGGTTTGGCTAGTATTCTCCACCTATTTACTCCCAGGGTTGTGTTGTGTTCTTCATGCAGCCTCAGAATTTGTTTCCAGTCACAGGATTGAATTCTGGAAATAATCATTTAAAAAGGGCCCTTGCTTGTGAAGAGCACCTTATCTTCCTCACATTGCGTGGATGTCTTCTGTACAAAGCAATGTGGTTCTGCGATGTCCTTAAAGCCTAGGCTGTCTGACAAGCCTGGTTGCTTTATTACTTCACAGGTAAATTCTCTCTTGGTCGAGTGTTGTTTGCACTTTAATTTTACATTGGTTTTAACACTTGCCTTTGGTGAAGCTACTCCCTGTTGTCGCACCTGTGAGAGCACACTGGAAAGAGAGGAAGGGGCATTTTCTGCAGAGCCTTGGCATCCTGATCCTTCCATCAATAGGAAATGTATTTCAGCCATCCATTTTATTGAAGTGCCAGCGTTTCATTTAAGGTGTAACTCAAAAGGGAATGGAGAGAGGCTCCCCTCACCCTCACTTAACAGGAATTCTAGGCCTGGGCCAACTAAAGATAGCTCCCAGTCCCACTGAAATAGACTTAACTTGATTTAAACACAGAAGACACCATAGAGCACAGTATTGTTTTGTAAATTCTGGTTTGTGTGGCATTGTTGCTTGGTCAAAAATTCCACATCTGAAATGTAAATGTTTCTTCTGTCTCCAGGAAATATAACCAAGTACAGTAGTACCTCAGTTTACGTAACCCTCTGGTTACGTAAACTTCGGGATGCAAAAGCGGCAAACCCGGAAGTATTTTAATGGGTTTTGCCCCGCATGCATGCGAAGAAGCAGTCCTCCAGTTGCGAAAATCTCAGGATCCGGCCAGACCTCTGGAACGGATCCCGTCTGCAACCGGAGGAACCACTGTACTGTGCTTTCATGTTACTAATTCTTTCCATGTTTATCATTTGGTTCCAGCAAGATAAAAGATAGACACACACACACTTTCCCCTCTTTTATGTGCTTCTTCTCTTCTGCTTTGATGGTTGTGCAAAAGACCTTCACACAACCAGCAAAGCACCTTCAAGCTGAAATGAAGGTGCCTGAGATCTGTCATTTGTGTTGACTTTGTTCAGGTAGATATGGGGCAGGCATTCCCAAGGCCACATTTGCTTTGGGGCAACTTTCTGGGGTGCATATGCTAGTGATGGGGCAGAGCAGTGAATGTAAATTTTACCTTTGTTCATTGGGCTACATTCTACATATACACAACCTTCTCTATCTTCTATCCAGGCAAACAGCAGGTATTATCAGAGTGGCCATGGGTATGTGGCATGGAGCTGGATGGAGCATGTCCCACAGGCCAGATCAAGAGGCCTAGAAGGCTGCATTTGAGGTCTGGTCCCGATGTCTCCTGCTCATGTAACAGTGTACCATCCTAGCCCTACACATGTGAAATGGATTTCCTCCAGTGCCATCCTTGCAAGCAGAAGGTCTCTCCAGGTAGGGAATGTCCCCTTGTCTGATAGGGGGCGGTATTTGCTACAAAGGTGCTATTTTTGCATCACCCATACTCCTACGGCAGTGTACAAACATGCAGAAGACCATGCAAGTATAAAACAAAAAGATTAAGCTATTCAGTAATAATAATAAAAAAAACCTGCTGGTTGAAGATGAGATTTAAGGCTCTCTCATGTTGTCTCAATCTCTACAAAGCTAAAAAATTGGAAGGCTCAGATGCTTCAAGACAACTTCGGGGGGGTGTGGGTGGGTGTGGGTGTATAAATTAAATTTTCTGTTCTACAATTTAAAGCACTCATTTTTACATCCTTAAGATATCAATGACTTTCCTTCTTCTTGTTCCATGGTTCATTTTACATATCATAAATCCCTGCATATTTTACAAAAAATACCATTTAGTATTCCATTATTGCATCCATCAAACTTATTTACACTGTTGAATTTATCTGAATGCTGCCAGCGTTTTCAACTGTACACGTATATTCACTAAATGCTTTCCAATCTTCTCTAATCTTTCCAATCTTCTCTTGTTCTCTTATTCTATAAGTTAAGTCTGCAAGCTGCACATATTCTGTCAACCTAAGTTGCCACTCTTCTTTGGTTGGGACCTCACTCGCTTTCCATTTTTGAGCTAACAAAACACGGGCTGCAGTAGTGGCATACATAAATAACCTTTTTTTGGACTTGGGGCATCTTTGATGGTCCAAGCACGCCAGCCTCCCCATGCAGATTTGGGCCTGAAAGTGTGGCTGCACAGAGAGTAAGCTGTAAGCACATACTGTGCAACTGTCCTGACTGATGCCCAGGCGTCTGCTCTCACCTTGCGTACGTGCACCACTGACTCCTCTTCCTCTTTCCAGAAGTGGTGCCAGCTTCTGGAAGTATGTCAGCTGGAAAGATGAGTTGCTGCAGCCTTTGAAAGGACAGCAGTGGGCAAGGACCCATCAGCAGGAGAGTGTGTTGGAAGGGAGGAGAATGGTGAGCCCTGATGGAGAGAGGGAGCCAAGAGCCGGGGGTGGGGGGCTGAGTGAGAGTAGGCGGGGCATAGCTAGCTGCTCTGGCAACTGGAGTGGCAGGGGTGGGATGATCCGCCCGGGGGGGGGGCACCACATCAATCTGCATACAGGGGCACTGCAGTGATCCGCCCAGGGGGGTGCCACAGCGAGCTGCCCATGGAGTCCACCTAATGGATGCAAGCCCCACACTGCCCTTTCGGGCAGTGTGGGGCCCTGAGCCACCACATCACTCCCAGGAGAGATGTGTGGCTGAGGCGCGCTGCAGGCCAGGCCCCGTGGTAAATGCTACCCCCTGTTGTGCGCCATGTTGTCACCTCGGGATTGACACCCGGGGCGGACCACGCACCCCCACCCTCCTTCCTACGCCCCTGGGTGGGGCCTCTGTTAAGGTCATGTCCCCATTTGCCTCACTGAGATGTTGGAGGCTATGTAAGCAAGCAGAATTTTTGATATTGCGCAGCCACATTACGCATCATGGGGTCTGCTAAGGCTTCAGCAGTGTGCATGTGTATGGCAGTGGGGGAGGGAGCAGTTGGGTGTGTGTGGTTGTGGTTGCAAAGAGGGTTGCAGCATGGGGCAGGGCGTGCGGTGCAGCTGCA
Source organism: Podarcis erhardii (assembly GCF_964252035.2). Lineage (NCBI taxonomy): Eukaryota > Metazoa > Chordata > Lepidosauria > Squamata > Lacertidae > Podarcis > Podarcis erhardii. Next base: position 47,979,481 of record NC_138497.1, on the reverse strand, counting down.
CTTGGGGTTGGGGCCTTATTTCTGAGGTTTCTAGCTGTGCCCATGGGCCCCAAGTGGTTGCCACCCTTTGTCTAACCACTGTACCACCTTGTCCTATTCCATAACTAAAGGAAAAGGCATTGCACACAGAGGCCACTAGGCGGCTCCCTCTGCAAACACTGTACACCTGGAAGAATGTTCCCTTCAAAATTTAAAAGGTGCGCGCAACATTTTGGTTGTGTGAACCCTGTCAGTGGAAACCCTGCTCAAGTGCTTCTGCTTGCGCAAGGAGACTTTCCTCCCTCCTCTCGCACCCCCTGAAATTGGCTCCGGGGGAGTCAAGGGAACCCAAGAACGCATGCAGTGCGAGGGGCTTTACTGTTCCATCTGCCCAGCAGCAATCTTTGTGCAGAAGGAATATTTGCAATAGCATGGTGCTGAATTCCACCCAGCGGTGGCTGCCATAGGTTTGAATGGGTCATGAAAACCTTAGTAGCTCTGATTCAGTAAATACAGTTCCTTAACTTGAATAGGAGAATTGTGGATCCATTTTTAGTTGATCAGCCATTCTCTCTCTCTTTTCTTTTTTCTTAAACCACACATCATCTCACTTTCAGATTTCACAAGACAGAGGAACTCTATGCTTCACTACAGGATTGGCATGCATTCCTTAAAAGTCTTACCGCTCTCTTCTCAATGCGGAATAGTGATTGTTCTCACACCCTTCTAAGCTTTAACAGTATTGATTTAGGCTTCTGCTTCTGGCAGGGCTCCAGCACCCTCCATAGAACAGCAGAAAAGTTTAACGCCATGAACAACAAATGATCAACATTTGATCATTTACTGCCATATTGCTCATTTATTTTGAAAAGCTGTTCATTAGATGTGTTTTTTATATCCATTATACCAAACATATTCTTGATGTAAGCATTCAATAAATTCATGGGGTTATTTATTTATTTATTTTTTAAAAACCCTGAACAGTTTCCCAGCATGCATTGCCTGTTGAATTTCTGCCTGTTCTGCAGTTGCTAAAGGTGAAAGAGCCCCTAGAAAGAAAAACATAACCTGCATGGAAACATTTTTAGGTGACAGCAAGCTCTCCTCTTTTGGATGCTAATGCTTGCTCCAAACTACAGCATTTTCCTCAAGCTACAACCAGCGCCTGACACGGTCTTCTGTTGGATCTGCGCTGCCACAGCCAGAAGAGGCCTTGCTTTGCAGCAAGCTGGCTGCCTCCGGCACTAGGTGCAAAAATGACGGCTGTAATTAAAAAGTTTCCTGTCTACATAGTGATCTCTGTGTATTAGTAGTGACAAGAGGCTCCCAGCAGGGACGCCTCCCTATGGCAGGCCTGCGCTTGGAGGGGGCCGAAGGAAGAGTCTGCTGTTTTCTTTCAAGCTGGCTAATACAGTCAAAAAGGTTAGTTCTGTCACAGTGAACTGAACTGTGCCATTTCCTAATTAAATTAATTCAAGTGAGCTCCTCAAGCATTGGAAGAAAGGGCATAACTATTTCAGGTGAGGAACAAAAGCGAAGTAATGCTCCTGGCTAGATTCATGCCAGGAAAGAATTAACAAGAAAAGGTGGAAGCTGCATTCTAGGGAGAGTCTGCCTTTATTAGGCCCTGCATCAGGAAAATTCCTCCTTCTGTTTCAGCTTCTTGGCTGAGGTGGTGCTTAAGGTCACATTACTGCACCTGGGGGTTTCAGTGACACATGGTTTTAAGTGAGGCCTGACTGCTTAAACACCATCTCCTTCCTCAGAGGAAGAACATGGGCTTGGTTCTCACATAATGCAAAGCCGTGATTTATTGAACCAACCACAAGCTAACTACCAGCTGTCTCACAGGTGACCAAAGTTGTTACTCAAACACTGGGTTTGTTTCTCATCTATTCTTGCCTGGTGCCTTTGTAATCAGCTGAGCACCTGGGCTGAGGTGACCCAACAAATGATGGTTAAGAGAAAGTGCTGGGTTTGCACATAACACCAAGCCGTAGTTAAAGCAAACCAAGGTTTGTAAACCAACAATAAAGTAGTGGTTTACTGACAGGGGGGGAAATCATACTGGACAGGGTTCATAGTTTAATAAACCATGGTTTCGTGTTATGACCGACCAGGCCAAGGCCTATCCAGTGTTTTAGCAGCCACTCAGCAGATGAACTGGGCTCAAAATCTGTAACTCAGCTGGTGTGTTTTGATCATTTAGGTCCCAAAGTACCTCATGTGCTGATGCTTATATAACGGTCAGGAAAGAGTAAATGACTCTTTGGAATGGTGCTCCCCCCACCCCCATGAATGGAACAAGAGAGAGAGAGAGGTTGGGGTGTGTGTGTTCACATCCTGGGAGGTTTAATGCAGGTGACAGACCAAGAAGTCAATGTTAGAAGCTGGCGGGTGGCTGGTGCATCCTTCCCTCAGCATGACGAACAGAGCAGGCTCCTCAAGTGAGGCTCTTTACATAAAATACTTTTCCTTCAGCACCGTAAACCGTGTTTTAATGAAACATAATGGAGGCACATTGCCTTTAACATCTCAGTAATGGCTTTAATAACTCCCTGAGCTTTCTAAGGCTGTGGACTGAAACCCCAAAAGACTTCAGCCAGGAATGTAGAACAGGAATGAACCTGCTGAAAGTGGCAATTTGGGGCAGCATGAGAACCAATGGGAGTTTCCCCCTTGACTTCAGAGGACTGTGCCACAAAAGCTTTCCCTTGCAGAAAGCGGAGCAGAGAATCCAGAGGCTTCACCTCTTCCAGAGAAGTCTCCCTCTGGTTTTTCATAAGTTCAAACTAGGGTTGCTGTATTTCAAAAAGTAAAAACCAGGACACCCCAAAATTGTTGAGATTTTTAAGGAAACCCCTCAAATTCATGACTTGCCTAAGATTCAGGACAAAGTGCCACCTTTCAGAAATTCCCCCAGGATGAAATTTTGTTATTTAATTGTGGGAAAGGGAATAATCTCTTGGGCTGGGACATGAGTGGAGTGGAGCTCCACTTGCAGGATGCTCCCACTGCCATTATTTGGGCAGGGGGGCAGAAGGAAGGCAAGCAATTTTCGTGGGTTCTCTTTCCCTTGCAGCCCCCCATTTGCTCTGCAGAAACAGTGAGGGGTAGTAGAGGGACTGTGGAGTGGAAGGCGAATAAGAGAGAACCATATCTCCTTCTTTCCCAGCAGAGCCTTGGCTGGATTGAACGAGTAAAGGAAAGGGACACTTAGTGGAGTTCTAAATATTTTATAGTGGGAGAAACCAGTACGATGGCCACACAGGGTTAACGGCTGACTCTTAGCTGCTTGGAACCTACTTACAGCCTGCTGCACTAGCACCACAGGCATGGCTGTTGTGGATTCGTGGCTGTACTGCTCACCAAAGCAGCTGGAGAAGAGTACAGAGAGTGAAGAAAGAGCTGTGAGGCCTTTCCCCATCCTTTGGACCACCTGGGAAACTCAGCACACCTGCTGCACCTAGAACTGGGTGTGGAGGGCCAGCGGAATGAGACACAAATGTGGACAGCCTGAGGAGATACCATCTACTTTGGGGCTGCCCATAAAAAGCAAGTCTACATTGAGAGACTAGCCTGTCTGCTGTTTCCAGGAACTCCTCTAGTTGTGAGAATTTTGTGGGTGAGTTGAGAGTTCAATTGCACCTGGGCAAGAACCTGAAGGCTGAGAGGGAGCGTGTGTCAGAAGGAAAATTGATTTATATTGGGGTTTTTTATATATATTAGTAACTTTTTATTAATATAACTGTATTTTTGTAATATTTTGTCTGTTGCTTCTTTCATTGTACCCTTCTCAGAAATCTTTTTAATAAGTGGTATAGAAATTAAATAACCAATCAATCAAAACAAAGACAACACAACGGTTCAGTTTATTTTTCTTGTATTTAATGACTTAAAAAATAAAAGGAAGGAACACTCCACTGATATAGTTGGCCCAGTACAGTTCTTTTCAGTGCGTGTTGAGGGCAGCAAAGTAACCATGAGATGGGCAATGGCACTCCTCCCAGGCAAGGTGATCTTAAGAAAGAAGTGGATGGGAATAATGTATCTGATACCACACAAGGAGACATCATTTAACGGCATTTGCTGTACCCAAGTTAGGTTTATTAACTAGGCATGGGAAGGCAGAGCTAGGCTGGATCAAATATGAACTCACCTGATGACCTTGAACCGCCCAGGCCAGTGCTCAAATAAGAAAATAAATTAATGACTGACCACACAGATCATGTGGCACGAGAGCAGGAAACCAAGACACTTGAGAGACAAAGCAGGTGAGATGATAACAGCTTTCGTTGGACTGGACTGAATGTTATGACCTTTCAAGCCTTGCAGAGCTTTCTGGCAGGCAGAAACGAGAAGCTCAGAGGTCGCGCTGCTCAGCCTTAAGCCCACCTCACAAGGTTAGTGCAAGGATAAAATAAGATCTCAGCTTCACTCTCCAAAGCTCCTTTAGGGAAGAGCAGGAGGCCCATGTGACAGACGAACCCAAGCACATATATAAACAAGCAATGGTGGGAAAGCGAGCAGTTAAGAAAACAGAGTTGTGGTAGAAAGATAGTTGGAACCAAGGCATTGGAACACCTAGCAGGTGTGAAAGAACATAATGTTGAATAACAGAGATTATATATGGTTGTGGTAACTCTGATTCCCCCTCCCTGTCAATAAAATAAAATCCAATTACTTTTTTCTTATTCCAGAAGAGCTGATCCTTAGACTGCTAGCTTTTCATTTCTGAAGTCAAGGTTTGGTACAGAGCTCCTTGTAGGGCAGGCACCAAAATATTTATTCATCTAGATTTCTAGCTCCCCCTTCCTCTGAAGCAGTAGGACAGGCGAAAGCAAACCAACCAAAACTAGGTCAGAAAAGGACGGCTGATGTTTGGGCTGGAGCTGGGATGCCTACACAGGGTTACAAGTGGTTCCGTAAAAAGGAACCAGCTTTGTGACTTTGGGCGCAGCTCACCACTCTTGTGCCCTGATGCAGCTCTCAGGCAGCCCCACAGGACACCTCCTCCAGTCCACAGCGCCCTTTCTTCTCATGCACATCTCCATTGGGATGATCCACTTTTCGCATAGTTGAAGAAACCTAATTTCTTCCTGGAATATAGCCACCTTTAACTAGGGTTTCGTTCTTGGGGTGTGAACCTCCTCACCCCCTCTTAAGCTAGTTGCCTGCGTGACCGAAGCACACTCATTTCCGTCTTTAAGCTTCTTTCAGAGCAATCCTAAGAATGCCTGTTTAGAAGGAAGCCCTATTCAGTTCAGTGGGGTTTGCAGCCTACATCTACATCTATATCTATCTCTCTGTGTGTATCTTTTGTGATAAGGAACTACAAACGTAGTGTGGCATGTATGAAAATTCTCTGTGGTTTCATATGAAAATAAATACTTCATTTTCTTTTCATTCGTTGTCATAACTCTTTAAGAACATTTCGTATTTTCGTATTTAGTAATGCATTCCTTTGGCCACTGCAGCTTTCTTCTTGCCATTTTATGCACCTGCCCATGAGTGGGGTGAGTGGGGGGGGGGTGCACACACCACCCAAGTCACTCTCTCCCACATACCTATTTTTCCTGCTTTTAAAACTTATTTACTATCACTGATACCACACAATAAAGACACTCCTTTTCCTGAATTTCTAGCTACTGACTTCTCTGCACCCCCTTTAATTGGCGCAGTTAGAGCACCTAAGGTTTTTGACAGAAGAAAAATCTCATTTTTTAAAAAAATAAAGCGTAACCTCCCCCAATTTATATATATATATATGTAAATATATGTGTGTGTGTATAGATATAAGTATAGCTTTTATTACCAACCCAACATTTCATTTGCAACTGTTTATATAATATTTTCTTTTTAAAAATTACCATTGGAAATTTAAAGGGTGCTTTTTTAGAATGTTCTTCACATGATGCAACCCCCCCCAAAGAATGTTGACAATTAAGACTGCCCCCCTCAATCTAACAGAAACCAGAAGTACTGGCCCCCAGAGGAGGGTATGAAAGAAAAACAACACAGACCATTAGAATGGGAAACATCACATGAGTTGGAAAAATATTGTCAGTACTTCCTTTATAAAAAAGGGAAAAAACCCCACTGAAACCCTGCCCCTCACACCCAAGGGGACTGGGATTCACTTTGTTGTGTATACAAGATGTCAGTATACTACAGTAACCAGCCATGTAGCATTATCCATGAGGTCATACTCTGTCTCAAAAGAGGTAAGGAAGTCATCTGGCCGGAACACCAAGAAATCGCCGAAATAGGTTAATGAAATTGTGTACTAGATCATGGTGTTTCATAGAACGAGCTTTGCTGCCAGTTTAAGACAACAATGATCATTAGATAGATCTCCAGATGTTTGGAAACACACTGCCCTCACTTGGCTATAACACACCGAACCACAGTTTAGCATTTTTTACATAAGCCTGTTCCCCACCCTCTCCTCTGACATGGCTGTGAGGAGCAAATGGGAAGCTGTAGCTTCTATTTTAAACTAGCTGAGGATTCTTCTTTCATTCAAACTGCACACACTGGTAAGTTTTAACCATGCTTTATCCAAACAAGCCAGGGTCAAAACAGCACCTTAAATTTGGCTTGGTCCCCCCCCCCCTTCCTAAACAACTTACAGTCATACCTTAGTTGTCAAATGGAATCTGTTCCGGAAGTCCATTGGACTTCCAAAAACATTCAACAACCAAGGCACAGCATCCAATTGACTGCAGGAACTTCTTGCACTCAATCGGAAGCTGCGGAAGCGGCAGACATTCGGCTTCCAAAAGACGTTTGCAAACCGCAACACTCACTTCTGGATTTTCTGCGTTCCGGAGCCAAAAGGTTTGAGTCGCAAGGCGTTCGAGAACCAAGGTACAACTGTATATTGTGAAACTAATTCTCAGTTTGGGCATAAAGACAAACTGTGTTTAGCTGAAAATGGATGCTTCCAATCTCTCCTATGTGTCTTCCTTAAAAGAGAAAGGAGTTGTGGGGTGGGGGTGGGGGAGCACATGCCTGAGGCTTGTTCATGTAACATGAAACCATAGTCTAGTATTACATCAAAATGCAGTGTTTGAGCGCTTCCGTTTACAAATGGGATGTTAAAGCAGCCAGCAGATCACCATCCATGAAGCAACCACCTGGCACTGCTCGCCACGAGGGACCACCAGAATTTCATTCCTCCTCCTGTAATGTTTTTATAAGAACAAAGCCAACCCATGAAGAAAATGCTTGGAAGACTTCGAGCGGCACCTTAAGACCTCGAAGATTTCTTTTCATATGCACCAACAAATGTGAGAAAAAGCAAATTATTTACATCAACTCATTTCCATTTTTTTTCTTTAGAAAAAGAAATATTCTCTCTTTTCTCCCATAAATAGAACAAACAGTCTATTGTGATCAAAAAATGAAAACAAAATAGAGAGGGGAAAATAACTTGTGCTGTTTTTCATTACTCCTGTTTTCCACACTGCAGGCTCCCACCCTCCTGCCTTTGTGTTGGTTTATTTATCTTTCAACTATATATATATAGTTCTCTGTAGTGCCAAAAGCTTTAAGTTAATTACACAAAGAGAATTGCCATATTCAAAATATACAAGTTACATACAATAATGTTACAGGTTGTTCTTTCTTTCTTTTTGGTAGCCCACGCAGGTGACATTCTCCAACCTTCAATGGTATATTTCCTGAATGTGTCTGTCTGTCTGTGTGTCTGTGTGTCTGTCTGTCTGTCTGTCTGTGTTTGCATTTCAAATGCAACAGGCTAGCACTGTAACTCTAAAAGAAAGTGAAAAGAGCGAGCTTTTTCATAGACATTGTTTATGCAATGTAAAAAGAAGAAGAAGAAGAAGAAGAAGAAGAAGAAGAAGAAGAAGAAGAAGAAGAAGAAGAAGAAGAAGAAGAAAGAAAAGCATTTTCATCTCCAGCACTGACACTGGCGTGAGGTTTGGATGTGTTGACCATTTTCAGGCCCTGACTGAGTGCTAAAAAAGGAAAAATATAGATCAAGTAAGATTTGCCACCCCCAGTTTTTTTGTTTTTTAAAAAACCACCCAAATATCCACCCAAATTATTTATAGGCTTTCCATCTGAATACGTGACATTTGGTAAGGCGGAGGAAGGAATAAAGTTGAGGTCAGCAGCAACGTTTGAACAAATAGGTACTTTGAGAAGCTGCTGGCATTTCTGATTTGACTGGATGGGATCAGCGGCTGGGTTGACATGGTTGGCTTTATTTTAATTGTCAGGGTCCCCCCCCCCCTTGTATGAGGATAGTTTTGCCCTTCTTAAAGCCCAGTTGTCCTTCAGTCTGGGCCGTTATGGAATCTTGATTGATAGCTGTCAGTCCTGGTTTGACAACACTTTGAGGACTGGCATCCAATGAGGTAACGAAGGAGGGGGAAAGCCCTCCCTTCTTCCAGCTCCGTGGCTTAGAACCCTTTGATGTAGCAATAGGCCTCCAGGGTGGCAAACAAAATGTACAGGAGCCACAAGCTCACAAAGAGCAAAGTTGTGGCAAGTCTGCACCCTTTGGGGCCCCCCAGTTCCCCTCCGAGGTGAGGCCGCCTCCGGTACAGCAGGACGCTGACGCAGACGAATGCGAAGATGGTGAACAGCGTCACAGAGAAGGCGAGGCTGCCTGCTGACACGTGGAACTCCTCTCCCTGGTAAGCCCAGTAGATGGCGGCCACTGACCACGCCAGTCCAATGCCCAAGAAGACGTTGACGGCATTGCTGCCCGTGACATTGCCAATGGAAGCATCTGCATACACATCCTGGACGGCGGCTGCTTTGCTAGCAAAGGTGTCTGAAAGGGAGAGGTGAAACCAGGGCATGAGGAACAACGGAAAACAGCGGGGGGTGGGTCAGTCATGCTAACTTAGAGCAAGATACTGGCAGACAGAGGATGGAAGTATCTTTTTGGGGTGCAAGGAGAAGAATTGGAAACGTAGGCCCCACTTCAATGAGGTGATAAACAACCCTGTGTCTGGGCTAGAGCATTTCAGTCTGCAATGAGAACTCGCATAGTGGCAAAGGAATTTCATCTATCTGTTTATTTGTTGTGAGGAGGAGCATTTAGTCGTGTGAACCCCAGCTGCAATCTGAAGTGGTGCATCCCAGATAATCAGTGGAATATGCATTAATCTAAAAGGTTTATAAGCCACCTTTTAGCGTAACTACTCACATATGGTGGCAACGCACAATATGAAAATCCCAGATTACAGTGAAATGTATTCAAAACATAAAAGGCAAAAAAGGTAAAGGACCCTTGGACAGTTAAGTCCAGTCAAAAGCGACTATGGGGTTCTGGCGCTCATCTTGCTTTCAGGCTGAAAGAGCTGGTGTTTGTCCACAGCTTTCTGGGTCATGTGGCTATCATGACTAAACTGCTTCTGGTGCAATGGAACACCGTGAAGGAAACCAGAGTGCATGGAAACACCACAGTGGTACCTATTTATCTACTTGCACTGGCGTGCTTTCGAACTGCTAGGTTGGCAGGAGCTGGGACAGAGCAACAGGAGCTCACTCTGTTGTGAGGATTCAAACCATTGACCTTCTGATCAGCAAGCCCAAGAGGCTCATTTTCCATTATTGCATTATTCCATTTTTTCAGCCTGGGGAATGCATTCTCTTGTGAGCAATGTTCTAGGGGCTGCACGGTGGTGATGCGCTGAGCCAGAGGGAACAAGCAACAGACAGGACACTTAACCTTTTTTCGGTAAGTTATATCCCAGCCACACAAATTCAGAGGTTTTCTCTCTCTCGATAAATACCCCACCTGTCACCAGATCTCCCACCCCCACCACTTCCAAGCATTATCCAAGAGACATTATCAGAGTTCAAGGACAATTTTCAGCCAGGCAAAAAGCACCTGAGGAACAGGGCCAGTGAGGGGTGTGGCCTATAAAGGGGAGTGGCCTGGAGAATGACCCACGTGCCAAAGAGAGAGGCCAGAGGGCCACTCTCAGCAACTCGCTTCAGGTCCCCTACCCCTCCATTACTGAGTATTGTGCGTTAAGAAATCTCTTAACTGTGGTAGTCATTTCAGGTAACCAGCCATCATAGGAAAGTGTGTTTTTTCATGTAACAGATCTGACCATGTCAAGGGGATAAGTTGGTGTGTGGTTACATGATTACTTCTTTCCCCCACAACCCTGCTCCCAAGCTATTTCCAGCACTTGTGCTCCCAGACAGTCTCAGAGACTGGGGGGAAATGTGCAGCATTATGGGGTAGAAAACAAGTTGTGGAATTGCCGCGCCAGGAAAGGAGGAAGGCCATGGCAGGCAGGGGAAAGGGGGAGCAGCCTCTGCTGCTGCATCTCCCAAGCATATTCTGCCCCCCACCGCACCGGTATGACTGGCCAAACATAGAGAAAGCCAACCATTCACCCAAGAGCCTCCTCACCTGGAACTGAAGTCCCAAAGGCCACAAAGATAACAGCAGTCACTGAATCCTTGAGGCCAATGGTGCAGCCAAAGTGAGAAGCCAAGTCTCCAATGACGGCGGTGAGCATGCCGATGATCAAGATGGACACGATGAAGCAAGCCCAGCCGTTGCAGTACTCGGTGGGCGGGACGCAGGCAAAGAGCACCTTCCAGAAGACTGTCAGGAAGTGCATGACATAGTCAAAGCAGGAGGGCAGGCGCTCTTCGCCAGACTCATCCTCGTCCTCATCGCCAGCTGCAGGAAACAGGAAAGAGGAAACCCTGAATTGGTAGTCTCTGTGGGAACCACACTACATTGAGCGTCACCACTCCACAGCGTCGCAGGAAGTTCTTGTGGACAATGCTGAGTTCTGGTACTTGCTTTCTACAGCTGCTTTGTTACTCTGACCTTCTGCAGTAGGGGTGGAGAACGTGTGCTCCAGATGTTGCTAGACATTGTCTCTGATCATGCTGGCTGGGGCTGATGGGTGTTGGAGTCCAACAACTTCTGGAGGGCCAAAGATTGGCTGCCCTTGACCTACATCTACCCCCTCTACCTGCAGACATGAATAGCCCTTCCTGGACATTAACCTGCCTTCCTTGCTTGCAGTATTCCCATCCTACCTTGCTGCTGTCTGACTCTCCCAAAAGGTGCCTCAAAATCTGATCTTGCCATGAGTCGTTAGACTATGATTCTTGCCGGCAAGAACATTCATGACCTTTAGAAACACAAAAGTAGTGAGTTGCTTACTTTAGGAAGCTAACCAGGAGATATACTCTCCTCTAAGCTGACCATAGTAAAAGCCTCTTTCCACTCAGAGGTCTTAATTAGAGCTGGAAAAATAAATGCTTCTGTTAGCTTTGCCTTAGTTTCCTCTGCTTCTCTGGGACTACTGAGGGTTAGGAAGGTGAAATGCTTAAGGACAGCAATGGGGTTCCCCACACCCTGTAATGGTACCAGCATCTTTGAAAGTGGGTCAACAACAAGAGAATCATCTCATAATGCCCTTAACTTTGTTCTTGCATGAGGACTCAGAGGATATGGTCATATTTATTACCATAGCAACAGCATCATGAAAATACTGAAGGCCACTCAGGCATTCTTATTCATCTTTTCTCACACGAAGCAAGCAAGCAAGCAAGCATACATTTGAACTCAAAGGGTATTCAAAGAAATGGCTTCCCTGCACAACACAGTAGTTGAACCACACAGTCACTGACAAGACACTGGGGCACAGGCTTCTCCTTGTTGTGAGCTTTGCCATACCGTAACACACTTGGTGTTGTTAAATGAAGCTAGTAAAATGGGTGTGGCATGTGGGATACCTGGCATCAGGGTGGAAGGATGGTTTTGCCCTCATCATGGCAATGGCTCCAAGTGCAAAGTCATTTATATGGAAGAAAGACAAGGGGTGTCCTTGGAGGCATCCTTTGGGATGGCTAAGCCTGCTTCCCATCCATTTTACTTACGTTGGCTGATTGGAAATTAACCCTTCATCCAGGAAGAATGCAACGTGCCCAGCAAGCTAAGGTGCCTCATGAAACATCTCGCAATGGGGTACCACAGCTTTAAAAGGGAAGCAGCTGATTTCTTCTGTTTTATTTGCTACCTTTTTATATTCTATTTTGTGCCAAAATATTATACAGTTTCTTTGTGGGGCTTTTTTTTAATGCTTAATCCTGGGTGAATTCCTCACTCATAATCCCAACCACAAAAGAAAATTGTTTTTAAGCACTGTTCATGACTGAGAAATAAGGGGGCAATTTCCATGCTTCATGTGAGCTGCCAAAGTGTAGGTGAAGCTGGGATGAATTAAGTGTCCTAATATAATCTAGCAGACCAATCAACTAGTTTAATCTTGTTGATTAATCAGGATGGATCCATTTTAATTGGTGAGGGCTACTTTTAATTATTGAATCTGAGAATTAAGTGAGCAATGCAGTTCATTTTTGAGGCTTTTTTGATCTTGGCAAGTCTCTGTGATAGAAATTGGAGGCGGAGGGAGAGAAAGTTCAATAAAAAAGCTGCTCCTTTTAACAGCGACTGATTTCACATTTCCTTGAATATCTTAAAGAGTCACCTAGATTTACGTTTTGCAAATGTGCAAATAAAAAAAAGGTAACATTTGTTGTTTAAGATGCTGGTGAACAGTCATTCTGTGTCCAATGTGTGGGTGAAACAAGATAGCAAAACATAGGAGGGAAAACCTGCAAAAACTCTGGCCCATCTGCAAATCTGAGGCCTCTGAGTGGAGACCTTAGTGGTAGGTGGTGCAGGGCACAGTGATAATCAAAATGTTTTTTTCCTCCTCTCTCACTGTGGGTCCCAGTACCCCATCTCACCTGCACTGACAGTAATGGCTTCCAGGAACTGGTCCCGCCACGAATGCGTTCCTACAACCAAGGCCAGGTTTGTCTTCTTGATGAGCTTGTCCACGGTACTCTGTCAATGACAGAAACACAAAGAATAGGCACCTGTTTGTGTACAGGAGCAGCAATGTAGTGCATAGCTCCTCCCCCTAGCCTTTGCACAAAGAGTGTAGCTTTCTGTGATGCTTTTGCGAATACATCTGTACACGCTAAGGTTCTCTGTGCCAGGGTTAGGGACAGGAGCCACTCAGTGGTCCTCCAATTCCCGATCCAGTGTTGACCAACACAGGAGCAAGTCCCACCCCTCCAAACAGGGTTCAAGCTGATGGCCGCCACCATGTCTTGAGGGGGTAAATTTCACAGCTTAATGATAAGAAAACTATATTCCCACAGAACAAACCACTGCCATGTTAGGAAAGAAAAGAAGAGGAGGTAAGCTTAGAAGCCGGTCAGTTGGAAGGCAAGCTTCCCTTGATGGCCAACTGGTGGCCCTAGAGTGAAATCTGCCTCTACTGCCCAATTTCAAGACCAAAGAAGTGAAAGAGACTGGCGGAGGAATCCAAGGCTGAAGCAGCATGGAAATGATATCCCGCACGTGACCCAATCCTCTCTACTTCCTTTTCAACTCTTGACTGTGACTGTGACCACAGTAAACAGGTTTTATGTCCATCTGCTACAACAAACAGTAAGGCAAAAGGGAACAGTGCAAGCAAATGTTTTTACTGACAAATGTATAGGAATCTCTCTCTTTTTAAGAAGCACAGTTGTAAACATGACTACGCAGACTGAGTAGGCGCTAAAGAACAACATTTACTATCATCTGTTCTTTCATGTGAAGCATAATAAGGAATGCTTTTTCTGGTGATATATTTGCCAACTGCTTAGGGTTAGGAGATTTGCTTCTTTTCCAGATTTTGTCTTTCAATGGCAGCCATTGGATTAATCAACGGAATGAATGGTGACGACAACTCTTCTTAGCTGTGCATGGCCATGTAATTGTTGGGCATATCTGGCCAAGTTGCTGTTCAAACAATCTATTTTATTGGCCTTATTTTGAGCAGTCACATGTCAGGAGAGGGTTGTTGGATGATAGAAGGCAGCCTAATTCTGTAACGTTGTAATTCAAGTATTACTCTATTTTTCCTCAGATTCCCCCCTATCCTTTTCTCCATGGTCTTGCTACTTATTTTTCCCATTTTCTTCTCTTCCCCCCTCAGAGCCTATACCTCTCTCTTTCCCTGCCCTTCACTGTTGTTTCCCTTTTCATACACCACTCTTTCTTCCCTTCCTTTCATCCTTTATTCATTCTCTGGTCAATCCCTTTCCTGTACTTCCTCCTCCAAAGTCTCCTGATACCCAACACTGACCTTGAATTCATAGGACTCTTCAATGATGACCTCCAGCTTAGGATGCTCGCCCAGTATTGGTTTCCCCATCTCTGCAATACGCTTGGCTTCCTCCTCTTCCATTGTCAGCTTCCTTTCTGCCACTTCTGTGGGGAAAATGTCAACATACAGAGAGAATGTCCTCCACACTTCCAACAAAGGGGAGAGGACACTGGGCAAAAGAGCTGGGCTGGTCAGAGAAGGGGCTTGTATGCTGCCAGTCTCCATCACAAGCTCTACAGAACAGATCTCATGAAGGTGGGGCCTAGGTGTTGACACTACTTACCTCAACTGTCTTATATTGGCCAAAACAGAGAGTCAATCCATTTTGGGGGGTCAGTTATGCTTTTTTCTTTTGTTCTTGGAAATAGAAGTTTACTCCAGATTGGGCAAATGCCCAAAGTGGGAACTTGTTGAAAATATTGGAACAGTTTCCTCCATCCCTACTGTTTTCAATTTTATATCTGCACTGGTAGTTTTCTAGAACCCCTTGACTCAAACATCCAAAAATTCACGCTGTCTTGTTGCTTTAGTCAGTTTAATCTGGATTTTCTTTGAGGTCTTGCTATAAGTACATGAAAATGAGAAAGCATGCATTTTATTTGGGACAACCTGATTATATGAGAATATAAAAAAACACATTGATCCTTTGAAAATGAGAATAGAAAAAATTAGCAGATGTCAGTATTTTTTGGAAACAAAGATTTCAGTAGGCAAATGCAATAATTCAATATGAAGTGAATTGATCAAGGAAAGGAAATAATTACATGGGGTGAGGGCCATATTATTCTGTAAGATGTCCTTCTATGGCACTCAATGCTGCTAATTCAGTTTGGGAGAGATTGAGGTATCTATTATTTCTTTCTCTGTTCTTTTAAGAAAACTTCAATGGTTTCTGTGTTTGCAATGAAGAAGAATCTTCCCCAATGATTACACAATCACACTTAGTAATTTGTTCAACTTAGTACTGAAGGCTCACTCATATACACTAATGTTCAGTTATGTGTGGAACACACAGAGAGAGAGAGAGTTATGTGTGCACATGCACTTATTGTTTCCTGTGCTTCAATGAATCATTATTTGCTGCATTTATATCCCACCTTTTTTTACTCTAAGAGCTCCTAAGGTGGCATACATGGTTCTCCCCCTCTTCATTTAATCCCCACAACAACTCTGTGATAGCCTCTGTGATACAGGGGTTAGGCTGAGAGGCAGTGACTTGGCCAAGGCTGGCCTCTCATGTCCTTGTCCAACACTAACTGCTATGCAACGATGGTATCTCATTCATAGAATCACAGAACCTTAGAGTTGGAAGGGACCCTGAGGATCATCTGGTCCAACCCCCCTGCAATGCAGGAATATGCAGCTTTCCTTTACAAGGATTGAACCTGCAACCTTGGCGTTATCAGGACCATGCCCTAACCAACTGAGCTATCCAGGCTGGCTTCATACGAGTTCTTTTAAATGTTCAGAAGAAACAAATCATGAATGAACTACATGGTTTTTGTCGCCACATTGTGCAGGGGTGGGGAACCTTTTTGAGCCCAAGGGCCACACTTCCTTGTGGCCAACTTCTGAGAGCTAAATGAGAATGAAGCGTGGGGTTAGAGGCAAAGTGGCTGGAGCAATGGAATGCAGTCATTAAGTAGGTCATATTCCAGCCACACAGAAACCAGAGGTTTCTACACCAAAACACCACATACACCTCTCCAGACAAAGCAGAGGCATTATCAGCCAGGCAAAAACACTTAGGAGGTGTGTGAAGCAGGGCCAGGGAGAGGCATGGTTTGGGGACAAGGGGTGCAGCCCATGGACAGGCATGGTCTAGAGCTGCTTATAGAGGCCTGGAGAGGTTGTATTTGGCTCCTGGGCCTGAGGCTCCTCACACCTTTCATAGCGCAATGAAGGACCTGGGAGGACGTTTCACTGAACAAAATCTTGTCTTCAGGACGGGGAGGGAAAACAAATCAAGGTAAATGAATTCATTAGACCATCTTTGGCTAACTTGGTCCTCTAGAGGTTTTGGATTGCAACTCCCATCATCCTCAGCCAGCAGAGCCAACGGTTGGAGACAATGGAAGTTGTAGTCCAAGAAAATCTGGAGAGTCACAAGTTATCCATCCCTGCACTAAGTCTTCCCCCACCCTGTACACCATTCAAAGATCTCTTTGTTAACAGGCAGTACTTATATAGCGTTATCAACAACAACAACTGTTATGTAGTGAAGTTTCACCCTGGGCCAGCAGGGGATACTGTATATAGTTTTCACTCAGGTCTGTAGATAGTTTTCCCTCAGGTCCGCGTCAGTTATTTTAGGCGGGAACTCTGGGCTGTTGCTACAATGTTGACAGCCGGCTGCCTATAAAAGCAGGCCGGCTGAGCTGTTTGGAGTCAGTTCTATTCCAGCTTACGAAATAAAGAGCTACTTGGAGAAATCGCTGTGTCGTCTGCTATGTCAACCCACAACTTAACACTGGCGACGAGGATGGGATGGATGGACATCAGAGCACAGCCAGATGCGGCCAGCCTCTGAACTGAGCTGAATCACTGAGCTGAATCACAGAGCGAAATCACTGAGCGAAATCACTGGACAGAACCAATTCAGAGCTGACTGTTCTGGCTAGAGCACTGTGTTCCATCCATCGCCCTTCACGCCGGCATCGGAATCATGGCTTCACTTGTGCCTCTACCGCCGTTTGCGCCAGCCTCTGAATCATGGGATTCCTACCTCGCTCGGTTCGACTGCTACCTCCAAGCCAACGAGCTGACAGCAGTATCAAAGGATCGTAAGCGGGGCCTATTCCTCAGCCTCTGTGGGCCTGAGGTGTTTGAGACGGCCCGAGCATTGGTTGCGCCCGAAGCAGTCCAGGCAACACCATGGGACACGATCCAAGAGAAGCTCCGCAACCACTACGCACCAAAGCCGTCCAAGATTGCTGCCCGCCATGCGTTCTACCACCGGAACCAGGCAGAGGGGGAGTCAATCAACAACTACACCACCGCCCTGCGACAGGCTGCAATGCACTGTGAGTTCCGAGACTTAAGACGATGCCCTGATGGATCGAATCGTCTGCGGGGTCCGGGACATCCATCTGCAATGGCGTCTCCTCGCCAAGCCAGACCTCACGCTGCAGAAAGCCATTGAGGAGGCTGTGGCCTCAGAAGCTGCTGAACGCTCCGCCCAGGAGATCCGCAAGTGCAGCAGCCCACGTCTTGCTAGGGAGCCAGTTCCGGTGCATCATGAAGAGGCCAGCAGTGATGAGGCATCCTCCAGTGAAGGCGATGACGTGCACCAGACAAAGCGGGAGCACAGGAAGTTCCAACAGAAGTCCAAGGGCCAACCGGAATGTGCCGGCTGCGGAGGCAACCATTCCCGTGCCAAGTGTCGATTCAGAGACGCCATCTGTAGGAAGTGTTCCAGAAGGGGCCACATCGCTAAGGTCTGCCGATCGGCTCCGTCTGACACCCCCCCTTCATCGACTCGCAAGTCCAAGCCTTCACTCCAGTCTGCCAAGGAAAGTTGTTTCGCTCTCACCAACTGCCGCTGCCCGTCTGGAACCACGATTGGCCAAACCGACTCGCCTACGCGACGCAAGCTGAACGTCACGGTGCTCATTGAAGGAGCTCCATGTGACATGGAGATCGACACCGGGTCTGCCCTGTCCATCGTGTCGTGGAGCACCATCAAAAGACTGGTACCCAGAATGTCCAAAAGGCAACTCGACTCTCACCGCGTACACCTGAGAGACTACCAGGGAAACGACATTCCCGTGGTAGGCGTTGGCCGGTTCCGGATCGCCTTCAAGGATTTTTCGGGCCTGCTCCGGTTGGTGGTGGTCGAAGGTCAGCGGCCAAGCCTCCTAGGGCTAGACTGGTTTGATGCCCTCGGCCTGGAAGTCACCGGCATCAACTGCATCTCTAACGCAGAGACTGAGGGTCTGCCAGACTTACCACAGACTCAGACCACTCCACTTGCGGAGGCTCCACCCACAGCAGCGGATCCAGGGGATTTGGTTCCAACGCCACCTAGGGTCGCACCACAGCCTCAGCAAGAACTGTGTGGCCCCCCGGACTTGGTTACCAGTCCCCGGCGGTCTGGCAGAGTTTCCAAGCGCCCAACTTATTTAAAGGACTATGTTGTTGGACATGTATCACTGTTGGTCTAAGTATGGGAAATGTAACCAATATGCTTTTGTGCCTAATTGAACCATTACGCGCAGTGCTGTATATAAGGAAACCATTACGATTGTAACTAACGCCTTATCTCGGTGGGGAGGGGTGTTATGTAGTGAAGTTTCACCCTGGGCCAGCAGGGGGATACTGTATATAGTTTTCACTCAGGTCTGTAGATAGTTTTCCCTCAGGTCCGCGTCAGTTATTTTAGGTGGGAACTCTGGGCTGTTGCTACAATGTTGACAGCCGGCTGCCTATAAAAGCAGGCCGGCTGAGCTGTTTGGAGTCAGTTCTATTCCAGCTTACGAAATAAAGAGCTACTTGGAGAAATCGCTGTGTCGTCTGCTATGTCAACCCACAACTTAACAACAACAATAATAAACAGAATTTTCTTGACAAAACTATTATGCTTCTGCCAAAACTGCTTGTGACAATATTCTATAGAGCAATCTCAATCCACGTAGGAGGTTTTGATCAACAGGCAGGGGCGCCGACTTATAAAAAATATTGGGGGGGGGGCGGGGGCCCATACCGACTTATAAAAAATATTGGGGGGGGGGAAGACCTCCAAACCGCTGCTGCTGGGGGAACGAAAGGGGCGAGCCCCGGGCTGCCCCGACCTTAAGTGAACCTGTGAGGGCCCGCCCTTTGCGGCAGCCGATTGGCTGCCGCCGTGGGCGGTGAATATTAATGAGCTAGGGGGAATCCCCACTTCTCGCGGGGCTGACGCCAGCCCCGCGAGATTGTTGATGGGTCGAGAGCCCGCAACCCCACCCCCTCTCTAGATCGGGAGTGGCTTTGTTTTAACTCATTACTGAATGTATTTTAAAAGTTAACTATTGTCAAACAAGGAAAATAAAAAATACCGACATAATTTTGTGATTTTACAAAGCATAATATAACTAATAATTTTCTTAAATTATTGGGGGGGGCGGAGCCCCCCCAAACGAATTTTTGAGGGGGCTCGGGCCCCCTCAGGCCCCATGGAGTCGGCGCCTATGTCAACAGGGGACAATAAATAGAGAGTTAATTGAACAACAAGAGTAAGAAAGGATGGAGGTAAGCAAGATAAAGCAGTGAAACAAATCTTTTAAAAAATATATCAAATAATCTACAATGTGGTGTATAATTTATAATTTATATTGTGCAGGGTGAACTTTCAGGATTTGCTTTTGCTGCTTTGGCACTTTTGATGTTAGAAACAGCTCACTGAAAGCTTTCCTTGTCCATGGTGCTGATGGGCACTGCTCATTGAATTAATAAAAGCAGCAGAACTTAGGACTTCTTCACACTTGCCTTTTCCCCACTCTTTCCAGACATGGCCTGCACTTTAAAGCTCCATGTCTGGTGGCTCCCCCTTTTTTGCTCCAAAGCTTTCCCCACAAAAATCTGCCTCTAAAGCTCAACTGGAGCAACTGGTTTTCTGCTGAATACACGAAGTGAAGTTTGCTCTCCAATGTTTTATACATTGATTTCTATCTGCTGCAGTTAAATAATGTCCACCCTCAACTGTAATTGGTTCACTCTTCTTTCCAGGTTGTGTGCATTTTGAGAGATGGCCAACCTACTCTGCAGGTGGTTCTTCCTGCTTCCTTAAAGATGTCTGCTTCATATGTGATACTGGTAGCATGCTGGGTTTTTTTGTTTTTTACAGTCTTTATATAATTATTATTATTATTATTATTATTATTATTATTATTATTATTATTATTATTTATTATTTGTACCCCGCCCATCTGGCTGGGTTTCCCCAGCCACTCTGGGCGGCTTCCAACAGAGATGAAAAATACACTAAAATGTCACGTATTAAAAACTTCCCTGAACAGGGCTGCCTTCAGATGTCTTCTGAATGTAAGGTAATTGTTTATCACTTTGACATCTGATGGGAGGGCATTCCACAGGGCGGGCGCCACTACCGAGAAGGCCCTCTGCCTGGTTCCCTGTAACTTGGCCTCTCGCAATGAGGGAACCGCCAGAAGGCCCTCGGAGCTGGACCTCAGTGTCCGGGCAGAGCGATGGGGGAGGAGACGCTCCTTCAGATATACTGGACCGAGGCCATTTAGGGCTTTAAAGGTCAGCACCAACACTTTGAATTGTGCTCGGAAACGTACTGGGAGCCAATGTAGGTCTTTCAAGACCGGTGTTATATGGTCTCGGCGGCCGCTCCCAGTCACCAGTCTAGCTGCCGCATTCTGGATTAGTTGTAGTTTCCGGGTCACCTTCAAAGGTAGCCCCACGTAGAGCGCATTGCAGTAGTCCAAGCGGGAGATAACCAGAGCATGTACCACTCTGGCGAGACAGTCTGCAGGCAGATAGGGTCTCAGCCTACGTACCAGATGGAGCTGGTAAACAGCTGCCCTGGATACAGATTTGACCTGTGCCTCCATGGACAGCTGTGAGTCCAAAATGACTCCCAGGCTGCGCACCTGGTCCTTCAGGGGCACAGTTACCCCATTCAGGACCAGGGAATCCTCCACATCTGCCCGCCTCCTGTCCCCCAAAAACAGTACTTCCGTCTTGTCAGGATTCAACCTCAATCTGTTAGCCGCCATCCATCCTCCAACTGCTTCCAGACAGGACTTTCACACAGGACCTTCACCGCCTTCACTGGTTCTGATTTAAAAGAGAGGTAGAGCTGGGTATCATCTGCATACTGATGAACACCCAGCCCAAACCTCCTGATGATCCCTCCCAGCGGCTGCATGTAGATGTTGAAAAGCATGGGGGAGAGGACAGAACCCTGAGGCACCCCACAAGTGAGAGCCCAGGGGTCTGAACACTCATCCCACACCACAACTTTCTGAACACGGCCCAGGAGGAAGGAGCGGAACCACTGTATGACAGTGCCCCCAGCTCCCAGCCCCTCAAGACGGTCCAGAAGGATGTCATGGTTGATGGTATCAAACGCCGCTGAGAGATCCAGCAGAACTAGGAAACAGCTCTCACCTTTGTCCCTAGCCCGCCGGAGATCATCAACCAGTGCGACCAAGGCAGTTTCAGTCCCATGATGAGGCCTGAATCCCGACTGGAAGGGATCCAAATGGTCCGCTTCTTCCAGGCGTGCAGTGCTTCCAGGCTTCCAGTGGTTCAGCAACCACTCGCTCAATCACCTTGCCCAAGAATGGAAGGTTTGAGACTGGGCGATAATTGGCCATCGTGGCCGCATCTAAAGATGGTTTTTTAAGAAGCGGTTTAATAACCGCCTCTTTCAGCGGGTCTGGGAAGGCTCCCTCACGGAGGGAAGCATTCACCACCCCACGAAGCCCATCGCCCAGTCCTTCCCGGCTAGCTTTTATAAGCCAGGATGGGCAAGGATCCAGGAGACAGGTGGTTGGCTTCACTCGTCCAAGCAGCCTGTCCACATCCTCGGAGGTAACAGATTGGAATTGATCCCACACAACTTGACCAGACAGGACTCTAGCACTCTCCCGCCCCGGCCCTGCTCCCACGGTGGAGTCTACTTCTTCCCGAATCTGAGCGATTTTATCTGCAAAAAAATTTGCAAAATCATTGCAGGAGAACATGTGGCCCGTACTGGGCCCCGATGTTACAGGTGGTTCCGCTAAATTGTGAACCACCTGAAAGAGTCTCCTGCTGCTGTTTTCTGCAGATGCAATAGAGGCGGTGAAGAAAGTCTTCTTCGCCGTCGCTATCGCCACTTGGTAGGCTCGACGTTGAGCTCTAACCTGTGTCCGGTCAGATTCGGAATGAGTTATCCGCCACCGGTGCTCTAGCCATCTCAACGATTGTTTCATTGCCCTCAGATCCGTGGAAAACCACGGGGCTCTCCGGGCTCCATGCAATCGGAGAGGGCGCTTCGGAGCCAAACAGTCAATAGCCCTGGTTAACTCCACATTCCAGCGGGCCCACCAGGGAATCGGCTGAAAGGCCATCAACATGGGATAAAGCATCCCCTACCACTCTCTGGAAACCATTTGGATCCATTAAGTGGCGGGGGGCGGACCATCCGAATCGGTCCCACCTCCCTGCAGAGGGGATGGGTCGCAGAGAAGTCCAGTTGCACCAGGAAGTGGTCTGACCATGGCACTTCTTTCGTTTCACTTTTACTTAGTGTCAAATCACCAACATCCGTAGAGGTAAACACCAGGTCCAAGGCATGTCCGCGGCTATGGATCTGTTTGTGTCTGCCTGGGGCGTCAGACACTTTGTGAATTTGTGCATGATATGACCGACACGGGAAGCCAAGGATTACAGCCTCCTGGTGCAGTCTTTCACACACTTACTAAAAAGTAAATCTCAGTGTGTAACATGCTTTCAAGCAAACACCTATAAGGCTGTGCTTTTAGAGAGCAGTCATGAACCTGTGGAAATCACTTCCAGTCATTGCTGTTGGTGTTATTATCATCCTTACTAGAATTGATGCTCTGCCTTTCTACTGCAAATGTTCAAGGCAGCTGAACAGTGGTCCTCTAAAAATGCAAAGAATGAAAGTTCCCTATCAAAATTAATCTTAAAACAAAAGCCCTTAATAAGAAAGGATCACAAAACCAGTAGTAGTCAAAACCTCCAGCTGTCAATTAAGATACAAGACTGAAATAATAATAAGTCTTGTTGGTCTACCTGCCTGCAGGTGAGTAGCAACAGGCCAGGTCAACCTCCCTCAGGAGCACAATCTAGTTGAAAGTACCCTGCCCTGTGCCACATATGAAACAACCTACAGTGCTGCTTTGGGAAAGCAGTAGAGTTAGTAGCTATGGCAACTAGTGTCCTTCTCGCCTTTCTTTGATGAACACCCTGGCCGTTCAGTTATGCACTGGCACGCAAAGGAAACATAACCCAGGAGTCTAAACCCTGTAGGTGCATGGGTTATAAGGCTTTCACTTGGATTTATGAAGACTTCAGGTCATTCTGTGAGCACAAGATGCCTGATGTGAAAGGACTTATAAATCCTGCATGGACTCCCACAGGCCTCATATTCTCCGTAAGAAATTATTCAGAGGCTAAAAACTCTGCACAGATGCTCCATATATCATTAAAACTTTGCCTCAACTCAAAAAGCCTTCCGGACTACAAATATTATTAACTTTGCAAGGCCAGCACAATTTACAGAACACACAAGGACTCCTGTTTCAGGAGACCACATTAATCTGTTGCAGCAGCAGCAGAGACAAATCCATCCACCTTTTGAAGTCAGTAGCACGTTGAAGTGTCAGGGCTCTTTTGTGAGCTCCCACCGAGTGCTCCAGAATGGGGAATCCCCTGCATGAGTCAGAAATAGCTCCACAAAAGAAGAGAAGCAGAAACCAGATGAATCTCTGAATGTCGGAGCCATAATCCTTTAATGCTCCTTCTAGGTGTTCAACTGAGGAATATCCCCAACCACTTGAGTCATTGCCATACAGAATTATGGGCATCGCTTTTCAGCACCGTAAACTGAATTCAGCTTTCTTTCTTTTCTCCAACACTAAAATTTCCAGAGGCAATAGCAATGGTGCTAGCACCTGCATGCTATCAGAACTGAAGCAACAGGCATGGGGGGGGGGGGACCTATGAGGCTTAACAAGTCTTCAGCTCCAGACCTCACTAAGGGTTCGTCCACAGGTCTGTGATTTTTAGGCACAAGTCTGAGTGGGTTTTTTGTTTATCCTGCCGCTTTCCTGGGAAAACCCAGAGAGGCATATCCTACGTTTTTCCCCAGATAAATTTGTCCTGGGCAAATTGCTGGAAACACATTGCTGGAATTGCCTTGGGCCCACAGATGAAGCCCCACCAAATTGTGGCAAATGACTCAGACTCAGCTGTCCCCCTGCAAAATTTCAGTTGCTGGATTAGTTTTTCTGATGGTATAAAAATGTTTTCCTAACAGTCTATCATGAAAGTTTGCACCCTCTTCCACTTTAAGGGACGATCAATCTAGCAGCAACCAATGGGTAAGTAATAAGTTCATTTGTGGATATATTGGAATGATTTCTGGTATGTCCATTTGTAGCTGCTATGTGCAGGGCTAGAGATGGGAAGGCCTGGGAAAAACCCTGAAAAAATGGGGGGGGAGGAGGGGGAAATCTGGGTTCCCCCCCAGTTTCCCCAGGCATTCCCATCTCTAGTGCAGGCCACTTGAATTTTCTCAGTGAGATGTCTGTGGCTTTAGGGTAAGCTACCTATAAGTGCACCACCAGGTGGACTGAATGCTTTTCTCCACATCACTGAAAAGTGGTCTGAAAACATCTGTCTGCTCAGAGAAAGTTATTCAAAGTCATTCACTGGCCTGCAGTCCATGGCATGCATTCCCCTGCTAGGGATGCCCTATTCATTCCTCACTTAAATCATGGGGTGCATCTTCCTGCAACAGACCCAGCCATCCTCTAGAACTGAAGAGACAAAGGTGTGTGGCATAGAGCTCTCCTGCTATTCCTAAGTATGTTCCTGGAGAGGAGTCACTGGCTACTGCTATGGGCACAGTGTACATGGGCCGCATGCCTGGGCATGTTGCAATGTTTTCAGCACATTGTGTGCTCAGCTGAAGGCTATAAGAGGACTTACAAGGCTCCACAGAACCCTTTGAGCCTTAGAGAGGAGACCAAGAGATGAGAGGCATCTTCAAATATCTAAAGGGCTGTGACATGTGAGGCATGAAGGCAGCTCTCTGCATGGCCCTTTCTACCTGGCTCCTCATGAGGCTGGAGGAACATCGCCCAGCTAACGTTTTATTGATTTATTGAGTTTAATATGCTGTAAACCGCTTTGAGATTTTTATTAAAAATATATAGTGGTATAGAAATTAATAAATAAACAAATAATAATAAATGGAGCAGGCTTGTTTTCTCCTGCTCCATAGACTAGGACCTGAACTAATGGATTCAAGTTACAAGAAAGGAGATTCCAACTAAACATCAGGAAGAACTTTCTGACAGTAAGAGTTGCTTGACAGTAGAACAGACTCCCACAAGAGCTGGTGGACTCTCCTTCCTTGGAGGTTTTTAAACAGAGGTTGGATGGCCATCTGTCATGTATGATCTAGCTGTGATTCCTACGTTGCAGGGGATTTGACTAGATGACCCTTGGGGTCTCTTCCAACTCTACAATTCTACAATTCCTTTCTTGTATGTTCAGACTGTACTTTCTCACTCCCAGAGAAGTATGCTTTTGGGGGCCATTCAAAAAGAAAGAAAGAAAGAAAGAAAGAGGCATCGGAACTGACTATTCCTGGCCTGATCCATTCACAACAATGGTAACGACGGCCACAACTTTTCATGTAGCACCATCTCTCCAGCTTCTGGCACTCAAGGAGCCATACAGAGAATAACAAATGCACAAAGATTTTCAAGAGAAAAGAAGACACCATAAAGGAGAAATTGACTGCTGACAAGTCCACAGCACAGTTAAAACAAATCGGTTTTCAGGTCCTCTTTAAAGATAGGAAGGAAGGCACAGCCGTGAACATTGAAGAGAGAGAGTTCCACACTCATTGGCGACGAAGGCACAATCGCCCACAGGCTTAAAGTGGCAGGAGTCCCAACAGCAGGTATGTCCGGGAACAAAAAAAGCTGAAGAGTTTTTAATTTGACAGGTCAAGTCTGTCAAGGTGAAAGCTGCCAAACTGCAGCTTAATTATTAACCAGCCCTGATTTGTTTGCATCAGCCTCAGTACTCAGCTTTCAACATGGCTTGCACCCGAGACTCCCAGCTGTCAAGTCCAATTAGTCCTGATAAGGTCTGGAGATGCCAGGCAGGGAAATGAATGTGCCAGTTCCTCCTCGGCTCCCATCTCTGCTTTCCAGATATGGCAAAGGTTGGGAGGAAATAATTCCACCTTAACACCCTTCATTCTGAACTTAAGCAAGTGCTAAATGGCAGGTGGGAGGCAAGATAGAAAGATCTATCTTTCTGGACGAGGAGAAATGGAGGGTGCATTTCCAGGATGGTGGGGCAAGCCTACCCTTATTGCAAGAGGTGTAAATCACAGACACTCTGGAGTGAGTGAAAGCGGTTCCAAAATGATACTGAGATTTACTTTAGAGGAAAGGAAGGTGAGTCTTCACTGAAAACATCACAAAGTATTTTTGTCCAGGTGGATAATGATCACATCCATCCTGGACATTACACTTCTTGTGATGTGAGAGAGATGTGAGACTCCTGTGCCAAATTCCCTATCTATCATCTATCTATCTATCTATCTATCTATCTATCTATCTATCTATCTATCATCTATCTCTATCTATCTATCTATCATCTATCTATATCTATCTATCATCTCTATCTATCTATCTATCTATCTATCTATCTATCATCTATCTATCTATCATCATTATCTATCTATCTATCTATCTATCTATCTATCTATCTATCATCTATCATCTATCTATCTATCATCTATCTATATCTATCTATCTATCATCTATCTATATCTATCTATCATCTCTATCTATCTATCTATCTATCTATCTATCTATCTATCTATCATCTATCTATCTATCATCATTATCTATCTATCTATCTATCTATCTATCTATCTATCTATCTATCGATCGATCGATCGATCTATCTATCTATCTATCTATCTATCATCTATCTATCATCTATCTCTATCATCTATCTTCTATCTATCATCTATCTATCTATCATCTATATCTATCTATCTATCTATCTATCTATCTATCTATCTATCTATCTATCATCTATCTATCTATCATCATTATCTATCTATCTATCTATCTATCTATCTATCTATCTATCTATCTATCATCTATCTATCTATCATCTATCTATATCTATCTATCTATCATCTATCTATATCTATCTATCATCTATCTCTATCTATCTATCTATCTATCTATCATCTATCTATCTATCTATCTATCTATCTATCATCTATCTATCTATCATCATTATCTATCTATCTATCTATCTATCTATCTATCTATCTATCTATCTATCATCTATCTATCTATCTATCTATCGATCGATCTATCTATCTATCTATCTATCATCTATCTATCAT
Source organism: Podarcis erhardii (assembly GCF_964252035.2). NCBI lineage: Eukaryota > Metazoa > Chordata > Lepidosauria > Squamata > Lacertidae > Podarcis > Podarcis erhardii. Next base: position 47,952,190 of record NC_138497.1, on the reverse strand, counting down.
CTATCTCTATCATCTATCTTCTATCTATCATCTATCTATCTATCATCTATATCTATCTATCTATCATCTATCTATCTATCTATCTATCTATCTATCTATCTATCTATCATCTATCTATCTATCTATCTATCTATCTATCTATCTATCTATCATCTATCTTCTATCATCTATCTATCTATCTATCTATCTATCTATCTATCTATCTATCTATCTATCTATCTATCTATCATCTCTATCATCCATCCATCCTGCATGAATCACCCTCAATATAAAAATGAACTGTAGGATGATATAAGAAGACAATTAAAAACTATCAATTTATTATAAACCAAACCAACAGTGCAATAAAACTAGGATGAACCAAACCTTCAACCAGCTAAAAATGCTATAACATGCCTGGGCAAATAAGGTTTTAAGCACATGCCCAAAAGTACACAATATTGGTGTCAGGCATGCCTCCCTTGGGTACATTATTTGTGTGTTATTGTGGCATTTTTTAAATTGCACTATTTATATTTATCATTTAAAATTTGTTTTAAACTTTACTGTACATTGCTCAGAAAACTATGGTATGGGGTGATTAACAAACAATACTACAACTATTAGTTTAAATAATCATGCATTGGTGAATTGTTTTACATAGTGACAGATTGTGTGAATTATCTGTTGTAGGAGTATTTCACTGCATAAACTGGGATGAACTAGGCTCTGATGACCCATAAGTTCAACATGTGTCTGACATGTCAGAATATTCGAACAATGAGTCACTCTGCCAGAAATTTGAGTTGGAGTAGCTTCAGTCACAACTTAAGTGTAGTTCCTAGTTACATGACTACTAGAATTCCATATCTCTGAATCTTGGCGATGTCCAGATATGAAACTCTGGACTCCTTCCTTATCTTTGCTGTTACACAGCTAACCCTCATGACCAAGATTTTCAAAGAGGGAAGGGGTTAGAAGAGTCACAAAGTCTCTCACCCTGTGGCTCTCAACATCTTTTGGAACTTCAAAGCCCAGTTAAGGTGCCACAACGGTTAAGAACATAGCAATATTTCCTAGTACACCTTGTGCCTCTAGAAGATTCTATTTTGAATGTCAAACATTCAGATAGATGCTCATTGATGGTGCAGGTCAGGAACAGGCAACAGTGGCCTTCCAGATATTGTTGGATTCCTCAAACTTCCCTCAGCTTCTGCCCACATGGTCAATGGTCAGCAATAATGGGAGCTGTAATCATGTAACACTTCTAGAGCAGAGGTCCTTCATCCGTAGCATAGGGCAATGTTAGAATATAGGATTAAAAAGCCCACATGCTTTCATTATTCCTTCACATCTTCATACACCCTAATTTGAATTGTTCTGAATTTGGATAGTTTTAGGTAGGCAACCTTACAAACATGCAATGCCTAGTTCTGAGAGACAAACAAACAAACAAACAAACAAACAAACAAACAAACAGGTTATCAAGAGCAACCGAACTTCTGAAGGGCAGAGAAAACACGTAATGTACATAGAAGACTCATGAACATGGGGACAATAATACAGCCATTGTGTCACACTGTCACAGAGTAAGTGAGTGAGAGAGAGAGATGGAGGGGAGGAGGAGAGTGAATGTGTGAGAGACAGCGAGAATTTTCTACGCAGAACTGGGCCTAAAGAAGGCTACACAACATAGAAGTTTTGTGGTGGTGGGGAGGCAGAAGCTAGAGGCAAAGAGCCTTCAATGTAATTTTCAACGTAATTTTTTCCAACACTCCTGAAATGTTTGCATTTTCTAAATCTAACATGACATGGACTAAGTGAAAATGTCACCTCCATTCTTTACTTATTAGTCATGATCTGTCCTGAGTGGCACTCTACGTGCGCAGTGGCATATGCATTTTTTATGTTGCTCTGGATATCATCTGCCACAGGATTTACAGGGTTTGAAGTACATCGTCCATGCGTCCAAGGGATGTCAACGAAGCCCGTGGAAGGGGGCCCAACTGCAGAAGTTAAGTGGAGGAGAAGTGTCATTATATAAACCTTGCTCACTCAACAGCTCATCTAAAGGAGGGGGGTGCTGTCTGGAGCAGATGTGGCTGGTGAGGAATTGGTGCTGTGTTCTGGGCAACTTTTTTCTTTCCTAACATGGTCAGAGATTTAGCCTCTTTCCTTATTAACTTAAGAGCAACTTCCAGTAGTGCCAAGTGAGTGAATTATCCAATGCTACCTGCCAAATGCAATCAAATCTGAGCACAAGAAAGGGCAGAAATCGTATTATTTTAATACATATTATTTGGTTCCAGAAGATCTGATTAAATTAGCACACTACTGAATTAGAGCAACAAAATTACTATGGGAACAGCTGAGAAAGACTTCCTGAAACTGAAGAGCTGATCGAATTATAAGAAGGAAAGAGCCTCTTTGCTTCCCAGTTATTCTCCAGTTGGTGTCTCTCTCTCTTTGTACACAAGGGATCCAGGTGTGTATACAAAGAATGTAATATAGAAATGTCTCTGGAGGTGTTTTAGTTTCGTCTCTCTAGATAACAGGAAGCCACCAATCACAGCAGCTTCTTGAATCCTGAGTGCATGTTGGCATTGAAATGTACATTTACAACTAAGAGAGTATGCATATTCATGTGCCGTTCTTACTCTACTTTATACAGTCATACCTCATGTTATGTTTGCTTCATGATACGTTTTTTCAGGTTGTGTCCTGCGGTGACCCGGAAGTAGTGGAAAGGTTTACTTCCGGGTTTTGCCGCTCATGCATGCGCAGACGTGCAAAATGACGTCATGTGCATGCGCAGAAGCGGCGAATCGCAACCCGCGCGTGTGCGGACACGCCGCTGCGGGTTACGTTCTATTCATGCTGCGAACAGGCCTCTGGAACGGATCCCGTTTGCAACCAGAGGTACATATATGCTTTACAGATACTTATAAATTCTTTTTGGGGTGGGGAAAAAATGGCGAGAATCATTCCTAGCTGACAGAGATTTGGGGGCACGTTACATGCTTGGCCCCTGTGTGCTTCCACCAGTAGCCCCCTAACTTCCATCCACTTCTTTTTTCTGCTTGAGGAGCTCCTCTGCTAACAGGGATTGGGTCATCTGACATGCAGCGTTATGCAGACCTACTGAACGTGAGCCAAAGGTAAGGTACAATTACCAATGAACACACTAGGTGAACTCTGTGGTGTGTGACGGAAGCCATATAACTTTTAGATTGGAGGCAGGGAACAGCTTTTAAGAGATGTGAGCGATATGATAAAGGCATTGTTGCCTACGATGTAAACACTCGTCTCCTTTGTCCTGTTATCAGTGATGACCAGTCTGGTGGTTTGCTGCCAGGAATTTCTGGCAGCTGCTCTGAAGAAAGTAAGGGTGGCAAAGTGCATTCTACGCTATACCAATGGGGAGGCGGCGGTGGAGGAAAGGGCATTGCAGTCGTCCCTGGAGAAATGTGTGGCTGCTTCCTAGAGGGCCTCAGCAGCCTATACAGGCATTTGGCCTGCTAGCCAGTCAGCAGCCACTGCTTCTAGGGGGTTGCTGCTAAGAATGGGCTCAACTCCTTTCCTCAGTTATTCAGCTGCTGCAGAAAGTAATTATTTCCAGGGATTCCCTCCACTGCCCACTGCTGCCCTCCTTTATTCGAGACAAAAGAAGGTTTGCACTACATACACCTATACACTTTAATTTGTATTGGTTCACTGCCCAGAGAAAGTTAGTTTTGGATGGTATGCAAACAGTGTTAATAAATAAAATGGCAGTCTAGTCAATTTCTACACATGGAATGGGAAGGAGGACGCCATTTTGCTATTTGCATCTTAGGCCAGCTTCAATGTACTCTTGGTGGGGTATCTCACTACTGTGTGACTTTAGCCAGCAGGCTTTGCCAAGACCATAACAATTCATAACAATATGCCATAGGCTCTCTCTTTCTCATTCCTATATTATATATGCACTTTATTAGCATCAGATTTTGGCATATGTCCGTTATCTCAGTAACTCGGATGTCCTGAGCGTGGCTTTATTTCAAATGCCTCTCCGCAACAAAGCCTTCTAAGAAAATTTGATAGAGGGCACTTTGAGTTGGTCCACAGAGCTGCAGCTGTCATGCCGGAGAAGCACTTGTCAATCTCCATGCACATAGATCGTTTCTGAGAGCTGCAGCCAGAAGGACTCTGACAGATTCAGGGAAAGAGAAGGTGATGGTCCAAGCACATTTGAATGCAAAACACCAGCCTCATTCTCCGGGCTGTGAGACAGATTCTTATCATTTTGCACTCTTTTTTTAAGGGCACAAGCTGAACCATAATTAAGTGTGCAGATGACACAAAGGGGAGACTTTGGAGACCGGGCTGACAATAGCTACTGTCTGATCCTATGTGAATGAAGGTGGCAAGAATGTCAGTCACTGAGGGGGGAGGACCACTAGAAACTGCACAGATGGGGAATGAAAGAGAGCTAAAGATTGCAAGCGAGGGCAGCAGGAGGTGGGGAAGTGGGAGGTGGAAAGCAACAGCAGCAATTACTGCTTTCCAAGAGGCTTGTTTACATCCTGCCTGCCTCTTGGTAATGCTGTCCATTAAGCTGTGGATGTAAATGCAAACCTCCTTCACATCATGATGACAGGTCACTATTGACACCCACTAGAGTCTTAAAGTGGTGTTTTACAAATGGTAAAAATTCGTGCTTTCTCCCTACTGTTGAAACCTCCAATGGAAGCCCCAGGCAGAAACGAGCATACAGTTCAGTCTCGAAATGGTCTTTTAAGTCAGGGCTACAGGCAACCTGAGTGGGGGCAGCTCCTGGGTGTCCCCTGATTCCTGATACAGAGGTAGGAGCAGGGAGCTTCTTGCCCTTCAACCACTTAACTCGTCTCAGCAGAGTTACCTGAAGAGAACAGCCCTCTTTGCCTGATAACAGAAGCACTGCCACCATGCTACTGAGGCCTTCACCTGAATGCATACAAGAGCCCTGGCAGCAGTTCAGAATTTGGGAATACCGGCTGGCTGATCCCCCTTTCTGTACAACGACCTGCATCAACAATAACAAGTGCAGTGAAAGTGAGGGAGTTTGTTCTTCTGCTATTACTGTGTTTATTTGATCTGGGAAAGAGCAAGGACATGGCAAGGCTCTCCTGTTCTGACAATCCCACCCAAATCCTTGCTACCTTAGAACAGATAAGAAATTCACAGCACGTGTGTGGACATGAACTCTCAAATTAGGTTGTTATCAAGGAAAATTTTGCTGCACAAATGCGCAGAAACAAGACTGAGGTATCCTTTTTGGCCTGAGGGCCTCCTTCCCTTCTGGGAAGCTTTCAAAGGGGCATATGCCAATGGTCTTAAATTCATATAGTCTCAATGCACAGCTTGATACATGAAAGGTCAAGGAGCTCCAAATAAAAGGGAAGCATTGAAATCAAGGCCACAACAAAGAGAAGAACAGAGCAAAGAGCAAACCAGTTAAGGAAGAGAGGAAAAAACTTACCTTGTGTCAAGAGGAGTGCTATATATAAAACAGAAATATAAAAAAGAAGAGAAAAAAGGGAACAGTTAATAACATACGCATGGCAGTTTCATTTTGCAGATGACTGTATTAAATGAGCAATGAACTTGACTTGATGTAGCTGTGAATTTTCTGCCGCCACATGCTAGATGCAGGTTTGTGAACATGCCTGGTAGCAGCAAAATGAGCATGAAGCTGGAGAGAACAGGTGTGTACCAAAGGTTCTAGCTACCAGAGGTTCCCCCCTTTCCTTCATGAGCAGAGGCAGGGAGGTGGGGCTTGAAGGGGTGGGGTGGGGTGGGTCTCTGGAGTCAGAAAGTGTGCCAATTCACAACACTTTCTCAAGATCTGGGATAAGTCAAAGCTCAACCCAAATAAGTTGTTTTTTCTGATGGGGACTTCAGGCATGTTAGGACCCTTAGAATAGTTGGTGCTTAGCGACTGTAACTTTGCCTTTGCTCAAAAAGTAAGATGTGAGTCATGATTCATGCTTAAAAATGAACTTTAAGCCACCTTACTCCGTAGCAAAATTACTGTTGCTGCAGTGGGAAATAAAACATCACCCCAACTACTTTGCATGCTCGCTTTGATAACCTCTTTAGCTACGGTAATTGTCAGTGATATTCCACCTATAGCTGTAAAGGGGACTGGGTACAATTCCAAGATACAAAGTGAAGCTCATGGCATGGCCAGAGATGGAAGAATAATTGACGGCCCCAAGGCTAATGCCTAGACCTTCCTTAACTTTCCCCGGGAATGTTACAGAGAGTTACAAATGCACTTGTAAAGCAATTCCGAGAACCAAAACAAATTTGTCTAACTGTATTTTGAGCTCTGAAATAATCTTTTTGTGATTTTGTTCTCTAACGCTTGATCAAGATGCAGGTTAAGTGCTATTGAACCCTAGAGCTGTAAAAGTACAAGATAAAACTACAAGATAAAAGTACTGATAAAACAACAGGAGCTGTAATGCTAACAATGACTAGTCACAACAAATAACTTAGGCCAAATGATTACATATCTTTCTCAATCTCATAATGCAGCTGGAAATCTCTTCTGATGCAAGTCTTTTAATTTCTATTGGCTAATAGGAAGTCTCCAGGTGAGACAGACGGCTGCCAACAACAAATTGGTAGTCTGACATGGATAGGAGTAGTTTAATGACAGAACTGTTAATTTAGGTTTAGACAGTTAATAATCTTTTTAATGCTAAGATGCCTCATTTAATCCCATTATATCGCTTTCTTTTTTCATGTTTCAGATTTAATATGACTCATAGGAATTTTGTAACAGAAATTGGTTTTTTTTAAGCCAGTCACCATTGTTTCTGTAACTATATTACTTTGAAATTCATTTAAAAACTTGTATGCTTTGAGATTTAGTATGTCTGAAAGCTTAGGGATGGAAATGGCTTTTCTCACTCAGGTACCAAGAACCAGACTGAGGAAGTGCAACCCTGCTGGTTCCCCTGGACCTTTCAGTGGCTTTTGATATCATAAGGAAACCCAGTAATAGACAGTAGTATTGGAGGGCCTTTATTTCACCCCATGGCCAATGAACCACGGGGTACCTTTATGGTTTTCAACATCTATAAGAAACTGTTGAGAGATGGCATCTGAATATTTGGGTTTAAGTGCACCAACATGAAGATGACATGCAATTCTACCCCTCTTTTTCATCTAATAATCCCAAGGAGTTCCTAAACTAATGCTTGGAGACGCTTTTGGGTTGGATGAGAGCAAAAAAGCTAGAATTAAACCCAGGCAAGGTGGCCATTCTGTGAGGAGGAGAATTGCGGTCTCTGGATAGAGGGGTACAGGTAGACCTAGGCGAGTTTCCACTCCTCCAAAGGATCATTTGGGGGAGATCCTGGATTTGTTCCTATCTGGGAAGACCTAGATAGATGCAGTGGCCAGGTGCACTTGTTTCCAGCTTTGGCTGATATGCCAATGGCAACCTTTCTGAGAGAAGTCTGATCTCGTCTGAGTTATCCATACACTTGTCACATCCACTGTAATGTGCTGAATGTAGGGCTGCCTTTGAAGACAATTTGGGAAATGACTGTGATTGGAACATGCAGCACTTATACTGTAACAATTGCTCTGATAGCTAGTAAGCTTTCAAGTCCACTTTAAAACCTTAATGGTCTGGGTCTGGGTTACTTGAAAGGCTGCCTGCACCCATAACAGACTGCTTGTGCCCTGAAATCAACCAAAAGAGGGTCTATTTGTTTAGGTGCCCACCTGTTAAAAGTATTGGGCTGGTGGCCACCTGTAATAAAGGTTCTTACTTGTGAAAACATGTCCCTGTGGGGATGCGGCAGGTCTCATCCTTAACAAAGCCCTTCAGAGGGCTTTGAAGACATACCTCTTTTGGGCGCTTTTAATAGGTCATGTTGGGAATTTTATGCCGTGAGTCCTTTTAGTTTAATGTTGTTTTGCTGTTTTATTCCTAAAGTTAATGGGTGGGATTATTTTTTTCTTCTATCCTGTAAAGCAATTTTAGATATAAGGTAGTGTAAGTTGTTTTGTGGAGAAGATTTCTCAAAAGCAGGCTATAAATATAAATGAATGAATGAATGAATGAATGAATGAAAGTTCATCCCAACGTAAAATGCTATTTTTGAATATGATAGTATGATGGGCAGTTTAAAGCACACCATTATTTTCTATACATTAATATGCATGTGTTAGAAATGTACTTATTTTTTGTTCCTGATATTGTTTATGCAGGTAAACATAATTTATGAATTATATAAATTAAAAATCATGGCAAAAGTTAATGGCGGAAATCATGAATCCAGGGGTAGGACATTGCTGGCAGTCTGTGGTGCACATACAACCAAGTCTCTGCTATTTTTATATCTGCTTCTATGAAAGGTTGCCTTAGCAGGAAATATAATTCTGAAATAAGAATGTAATTAAGAACAGTCTGGAGAAATATGGCCTTTTTGATAAAAGTGTGAAATGGAGACAGGTTAATGTGCGTTATCTTTTCAATGTCTCGGGAAAAGATCTTTACAAATTTAGCCTGCATACTGTAATCTAATCAGAAGGAACAGATGAGCCCCTCTCCTTGCTCCCATATGCACCCATCAATGATACTGCAGCTTGCAGATCACAATATTGATGGTGAAACCCTCTCAAGCCATTTCTTACATTCTGCTTCTGTTTCTGTTGTTTTTTTGTTTTTTTGGGTGGCACTGCCTACAAAAGGCCAGTCTAGAAGGCTGCTTAATTTGATTGCCAAAGTTGTTGCCATTTAAGAATCCGAACTCTGTATCCATTAATGTCATCCTATTAGTGCAAGGGTCCCTGCTGATTTTGAGCTGTTTGGATTTATTTGCATGTTTTGTAAACTGACTTGTCTCCCCAACCCCAATGCTTTGCACTTTGAAAACCGGCTGTTGTGAACTGCTTTGGGCATGGCTAATTATGGAAAAGGGACATATAAATACACTAGTTTTTAAAAACAACAACAACAACAACAACCACTTCTGTGACAAAAACAGCACCTTTATGTCTCTTAAAACATCCATTTCTTGATGATCTGGGATATTTTCCTTTCATTTGCACTTCACTCAAGTAATAGAGTGTTTTTCTCTCACTTCTAATGTTTCACATGAATATTTGAAGAACACTATGAATTCAGGAATGTTGGTTGGCAAGGAAACATATAGGTATAAAAAGGAGAATTTCCTGGATGCCAAGATCCAGGTTTGGGGCAAGAACTCTTGGGTGAGAGAACCCGAACAGAGATTTAAAATCACAAAACATGCAGCAAAGTAAAGTGTGGAAATATAGGCTGTTAGAGCTTTAAAATATGCCCTTCAACTTCTTCCAAAGTTCCCCTCTTCCCTTAGCATAGAAAAAAGACCACACATTTAGTAAGTTAAAAAATTGTTTACTTACAAGCTCACCAAAGGTCAGATTCATTTGCTTTTCATACAGCATTCAGAATACACAGGCAGCAAAACTTAGGTTAGTTACAGTGGTGAAGGTCCCTAAATTATTGGAACTCAAGAATGGCTTTTAAAAGAGGCCATGCATTCTGAGCTTGGAGCAACTGGCCCAAACCTGGAGTTCACATGGTAATAATAATAATAATAAAATTTTTTATTTATATCCCGCCCTCCCCAGCCGAAGCCGGGCTCAGGGCGGCTAACAATAATCAAGTAATCAAACAATCAAATGCATTCAAAATATTTCATTATAAAAATTAATTAAAATCAAATTAATGGCAACCGATTAAGCAAGATTCTGTGCAGGTTGCCAGAGGAGGGAGTCAGGCTGCGCCCTGACCAAAGGCCTGGTGGAACAACTCTGTCTTGCAGGCCCTGCGGAAAGATGTCAGGTCCCGCAGGGCCCTAGTCTCTTGTGACAGAGCGTTCCACCAGATTGGAGCCGCAGCCGAGAAGGCCCTGGCTCTAGTTGAGGCCAGCCTAACCTCTCTGAGGCCTGGGACCTTGAGGATGTTATTATTTGCAGACCGTAGGTTTCTCTGTGGGGCATACCAGGAGAGGCGGTCCCGTAGGTACGAGGGTCCTAGGCCATATAGGGCTTTAAAGGTTAAAACCAGCACCTTAAACCTGATCCTGTACTCCACCGGGAGCCAGTGCAGCTGGTATAGTACTGGATGAATGTGATCTCGCAGCGAAGACCCCATAAGGAGTCTCGCCGCGGCATTCTGCACCCGCTGGAGTTTCTGGGTCAGTCTCAAGGGCAGCCCCACGTAGAGCGAGTTACAATAATCCAGTCTGGAGGTGACCGTCACATGGATCACAGTGGCTAGGTCAGGGCGAGAGAGATAAGGGGCCAACTGCTTAGCTTGGCGGAGATGAAAAAATGCTGCCTTTATTATAGCTGTAATCTGCGCCTCCATAGAGAGGGAGGTATCGAAGATTACACCCAAACTCTTAACGGACGGTGCTGGCACTAATTGCACCCCCACAAGAGATGGGAGTTGCCCCCTCAATCCCATATCGTCCCGCCCCAGCCAGAGGACCTCTGTCTTCGAAGGATTTAACTTCAACCGGCTCCCACGTAACCATCCAGCCACAGCTTCCAGACATCTCGCCAGTGTGTCTGGGGCCGAGTCAGGATGGCCATCCATCAACAGATAGAGTTGGGTGTCATCAGCATACTGCTGGCAGCCCAGCCCAAAACTCCGGACAAGCTGGGCGAGGGGGCGCATAAAGATGTTAAAAAGCATCGGGGAGAGAATCACACCCTGAGGCACTCCACACACCAAGGAGTGGCGCGATGACAATTCCCCCCCAAGCGCCACCCTCTGTCCCCGACCAGAGAGAAACGAGCGCAGCCATTGAAGGACTGTGCCCTGGATCCCCACGTTGGCAAGGCGGTGGCCCAGGAGTTCGTGATCGACCATGTCGAAGGCTGCTGACAGATCTAGAAGAATCAGCAGCCCCGACCCGCCTCGATCCAGCTGCCTGCGGAGATCATCTGTTAGGGCGACCAGAGCCGTCTCGGTCCCATGGCCAGCGCGGAAGCCGGACTGGAATGGATCCAGAGCAGATGTTTCATCCAGAAACCTACCAAGCTGTTCAGCAACCGCTCTCTCAATCACCTTACCCAGGAATGGAAGATTCGAGACCGGGCGGTAATTGGATAGATCTAAGGGATCTAATGATGTTTTCTTTAAGAGCGGACGCACCACTGCCTCCTTCAGTTCCCCTGGGAATATCCAGGTGCCAAGGGACAAATTGATGATATCCCCCAGGGGGGCCCGCACCTCGTCTGGACACGCTCTAATCAGCCATGACGGGCACGGGTCAAGAGGACAGGTGGTTGGCTTTCCAGCTCGGAGGATCTGTCCACATCGGCTGGAGATATCCGGTCAAAGTGGTCTAATACTGGACCCGAGGACAGTCGAGGGGCCTCCAGTTCCTTTATTGTATCCAAATTGGCAGGGAGGTCATGGCGGAGCAACAGGACCTTCTCCGCAAAAAAGCTCGCAAATGCCTCACAGCTGTGTGTCAGATTATTATTTAAATTTGGCTGTCCTTCAAGGGACGTTAAAGACCGAATTATACTAAATAATTGCGCCGGGCGAGAGCTAGCGGATGCAATGGAGGCCGAGAAGTAAGACTTCTTAGCGGCCTTCACTGCCATCTCATAGGTTTTCATAAAAGCCCTATAAGATGTTCTTGAAGCTATGAGGGGAAGAATAGGCTTCCATTCTAATCCCTCTCAAGGTGAGCGAAGCCTGGTAGGACAGTTTATTCTATGGTATTTACCCCTTTGTGCATTAATCAGACTTAAGCATGCTGATTAGATGAGGCTGGTTATACTACAAACCCCTTCTCAGGCAAATACACCAATTGCATGTACAATTGATGAACCACCTAGAGTCCCATCTCAATTCAGAGGTTCTCAAAACTATCTCTTGGTAGGGAGTTGGTCAGAATGCTGACTGTCATTTCTTTGGTTTGACAGTACGCTGATTCAGCAAGTCCATCTGGTATCACTGCAGGCACATAGTAGTATTTCACCCCAATGTGTTTGGGTCTTGCATGAAACCTCTTGCTTTGAGATAATTTCAAGTAGCTTTGAGTGTACACCCATCAGACAAGTTTCTCCCCACACAACCCGAAGTCCGTAGTTATTGGTCAATCCAGACCATTTCTCTGTATGCTGTGGCTGTGGCTATGTACTCTGAGGAAGACAAAGCTATAGAATTTTGTTTACAAATGGCCCAGGAAACAGGACAATTTCCAAACATAAAGAGAAATCCACCTGTTGACTTATACTCCTTTGGGTTTCTGGCTCAGTCTGCATCCACGTACTCATAGTTTTGGATTGTTGTCAGCGTAAGTTTACAATTCATAGTTCACTTTAAGTAACTAACAACAACTTTTCACAGCAGTTCAGTCCTTCTCAGTGGGAGAGCTAACTTTCCTGCTTAGGATTCCCACTGCATTTGCTATGTCAGGTCTGGTTGTTGTGGTTAAGTACAGGAGCTTTCCTTTGGCCGAGCTGTACTCAATTTCCCCTTCTGCCCCCAGCTGCCTTCTTGTCCAGGTATGGTGCTGGTGCAGTGCATCAATCTCTTCCTGTGCAGCATCCCTTCACAGGTGAGCTTCAGCAGTTAGCATCTGCTCTATCTTTTCCCAGGTGGAAGGTTCTAGAGGTTGCGATGACCTTGCAAGATGGGACAGTTGTGGGGCTGGGTCTTGGTGAGCACCTGACACCTGGCTCTGGAACCTCGTCTGCTTCTTCATCACCCTTTAACGCAAACATGTCGTCATTAGTCTGCTTCCCTCTGGCTGTGCTGCATCTTGGAATCTGCTCCTCTGCTTCTCTTTCCTGTTCAGCATCTGTGCTAAGTGGTGTGACAGTAGAAGGCAGATCTGGACTGTTATACATCAATTTTGGTAAATTTATGAGGGCTTGTGTTTCTTCCTCTGACTCACTAGAAAAGTCCATCACAGTTCCTCTCTTGACAGCTCTCCTGTATTCATCAAAATGAACCACATGTCTTGTGCTGACTTTCCCAGTACCCAAGTCCATTACTTTGTATCCTTTGCTTCTCAGAGCATAGCCAATCACAATAGTCTCTTCTGCTCTGAAATCTAACTTGTGCCTATCCTCCTTGGGTACACAGGCATGGGCAATACTGCCAAGTACATGCATATGTGGCATGTTAGGTACTCTTCTGTGCCAAAGTTCAAAAGGTGTACGTGGTTGGCAGTCTACTTTGGAGATATACTGCAGTGGCTACTGTATCTTCTCAGATGCGCTTGGGAAGGCCAAAGTCACTCAACATGCACAAAGCCATTTCCAGAAGAGATCTAAACTTTTCTCTCAGTGATGTGAGTTTTGCCATCACCCAATGAAAAACATGATTTTTCCTTACAACTCTCTGTTTCTCCATAGTTATTCCTCTGGGACTTCAAAACACAGAGTTGTGTCTCACACAACTCCCTTTCTCTTTCATTTCTTGGGGTGGGGGCTAAAAAGGAGAGCTGTGTTTGCTACCTGGGCAAACCAAACCTTGCTTTGCCTTTGTTACACATGCAGAAGTTTGTGTGGCACAGCTGGAGAGGTTCCAATGAAATGCAATTCCTTCTCCATCTTCTGAACCAAATGCTGTGATGGAATTATACCTTGCATTATACCCTTCAGGCCATTATAATTTAGACTTTGGAGCACCCTGACTGAAAAAGGAGACCTGGCGCTGTAGCCCCTCTAATGCTGGAGTGTCAAAACTGTTGTGTGAAGGGAATATCCAGCCCAAATTTCCCTGGGGGGCTGACAAAGTAAAAGGAAACCTAGACTCCAGTTGTCAACTAATGTGACACTCAAGCCATCAAATGAGTTAACAGCCCAGTGAAAAGATGTCATCTTCCTAGCAAGGAAAAAAAAAAGGCTGGATTTACTGGAGGGACACTCAAAAGGTACTGACAGTAGGGCGACCAGAAAGGTGACACAATCTGCTGGAAGGCTTCTAGGCCCTGTTATGTTTCGCCAACAATGGTTTGGTCCCTGTCACTGCAGATAAGGGAAACATATAGAACCACGGGACTGCAGAATGAGATTGGGAAGCCTTGGAGCCAATCAGTGGAAGGGAGAAGAAGGCAACCCATTTACAGCTCTAACAACGAGAAGTTCAACAAACTCTTGGTGGTGGTTGTTGTTTTGCATTTGTTATCACAAATGGAACAAGAGCATTGGCAAGAAGAGATATATTTGCTGGTGGGTTCTGATCCCTGTGTTCCTTACCGAGGTACAAATGAAAGAGAAAGAGGATACCCACCTCAGGCCTAATCTGTGGGGGGGGGGGGGAGGCATTGTCACAGAATGAGATTACAAAAGAGGGAAATGTCGGGAAATTGATAACGCACAGGATTATGAGGGCCGAACATAGTTACAGCCAATAATTCTGAAGGGAATTCAAATGTAAAATGGCTGAGGAGCTCACAAAATACAATTTAATTCAATTTAGCTAATACACTAGAAGCCTGGAGGGTAACAAAGATTGAACATCTTATAGGATGAATTTATCTAAATAGGATGAACAGTTAATCCGGGAGAAAGGGAAGGAAGAGGCACACATTGGTTCAGCCTCATTTCTCTACCAAATAACTTGGCAGAGTGAAATAAACATTAAAATACAAATTCACACAAAGGATAACAGAGCTATCAACACCTGCTCTCATTTCCACACAGTGTCTCCAGCCCAGGCAGTGGCCAGGACTCCACCTGGGTAGTTGTACATTCTCTAGGCTCAAACCCTGAAAGGGGCATCAGTCCCTGTAATAATGGTCGTAGCAGCAACATGTGTGGCCGCCTCAGTAGGAACATAGAAAGCTGCCTTATACAAAGTTAGGCCATTGGTCCATCTACCTTAGCACTGTTGACACTGACCGACAGCAGCTCTCCAGAGTTTCAGGCAGGAGTCTTTCCCAACCTGACCTGGAGATGCAGAGATTGAACCAAGACTTTCTGCATGTACAGCATGTGCTCTACCACTGAGCTTCAGTCGTTGCTGAATTTGTCTCTGCCACATGGTTATTAAAGATTAACAGTTAGGGCCAACTAGATGATATGGTAGGAGATCTGGGACTGGACCTCCTCTGATTTTTATCTGTACCTAAAAGCACTCATGAGGTGGCTTGAGTTGGACAGTGACCAGAACACTGGATGAGGAAGCTGTCTCCCCATGACATGTGAAATAAACCAACCCCCCCAAAAAAGATGCTGTTTGCCCCATGGGGACATAACAGGCAGGCAATTCATTAGCTCTCTACCCCCGCCCCACACACTGGGGGCTTGACTTGACATTGGGTTGCTCCATAGCAAAGTTTAGCTGTGAAGAAACCAAGGGGAGATCCATCATGGATCTCCCTTCACTTTATCTGGAAGGGAAGAATCAAGAGTATAGAAATAGTAGAACCAAGGAAAAAGCTAACAGGGCTGTTGTGGATACCACTGCTGAAGTGCATTAGGAAAGGCTGGGCTGGGCTGGGGAGGGAGAGAAGAAAGGTAGAGCTTACTAGGTGCCGGTAACAGACATGCGGGAGGGAGAAGAAGCATTGATGGAAGGTTGGCATTCCCTTAGCTGAGAGGCAAAGGAGTGTATTGGGAGGATTGGATTTAGGGGATTATGAGTAAGATTGGAGAGGCTTTATTAAAAAAAAATTAGCTTAAAATACTTGATTTAAAACACTTGAATAGTTTCATCACACAGTTTTAATTTCTTTGTTTAATATTGCATTATGAACCCTCAGAATAGGGCAGGATTACCATACACAAACAAATCAAGCTCTTCTGGCTTTATGCTTTAAAATTTTGCAGCTTTTTTTTTAAGAAGAGCCAACAAAAATGTCTCCCCAGTATTGTTGTTGTTGTTGTTGTTGTTGTTGTTGTTGTTGTTGTTGTTGTTGTTGTTAATTATTTTGGAGAACCATTATTTAATGTCACTTTTTAAAAAACGGCTGTACAAAAGCATCAATTTATTTAACCATAAAGCCGAGAGAACTTGATTTGTTTGTACGATAGGTATTATACTAGGAAACACAATTTATTGATCTAAAATATTTAATGCATGCTTTGCTATAAAAAAAAATACTTTAAAAGTGAGTTTATCTCTGCCTTCTCATGACTTCTGCATTCAGTGGTATAGGATGCTGTTCGCTTTGGTCAGTGGTTTGGTACACTGGGACCCCCTTGACAAGACCCACTGAAATGAAGAGGAGCTGTGTGAAAACCCTTGACAGATCCTTGTGTGCCTGCCCTTTTGAGGTGGGTGCCTGCCACATGCACATAAACAGGCCTAGGAGTGACGCCTCAGAAGATGGTTTAACTTCCAAAATCAACAGACTCCTCTGTTGCTGATGTGCAGTCAGCTTCATTTTCATCTGCCAGCTAACCAGAATGTTTAGCGAAGTGGCGCTGTGGGTAAAACCTCAGTGCCTAGGGCTTGCCGATCGTATGGTCGGCGGTTCGAATCCCCGCGGCGGGGTGACCTCCCGTCTTTCGGTCCCAGCTCCTGCCCACCTAGCAGTTCGAAAGCACCCCTAAGTGCAAGTAGATAAATAGGTACCGCTTTCAAGCGGGAAAGTAAACGGCGTTTCTGTGTGCTGCGGTGGTGCTGGCTCGCCAGAGCAGCTTCGTCACACTGGCCACGTGACCCGGAAGTGTCTCCGGACAGCGCTGGCCCCCGGCCTCTTAAGTGAGATGGACGCACAACCCTAGAGTCGGACACGACTGGCCCGAACGGGAAGGGGTACCTTTACCTTTACCTTTAATGTTAGAGCTGTGAAGTTTTATTAATAAAAGTATAATTTTTCCTTGCCAGGCTGTCAGATTTTTGCACCGAAGAAGCAAACAGAATGCAAATGCTCATTGTCATTATTATGACAGAACCCGTTCATTACAATTCCAGCTGTAGGTGTTAAAAAATAAAAATTCACCAGCACCCAAAGTCATCCACTGCAAGTTATGCCACAGAAAAGGAGCAAGGAGGCGGAGGAGGCGGGAAAGACTGTGCAAGATACAGAACTGGGGAGGAAGCTGAAAAGGCAGCCATGCAAGTTGCATTCTTTTGGCGGGGCTGGGGAAGGGCTTTCAGTCTTGGCATGAGGGAGAAGGCCAAAGATGTCACCGAAAGGGGGAAGAAAGCGAGAGAGAGAGAGAGAGAGAGAGAGAGAGAAAGAGAAGAAACAGTTCAAACACACGCGGCTCACACGGCCTGACAGGCACAAGCACTGCACGAAAGGAGGATCCGAAATAAGCTAGGCTCAAAAACTCAGAGATGGGACCGAAACAGGGTGAGAGCGAGAATATAGGAGGGAAAGGAATAAAACTTGGTCCGTGTAAAAACGAAAGAGAAAAAAAGGGTGGTGGGGGGGAGCAAAAAGATTACTTTTTTGTGGATTTGGGTTTCTTTTGTTTGTTTTTCCAAAAAGAATCTCACACCTGATATTCCTCGTTCCATCCATTTCGGTTCACCAAGGGCAATGAAGAAATTCTCCTGCCTTTCGTATTCCTCCTCATCTACTATATTAACCCTTACGGTCTTCCTGTAGGGACAACAAGAAAGACATGTGTGTACAGTGGGTTGCCTGGTTGGGAGCAGATGCAGCAAACAGCAGCAGTGGCAGCACCTCCACTGCCACACCATTCCCACATGCACCATTCCCACTCCTGCCACTGCCTGTGGCAGCCCTTTCACTGGCTTTCTATGGCACGCTGGTCGTAGCTGATCTTTAGGTGAGTCGGAGAACGTTAGAGGAGGAAAGGAGGGCTGGGAGGGGCAGGGGGCGAGGAAAGGGAACCTGGTCCTTGTTGATGGTTAGTGGAAGGTGATTTCTGCAGCACATTTAGTTGAGTGTCACATGGTAATAACAGCTTGTCAGCTGGCTCGACAATAACCAATCAAAAATGTCCATAGGCAAAAGAGAGCCAAAGACACACACACATATACCTGAAGTGTTTTAGGAGAAGAGCCAATTTCTCTCTCTCACACACATTTTATAATATCAGGTTTGGTCTTTGGCAGGGAGCATGGTTACATTAGCATACACACATACACATACACATACACACACACGCACGCACGCACACACCCCTTTCCATCTAGGGTAGTCCTCTTGCTCCAAGAAGACACACACTGACTTTTCCCCTTTCCTTTAAAAACGCACGCCTGCAATTGCAGGTCCATTTAAGTTTAACTATGGTTTACATATATACTGGTGCATGGAGCTAAAATTGCAGCTGCTTGGCTCCTTCTCTGCTCTTGCTGAGAATGAATCCATCAGTATTACGCCTGAACTCTGGCCTGTTGTTTGTTTTCCCCAAACAAACCTTGCGATCGAATCCAAGAGGAAACCTTAGTTACAGCTCGTGGCTTGTTTGGAGAGGGACAATACAAGCCTCGGTTTGGATGTAATGCTAAGACAAACCATGGCTTAGTTCCTGGCAGTGTGGCAGCAGCAAAAGTGTGAGGGGATTAAAGTGCTTGCAATTTTTGCACTGGGCACCAGCATGTTTCTCATTCAGCTTTAAATCATAGTTAAGCATAATGCCAACCAGGCCAGGATCTGATATGCTTACGGAGGTTTTTTTTTGGGGGGGGGCTGGAAGTGCCTACTGTGGCTTAGAAATTTGCTTTTGCTGAATGAGGTGCTGCTAGGCCTGCCATACGTCCGGATCCACCCCCCCAC
This sequence comes from Podarcis erhardii, assembly GCF_964252035.2. Classification (NCBI taxonomy): domain Eukaryota; kingdom Metazoa; phylum Chordata; class Lepidosauria; order Squamata; family Lacertidae; genus Podarcis; species Podarcis erhardii. The sequence continues at coordinate 47,933,507 of NC_138497.1, read as the reverse complement.
TAGACATTACCAGGATTTCAAAGGTGGAATTGACATCCGGGGGGAATTTCCGAAAGGCAGCACTTTCATCTTAGGAAAGTCAATCAAAAAATCAAGCTTCTTTGGTGTTTTTGTTTTAAAAAAGTTCAACAATGTTCGGGGTGTCTGTCCTGTTTTTTTACTTTTCTGAAATATGGCAGCCCTAGGTGCTACTCAGTGTTCATGAAATTCAGTGTTACAAGGTTAAAGGCACAATGCAATCCAACCAGGTAAGCATGTCATTTTCATTCAAAAAAGAGACACTGGTAAGAATGCAGTTTAAATGACTTTTACAAAGTTCACTGACTTGATTCTTTCCCTTCCTAATGGTACATTATGTTAACACTAAGGCAGCAGCAGAAAAGGGCTAATGGTAACACTATGGTTGCTTTTATTCTGTCAAATTTGTCAAAAGGAAGAAAATTGATCATTTCCTACTTTCTCTTTCCCCCTGGAGATTGCCCTGTAATGTCCCTGGGGCTTTCTATTAGAGCTCTTAGGCCAGTTCTAACACAATCCCTCCTAGTTACTTGTTCGGGAGAAGCAGATGTGAAAATTTCATTCCTTACATTTTGAAACCACACATGGCACAAAGTAGCTACCGTCTGAAACAGACCTTTGTAATGTGAAGAATATCAGAAGCAACTCTGAGAGACAAATAAATAGCAGTCAAGACTTTTGTCAGACACCTATCTCAGGGCATTTCCACATATGAGGCTTAAATTGGCTCCTAACGCAAATGAAAAATCTACCCTGGCAGCGGCAGATACTCTCTTCTGAATTCTCTGCCAAATTAATACATGGCACAAAGAGTGAGAAAAGCTCAAATGTGTTTTTTAGGGTCGCATGTTTGAAACACTCTCAATTCCCACAGTACAGTCAGGTGCAGCAGACTGCCACCATTTTCTGGTAAAGTCTCTCTATGTGTATTGAAAAGGCCTTTAAGGAAGAAGGGATTTAGGTAGCTGTGTATGTTGCCGCTGTTCCCACATCTACACTTCTGCCTCCAGGGTGATGTTGACAGCCTCCAAGGCACTGCTCAGAAATAGTCCTGGTCACAAAGATGTCAGGTCAACATCAAAATAATTGTGTGAAGGAGGAGACCCTGAAGTTGGGCTCGTGAGTGGCTCAGCGGGGAAACAGATGTGGAACTACATTTAGGTGTTGCATCTAACCTTTTCTTAAAATGCAAAATGTTACACTGAGACTGCCTCTGCGTTAATCTGGAAAGAAGTCATGAGGGTAAAAGAAGTGCACTTGGAAATAGAAGCCAAATGGAACAAAGAGCAAGTGCATGTGTGTGTGTGTGTGTGTGTGTGTGTGTGTGACAGTGAGAGAGCACACACGCAGATATGGGTAGGCCAAGGGGAAATCACTGTTCAGCTATGCTGCCATTGGGGGAATCATGCCAGATCATTTTCTCAGCCAGTCGCCATTGGGGGAATCATGCCAGATCATTTTCTCAGCCAGTCGTGGGCAGTGGGGTGGAGCAACCATCCAGACATTGCCATCCCTATGGCTTACGCTTGGGCAAGACAACAGCATGGTCAAGGCTGCATGGCAGGGCCAGCTTAAGACATGTTGAACTACAAAATGGCACCCCTGCCAGGCAAGTAGGGGTGACTGAGGATCTACACTGGGAACAAGGGCAGGGATAAACTCAACCTTATCTGATGGTTAAAGTGGGAAGCAGAGGGGGTGAGCAGGGGCCCGCTCTGAATCACACCAGGCAGGTGCAGAGCTCAACAGACCCCAGAGGGCAGCCCTGGCCATTTCTTCTCTGTGGGTGGGAGGAGACCAGCAGTGGCTCCTACTCATCAAGAAGTTGCTGTAGAGGCGGCAGTGGGGATGGGCTGCCGAGGAGGTGGCAGATCTGCCTCCAAGGAGTGCAGCAGCAAGATATACATTGTTTGGAGGCTAGATCTGCTGCCCCTGTGGATCCTGCTGCCTGAGGTGGTTGCCTCACCTTGCCTCTTGAGTGGGCTGGCCCTGATGAAAGTACACACAGGCAGGAGCCCTGGACTAGCTCTGCTTCCGTCTTTGCACAGCCCCAACCACACCACTCCTGCTCTCAGCCTAATCAACCTCTGCATAATCACACTTCAACAGATGTAGAGAGGTTTTCATTTGGGTCTATGGAACCAACGTGGAGTTGAAATAAAAGTGCAACCATTGGGTAGAATCTGTGGCCTTATTGGCAAGGAGAGCGGCATTGGCATAAGCTCAGGAGTGCACAGGAATGGCACAAGAGGATGTTGCACACAGTGAAATGTGGAAATATTGGACGTATGTAGCCTGAATTTCTATTTGTTCATGATATCACCGCTGACTGCAATATTATCCATTATGCCCAAAATCCAGTAAGTAGAAATACCATTTTTTTAAAGGGCTAGACAAAACTGATTAGTGAAACTTTTCCTTTTGCAAAGAACTAATACAGTTACTCTTGCAAAGCGGTGTGCTGACCATTGTGCATTGCAGACATCGGGGTGTTGCCTGGCATACCAAGAGCAAATGCTGTCTGTGATGATAGCTCCATGGAAAGAGCTTCAAGAAATACACAGCTTTACTTCATGATGGAACACAGTGCTTCACAGCCTATTCTGTGGTGTCAGTGATGGAGCTGAAAACCCCAGTGTCTAGTTATTCCAAGAATGTGCGCTGACATTCACAAGCCACACACACCACAGGCACACACACTTCCCCACACCTAGAATGCATTGTCTCGCTAGCTCCCATCAGTACCATGTGACAGGTTGTGCATACACAGCAGTGTTAAGGATTGAGCAGTTGGAAAACAAAAAGAGACTATAGAGAGTGAGAAAAGAAAGGCAAGGAGACGAGAAGAGAAAGAGGAAAGAAGAGTGTTAATGTTAGTTGGGAGAACCAGTACTACACCTTTCTGTAAACTCATATCCACCATGCGTGGGCCCATCAGCTCAATGAAGAAAGTCTTGTTTTTCTCATACTCCTCATCATCAATTACCTTGATGTGAATAGTTTTGCTGTGAATGGAAAAATAATAAGTGTCATAATGGGGAGAAGGGGCAGGGAGGCAAGCTGGGTCAAGAGAGGGAGAGAGAAGCCAAAGAGAGATTTTAGATGGTCAAAGCTTACTCACCCATTACGAATGGCAAAACACAGTAGAGATTTAAACCTTTTGCTGGGCAGCTAGCTAGTCTGGCAGAACATTGGCACCAGACGCTGGCCACACAGTGCTAAATTTTGTTCTTTTTGCAAAACCTACTCATATGCTAAGCCCTCTATTTACATCTAAAACCTTGTTGTCATAGGAGTCATATCAGAAGGCATTTGCCCACCACATACACAAGGGTTAACTTAGGCAACTCAAACAGGACATTTAAGATGCATTGTTAACTCTGAGTTAAAAAATTAAATAGCATATCGCAAATGGAAAGGTAATTTTTAATAACCCACTACATTTTTAAAATGGAACATTTCAGAAATTTATGACACAATTCAGTTGGCTAGAAATGAAAAAAAATTATTTTGCATCAAGGTTACAAAACACTATTCATTTTAACACTTTTTAAATTTTGTTCTGTTTTTTAAAACCAAGTAAGCAAAGATTCTGAAAATATTATAAGATCGGGGCATTCCACACCAAAGTTTGTTTGTATAAAAGTGTCAGTATAAGAAAGGTGTCAGTAGGAGAAAAATGTTAGAACTCTATTAACGCTAAAAATCTGCAAGAAATCACACCTGTTCCTTGGCATATAGATCCTCATTGTTGGCCTTTAAACTACAGTATATCTTTGATTTTTCTTTATTTTAAAAGCAAACATTCATACCCCTGTAAAGTGCATGTTGTGTTAAGACAGTAATGGCAGACAGTGTTACTTCATTAACTAGATCTGTTGAATGTGACTCAGGGCCAAACTAGACATGACATTAATTGCGTGAATGCAACTGATGTGCACATTTCTCATAATGTAAAATAGCAATTACAGGAAAACCAGAGTAGTCTCAGAACGATGGGGTGGGCGGGGAAGTTTTTAACTCTTTCTCTCTTTGCAGCAAAAACCAGTCCTCCCCAAAGCTACCATTTGCACTTCAGATGAAGCCTGCATTGGTGCACTCTCTTCCAGTTCTCTGTGTGGGTTAGTGAGTGCCTAAAATGATGAAGGCAACATATTTATTTTGACATTAATAAAGTAAAAGTAAATAATGGTAGATTTCCTCCTACCCCCCCCATGTGTACTCCATGCCCTCTCCAAATCTGCTCCAGATACTTGGGGGAACTACAGAACAAATTAAAGGGAGGGTATGCGGGGGGGGGGGGAAATGATCTGTCATGCAAACAACCACCACCACTATTTTCAAATATTAAAGGCACACTATTGCATGTCAGCCATCCCTTGCTCTGTTGTTACTTCTATTTCCAGGCCTGTTTTGCAAATAACCAAAGACTCTAGTTCTTCACATCTGATGGTCTTGAAACAGTTTCAAAACTTATCCTGAGGACTTCTAAAGGAACTGCTTTCCTAACTTGCAACAGCAAACCTTAAGCAAATTATTATGATGGTAACAAGACAGCGCTTCACTGGGGAACTGAGGAAGGAAAGAACCTGGCTGCAAAATATGAAAATCACCACTAAGGAAGTAGGAAAAGTGGAGGGGAAGGGGAAGCAAAGCTGCTTTCATCTGGGTAGATAACCAAAATACTCAGAAGTTCCTCCCAACATTAAAGTCCAACATAAAGGTAACAATTTGCTTCAGGAAAGTTAGTAAAATCTCTGTGGAAACGCTACCAATAGCCTTTGAATTCCTTCTTCAGGGGCAGATGCTCATCCATCAAGCTCTAAATCAGTCTCCCCCAATCTAGTACTTTCCAGATGTTTTGAACTACAACTACCATCAGTCACAGACAGAACTGCTGGGGAAGACTGTGTTTTAAACTGTTTGAAAAACAACTATTTGAATTGGATAACAAACCCAGGAAATGGATGGTTTCCTCCTTGTTGCAAACCAAAAAAGGTCCTGTCACCTCATTAATGACCCCAAGATTTTCTCATCCTGTATGTTATGTTGAATTTGCAAACACTCAATGTGAAGCAGAAGGTGCCTTACATATAAACAATGCTTTTTTTCTTTTTTAAAAAAGTTTAGGGGTACTCTCATTTTCCTACACATATTGAAATACTGCCCCTCAGCGAGGCCAAACATCTATCTATCTATCTATCATCTATCTATCTATCTATCTATCTATCTATCTATCTATCTATCTATCTATCATCTATCTATCTATCTATCTATCTATCTATCTATCATCTATCTACTGGAATGCCTCAATAAGAATATGCCACCTTAAATATTACTGAACTCCAACCCCACCCTTTACCTGACTCATGTGGGCAACAGGCATGCTCTTATTTCCTCACTTACAAAGCACAGTGTACAGTGTTGGAGCTTGACAGATAAGCAAAAGCCTGGTCTCTGCCTCAAGGAGCTTCAAGTTGGAATTGAGATGGGGGTGGGTTACGTGAGGCAAGGGTAAAGGTAAAGGTAAAGGTACCCCTGCCCATACGGGCCAGTCGTGTCCGACTGTAGGGTTGCGTGCTCATCTCGTTCTAGAGGCCGTGAGCCGGCGCTGTCCAAAGGCACTTCCGGGTCACATGGCCAGCGTGACGAAGCTGCAGCTGGCGAGCCAGCACCAGCGCAGCACATAGAAACGCCGTTTACCTTCCCACTATAAAGCGGTCCTTATTTATCTACTTGCACTTAAGGGTGCTTTCGAACTGCTAGGTGGGCAGGAGCTGGGACCGAACGACGGGAGCTCACCCCGCCACGGGGATTCGAACCACCGACCACACGATCGGCAAGTCCTAGGCACTGAGGTTTTACCCACAGCGCCACCCGCGTCCCGCCAAGGGTAACAAGGAACAAATGCAAGCGAATGTTATGAAATGTTTTGCTCCCACAATACTGGTTGTGAATCCAAAACTGAGGTAAGATCAACTCTGTTTAAGCAGCATTTCATTGCATCTTTCATATTTTTGTTGGGTTACTATGATCAAATACAATGTGCTGAAGACCTGATCCAAGATAATCAGAAGAAGAATAAAAACAAAAAAGATGGTGGCTTCATGTGTTCAAATTTACAAGAGACTGTTGCAATTATCAAGAAAAACAAAATGGAATGTGTGAAGATTTATCACTTGGTGGCAGCTTCAGTAGTCTATTATATTGAGTAACTGGTAAAAAAAAAAATACTAATCTAAATGCTAGCAATCACCAACTTGCAGCACAAGATAAAGTGCCGAATGAAAAACAGCCTACTCTTTCCACTAATTCATTGACCTTCCTGTGTAACAGATGAATAAACAGTATAGAAAGGTTGGATTCCTACCCCTCCCCATCACCCTCTAATACCAAACTTGGGTGGTGAGTGCTGAGACAAAACAGGACCACCAAGGAACAAGAGGAAAAGTATAAGGATGATGGGGATAACTTAAGGATGTGTGAATATTTTCAGATCCTCTCAGTTTGTCATTTATCCAACCTTAAGTTCATTACACCATACTTCCATATCAGTTTGCAACTTTAAAAAAAACAAAGTCCTCGTGAAGCTTTCTCCTAATAAACATATTTTTGTATGCAATTTCTCGTGCATACTTGAGATTCCTGTATTGCAGGGGATTGGACTAGATGGCCCTCATGGTGTCTTCTAACTCTACAATTCTATGATTCTATACTTCTCCTCAGCACTTATAGTCAGCACTATATTCAGTGCAGAGTGACCTGCAACAAAACACTGCAGTGTATTCTTATCTCCTAATAGAAGTATTCCTTTTCAGGGTTCCAGTCAGCCATGCCCTCCTCCAACATGCCATTCTGTTCCTCACCACCAACTTTCCACTCTTCTTTTCCAATTGATCTAGACTACTGAGTCATTTCAGAGGTTTTACATGTTTCCTTAATGTACCGCATTTTTCCATCTGTAAGACGCCCCCCTATTTGGGGGGACTTAGATTTAAGAAAATGGGGGAGATGTATTTGTGTATAAGACGCCCTCTAATTTTTGACATTACTTTTTAGGGAAAAAAACCTAGTCTTATACACAGAAAATACGGTACTTCTGCAAACCTGGGTTTTTTCCCGAGGGATGGAAGAGAAATTCAGTTCAGTTCATATTCAAAGGCAAGTCTAACTAATTTACACTTCCCAAACAGCATGCCATCTATTGAAATGTGCCCTTCTCTGAATTTTGCAAAGCAGTTGTTAAGCCATGTAATGAGTACAAAAAGGCATACGGTAGGGTAAACTGTTCATAAAACGAACATGTTATTGAAAAAGAACATAGAAAAAGGCATTGCATTGTTGAAAATGGTTGTGCAAAAATGTGTATAATTGGGAGAAATTTGCACCAACATCTCCATGAATTTTCCTCCATGAATTATAATTTTAAAAAATAAATAATTAGCAAACTGATGTGGAGATATAGAGAACTGAAAGAAAGAATAGAAAAATTAGAAGCTGAGAAAAAACCAGAATGGACAAATTCGCCCATCCTTAGGAGTGATTAGTCACAATAACCAAATACAGTCTCTGCATATATACAGGGCAACATACATCTGGATGCTGGCAGAAAACAGCACACCCAAAGACAGCTGGTTGGCAACTATTGGAAATACTGGACTAGATGGACCTTAGTGTGACCCAGCAGGACAGTTCTTATGCTATTATGAACCCCGCTAACAAGTTGGAGTCAACAGCTCTGATTGCAGTTGCTCAGGGTTTTTTGTGTCTAGCCTTCAATCGCAATGATAATGTTTCATGTTAAAAGGAAAAGCAAATGAAAAAAACCCCGGTGATACCTGATTTGATAAAAAAAGAATACTGCTAACTTAGACCATGGTCACCCATGCCTGGCACTTCCCAAAGAGCAGCGTACGGAGATGGGGAGCCAGAAAGAGAGACAACGTAATGTGAAGATGTCATGTTAATATAAAAGGTGTGACAAGCAGGCACCAAAAAAAGAAGAGAACAACAGAGAAGGGGCTCTGTGACACTCTGCCATGCGAATGTCGTGACAATCTTTTGAAATTAATTGAGCTGGACTCTAGCAGAGGAGAAATTATCAACCTAGGTTTGATAGCTGCATTCTCCTGAATGAAAAGCGAGAGATCCAACGAGCACTTGGATCGGCTGAGCGGCTCTCACTCACAAACACTGAATTCCAGCTGCCTCTCAGGTGGGCACTTTGTGTAATGTTCTCTGTCTTCCCCACACCCCACCTGACAGTTGTGTACCAGACATGGTGCCCCCCCCCCCGCAACTGGGTACTTCTAAAGAGGCAAATAGCCTGTCCAACACACTAGCATGGCAGTCAAAAGCACTGCAAGGCCACACTGGGACCTTAACGCTTCAGGAGTGATCCATCACTGATTGCTCTCCTTTCTCTGCATCCAGGCAGCTGGGGCAGCCTCAACTAATATGTGCAAAGAGAAATACATCTGAAGAAGAGTATCAACTTGTGTGTTCTTCTGGTCGTGGTAGCTTTTTAATCAATCCTTTGCGGAAAGCGACAGGAAAACTGAGTGTAGTGGCTTTTTTCCTCACGGAGAGCTGCATCTAAAGCTGCACTAGGAGAGGAATTAAATATGTAATAATTCCACAACCAGGCCGTCCAACAGAGTCGAGAGCTTACAACATGGCTGCATGATTGGGAAAAACTGTGGGCACGACAGTAGGAAAGATTCTGGAGAAGTGAAGAGGCTGCCTGCTGCTCTACACAGAACCTCACTGGAAATGCACTGGTACATGTTCTTCATGCACACAGGCAGGAAGTGTTGGGGAGAAAGAGAGGAGATGCTTATCCTGAAAGGTCTAGTGTTAAAGACCCTAGCGAATAAACAGATACATAAAATAACACAACGAAAAGTGTGATGTTTCGCTTTTGTGTTTTTGTCAACAGGGTTGCTAGCTAGTTAGCAAAGAGCTTGAGATCCAGAAAAGTGTGCCAAGAAAGACAAATTTGGCACCACCACAGTACACTAAATACCAAATTCTTCATTTGCTTCAAATGCAGAAGATGCACCTGTTTCACATGCTTAGGAGTTGGAAAGTGTGTCCTCTTGCCCCAATCTGCCCCTCCCTGACGAATTACAACACATGATCCATATTTGGCACATGCCTCCACTTTCTATAGCACAACTTGCCTGATGATCGCTCAATGAGCATCTCTGCCTTCCTTACCTCGCTGTAAGCCTAGAGATGGCCACCATATCCAATTTGGTTAGCACCTTGTGCATTTCCTTTTCTCTGAGGCATCCTAAACTTTTTACTTGTGGCCCAATCTGACCAAGTTTAGCTTTGCTTGGGATCCTTTCAAACCTTTCTGAAGCCATTGTGCAACTTTATCAAAAATGTTTGTTTCTAGCAGCATCCTGGTTACAGGCCAAGAAGGCTCAGGAAGCCACTGACGGTTCTTGAACCTCCATTTGGGAATCAGTACTACTGTGTGTTAAGCTAGGGGGGAAACGGTGGACAAAACATTGTTTTGGTTTAGTAGTAATTGGGTTTCAGTGGGAGGGCTGGGAGCTGATTGTAAAGAGTTTTCTATTTATACTCATAAACTTGGTAAGTCTTACTGGCAAGTGCAATGAGTGAACTGCAAATACTTTAAAATGAAAGTTGTTCCTCAGCACTCTCAGGAGTCCATTTCACAACCCCACAGGAGGCAATTATTTGTCTGGGCTCATTCCTCACATTATGAGTCCTACGTTCAGCTCCAGCACCAAAGGGGTATCAAGATGGTAGCCTCAAGGCTCTTCCCTGCCAGGAGTACACACACACCTGCCATTGTTTTAATTGGAGAGATGCCAGAAACCGCCAGTTCTTTGTGTCTTATCAGTCTCCCTCCCTCCTGATGATCTCCAGGTTCCCTTGGCTCTCCTACTTTGTCTTTCCTCCTTTGAGTCTAACACAAAATGTTTCCAAAAACACTGAGGGGCCTGACCCCATAAGTCTGTGGCAATCAGTGAGGGTGTCTACTTCTCTGTATACTTCTAACCAGTGTTCCTCCCCAAATTTCTCTGTCATTGTAGAAGGTCTTGCTAATTCCTTAGTTCCTTGGGCAGGGATAATATGTTTTGCACAGCAAAGTGACCCAGGCTTGATCCTTGGCATTTCTAGGAAGCATTGCGAATGTCACCTGTCTGAAACTCTGGAGGGTTACTGCCAGTCAGGTTACTACTGAGCTAGGTGGTACAATGGTGTGGCTCAGTGCAAGGCAGCTCCTTGTGTTTCACACTTGACTAATGATAACCCTCACCAACTAACTGTTAATTTTTCTTTCACTTCCTTACCAGAATCTTGTGGTCCTACCACTTCTTTCTCTTGTAAGATATCCTGAAATTACCCTTTCTGTTCTGCATTTACTGTTAAATCTGTACTCAGATCATTTTTCACCTGAAGCCACCTTCTTGCTGGTATTCCCTCCTCTGTATTCTCTTTCCCCTTCCCATTTCTCAGGTCATTTCATAATGCCCTTTCCTCAATCTTTCTTGTAAACCACTTGTAAAGCAAAACCTTCTTTTCCAAGTCCTGCGACCATAACATCTCTCTTCTTCATGACTGCATCATTCCTGAGCTGTAGAGAATTCTTAGGAGAGCCTTGTCTTGGAACAGGAACATAACAGGACCCTTTAACCCTTATGAATCAGCCACCCCTGCTCTCCCCTCTTGACCTCCCCCCCAGCAACCAGTATTCAGCCTCAGATCCTGGAAGTAGCATACAGTTATAAGAAGAACATAAGAAGAACCTGCTGGAACAGGCCACTGACCCATTTGGTTCAACGTCCTGTTCTCACAGTGGTCAACCAGATGCCTGTGGCAAGCAGGACCCATATAAGGCAAGCATATAAGACCCTTCTCCCCTCCTGTGGCCTCCAGCAACTGGCATTCAGAAACATGATCACCTCTGGCTGCAGAGGCAGAGGATTTACTACCTGCTACTAAGCACAGGTGGCGCTGTGGGTTAAACCACAGAGCATAGGACTTGCCGATCAGAAAGTCGGTGGTTCGAATCCCCACGACGGGGTGAGCTCCCGTTGCTCGGTCCCTGCTCCTGCCAACCTAGCAGTTCGAAAGCACATCAAAGTGCAAGTAGATAAATAGGTACCGCTCTGGCGGGAAGGTAAATGGCGTTTCCGTGTACTGCTCTGGATCACCAGAAGTGGCTTAGTCATGCTGGCCACATGACCCGGAAGCTGTACGCCGGCTCCCTCAGCCAGTAAAGTGAGATGAGCGCTCCAACCCCAGAGTTGTCTGTGACTGGACCTAACGGTCAGGGGTCAGGGGTCCCTTTACCTTTACTAACCAGTAGTAACTGAGTACCTTAACCTCCATGAATTTCTTTAATTCCTTTTTTAGGCTGTCCAAGTTGGAACTCTTGTTCCACAGTTTTAACTATATGCTATGGGAATAAGCGCTTTCATTTGTCTGCCCCGAATCTCCCACTATTCAGCGTCACTGAATGATCCCGGGATAAACCCACCCAGACCTCAGAGGGCACCACAGAATGCTTTGACCTTACGGTTAATCCACCTTTGTTTCTGTGCAAATTTCTCCTGCTTTGAGCTACAACATCCAACCTCCTTATTTCATGCACAGTTCCCGCCGCTACTTCACTCTCAGTGGGCAGAAAGAGAAAGAAGTATTGACACAAAAAGCAATTTCCTTTTGTGTATTCCTCTTGTACTCTCAAGCTAATTAGTAAATTGGCCAGTGTTTCAATTAGAGCTATTGGGAAATGCTTTCGTGCTTGATGCATGGTAATTAATGGGACATGGTCAAGACCAAGCCATACATATAAAATAAAGATCTTTGCTTCTGTTAAAATATTAATAGTGAAAGATTTGTAATGACTTTAATGTATTATTCACCAGTAGTATAGCTGTTGTAATTTTTGTCGGCCTCTTGGGGTGGGAGAAACCGCAGCTCATCGTGAACCTTGCTCTCCAGTTTAAGATGCTAGAAGCCAAAGAACTAGAGGGGTTTGGCAGAAGTTACCCTTAGGAATACAGCATCCTATTGTAAGTTGCCACCCTGTATGCTCCCAAAGACACCTGCTCAAAATCCACCTTTTTTTGAAGCCTTTGGCTCAGCCCCCTGCTTCTCATGCCCTACTGCAGCTTGAGCACACACACCCTAAGATCACAAGAAGATTCCTCCTGGATCAGGCCAGTTAGGTAAAAGGTAAAGGACCCCTGGACAGTTACATCCAATCAAAGGTGACTATGGGGTTGCGGTGCTCATCTCAATTTCAAGCCGAGGGAGCCAGCGTTTGTCCACAGACAGCTTTCCAGGTCATGTGGCCAGAATGACTAAACCACTTCTGGTGCAATGGAACACCGTGGCAGAAAACAGAGCGCACAGAAACGCCGTTTACCTTCCCGGCGTGCTTTTGAACTGCTAGGTTGGAAGGAGCTGGGACAGAGCAACAGGAGCTCACTCCATCGCGGGGATTCGAACCACCAACCTTCCAATCAGCAAGCCCAAGAGGCTCAGTGGCTTAGACCACAGCACCACCCGTGTCTCTATCAGGCCAGCAGCCCACCTAGTCTAGCATCCTGCTCTCGCTGTGGCCAGACGGAAGTCCAAAAGCAGGACCTAAGAGCACTCTCATCTCCTGTATGTTCCAAAAACTGACATTCAGAAGCAATAGAACCTCTGGTTGTGAAGGCAGAGTACTGCCATGGAAGCTAGTAGTCACCAAGAGCCTTATCCTCTGTGAATTTCTCTAATCTTCTCTTAAAACCATCCAAATTGGTGCCTTACACAACTTTCAGCCTTCATCTTTTGCTGTTCATCTCTGACACAACTTCTCTCTCCTTCCTCTGCTGTTTCAACTGCTGTACTGTACAAATGTCACACTGTACTGTATTCTCCTTAGGGCAGGAATAGTGAATACTCTCATGGAGGATGTGAACAGGAAGGGACTTACGGGTGGCTTCAGTACAGTCATATCGACCACAATAGTTAGTTTTTAACTGATTTTATCTCTATGGTATTTGTTACGCCTACTGTATACCACCTAGAGACAACTAGAAATTAAGCAGACTAGAAAATGTCATAATAATAATAATAATAATAATAATAATAATAATAATAATATTGTTAACATTTACTAGCATTTACCCACTGTCCTGTTAAATAATTACAGTGGTGCCTCACAAGACGAAATTAATTCGTTCCGGTGGGCACAAGATATTGGTCATGATATTATGTTTGCTGACTGGGAGCAGTTATGGACCACAGGTATTAAATTCACGGCATGTAGTGCCTTAAAAGAGAATATAATGAAAATGATCTATAGGTGGTACATGACCCCAGTCAAGCTTGCAAAGATATATCATTTGCCCAATAACAACTGTTGGAAGTGTAATGAATGCGAAGGAACTTTTTATCATCTTTGGTGGACCTGCCCGAAGATTAAGGCCTACTGGGAAATGATCTATAATGAAATTAAGAAAATCCTTAAGTGGACATTTGCAAAGAAACCAGAGGCTTTTCTCTTGGGCATGGTAGGCCAAATGATTCCAAAAAAAGGTAGAACATTTTTTATGTACGCAACAACAGCAGCAAGAATTCTTTTGGCAAAGTACTGGAAGACTAAAGAACTGCCTACTCTGGAAGAATGGCAGACCAAGGTGACTGAATTTATGGGACTGGCAGAGATGACCGGCAGAATTCGTGACCAGAGGAGAGAGACAGTGGAAGAGGACTGGAAAAAATTTAAAATTTATCTTAAAAATTGTTGTAAAATTTCGGAATGTTAAGATGTCAAGGGATTTGATATAAAGAATTACAGCTGTAAAAATTTAAGCTTAAGAAAATTTTAAAGAGAATTAAATATAAAAATGGATGAAGGATTGCTAAAAAATTTTAAAACAAGGATGCAGTGAAGGGGAGGTATGGGGAAGTCGTGTTATGTTTGTTTGTTTTTTGTTTATGTTGTAAAATTAATAAAAATCATTAAAAAAAAAAGAAATTAATTCGTTCCGCGAGTCTCTTTGTCTTGCGGTTTTTTCATCTTGCGAAGCACCCCTATTAGCGGCTTAGCGGATTAGCGCTATTAGCGGCTATTAGCGGCTTAGCGGCTATTAGCGGCTTAGAAAAAGGGGGGGAAGGGGAAAAACTCGCAAGACTCGCAAGACATTTTCGTCTTGCGAAGCAAGCCCATAGGGAAATTCGTCTTGCGAAGCACCTCAAAAGATGGAAAACTCTTTCGTCTAGCAAGTTTTTCGTCTTGCGAGGCATTCGTCTTGCGGGGCACCACTGTATTTACTCAAGTCTGGCTACTGATTTAAATTCCTTCTTCCTGTTCACACTTGCTGGGACATGAGCCAGTCCTTTGCCAAAGCTGCCCATGCCGTATATCATCATCATCATCATCATCATCATCATCATTATCATTGGAAAGGGTCATAACTTATAGTGCTAAAGTACACACATTTCATGCAATGCTCCTGGGTTTAATCTCTGGCATCTCCAGCTGGGGCTGGAACAGATTCCTTTCTGAAACCCTAGAGAGCCTCTGCTAGTCACTCTAGACTAGGCCTCCTCAACCTGGTGTCTTCCAGATGTTGTTGGATCACAACTCCCATCATCCCTGACTACTGCCCTGGTCATGGGAGTTGTAGTCCAACAACTTCTGGAGGCCACCAGGTTGGGAAAGGTGCTGTAGACAACACTGTGCTGGATGGACTAGTCTCCTGACTTGAAAGAAAGCACCCTCCTAGGTTTAATATTTACCTTGTTATCCCTTTCCTCCCTCGCCTTGTCTTGCAGCTACCTCTCTGCAAAAGTTTAGACATAAGGTCCTGGAGCAGACACCTGCCTATGCTGTAAAGCACAATGAATAGCGATGGCACTAAATAAATATTAATAACAAGGACACAGTAGCGGTAATTAGGACAAGGACATCAGTGTATAATGTACAGGCAGATCCCCAAGTAAATATTCCTAAGCAAATACTGTGCAACCACTGTGTAAATGATAACTGTAAACCCCAGACATCCGTTTACTCATGTCACATATGAAACTTAATAAAAGCTAATGTGTGCCTTAATATAAAGGTAACTTCCTTTCTTGCACTCAGTGTTATTTTTCTAGAAAAAGAGGTGCTGGAACTTAGCATGAATGCCTCCCTTGTTCTCTTATAATGGCAATGGTGCCCACCTGAGAGATGTCAGAATCGAGTTCAGGTGAGTTCTGGCTGAAAAAAAGCCCTGCTTGCACTCCTACACATTCAGGAATGACAAGTCATTCCTTTACCACAAGGCACAACTGTCCTGAATATGATACGTAGCTAAAGCTGAAAGCATAGCCAACATGATTCCCTCCAGATGTTCTTCAACTACATCTCCCATCATCCCTGACCACTGAGCATGCTGGTTGGAGCTGATGGAAGTTGTTCAGCAACATCTGGGGCTGTCCCTGCATTAAACTAATACAGAGACCCACTGAATGCTCTTGGAGCTCTTGCTACTGCAGAGCCACTAAAGAGGGTGTGACTCTGATTCATAACATGGGTGGATAGCTGTCAACTTTTCCCTTTTCTTGTGAAGAATCCTATTCGGAATAAGGGAATTTCCCTTTAAAAAAGGGAAACATTGACAACTTTGGGGTGGAAGCCTCCTGGGAGCCCAAAGTACATAGGGAATTAAGTACCATAGACACATTCTTCAAGGACGTTAAGTGAAGTACTTCATTTGGGCTAACTTCTGTTAAAGTCAGTAAGTGGACCTCTCATTTTCTCCAAGTATGCTATCTTGATTTGCCATTTATGAAAATCCAGAGGGGGCACAGGAGCGAAAGCATCAGAGCATTCTTTTGCATTCACTTTGCACTCATGCCAGTGATTAATTGAGAAAGGAGGCCAAACAGGATCAGAGGCTCTTGATGTAACTACATATGCAATTTAACAGATGGCAATTAGCAAATTAAGTAACAAGGAGAATATTGCACAAAGAGTCTCCATTTCAACTTATTTTGCCCCCTCGTTTTCCTTCCCTTCCACCCTGCCTTTCTAAATTCAGAGGCTGTTTTCTTTTTCATTTTTAGCCCAGTGAAATCTTTATTGCTGTTAGACTTTATTTCAGTTTCCGTTTAAAAAGAGAACTCCTGTTTAGCCTTTTTGGAATATATTACTGTACTTTACGGGATGTGAAATCCTGTGCTTATCCCAGGAACAAAGACTCCTTAGCATGCTCAGTCCGTGTTTCCACACCCTGATCATCCTCTCCTCCTGGCATCAGGAGGATATTTTGCTTCCTGGGGTGCGGCAGCAAATGATGCCAACCCCTCTCCAAAGTCCAGGGACATAATAATCAAGGCCAGTGAAGTTATTTTGGCAACTGCGACAGGAAATCCCCAGTCTCCTCTCCTGCTCTCTGGCAGTAAAAATACAAAAATGATAAATTAAGTAACTATCAATTTTCTGTTTTTTCATGACATCCCAAATCAGCTGCCTAAAGTGGTAACCTCAGTCATGTAGGGCCGGCCCTGCCTGAAACATTTGAAAGATAGAACAGAGTACATGAAATATCTAACTTTTAATTTAAATTACATGAAAATACTGCTAATGAGTCAATTAAAAAACAATGTCACCCCTATCCTTCATGCAAGAAGTCATCATTTACCATTCTGGCCTCTATTTTGTCACATGCAGCACTCTTTCTGTTCTGCTGTAGTTCGCCTTCCACTAAAAACCACACTATTCATCTCACTGTATGCTATGGAAAAATTACATAACTTATATAATTAGTTATGTAAATTACACATATCATGGTGTCATTGCATTGTTCATTTCAATGCAAAGGAAACACAACTGTGAATACCAATTTTGTATTCGCTGGATTATTTTGCATTATAGACATGTGACTAATGAGCAAACATTGGTAATTTCCACTATTTTTGTGTGTGTGTGTGTGCAGTAGGTTAGGCTGAGAAAGCTGGCTGTAGCAGATGTTGCTGGACTACGGTTTCCATCTTCCCTGACAACTGGCTCTATTGGCTGGGCCTGATGGGAGTTGGAACCCAGCAAAATCCAGAGGGCTGCAGATTCCCTACCACTGGTCTACAGTGACTGGGTTTGCTCCATGACTCAACCCAGCTTCCCTTAATTCACTCTGGCAATGATGACGACAACTACACATCACTCAGGCTGTGCTTGGACATAACAGAAATCACATGTGTCAGAAACACTTGCCATAACAGGCACAGCAAGTGAAATTGTGGGCCACATTCTGGGAACAAGTTTGTCCCTCAATCCCAGTCTCTCACACTAGCTCACAAAGGATCAAGGGCCCCTGTCCCTCTGGCAAAGAGCAGTCCCAGCAGCCTCCAGCAGGCCTTCTTGTGCCTCAGTTTGGAGAATGGAAGCAGCAGAAGGAGTTTCTCCTGTTTTTTCTTCCCTTCCCCAAAATGCATCAGAAGCAAGAGGGAACATCGTAACATTTTCTCAAGTCTTCTGTATTGGCAAGAGTATAAAAGGGAGAGGTTGGGGATTGTTTCCTGGTTTTTTTGTACATGCAAAACCCAAAAGTCGGGCCCCCAAGGAGTATATATCCTAGTTTTTGACAATGAGAAGATAACAGGGCAAGAGAAAGGAGTGGAGGGGAGTGAAAGACACAGGTAGCAGGTGGTGTAAGCACTGCAAAATCTTAAACTGAATAAATTTAAGAAAGGTAGTAGACTTCTTGGCAATATCTGTCATGTATTTTATTTTTTTGCTCTAATTCTGCTCCACCTACTTTAAGAACAAAATCTTGTGTCAAACCCCATCATGGATTTATAGCCTGATGAAATAATCAACGGTCTTTGGTTCTCTTGAAAAACATGGGCTCTTGAAGTGTAGTAGGGATCCTTTTGAAGTCTAGAGGTAGGACTGAAAGGTTTTTGGATGCCTTCCTGCACAAGTGCTGAAAAGGAAGGCAAATGAGCTCAGGGTCCCCAGACCACTCCCTATCTCCTCTCCACTGAATGTACTGCCCTGCCCTGCCCTGCCATGAGGTGTCCAGAACTTCAAACTGCCTCCCTTGGTTTAAGGCTTTTAGCTGAAGGAAGGGAGATCTGGAAGCTATATATAGAGACTCTCTTTTTTTTTTGGTTATCCTTCAGCAGCAGAATGTTGTTGCTATGGAGATGGTGGCAAAGATGGGATTGTTCAAAGAAGTCAGAAAGAAGGTTCTGTGAGAGGATCTCTGTGCAACACGGAACAGTTGTCAGCTTTGAAGGCTTAAGCATTCCTTTGTGTCACAGAACCCATATCTATCTGTCTACCTATCAAAGCACTGATGGGTTGTGAGATGAGGTTGGCAGCAGGAAACGATGCCTGCTGATTAAAGTGTGACACCCCATCCCTCTTCCTGGTGGCTGCTCAATGGATCCAGACACTTTCTACAAGTGGGTCCACCTCACATGTCTCTTCTGCTCCCCTGTGCCTTCCTCTCTCTTACTTGGGCACCTTTACCCTTTCCTCATATATCGTGCCGGCCTTCCTGGTGTCTTCATCCTTCCTTATGTCATTCACTGAATTCTCTTCCAAAAGGTTCTGTTATTGCACTGTCACAGAATGAAACACAGAAAGGCAATTATGCCAAAATATATTAACTATTACATGCTTCCATGCTAAAAAAAAGAAGCTGCTGTGTACTAAGTTCCAAGGTTGTCTTAATGCCGATGCAGTTTGGCACTGCAAGTTCATGATGGAAGATATGCTGCACTATATTGCCTAAAGCGCAACACAAATTTGGAGATCAACTATCGGACCAAAGAGAAGGACCAGACGAACCAGGACTGTGGAGACCCTGATTCAAATCACCATTCAGCCATGAATTCACTGGGGAACCTTGGGTTTTTCACTCAGTCTAACTCACCTCACAGGGTTGTTGGGAGTGAATGGAAGGTAAAATGGCACCTTACAAAAATGTAAAATACAACACTAAAACAGTTTCAAAGCATACAATTAAAAAACCACAATAATAAAAAATAGGGTAAATCATGAAAACATACATCTTAGGTATCAAAGGCTAAGGTAAAGAGCATTCACCAAAAACTGTATAATGAGGGTGTCAGGCATACGTCTGTGTAGAGGAAGTTCCACAACTCACAGAGAATGCATTCTCCTCGAACTTCTGAGGTGGCAGAAGGGCCCCCCTACGCAGCTCTTAGCACCCAAGAGATTTGTAGGAAAGGACACAGCTTTTCAGATATTTAGGGCCTGGGTTGCTTTGGGCTGTAAGCCAAGGGTCTGGATCCAAACTGGCAACCCATAAAACAGGAGTAATGGGATTTCAGTGGAAGCCCATTCAGTAATCTGGCTGCTGCTTCATTTCTGACCAATTAAAGTTTCCAAGTCATCTTCAGAGGCAGCCCCATGTAGAGCACATTGCAATAATCCAGTCTGGAAAGTACCAGAGCATGGAAGACAGTGGCCCAGTCATTTGTGTCCAAAAGGAGTCATAACAGGTTAACCAGTTGGAGCTGGAGAAAGGCACTCCTAACCACCGAGGCAACCTCTGTCTCCAGTGACACTGTTGAATCCCAGAGTACCACCAAGCTGCAGACTTGCTCACTCCAAGGGAGTTGCAACCGTATCCAGGACAAGTTGTTTCTCAACCTCCCATATGTGAGAACTTGGGACATCTAACACTTCTGTCCTTTCAGGATTCACCCACAATTTACTGGCGCACACCAGCCCATCACTGCTTCCAAGCGCTGGTCTAACTCTCCTCTCCCAGTTCAGATAGAGCAGAGGGATGGAGCTGAGTGGGGTAGGTGGGTGGGTTCTTACGTCCACTTTATAAAGGCACATCATAGATTAGTTTCCCCGGAAACACTTGAATCTATGTCCCTGTATCAACAGCTAATAACAAAACAAATTGGCTTGACATCTCAGGCTGTGTAGTGCGTTTCTGATCAGCTCACTGTTAAAATGGCATCATGGGGTGGTGTGTTTGTTATATCCCAATGATTCCAGATCAATTTTTTTCTCAGTTTGCAAACAAAGAGATAGTGTTTATTAGAGCCCAGAGATATTGGTTTAGAGTCAAGCTGTTCCCCTTCCCCACCTTTTCTCTCATAGCAACACAAGTAATAAACACATTGCAGAATAAACGGGGCCCGTGGCGACAACACTGAAGCCCAAGCGAAGGCAAATGTGCCACACAGGGACAACAAAGGGTGGAACTGGGTTTGAAGACATTTATGGCTGTTGACAGTGGGCGTTCTGTCAAAGAGCTGCATGTGATGCTGGCAAACCTTTTAAAAACGATGTTCTAATTTGAGAGCACATTTGATCTGGAATCACCAGGAACTGATTCATGCATAAAATGCAACTGTTCAAAGGCTGGTTCATACAACAAGCCAGTGTTACTTGCTAAATGGCTCCAGCAATTTTTTCCATCCTACCCCAAATGTTTTTAAATGTTTTAAAATATGTTTTAATCTGTGGTGTTTTAAATTTTGGTTTTTGGTTTGTTTTTGCTCTGTTGGAGGGTAGGATAAACATTCAGTTGGGGCTGGGGATTAGTTTTATTATAAATGTAATTTTTAAATAATTGGTTTAAATAATTGGTTTTAAATAATTGGTTTACATTATTAAAAATGTAATTTTTAAATAATTTAAATAATTGGTAGAACTGATTTGGATGGTCCGCCCTCGCCACTTAATGGATCCAGATGGTTTCCAAAGAGCGGTAGGGGATGTTTTATCCCATGTTGATGGCCTCTCAGCTGATTCCCTGGTGGCCCACTGGAATGCGGAGTTAACCAGGGCTATCAACTGTCTGGCTCCGAAGTGCCCTCTCTGATTGCATGGAGCCTGGACAGCCCTGTGGTTTTCTCCAGAGCTGAGGGCGATGAAACAATCACTGAGACAGCTAGAGCGCCAGTGGTGGAAAACATATTCTGAACTGAGCAGACATGGGTTAGAGCTCAACCAAGTGGTGATAGCAACAGCAAAGTGGACCTTCTTCACCGCCTCTATTGCATCTGTAGAAAATAGCAGCAGGAGACTTTCAGGTGGTTTGCAATCTAACAGAACCACCTTCACCATCAGGGCCTGGTGAGGACCCCAAGATCTCCTGGAATGATTTTGCAAAGTTGTTTGCAGATAAAGTCACTCAGATTTGGAAAGAGGTAGACTCCACCGTGGTAGTAGACTGAGACCCTACCTGCCCACAGACTGTGTCACCAGAGTGGTGCTTGCTCTGGTTATCTCCCGCTTGGACTACTGCAATGTGCTCTACGTGGGGCTTCCTGTGAAGGTGACTTGGAAACTACAACTAATCCAGAATGTGGCAACTAGACTGGTGACTGCGAGCGGCCACCAAAACCATATAAACCTTTAAAGCCCTATACGGCCTAGGACCCTCGTACCTACGGGACCGCCTCTCCTGGTATGCCCCACAGAGAAACCTACGGTCTGCAAATAATAACATCCTCAAGGTCCCAGGCCTCAGAGAGGTTAGGCTGGCCTCAACTAGAGCCAGGGCCTTCTCGGCTGCGGCTCCAATCTGGTGGAACGCTCTGTCACAAGAGACTAGGGCCCTGCGGGACCTGACATCCTTCCGCAGGGCCTGCAAGACAGAGTTGTTCCACCAGGCCTTTGGTCAGGGCGCAGCCTGACTCCCTCCTCTGGCAACCTGCTTAGAATCTTGCTTAATTAGTTGCCATTAATTTGATTTTAATTGATTTTTATAATGTAATATTTTTAGAATGTGTGAATATCTGATTGTTTGATTGTTGATTGTTGTTAGCCGCCCTGAGCCCGGCTTCGGCTGGGGAGGGCGGGATATAAATAAAATTTATTATTATTATTATTATTATAACATCAGTCCTGAAAGACCTATATTGGCTCCCCGTACATTTCCGAGTACAATTCAAAGTGTTGGTGCTGACCTTTAAAGACCTAAATGACCTTGGCCAAGTATACCTGAAGGAGCGTATCCACCCTTAATGTTCAGCCCAGATACTGAGTTCCAGCTCTGAGGGCCTTCTGGATGTTCCATCACTGCAAGAAGCAAAGCTACAGGGAACCAGGCAGAGGGCCTTCTCAGTAGTGGTGTGCGCCCTGTGGAATGCCCTCCCATCAGATGTCAGGGAAACAAATAACAATCTGACTTTCAGAAGATATTTGAAGGCAGCCCTGTATTGGGAAATTTTTACTGTCTGATGTTTTACAATTTTTTATGTGCTGTAAGCTGCCCAGAGTGGCTGGGTAAACCCAGACAGATGGGCAGGGTATAAATAAAATAATTGTTGTTGTTGTTGTGTGCACAGTCATTAGATGAAGTGCACGTAAAACGTTTGATGCATGAAGCAGCTTCCATGTGCTTGCACAACTGTTGGTTTTGGACTCACTCATCAGCCCTTAGCTCCACATATCCACAGTGGCACAATCCATGGGATTGCTCAACATCAAAATAGGCTTGGATTATTTATTTTATTTATTAAAAGATACATATGTAGTTAACAGAGTATAAGGACAGTTTACAAGATATGATTATCCCATACTGCAGATAGGAGGGCTGAGAGATGGAGGGTTGCCAAAGATTTTGAGGTGAAGTGGGAGCATTCCAGGGCATAGCTCATGTTCTTAACCACTCTGTTCCATAGTTTCATTTCCCAGTTTTTGGGGGGAGTTAGAAAACTATTTTTGCTGCTAGAACTCAATTGTGGAACTAAGTTCACCATTTTCACATTGCCAAAAATGGGAACGCACAGATTTCCATAAAATTTTATCATCCAATTTATATGCATAGATGCAAATGAGGACATAATTACTATGATTTATATAGAAATTGAATACAGCTCACCACATGGGAGAAGACTGACCAGGCGACCTGTGTGCCAGCTCAGTTGACTGACGAGGTATTAAATGCTGAGGGGGAACTTCATCTCCCTTTTATTTACCTTCATCTTGAAACTATTTGAAGGAGCCTTTCAAACAGAGGACTCCTTCAAATAGAGGGCCTGTCCTCTGTAAAGGAGGCCACCCCACTGCCCTGCATGAAGCCTTAATGAAAAATGATGAAGGCAGGGTGCCTTTCCTTCGTCATTACAGAGCCGCAGTCATCCTACACTTCAGGAATTTGAGGAAGGACTTCCATGACAGAACTCTCTGCAGGCAGGCACACAAGGCCTGGGAGCTTTCATTTTAGAAATTAAGCACTGGAGATAGAAATGGGTCAACTGTCTGGCCTCTGCAACTTGTGAAGGATTGAGTCATTCCAACACGCGGGCATGCTCTCCTTCCGTTCTTTTCCTTCTGCAAAAGGGTGGGGAAGAAGGGAAAAGCTCTCTCCTTCAGGAAGCACATGTGCTGCTGCGTCCCCTCCAAAAGGCAAGACATGCCAATTCTTCCAGCCCTGTTTCAAGACCTCTGAGATTTCGGCCTGCGTCAGGGGCTGGCAGCCATCAATCACCTTTCTTAGATTAAGTGACGCCTACTGCCTGGTTCAGCTCATGAAAAGGGAAAAGAAAGTCGCCTTACTGGCTGATATGTGACAGGAGCAGCTGAGGGTCTACTGTCTGCAGAAGTTACCTCAGGAGCCCAAGTGAGCAAAGTTAGCCAAGTGGGCCGCACAGAGCCACTGCTTCTCACTGGAACCGCCCTCCTTGCTTCCCCCAGTTCTCTCATTATGTAACTGCCACGGGCTAAAAATACAACTTGCAGCCGTGATGCAGCCCAAGCTGAGCAAGATGCAAATTTAATGAGGCTACCATGGAAACAAGCTTCACTTAGCCAGGGAAGGGGGAGGCTGGGTTTGTTTGTGGGGAGCCTGGCAGGGATGCTCCTTGGCCAAAGCAGAAGTTGCAGGAAACCAGCCCAATTAAAAATAATATATAATATAACATAAAGTCTGCCTTATTATGAAAGATCAGAGTATTCTGGTGAAGTCCAGCCAGGTTTTGGGGGGGCGGGAAGGAAAAGTGAATGTTGGTCTCTTTATTTTTAGCGTGAGGATAAATATTTACAAGTTGATCTTAAATTAAATATAAGCACACACCATGAATGATGAATTGGGGGAGTTTCCACCAAGGTAGCTAGATTAAAAATATACCTTCTACAAAGAACAGTATCTTGTCAGATTTTATGTGCCAGCCAGCACCATGTTCTGAAGTAAGCTACACTTCTAACAGTGGGGGAACTTTCTGCCAAGCCTCCATTGCCCTCCCCCAAAAAGGAAGGAAGGTCTATAGGTTACTGCTGTTAACATGGGCTGGATTTCTATAGGCATTGCCTTGCCAAACTGAAGTGTCTACTGGTTGTTTCATAGCACTCTTGACAGGAGCCAGCTGAGCAATCTGCCATCTTTAAAACCAGATACTAGTACCTGTGAGGATTCTGAGTAGTCTCTAGCCAAAGTCAATCCCAAGAAGGACCTCAGTGGAGAAATCGTTTCGCAGTCTTCACTTGCAGCCTCAGCTTTCAAAGCTCTCCGTTCCCCTCAGCCAACCCCACAAATAATCTTGAGGCCTTGTCCCCATCATGAAGTCTGAGGTTAACTTACATTGCACTTGATCCTAGCCCTTACCTGGCATGTCCTGATGGAGGACATGGTCTCATGACCTACCAGCATG
Source organism: Podarcis erhardii (assembly GCF_964252035.2). Lineage (NCBI taxonomy): Eukaryota > Metazoa > Chordata > Lepidosauria > Squamata > Lacertidae > Podarcis > Podarcis erhardii. The sequence goes on along the minus strand of NC_138497.1, from coordinate 47,908,871 downwards.
CTCTCCCAGACAACTACTACTGTTCTCACAAACAATATAGCATAAAGGGGGAGGTGAAGGGGACATGGGAAACGGCTTTCAACCAAGTCAGCCATTTCCCCATCTAGCACAGTATTGCCAACACTTCCAGAGTTTTAGACTCCTGTCTTTGCAAGTCCTACCTGGAGATGTTGGGGATTGAACCTGCAACACATGTGTTCTACTTTTGAGCTATGGAGTCATCCTTGTGGCCAGCTGAAGATGAAGAAGAGTGCATGAGAACAGGCCTTTTCAGTAGTGGCTCCCCACTTATGGAGGCCCACCTCCCCATGGAAGCCCAACTTGGCACCACAACTAAGCTAGTTTCTGACACCAGGCAAAACATTTATTTTCAGCCAAGCTTTACGTCTTAAATTTTGATAGTTTTTGATATTCTGGCTTCCTTAAGTAGGGGGATATGTTAGATCACATTTTAAGTATATGAATGTTTTTAGCTTTTATTTAGTTTAGATCTGTACAGTTGTACCTCGGGTTACAAACATTTTGGGTTACAGACTCCGCTAACCTGGAAGTAGTGCCTTGGGTTACGAACTACCTCAGGATGAGAACAGAAAACACACAACGGTGGCGCAGCAGCAGCGGGAGGCTGTATTAGCTAAAGTGGTACCTCAGGTTAAGAACAGTTTCAGGTTAAGAATGGACCTCCGGAACAAATTAAGTTCGAAACCAGAGGTACTACTGTATTGGTTTTGATTTTTGTATTATATTGTAAGTTGCTTTGAGTTTACTTTTCAAAAAAAGTGACTAATAAGTGCAAACAACTACAATAACAACACATAGCACATATCTGATATGACAGGAGAGAAAACACCCCTACATTTTACTTTGGGGCTCCTCAATTCTGAGCTTCCACCCCCCAGAACTTTTAATAAGGTCCCTCACTCGACTGATCAATGACAGCTTGGCTTTATCGCATGGTACATATTCACACACTGGTGACAAGGTAGTCCCTGAGGACAGTGACTGATGATTATTCACCATCCTCATGGGATCATCTTTTCAGAATTCAGAAAGATTGGATTCCACTTAGTTCCCACTCCTATTCAGTATAGTCATATGAGATAGCTAAATGAGCTTGGGATCAGTTTGATGCATATGTCAGCAGAGCCTTCCACAGTTTATGGGAATCATTTCACTCCCAGAAAACTTTGAATTCTAACATAAAATGCTACCCAAGCCTTGCCATCACACAATATACCCACACCAAATATTAAACCACAAACTACAAAATAGCCTTAAATAAACCCCCCAACCACAAATATATTGTCCATGTATATTTTTCCCTCTTGCAAAATATACCACAGAATATATGTGAAGATGAAGCTAGATTATAACCAAACCTACACCTGTCCTTCTCCTCATGGGATGTTTACTACAGCTACTCAACAGTCACCCATAGCCTGTTTATGCATTGGTCAATTTCATGGATGTCACAACAATTTTACAATTTTCATGCTGTCTGTGAAATCTTGATTTACACAGTGGCTAACATTACAGTCGCTTTTGCACAGGTTTCCACAGGGTCAATTCAGATGTTTGTTTGCTGTGAAGAAGAGAAAGCACAGCTTCCTAGCTCCTCTATTGTAAATACAGCATTTGCCTTTTCTATTCCTGGGAGATTGTACAATCATAGAATCATCTAATCCAACTCCCTGCAATGCAGGAATATCAACTATATCATAAATGGCAGATGGTCGTCCAACATCTGTTTAAAAACCTCCAAGGAAGGAGTGTCCACCACTTCTCGTGTGAGTCTCTTCCACTGTTGAACAGCTCTTACTGTCAGAAAGTTATTTCTGATGTTTAATTGGAAACTCCATTCTTGTAACTCAAATCCATTGGTTTGAGTCCTATCCTCTGCAGCAAGAGAAAACAAGCTTGCTCCATCTTCCATGTACAGCCCTTTAGACATTTGAAGAAGGCTATCATATCTCCTCTCAGTCTCCTGGTTAAACATACCCAACTCCTGCAACTGTTCTTCCTAATGCTTGGTTTTTTTTTTTTAATAATAATTTTTATTCATTTTCCAAACACATAATAAAGACAAACAAAACACAAAACAAAAACATACAAAACATTTAAACATGTATAACTTCATAATCTTATTTTCATGCACCTTCTTTCCTTCGACTTCCCCATACCTCCCCATCACTGCATCCTTGTTTTACGATTCTTTAGCAACCCTTTAGTCAATTTATCTATAATTCCCTTTCATTAAGTTTTCTTTAATTTGTTAATTACAGCTGTAATTCTCTGCTTCTTACCCCTTGACATCTTAACACTCCTCAATTTTACAACAGTTTTTAAGATATATTTTAAATTTCTTCCAGTCCTCTTCCACTGTCTCCTTCCCCTGGTCGCGGATTCTGCCAGTCATCTCAGCCAGTCCCATAAAGTCCGTCACCTTTGTTTGCCATTCTTCCAGAGTAGGTAGTTCTTGCATCTTCCAATACTTTGCCAGAAGAATTCTTGCTGCTGTGGTAGCATACATAAAAAAAATCCTGTCCCTCTTTGACACCAATTGGCCAACCATGCCCAAGAGAAAAGCCTCAGGTTTCTTAGGAAAGGTCCACTTAAGGACTTTCTTAATTTCATTATAGATCATTTCCCAAAAAGCTTTAATCTTCGGGCAGGTCCACCAAAGGTGGTAAAAATTACCTTCAGTCTCATTACATTTCCAACATTTATTATTGGGCAAATGATAGATCTTCCTAATGCTTGGTTCCCAGGCCCTTAAACAACTTGGCTGCCCTCCTCTGCACATGTTCCAGCTTGTCTTTCTTAAATCATGGTGCCCATAACTAAACACAATACTCCAGGTGTGGTCTGACCAAGGCGGAATAGAGTGGTACTATATACTATACAGTGGTACCTTGGCTTACGAACTTAATCCATTCCGGAAGTCCATTCTTAAACCAAAGCGTTCTTAAACCAAGAACGCTTTCCCATAGCAGCGGGGGACTCAATTTACAAATGGAACACACTCAACAGGAAGAGAAACATATTCTTATTCCAAAGCAAAGTTCACACACCAAACACCTACTTCGGGTTTGAGGTTCTTAATCCAGGTTGTTTATAAACTAAGCTGTTCTTAAACCAAGGTACCTCTGTATTTCTGTTGATGCAGCCTAGAATAGCATTAGCTTTGCATCACACTGTTGACTCATGTTAAGCTTGTGGTCCACTAAGACCCCTAGTTCCCTTACACCTATACTACGTTCTCGGAAACCAGGTGTCGTCATCCCCCATCCTATATTTGTGCAGCTGGCTCTTCCTGCCCAAGTGCAGAACCGTGCATTTGTCCCTACTGAAATAGTTTGGGCCCCGTTTTCAATCTGTTAAGGTCATATTGAATCCTGATTCTGTCTTCAGGGGCATTTGCTGCCCTTTCCAGTTTGGGTCACCTGCAAATATGATGAGCCTCCCCTCAATTATTTCATCCAAGTTGTTTATAAAGACGTTGAACTACAACGGACCCAGGACAGAACCCTGTGGCAGTCCACTTGTCAGGTTTTTTTCCAGGATAACAATGAATCATTTGTGAGCACTCTTTGTGTTCTCATCAGTCAACCAGCTACAAATCCACCTAATAGTTACCTCTCCAACCCACATTTTACCAGCTTATCCACAGGAATATCACGAGGGACTTTGTCAAAAGCTTTACTGAAATCAAGATACATTACATCCACAACATTCCCCTGATCCACCAAGCCAGCAACTCTATCAAAAAAAGAAATGAGATTTGTCTGGCATGACCTGTTTTTGAGAAAGCCATGCTGGGTCTTAGTAAGCACAGCATCCTTTTCTAAGTGCTCACAGACCAACTGCTATCTGTTCCTGGTATCAATGTCAAGCTCACCAGTTGGTAGTTACCTGGGTCTTCTTTCCCCCGCTTTTTGATGATGGGAACAACCTTGGCCCACTTCCAGAATGCAGGGACCTCATCTGTTGTCCAAGAATTCTCAAAGATTATAGAAAGAGGACCTGAAATTACACCTGTAAGCTCCTTTAGTACTCTTGGGTGTAGTTCATCAGGCCCAGGAGATTTGAATTCATTTAAAGTAGCTAGGTGTTCTCTTACCACCTGTTTTCCTATATTGGACTGCAGCTCCCTCCTTGCATTGTGTATTCTGTTATCACCAGGTTGGGGACTGCTTACCTTTTGGGTGAAGACAGAAGCAAAGTAGGTGTTAAGCAGTTCTGCCTTCTCTGTCACCCAATAGCACTTCTCCACACAAACCATTTGTTTGTTCAAGTTTATGGAGAGAAGGCAAGATTCAGGTTCATGATGAGAAGGCAAACTTGAGCAACTCCCAAGCTGGGGGCGACTGAAAGTCTATATTTCCTGAAGCACAGCCATGATTGTCTGAGGCTGTAGAAACAATGAAGGGCCTCATGGCATGTTAAAGACTAACACATTTATTCTGGCACAAACTTTTGTGGATTATAGTCCATTGCATTAGATCAGTTAAGTGTTACCCCACATTGTAGTTCCAGGGGTGAGGTGGAGCATACACAGGGGACCACCAAGGCAGACAATGTGTCTTTATTTTTTCTGCATAGCAACAGAAAAGCATGCAAAATTATCATCACATATAGTCTTGCCACCCTGCTGTTCCCACTCTGAATGGACCTGTGGCTAAATCCAGCAGAGAACTCAGTATATTTCTGAGTAAGTCAAGGCAGAAAGCTCACAAGCATTGTCTCTAAAGTAGTGGTGCAGTTAGATAATTTCAGAGTCTGGATTTAATAGTCTCAGAACTACTACACACACACCCCACGCTTTGTATGGTAATGTATATTCTCTAAGCACCTTTCTTCCCAACCCCACTGTCCTATTCACACACACACACACAACTCCCACTATGCCCAGTGGAGTTTATTCCAAGGTAAACACAACTCTAATTATGCACAAGAAACCTCTAAGCTTTGCAGACAAAAATATATGGGGAATGAGAGACCAGATAGAAATAAGGCACACAAAGCAAGGAAGGCGGGTTTCTCCCTCGCATTCCATCCCATGCTTTGCAACTGCTGCACTGCTAGAGCAGAAAGCAACCCTGATAAAACTGCAGTTTGTGGTTTTAAATTCACTTAACTCATCTTGATATCCCCCTAACTACAGGAATAATATATCAAACATTTTCCTACCACTTCAGGAACACAGCAGCACATAATCAGGAACAGGGGGAGTCTGCCTAGAGAAGATGTAACAGGGTGTTGGGGGGGGAAATCAGCAGGATGTAAGATAGGGGCTCACAAGCACTTCTTGCTATAGGGAGAGAGATTTCGCTTTCATGGTATCTGCTCAGCTTCACATGGTCACCTTGAGATCTCCCTTCCACCCCCCCCCTCCATCTCTCTCTCTCTCACACACACACACACAGAGGGAGGGGGAGATCTTCACCTATCTTCAAGAACACTTTGAACAATAAAATAAATGGCAACTGAACATTGGCTTACTTGGTTGGCCACGCATAAAACTTCTTTCTGATGCTTAATAGGCTGCCTTTAAACAGCGGGAATTAATCCTTTATACTTTTTTGTAACAGATCCAAAGACTTGATTTCTCCTTATCTATTCTAAGAGGTGAAGAACAGTTATCTTTAGTACTTCTAAAAAAGACTCTTGGGAATTTCACCCACGACTCAGGTTACATGGAAACGTAATGCTGGAACAGTAATGAATGCTGCCTCTATATCGGAAAAATGATACATGATTATTTCCAGATTCTTGCTCTACATGTGTCTAGCGTTCAGGATAATTGAGCTAGGCTGATTCACACATGCGTATATGCCACTTGATCCTCCATCACCTTAATATATGGTGAGTTGTACTTGAATACTGAACACTGCTGGAGTGATAAAAACGTATCCATTAGAGGGCTTTGATCTCCAGCGGCTCTTTCCCTTTCGCCATCATTTAGTGTTGCAGCCATCAAGTGATGAGCATGCAGTTGTGCATGGGTTGTAAAGTTCCAGCATTTTCATATACTATAAGATAAGAATAGGGGGTCTGTGGCTTTCCAGCTATAGGCTATAGGTCTTAGCATCCCTCACCACTGGCTATGCTGGCTGGGGGCTGGTGAGTCCAGTAATACACAGAGGGCCATAGGTTCCCTGTCGCTCTTGGAAGACATGTGCATAAAACTCAGAGAAAGGTGTCCATGTCTTCCACATGTCACTGCTATATATAGCTTAAAAAAAACCCTGTAGATTTTGTCCCATGGCTAAGCAATTCTTTTGGGAGAGACACACCAAAAATTCAGTGCTTGAGAAGAACACACTTTTCCATATTCAGCAATGTAATCAAGTATTAGGGCCATCCTGTGGGTTCAAACCATATGCTAGAAGGTTCAGGTACAGCACAGAGATGGGACAAGAGAAATGAGTTGCAAGTCAAAGAAGACATGGGGCCCCCCTGTATTGGTCTGCTGCTAGTGCAAGTTCCTTTCCCTGCATCTGTCTAGACAGGGAGATCTGTTCAACTTGAATACAGCAGTCTCAGGCTTTTCCAGGAGGGGTTTGCTGGACAAAAAGTGCTCTCTCTACTTTGAAGAAGAAATAGTTCTGACAGCTTCTTCTCTCACTAAGCATTTCAAAATACTTCATGTCCCTGGACTCTCCCACTTGCACGTTATTGCTATTCCTTCCTTGCTGTGTGTCTCTCCCCTGGGGACGCTGTCAGTTGCAAAGAAGCTCAGGCTGCCTCGATGGCCTCTGATCCCTCTGCAGCGGCAGGCTGCTTACATTCGTGTGATCGCCATGTACCTCTAAAACCAGAAACGGCGTTATCATGGGACATTCCAGTACCGAGTCGCCTTCTGGTGCTGTGCAGGCCCTGGTGTGGGAATCACTCCAGCGATGGTCATGGCCTCCCATATCATGGCTTGGTCACACATGGATATGTGGGTAATCCACAAGAAGAATGTGGTGTAGTGCAGATCACTGTATGTTGGCCTACAGCAAGTCTGGCTACCACATGGCTCCCCATATCTACTGCTTGAACTCTCAAATTCCATCAGTGCCAGCCAGCATGGTCAATGCTCAGGGATGATGAGAGTTGAAGTCAAACAATATCTGGAGGGTCGCAGGTAAGTCAGCCCTGGCATTCAGCTTCTCATAACCTGCCTTAGCATTACAGTCCAAATCCTTTTCTTTCAGAACTGTAAAGCACATTAGCAAGGGCTGTTCACACTCCATGTGGATAAAAAAAAGCAAGGGTGCCCCCCTTCTCTTATAGCCTATCATGCAATCTGAGTACACAGCAAATTGACCTGTACGTGTATAGGCTTTCCCCTCATATTTTTGTTGGTGGGGTGAGCTGCAGAAATAAAGTCTGTGCACACGCAAGGGGAGTACCCACCTCCGCTGGCTGGAAGGGGTGAGTGTGTGAAGTGGCAGTAAAAAGAGGCATCCTGGGATCTCATAAAAGCTGAAGGCAGAAAACTGCACTGCAGATCCAAGGATGGAAGGTAAGACAAAAATATTGCATGCTCTAACTGTACCAGATGCAGCTATCTGTAGGGAGGCAGAATCTTTCAGAGAAAGATGGTGCCTAGGCTATTCTTCAATTTTTCACAGCTCAAAGGGCACTCTTCACGAAGGTGGATGAAAACTGGATCAGCCAAACATGTGTCGGAGAGGGTTTTTTGTTGTTGTCCGATCACTTTCCCCAGGAAAACCCACAATTTACTGCTGAATCATCGATCCGTAGAAAACCGGACAGACATTTGCTCCAGAATTCAGCAGTAAACTGCAGGTTTTCCTGGGGAAAGTGGCAGACAAAAGAAGAAGCCCTTGGACCTGTGCCTGGAAATCACAGCACAAACAGAAGTGTGGGTGAGCTCTCAGTCACTTGCAGGTTGGGGAAATAATAACACTTATCTACTTTAGATTCCATACTTTTGTGGAGTTGCTCATTGGCAGAGAAACTTTCAACACCCACCTGCCCTCTCCACCACTGTTGAGATGGGGAGCTTGTGCAGTTTATTCAGAAGGACTGTGGAGGTAGGAAAAAGGACAGTAAGCCAACTGGCTGTGTACCGAAGGAAAAAGGAGATGTTCCTTGGCACCAAATCCCCCTAGTTTCTATTACAATTTTGAGCAACTGTGTCAGGGCAAACATAGGGCACTCACTGTATACCTCATCAGACCCATGCATTCCCCAATTATGACAATTCATAAAAATGGGATAGGGGGAAAAGAGCCAAACACTGTTGCCATGTGCTTCTGGGTCTGGTAGGGAGTGAACACTGAAATGCAATCCTAAATGATATAGGGAAATACAGAGCCAGCAGATATAAGGTTTCCAGCATAGTTTTGTCAACACCGTTCTGACCTACCTCACACTCTGCTCTCCTGCCCTGATCCTAGTAGGCAGCGCTCTGTCAATCCATCAAGCAAGGCCATCCAGCGGCCCTCCAATAATGCCATTCAGTTCTGGCCTGCAGTAGCTATGCTGTAATCTGAGCCCCAGGAGGACATCCTAGCGAGGACCATGCCAACAGTGCCAGACTGATAGTCTGCTAGCAGGCATGGCTAGATACACAGACACTATGTCTTGGGAGGAATTGAATTTTGTCCGTCAGGTGCTGTATGGGCTAAATCCCAGTTTCTTCAGGTCCCTAGGTTATGATCCCTTCCAGGTTTGTTGGTGTGATGATTTAGTTTAGTGAAAGGTTGAGTAAAGGGCAAGGGGAGAGGCATGATAGTGGAATCTGAACTTATGTATAGTGTGGAGAAAGCAGAGAGGGAGATTTCTCTCTCTGTAACCTTGGGTCACTCCATTAAGCCAAATGGAAGAAGGTTCAGGGCAAGGAAAAAAGGAATTATCATCATCATCATATTATTATTATTATTATTATTATTATTATTATTATTATTATTACCCTTCCCATCTGGCTGGGTTGCCCCAAACTCTGCTCTCCAGAGATTTTCCACCAGGCCTTTGGTCAGGGCGCAGCCTGACCCCCTCCTCTGGCAATCTGCACAGAATTTTGCTTAATGGTTGCCATCAATTTGATTTTAATTAATTTTATAATGAATGTTTTTAGAATGTTGGATTATTTTGATTGTTGTTAGCTGCCCTGAGCCCAGCTTCAGCTGGGGAGGGCGGGATATAAATAAAATTTATTATTATTATTATTATTATTATTTTGAGCTAGAATGGCCAATGCTGAAGTGATAAAAGGGCTCTAAATAATTGAGTGATTTAAAGGACACAAAGAACGTGTCCCATATTTCAGGAAGTATGTCTTAAAAGAGGGGTATGCAGAACAAAGATGCCTCTCCGAGTATTTCCACGTGGTCCACAAAGCTGCTTCTGTCACAACGCTGAAGCATCTGTCAAGATTCACACCAAAACACCTTCTGCTCATCCTAGCCAGGACCAAGAACGGGAGGGTTTTCGGATACCTTTGTTTGCTTGATGAACTGTACTTATATATAAAAAAGGCCTTCATTCTCATTCTTGGTGGCTGCACTACTCTCCGATAGAAAACAAACTATAATAGCAATTTCTACAAATACAAGGAGCAGAGATACATAAGTAGAGAACTTGGTTGTATGGTGGCATGTAAATGCAATTAATAAATATACAGTGGTACTTTGGGTTACAGACACTTCAGGTTACAGATGCTTCAGGTTACAGACGCTTCAGGTTACAGACTCCGCTAACATAATAATAATAATAATAATAATAATAATAATAATAATAATAATTTATTATTTATACCCCGCCCATCTGGCTGAGTTTCCCCAGCCACTCTGGGCGGCTCCCAATCAGTATTAAAAACAATACAGCATTACATATTAAAAACATCCCTGAACAGGGCTGCCTTAAGATGTCTTCTGAACGTCAGGTAATTCTTTATCTCTTTGACATCTGATGGGAGGGCGTTCCACAGGCGGGCGCCACTACCGAGAAGGCCCTCTGTCTGGTTCCCTGTAGCCTCACTTCTCGCAATGAGGGAACCGCCAGAAGGCCCTCGGCGCTGGATCTCAGTGTCCGGGCTGAACGATGGGGGTGGAGACGCTCCTTCAGGTATACAGGACCGAGGCCGTTTAGGGCTTTAAAGGTCAGCACCAACACTTTGAATCGTGCTCGGAAACGTACTGAAATACCCAGAAATAGTACCTCGGGTTAAGAACTTTGCTTCAGGATGAGAAAACAAATAGCGGGGCGGTGGCACGGCAGCAGGAGGTGCCATTAGCTAAAGTGGTACCTCAGGTTAAGAACAGTTTCAGGTTAAGAACAGACCTCCAGGACGAATTAAGTTCTTAACCCGAGGTACCCCTGTAGTTGATTCACAACTTATGCACGTTTCACATGTGCGATTTCAACTTTACGCAGTTGAAAGATGGCCAATTGAAACACGAATTAAACACATGGGAGTTGGAGAGTTTAACAGCTCTTTCTGTGCTGGGTTTGACTGGCGCATAAAGAACTTTAAGCTCTCTGACTTGGTTACCAGGCTTTGGGGGGCTCTTGCAAGATCTTGGACAGCCCCGCGAGATCTCATGAGAGGTTCCCAGAGCCCAGTAAGCAAGCCCGTATGCTTAAGAGAAGTCGCTGGTAAGTGCTGAGCTGTGCTTTTTACAGGCAATTTCCCGGATTTTAAGGAGTTGCTTTGACTATATGTGATTTTGGCTTTACGTGCTGTCCCTGCAACATAACCCATGTGTAAGATGTGAGTCAACTGTAAATGATCAACAGAATCATGCGGTGCATTTGGTGCTTCTAGATTACTCTTTACTGGGCACTTTTGCTGTTTGTTTGCGGGGAGCTTAGACATCACCATCTATTCACTGAGCACCCATTCTGATTTGTTTATGGGGAGGTTAGACTGACATTGTGTCAAGCAAATGTTATCCCATACTATCCGGTGCATTTTCTCATTACTTTCCCTATTACAAAAGCTCAAATTTTGGGGGTCGTGAGTTTGTTGTGTAAGAGCTCCAAATCAAATTTAATTATGAAATGTGAATTTGCCAGTATGCAAATGAATGCTTTAGTTGAGATTCCTGCATTGCAGGGGGTTGGGAGCACCTTACAACTCTATGCTTCTGTGATTTTATGATTCAATGAATCCCAAAGGGAAAAAATAGTGACAGTCTCCTTATTGCAGGAGGGAAACTACATGTTTATTTGTTTGTATATAGTGTGCTTGTGTATGTGTACAAACACATATATTATTCCTGCACAAAGAAAGCTAGCGTGCCTGGGGAACTTATTTTAGGATGCCATGCTAGTTCTCTCTGTGGAGAAAATATTTATTTATTGGGAAAGAGATTTAAACAAAAGATTCCTCTCCAGATAGCACTACCCACTTGCTGAAGCAATGTGAGTAAGATGTGGCCACATCACAGCAGCCAACACATAATAATAGGATTGGGCTCTGTGGCATTTCAGATGGTTTGGATAAATGGAACTGAACAATTTTATTTTTTTATTTTTTTTTAGATTTTCTTGTTTGTTCTTAGTTATTAACATTTGACATGAATGTTTTTTGTCAGGAGATATTTTGGCAGTTTTCCTCCTGACAGGAAGTGCAGACACAGCAGAGAGAGAGAGAGAGAGAGAGAGAGAGAGAGAGAGAGAGAGAGAGAGAGAGAGAGAAAATAAATATAAACTTATGAGTTTCTGCTTTAACCATATTAGTTGTTCTTTTTTAACTTGAGAGGTTGATCATTGGTGGGAGGGCAGATACAGCTCTAACATTTACACACACACACACACACAAACACAAATATAAAAAAACCATGTTGATAAAAGATAGAAATCTAACCAGAAATACTCCAGCAACTATTTTGATACAAGCCTTTTGAAATGGTACGGTATGTGAATGAAGTTAAAGCTGTTTTAAGCCACACATCATGTGTGGAGTGCTGCTGTTTGTTTTTTCTCTGTGTGGAGCAATGACATGAGGGAAACATCCCAGATAGTTTTATTTGGTTACTTGAGGCACTGGGTGACCTTATCTATCAACCAATCTTTGCAATGTTCATTCCCTCCTCCCCACCAGCACTGAGTATCACAGCATATTGGCCTCCGGTACTTCTAGTGAGTCAGCAGCACTGACATCCTTGGAATCATGGAAATGCTCCCAATACTCATGCGGAAGATCTAAATTTATGGCTTTTACGAGGCTGCAAGTTTGGAGAAGCTGCAAGTACAGCAGTTACAAAGAGAAAGAAGAAATGGGGGGGGGGGATTTATGACGATCCACATTCATATGTGCCCCTCATGTCATTGCTGCAGACAGAGAAAAAACCAAGCAGACAGAGGGGGATATAGCCACCACACACATATATATCTCAGCAATGGTCACTATCACATCGTACATTTAACACACTCGGCTAAGGGAAGTAGGAGCTGTAGCTCTGTGACAAACTGCAATTCCCAGAATTCTTTGGGTGAAGCCATGACTACTAAGGTGCTTTAGATGCAATGCAATAAATCACAAACCTGGGGCAGGGGATCGGGTACTCTTTTCCATACTAAAGCCTGAATTAATAAATATGTTTTAAGCTGCTTGGGTGTTGCTTAGGTGCAGCACAACCTCTGAAAAGGTCTTTTTCCCGGTCCCTGAAGATCTTAGGAGGAAAGGACAACGTTGCACTCCCTTAATATAGAAGCTACCATGGAAGAAGAGACTGTATCCAGTTCACAAGAACGGAGGGTCAAAAGCGAATAGAGTGGTACCTCAGGTTAAGAACTTAATTTGTTCTGGAGGTCCGTTCTTAACCTGAAACTGTTCTTAACCTGAGGTACCACTTTAGCTAATGGGGCCTCCCACTGCCGCCGTGTGATTTCTGTTCTCATCCTGAAGCAAAATTCTTAATCCAAGGTCCTATTTCTGGGTTAGCGGAGTCTGTAACCTGAAGTGTCTGTAACCCGAGGTACCACTGTATGCTATTCTGTCAGGAGAGCTAGATCAGAATAAAGTGAAGCACTGTACACTACAAATTTACCTACAGATGCAATCCACCTGGAACTATAGCTGTACAATATCCCATGGATTGTGCCCTAAATCCAGAAATGAAGAGCTCTGTAGGGTTCAGTAGCAATATTTTATCCAGACCTGTAAGCGCATCAGCTGTGGACATGAAAGAACATCTATCAGCAGCACAGAGCTTAATCTGATCTTGTGACTCCTCATGGAAACTGCTGCTATGTTAATTCGTTACACACTTGTCCCGCTATGTGCTATAGATTCCATTAAACTGTGACATAATATTAAGTTAACACCGGGCAGCTAAAGGGATTTTTGAAAGGTCACTAGCAATGGAGGTTTGCCTGAGCAGATAGATTAGAAAGTGAAGATCATTAACCGAGGATCAATGATTTTGCCACACCTACTTTTAGGGATCAGGAAAAACACTGTTGGCAGCAGAAGCACCCAAATGTGCATATGAATTAGTTATTAAATTAGTCATTTGCATTTTTATTCATGCTGTGACTTTATTCATGCCATGATTTCCTGACCGTTTGATATAACCACACTGCTTTCTTTCTCCAGCTGATGAGGTTGTAGGAAATGTGGTGGGAGAGTTAAGAGGAATCATGACACCTCCACATTGGCCAAAATACATACTTTCTTAGAAATCATACTAACTGGGAACCTGCACATTTTCTGCATCTGTGAATTAGAAATTCTGCATATGCCCTGACGGTGCATTGAAAAGAAAAGTGAATTTGGGAGTGGAAGGTACGAGGTCAAAAAAACAACACTGCATGCTGAAAAGCACCATGGTTAAATTATACAATGCTATAACTGGAAAACCCACAGTTCTGCAACAAGGACATTGTCTCTAAATTCAAGAAATCATGTATGTTTATTATTTGAATTGTAAGAAACATATTTGCATGGGAAATCTGGCTGGCTGATTAAACAATCTATGGCCTTTAAAATGTGACGGGCTATGTGTTCTTTTTTCTTTTTTGCTATTTTGTTATGTATTTTATGCTTTTATTTTGTTTTGTTTTTCTGTTGTAAATGTCCCTGTGATCTTTGGATGAAGGATAATATATAAATTATTATTATTATTATTATTAAGCCATGCTCTTCAGGTAAGGAGACATGACTTCCAAGGAGTTTGGATATCTCCTCCTCCTCCTCCTCCTCCTCCTCCTCCTCCTCCTCCTCTTCTTCTTTAAAAAGGAATGATAATAATTCTTTAGAGAGCCAAATAGAAACCTTAGCTCTTCCAGTGTGTTGCTGTATACACATAATATATAGGCATGAAATCCAGAGAATCTTTGGTTGGTTCCACAAGAGGCGAAGTATGATTAGCTCAAGAATGTAAAATGAATAGCACATACCACATTCTGAGAACAGAGATAGGTAGGCATATATACATAGTCAAAGAAAATGACACAAAAGACTAGGATGAGATTCAGAGTGAAACTACATTCTGCTGGAAGAAATGCAGCTATATTTATTTCCCCTCTTCTCCCTCAAGAATGTTATGTACAATGTGTGCTAAGCCTCCCTGCAGGAAATAATATTTTGCATGAACTGCTTCAACATGTAGATATCTCAGGGAGTGATTTATGAAAAATCTAAAATACCGCCACAAGGATTAGGAAAGTGAAAGAGTAGAAGAATAAACTACACTGTACAGTATTGTATAAGGAAATAGGCTGTTAATACTGCAATCCTATGCACACTTACCTGAGAGTAAGAACTACTGAACTCAATGGGGCCGACTTCTGGATAGAAGTGTAGAACTGAATGATAAGCATCCTTTTCTCTCTCTCCGCCCCGACCCCCCCCCCCCCCGCCAAGAGATTAACATGGTGGCTGAGCTTAGCTGAAGGAGCTAAATGGTAAGGAAGTGTGTGAACTTCCTTTGGAGTTATTCTCAGTAGAACAGAAGAAATTTATGGATCCTGCCATTCTCTCTCTTCAGTCCATATTTTACTTCAAACATACTGTATTCTAAAACCAAGAGAAAGGGCAACATCAGCGGATCAGCACTGCTATTTGTGATTCATATGTACGTTTCACAATGCATGGCAACGTCTCCTTTGAAACTTAGGTTCCGTTCCATTCTGTGAAGGAAAATGTGAAACATTTACCTTGATTTGCATTCTTTACCAGTTTCATCAGATGGGTTTCCCACCAGACTTTCATCCTTACTATCCAGAAAATGTATTGTTTAACAAGTTGTTAATTTGCTACAAACCCCCCCAAACCCCAGAAAGTTAGCAAGTGAAACGAGATAAATTCCAGCAAATGTAAAAGTTCCAGAAATTCACTATCTCTGATACAGACAGGTTCGTACTAAGCACTGAAATGTCAAACTGTGAAGCAAGTAAAATCAAGCCAATTTCCTCCCTCCAAGTACTCTCAGGTATGGTTTTTAGCCTGGCATGGGGCAATGGTCAAGGACTTTCCGGAGTCAAGGAACAGAAGGAAATCTTATTAACTGTAAGTATTTTCTGTTTTGCAATGGGTTTGGCCGAAGATTTGAGACCAGTCTGTGGGTGGTTTTTGATGCCCAACAACCTGCATGTCAAAAGATCATAGGAAGTACAGTGGTACCTCGGGTTAAGTACTTAATTTGTTCCGGAGGTCTGTTCTTAACCTGACACTGTTCTTAACCTGAAGCACCACTTTAGCTAATGGGGCCTCCCGCTGCTGCTGTGCCGCCGGAGCACGATTTCTGTTCTCAAGTCCCGGCAGATTGGAGGAGGGCAAATGTTGTCCCTATTTTCAAAAAGGGGAAAAGACAGGACCCAAATAATTACCGCCCAGTCAGTCTGACATCAATACCAGGGAAGATTCTGGAGCAGATCATTAAGCAAACAGTCTGTGAGCACCTAGAAAGGAATGCTGTGATCACCAATAGT
Source organism: Podarcis erhardii (assembly GCF_964252035.2). NCBI lineage: Eukaryota > Metazoa > Chordata > Lepidosauria > Squamata > Lacertidae > Podarcis > Podarcis erhardii. The sequence goes on along the minus strand of NC_138497.1, from coordinate 47,892,974 downwards.
CAGCATGGATTTCTGAAAAATAAGTCATGTCAGACTAACCTGATCTCCTTTTTTGAGAGAATTACAAGCCTGGTAGATGAAGGGAACGCAGTGGATGTAGCCTACCTTGATTTCAGCAAGGCATTTGACAAGGTGCCCCATGATATTCTTGTAAAGAAGCTGGTAAAATGCGGTCTTGACTATGCTACCACTCAGTGGATTTGTAACTGGCTGACTGACCGAACCCAAAGGGTGCTCATCAATGGTTCCTCTTCATCCTGGAGAAGAGTGACTAGTGGGGTGCCACAGGGTTCTGTCTTGGGCCCGGTCTTATTCAACATCTTTATCAACGACTTGGATGATGGACTCAAGGGTATCCTGATCAAATTTGCAGATGACACCAAACTGGAAGGGGTGGCTAATACCCCAGAGGACAGGATCACACTTCAAAACGACCTTGACAGATTAGAGAACTGGGCCAAAACAAACAAGATGAATTTTAACAGGGAGAAATGTAAAGTATTGCACTTGGGCAAAAAAAATGAGAGGCACAAATACAAGATGGGTGACACCTGGCTTGAGAGCAGTACATGTGAAAAGGATCTAGGAGTCTTGGTTGACCACAAACTTGACATGAGCCAACAGTGTGACGCGGCAGCTAAAAAAGCCAATGCAATTCTGGGCTGCATCAATAGGAGTATAGCATCTAGATAAAGGGAAGTAATAGTGCCACTGTATTCTGCTCTGGTCAGACCTCACCTGGAGCACTGTGTCCAGTTCTGGGCCCCACAGTTCAAGAAGGACACTGAGAAACTGGAACGTGTCCAGAGGAGGGCAACCAAAATGGTCAAAGGCCTGGAAACGATGCCTTATGGGGAACGGCTAAGGGAGCTGGGCATGTTTAGCCTGGAGAAGAGGAGGTTAAGGGGTGATATGATAGCCATGTTCAAATATATAAAAGGATGTCACATAGAGGAGGGAGAAAGGTTGTTTTCTGCTGCTCCAGAGAAGCGGACACGGAGCAATGGTTCCAAACTACAAGAAAAAAGATTCCACCTAAACATTAGGAAGAACTTCCTGACAGTAAGAGCTGTTTGACAGTGGAATTTGCTGCCAAGGAGTGTGGTGGAGTCTCCTTCTTTGGAGGTCTTTAAGCAGAGGCTTGACAACCATATGTCAGGAGTGCTCTGATGGTGTTTCCTGCTTGGCAGGGGGTTGGACTCGATGGCCCTTGTGGTCTCTTCCAACTCTATGATTCTATGATTCTATGATTCTATGATTCATCCTGAAGCAAAGTTCTTAACCTGAAGCACTATTTCTGGGTTAGCGGAGTCCGTAACCTGAAGTGTATGTAACCTGAAGCGTATGTAACCTGAGGTACCACTGTAGTAGCACCAGAGCTAAAGGCAAAAAACAGCTCCCTTTCCTTCTCCTTTTATAATATGCTAGAGTATCTGAGCTGCAAATAATCTATTCTCTCTCAGGTAGATCTTAACCCTTATCTCACACCAAAAGAGGTGGACCTTCCCAGCTCTCACTTGGGAGCTTCCCTTTCTTTTCCCAGCCTCCCAGTCTGGGAGATCTTCCCTTCCCTGACTCTTACATGAAGTCTTTCACCTGCCTCCACCTTCTTGCAGGGAAAGAGTGCATACCTCCCTTTCAAGATTAAAAATGGGGAGTTCTGTGTGTGAGAACTGGCTCCCCACCCCATCCCCTGGTTTAACTGCATGACAAACCGTTGCAAGATCAGCTGCCGGTGACTTAGTGCATCACTCCTTCCATCTTGAAAAAGAAAGGAATCTCCTACAAAAGCCCGTACAAACCCTCGCTGCCTGGAGTACCCGTTGCCACCTACCCCTCACCATTTATCCATGGCTGTGGTTAGGGCTTGCTTTTAATCTCCTCTCTTACTCCCACCTTCCTCATTACTGTTGACAAGCACATCCCCATTAATGTTCATACGTTGAAGAAGCAGTGAAAAATGAAGTTGTTTGTGGCATAACCCAGAAGCACACGGCTTTGTTTGTTTCCCTCGTGGGAGAGACCATTTACCTTTCGATGCACCAGCTTCTCAACTGACAGTTTGACTGTACTCTTCCAACACATTGCATCCCCTCCGCAGTTCAAAGCTCGCCCTAAACATGTGAGGATCACTGGAGTTCTGTTACAAAGTCGATTCCCCCCTGGGGTTTGGACACGTGCAGCCAGCTTGTTCTACATCCCAGGTCTCATCAGCTAAGATCTGGAAAACATATCCACACGTGTGCCTTCCCCTTCAGTGAATCCTCACACGTTCCCTCATTGAGGCAAAACACAGTTTTCTCAAGCGAGCCACATGTCTCAGAGTTAAAAATATCCACCCACTCGCTCAGTGTTCATTCTTAGTTTGAGACGGGGGATATCCGCAGTCCTGCAGGTCAGTCTCGTAGCTGGATTCAAGATTCCGGAAATATCTTCGAACAGGCACAACATCGAATAAATGCAACACTGTCATTGAACAGAAACTATGAATGCTGCATGATTTAGAAAGGTCACCTCTCTCACGGCTTGAAGGGCAGAATTTCAAGAGGAGCACCTCAATATGAAGTATCCTTTGAGAAAAGAAGGAAGGGAGCCAAAACCATCATTTGCACTCCGCCTTATGAAATGAGTGTTGTTTTTGGTTAGCAATGCACATCTTAACAAAATTTCTTTAAAAAGTACGCAGTGGTAGAAGATAGACATATTTTGGAAGGAAGTTGACAAAGTGCTCCTCCCTAAATGTTTCAAATTTAGAGCAGTGGAAGAAGCAGCCCGGCAAATGAAGTGCACGTTGTCTCAACATGAGGAGAATTCATGTATTTCTGCCTTCTGGGAAAATATCAGTTCAGACTACAGGCAGGGCACTGCATGGTGGAATGCTCTGCCAGCTAAAAATCTCCCTGCACACAAAAAAGTAACCTGTCAGGGAGAAAGGTTCAAACCTAGTCTTTCTCCCTGACTTGCTACTTTTCTACATGCAGGGGAAATTCTTGCTGAAAACATTCCCCACCCCCACCCTGCAATCTGAAGTAGGCCTTTGAAATTACTCTATAGCACAACTGCCTGGCCTAAGTCAGCATTTACTCTATGCACCCCCTGCCCTACATTAACATAATTTCAAAATGACAAACATGTGTGGCATATGCAGTGCTTTTTTTCTTAAAAAATGTTTAGGGGTACTCTCATTTTCCTACTCATATTGAAATACTGCCCCTCAATGAGGCCAAACTTAGATTCACAAAATGTTTAGGGGTATGCGTCCACCCAGAAAAAAAGCACTGGGCATATGTATGGAAGGGGACCTGGGTTACAAGTTGGTTCCAGCCCCTCCAAATGAGGGCCATTGCTAATTATTATAATATACCCTCACAGTTCATGGAGCAGTAGGGTGGTACTTAAGCCCCACCCTCAACCCAAATACTTAGCAAGTGTGCATTATGCAAATCAGAGAAGATGGTCCTTCAGGTTACTTGGTTCCAAGCTGTCTAGGGCTTTAGGGCTGATAGCCAGTGCCTTGAATTGGTACCCAGAAACAGACTGGAAGCCAGTGCAGCTAATACAATAAGGGAGGATGGTCTCATCTCACCCAAATGCTGCAGTTCTGCATTAATGAGCTGTTCAAGAGAGGGACTGGGTTTCATGCACAAATAAACGGCACTACTGCCAATTATTTGACCGAAGGTGCACACATGCAGTCCTGTCTACTGCATGCATATACACTGTTGGAGTGGAGTCCAACGGAGCACTGAGGAAAACGTTCTGTCAGTGCAATGAATTCTCCACTTGCATTCTCAACCTCTCCTCCCAAAGCGGCTTGCTAAATCTGTTCTAGGGGTTCACCCAACCCTCTGGAGCAGATTTGGGGAGGCTGTGGGGTGCATTGCAGGGTGGGGATCCTATTGCACAAGTGAAAACCCTTGGGATGATGGGACTTACCAGAACACTACCCTTGGACTAGGGTCAAGGAACACTACCTGAGTCTCTCTCAGTTATCCTCGCCATCAGACTAATATGGTGTGATCAGATACTGGTTTCAGCACTGAGAATCTTGGTTTCAACCACACATTTAAGCCAGTTCTGGAGGGCCCTTGGACAAGACTCCTTCCATGGGTCACACCCCCCACCCCTCAGCAAGGCTCCCTCCTCACCCCCCATTATCACCAGCTGATGTGGCTCCTCCTCTCCATCATCATCATCATCACTGTGATCACATGCCTGCCTTCCAGGCAGAGAGCCCAATTAGCAACAAGGCAGCATCATCTACAGATCTTTCATCTTGCCCACCTCCACTGTTGTCTCGGCCTGAGCAAGAGGCAGGTGAGCAAAGAGGCTGAAAGAGCAAAGAGGAGCAGCAGGTCCAGGGAGCTATTATCAACGGGGTCACTGCTGGTTTGCGGCCACTTGGTGCTTTCCTGACCATGCAGACCCTCAGCACCAACTCTGCATACCAGAACAGGTCTCCATGAGAAGCAAGCACTGCTAGCTAACAGAGTCTCTTTCCTTCTTTGCCCTTTCTTTTTCTACAGCTCTACATGTGTGCCTCTCTCTCCCCCCCCCTCCCGCCGCCCAATAACTTGACGTACGCATGCGGATGACTCATCCATGCCTAAGCAAAAACGAGATCAGCATCAGGCTGGGGGAAAAAAGAAAAGGAGGTTGAGAACTGAGTTGGGGTAGGGGTGGGAGAAGGCTTGGTTTTTGGTTTTTGAAATGTCTGTAAGGATTTCAAACAGCAAAGCCAGAAATTGAATATTATTAAGAAAGGGGGTGGGGGAGAGAAAGACCCCTGGAGTCATACTATGCTCTCACTTGACTTCTTGTAGCCCTTGGCTGGCACTGCCCAGAGTATCTAATTCCCAAAGACAGCTCTTTCCCTATGAATCATAACTTTGTCTCTGAACAGCACCAGGTAAACATTGTGCCTTCACACCCATGGAACTGCAGTGACACCTTTCCCCTTTCATGATAGGTCAGCAAAGAAACTTCAAGGGAAGTACGAGGAAAGAGATGGTGGGGAAGGGGACACCATAGAAGGGTTTGCAAGAGCCCCCTTGTTGTTATTCCACAAAGCCATTTGGAAAGCACAGAAGAACGAAAATAGTGTGTCCCACACTATTAATAACACAAGAAGAGCAAAAGCCCACCTGCTAGTTCAGCATTCTGCAAGATGGCCATGAGAGCAACAGCATTCTCTGAGAGTTTCCCACCAGTAATAGGGATTCAGAAGCATCCATTCCTGAGGTACTGGAGGTGATATTTAACCATCATGGCTGGTAGCCATTGATGGAATGACTTTATTGCTTTTCAGTTCAAAAATGGCTTTACTGTTTTTAGTTTATTGAGTTTCCTGCATTTTATTGTATTGTACAGCTTCTTGTGGAATCTGCAAATAAATAAATGAATAAATAAGAAGCCTTTTCCTCCATGGATTTCTCTCATCTGCTCAAGCATTTCAGGTCGGTGGCCATAGCTATGCTCTCCCAAGTAGATCTCTTGCGTTATCCCAACCACAGAACTGTGTAATAATGTTATTCTGTTGAAAGGGATAAAAAAAATGAATGCACCAAAACATTCCGTTTTAGAAATCCACAGCTCCTTCTTCAAGATAAGATGCAATTTCAGGAGATAGAACAATCTTCAAAGCAGGTCACCACAGATAAATGGGAAGATTCACCTGGTACCAGGTTTGGAACGAGGCAACTATTCTTTGGCGACAGCTGCTTTTGTAATGACAACAAAAAAGAAAAGGGGGGGACGACACCTGAAAGATGTGTTGGATAAGAAAAAGTGGGGGAGAAATAATGCCAGAATAAAACAAGTGTATTAGCCTTTGTTGCTGCTGGCCCCAGAGACAATGGAGTGCTTCTCTGGGGGTGAAGTCAAAATGCTGCATTCACAACACCGAAGTGACCTCCTCGGGGCACAGGCCTGGGCAGTCTGTATGGAGGAGCTGAGCTGCCTAGATTACAGACCCGCCCCCCTCCCGGCCTTGCTGGTGTGGTCCAAAGGAAAGCAGAGCAATACATTTGGCACCAGCTTGGCTGCAGGAGTCGCCAGAAGGAAGCATACATGACACCATCCAACTGTCTTAAGGACTCCACTCCGGATTTGTGTAGGATTTACTCCTTAGCCTTTTCTTCTCCCAAAGATATCCCACAAGGCAGTGGATGTTTAGGATCAGAGTTTTCCTTCTCTTAGATGAGCTACCTTCCCAGGTTGACAAGACCCCTCTGCCCCTCACTTCCCTCTCCAGCATGTGCAGAAACTGCCTTCTTGACCGTTAGATCCAGTATTGGGTCCACTGGAGCCTGCCGTCACATGCAAGGGAAGTCCCTAACCCTCTGAGGGTCTGAGACCCATCAGTCACTGTCATCTGGTTTAGCTGGCCAGTCAAATGTGTTTCCTGAGGTGTGTTCACTGCCACATGCTGACAGCTTCTAAGAGCCACAGGTGAGAGATGAGTACAGGGTGGGGACCAAAACTACCCCAGAAGAAGCATAACGTGTGCCCTCTAAAGATACTATCCCTTTCCTAACACCACGTACCTCCCTTTGTATTGACCATACTTTTGGAATGAAGAGAGACGGGGGGAAACATGAGAAATGATTTGCAGCACAAAGGCAGGTACAATAGAAAAGAGTTTTGCAAAACTCCACTTACTGAGAAGAGTGCACTGAATGTTCCAAAGGCAAAACACAAAACTCGTGTTCCTCTTGCAGTTTCAGCGGCTGGAAGAATAGTCTCCTCTCCCATACCTCACATGGTGGGCAACTGACACTTGGCATTTGTACACTGAAGAAGTGGCTTGAAGCCTGACAAAGGAGCCTCAGGATACCACACACTGTGAGAAGCCTGAGGGTGACTGAGATATTGGACAGTCAAACAAACTGCCTGGACAGAGGACAAGGGGACTGCCAGTAGATAAAAAGAGCCCTGATGGATCAGACCAAAGCATGTCTAATCAAGCACCCTGTTCTTTCACACTGGATTTTATGATGAAAGACAGAAGAGGAAACAGACTGGTTGGTTAGGTTTTGTGAAAATAGCTTGTGTTTCAATTGGGTTTATATACTGACAATTTTACTGACATATATGATAAAATGGAAAGGGGTTGCTTCTGACCTTCTTCTTCATATTGGCAAACAGTGGAAGAGCATCTGCCTTGCACCCAAGCTCAACCCCTGGCATCTCTCCATGAGAGAACCCTGCCTGAAACCCCAGAGAGCTGTGTGGTCAGTGTAGACGGTGTAGACAATACCGAGCTAGATGGATCAATGAGTCTGGCTCTGTACAAGGCAACTTCTTACTTGCCCTTTCCCAAAAGGTCCCAGGGCAGGTTAGAACGATGTGGTCATATAATATTAAAGTCTACTGAAGTTAAACTATTTAAAACAAACCAAATAATGTTCATCAAAGAATCAGATAAGTCTTAACTGTCAAAGGCCAGCATAAAGAGGTAGGTCTTCAGCAAATGATGGAAACAACATAATGAAGATGCTTGATGCACCTCTGTGGAGAGGGGGTTCCACATTTTGGGAGCTGCCGCTAAGAATGTCCTCTCCAGGCTGCCATCTCCTATGCATCCAAGCATGTGTGTGTGTAAATAAAACCCAGAGTCTGAGATTTATCCCACACACCCAGAAAGGATAAATGGTTTGTTAAAGCATTCTATGTACAGTGGTACCTCGGGTTAAGAACTTAGTTCGCTCTGGAGGTTCATTCTTAACCTGAAACTGAGGTACCACTTTAGCTAATGGGGCCTCCCGCTGCCGCCGCACCGCTGTCGCACGATTTCTGTTCTCATCCTGAAGCAAAGTTCTTAACCCGAGGTACTATTTCTGGGTTAGCGGAGTCTGTAACCTGAAGCGTCTGTAACCTGAAGTGTCTGAAACCCAAGGTACTACTGTATAATTCTTGCTAAGTACTTTTTACATCAGGGACGCGGGTGGCGCGGTGGGTAAAACCTCAACACCTAGGACTTGCCAATCGCATGGTCGGCGGCTCGAATCCCTGTGGCGGGGTGAGCTCCCGTCGTTCGGTCCCAGCTCCTGCCCACCTAGCAGTTCAAAAGCACCCTTAAGTGCAAGTAAATAAATAGGTACCGCTTTATAGCGGGAAGGTAAATGGCGTTCCGTGTGCTGCTCTGGTGCCGGTTTGCCGGAGCAGCTTCGTCATGCTGGCCACATGACCCGGAAGTGTCTGCGGACAGCGCTGGCTCCCAGCCTCTAGAGTGAGATGAGCGCACAACCCTAGAGTCTGTCAAGACTGGCCCGTATGGGCAAGGGTACCTTTACCTTTACCTTTTACTTTTTACATCAGATTCAACCACTGGCTAATCTAGCAGTATTGCATAAACGTAACGGGGTGTTTTAAAACCCCTTTTCAAAATTTTGATGCAACAAAGCTGAAGGAAGTTTGATGATTTATGGACTTTGCTTGTAATGATCACACTGTGGGCGCACAAAGTATTCCTCTGGATACTGGCAACCTTCCTGGGCTCGGTTCTGCCAATGCAATTCCGCCATGACCTCCATCAGCACCTGCTGTTCCCCTCTGCTCTCCTGCCAATTCACCTCAGTGCTGAACTACCACAGAACCTTGCTAAGCAAAACATGCTCCAGACTGAGCCAAACTGGAAAGCAGTTTTGAGAAGAAAAAGAAGAGGGGGAGAGAGATTTCTGTGCTGCGGCTTTCTAGTCAGAGGTAAGGGCCGGATCCAGTGCAGAAGGAGTGATGTGCAGGAGGGAGCTTTCCATTCACCCCTGCCTCCCATTCCTGCCACTGCTTGTACAGCATGATCCCATGTATGTGTTCTTGTTAACAAGCAGACCCACAGATGCAATCCCATCCTATCTAAAGAGAGGGGGCTATCATGCAAGTGGAGCCCTGGTGCCCAAGTGCAGGAGTTGAGATGATGATGATGATGATTAAATGTATACAGTGGTACTTCAGGTTACAGATGCTTCAGGTACATATCCTTATGTGGTACATATCCTTATGACCACTGCTCCTTGTGAATTTTTCTAATCTATGGGTTGTGCTGAAGAAGATTCCAGCGAAACAGTCAGATTATCCGGGATCACTGTCCTACACTGTTATTCACTTACCACTGCGGCACCATGAACGCCTAAAAAGTTTTATCGCTTAGCCCACAGGATAGCATCTATTACTTTGTTTCAGCTATAGACTTATACTTCTACGGACTTTCAAAGATTGACAGACATGTGTTCATTTGATTTCAAATATATTAGAGAATTTACAAGTGTACACATTTTGTTTTTGTTGTACTAAATTATGTATATGATGCAATAAGAATTGCAGTGCTATCTAGTATACTGGTCATTGTGTTGCTTGTGTTGTTTGTTGTGTTAAGTTTGCAACACTGGGGTTTGTTGTTCTCTATAGCTCTGTGGTAGAGGACATGTGCCGCATGCAGGAGGCTCCAGCTTGAAATCCACACAGTCTCCAGTTAAAAGAAACAGGCAGCAGGAAAAGACCTCAGGGGACCCTGGAGAGCTGCTGCCAGTCAAAGTAGAGGATGATTTGCTAGAAGGACCAATAGTCAAACACGGAAAAAGTACATGAGGGGGCCTCATAGGAACATAGAAAGTTGCCGTATACTAAATCAGACCTCTGCTCTATCTAGCTCCTTATTGCCTACAACGAACAGCAGAGGCTCTCCAGGGTTTCGGCCAGAGGCATTGGCAGCCCAACCTGGAGGTGCCATAGACTGAACCTGCCACCTTTTGCATGCAAAGCAGATGCTTTTCCATTGAACTGTGGCCCTTATTGACTTGTTTTGTTTGCTTCATAAAATTGATGCACCACTAGATTGTAAAAAACCCTCAATAACCCTCAAAACAGTTTACAAAATGAACGAAACAATAAAACTATCAGTAAAAATTGTTAAAGCAACCATTTTAAAATATTGAAATCAGTGCCATATTTCAAACTTTTTAGTTTTGCCCAAGGTTTTTGAGCTTTTTGGACAGAAAAGCCAAAAAAGCCATTTTTGAGCTATTTTTATGCAAAAAAGGAAAAACGGCACTGCCGACATGGGCTGCCATATGTCCGGATTTCCCCATATTTGGGAGGGCTTGTCTAAACATAAATGTTCTTAGTAGGCGCCAGTACAGCGTGTTTTTGTGAGGGATATGCTGGGAAGAGGCTGGGATCCCAAACCCACCCGGTCTCCTATCACTCCTCCAAACCAGAGGGAAATGTAGATACTTTTCTCAGCATTTCTAAACCCGTTTTCTGTCCTCTTACCCCTCTCTGATTCTTATTTCTTTTTCTTTTTCAACTCAAATCCCGGAAAGCGGAAGGAGGAATGGAGGAGCACAAAAAGGAGCCTGGCAAAGGCACTGGATGGATCAGCTAGTCATAAAATTGCAGCCTAAGGCTGTAATCTTATGCCCACTTACCTGGGAGTAAGCCCCACTGAACTCAAAGAGACTTACTGCTGAGTAGACAGCTATAGGATTCCACGGTAATTCATGCTGAGTTATAAGCAGACAAAAGGCTGTTCAATACAGCATCATGGTTTCCACTTAAATATTTTCTCTAACATTTATCCTGGGTTCTACTGCTGTTGTTGTTTTCCCCACAGAAAAGCCAGGCATTTGCTACATCCTGCAAACAATTCCCCCTGCCATCTCTTCATGCCTCCCAGGAGGTCAGGCACTGTGTTCTGGAAAACATGTCTTACAAACAAACCAATATCCAGTCTCGGGAGCTTCGAAGTGAAACATTTTCTATTTAATAGCTAGGGAGACAGCTGCACGACAAAGAGCTCAGAAATAGTGATACCACTGGTGCAGCCTTCTCTTAACAGCAGATATAAGAAGACGAAGGTCAAGGCCAGCAAAGGTGACTTCAAAAGTAGTAGCCAGACAGTTTTAATGAACAAATACTGTGGGGTTGGAGGTGGGACCAAAGGTGAATTGCCTGCATGAAGGGAATGCTGTCGAGAAACTCGTACTATACACCATCTACTAGACAGGAACAAAATGGATTTTGCTAATACAAGAAGAGCCTGCTGGATCAGGCCAAGGGCCCATCTGGTCCAGCATCCTGTTCTCACAGAGGCCAACCTGTGGGAAGCCTGCAAGCAAGACATGAGTGCAACAGCACTCTGCCCATTTGTGATTCCTAGATTAAGAGGCATGATGCCTTTTGGAGACAGAACATAGCCATTGTGACTAGCCTTGTCCTCCATGGATTTGTCCAATCCTCTCTTAAAGCCATTCCAGTGGGTGACCATCACTGCTCCCTGTGACAGAAAGTTCCATAGTTTACCTATGTGCTGCATGAAGAAGTGCTTTCTTTTATCTGTGCTGAATCTTCCAACATTTGGCTTCATGTTATGAGAGACGGGGGAGAGAGAGATTTTCCTCTACGTACTCAGTTTCTCTGGGCCAGGCATAATTATAAAAACAAGAGCCCTCGCTCCTTTTTGATCTTCAGCCACATTGCCTCTGAACTCTGTTCCATATATTCATCATGACTCAGAAACATAGTCTCAATTAATTTATCAAATTCCCTTTTCAAGTAATGTGGGGGGCAACTGCCATAGTACCTTGTGGCAGCATTTTCATAAACCAATTACACATTGGTTAGTTGGAGAAGTACTTTCTGTTGTTCAGCCTGACTCTCTTGCCACAGAATTTCATTGGATGACCCCAGGCCCAACTGGCCACCCTTTGCTTGTCCAGACAGAAAGGCCCCTCACCACCACCTCTGTGCCCAAGTCAGGGGCTGGGCGGGAATATAACCTTCCACAATGTCCTCTCCCTCCTCAAGACTGGCACCACCCTGTGGTTTCTTCTTCCCAAGTCTCTCAGTTCACAGGGAGCTGTTAATGAAAGCGCTGTGAGTGGTGGCCTGTGGAGAAGCAGAACTTAGAATGTCACAGCTCATTTCGGGAAGGAGGAGATAAAGGCACCCCGGAGCCCTGATTTTTGTTCGCATGTCACATCAGTGTCTGCTAAGGACTCCACAGCAGTGGAAATCTCAAGGGAAAAACACTCCACGTGAAAAGCAATGCGCTTTTGGAAATTGGGAAAAGGAAGACAGGCAGAGAGAGAGAGAGAGAGAGAGAGAGAGAGAGAGAGAGAGAGAGAACGCTAAGTCAGCTGAGATGGTTCAGATAGTTATGAAAGGCTATTTTCAAGCTACCTTGAAGACTAAAATAGTCCCGTAGTGCTGCGTGTGTTTTCAACTAACGGCTGAGGTCTCTTTCCCAGACATTTTTCCATGCTGCTTCTGATTCCACCCTTTTCCCTTCTCTCTTGTTACTCAACTTGCTCACTCCAAGTAGGCAAATGAATGAGCTGGAGTTAAGGCAGGGACTGGGGAGAATATTTGACAATATCTGCAGGAGCACTGCCAGGTCTGAGGTGCTGTCTGGAAGGATCCCATATTGCCCTGGGATACTCCCTTCCCCCACTGCCCTCGGTGTCCTTACTGATCCACTGCTGCCCCATTTCTCCCTCCCGCATCTGGGTCCTCTGGCACTTTTGTACCCTCCCCAACTGCTCCAAAGACCAGAGTCTTTTACTAACCTGCCTGCCACATAAACTAAGACACAGAGGTGAGAACAAGAAGGGTCCCTTTAAAAACATTAATCAGGAAGTGACATGAGGCACTTGTTTCCTCCACCATCAGGTGCCACTGCCTCTGATGGTCATTTAATAATAACATACCCTCCAACATTTCTCCAATGAAAATAGGGACGTCTCATTCCATAATGATTATTTTACTATGTATACCCCGCACATCTTACTGGGTTGCCCCAGCACTCTGGGCAGCTTCCAACATATAAAAAAAAACATAATAAAACATTAAGCATGTTTTAAAACTTCCCTATACAGGATTGCCTTCAGGCGGCTCAGGGGTTGAATAACTCCATACCCTCCAACATTTCTCCAATGAATATAGGTACATCCTAAAGTAAAGTGGGACATTCCGGGATCAAATCAGAAACCGGGATGGCTTCTCTAAATCAGGGAGGTCCCTGGAAAATAGAGACGCTTGTGATAATTATAGTTTCATTATTTACACCCTGCCCATCTGCCTGGGTTTCCTTTAGCTTTGGGGGCTGAAGGGAACTGGACTTAGGCCCTGAGGTCCAAAACCATGTGTAGGCAAATTAAGGCCCAGCGGCCAGATCCGGCCCAATCGCCTTCTAAATCCAGCCCGCGCACAGTCCGGGAATTTTTACAGCGTGTTTTTACATGAGTAGAATGTGTGTTTTTATTTAAAATGCATCTCTGGGTTATTTGTGGAGCATAGGAATTCATTCATTCTCCCCCCCCCCCCAATATAGTCCAGCCTCCCACAAGGTCTGAGGGACAGTGGACCAGCCCCCTGCTAAAAAAGCTCACCGACCCCTGTCCAAACCTAATGAAATACCACAAAAGCTACACATAGTACTGGGGATATATAAGATTAAGGAACAGGGTGAGCACTTCCATTGCTGCTGCTGCTACAACAGTGCCCTTATTCCACCGAGATGTAAACTGCTAACCAGGGCTACTTAATCAAGATCAAAAGTTGCTTGAAGAAAGGACCATTTTTGCAAGATACTAACAAGCATAGGTGCTGCATGTGAATGCAGTAAATGCAGAAAAGAAATTAACAGTGAAATCCCATCCATGCATGTTTGCTCAGAAGCCGTTGTTGCATAGCACCTCCTTTGATAAAAGCAAATTTTACTGTTTGATCTTCCTCAAGGAACTGTGCAACAGTTAGAAACCTGTCAGTGGAATTTTCTAATATACATCTCAATCAGTTGCAGCATCTTTTTTTGAATGCCTCCATTTTTTGACAGTCAAAAATGGTAACAATTATTCTCTGCACTTAATTAATTAGCTGCATTTAATTAATTCAGGCAGCTGGATAGATCTGCAAGGTATGCCAACCTTAAAAAGCCACAATGAGTTGTAACATTCTAAGCAAGTGTTCATTTGTTATTTATCAGAATCTTCAGAACTTTATGTTGAAGATCCAGCAGGCATGTGAGTACTTTTCCAACTACCTCACTTCTGTGTGTGATGATATTTTTGTGCTCATTTGTGTGCAGAGAACTTAAATTAAATTAAATCTTAAATTAAGAGCACTGGCTTTGGTGAAAGTAACAATTTTTGCACATTTTTTAGAACAGAATGCAGAACTTCACTCATACTTTTGAAAGCTAGCACTTCTATGTGGAGAAAGCTGCATTTGGAACAACTTTGTGAACAAGCTGGATCCGTCCATTTTTTTCCTGTCCCGGCTGTTCCACCAGCTGCTGGTAGACAAACACAGTTGCTCCACATTGTTGAATTTTCTATTATGAAGCTGTCCAAAGCTTTGAAAATATAATTTTCTGTAGTTGTTGTTGGCAGTTCCTTACTGAATAAAATTTCTTCCGCAGTTTCTTCTCCCCATACATGCCTCCTATATGCAAGAACAGCATGCTTGAACATCTGTTGACTCATCTGCATTGCAAAATGCTTGCTTTGGCTTATATGATGAACAACTTGTGTTTTCAGATAGTCAGAAAGGTCACCATTTTTATTTTTTACTTACTGTGGCTTCTGATAAGAGTATACTTTTCAGCTTTGCAGCTGCTGGCTTACCAAGCGTTTCACTGCACAGATCAATGACAGCTGGCAGTAAGTTTTTCACCAGTTGTGAACTTCTATTTTCTTTTCCTTTTGCAATTTGGTGAGAGTAGAGATGTGAAGACATGGGGGAGGAGGGACCCAGAACAATATGGGGAAAAGAGGGTTCCCCCTTTGTTTAAAGAGTTTTCCCCCTGAAAAATGGGAGACTACAGTCGTACCTCAGAAGTCAAACGCCTTGGCTCCCGAATGCCACAAACCCAGAAGTGAGTGTTCCGGTTTGCGAATGTTCCAGAACGGATTCCGTTTGACTTCCAAGGTACGACTGTATTTGGATTATGAAATACGTTCTTTGAGAAGGATGAACAACATGTTTAAGGCAATGTATTTCTAAAATCATTTCTAAACCTGTGCAACATAAAGAATTTTACGTAAAACAATGTACAGAATCCGATCATTACAATTCCTGCACACTGAGGACAAGCAAGTCCTGAGTTGTACAGTGAAAGTACAACTCTCAAATGCAAGAGCAAGATGCATTTCTGCCTCGTGGAGGGTGCTGCCATTTACAACAGAAGAAAGAAATATTCAACTCCTTCTTTGCCTGTGACTTTCCTCTTGTTGGCATAGTCAGTGCATCTGTTTCTGTCTTCTTGACTAGGCCTCAAAGAACTGGGAGTGGGAGAAAACAAAGAGCAACCTATTTTTGTTCCTATTCAATTCATGACTCTTGCAAATCCCTCCTAAGACCCCTGCCCATTCCCCTCTGGTGGAGAGCAAGTCTATGCAGCCTATGCAGCATCTTACCCCTCCCCTAAAGCCAGCTGCTTCAGCCGCAGTAGCAGACCCTATCCCATCACTAGTATTGAGTCAATTACCAGTCCAGCTGGCTTCTATGTGTGGGAATCCTGTCCTTCAACCCAGGAAGCAAAATGTCTTAGGCCATCCCTGTTACCTAGTGCTTAGTAACCAAGCCAGTTGCCAATAAAGAGATGTTCCACCCCATAAGCAGATCCACATAAGTCAACTTTAACTGTCTGTCTGTCTGTATGGAGGCAGTGAGAGATTTTACTTTCTTGGGTTCCATGATCACTGCAGATGGTGACAGCAGTCATGAAATTAAAAGACGCCTGCTCCTTGGGAGAAAAGCAATGACAAACCTAGACAGCATCTTAAAAAGCAGAGACATCACCTTGCCAACAAAGGTTCGTATAGTTAAAGTTATGGTTTTCCCAGTACTGATGTATGGAAGTGAGAGCTGGACCATAGAGAAGGCTGATCGCCAAAGAATTGATGCTTTTGAATTATGGTGCTGGAGGAGACTCTTGAGAGTCCCACGGACTGCAAGAAGATCAAACCTATCCATTCTGAAGGAAATCAGCCCTGAGTGCTCACTGGAAGGACAGATCGTGAAGCTGAGGCTCCAATACTTTGGCCACCTCATGAGAAGACTCCCTGGAAGAGACCCTGATGTTGGGAAAGATTGAGGGCACAAGGAGAAGGGGACGACAGAGGACGAGATGGTTGGACAGTGTTCTCAAAGCTACCAGCATGAGTTTGACCAAACTGTGGGAGGCAGTGGAAGACCGGAGTGCCTGGCGTGCTCTGGTCCATGGGGTCACGAAGAGTCGGACACGACTAAACGACTATACAACAACAACAAATGTACCGTTTTGTGGAGGGCCTGTTGCCAACTTTTAATTTTAAAAAAGTAATGGCTCCTTGGGGCAGAATCGGGTAGACCTGCCAGGGTGGTGGTGGTTAGAGGAGGAGCCTGTGAAGTTGCGGACTGAGTTTTTCAGGATCCAGACCTGGTTGGGTTTTCAGGCCCTGATCATGACTGAACAGAACCCCTCTTTCCTGCTCGGAGAGATCAAATACTACTTAGTGGCCACCTCTACATGAGGTAAATAGTCTGCCAGGCCATCCGTTTTGTTGCCCATAGAAAATGCCTTCCTGCCCTTCGTTGGAATGCAAAACACATTGTTGTGAGGGGAAAACAGCATGCGTTTGCTGCTGTCTGTGTGCTACTTGTCCTGGAGCAAAGTAAATGCCTCAAGTTGGCAGAACTGTCACTTCAGCACTCCGCTCGCTTTAAAATGTATTAATAAAAGTGAAGAGTCAAGAGACCTTTGAGCGCAGAAGGTCAGAGAAGGACAGTGGAATGATCAGACCATGGAAGGAATAGTAACTTGTTTTTCCTATGGGGCTACTGCAGCCTAGGACTGGGAATGCTGCGAATATCCCTGGTTTTCTGTTCCTAAAATGGAAACAGCATATTTGCTGCATCAGGACAGACAGTCATTTGGGGAAATGTTTTTGTTGAATCTGCATATAAACAGCAAAACTGGTGGCTTAATTGCACAAGCTGTTGCTCAAATAAGTTAAACTGCACATGGAACATGCAAGAATGGTCCAGATCGATATTACGCTGTACTCTTTACTGTGGAACCTGAAGTTCAGCCCAGTCTGTTGTCGGTATTAGGCTGCATGGAATGTGCAAAAATCATTTGGAGCGGCTTTCTAAAAATCCTATGTCCGCTTTTGTGGATAAATGTCCTGAGCATGTGATGCCAATGTGTAGGAAAGTGGAAATGCCTTCAGAAAGAAAGCTGCCCGTCTCACTCTTCCCGAGTCTGGATTTCTTCCTGACCTCTGCTGGTAAGAAATACATGCCCTGAAGCCTGACAATTCAAAGACACAGTAATTATGACTTCTGGCTAATGCTACTGCAGATGCTATTCTTACTCACAGAAATGTCTGATCCTAATGCCTAATTCATACAAATGCTCAGAGCAAAAATGGAATCAAAGGACTCTGTGCAGGAGACAAGAAACAATTACCAAAGCAGGAACTGCAAACACAGACTGCCTTCCATCCCCAGTTGGATCTCCATCTGTCAGTGACAGCACTGCCAGCTCCATGTCTCTGTAGCTCTCCAAGAATTGACACTTCAAATCTATTTCCCATCCGTGCCGTCTGAAGCCACAGGCTAAGGAATAAATGAACCCCTTGTCTAACACCCACGTGTCCTATTACCCCCCATTTTCAGATGAGGTTAAAGTAGTCTTGGAACTTTTGGGTGGAATCCAGCATAGAGCTAAGGCAATCCTTCTGTCAGTGCAAGAATTTCAGCTTGCACCACAGAATGTTCTCCCCTCTCCTGCCCCCGTGCACCCCCTAAATCTGTTCTTGGGGTCCCCCCAACTTTCTGGAACATATTTAGAAAGGGTTCAGGGTATGCACAGGGGGGAGGGGGGAAGTCTTGATGTGCAAGCAGAAATATTTGCGCTGGTGGAACATGTAAGTAGAGCACCGCCCTGTGGGAGGAATTATAATTCACCCTCTCCTGATTGTTCCACCAGCACAAACATTTCCACTTTTCAGATGGAATGACCTGCCCCCTCTCCTCCCAGACTTGGGTGAGGCATGGGGGCACATGAGAGATATTGGAAAGGCCTATTGCGGTAGAGGGGAGTCTTTGTACTGGCTTCAACTAGCACGCAAGGTTAGATGAATCTGGGCCAATGTTGTTATTATGCAATTTTATACAATTTTCCAAGAAGAATCTGGCAAATATATTCTAAAGAGAGAAATCAAAATGTTTTTTAAAGTCTAGCCAAAATAGTGGCCATCTTTTTCTCTGAATCATGCAAGAAGAATTAGGTTAATATCATGTTACACTTTAGTAAGAATGCTTGAGAAATTCACACATTGCAAAATTCTATACGAACTGGCCTGATTAACAGTTCCCGGCCTACTGTGCAGATTGGAACATGCACTTCTCTGAATTTTTCAATATAGTTTTGGACTTCAAAACATACAAAAAATGCATACAGTACTGTAATTCAGGATAAAAATACATCTAGAAATGTATTTGGAGAGAAAATATCTTCAACAATTTTGAATTTAAGTATGAATATTCATGCATATAGCTATATAGATATATATGGGAGAGAGAGATTGTTGAGATGGAGCAGACTTATGAATGAACACAAGTAGAAGTGATTCAGACCAGAAATAGATTGATCCTGAAATAGAGAAAAGAAAAATAAGTTTCTCCTGAGACTACACAGTCACCATCAATCATTATGACACCCATGGCTTCTTTGAATGGATATAATAACAGCTCTTGGAACAGGCTAAAGAATACGGTATTTTTGTGGCTGCTATAAGTTTTATTGATTTTTCTCATATTTTCATACAGTAATTAACACCAAAAGCAAGTACCGTATTTTTCACCCTATAGGACGCACTTTTCGCCTCCAAAAATGGAGGGGAAATGTGTGTGCGTCCTATGGGGTGAATGCAGGCTTTCGATGAAGCCTGGAGAGCGAGAGGGGTCAGTGCGCACCGACCCCTCTTGCTCTCCAGGCTTCAGGAAGCTCTGCGCAGCCTTCGGGAGCCCGGTGAGAAGTCCCGCTGGGCTCCCGACGGCTGCGCGGAGGTGCCTACAGCCCCAGGCTTCGCCCAGCTCCGCGCAGCCATCCGGAGCCCGGCGCAAAGGCGCACTGGGCTCCCAACTGCTGTGCGGAGCTGCCTGCAGCCCCGGGCTTCGCGCAGCTCTGCGCAGACATCCAGAGCCCAGGTGAGAAGTCGCGCTGGGCTCCCGACGGCTGCGCGGAGCTGCCTGCATTCCGAAGCCTGGGACGCGCTGAAGAGCGCGCCCGGGCTTCGCGCACCTCTCCGCAAGCCTGGGGAGACTGGCGTGACTTCGGGCTGGGCTCCCTAGGCTTGCGGATAGCAGGCTGTTCTGGGGGCTGGGGTCGGGGGAAGCTCGGGCTTTCCCCGCGCCTGGGGGGCAAATATTTTTTTTTCTTTATTCCCCCCCCAAAAAAAAACCCTAGGTGCGTCCTATGGGGCGGTGCACCCTATGGGGCGAAAAATACGGTATAAACTTGCCATGTTAACCATGTTGCCCCAATTCCTCCACACCCTTACCACCCTCAGTTTTGGTATTTATACACACACACACACACACACACACACACACACACTGTTCATTTGCCAGAACAGCTTCTAAGTGGTTAAACAGAAAGTAAATGTCATGATGGGGTTAAGGAGAAGCCAGGGGTTGTGGGGTTAGGAACATTTCTGAAACAGGGTGGTTGCCTCAATTCATCAGTCATAACCCAAATAAGTCTAGGAATTCACTCTGGTTACTTGGATCGTCTCATCATATCCTCTCTTATGGCAGCTAACTTCCTGGTCCCATGACTTCTGGCATGGGAAGTCATGATGTACTACCTCCATGATGTATTCAGCCTCTTTCCGAATACCTATTTATGGGGAAGAACAGTGGGAGAGGGCTCCTGTGGGCACATTCTGCCTGTGGGCTTCCCACAGCCATCTGGCTGGCCACAGTGGGAAACAAGATGGTGACTATGACAGGCCATTTGTCTGAGCCAACAGAGGGTGTTGTTACCACAGAGACATCTTTGTAGTGTTAGTTGCATGGAGGTCTCAGAAATCTCTCGTTTTGACCAGAAATTAGCCTTGATGCTGTATAGGAATATATAGGATGTGTATGGATCTGAATTCATGGGAAGTTTTAAGGACCATGTTAAGTCTGAATAGTATTTCCTTGCAAAATGGATGCCTCCCCCTACAAAGCCCCCCGCCCCCAACATACCTCACATTTAGCAATTCTCACTATTACTGGGTCCCTGGTGCAAAAAAGTGCTTCAGGGTCAAGTGCACACAAAATGGTTGCTCACCATGTCGGGGGTGGTGGTGGTTGCGGCTCCCTCACGCTCAGCCTTCATCCCCAGCAACTAGGCCGTGCTTGCTCACAGGCTGCTGCTGCTGGGGAATTCCCCTTGGTCAGCAGTACCAAGGGTCAGTCTTCTCGCTAAAATGGGCAAATTTGAATGGGCCCAGCAGAGGCTCTGCTTGGAGGGTGCCTTGCCAGCTGGCCGAGCATTAGGTGTTGCCATGCTCAGCCTGGCAGCAAGGCTTAAAAGGCCAGCCGCACATGGCTTCTGCATTTTGCAGACTTAAATCTGAGCCTCAGATGCAAGGATGGCAGAGAGTATATCCCTCTGCTGAAATGGATGTGTCAGAGGTCCAGCTCTTTAATCCATTTCCAGGTGTGTAAGGGATTTTAAAAGCTTAAGGTCCAAAGCCTGATTCTCTCTTGTGGTGGAGAAACAGACTCACTTCCCTTCTGTCTGCCTGGCACCTAATGTAAGGTATGGCCTGGGCACTATATGCAAAAGCATATATTCTTCAGCGCCTAACTTCAGGCAGGCCAGACAAAAGGCTCAGTTGACTGGTGAAGTGTGTGAACCAAAACCAAGGAATAAAACTGTACTCCATGCTGCCTTGGGCCTCACTAAAAACTCCCATCGTGGCGCAGGTAAGTCACTCAAAATATCTCTCCACCTGCCACTGGCAGCAACATATTGTGTTTTGCTCACCACTGCTGGGCTCACCTTTCACTGCAAATGTACTGCCCCTTTTGACAGTCCATAAAAACCTGAAATATATGAGACAGGAAATCTGCTTCTTTTCCCTCCCGCTTTCGGAGACCTTGTGAGATTTATTACAGCAATTAAAAAAAGAACAATGGAAAAGGAGGGGGAAGGAGGAGGCGGTGCTCCTCCTCGGACTGTTCTTAACAACGCCAGCCCAGGTTCTTGGGAGGCTGGTCAAGAGGGATTCCTCAAAGGGAAATGGCCCAAGTAGCAGTCCCACCCACATTTATATGTTGTGTGCAGATGTGCTCACTATGTACCCATATGCTCAGTTTCCATGTACAATACTGCTAGGAAAGGATCATTTAGTCCAATTTTGACCAATACACCTGACAGGAATCAGGTAACTCTGGTCTTGAAGAATCTGCACTGGCTGCCTATATACTATCAAGTCCAAGTCAAGAGGTTACTGTTAACATCAGAAGATCCTAAACAAATCCAGAAACCTGAAAGAGTGCTTTTAATATCAATGTATCACCAGCCTGTGTTTAAAAATCTGTGCAGGGGAAGTACCAAGGCACAGGACGGGATCTTCTTGGTGCTAGCACCCCAAACGCAGAATGCCCTTTCCTCTGAGGTACAACTTTCCCTGACACCAGTGATTTTTAAGCAACAGTTAAAGATGTAGCTGTTCTTTCAAGTTTATTATGCTATTCTGTAACCCATCCTGAGATGATGGTTTCATAAACGGCAAGACAGAAATGGAGTAAATTAATTAATTCAATCAAATTTATACAGCAGGGTAACAATTAGGGGTGTAGGTACGTTGTTCTGTTCTGTTCTGAGTTTATATACTGCCTGCCAGTCCATTTAGAGCAATGCAACCTATTCAGGATACCAAACCTGAGCACATCTTTGCCAATACTCTTGGCCCCATGAAGATTCCCACCTTACTCCTTTGATTAAATTTGTTAGTTTGTGTAACGTGAGTGGAAGGAGAACAGGAAGCACAAACTAATTATACCATCTGTTCTCTGTACTTCCAAAGCAGAACTTTCACATCTCTCCTCCTAGCAAAATATGAATGCTGTCCCTGCAACAGGAATTAAGTAAATCTAGGGTTGCCATACGTCCAGAATTTCCCAGACACATCCGGAATAGTGCTTTCTCTAGCAGCATCTGGGCAGAAATCGGTAAAACGTCTGTGAAAATCCAGACGTATGGCAGCCCATATCAGCAGTGCCATTTTTGCCGATTCCCCCCCAAAATAGCTCATAAAAGCTCAACAACTCTAATTCCATTTGAGAAGGGATAAATGACCACTGAGAACAGAAAACTTGAGAGATACTCCTGTACCCCGTGCAATTGCACAGTGCCTTAAACAATCACTCACCATCTCTCTAGCACGACAAGCAAGGATACAGTTGGCATTAATGGATCAACAGGGGGGAACAGAAACGAACACACCAGCAGGCTACAGAAAAGGTCACAGGCACCGCGTTCCGCACGGCATTGGGGGACTTGTTGAATGTGTGTGATGTCACCTGTGGAGCACACGTGACATCACACACATTGGAAGGAGGCCATGAGGCCCAACAAGTCCCTCTGCCACAGCAGAGAGGCCATTTCCTAGTGGTGGTCAAACTGAGGATTACAGCCTCTCTGCTCACACAACTCTCCTCTTCAGCCCTTGCTGAAGTTTACCATTTACTAAATGCAATACCCAGCAAAAGAAATGCAGAAGAAAATTTAGAAGAGAAAGGAAGAAAATTAGCTGTTTGTGTTCCATATGTTTAAGCAGGCCTAACCCAGGTATTCCTCCAGTTTAAAATTCGGCTCAACTGGGATTCAGGCAATTGTTAAGAATATAATTATTGAATTTAGGAGCTTTTTTCTGTTGGGGTTTTCCCACTCCCAAAGTAATGAGTAAAACAGAACTTCACAGAAATCCTGCTTTGACTCCTTGCCTGGATTAAAGTATCCTGTCTGAGAATGAATTCTCCTACTCAAATTGCATGAAGTAGATGCCTTTGAATGTTTCATTCATGCTTATTGTTTTACCCTGACAGGAGCTTTTAAACAAATGGCTAATTTTCTTCTTTTCCTTTCTGAATGTTCTTCTGCATGCCTTTGGGGGTGAGGGAGAGATGGATGATTTAAGAGGATCCAGCATCCCACAAAGCAAACCTCCATTCTATGCGCAACAGGCAATAATTCAACCTGACTGTTTTGCCATCAATCCTTTCAGTGCACCTTTCCTGTCACGTCCTGGCAAGAGGAAATAGATTGCAGATGCTTGCCAGTCTGTCATTTTGGGGGGAGGGGATCAAGAGTAGTTGGGAAGGAGTGACCTTGCTATTTATGCCAGCAAGTAAGATATGTCTTGTTTCACAGCAAGTGGTGATCTTTTTAAAATACATCTTAGCTTTGCAATTGAGATGCTTTGTGAGCTGCAGAAGGAGGGAGAGAGAGATGTATTAGTCTCCTTAAAATGTGCCTGCAGTAAGAAGGAAGACTGTGTCTTCACCCAAAAGGAAAGCAATGCCCAACTCCTTATAAACATAATAAATGATTTAGGGAGGGAGCTGCAGCCCAAAATAGGAAAAGAGGGGTAAGGAACACCTAGCTACTTTAAATTAATTTAAATCTCCAGGGTCTGATGAGCTGAGCGCAAGGGTACTAAAGGAGCTTGCGGATATAATCTCAGAGCACCTGTCAATAACCTTTAAGAATTATTGGAGATTAGTTGAAGTCCCTGTTTACTGGAGATGTATCCATCTTCAAGTGGGGGGGGGGGGGAGAAAACCCAGGTAACTACCGACTGGTGAGCTTGACATCAATACCAGGAAAGGTCCTAGAACAGACAATTCAACAGTCGGACTGTGAGCATTTAGAAAAGGATGCTGTGATTACTGAGTCCAAGCATGGGTTTCTCAAAAACAAGTCATGCCAGATGAATCTCATTTCTATTTTTGATGGAATTACAAACTTGGTGGACCAGGGAAATGCTGTGGACATAGTGTATCTTGATTTCAGTAAGGCTTTTGACAAAGTCCCCCAAGATATTCTTGCGAGGAAGCTGATAAAATATGGAAGGTCTCCTTCTCTTGGGATGTTGTAGAATCTCCTTTCTTAAATGTTTTCGAGCAGAGATTGGGTGGCCATCTGTCATGGATGCTTTAGTTGCGATTCCTGCGTTGCAGGGGGTCGGATCCTTGGGGTCCCATCCAACTCTGCAATTCTATGATTCTGTGTCTCATTTGGCTTCCATATGAAACATGCTCCATTTACAAGCCAAAGGAAGCTTTTTTTTGAAAGTGCTAACCCTGCAAGCTGTCTTTTGGAATCTGTTATAGAAATCAGCCTTTCTCTGCTCCTTATCCAGCTCTGCTGGTAGTAAAGATGCTGCACTCGGAAATTAGCTGAAAACCCCACTGCAGATGCACAACCCAGAAGAGTTTTCAGGGCAATCTCAGGTAGCTGTGTGCTTTCTGCAGGTCTACCAAGAATTCAAATGGGATAACTACGAGTCATATCATATTATGTGGCTGTAGACTCCTGCCCATCACAGAAGTGGATGAAAGGAGAAAGAAGGAAGTAAACTGTCTGCAAAGCTGTCTGCTGTATAATGGAGGATTTCCACTTGCTTTTTCAATAGCCTTGGGCAGTTTTGCAAACACAGATCAGCAACAGGAAACTGTTGCTAAACCACTTCATTTTTATTTCAGAACCACTTTGGATCTTCATATATTGTCATTATTATTCAAAATCAATGAACCAAAATAAATGGAAGTAGCGAAAATGTTGTGTTGTGATGTGGCTTCACTGAGACAGAGGCACTAATGGTTTTTATTATTATTTAAAACAATTATCTCAGGCTTTTTTTAATAATAAAAAAGTCATATGCTACCTAAACACAATAGCAATTCCATGCTTCTTGTCCATCAAACCAAATCTCTTTGCTGAAGAAGACTAGCAATTTGACTCTTATTTGGTGGCTTACTTGAAGTTTAGTAACCAAGTAAGAACAGGCTTAAATTGCTACAACATACAGTCAGCTGAGCTTCAAGGTGGGTGGAGGTTTGACCTGCATGAAAAACGGGGAAACGGTATATTGCCACTTGTTTCCACAGTTGTTGTACAACAGTGAGACTCCCAAAATAAATGCCATACAAGAATAATCCATAGAAGGATGAAAGATCAAACTTATTCATTATTAAACACGCATTTCGGTCCAACATGGGTACCAGTGAAACCTATGCCATGCAGATATAAACAAGACTTTACTTTAGACGTATATTAGAAATATGTAGAGTTGACCTGAAATGGTAGGAGGATGTTTCTTGGGGAAGGGCCAGGGCTCACTATTACAGCCCCTGCAAGCAAAAGCTCCCAGTTTCAATCCCCATCATCTTCAGATAGAGCCAGGAGAAAGCCTGTCTGAAATCCCAGAGAGCGACTGTCACTCAGTGTGACTAATAGCTAGATGGACCAATGGTTTGACTCGGCATAAGAGCCCTTCCTTTGTTCCTATGTTTTCACCAACATGTTAGACTGAGGACAGATACAGGCTTTGTTTGCTTATAGGGTATGAAATATAATGATGTCATCACTTTCCCTGCACGATCCCCGCTTGGTTGGGCTTACTCAGGAAAAGAAAACCGTGCAATAAGGCAGCATGAGCTACAAATGACTGCAAATAGCAGTAAATAATGTGGCTTTTAGGGAACATCTTGCACCATGCCTTTAAATTGTTTGCAAATATAGGTGCAGTCATAGATATAGCTATAGATTATGGTTAATGTATAAGGCTTTATTCGCGCCACTCTACCAATAATTTTATTACATTTATTTTTTACAAGCCTCAGAGCACGTTAAGACTACTTCACCCCGACAATTCTCTTTAGCTCTATAATGTAGGTCATTTTCTTAAGAGGAGTCTGGAAAGCTTAAAGTAAGCCCATTAAACACATACTTCCTCGGAGGAATGCATGTATGGAGTCTTGCCTGGGGCTTTGAAAATTGGAAGAGGGGGGAAGTTTATCGAATGCTTATCAAGGCTGTGATACATGTTAATTCACATGGCTAGGGGTGTGTGGCTTAGCCGTATTTGACAGGTCTGGGTTAGAGCCAGCTTCCTCAGGAAATCACCACCTGTGTCTTGGGGCACCCTTGCTGTTGGCGTGGCATGTGAGTGTGTGTGGAACGCTATGGGGGGAAAGGCAGTGCCCTCTCTGCCAGCGCATCCTTCAGATAACATATGCACAGGCCATCCTCAGCTAGGGCAATCATGCTGTGCTCTGCCAGAGTCACTGCAGCACCAATCTTTCTAATTATTATAATGTGCAATTTTCTCCAGAAGAGAGGAGGTGGGCGGGGGGAGGAATACTTTATGACGATCTCGCTCAGTGAGAGTAGTATGCAGTTCACACTGACCAAATATGAAATGTAGAGTCAGTATGACAAGGAGAAAAGCAAATGTCAGCCCAAACATGCCCATAACTGGAAGATGAACTTGTAATGTTTAGCAGGAGCAGGAACCTAACGTTTAGACAAGTCCCTGGATGAGCACAACATCCAAATGACTGCTGCTGGGAAACTGTTTCCCTCTCTCTCTACAGACTATGATTTGGCCTTAAGGAATAAAATATGCAGTGGGAAAGGGCTATTGTCTTGTGGGCTTGGCAGAGCCATCTGGCTGGCCACTGTGGAGAAGAGGGTGCTGAGCAGGACTTTGGCCTGTCCCACCAGGGCTCTCTGTATGTTCTTAAGTTAACTCACAACAAGCAGTTTGGGAATTAGGAAGAAAGGAAGCTGCCTTACATGAGGGCAAACTATTTGTCCGTTGAGCCCACCGTTGTTTGCACTGACAAGCAGGACTCTCCAGGGTTTCAGGCAGAGGTATTTCACCTCACCAGTCATTTTCATAGGAGATGTCACCAGGGACCTTCTGCATGCAAGGCATGTGTTCTGCCACTGAGATGAAGCCACTCCCCGAGGACTTCCTGGAAAGTTTTAAACTGACCTAACTAGACATATACATTAATTCACCCTGTAAATCTGATAAGGTCCAGAGGACTGCTTTCAGATATAGAGCAACTCATTCTGACAGAAGAGAAATATAAAACCCAGTTGGCCTGTATGTACAATTGGGAAACAGATCTGCAAATGGAGCTGAGGGAGAGCACTGGTAAAATAAATAAATCTGGGAGACCTATCCAGCTTTTTCTTTATACGTCAGCATAAAGGAGGCATTACACAAAAGCCTATCTAGATGGTAGCAAACCACCAACCTGCCTAATCCCCTTGGGCTTAACTGGAGGCAGCGATTAAGAAGCTACCCACCATTTTGTATTTACCAGAATGTTGCAAAGGGGCAGATATGGAGTTGCTCCAGGGCACTGTGGGAATTGAAAATGGCAGGCAGCTTTCCAGACTCAGCTCCTCCTACCAAATAATCCTATGACCAGGCAGTGTGTGTGGAAGTCAGGGAAGCTGACCACAAGGCGTTTTGCCGGGGCCTCTCAACCATGGAGATAGCATGGTTGTAAGACTGAGCACCAAGACTAGGCAGAAAGACCTGGGAGCTTGCTGAACCAAGGGGTGCATTGCCACAACATACATTCTGTACCATTTCCAATTGCTATTCCTAGTCTTGTTTCTAAGCACATTTGAAGGGAGGAAGCTTAAAGGAGAATAATTCTCTCACATGAATCCCCTTCTGTAAAGAGGGCAAGACTGACGGGACTAGTTTTATGCCTCAGCACCTCTGGCATGACTTAGAGGGCATAACATGCAGTCAAGACAATATCAGCGCCAACACAGCAGGGAATTGGAGATTTCCACTGGCAGGTGAATACACTTCACTGCTACATGTCTGATGAAAACAGCCTTGTTCCTTATTGATTGCCAATCAATAGCCCCATCCCATCTCTGGCTTTCGGTTGCTGCAGCCCTGAGTGACAGTAATCAAAATCAGAGGAGCTGCTGCCTGATAAGATACCATTATCGGGGAAGGAGCCAAGTGGGACCTCAGGCCCAAGCTGCCATGTCACATCCCTAGCTCTTAATGCTCAGGTTTGATTTGCATCCTCCTGCTGTTTCCTTTTATTCTTCTGTAGATTGCCCCCAGCTCACTGCTCACTCCCATGCCCCCAGTTTCACCCTGTGAACAGCTAGCAAAATAAAAGAAGGTGCCAAGGATGGAAATATTAACTCCATTATATTATCCAGACATTCCATAAGCAAGGGGTCACCACCGAAAAGGCCCCTTCCTTTGTGAATCTCCCATCCCTACCTCATTTCAGCTAGCGGGAAGGGACTCTGATGATGTTCTTGTCATAAATTCTGCTCAGTATTGGTCCAGAGCAGATTCCAACGTATAGTTAGCAGAGTAAAATAAACATGGCGCGTTGAAGGATTCCCAAAAAGTAGACCAGAGGCAATTAATATTTCATTCAGCAGAGCTTTACTGCTACTACTGAAGGTAAATGAGCATAATGGTCACAAATCCAATATATTTGGTGTGGTGCAAAGAAATTTTTATTCTGAAAGTTTGACCCAGAGAAAAAAGTTTGAGAACCACTGACCTTTGGTCCTTGGTGGGCCAAAGCATCTTTTACTAGCTTATACATGTACACCAAACACAATCCTACTTGGATGATGGATGGGAAAACCTTTCAGTTTTGGTTTCTCGGTTTCTCTTTTTTTAAAAAAAAACTATTAAGCTCAGTTTCTGATTTTTTTTCCTCATGAAAATTCATTGGCATTTTAGTGTGCATTTCTCCTAATGTACACCCTTTGAGAACCACTGTGATGGTGCTGGTTTGAGACTAGCCAGTACAGTCACACAACTCCCCTCATATATTCTAAACCATTTTGCTATATTGCTAATCTCAGACCTCAGACAAATGCAGAACAATGAGGATGACTGCAACCAGCAGGGAAGTCCATTATTATTATTATTATTATTATTATTATTATTATTATTATTACGCTGCCCATCTGACTGGGTTGCCCCAGCCACTCTGGGCAGCTTCCAACATATATAAAAACACAATAAAACATTAAACATTTAAAAACCTCCCTATACAGGGCTGCCTTCACATGTCTTCTAAAGGTTGTATAGTTACTTATCTCCATGGCTCGGGGATTACATAACTCCATACCCTCCAACATTTCTCTGATGAAAATAGGGATGTCCTCAGGAAAAGCAGGACATTCCAGGATCAAATCAGAAACAGGGATGGCTTATATAAACCCAGGACTGCCCCTGGAAAACAGGGACACATGATCTGCTTGTCTTCTACCATTCCTAACTAAGCTATCTTCCTGATTTATCCTACCCTGAATGGTGTCTTTCAATTCCTAACCAGCTATTCCTGGGACACCTTGGCCTTCTTTGACTTTCTGTCTATGACTCTATTTCTCACATTTAACAAACAGTAGCATAAAACCCCATATTTGTGTAACTTCATGCTGTGTAAAAAAAAAAAAAAAAAAAAAGCAAACATGAAGTTCTTTTGTCAAAAATTTATTCTACTCCAGCTGCACTTTTACAGGACACTGAGTAAGTTCCCAATGTAACTCGTTCAGCCCATAATTTACGTCTGTCAAAATCTTTTTGAAAGAAAGAACATTTGCATTGAAAAGAGAAGGCAAAAATTCCAACTTGCACATATGATTTAGATTGCAATCTATACACACTTACCTGGAAATAAGTCCAATTAAACTCAGTTAAACAAACCTCTGAGTAGACATGCACAGGACTGCACTGCAGGCACACAAATTTCCATTAGCACCAAATGTCAAGAGATACAAAAGGACAGGGGGATAACCTTTTACTAAAACAATCTTGTTGGTGAAAACAATGAATGTTTTAGACACATTTTCTGACCCATGTAAAATGCATCTCTTTCCAGCAACAATATCTTTCCCCACACCTTGTTGAAAGGGTGTAACACCCTTTGCAAGCAGATGGCTTGGTAGGGGGACCAGGGACCTGGGGGGCAGGGATGGGGATGGGGTGGGAGAGAGGGAAAGCATCCTTCATGCCAAGACAACTGGGCCGAACCTCCCTCACCTGATTCAGTCATGTGTCATGGGTGTAGTGGGGGGAGGGGCAGGAGGGCAGCTAAATAAATAAATACTTAACTAACTAACTGACCAATCAAGTCGCAGATAGCTCAGTTCTGCCCCCACCCCCGCCAACAAAAATCCTGGCTATGCCCATGTCAGGTGTACTTGACTATTTCAGGTAGAATGTGGGTGGTGATGTTCATTCAAATACACAACCCACTACCACTACACAACACTTTAAAGGTAATTAAACAGGGATGGATGATATTAGCATCTGACTGCAACACACATGATTATTATTTTTTAAGAAAGCAGATATATAGCCGTGAGATAGAACATCTTTTGAGTGGGTAAGAAGACCTACAAAGAGTTTTGTAGACACCGCATTTGGTGGGGTCATCCATGGTTCTGTCCAGACCTAAGGATTTACCGAATACTGGCCAATCCTGAATTTATTTTCTTTATCATAGATTCATAGAATTGTAGAGTTGAAAGGGGTCTCAAGGATCATCTAGTCCAACCCCCTGCAATGCAAGTATTTCAATCAAAGCATCCATGACAGATGGGCACCTAACCTCTGCTTTAAAACCTCCAAGGAAGGAGAGTCCATAAACTTCCAAGGGAGTCTATTCCACTGTCGAATAGTTCTTACTATCAGAAGCTCTTTCTGATGTCAGAATCTCTTTTCTTGTAACTTAAAAGCTATTGGTTTGAGCCCTACACTCCAGAGCAGGGGGAAAATACTTGCTTTGTCTTCCATGTGACAGCCCCTGAGATATTTGAAGATGGCTACATTATTTCCTCTCAGTTCCCTCTTTTTCAGGCTAAACATATGCAGCTCCCTCATCGTTCCTCATAAAGCTTGTTTTCTAGACCCTTGATCATCTTGGTTGCCCTCCTCTGCACACTGGGTGGCTTCCAATAGAACACTAAAAACATTTAAAAACTTCCCTAAATAGGGCTGCCTTCAGATTTCTTCTAAAAGTCCTTGACATCTGATGGGAGGGCGTTCCACAGGGGGGTGCCACTACCGAGAAGGCACTCTGCCTGGTTCCCTGTAACCTCACTTCTTGCAGTGAGGGAACCACCGGAAGGCCCTCGGCGCTGTACCTCAGTGTCTAGGCTGAACGATGGGGGTGCAGATGCTCCTTCAGGTATACTGGGCCGAGGCAGTTTAGGGCTTTAAAGGTCAGCACCAACACTTTGAATTGTGCTCGGAAACATACCTGGAGCCAATGTAGGTCTTTAAGGCTGTTGATGCAGCTTCGAATAGCATTAGCTTTTTTTGCTGTTGACTCATGTTAAGCTTGTGGTCCACCAAGACCCCTAGATCCTCTTCACATGTACTGCTATTAAACCAGATGCCTCCCATCTTATATTTGTGCAGCTGGTTCTTCCTGCCTGAGTGCAAAACCTTACGTTTGTCGCTACTGAAATTCATATTGTTAGTTTGGGCCCAGTTGTCCAATCTGTTAAGGTCATTTTGAATTCTGTCTTCAGAGGCATTAGCTATCCCTCCCAGTAAACTTATTTCTTAAAAATTATATGTTGTTTGATTGTAGAAAAAAAACCCTCAAAACAGTGTTTAGCATGAAAAAAAAAATCTCATAGGGGATGGTTGGTGTGAATGGACAGAACAGCAGAATGAGCAGGGAAAGGGTGGTATTCCTTTACAGAACGTTGCTAAAGGAGAAGGGGAAATGTTTTTATTGCCATATATATTCTGCAGTGCATAAGTTAGAGGACTTGACTTTTCAAAGCTACCAATCTAGAAGGTCTGACAGCACACACACAAGTTCTCAAAAACCATCATGCATGCCTTGTGGAATTGAATTTTTAAAATAGGAGAAGATGCACAATGAAATGCAAAATCCTATTTAGAAGAGAAATGGAGGAAATGTATTATCTCTCTCTTTTTTGTATACATGTTTGTCTGCAAGAGAGGGATAGAGAGAGAAGGCCATATCCTTCCTGAAAAAAGAGAGGGGCTGGGGATAAATACTAAATAGTTCCACAGCTGCAGAGAGGTTAGCTTGAGGTTGATGCTTTAAACGACAAAACTCTGCTAAGAAACCACATCCCTCAAGCAGCCTTGAAGCAATCGCTGACATTTAGATCTGCATCATTTCCTAACAGAGTATGAGCCCCAATGCACTGTGGGTAATCAAAGGTGGTGTGAGGTAGCTGCTTTACAATGTTCAAAGATCACTGCTTTCAGGAAGGGGGTAAATGTTCCATAGCCTGCGATAACTGGAGCATCATTGGGACCGACCCTAAGACGGTCTATCCTGCTTTTTTTAAAAAAACACGATTATGCAGAGTTGTTGAAACAAACCAAAGCTCTCAAGACCCCTTGATCGTCGCCATCAATGCAGGCTAGACAGCTGAACCCGTCACACTTTCAAACCGAGCACCTCACATTTTTTTCTTCACAAAATCAATTTTTCCAAAGCTCATTTACTTTCTGTCCTTAAGAATGGACTACGGCTGTTTCAGTAAGTTAGCCACACAGGAATCCTAACAAGTGCTAATGAGCTTGCTATTTATCTAAATAGACAAATGCCCATAATTATGACAGGCAGGATGAGAGTTGGAAGGGGGGCTTGTACACAACTCCCCATTTGAGCATCTGCTGTGTTGTCAGAGATGCTGGCGTTGTTCCCCCAGTGCAAGGCTGCCTCCAGGCAGAACTTAACATTTCCCCTTTGGATAAACGATAGACACTTAGTTGCATGGGCAGAAGGGATGCACTTGAGAAACACCAACTGGGTGGGGGTTAAATCTGCCCCATGCCTCTGGTAACACCCGTGTCTAAGGAAGGTGACATTTTTTGCCTAACTACACCCTGGAGTGTAGACAGTTTAAAGTGCACAGGCTTGATATAGGCACCTAACAGCAAAGGAAAGGGTTGAAACACCACAGCTCCAAATTACCACACACGTGTGTGTGTGTGTGTGTGTGTGTGTGTGTGTGTGTAGGTCAAATTATCACAGAACTCCCTGTGTAAGATACAGCCTGGCGCTTAATCACATTTCACTTTGATGCTAGAATTCTGCTCCTTTGGAAACTAGCTTTTATGGAGACAAATAGATGTGCTCATATCATCTATTATCATATTAATAATGCTCATTGTTACCTTTAAGCTGCCCAGGTCAAAGGCAGATTATTATCTGGCAGTGACCGTCTGCCATTCAACCACTGCCCCCTGCCCCAGTGTAGATTCTGTCAGATGAAGAGTAATTCCCTCTTTCATCTGTTTGCTCTTCTTTGTCCCCCATCTCTCTCCCCACCCACCCACACACCCAGGAAAGGCAAAATAGAAACATCAAAGTATGTACCGAAGGCATGCAGATGGGGCATTGTTTGTGGCTGCCAAACATGACATATTGGCAATTTCTGTGCATGTTTTTAATCAGTTTCTGTACATGTTGCTGCTAAAAAAAGCAAACTGCTAAAACACACACACACTTCTGCTACTAGACAAAGGTAATTGCAACTCTGATAAGTCCTCTGTCTCACTCTGTACCCTCTGAACTCCTCCCCAGCCATCTAACCAAATATTAAGATATGTGTGAGCAGCAGACCCCATTTGGAGTGGGTAGATTTTCTGTTTGTGAAGCAGTAGTTTTCTGCTCTGCTTCTCCCCCCATTCCCTTCCTCTTTTCTATTTAAACCCTTGACAATTAGCACTTGATGGATCAAGGGCCTAATTAATAGCAAGCGCTAAGGGAGGTGAAGTGAGCATGTGGGAAGCATGTGAGGAGGAGGAGGAAACAGCTCCCTTAAGCAAAAACTGGCAGCGCAAACAATAAATGAAAACACAGCAGCAATGCCTGCCCTGTGCCAAAGGAGGTGGTAGAAACTGGCACTGGAGATTCTGTGATGGCACCATGCTGTCGTTGTTTTAGTTTCAAACCACACCTTTCTTTTTAAGGTACATGAGATGCAAAGTATCACCAAATAGATAACAAACTTCAAATTCGTATTATTTTAGGTGCTACTCAAGGGCAATGGCAGGAGCTTCTAAATTCTAGGTGTTACAGTGATAAGAGGTAGTTCAATTCAAGATATGGCACCAATGAGAATCCAATATGAGCCTTTCCCCCTTTTTATACATAGGGTGGCCTCAGCAGGTTGCAGGTACCTGCTCAGTAAAACCTTTTTTTTAAAAAAAAAAATTGCATCATTTAAAAGAATGACAACGAATAAGAAATAACTATTTTGTATCTATTAGATCCAAGAAAATGAATTTCAGATTTAATTGCATTCTTAAGTTAAGAAAAACCAAGTGGGAATTTGAGTCTGTTAACTATGAGATGTTCCCTTATTACTTAGTCCTTAGATCAGGGGTAGGCAACCCTAAGGCCGTGGGCCAGATGCGGCCCAATCGCCTTCTCAATCCGGCCCGCGGACAGTCCAGGAATCAGAGTGTTTGTACATGAGTAGAATGTGTCCTTTTATTGAAAATGCATCTCTGGGTTATTTGTGGGACCTGCCTGGTATTTTTACACGAGCAGAATGTGTCCTTTTATTTAAAATGCATCTCTGGGTTATTTGTGGGGCATAGGAATTAGTTCATTTTTTCCCTTCAAAATATAGTCCGGCCCACCACATGGTCTGAGGGACGGTGGACTAGCCCACAGCTGAAAAAGGTTGCTGACCCCTGCCTTAGATTGTACCTGGAACGAGATTGGGAACAGACCTTGAGTGGCTCTAAAACACAAGTAACCTACACTTACTGTGTAGTGTAGTGTTTTAGTGTTGTTAGCCGCCCTGAGCCCGGCTTCGGCTGGGGAGGGCGGGATATAAATAAAATTTATTATTATTATTATTACTCTGTTAACATGGATGGATGGATGGATGGATGGATGGATGGATGGATGGATGGATGGACGGACCGATAACCACACACACAAACCATCTCCTCCAAAACATGAGAACATTTTTGCTCTGGATCCCTATATGGCTCATCCATCTCACCATGTTGGAAAGGGAGGAACACTGGTTTCTGAACTGGAACTCTGGAAATGGCTCCAGAAAAATATAAACAAAACATATTATTCTGTGTAACATCCAGAGCTAGGCTGAGGGAGAAGTGTGACCTGACTCAGGGCTATTTCTGGGGCTATGGAGTGGAGGCTTTGTGTGAAGGAAAGGGGACGGAAGAAGGTCCGTTTATGCCTTATAGGACAAAAGGTCTGAGATGCCTTGTAGTATGTGTGAGCGTCCACTCCACAGATCCCCACTCAATGAATTACTGCTGGCAATTACTATTTTCTGGAATCTGGCACATCTCTGCCAGGAATTTATAGAGAACATTTGCAAAGTAGGTTAGGCTGAGAGTTGAAAATGTTAACATTCTGTTGTCAAACATAGCTTTTGTTCATACGTACTTTTTTCCTCAGCTGATTAGGGACATGACCCTTACACAAGGTGCTGTGAGGAAGTGGACAGGGGGCCTCAAATGCACATTCTGCCCCAGCCTTCTTGGTGTTCTGCACACCTGTAGCCCACAGACAGCTCCAAGATTAGGAGTTGTCTGTGGACTACAACTCACATCATCCCAGACTATTGGCCAAGGCAGCTGGAGCTGATGGGAGTTGGGACTTCAACAACATCTAAAGAGATGCAAGTTCACCATTCTGGGTCTAGATATTTTGCTAAATTGGCCCAGCTGGAAGGTGATTTCACAAGTACTCATCCTCAAAGGCTCCCCACTCCCACCTACTTGCTTTCCCTTCTTTTCAAGTGGCTCAGTCCCCAGTTCAGTTTGGCATTGAGATTCAGATCTGCCATCTTCAAGGTCTTTTCAGTATTTTCCCTTCCAGAAAGGAATAGGAAATCTACACAGAGCCCTTGCTCATCTTTTTCATGAAAACTGTCTCCATTATCTTTCTATTTGTTTCTTCTTCTTCTTTTTAAAGATAACATTCAGATGACATCCACCTCCCACAGATTAAAACGATTTAAAGGCATATGCTGAATTTCAGGACTAGGACAGTAATGCTAACATATTCATTACAAACTGTGGCAGCTACATTCATTCCTGTGATACCTTTTCAGCTGGGCGAGAATTGCAAAGGATGAAAGAACAAACACTGTCTTCCTAGTCATTAGAGCAATAGACCCACAGGATAATAGACATCTGAGACATGCTGGGAAGGGAAGCATTTGGAAATGACAAATGAACACACGATTCCATCTAATGCATACAGAAGAGATTAGCACATCTTAAGGGGCTTACTTTGGGCCATTTCACACACTGTCTTGGGGGGGGTGGACTGGTTTCCCACATGGGAACACACTATAAAGATCTGAAGTCATTTGGGAAATCTCTGCAGTACATCAAATGTATCTTTTAAAAACAACTGTTTTGGTAGTATGAAACATTCTGTTTTCAGAATGCATTATATCGGTACATGCTAAAAACATAACCGTTGAAGTGATCTGCTGTAAGTGGGAAAATGGTTTTGAGCATCCATGGATTTCTTTCTTCTTTTTTTAAATGTATTTTTTATTAATTTTTACATAACAAATTTAAATTCAAACACGTCATTCACCTCCTCATTTAGGATTCTCTGAATTCCTTGACTTCCCTCCATCCTTCCATGGTTACCATTGCCATTCTTTTTTCCATCTGCTTATCTTATTTTCTCCAATTTGTTTTTTTAAAAAATAGTCCATTTTCCATAGTTTTTCGTACATTACAAGCATTACTCAAATCCTGCCAAAGTTTTTAGTTGTTTACAGTGTTCTCTTAAATACATTATAATTTTTTCCTATTCCTTCTTAAAATTCTTCTCTTCCTGGTTTCAGATTTTTCTAGTCAGTCTCGCCATTTCGGCATAGTCCATCATCTTCATCAGCCATTCCTCTCTGGTTGGAACTTTGTCTTCTTTCCATCTCTGGGTCAGTAGTACATTGGTACGCTTCAGGTTACATACACTTCAGGTTACAGACTCCGCTAACCCAGAAATAGTGGTTCAGGTTAAGAACTTTGCTTCAGGATGAGAACAGAAATCGTGCTCCGGCGGCACAGCAGCAGTAGGAGGCCCCATAGGCTAAAGTGGTGCTTCAGGTTAAGAACAGTTTCAGGTTAAGTACGGACCTCTGGAACGAATTAAGTACTTAACCTGAGGTACCACTGTATCCTTGCTGCTGTCGTCACATACATGAATAATAATTTCTGCTCCCTCAGAATCTCTGTACCTAAAATACCTAACAAAAAAGCCTCTGGATCCATGGATTTCTTTCTATCCCTGGAAGCCCAGGCTGTTGCAGAGGCCAGGAGCTCTCTGTGCCAACTCAATCCAGCAAGAAGTCCGCAACTGCATTGTCTGGAGAAGACCTAGCAAATCTCTTTCATGCCTTTGTAGTAGACTACAGTAACGTGTTGAAGTGGGGCTGCCCTTGATGAGAATTTTAAGGTCTCCCCCAGTGCAGAAAGCAGCAGCCCATCTTCCGATAGGATAGGTCACTGGAAACACATTCATCCCAAGTTCAGCATCTGAACTGGTTCCTTGCTTCCTTCTGGCACAGATCAAGGTGCTGGTGTGTGCGTGTATTATAGTTTTATTCTTTTTCATTAAAATGTACAAATAAAAGTCAAACGTAAAATGTAATAAATGAGTTCCAATCTGTTCCAATAATGCAACACAACTTCTTCCACATTGCCTTCAACTATTTATAGTCTGTAAGTTTATTAGATTTCTCCTTCCAGCCACAAAACTGAACTACTTTATATATAAGCAAAAAGGAAATTCTTATAACATTGGTAACACTACTATTTTCTTGATATTTAATTCTAATCCAAAACCTTTACTGCTTTCCCACAAACAAGCTAACTGAGGCAGGTTCTGCTCCTCTCATTTTAAAGGATAAGTTAATTTGTTCAGCATGAAATTTTGCCAAGTGCTTCTCCATTTGTCCCCAATGGGAGCTGCTTTATTTTTACTTACACACACACACCCATCCTTGTTGCTACCAATAAATTACCTATCAACTCTCAGCGTTCGGGGCTAATACTGTATTTCATCAAGCTCAATAAAACAATAAATGATCCTTAGCATCTTTCCAAAATTGCCATATCTTTATACAATATATTTATTCATAGAGTCTGGTTGATCTTTTTACCCTTCAACATTCTTCTGATGTATTTCCAAACTTTTTAATTTTCCTGCACATGTATAATGCCACTGGTACAAATCCTTTTTTTTTTAATGTCGAAGCACTGCTGCATTTAGAGATACAACAAAAAATGCAACCATTGAGATACTGGGATTATGAACTGCTAGATCAGCTTTCCCCAACCTGGTGCCCTCTGATGCTTTTGACTCTCAAATCCCATCAGTCCCAGTCAGGATAGCCAATGGTCAGAGATGATGGGAGTTGCTGTGCAAGAATACCTGGAGTTCACCCAGCTGCTCTAGATATTCCTTCCATATCTTGAACCCCCATCAATATATTACAGGTGCTTGAGAGAGCTTGTTTAGAAGTTCTTAAGTTTACTCTAGGGACGCGGGTGGTGCTGTGGGTTAAACAACAGAGCCTAGGACTTGCTGATCAGGTCGGCAGTTCGAATCCCTGCGATGGGGTGAGCTCCTGTTGCTCAGTCCCTGCTCCTGCCAACCTAGCAATTCAAAAGCACATCAAAGTGCAAGTAGATAAATAGGTACCACTCCGGTGGGAAGGTAAACGGCGTTTCTGTGTGCTGCTCTGGTTCACCAGAAGCGGCTTAGTCATGCTAGCCACATGACCCGGAAGCTGTACGCCGGCTCCCTTGGCCAATAAAGCGAGATGAGCGCCACAACCCCAGAGTCGGTCACCACTGGACCTAATGGTCAGGGGTCCCTTTACCTTTTTAAGTTTACTCTAAGAGGTCCCGCTATCTTTCTATTCTCTTGGTCAGCTCTCTGCAGTCTCACTATTAAATTCATGATCTGTCTAAACACAGGTAGTCTGTTGCAGCAAAATAACAGTCTTGAGGCACAAGAAGACTTGCACAAATTTTCATGGGCCAATGGACTCCGGGCCATGGCAATTTATGTTATAATGCTTTTGTCAGTCTCTTTGTTGCTCAGACTTCCAGACTGCATGATTTCTCTTATTTATTGGAATGCAATACTTTCATGTTCTTTTTTAAAAAAATAAATACATAAAGGCATATTTCTCCCATGTACTTAAATCACCTGTGCTTCTGCCCACACTAAAATATTTGTGATGTGATTGTGACTTGTATTAGCTAGAAAGAAAAGGCTAACACATCTCTATGCTTATCCCAAATTCTAACAATAGAGATCCTCTTTCCATTTGCTCTTTCCATACCTTGGCCTCCAAGGGAATGATCAAAACTTCTTGTTCCAAGTTCCAGCACAAGTTATATTTACATGCCTCCAACAGCTGCTAAGGTGACACTCGGCTATGTTTGGCATCTCCACTCCTCCCTATAATCAACATTGCAGCAATACCCTTTTCTTTTAGACCAATTAATACATACTTGGTATCTGATTTAGCTTCTTTTGTTGCATAAACACCAGTAAAGTTACTAATAAAGAACAGATATTTCAGTCAGGTTTTCATTTTTAGCACTGCTTTCTGACTCATCCACGAAAGCTTTAACCTTTACCGTGTCTGGAAATCTTTGGTTGTCTTATGTAACAATGGCTACCATAATGTAATCCTACTGTATAATGACCGGGTGGGGTGATGGGGAGAAAAGATTCACCGGTGAAGCAATTGCCACATCCTACGCCCTTCCATTTCAACATGGGTAGGACATGAGGGAGGAATTTAGAAATGGGAGGGAATTCATTACACCAGTTTCAGGGCTGGCAGAGAGTTGAACTGGTTCCTAGCACTTATCAGAGAAGCAAAGGGGTTCAGGGTGTGGCATCTCCATCCCTGCCCTGTCACCCCTCCATACCTCCTGGCATGCCCAGTTCCCCTCTCCCCTGCCAGCAGAACATCACAGGCAGGACACCTATGACCATGCAACTTCCCATGACCAGGCCAGTGGACTTTGGGCAGCATCCATATCATCCCACCAGTCTTTCTCTTTCTCTACTGCCAGAGCAGCATTCATGCCACTTCCCTGAAGCTCAGTGAGTTTAGAATCGCTCTCCAGATTGTTTTCTGTAACATCTGAAAGATGAATGACCCTGCCGCTTGGGAACCAGGAGGTGGCCAGACCAACGGACGGCAAGCACGCGCCTTTAACAGGTTTATTCCGCTGGCAGGGATTCCTTTCAGAAGCATTTGGGTAAGTGCTGCACACCACGGAGTTCAATCTGCGCTAAGCAGATTAGTTCTTTACCGGTGAAAGGTTCTGGGCAGCAGGATAGAGTTACTCACCATGTGATATGAGGCACTTGTCATTAGGTTTCACTGATAGGATATAATTATATGCTCCCTGGAGGGTACTTCTAATTGAATTATAGGGTGTCTCACAAGCATTCTGGGCAGTGGTTAAAGGAAGCCGAGCCGTTCTCTTGCCCAGAAGAAGATAGAGACACACCCCGTAATTAAATTAGAAGTACCCTCTGGGGAGTGTGACCTTACCTCATGAAGTCATTTGTTATAAACACGTCGATTGTTGTTGTTTTTTTAGTTAGCAATCTTAAGATTCACAGATTCCCCTCCCATATCCTCAGCTTGCTTGCCCCTGCTTAAATCTGAGATATGAGCAAGCCTATAGCTATTTTTGCACAGCTCTCTCCTACTCCCTTTCTCCTCCATCTGCGATCGTGTCAGAAAGCATGACACTACTGGAGGTGCTATTTTCACCCAGGAACAAAGATTATATATTCTGTCTGCAAATATTGGATGAGGAGTTTAAATGACTAAACTACACGTACAGTTAATTACATACCTGCTACCTGATATTTTCCACCATGCCTTCAATTGAAAACGAGGTTCTCCTGTAATCAAACTGGCTGTGCTCAGTTTGTTTTACACAAAGAAAATAGCGTCCTCAGTCTCAAGGCTCCCACCCCAAACGCTACAAAAAGAGGCTCTTATGTACGGAAAAGTAAGAAAGCTTTATTCAAGGTTTACAATGGCACAGGTCAGGCCACGGATACAGATTCCAAAGGCATGGTTAAAGAGTTCAAGAACAGCATCAGATTCCAACAGCAGACAAAAGCTGCAGAGGTGTCTCAACAAATGGTCACACCCTTCCAGGCAGCTTTTAAAGGCAGTCTTGGGAGACT
The DNA here is from genome assembly GCF_964252035.2 of Podarcis erhardii. NCBI lineage: Eukaryota > Metazoa > Chordata > Lepidosauria > Squamata > Lacertidae > Podarcis > Podarcis erhardii. Next base: position 47,851,667 of record NC_138497.1, on the reverse strand, counting down.
CTTTCGCCTTACAATATGGTGCATTTGGAAGGACAAGTGTCTGTTGCTAATGGTGGAAGCTCCTCTGGCTCCTCCTTCCCTCCAGCTGACCAGCCTCCCCTCTCCAGCTAGTCAACACCCTTCCTCAATGCTAGGGAATCTCTACTCCACTCTGTTGATGGGGCAGGACAGGGAGACAGCAGGACTACTGCTCCTCCCTGACATCTAAAGGTGAAGGAGCAAGGCCAGAGTCCTTCCCCTCAGCCTATCCCTGCTGACAGTGCCTTCCAAGCCCTCCTCTTCTTCCTCCTCTGACAGCAATTGTCATCCTAGCCTCCAGTCAGTCGGGATTGTGGGGCTCATGACAGTGCTCCGCCTCAGAGGGGTAGCTGTTAGTCTGTTGCAACATTGTAAAGGAGACAGTGCAAGAGGACAGCTATAAATATGTAGGAAGCCATGACCTGGTTTAACACAAGCCTGAACTGCAGTTAACTTAAAAGCAAGGACAGTTATTGCACGACCCTCCATACATTGCTGGACTACAGCTCCCATTACCCCTAACCATTGGACATATTGGCTGGAGCTCATGGGAGTTGAGAGTTCAACAACCCTCTGGAGGAGGGCTGCAGAGGAAAGGAGAAGATTTCACAATGTGCACCTCAACAGCTGAACCTCAACAGCAATATAAATGAATCTGGCCATACATGGCAAATTTCACTGTGATGCTTTGTGAAAAGAAACTGGAATTGAAAAAGCCAGTGCCCTGGTTTCATGTACTATGAAGCTATTTGCTCAAGTTCAGTGTTAACCACACTGAATATTGGCAACCCGTTTTATTTGCATAGAGATCCCAGAAATGAGCTTTGGGTACCAGTGATGCTTGCATAAAAGATGAGACAATCATTATGAGCCCCCAAAATATTCTGTGGGCCAGAAAGTAATTCCTAGCTTAGCTCACCTCACCTTATCTCCCCCAACCTCTCCTTTCCATCCAGTCTCCCTCCCTGATCCCCTCCAAATTGCCTCTTCCCATCCCTTTCAAAATAACTGACCTGTCAGGGGCAGCCAGATGCAACAAGAAAGGCCTGATCATCATGACTATTACACCAGTCAACTGACATATGTCAGGAATTCTAGCAACCTTTCCAGCACGATTCCCTGTTAGCCACCCTGTGTATTTCTGTTGCAACAGAAAGTGTGGTATATAAAATACAGATAGGAGCATCTCCACCCTCATCGTTCTGCCTGGACACTGAAGTCCAGCTCTGAGAGCCTTCTCGCAGTTCCCTCACTGCAAGAAGTGAGGTTACAGGGAACCAGGCAGAGGGCAGTAGAGGTGCCCGCCCTGTGGAACGCCCTCCCATCGGATGTCAAAGAAATAAACACCTATCTGACTTTTAGAAGATATCTGAAGGCAGCCCTGATTAGGGAAGTTTTTAATATTTGATATTTTTCATATTTTATCACATTATTATTATTATTATTATTATTATTATTATTTTGGGAGCCGCCCAGAGTGGGCAGGATATAAATATAAATATCATCATCATCATCATCACCACCACCAATTATAAAATTCATGATATTGATTTTACCCATCATGAAATGTTGAACCTGGCATATTTTAAGATGTTACCTACGTTTCAAGAATTCAACCTTGGGAATTCACTGCCAACTCACTTTATTATGATTATTTTAATTTGTATGCCATTTTATATTACTAGCGATCTCTAAACATTTACATATTCCAACAAAAATCAACCTATATTGCTAATGTTTATTTAAATCTCAACTACCAGAACTAGCGACAATAATTTCTTCTAATCTTCTGTGTGCGTTGTTTTTTTTTTAAAAAAAGTTCTTTCCAAATATGGGCAGATCCGATTTTGTACAGCTTACAAGGAATAGATAAAGTTTCAATTCAGAATGGGAAAGTACACAAGGCTCTGTGAAAGAGGAAAAGGAATGGCACTCCTCATATGTCTTCACAGGCTCCGTCAGCATGATGAGTATCCCATTGTCATTCGTATTGTGTTTTCTTTATTCCTGTTGAGGCTGCCTCCAAAATGAAACTACGCTCCTATTCTTTATTCACCTGCTTATAGGGAGGTAACACCAGTTGCAAGACTTATTGCACTTTCATAAGCTAGAACACTTTCAGCCAGCCTCAAAGTCTTAGGGGCACTTTACATCCTGGCATTGTCCTATCTGCATAGCTGTCAACGTTTCCCCCTTTTTAAGGGAAATTCCCTTATTCCGAATAGGATTCCTTGCAAGAAAAGGGAAAAGTTGACAGCTATGCCTGTCAGCTCATTTAAGAACATGGCAACAAAAAATACCATACTTTTCCGCCTATAAGACGAGGTTTTTAAAACTCTAAAATAATGTTAAAAATCTGGGGTCATCTTATACATGGGAAGTGCAGAGGGGGGTTGGGCGATTGGTTGCATCTGTGATCAGGAGCTTATCAGCGGTGATTTGGTGGGTGGTTGCATCAAGGGCTGGCTTGGATTGGGTGGTGCTGCGGCAATTGGGTGGGTGATTGGTGGCTGCGTCAAGGGCTGGCTTGGATTGGCTGCTGCTGTGTCCAATTGCTGGCTGCTGTTGGCTTTGGCGACGCGTGCGATTGGCAGCGTTTGTCAGTCGGGTGAGTGATATTTAGCATTTCCCCCCCCCCAAAAAAAGCTCAACAACTCTGGACCATCTCCCCCCATTTTCTTAAATTGGAGTCCCGCAAAATAGGGGGCGTGTTATACACGGGGACGTGTTATACACAGGAAAATACAGTAATTTTATTCCATGAATACAGTGATTGTATGAGGCACATCAATCCTTACTGCGTGGCAAGTCCCCTCCCCCATGTGAAATGAAGACACCAGACACATTATTTAAGGTTAATGGGCATAAAAAGACCACAACTTTATTGATTACAGGAATTGAAAGGTATTGGCCTTAGGCATTGGCTCCTATCGACTACCCGGCATGCAGACCGGGAAGGGTTATCCACAAGCCGTGGGAGTCCTGTTGAAGTACGCCAACTAGGATCCCACGGGTGTCACCGCTTGGGGGCGTGCCGGAGGCCCTTACCTCCCTAGGTTTCAGACAAGGCAACGCCCCCCGGAGTCCTCTACCGGACCACCCTTTTCATTGGGGGAAGGTGATGGCGCTTCCTTCCCCCCTCATTTGCATAACAATTACCCCCGCCAATGCCTAACTGCCAATACCGAGGAAGTTGTGACGTTTGCTACGAGGTAGGCGAAAAAACCAAAAGGCTGGAAGTGCGCCAAGTTGGAAAAATTCCTACCAGGCCCCTTGCGGCGACCAACCGGAGTCCATAGCAAGGTCAATAGCTAGCTAACCTAGAGGGTGGGTGGGATGGGAAAACCCGATCAGCTGCAACGGGGCAAAGAGGGCGGTCCCCGGGCGCACCTGGCCTTAAATGGGCTAGGCCACGCCTCCCCAGCCCGCTGATTGGCGGGCAGGGTCGCAGGCAGGCCCGGGGATTCCCTTGTTCTCGCGGGGGCAAAAGGTCAGCCCCTGCATGTGCGGGAGGGGGTGTCCCGCAACCCCCTCTCCTCTGAAGTTCGGAAATGGCTTAACAGCGAAGTCACCTTTTGAGCAAAAGAACATTGTTGCTGCTATCCATGGTGCTAAATGCATTTGCTCTGGACTAAAACCTTGACTTTAGTACAACCCAAACTACCAGGTACATAGGAAAGCAACTACTGCTACTCATTGCACATGCTAAATTCAGCTATCTAAGCTGGTGAAGAGAAAATGCACCTCACACGAAAAACCACATTCTTGCAGACTTAGGGTGCAAACACCCCTAGGTCAGGGGCAGCCAAACATATTTTGCTGCCTGAGGCAAAGAACAAGATTGCACCCCTCCTTGTTCCACGTGTGGAAGCTAACTGGCCTGGCTGTTGCATCTTATTTCAACACTGGTGGCAGGATCGCACCCCCCACTGCACCTGCAGGTCATCTAGGGGGTCCAGGACAGGTCATGTAGCATACACAGCTCTGTCCGGCACCAGGGCTTAGGGGGGACAGCAGAGGATGGCCCAGAGTGGTAGAGATGCCACTACAATACTACTACCAGTAACTATGAGTTGGATCCAAATAATAGCTAGTTTCACAAAAGCTTGCACAAGAGGTTGTGCAAAGGTTTACATAATGCTTTAATATTAAGGATCTAAAACAGTACTCATGATTGCACAAGATCTTTGGATAAACATTTTCCACATTTGTAAGGGCACTTTTGGATTCAAATCCTTGTAAAACTAGGGTTAACACTGCAGCATGAAGTCTTACATTAGTCTAACAGTAGGTCCTGGCATGTTTCCCATTCAGGGGTGCAATACTCGGTTGGTGGATAATTTAATGACAGTGACGATGTTTGTACTACCACAGCATATGAGGTTCTGGCACATTTTCTGGCTGTATTAACATATGTACTGGCCTTTTTGCTGGAGCTTTTGAAGATGAGATTTAAATGTAAGGCAGCTATCAGGCATCCTTCCCAGACGATATTGGATGAGAAATCAGATCAACAGGTTTGCTCCCCATTAATATTTCCAGAGTCTTATTTAATACCTAAAATGAAAAGGTGTTGGACATTCCGATCCATACTGGAAACGAAAGTTCATTCTGGCAGAAATATATTCAATATGTGAAAATCTAAGGTTAACCACTATCCATTGACCAGCTTTAACCCACATATGAGGCTCTGCCATCTCAGGGCATTGCCAGATCATCTTGGGATACTCTTTGGGACGCTGCGCAAAGAGTTGTTGCTGCCTCCTTCCCGTCACTTTTGAAGCAGCACAAGCCCTTGGTGCAGCTCATCTGGAAGGAGCACTTGAGATCAAATGCAAGATTTGGTGTAAAGGCACAATATTGTGATATATAACCTTCAGTCTATGCCTTGTTTGGCTTGGTGCAACTGCTCATGGGATTCAGACTGGTCCATTCATGTTAATATAATTTAAGTGCCTTGAGGAATATGGACTTGTCTACTAAAGCACATTCAAAGAAGATTGTGAAGCTCCGGGTAACCTTTTCAAATTATTTAGTCTTTGATCAGACAGACAGACAGACAGACAGACATACACACACACACACACACACACACACACACACACACACGCATGCATGTGATAGTAAATGGGGCTGTAGAAATATCTAATTCTATATAAAGGAATTTTAGGGATTTTCCTCCCAGCAGCAGATTTCTCTCTCTGTGTGTGTTTATCTGATTGAAAGCCAGTGAAATAAAAATAGATCTTTCCCTACAAAATCTGGAGGGAATGGCTGAGATGGATTTATTTAGGCTGCAAGGCCACAGTAAAGGAGGGCCGATAATTGAATCCTTCTAGCTTTGTAGCAAAGGGATCCTAAACAAAGGTCTTTTGCAGACGTGAATGAATGGAAGGGCTCATATCACATGGATGCTTTTTGTCTGATCAAAAAAAGTATGCACTCTGCAAATCCAGTGAAATGGAAAGCCAGCCACCTGCAGGAACAAGGTTGGATCTGGACTCTAACCCCAACACATCTATTTTTAATGGGGCAAGGACACCTTTTCAACAATGGCCAACCTTACCTTCTTCTAACCATGAGATCATCAAGCAACACCATCACCTCTAGGCTGAAGTTCAACCTACAGTTATGTATATAAAGAAATATGGGCAAGACCATGAATGAACCAGTATAGTAAAAGCAGATGGGAAGCGACTTTTTGCCTGCATTTCTAAACATCGATGGATAGATCTCATCTCTGTTCCATGTCACTATGACACAGGATATAAACAAGTTACTTCCTTACCACAGTGAGCAAGAGTAGCAGAACTCTGAAACCAACCACCAATTAGTTGTTTGACCTGAAAAAGGCCATTTTTAATCCACTTTGGGATAAGTTCCCTCTAAGATTATGCAAACACATGGCCCGTGAATTAATCTTACAGCCCTTCCACCATGGGCTGCTAAGAATCCTCTTCACCTATTATCTTCACTGTCAATGTATTTCACTCTAGCTATGGGCGATTTGGGACTCTGGGAGTTTCCCTCATTTGAAGTTGTCACACAAATCCGTTCACACGCCATTCCATTCCCTTCCACCCACCCACCCCTGACAGGATGCCATTTGTTCTTCACATGGACAGTTGGCATGTAATCCCCATCAGCACCTGTCAGCAAAGGCTGTAAGAGGGTAAAGATCAACCCAATGCTTCTCCTGTTTAAGCAATTGTCAGGGTGTCCCATTTCAGAAGACTGATTTCATGCATTCCTGAAACGCCACCACAATCACCTGATACTAATCTCTAGAAAGCCGCACACAACACACACTGCTCCTCAGCCAGTCAACATGAAAACACCACGGATAATCTCCCCAAGTCATGCCAGCCAATGCACAGCCAACATTCACGCTGAAGTGTTTCATACCATAAGTATGGTGTTTCATACCATAAGTATGTACCATAAGCACTGCATGTCAAAGGGAAAATAGATTTTTTTTCTTAGTGATTATTAAATCCTGAAAGAAGGGGAGCTTATCTACAACCTTTGACACATATCCAAGGAGCAGGACATAAAAGTAAATCCAACATTTACCTCCCCCCACCAAAAAAAGCTTCCACCATTGTGGAGCCCCTATTATACAAACCTTCAAACATCTATACATGCGGGTACATGACACTGATATTTAGGACCTGTGTGTATCCTGTCTCTCATAAACACAAAACAAACTCCTTGATGAAACCATGCAAGTATCTCAATGTTTTGGATGCATTATTTAAAGGGCTTGTCTTCAAACGACTGCAATCTCCTCCCTGGAAGTCCTTAATTGAAAAGGGTCGTTTTGTGAAACAAAAAATTATAGAGGAGAAATACTGGCTATGGGAAGCAGACCTCAGCCTGCTTACAAAAAGTTACAGAAGCTGTAATTTAAACTTGGTATGTCAGTAAATGTGTCTTCTTAACATTATTAATTCCAGGGCACTGACTGTGGTAATCAGAGAATTCCCAAGAGAAGCATGAGAGATGATTCTTAAATAGCTCAGCCGACAATGGGCGGCCCACAATCCCTATAAGTTAGAATCTGATGGGAAGTTGGGAGGTCGGCAGCAGCAGCAAATAAGTGGCAAGGATGTAAGGCAGTGAATGGAGAGAAAGCATCTAGTATTGTCAACATTCAGAATTTACAAACACCCTGCTAGACAATGCTGTCTGCAATTATGAAATTCTTTAAAATATACACCTGTAGGTTTCAGAGGCACAAAGCAGTGAAACCATGTAACTTCTACCTAGGCATCTCTATCAAGAATTAGATACAGACTTACTGTCCTTGCTCTAAAGTCATGGCAGCCTCTCAAAACTGGTAACTTATCTGCCACCATATTCCCTTACTAAACCACAATGACGTTATGCCTTAAAGTAGGCAGGCATCTGTACTGAATCAATTATCTGTGGATTACTCTACACTCTTCAGAAATAATCTCTGAAGGGCTCCTCTCCAATTATAAATGGGACTGTTTGAATATAAAGCAGCATGTGAGCCCGTGTGGTGTAGTGGTTAAGAGCGGTAGTCTCGTAATCTGGTGAACCGAGTTCGCGTCTCCACTCCTCCACATGCAGCTGCTGGGTGACCTTGGGCTAGTCACACTTCTTTGAAGTCTCTCAGCCCCACTCACCTTACAGAGTGTTTGTTGTGGGAGAGGAAGAGAAAGGAGAATGTTAACTGCTTTGAGACTCCTTAAGGTAGTGATAAAGGGGGATATCAAATCCATAGAACTGGTACACAGATTTGATGAAAAGTTTCAGTGGTGGTCACTTCATCCAGTGGGCTAAAATGTAAGAGAACTGTAGAGTTGGAAGGGACAACAAGGGGCATTCAGTTTGATTTGCACCCCCAAATCCTTGCTCATATTCTATGATTAAAAAAAGAGGGGAAAAAATCAGCCCAATCCATGGGTGCTTCTTCTGTACTAGTTGCTATGTTTGGAAATCTGCCATGTTGGAAAGCCGTGATGTATGTGCCCTCCAAAACAGCGGCTTGAATTTTAAAATCAATTACTGGAGAAAATGGAACTTCATCTAGCAGGTTCACAGGCATCGCAGTGACAGCACAAGTCCTGCTAAATATATGTAGTTCTCACATTTGCCCTTTGCGGCATCACTTGGGGCAATGTGGCAGCTATTCAATGTTGCAGAATTGGCTCTTGAACTATTAAATGGATTACGTAAAAAAAGAAGAAGAAGAAGATCCAAATGTCTAATGTGTTTGAGCTTGCTACTTTCCCAAAAGGCACTTCAGTGCATTAACCTGGACTAATGATGGGGATGGAATAAGAGGGATATGAGAAGGGCTGCCTGAGGCCCACGTCAACAAGGAGCAGGGGCAGCGGGAAATGCTTCCAGTGGCCTGGATGCTCTCCAGTGGCCTAGCACTCCTCACCAGAAGGCAGGATTCTCTGAGCAAGGATAAAGTACATAGGATCTGTAGAGACTTGAGCACTGCTGTCCTAGACCTCACAGCTCTGAAGCTGATAGGACAGGGCAGATGGCAGCAGAATTATAGCTGTTGGATGAGGCTAGTGGATCTTCCATAGGCCCCAACCCAATATGGTGGATGGGACTGCTTAAGGGGGGAGCACCAGGGTGCAGACCTCACAGGTCTGTGCATAGCTGTGACCTCATTGCCACCTCAACTTGCCCTATCCCATGCAATGAGCTTGGGAGACACTGCTGACAGTGGTGTGGTCCACCACCACACAAGCCAACACAGCTGCTAGTATGTGGCCAAAATGAACTCAGTTCCATGCTTACTAAGAGGAAGCCTGCAGAGGCAGATCAACAGTGATGTAAGCTGCACACCATCAACAGGTTGGCACCAGTGGCAGTACCAGCCCGCCTGTGTAGAACAGCTGGGTTGTGGGATTTGGATTGCTTGCAGAGTCACAGAAATTAGAACTCCCCTCAATTCCACACTCCTTCAACAAGAGAGTTACACAGAAGATCACCTATCCACCAACAACAGAGAAATAATTTCTCCCAACCCACCTCCCTAAATATGGGTGAGGAAACTTTGACCATACTGGAATTACAGAAGCAATAAGCAAGACCCGGCAGCAGGATCCATCTGCTTTCCACAGAATTGAAGTTTGATTCAGGGGTCTTTTTATTCCCACATTCCACCCAAGATAAACATTTTTAGGGATTCAGCATGGTTTCTTTTCTTTTTAAATATTTTAATGATACACAAACTTTTGCCACTTAAGGAAAAGCATCCTGTGCAATCATCTCTGGTCATTGTCTCCTAAGTGGTAGGCAGTATCTCCAGGACAGAGCAAACTCCATTTCCTGACTCTTTAATGTTTTCCTGTATACCCACTTGATTGAGATCAATTGGGGTGGGGGGCGGGGTGGGACATTTGTGAATGCAGCTAACCTAGTGCTGACATGGAAAAGAACAACTTAGAATTCTAAAGGAAAACAACTTGCAGTTGTAGCTGTTTTGCTTTACCACTCTTTTCTTGTAAATAGAGGTGGTCTTTAGGTTGCATATGACAGGTTTCCATTTGCCTTTTTTTAAAATCTGGCACAGCATCCAGAATCTCCTCCTGAAGGATCAGCTTTTTCCATAATGGAAAATTAGAGAACTATTAATTAAGCATGAAAATGTTAACATGTATAGTGCATTTTGCTGCGATGTCACTGGACAGTCACAGAAAATGCAATTATATGATTGCGAGTGAAAGAGAAAAATGCCTCTGCCCAGGGGAGACCAGGTCAGACCATTGGAGCACCTAGCTCAGTATGGTCTGTTCCTCTTGCATTCACTAACAAACCCTCACAGTGACAGAGGAATCAACAGAGGCAGGGCAAGCAGAGCAGCATAATAAATCTACTAGAGAGGTTGCTTTAACATGTATTTTATAAAGAGGAAGGTATAACAAATTAAATGTGTGATTAATAAAGCTGTGTCTGTTTTAAGCTTCAGGCTAAAAGAGATGATTACACTGAAGGCATCTTACAGATTTTTCCACCTTCCAACGTTATCTAAAATATCTTGCTAATTTAAGCTGTAGATCAGAGGTGGTCATGCTACCAAACCTTAATAGAGGAATGTACATTGCTGTAGACTTGGCTAACAGAAGATTTTGTTTCCAAGAATAATTGCAATGTGCATCATCAAAGATGGTAGAAATCCCTTAGTATGTAAAGGAATTTTATTTGCAGGGGAGCACGTGAAAACTGCTCGGGTTTCCTACCATATTTCTTAAAACCTAATTAGAAGCTTTTATCTCTCTCTTGAAGCAACCGATGTGTTACTCAGACTCAAACTGAACTATCATTATTGGGGGGAAATAGTGATTAATTTGTGGGCTGGAAAGAAGCAGAGGAGAATGTAACTGGTTGGATAAAAAAACATTAAAAATTGTATCCGAAGAAGTGTGCATGGACACAAAAGCTTATACCCAGAACAAACTTAGTTGGTCTCTAAGGTGCTACTGAACAATTTTTTAAATTATTTTGATTGCGCCAGACCAACATGGCTACCTACCTGAATCTTGTAACTGATTAGATGAACCAGTAAGATCAGGGTATGATGACCAAGGATCTAGTTCTACAACCATAACTCGTTCAATCTGATAATGGCATGTGTCAATGACAATTAACTTGGGGAATATTCCTCTGGACCAAGACCCCAACTTTATTTTGGAATTTAATCTTGTCACAATTTTAACAATACTCAAGTAAAGTTTCAAAGGTATTCCCATTAGGCCATTAAAGAAGAATGCAGCCCTATTTATTTATTCCTAGGAGGAGAGCAGAAAAGCCCAGATCCTGCTGTAGGGTTCTTGCCTGGGGGGAGATAAGTATGGAGACTAGAGGGAAGGGAGAGAGGACAGTCCATTACATGTTGCCCTTGTTTACCTGTGATGGAAGAAAATTCTGGAGTTAAATAAATAGTTGACCTCTGAAGAAATTAAAGCGAGGTACTTACACAGTTTCATCGTTCTTGAACTCCAGCTCCCCATAAGCATCTTCAAAGTCCTCTCCGCCTCCTTTTGCTGTTCCTTCTACTGTTCTAAAAGGGACTATGACTGTACCTCGGGCACCAGATGTCCTAAGGACTTTCACCTCCATTACCCCAATGCTCTCACTGACATGTATCACGTCACATTCAAAGGTGAAGATGCCCGCATGGTCATCATCTAAGATAGTCACAGTGGCCACATAAGGAGAGGCCAGCATGGCCTTGGGGTATGGCAAGTTATTGAGCTCCGGAGGAGGTTCGTCTGTCTCAACCACCCGCAGGTTGCTGAGGCGCACAAAGAAATGCTCATCTTCCTCAAAGATGTCATCATCAATGATCCCTATAGAGAACTCTTTCTGGGTCTCCCCTGACTTCAAGACAACCGTCCCTTCTGTAAACTCATAGTCAGCCCCCGCATTGGCAGAGCCATCCTCTGTTTTATAGTCCACATAGATTGTCTTGGATATGTCTCCTCCTTTCCGAACGACGGTTAGGAGGACAGCACCACAGTTCTCCAGACACTGGTAGGAGCAAGGATCAAAACAAATTTTTGAGATAAAGTCCTCTGGTTCCTCTGGCCGCACCTCATGCAAGCTAGCACTCCTCTTGGCTTGCTCAGCTGCATGCTTTTTAAGGATATTTCCTGCTCCGGTCATCATCCTGGTGGCCTGAATCCGATAGAATGCTCTGCTCTTTTGCTGATGAGATAAGGCATGGTAATTGGCCATTTCCACCAGCTGGTCTAAGTCTTTCTCTGGGTGTTTTTGCTTCAGATCCTTGAGAATCCGGATCATCTCTTTGCGAGACTCGTCCACCTCTTTCCCCTCCATAGGCACTAGGTTTCCATCCAGAAAGTGAGAGTTCATCATCTTACCGTCCATTTCAATCCCTTTGGGGTGCTCCCCCTCAGTCTCAATGATAATACCTCTGTGCTTGTCAGTACGGTACTTTTTGTGCATATACTTGTAGAAGAACAGCCTTCTGTCTGCTATCCAAGCCAGGAGGACACAAACAGGGAAGAAGAACAGAGTGAGGAGGCCTTCCCATACCTGGACCACACCTGGAGAGAAAACCGCAAGGATCATGTATAACCAGATATAGGCGAAGATGCTCCAAGCCGCAGTGACAAAGAAGACCCTCAAATGCTTTATCTTCCTCACCTCGCCATCAGGAATGACATAGACACAGATGGCTATGATAATAAACATATTGAAAGCTGCACTGCCAACTATGGTTGAAGGTCCCAGATCGCCAGCAATGAATCCATGGCCACAGACCTCTATCAATGACAGGAGGATCTCAGGAGCAGAGGAACCAAGAGCCATGAGGGTCAAATTGGAAACAGTTTCATTCCAAACTCGGATGGTGGTGGTGGTGGTTTCTCCATTGGGTTTCCTGATGGTAACCTCTTTCTCTTGCGAAGTAATGACCTCTATGGATGCCATGAAGCGATCGGCAATGATGGAGACTCCGAGGAACATATAGATCAGCGCCACAAAGTAAACAATAACCCTGGCAATTTTGTCCCCCAGAGATGGGTTTTCTGGGTACCATATTGGCAAGATAACACCCTCCTTGCACACCGAGGAACCTGAGCATGTACTGTTTTGTCCTATGCTGGCTGGATCTGCCCCCGTGCCAGCGTCCACCTGCAGACCATGTAAAAAAAGGACAAAAGTAATGAGCCCAAAACGGAGGAAGGCTGAGCTGACAGGTTGCAACCTTAACCACGCCATACACAAGATTTAGCTTCTACTGTCCAGAGGCAACAGTCTTCTTTCCAGGTTAAGAACCTGCAAGAGAAAAGAATGAAAAGTATGAGATGGAAGAAAACAAAAGAAAGCTGTTTCGTACATAGACAAAGTGTTTCACTGTTATTCACCTCAAGTCACATCTACTTATTAAGTACACATGGAAACAGCAACAATATCTGGAGGTGTTTATGCAGCGCAGGCAAAATTGTAGCACTGATGAACAAAATATTCAGAGGCCAAATGTTTACACAGATCCCACAGTGACTAACAGTATAGTTAATTTAGATACCAGTCTCTGGATTGTAATAAACAAAATCTGCCCTTATTCCCTTATGGGGGACACAGGAGCCCTTATAGAGTCCTTTGTAGGTTCTCCATCAGCAGGAGAAAATAACAGAGGCCAATCAGAGAATACTGAGAAGCAAAGCAGCTAGTAAGCCTGATCTTTATTGAACTGTTGCAACAGGGTGCTCCCCTCAAACACAGGAAAGGAGGAGGACCCAGAACCAAGGTGTGTCTGCCCTTATATAGACATTTTAAATTGCCTTCCCCGGAGCTCAAGAGCACCCCTCCATATATCATATATACATCACAGAAGGGGTGTAACCCAAGACCACCACCCCACAAACATCATACCTGCATCACAGAAAAGGTGGTCTACAACAGAAAGTTGCTGTTTTTCCTGTCTGTCAGGTTATCTGATAATGCCTTATCTGATTGCCTTTCCTGGTAGTCTGGCCATTCCTTTGAGATGGTGATTTCCCAATTCCCGAGACAATGGGAAGGTTCCCTCACCCCCTCCCTCCTTGCAGAGAAAACATTTGGTCAGTTTGGGAGTCAAAATGGTTTCAGTCTTCCTGTGCTGCTCCAGACATGTGGTCCACATAGCTATGTACATGCTTGGTTGGTACATTTATAAACATTTATTATATATATAAGACCTTAAATTTTTAATTTCAGGATGAAAACAGTTACCAAACGGAAACTGAATTATTATCAAGGAAACTCTACCGCAAGGGTCAATCCTACCATGATGCAGATAGAGGTGAAAAAATTGCAGCTACGTGCAACCCAATCCTATCCATATTTATTAAGTTCCGTGAGACTTACTCCTAGGTAAGTCTGTATAGGACTGGATGCAAATCTCCCACTTCCACGGGGGCACACAGGGAATACTACTTCTTTCCCGCCACAGAAATAAACTTCCTGGTTTATTTTGAAGCTATTTGGGGATTTTTCCTCATGTGTTTGTGAGAGTTCTCAGATTTCTCTATATCACTTGTCAATCACTGTTCTGAATTTATTCATTGACTATCAACACTGAAAGGTGAGGATATGCTCATTTCTCCCATCATCCCTAGCTAACAGGACCAGTGATTAGAGATGATGGGAATTGTAGTCCAAAAACAGCTAGAGACCCAAGTTTGGGGAACACCGGACTAGATGACTCTAGTCTAAAGTTCTATGATTCTATGGCCAGTATATGGCTAATCTAGCACCTTTAGGAAACTACCCAGTCCAACGGTGGTAACCTCCGTTTAAGAACAATCTGCTTTACAAACTCCACAAAACCAGAAATAGTGTCTTTGCTTGTGAACTTTACCTCGGTCTAAAAACGGAACCAAACGGTGGAAGGGCACCGGCAGCGGGAGGCCTCATTAGGGAAAGCATGCCTCAGTTTAAGAACGGTTTCAGTTTAAGAATGGACTTCCGGAATGGATTACGTTCGTAAACCGAGGTACATGGATCCTCTGCATGTTCCAACAACAACCAAAACTCTTAAAAATCACTTTGCCTATATTTTCAGTGTCAAGGGGGAAAGGATCCCTGGGGAAAGGAAAGGACCTGCAATAGCATGAAGCCGATCACTCACAAAGAGACTTTGGCCCAACTTCTGCCTCAGTCCAGTCCACATATATCCCAAAACAGAGCTGAGGGAAGAAAGAGAGAGAACTTACACTTCTCTGAACAATCTGAGCAGCAAACTCAAAGCCTAGTTCTTATTACTTCTGCTGTGAGCTACTCATTGCTGCAAAGCTGTATCTATAATTTGCTGACACATAAATCTGAATAAGCCCACCTGCAGGCTCTAGTGGCACGTCATACATTCTGAACCTCTCACTAGCGCGGTTAGAAGAGATTCCAAGAACGCTGCGCACATGGCCAGAGTTAAATAGTTTATATGCATAATCATAGACCAGAAATGTCTCAAATGACTAAAGAATTTGCAGCGCTGAGTATATTCCAGGAATCATTTGAATGTTATCAGTGTGAACAGATGCATCACAAATGGCAGGTTTATCATCATGTTGTGTCATTCGCTTCTACCCCCAAGCAGGCATAATCTGTCCAGTATCAGCAACGACCAGTAATTTTTTTATAAGCTTTCAGATAAGTATATATAATGACAAGCAAAACAGGAAGAAAAGAACGAACAGCGACTGCAAATGAACAACAACAAAAAGACCCACCAGGCCTGAAAAATGGAGAGAATTGATTTCGTGGTATCAGAATCACAAATCCATATCAGACATCCTTGGGATAGATGAGGACAGAAAGAAGTAACACGTCTCCTTGGCATTGCACAGATTAATTCAGACATGACATATTCTTTCTGCCTCGCTCTCTGAAAGCCTGGTTATTTATTTCCTTTTCTAATTTGGACCTGACTTTTGGTGTTAGTCTAGGCTAGGGGTCTGCAACCTTTAAGACAAAAAGAGCCACTTGGACCCGTTTCCGAAGAAAAAAAAACTGGGAGCCGCAAACATGCGCGCCGCTGCCCTCTGATCTGACAGCGGGCGGGAAGGTGACGTCGGGATGGTGCGTGACTAACGCACGCACTGCCCCCATGCGACGTCACAGCCAGTACAGCACCCGCCACAGTGGGGAGTGTTGGGGCGCACAATGCGCCTCCTCCCCTCGCTAGTATCCGCCCCGGAGCCGCAGCAAAGGTGTAAAAGAGCCATATGCGGCTCCGGAGCCGCGGGTTGCTGACCCCTGGTCTAGGCAGAGAGAAGCTAAGGTTGTAAAGCGGATTCTGGAGCCAACCTTGCAAGCCCTGACTCAAATTAATCACTGTAGATAAATGTTGCTGCAAGGTACCATGACGACCAGCATTTAAGTCAGGGGTATCCTTTTCTGTATTCACGTAGAATACAGTGCCTGGTTGGGGGGGGGGGCTTGAAGATCATTGTCCTCCTAAGCCAGTGTGGTGTAGTGGTTAAGAGTGGTGGACTCATAATCTGGGGAACCGGGTTCGCGTCTCTGCTCCTCCACATGCAGCTGCTGGGTGACCTTGGGCTAGTCACACTT
The DNA here is from genome assembly GCF_964252035.2 of Podarcis erhardii. Taxonomy (NCBI): domain Eukaryota; kingdom Metazoa; phylum Chordata; class Lepidosauria; order Squamata; family Lacertidae; genus Podarcis; species Podarcis erhardii. The sequence goes on along the minus strand of NC_138497.1, from coordinate 47,835,581 downwards.
CTCTGAAGTCTCTCAGCCCCACTCACCTCACAGAGTGTTTGTTGTGGGGGAGGAAGGGAAAAGGAGAATGTTAGCTGCTTTGAGACTCCTTAGGGTAGTGATAAAGCGGGATATCAAATCCAAACTCTTCTTCTTCTTCCTGAGGCAGAAAAATATGTGGCTGCATAGATATGCAGCTTTCCACATGGGGGAACCATCCTACGGGCCACATCCAATAGGTTTTTTTATACCCCGCAAACCTCTCAAAAACTGTCGTTAGTTTTTTGTGTGTGCTGTCCTACAGGTCACCTGCTGTGATACCATGATACCAAAAGGGATGGAGTATTTTTTTTTTAAACTACCCCCAATTGCATTTTTACACTTTTTATTGATTTTAATCCCCACACTGATTATTGATTTTAATCCCCACCCCAAGACTTGCCTTTGAGGTGGTCTGGAGTCAATATACAAATGTAGCTGAGCAGAGAAAAATCTACTTAATAACATGCTTGTCACCTGATGTGATGGTGACCTGCATGTGTGAACTGTCCGATCTAACACCACAGATGGATCTTCTTTATCACATTACCAGAAGCAGAAGGGTTTTCAGTGGTGTGAGTTTACACGTTCAAGCTGCATGTTATACAGTGTCAACTAATCAAGCGGGGGGGGGGAGGAATCGAGCAGTGCACATGCATGTGTGAACTGAAGAGGTGCTGCTCGATAGAGAAAGGACTGCAGGAAAGTTACAATCTCATGGCCAGCACAGGTTTAACACCACAGGCAGAACTTGCATCTCAGATACAAAAACAGTTCACGTGTTAATTAACAGTTCACATGTTCACCTTACGTCTAAAACAATGCATACGTGATCCCGCTTCTCAACGGTTTCAGTTGTTTTTAGATGGATTTGGAAAGAGAGAAATAGCCATGTTTTAATTGACCAGGAGAATTTGTTTCCCACAGATCAGGGCAAAGAGATGGAAGAGGAAAAGTTGAAGGGGTAAGCTGTCACTTGCGTAGGTGCCACACAAATCATGCTATTCATGGGAACAGGGGATCCTCTCTCCCATTGATTCAAAAATTCTGCATCAGAACGGAAATGTCTATCCTGATAGCCTGCTTTTAAAACTGACCTCATACGAAAATTGTCCTTCTGGTTGGAAGGCAGCTGTATGAGTTTGAGAGTTTTTGCATTAACAATATACTGTGGAATTAATTACCGGCTTCTGTTTCTAAGCTGAGAGGTAGAAGCAGCAGAGCCTCCTGTTTTCGTGGGCTTTGTTCAAAGCAAGAGAGCAAGATCAAAAGATCGGGTGTGTTTTGTGTACCCTGTGCAGAAAGTCTCACCAGAGAGCAATTTTTTTCAATAAAAACCACATTGTGAATGTATTGCCAACAGCTGAAAATAAATATGTAAATTAAATAAGAAAAGCTGCTTTCACACAGCTCAGTTCTCTTGTTAACAGTATGTGGATATTAAAGCCCACATTAGGAGAGCTCTACTTATGCATAATTTGCATGTGCAATTACTTTGATTGCGCTGCACATTGCATGATTATGCACATACAGATTGTACCTGCAAAAAACCCCAAACCACTTAAAAAACATAGGCTTGGATTTTGGCAATGGTATCTGTACTTTTCTGCAAATGAACCGAAAAAAATTCTTAAGAGAGAGGCAAGTTTTGTTTTGTTTTTTAAAAAAAGCATTACAGTTTGTAATCCAAATTGTCACCAGAAATTTATTATGTACTTACTTACTACATTTTTATGCCATCTTTTCCTCCAAGGAGCTCAAAGAAGCACACATGGTTCTCTCCTCCCCATTTTATCCTCACAACATTCCTGTGAGGCAGTTCGGGGTGAGAGAAAGTAACTGGCCCAAGGTTACCCAGTGAGCTGAGTGGAGATCCCAAGCCTAGTTTCCCAAGAGATAGCCCAACATTCTAGCCATTACACCACACTGGCTCTAAACCCTAGAGAAAAATGTTGAGTGTTGGAAAGAGCCATTAGAAATAGCTAATTGGAAAGAGAGGATTTCTAGAATGTTCTGCTAAACAACTAGTAATCAGTGACTAAAAGAAAACAAAAGTCTTGAAATTCTACATATCCTTTTCCACAAAGTTCCTGCAGTCATGATCTCAACTAGATATATGTTACAACCTGGATCTCTAGAGCAGCCTTTCCCACCAGACTTTTGGACTACAATGCCCATCACCCCTAACCATTGGCCATGTTGACCAGGGCTAATTAGAGTTGGCAGTAGGAAATACCAGGTATGGGGGTGCCACTCTAAGGGTGTGAGTTGCAACAGGATTTCTAAGAAAGAATGTGAGTTTAGAGCCGAGGTTCTCACATTGTGGTCCATGAGCTCCTACCAGGCCAATGTGTGGAAAGGATCATGATCAGCTGAGCTATGCACAACTCCCTAATGCTATCTGAAAATTCCCTAATGCTATTTGAGGGAAGAGAACTTGCAAGGAATTTTTTCATCAGATTTCTTCAGGGGAAGGAGAAATCATCCAAAAGATGGGACTCGCTATTACCAGTGGCAGTTGCACAGCTTATTTCTTTTTTCCTAACTTCTCCCCCCACCCCAGCACTAGAGTTAGCAGCCTGGCCATCATAGGAGCCAACTCCCTTCACCCCTTCAATAAAATACCATAACCCCCCCCCAGTTGATGGGCATTGCCATTCAAATGACATGCATGCATCACATCATGTGATCAGTGCTACAGTGTGGGGCTTACTGTCCCCCCCCCTCACTATTATATTCAAGCTGGCACTCCTGCTGGCCATCAATTTGCATCCTCCATAGATCCCCATCGACCCTAAACAATTGAAGAAGTGTCATATCCCTATAATCAGTCGTGGCTTCCCCCAAAGAGTCCTGGGAACTGTAATTTGTTAAGGGCACTGAGAGTTGTTAGGAGACCTCTATTCCCTTACAGAATTACACTTCCACCAAGTTCCCTGGGAAGAGGAACTGATTGCTAGGCGCGCATAGAATTGTTAAATATGCACAATCTGCCCTGTAGTCTTCAACACTGACTGGAGCCCTTACACTAACATTTCCACTTAACATACCAGTATTCTTGAGAATGTCAACCTATAAACAAATGGCAGACTCATTCTTCAAGCGTAGATATTTATGCAGCCGAAATGGAAGGCGTCAATAGGCTTGTAGGGGCGGGGGATCCCAATGTTTGCAAAAAAAAATAAGGGGGTGGAATCTAATGAGGATTGAGCATGCTCATTGGTCCACAATTGCTGGCTATTCTTCTTCTCCTTCTTTATTAGCTTTATAACGGTAAAGGTAAAGGGACCCCTGACCATTAGGTCCAGCCATGGCCGACTCTGGGGTTGCGGCACTCATCTCGCTTTATTGGCCGAGGGAGCCGGCGTACAGCTTCCAGGTCATGTGGCCAGCATGACTAAGCCACTTCTGGCGAACCAGAGCAGCGCACAGAAACGCCGTTTACCTTCCTGCCGGAGTGGTACCTATTTATCTACTTGCACTTTGACGTGCTTTTGAACTGCTAGGTTGGCAGGAGCAGGGACCGAGCAACGGGAGCTCACCCCATCGCGGGGATTCGAACTGCCGACCTTCTGATTGGCAAGCCCAAGTGGCACAGTGGTGTAACCCACAGCGCCACCCGCGTCCCTATTAGTTTTATATACCACCCTTAATCAAAAGATCTCAGGGCAGTTCGGAAGAGAAAATTGCAAGATAAAAACACAAAAAAGCAGTTAAAACAAACACAACAAAACAATAGCCCTCTCCCCTCCCATAAGCACATTTAAAAGGCTGTAGAATACTAATCAGCCAAACGCCTGGTTGAAGAGGAATGTTTTTGCCTGGCGCCTAAATATATATAAAGAAGGCACCTCCCTGTGGACAGTATTCCACAAACGAGGAACCAGTGCAGAAAAGGCACATTCTTGTGTTTCCACCCTCTGGACCTCACGTGGAGGAGGCACACAAAGAAGGGCCTCAGGTGATGAACGCAGAGTCTGAGTTGGTTTATATGGGGCGATGTAGTCCTTGAGTTACTGCAGGTGAAACGGGGAGAATGGAATGGAAAGTATTCAGGAAAACCAGGTATGCCTGGTTGGCTGGAACCCTGAACATGAAAACTCCACACTGCAATGGGTTGTTACAGGTCTCACTTGTAAAATAATAATAATAATAATGATGATGATGATGATGTGCAAAAATGCTAGTCAAAATATAGAGCAGCTAAAATAATCCACCCACCCTACATTACAAATGAGTAAAGAAGCTCTAGCATCTAATAGTCTTACTGACTTCAATTAAGCTTATACTCCCTTGTAAATGCACACAAGATTGAAGCCTGAATCTCCGCAACTGTTTTCAACAACCTCTGACATCAGGAAGAAGGTGGAGCCAAGAGTTTATCTTGTTCACTGAAGAAACCAGAGGCCTTTCTCCTGGGCATGGTAGGTCAATTGGTGCCAAAGAAGGACAGAACTTTCTTTATGTATGCAACAACAGCAGCAAGAATACTCATCGCGAAGTATTGGAAGATACAAGAATGGCAGATGAAGTTGATGGACTATATGGAACTGGCGGAAATGACTGGCAGAATCCGAGACCAGAGAGAAGAGTCGGTGGAAGAAGATTGGAAAAAGTTTTAAGATTATTTACAGAAATATTGTAAAATTAATGAATGTTAGAAAAATGATGGAATGAAGTTATATGGTTTTAGCAGAAATGTTATAAGGAATTAGGTACAGACAGATTCTAAATGTATTAAAGGGGGAAAAAACAAGGTTAGAATATGTTAAGATAAATTACAGGACAGAAAACAGAGGAAGATGGAAAGGAATTGCTGAAACAGTTAATTGAAGTGGAATACAAAAAAAGGAGGTGTGAGGAGGTCGCTGAAACAAGTGAACGAAAGTTATGATATTGAAATTAATGGATGTGTTTTTAATTGTTTTTGTTTTGTTTGGTTGATTCAGTGTCTTAGGGTTTGGGTTGTGTGGTGTTTTTATTTTTGTATTGTATTGTATTGTATTGTTTAATTCTTTTTCTTTTCTTTTGTAATCTTCAAACTGCTAATAAATATTTATTTATTTTTTTAAAAAAAGAGTTTATCTTGTTCATTTGCTGTCATAATCATATCACTTACAAATATTTTAGGACATGCACAGCTCAGATTGTGGACAGTGCTCAAAAGGGATTGTGTCATTTTAAGCCTGAAGCAGGACATGAATTTAAAAACAGCACTGCCAGATGCTCACTCGGATAGATTCCTAAAGAGGTTCACGGCAGAAAGAAGTCTAGCAGGTCTGCTGCTCTCTTCACCACCAGCCTCGGCTCGGGTTGCTGTAGGAAATAATCTTTCCACTATGCCTGCAGTGGATAGAGGACTAGCTGGGCTGGAGAGACCACTGTAGCATAAATAGCTAAAGGCAGAAAGGGATCCTGCTTTTTCTCCAGGAAAACTAAAACTTGAAATTTGTTTGTTTAAAAAATGCTGCTTGGATGTAGGAAATGTCCAACATCATAAATCTAAACATCACCATGTCCTTTTTGTCCTATTTAGAAACTGTTATGTGTGCTACATCTTCCAAACATATCCATTTGTGCGGGGAAACACTGGGCTTCTCCTCTTCTTCAAAGGAGATTTTCTCTATGCGGAAACATGGCACATGCGAAGTACTAAGGACTGCTGACTTCTTAAAAGCAGGCCTCTCCAACCTGGAGCTTTCTGGTCATGTGGCCAGCTTCTGGTACAACAGGACACTGTGACAAGTGTCAGAGAGCATGGAAACGCTGTTTACCTTCCTGCTGCAGTGGTACCTATTTATCTACTTGCACTGGTGTGCTTTTGAACTGCTAGGTTGGCAGGAGTTGAGACAGAGCAACAGGAGCTCACCCCATCATGGGGAATTGAACTGCTGACCTTGAGATCGGCAAGCCCAAGAGGCTTGGTGGTTTAGACCACAGCACCGCCCACTCCCTTACCAACCAACCAGGGTGGCTATAAAAGAGGATTAGACAAATTAATGGAGGAGAATACTATTAATGGCTACTAACCACCATAGCTCTGCCCTGCCTCCACAGTCAGAGGCAGTACAGTGGTACCTCAGGTTACAGACTCTGCTAATCCAGAAATAGTACCTCAGGTTAAGAACTTTACCTCAGGATGAGAACAGAAATCGTGTGGCGGTGGCGTGCTGGCAGTGAGAACCCCATTAGCTAAAGTGGGACCTCAGGTTAAGAACAGTTTCAGGTTAAGAATGGACCTCTGGAACGAATCAAGTTCTTAACCCGAGGTACCACTGTAATGCTTTCGAATACCAGTTGGTGGAAATGGCAGGAGGAGAGACACAAATTTTATGAAGGCTATTCAGTTAACTTCGTGAATATGGCTAGAAGCTGCTTGCTGGTTTCCCCCAGACACAGTGGCGTAGCGTGGATTGTGAGCACCCGGGGCAAGGCAAGTAATTTGCGCCCCCTAACCCGTGGATTCGCGCCCCCTAACCCGTGGATTTGCGCCCCTAACCCGTGGATTTGCCCTAACCCCAGATGTTGCGCCCGGTGCGGCCGGGCCCCCCTGCACCCCCCACGCTACGCCACTGCCCAGACATTTGGATGCTGGAGCCAGTGGCCTGAACCAGCAGCCTCTTTCCATGTTCTTAGAGGTCTCTACTTAAAAGCACCTTTGGAACTCTCTGCTGAAACGCAACCCCCATCTTTGCCTTGTAACACTAATGCAGTGGCAGGAGATGTTTGCAAAGAAGCATTGACCCATGGGTAGGGAGTACATAAGTATTTCTTTATCAATAACTATTCTCTGAAACCGCTCTCTTCCCAACTGTATTTCCCCATTTTCTGCCAGTCAGCTCTCAGACCAGAAATAGCAGCCCAGCTGAGAAGGAAAAGTCGCTTAGGGGAGGGGATGTGTAGGAATATTATTAGTAGGAGAGGGAGGTTAAGCAACTTCTGCCCCCAAATCTCCCCTGCCGCCTCATCGCTGTTAAGTGGCAAACAATGCTTGGGTTGTGTGTGCTGAGTCAACACACAGTTCTGTCCCCTCAATTGTGAATCATTGGCCAAGCAACTACAGAATGGCACAGAATTGTTATTTCAAAGAATGGATATACACAGCACTCACAAGAGAGAGAGACAAAAGAACAACCGCCTCCAAAAGGAGAAAGAAAGGTTCTGTTGATTTCTGCAACAAACTAGATATACGTATTGAGGGTTGTATCCAGTTGCGTCCCTCGACTGGTGAAAGGCTCTTTGCCTCCATGAACGGAAAGAAGGAGGCAATCTTTGCAAATTCCCCCTTTCTCCTACCTCCAGATGCCTCCCACCCTCTGAAGTAAATTTTGAGATGCAGAAGGGTATAGAGGGAAGGGAGAATCAGTGAAAATCACACACCCCCCACACCCGCCCTTTCCTTCCTCCACTGGATCCAAGAAGTTTCCATCAGTGGAGAAGCACAGCTGGATATAACTTTGAAAGACTAGACCTGACTGATTTTATCATAATTGATTGACAGTGTGTACACCCCCCATGGTATTTATACTTTCTCTGCCTTTGTGTTTCTTTCTTCCTGAAACATTTTTATAAATAGAAATATGCAAACTTAAGGATCACTTGACATGGATTTGTTACCCTTTCACGCACTTTCCATCACTTTTTTCATATTTGCAATCAAGGCTGTACATATAAGGGAGGATATTCACTGCCCTTTCAGCAGCTGCTTCTGGCTGATATTGGGGTTTCTAATCCTTTTAATTTATTGTAAGGGTCTAAAACAAAAAGGGTGGTTGTGCTTCCAGGGTCAAAACTACACATTACACAGGAGAACCATGACTGGATTTTCTAAATTGTTTGGTTCGTGAAATGCTTGCCACTGGGTTTTTGTTTCCTAGGGTGGGGGAAGAAGAGATTTCCTCAAACTCCTATTTGCCAAGGTGCTGTTGACTATGGGTTTCTGGATTGTAATCTGGGACGATGCTTGTGATTGGAAGATACATGGGGGAAGGAAGACATTGAGATACCCCTTGCCTCCCCCACCCAACTGCTCCAAGAACAGTGGCAGCCCCCAGCAGAAGGATTTCAATAGAAAACAAACACTAGGAGATCCAGTTGCCCCAACTTTGCCACCACCCTGCAGCCCTGCCACATCACACAAGCCACTACACACACACACATACGGCAGCCACAGGTATTTATAAAGCAGACGAGTGACAGAAGACTATAGTTATTTGCACATCCTCCCCACTGCAACAGCATTTAAGAAGAGTAATCTCACTCCAATTTACTCCAGATCCTTACTTTGCCAGGTGTCTTGCTCCACATTTGCCTTCATGTAAAACATCCCAAATGCTGGGCAGACCTAGTCATAATTTTATTGAAACACGGGGGCCAGGTTGGGAAGATCAATTTATTTGTCTGCTTGATAAGAGATGTATACTAGCCGCTTTCCACAGCCTAACAGCAGGAGCCAATTGTTAAGTTGTTAAGTATAAAAGATGAAGTGGTTGTCTTTCCCTCAGCGTGACCCTGTGGCACTCCTTGCAGAATAGACTCTCCAGGGAAGAAAGAGCCCCTGGAAGCAACCTGACTAGTCCTCATGAACTGACTAGTCCTCATGAACTGCCATCAGGAAGCTTGAAAGCCTTTACTTCCTGCTTTACTTCCTTCATGGAACTGTTTTATTCTTCTTAAAAGGAGGGGGGAAATGTACAGAAATGGGTTGATTTATATATTTGTTCAAAACATTTATATCCTGCCTTTCCAATACCAAGCCTTCAAGGTGGCTTACAAAATCAATAAAAACCATTTCACAATATAATCCACATAAAAAGATCCAATTAAATGTTGCAGTGGCAATAGAGTAGGATATTGTCATAATGTCATTCACTAAATGTTCAGGAAAAGAAAACAGCTTTATCTCGACACCTAGAAGGCAGAAGAGGAGATGCTGAGTTACTATTTCTAGAAAGGTTATTGCGTGATCACGGAGCCAGCAGAGAAAGCTTAGCCCAAGTCGCCAGTCAACTAGCCTTTGCAGGTAGGAGCACCTGGAGGCAAGCCCAATAATCTCAGTGAACAGGCAAATTGGTATTAGAAAAGGCACTCCGATTTGCAGCTGGAAAGCAGGGTTTGAAAGATGAGGTTCAGTTTACAAGTGGGTCCCATAAGGATGAGTAAATTTTCCTCAGATCTCAAAGTGGGTCTCGCATCAGAACATTTGAAGAGTCCTGGTTGAACCAGCTTCCAGGTGAGCAGATTTAGTTAAACGGATACCCTTCTGAACATACAAGGTGTGACCGGAAAGTTCAGTGAATGGTCACAGAAATTGGACAGCGAGAAATATTCAAACATACAATCGGCTTTGGAAACCCATGAAATGCTCGCAATTGTGTATGGAGATGAAGCTGTAACTCGAAAGACAATGTATGAGTGGTTTATAGCATTTCCATTAAGGGCGGCAAACCATCAAAGATGACCTTTGGTCTGGCAGACCATTGACGAGCAGAACGGCTGCAAATGTCGACAGAGTTCGTGAGTTATTGATGTGGGATTGGCGTTTGTCTGTCCGAATGATGGTGGAAGAATTGCATATTCCGCATGAAATCATTACTGAGGTTAATGAGTTGTCCCACCCCCCGATCTGGCCCCACCAGATTTATTTCTTTTTCCAAAACTGAAATCTGCACTGAAAGGGCACAGATTTTCCAACATTTCACACATCCAAGCTGCTGTGACAAAGGAACTGAAAGCAGTACAAAAAGAGGACTTCTCCAGATGTTTCCAACAGTTCTACAAACGTTGTCAATGGTGCATTGTATCAGAGGGGGCCTACTTTGAAGGCCTGTAAGGTATGTATGTTCAGATATTTCTTGCTGTCCGATTTCTATGACCATTCATCGAACTTTCCGGTCACATCTTGTATTTATGTGTTTGTGTGTAAAAACATGAGGAGTTCAACAAATGTTAAATTTTGCTTGCCAAATAAAACAGTCCTTCCTCTCCTCCCCCATGCTCTGTTCTGGGGGGTTCTCCCAACCCCGCAGAGCCAATTCTGGAGCTGCAGAGACAACCCAGCGGGAGGAGGAGATGGGAAGTCCCACTGCACAAGTGTAAGTACTTGTCCAATGGAGCTTTCGCTGATGGAACAGGAGGAATTCAACCAATGGACCTTTGTCCAGCAGGAAGTGGAATGAGGCCCATCAACATATTTTATATAAATATTCCAAAGCTGAATGTGAATCTCCCTGTCAAAGGCTGTAAAGGAATATATCTCAAACTGTTTTGCAGATTTTGTGTTTCTTCTGAGGCAATTTGTTGGCTCCAGATTTGAAGCAAGACACTGCCCATGCTTCTCTCTGGGCTGTGTACTATCTTTAAGACCTGCTGTAAATGCCCTATCGGTTCAGCATTGCTCAGTCCCAACCCAGTGCTGAATCTGACTCGATCCATTAGTTCTACAGATATTAGCTCTTTGCAGCCCATGACAGAAGCTTGTGGCTGTTTTGTGGTACCTCTTAAGTAAATATATCAAGGACCTGGAGTTTATGGCAATGGAATTTCAAGAACTGTCTGGCCACCCATATAGTCTGCAGTAGCGGGATATTAAAAAAAAGAGCCGGTGCTGGAGGGCTAAGTCAGAGTCAGACACCTTGACAATTCACAATGATTCAGATCCCGGCAATCTCTTCATTTTAGCAGTAGCAAAATAGGAGTTCTGGTTTTTTTTGGGGGGGGTGGGATTGTTGACAATGAAATGCATTTCTGATTTATAAGCAAACAGCAGCAGGAGGAATTATAGGGCATAAGAAAATGTTTTCCATCCCTTTTGAAGGAGACAGCAATTGGAAGGAGGCAATTTCAGTGGAAGGAGGCAATTTCAGAAAGCTATAGACATTTGAATAATGGCTTTCTTTTGGGATTTATTTTTTTAAAGAAAGGCTACCCCCTCCCCTTTCCTCAGGGAAAAGTGCACCTGAAGGAAGTGATGCGCAAACACGCACATACCCATTAATCACTGTGGCAAATCTACTAGCGGGAGCCGCACATTTGCAAAGAGGGGAATGCAGTCATTTTATAAATATTTAAAGAGTAAGGATGCAAGAACTTCTTTGGCTCAGTCATGTTCTTAAGAAAAGTAATTATTTACGCTGAAGCTTATGCTGTGCCAAGCAAACACATGTGCAACATGGTCAGAAGGCCGTATCTCAAGCTTTGGCAGCAACAATTCCGCACTCCCTGCATTACCCGCTCAAGAACACACTGCTTTAAATTCTTAAAACATGATACAATATTTAAGAGGTGGACCGCACAATCTGTATTTATTCAGAAGTGAGTCCCACCTGTTCCATATTTCTTACTCCCATGTAAATGTCCGACCCCATGCTCATTTACTTGGGAGCAAGCTTCATTGTACCTAATTTGTTTTTACATTTGAGTAAACGTGCACAGGTCTGAGCGGAGGTGAAAATGACGGGAAGAGATGAAAGTGAGGGAATAGAAAAGAAAGGTGAGGGGAAATGTTTTCAGAGGAACAAAAGAAAGAACCGATTATTTAATTCTCAGCTGTAAATTAAAATGCTTTAGAATGCTTTGTGAAGCAGGCAGAGTGCTATGGATTGTTAGCCAACGCTTGGTGGCTTAGCCCTATTAGTGGGGATTTTGCAGAATTACTGAAATTGGAGACAGAAGAGAACTATTAAGCGTCTGCGGCTCCCATCCCTCTTCGCCACTGCCCTTTCCCTTCACAGCAGCCAGGGCTGTTTTGTCCCTTAAGCACGCTATTTTTCTAATGTGTTGTCCTTTTTACTTTTCTATTACCCACAAGAGGCCGATGCCACATCCTCCCCAGGAGACTAAACTCGCAATCTAATTTATCGCAGAGATTTGGACTTCAGCCTTCAGAATGAAAGTAAGCAATTGCATTTTATTCCACCTCCTTATTTCCTACCTGGTACTTTCCAACAGTCTCTCATTACTTGGCATTTAACACTCTAGATACTTCTGGAATAGAATTGTCATAAACTGGAATGGGCATCCCTCGGTCAAACGAAAACATCTTATTTCCATAAAATTTTATCAGCCAGCAACCTCGCCATCTGGATCATTCTTCTTTCAGGGCTTTCTAATTCATCCCTCATGTTTTGCCATTCAGAAACTATGGGGCAGGGTACATGTACTGTTAGCTATGTAGCTGTGCCTTTAAGTTTAGAGTTTTTAAATAAAAATTGCCAGTGTGGGGCCCCTGATCAGGACCATACTGAGGGGCCGATTAAAGCCCCACCTCAGGATCCCAATTTACATCAGAGGCCCTACACTGGCAATTTGTGTAAAAAACAACAACACCAAATACTGTACTTAAAGGAACAAATACATAACTAAGGCAGTGTGTAGTTTCGGCCCTGGTGCCTGAGGACAAAATGGCGCAGTTCACAAGTAGCAAGTTGGTTTTCAGAGGGAAGGTCTAAGGGGAAACATGCTGGTTCCACTGTGCTCCTCTCCCAGTTCTGCTGCAGCCACACTACACAACTCTATGCAAATCTGGGCTTGTGGTTCATCTCCCCTTGGTTATAGCTTATAGTTTGTCTGGAGTGCAACAAACCACAAGTTTGAGTTTGGACATGGTGCCAAGCCAGATCATGACTTAGTTAATACAGCAGCAACCGCAGCAGCATAGGATCCTCCTAACGCTTTAGAGAAGTCCGAGTTACGCCGTGCTACAGAACTGCCTCAAGAAGACCAGGCCTCATAAATGTTCTTGCCAGTGGCATTTCACATGGAGTAATATATATGAGTCCATAGAAAGGCTGTGTTAATGGGTGGAGCTCATTATTATAAGCACAGATGTTCCAAGCGTGCAGCAAACAGAACAGCCAAGCCCTGACTGGAAACTCTTACAGAACTGGCCAGCCCTTCCTCTGACTGAGGGAACATGGAAACATACAAGGGCAGGTCAGATCAGCGATGGCCAGTTGAAAAAGACACATTCTAATTTAGAGGCAGGAGCAGGAATTTGTTTATCTGGCTTTAGTTCACCAGTGTCACATCCTCATTCCATTTCCGTCACAATTAACCACAGACATTTTGTAACTTCCACTAAACCCATTCAGAACTTGCATATCCAGCATTTGAGATATTTTCTCTATAGCCAGTATGTTTCCCTAGTTTAATGCTGTTTCCTTCTTCTCCTTACGTAAAATATCCCTCACCCTGTATATCGCTTCCACAGCTTCACTGAAGCTTGCAGCCCCTCCCACATTATTATCTTCAAGATTAATTAATTGAATCTTTCCATCTTTTAGCTAGTTAATGGTGGAAAGGCAGCCTTGGCAACCCTTTTTTCAAGGCAGTGGCCATGCCTGTTGCAACGCAGCCCTTTAGCCAATGTTTAGACGTTCTAAATATGCATCTATATCAGCCAATTAGAATTAATATCTCAGGTAAGCTTTTGTGGCGCATGGTAACAGATACTCTCTCTAAACACCACTTCATCACAGTCGCTGAACTTCTCCGACACACTCATTTTGCAATTAAGTTTTCTTTAGTGATTGAGTAGTTCATCTAGCATGATTAATTTCTTATGAGCCCAAGCTGCTTACGCTCATAGCTTTTATATATTAGATGCTTATGGATTTCTTTCTTAATATTGGTTCCCATTATTTAACTGAAGTCAGATTAACCATGCACGACTAGCAAAAAAGAGATTGCACGAGAAAAAATATTAAGTTCGGCAGTCCCGTAAAATTAAGAGTTGCCACCCCACCTAGACAGTCCTCCCTTGCTCTCCCTCATACATTATTTAAATACAAGCTCATTTAAAGTTGTTGCAATACCTTAGCTTGGAAACTGATAATAGGTGGGAAATGGACAAGCTTTTTAAAGAAAAGTGTCAGGCAATTAATATTGGTGAGGGGACACTGCTTATTTTGTAAAGTAGGAAGGACAAATATTCTACTACTCATTTGTTTAACCAACCCATGCCCTTTTGGTCTACAGTCTTATCAAAGGATGCTGGGAAACCTAGGGTTCCCATATTTCAAACAGTGAAAATCTGTAAAAGTTGTTGAACATTTATTTATTTCATTTTTGCCCAAAGTTGTTGAGCTTTTTAGGTCAAAATCTTGAAATAATGCCGTTTTTGAACATTTGTATGGAAAAACGGCACTGCCAACATAAGACTGCCATACGTCCAGATTTTCCTGGACATTTTTCCCAATTCCCACCTGGACACTGCTGCCGACTACAGTATTCTGGATATGTCTGGGAAAATCTGGACATATGGCAACCCTAGAAACCTTACAAGTCTTTTATATTCCCATGCAATCACTATTCTAGTTGTAGGCATCTGTCTGTCTCAAGAGACAATGGAGTGTGCCTCCAGGGGTGAAGTCAAACTGCTGGAGAATCACAGCACCTGCTGTGGCTGCAGAGACTGGTAACTGCTGCCTTCCACATTGTTGCTTTCTGCATTAGCATCACTGAAGTTACCTCCTTAGGGCACAGGCCTGGCCAGTGTCTCTTGGAGGTCCTGGGCTGCCCAGACAACAAGACCCTCCTCTCAGCCTTGCTGATGTGGTCCAAAGGTTTGGCACCAGCTTGGCTGCAGGAATTGCCAGAAGGAGCTGTACAGTGGTACCTCAGGTTACATACGCTTCAGGTTACAGACGCTTCAGGTTACAGACTCTGCTAACCTGGAAACAGTACGTTGGGTTAAGAACTTTCCTTCAGGATGAGAACAGAAATCGTGCTCCAGCAGCACGGCAGCAGCAAGAGGCCCCATTAGCTAAAGTGGTCTTCAGGTTAAGATCAGTTTCAGGTTAAGAACGGACCTCCAGAACGAATTAAGTACTTAACCCAAGGTTAAGTACTCCTGTACAAGGACTCCACTCCAGATTTGTACAGGATTTACTCCTTAGCCTTGTCTTCTCCCAAAAAATATCCCACAAGGCAGCAGAAGTTTAGCATCAGAGTTCTTCTTCTAGATTTGCTACCTTCTCAGGTTGACGGACCCCATCTACCCCACACTTCCCTCTCCAGCACATGAAGAAACTGCCTCCTTAAGTGTTGAACGGGACCACGAGGGTCATCTAGTCCAACCTCTTGCAATGCAGGAATCTTTTGCCCAACATGGCGCTTCAACCCACAACCCTGAGATTAAGAGTCTCATGCTGTGCTGACTGAGCTATATGATGTGTAAGTGGTCAACTTGGAGCAGAGCGGTATGCTTCTACCACATCAATCAAATTAAACAGCCATATTTCCGGGGATTACAATTTGAATTAAAATAGCCATATGAATGATATTTGGATTTCTTTTACGTGTGTTAGAAACAGAAAGCCATTTATGCAGTCCATTCCTATGCATGCGTAGTTCAAGTAAACCCTTCTGAATTCAATGGTAGTTATCTCCAAATTATATTGGCAAAGGGCTGCAGTTAGCAAGACCTGTGAAATCTACAGTAGACCTGTGCAGAATTATATAAACTACAGAAGGAGAAGCCTGGAGGGATTGCTGTGTGTGTTGACGAAAAAGGTATTTTACTGGGAAGTAATGGAGCAAGGGTACTGGGATGCTTGCTGCTTATGTGTTTATGGAAGATTTACCTGGTGCCCTGCACCTCTGAATTGTTTCCCGGGGAGCAGCACAAAAGGTTACACCATGCCCTCCAGTGGGTACAAAAGTACAGTGCATCCAGGGTGCGAGTCTACATACCTATCTGAAAGCAAATCCCAGCACTGCCAGAAGGAACAAGTTGTATTTTTAGCAGGGATGCTAGTAGGGTCACTGCTCATGCTGCATTCACCCACAAAACCAGTTTTCATGCAATAGGCTGTGTACACTGGACGTCACCAGGAGGGCAACATCTGTCAGGATGGGTTTGGGAAGATGGATTGCATAAGGGAGAAGGAGGAGAGCAGAGGAAAGGAGGAAAAGTAACAATCCTGAAATGCCCAGTAAAGTTAGACATGAGGGCCGTAGTATGGGATGGATTAATTTACCAGAAATGAAGAGATGGGGTGCATTAGAATTTGGCTAATCTATTTAGCACCAATGTTTTTTCTTTGCTTCCCATTTTACCTTGCCTCATGAGCTAGCAAACAAGAATGACTTTGCTGTCTCCACTGCATCTTCTTTATGCTGTCCAGTGGGGATTTTCCTACATGCTGGCCCAAAGGGGTTTTGGAACTCACAGTGGTACGCTGTGATTGTTTGCAAAGCATTTCAAGGATAGTCGCTTGCATCCGTCGGGACCTTAGCTCTTCTGTTACAGCAGACAGATCTCAAGAGGCGCTGGTCCTCTTTTGTTGGGTGAGTTTCAGCTGGTACAGCTCAAGGATGTGAATAAGGTGCTTGTATAAACCCCAGTTGTAGTCTTGATCCTTTCCCTTATGGCTGATAAAATTGAGTAGTGAAGGAATGGTCCATTGAGCCAGAGACGGGTTTCCATATGAGAGTGGGCAGTCCCTGGCTGCCTGAAGGAGGCAGCGTTAAGATCATTCCTTAAGAAATTCTACCTGAACCAGGAAGATCTGAATAACTGTTGCCTGGTCACTAATGTCCCCTTCCTGGGCTTGGTTCTTGAGCAGGTGGTTGTTGACCAGATCTATGTTCTCTTGGATGAGACTGATTTTCTAGATCCATTTCAAACAAGGTTTAAGGTCTGATTTTGGCATGGAAACCACCTTGACTGCCGTGTATGATGACCTTCATCAGGAAAGAAAAAGCAGGGAGTGTGACCCTGTCAATTCTCCTTCATTTCTTGGTGGCTTACGATACCATTAACCTTGGTATCCTTCTGGAGCAGCTGTCTGAGTTGGGAGTAGATTGTCACTTTGTGGTGGTGCCAGTCCTACTTGGATAGCCATCTCCAGAAGCTGGTGCTTAGGAGGTGCTGTTTAGCTTCATCCAAAGCGGGGTGCTACAGGGGTCAATTTTACGTCCCACACTATCTAACATCTACATGGAACTGCTGAGTGGGGTCATCCTAAGTTTTGGAATTCACTGTCATCAATACACTGTTGGTATGCAGTTCTATTTCTGGCTGGAGGATGTACTTAACTAATGCCAGGTTCTGGTAATGGACTAGATGAGAACCAATACACTGAAGCTTAATCCAGATAGACTAATGCACTTAGTGGTTCCTCAAACTGTATGGGGGGTGCAACTTGTTCTGGATGGGGCTGCACTCTTCCTGAAAGAGTAGGTGCATAGCTTGGGAATACCTCTGGGTCTACTACTGTCACAAGTTGCCTCATAGTGCAGAGTGCCTTCCATCAGCTTCAGCTGGTGGCCCAGATGCAACCCTATCAGGATGGAGATACTGCACCTTGGCTTTTAGGAGTCAGCAAACTTTTTCAGCAGGGGGCCGGTCCACTGTCCCTCAGACCTTGGGGGGGCTGGACTATATTTTTTTTGGGGGGGGGATGAATGAATTCTTATGCCCCACAAATAACCCATAGATGCATTTTAAATAAAAGCACACATTCTACTCATGTAAAAATACGCTAATTCCCGGACCTTCCGTGGGCTGGATTTAGGAGGTGATTGGGCCAGATCCGGCCCCTGGGCCTTAGTTTGCCTACCCATGCTTTAGTTACTTGAGAATAGATTCATGTAGACCTCTGTGCACACATGCCATCTGGGCAGGATAATAATACCAGTTTACACGTGCATGCTCATCACATGATGACTGCATTATTTATCTCTTCATCTATTTGTTTATTTTCTGACCCTTTTCCTTAACAGGAACTCAAGGCAACTTACAGATAAAATAAGAATTTCATGACCTGCTTACATGAATGTGCTATCATGTATCCAACCCCACACAGAGAAGTTACGTATCACCCATCAGCTTCATCTCAAGCAAGATGCTTTTCAGTGGAGTTTCAAACACTCAGCTTTGCGTACTAAGGGGTGATGTGATAGGCAATCAAGTGATCAACACATGCACCAACCCTGCAGGCCTCTGAGTGGGTTCAGGCAGAGGTATGGGGTCCCAGAATCTAGCTCAGCACAATTCTCACTCCGGCATTCCTTAATCCAGCTCCACCCCTGAAATCCAACCCCTCACCTTCTGATCCAGTCTGCCCACCCACGTAAACCCTGGCACAGATTCTGCTTCCCTCATTCCGAGCTCCTTGTTCATCATTTAGCTTTGTCCTCTGGCTTCTGACCAAGAGCTGCTTTCTGACCAGAACATTGGCTTGCCCTTAGCGGATCTGCGGCCTCCAGCACTTTGGCTCTGACAAGGTTTCAAGCCTGACCTGGTGACCTGATCCCTGGCAGGCAGAATTGGAAGGGAAAGATGCAGCATAGTGATGCATCCTCCTCTTTATTCTTACAACTCTGGAAATGGCTCGATTCTGCTTTTGGGGAACAGATCTACTGGAGACGTGCAAAGAGGAATGCATGTGCTAATGATGATCAAGACCACAAGATGGATGGTACCCTTCAGAAACAGTTGATGGAACAAAGTAAAGTACATCACAAGGCTACATGCTGTTATTTTTATTATTAATTATCTTTCAACTGTGAAACCTACACAGAATGAAAACGTTGTGCTTTCCTGACTATATTATCTATTGTTCCTGAGCGTGTATCTCTCCTCTTCTTCTGTGCCTTCTCTTCACTGTCACTCAAATCTCTCTACCCAAATGCTTCTGACACACAGTAATCACGGCAAACTGCTTGAATCTTTTAACAAGATCCCAATATGTAATTTCCTCAGCTTGGGAGGACACCTGCATGTGTTAGGCTATGTAAATGGGCCTGTTCGCTGGAGACAGTTCTGCCCACAAAGAAGGGGTGTGTGTCTTGACTGATTCAGTCGTTTTTGTGATCGCTCACAGATAAATTGATGGACACAAGCTGTTCGTAAAGGCATCTCCTGCCAGGCTTTGCACAGGTAACTGTTTCTTCTTCTCTAAAAATGAACTACTGCTACCACAAGGCTGCCAAAGGACCACCTTTCTCAGAGGGGAGGAAGGAGAAGACAGCCTATCAAGCTGCCCATCTATCTAACCCCTCACATTCCAGCTGAGGTAGCTTCTCTTTCCCCAAACTGCTACAACAGGGCGACCTAGGAACCATCTTGTTCATAGGGGATGAGAGATCTAGCTTGCAAAATGTGTTTCTTTCTCCCTATCAGGCCATTTTAGGATGCAGTCTTAATATTGCTGCACGTCACTCCAGTCTCTGAGCTCTGCAAGATTCCAGGGGCTCCAGACGCTTACCCAGGGTTCATGTTTCCTTTTGGAAATGAGGCACAGCAGAGACAGTAGTATCTTCATGATTTATGGCTTATTTACACATATATGCAACCTGAGCCTACGATGGAGGGGTTTGCAGCATTAGCACCCCAAAAGGGTCTTGGATAGCCACAGCCATGGGTTCAAACAGACATCAAACATTGCCCTCCGATTCTTTCTCCAGCTAGCTGCTTAACTTCTAGGTCATATCACTGCAAACTCTAAATTCAGGCTTTGTCCTTCTAACTATCTCGGAGTTGAGGGAGGGGTCTCACCCATCTGTCATATCACACAGAGCCCCTCCTTTGTATTTTCTAAAACAAAACAGGAGCTGAAACAAAGCTATCCTTCAAATTTTACAATTCTCCAAATTTTACAATGCTGTTATCAAACCAAGTAACTTGTACAAAAATGGATATGCTAGGTTTGAGTGCCTGTAAAAATGCACATTAGTGAAAGTAACACCAAAAAAATGTGTTATTTTAGGGAAAATTTATCTGCAAAAAATATGTATATTGGGCAAACTTGCATATAAACAATGGCAGAAAATGCTAATGGAAGTGTACAACTGAAATAGAAATGTACAACTGAAATAATACATCCTATAAGATCAATAATGATGGGTAGCTGGTCTGCCATTTTCATTCTTTCCATCAAGGAAGTCCCGGTGAATCCAAGGACTCCAGTAATACAGTTTGGACACCACTGATCTAAGTATTTAGTTCTGTAAAAAATAAAGGGAGAGTTTCTCATTCTTTAAAAATTTTCATCTCAAAGTGGTTATTTTCCAGATTTTAGACTATTTTAAAGTCCTGTAGAAATAGTAGAAATGCTATTTTATTTTTCTGTGTGCCTGAATTATTATGACAAAACAAATTCCTTCCAGTAGCACCTTAAAGACCAACTAAGTCAGTTCTTGGTATGAGCTTTCGTGTGCATGCACACTTCTTCAGATACCACGAAAGCTCATACCAAGAACTGACTTAGTTGGTCTTTAAGGTGCTACTGGAAGGAATTTGTTTTGTTTTGACTATGGCAGACCAACACGGCTACCTATCTGTAACTGAATTATTATGAGTTTAAGCCATATTTGAAACTCTTGCCTTGCCTAGACACCTGAAACAGTGAGGGTCTAGCTACATGTGACACTTAACAGCATGCTTAGCAATCCTGCTGTTGGTCATTCTTAGTTAGATACCTGGTGGGAGGGAAATAGTCATCATCACTGCAGTGTATGGAGGAAAGATTTGGGCATTCCTTCACTAGTGGAAATTTCAGAAAAATCACATCTCCTGTGTAGCAATTAGGAATTAGCATTGGGGTTGGGGGGACATCCCACTGGTGCCAATGCAAGGGAGAACAGGTGATGGATTGAACTAAATAGCTAGAAAAGTATGTACAGACCGCTGTTTGGATATCCAGAGTCCCCTATTTACCTGGGTCACAGGCTGACAACAGCAATTGGATGCAGGTCCCAAGGTAGAATCTGGTTGTCCTCAACAGGAATGTCAAGAGTGGCAAATAATATTTGGACCATGACAAGCTGAAGGACAGCATAAACTGAATTTGTGCTGAACTAAATCTGGGGAGAATCAGATGAGACAAGGTATCTCAAAGGGATGGAGTGAAAGTTAAGGAAGGATGATTCCTCTTCTCAGATAGGTCTCATTTGTTTGGCAGCCGTATCTCAGAGCCTTTCTGCACAATCAGTTTATTTTACAATAAATGTGCATTTGATTCTTATTTGGCGTGCCTTCCCTCAAGTCGTACTTCTGATGCAGGAGGATTACATTTTGGAGCACTTAAATTCACAGTATTTGCAGCTGAAAAAGTGGACTATTTCTCCCAAGTAGCCCATTCATTGCATTTTTTACTGCTGTGCGGAAGGTGGCTGTACAAGGATCAGGAATGTGAAGCAGATTTTTCTTATCACATAATTAATGGTATGTGACACAACTGTCCCTTCTTCCTTTCCCCCAATGCTCTGCCCCTAAAAAAAATAAAAATTTCGGAAGGATATATTCCGCCCCCCCCAGGATGCAATTCCAACACATCATCATTAAGCCCCAGCAGACACCTCCCGTCCCTATCCCTAAAGCAGGGTGTAGAGCCCTCCAGAAGTCTTGGACTACAACTCCCATAAGCCCCATGGATAATAGCCAGAGAAGATGGAAATTGTAGTCCAGGCTTCCTCAACCTTGGCCCTCCAGATGTTTTTGGCCTTCAACTCCCATGATCCCTTGCTAGCAGGACCAGTGGTCAGGGATGATGGGAAAACATCTGAAGAGCCAAGGATGAGGAAGCCTGTTGTAGTCTGAAGCATCCATAAGGTACCATATTGGCTCCCTGTCTCAAAGTGATGCCCTGCCATTTTGTAAACTTGTCTTGGGTTTTCCTTCATTTTTAATTCTCCACCCCCTCCCCAGTCCTTTGGTGCAAATGCATAATATCCCATCTCACACCCTATGAAGCAGATCTAGGTAGATTTTTTGTTAAGAGGTACAGTGGTACCTCGGGTTAAGTACTTAATTCGTTCCGGAAGTCCGTTCTTAACCTGAAACTGTTCTTAACCTGAAGCACCACTTTAGCTAATGGGGCCTCCAGCTGCCGCTGCACCGCCGGAGCACAATTTCTGTTCTCATCCTGAAGCAAAGTTCTTTACCCGAGGTACTATTTCTGGGTTAGCGGAGTCTGTAACCTGAAGCGTCTGTAACCTGAAGCGTATGTAACCCGAGGTACCACTGTACAGGCGACAATACAGCTATTTCCTGCATCACAGCTATCTCCGCTTCCTAATGCTACATCTCCATCCATTCCAGGTGGACGTGATCCTAGAGATGCAAGTGATGCTATTGCCATTGAAGAGGGACCTCTGACAGTATCAAGGAAGTTGTAAGCACAGATGCATTCCACTCAGGTCACATATGGCACCAAAAAGGATCACCTGCACATTTTAATTCATTAGTTCACATATGAATAACATTACCTCAGGAAAGAACTCATTCAAAAAAACTGAACATAAACTGAAGTCAAGGTTTTCATCTACACAGAGATTTCATTCACATTAGGAGCTATTTAAAACAGTCAAATAATTTATGCTCCTATGTGAAGCCCCAGAGATAACTTGGTCAACACACCAACAGATTTCCTGTCTGGCCCACAGACCTGAGGTATTCTTACACCTCATGAAGCGATCTAGGCTGCCATAAAGCGGATTGGGGTGATGATGATAAAGCAACCATTTCACTCAAAAACTGGTGTGAATGTAACCACCTGTAGCTACCAAGCCTCCATCTTGTTCCATGGTGATGGCTCTTAAATGTCAGCAAATCAGGAACAAAAGCCCCTGAAGTAAGCAATTTCACAAAGAATCTACATTTATTGCCCCCATTGCTGGCAGCCTAGCAACCCACCCACAAGGCTAATTTGGGATTATTATTATTATTTTAATTAATCACGATCTCACTTTGCTTGAAGAGATACAGTTCTGAGGCAACTAGCCTAAATGTGTCATTAAAAAAAACCAATACTTGCAGAAAGATTTCTCTTTAGATTTAGATATTCAGCATGACCCCAGTAGCTGAATTATGGGAACTAATAAGGGATTATAGATGTGAAAGAAACCTTCTTCAAGCCCTGAAATAAAGAGTAACTACATGAGGGGGAGCAGCAGAGATGAGACTGTTAGCTCTGCCCGCCCCCCATCATTCCAACACCTCCCAACTTCTTCTGAAGTGGGGAGACTTCTATACTCATGCACACTTTACCCTGCGGTTCTGAAATGTGTGGGGAGCATCCACAAATATAGAAGGCATATGGCCATCCATTTAGTGCAGCTATCAGAATGGTATCAAGAAGCAGGGCAAGACTACATAAATGATATTGAACTACATTTTGTAGGAATTCTGCCAAATGCTTTTTTGTGGATGAATGACAACAACAACAAAGTTAAGACAAGGGGCCAAGCGGCATCTTCCTGAGATTATGGAACATGTGGGATATACCCCAATTTTCCCCACTGGCCTCTGAAATTTTATAAAAATTGGGCTATTGGTATGTTCACTAACAGCCAAAAAGGCAGTCATAATAAATTTCTGATTGTAGCTTTAACACAGATGGAGGATAGATTGGAAAATTCAAATTTCATATTATTTGAGTATTTTTAAATATGAGACTTTCTAAACTATTGGTTAAGATTGAATGTCAGTCAACTGAAGCAGTTAAAGCGGTTCAGAAAAACAAATTTGGGATATATACGCGCCATCTAGAATTTGTTTAATTATATTATCCAAAGAAGAGAGCCAAATCAATTATACCACACATGAAAGGGGAAATAATATTTAGAGAATAGTTTTTGATGGCATATGGAAATATAGTTGGCTAAATATAAACAGATACATAGCATCAATAACCTTAATAGATAATGCATTAAAATGTGGATAAATTGGTACCTAATCTTTATCAGGTTTACTTAGGATTTATAAAACCAAGCGTTCTAATAATTGGAAATGTGGAATGGGCAGACTGACTTTTCCCACTGGTGGTGGACCTGCCCCATGGCAAAGAATTATAGGCAGGAGATTTTCCAGAATGTTCAAATGATTTTGAAATATAGACTATAGTTCGACTCTAAACTACTTTTATTGAATTATTTTAAAGATGTTGTCTCGCAGGTGAAAGAGAAATTATTGTTATTTATGATTGTGGTGGTGAGGACACTTTAAGGTATTGGAAAAATAATCAATCTCCTCAGCTGCAAGAATGGTACATCAAAATGTGGAATTTCACTATACCCTATGGGTAAAGCAATTGTGGGGTAGCAGGGATTTGAATGGATTTAGTGGGTTTGAACAGGAATAGGCTTCTTTTTAAAAAGTATAAAAGAAGCAAGGGTTAGCTGCATTGGTAACCCTTGTCCTGCTTTCTAAGTTTTAGCTAAGTAGATTAACACAGAGATAAGCATCTTTTCTATCAACAGACCTGTTCTTGGAAGTGCTCTTAATGGGTTTCAGCCCTCATAAACATAACATTCTATTTATATTCTTTAATATGATAAGGATGCTTCCTATTATTTTTCAAATTGTGCATTTTGTAAATTAATTTTGAAAAGTAAAGACTCCGAAAGGTTGCCTTCCATGGGTCGGAGAGCCATGTGACTAACATGCTTGTCTCCAGCATCCCATTTCATATACATGTGTCATCATTCTTTATCGTAACATATAAAGAGGGCTAGAGTTGTAATGGGAGCTGTGTCAGATACCAACTTTCTGTGGGAAAGTAAAATGGCCGCTCCTAGATCCCAACTGTGCCACAGCGTTCTGTAGAGGAACTATGTTGCGGGGGCACCGTGAGATACTATAATGGTATCTCAAAGATCCCAGCTGCCTGGTACTCATTGAAAGAAGATAAAAGGGAACCTCAGCACAGGTGTTAGCAGTGTACCTGTCAGAGTGGTAGTGTCTGAAGATGGCCTGTGCCATATCCCTTCTTGCCTTGCCATTGGCTGGGTCTGACACCCACACACCTGACACAATGCAGTTTTGTTGTTGTTGTTTAGTCGTTTAGTCGTGTCTGACTCTTCGTGACCCCATGGACCAGAGCACGCCAGGCACTCCTGTCTTCCACTGCCTCCCGCAGTTTGGTCAAACTCATGTTAGTAGCTTCAAGAACGCCATCCAAACATCTCGTCCTCTGTCGTCCCCTTCTCCTTGTGCCCTCCATCTTTCCCAACATCAGGGTCTTTTCCAGGGAGTCTTCTCTTCTCATGAGGTGGCCAAAGTATTGGAGCCTCAGCTTCATGATCTGTCCTTCCAGTGAGCATTCAGGGCTGATTTCCTTAAGAATGGATACGTTTGATCTTCTTGCAGTCCATGGGACTCTCAAGAGTCTCCTCCAGCACCATAATTCAAAAGCATCAATTCTTCAGCGATCAGCTTTCTTGATGGTCCAGCTCTCACTTCCATACATCACTACTGGAAAAACCATGGCTTTAACTATACGGACCTTTGTTGGCAAGGTGATGTCTCTGCTTTTTAAGATGCTGTCTAGGTTTGTCATCGCCTTTCTCCCAAGAAGCAGGCGTCTTTTAATTTCGTGACTGCTGTCACCATCTGCAGTGATCATGGAGCCCAAGAAAGTAAAATCTCTCACTGCCTCCATTTCTTCCCTTCTAAACTTCAGCTGAGAAGACAATGTGGCAGGGAATACCTGTTCCATTTTCACACCTGCTGTTGCCACAGACCACTGTGGCACAGACTCGGTCAGCAACAGACTATTCTGAAGACAGCTACGCTGGAACCCACAACTTTCCTTTATCCAGCATTACGGTCAAGTTAGTGGATCTACTGGAGAAATGGTGTGGTTCACCAACGACAGCATTGTCTTAAGACTATAGGCCGCAAGTCATCACCTCCAGCGTAAAGAGAGGAAGAGACTTTTCTAATAAGCAAAATGGCCACAGCGCCCTTACGTAATGCATGCTCTTGCTTCACTGAAGTGAATGAACAAATGTTTGCTTCAGTGACAGTACAGATTCTGCCAAAAAGCAGCAGTGAAAAAGTCCTCTTGCCTGGTCACCTGTGGTGAGAGAATTTGTTCCAGATGACCATGAAAGTAAACTGCTATAACCTGGAAGAGCTACATCTGCTCCTTTTTTCAGGCAAATGACTAACAGAGAAATCCTGTGCATATTTATTCAGAAGTAAGTCCCATTGGGTTCAACGGAGCTTGTTCTCAAGTAAGTATGCAGAGAACTGCAGTCTAATGTATGTATGTTTGGGCAGACGGACTGATTTTCTGAGCCAGTAACTTTAAAAGAATGTTTTCCTGTTTGTTTGTTTGTTTGTTTGCTTGCTTGCTTGCTTACTTTGCCACTTTAAAAAAGCCCAGTAACAGCATCTGATCCTAGATATCCCCACCAGGTACTCAGAACCATTTGCCATATGTTAGCAAATTGCATCAAAACGTTAGGGTTCTTCTTAGCTAAATCAATTGGAATACTCTGCAAAATAAGTAGTATGTGCCAGAAGCAAAAGTATGGAGTCTCTCAATTGGGAGATCTGTGGATGATTTTCCTGACTTTACAGCTTCTGCCACAACATAAAAACGGTCCCTGTGTTTATTTAATTTCTTTAAATATTGAATTAGATCATATTATTGCTTGATTGAGAAACAAATGAAATTTGGCAGGCAGCCCAAGCTGGAGCATGTTAAAACACACTGAAGAAGGCCAGCTAAAGAAAACATTCATTTGGCTTTCAAATGAAATGAAATGTTTTTTTTTTTGTTTTTTTAAAGTCTTATTGGGGGGGCAGAGAAAACAAGCACATTTTTATATTTGTATAATCATATATTGCCTGCAATAACACAATGGATTGCCAGTTTAGCTGAGGATCTCTCACTTGTTGTTCAAAGGGTTGCTGAATCTGCTACATGCAACAACAAAACAGAATTCAGCCAGACTTAAGCACTTCCTAATATTCCAGATTTCCCTGGGACACGTGACTGTTTCTTCTAAAAGATCAATAGAACCTTGAAAGTGTTTAACACTGAGTGGATTGGGGCCAATACCCACAACTGCTGATTTCCTAACAATTGCACCTAAAACATCTTACTCTGGAAATAAGTGCTACTTATTTTAAACAGTTCTTCTAACAAATATGGCACTAACTACCTCCTCCCTTTCAGTTTCATGGTATTGAGTATTACAGAGTTATGAATTATAGTATTACAAACAGCAATAAGGGGTAATAATGGTGTGATTTTTTTGTTAATCTAAAATGGCTAAGTACTTATTTTGCCTTTTAGTGGGCCTAAATCCATTCCACTGTTATGTTTGGAGATCTATAAAACATTTAAAATGTTCACACCCACTGTGATGATTGCGGGGGGGGGGGGGAATTTTAAATTTTCTGTGGTCTTGAACAGACCTGCCCAGCATAAACACATCAAGTTTAACCCAACCTGCTAATCTCCTTGTCTGCCGTTGCTTGAATTCCAAGCTTGCCCACCCTGGCAAATAATATAATTTGCCCATGGCTGGTGGTCTGCATTTGGCTGGGTTGGTCACATGTTATGTAGGCTTGGCTTATGGCCATCTTCCTCTACCTGATGAGCTACCTGTTTTTGACTACATCTCCCATCACTCCAGACACTAGCATAACAATGTCAGCTACGACAGGAGTTGCAATCCAACCACATCAGGAGGATGCCAGGTTAAGGAAGACTGGCCTAGAGTATTCTACAAACCTGCCATGTTCATGCAAATGGGTGCCCTCTTTGGATAAACTACCAGAGGATGTTCTAGGGCAGCATTTCCCAACCTTGGGCCTCCAGCTGTTTTTGGACTACAACTCCCATCATCCTTAGCTAGCAAGACCAGTGGTCAGGGATGATGGGAATTGTAGTCCAAAAACAGCTGGAAGCACAAGGTTGGGAAACACTGTTCTAGGGCAATGCAAACTGAGGATACACTCCACAGCAACTTCCTCAAAATGGGGATATTCTGCTGCAGTCTAAAATAAGTTTATTGTAACAGGGCAATGACAGCTTTTGAAACAAAATAAACTATTCCTTGCTACTTCTGCTCTTTTGGTTGGTAATGATGGATCAGGCTGCCGGCCTTAGCACCAATTAACTACGAGAAAGCTGCAACAAAACCTTACTTCCAGAAAAGGTGTTTAGGAGGGCTTGTATTAATCTAAACATTTCTTTTTAAAAAGGGAGATAAAATTTGCTATTTAAGTCACTGCCAGTATGCCATGAAAACTCAAACATCCTAAAGGGATATAGTTAGAGGGGTTTTTTTAAGGCCTGCTCTGGGATCTGTAGTGGGGGGGGGGCAGGAAAGAAACAAACATGGCAATGTTTTGCACATCACACTAAGCCAAACAGTGGCTTTAGATAGAAAATGTGAGCTCCCAGAGAACATCTTGCAGCCTCTCTGCTCCTTTTTGCTGCTACCGCTCAATGAGCTAAGCAAAGGTTTAGTATGTTATCTGAACCTTGGCTGTAACAAAGCTCTATCCTTGGCTGCAACCAATCATGTTTAGTCTGGAGGCAGCTTAACTATGACACACTATGGCAGATCTTGGCTTAGCATGTTGCGTCACCCAAAGGGACCATGGAGGAGCAAAGTGGCTGCAAACAGCGGTGCGACTGGTATCTTCCTTATACAGTTTCAGGCGAATGCTAATGACGCACCTCTTTACCCTGTCTTTTGACACTTGAGGTGTATATTTTTAGTTCCCACTTTATAATGGTTTTTAAATATTGTGTTTTAATATTGTAACCTGCCCTGGAACCTTAGGGCAAAGGATAGGTAAACAAACAAACAAATCATCACCCCCACCATCTTCATCTAGCCCAGCGTTAGAACAGAGTAATCAGCACTAAACAAGTACCCATGGAGCAAAAGTGTCACTTTTAGTGAATGAGGAAATTTAGCAGGCCTCATTTTCAAACTCAGGAAATTCCCCAAAGTGGCTCAAACAGTATTTTATTTTATTTTATTTTATTTATTTTATATCACTTCTCTACAATCTGTGTAAGAAATTCTAGTAGGATAGCCATGCTAGATTGTAGCAGCATTCATTGTTGTTTCTGAAAGAAACTAATAAACTCAAACCTGGACTTCTTGCTCTTAGTGTATCCCAACTTTTGTAGAATGCCTAGTTAAGAGTACATTTCTGGTGAAGCAGCACTGAGAACTGTAGTCTCCGGGCAGATTATCTGTAATGGTTACTGTGATTCATAAACTCCAGAATATATATTAGAAAGGCTTCAACTCCAGCTTGCATTTTCACCAGAAGCTCTTGATGCATTTTTCTGCCTGGACGCAAAGGGCCACTGGCAATTTCTAGGCACACTCTAGGGCTAGTTATCAAGCAGAATTCATAAATGAACAACATCGAGCTTTAAGCAGTTCTGCTGCCTACAAGCACTATGTCAGACATCTCAGAACAGGCCCACTTAAAATGACTTTTTTCATGCTTTGGTAGATGTAAAAATAACATAACATCTTAGATGCACAGCTCCCTTAAAACCAATGATGAGAAATCCATACAAAAAAATTTTTTTAACAGGAAGCTGGTTTCATGGCAGCATAATTCACGAAGATTATAGGCCAGCTGCTTCTCCCAAATAAACATAGGGTACACATGGTATAATATTTATATTTGCATTGCACTTTGGTGTGTTCAAAGGACTTCACATACCAAAACATCCTGTAACGTAGATCAGTATCATTAATCCATTACAGTGGAACCTCGTGTTACGGACAGGATCCATTCTGGAGGCCCATTCGTAACACGGAACTGATGTAAGCTGAAGTGCCGCGTCTGTGCATGGTGCAATTTAGTGCTTCTGCGCATGCGTGAGTGGCGAAACCCGGAAGTAACCCGTTCTGGTACTTCCAGGTTGCCGTGGGATGCAAGATGAAAACACGCAACCTGAAGCAGCCGCAACATGAGGTATGACTGTATTACAAATGCAGATCTAAGAGGCAGAGGTCTGTCTATGGCACGGGTGGCCACCATGATGCACTTCAAGTGTTGTTGGATTCCAACAACAGCCCCAGCTGGCATGGGCAATGATCAGAGGTGATGGGACTGGAGTTGTAGTTCAGAAACAAGTGGAGGGCACCATAACTGCTAACCCTGTCCTAAGGTCACTAGTGAGTTCAGGGCGAAGGGATTTCCTAATTCATATGTCACTGGCTTAGCTACTCTGCCACCATTCCCACTGTGTTCTTCTTCGAAATGCGAAGCAAATCATTTTGTATGTACTGAGAGCAACTAGGCATCTCTTCAGTCTATTGGAAGGACATTCTCACTGGTAAGTGAAGAGACAAATGTTTATTATACAGGTATGTACATTTAAATGACCTAAACAGGATGCACATCATGAGAATGCAAACATGGTATATATGTCTGGGGTGGGTGGCTTTGAGTGGGTTACTCTGCTGCTGTCAGAAAAAAATGCAAAAATGGTAGTGTCTCCTATTCCTCCACATACAGTGTGATCCACAATCTAATGCTATCAGGAACTTGCCCAGCAGCCATAAAACCAGAGAAATCCAGCTGGCCTTGTGGTGTTACCAAACACATAAAAATTCCATTGCCTCCATGGTTGCTAATGTCTTTGCTGTTAGAGCATTCAGAGAAGCTGCAGAGGGTTGCTCATTACTCTTTACGAATAAACAAAATTATTCACCCAATACCAATAAAAGAGCTGTCAACAGAAACAATTGACCAATGTCTCTCTGGCTAAAGTCTATCCAGCACACTCCACAGATAGCAACAGCTTTAATATGCTGTTGTCCTGGCTAGACATCAGCAACTGCCAGGGTCCCCCTGACATGTGCCCTGGGACCCCCACTTCAATTTCCCATAAAAGCACAAGCATGACACTATGTCTGGTGCCATGGGACACTGTAAGATATTAAAATGCCAGCTCCGAGCCAGTCTTGGAGCACTGCTGCCACTTCTTCCAAGTATGCCTAAGGGAGAATGGCCATCAATGTAAGTGGGAACCCACATTGTTGAGGACCTCACTCAAGCATGAAGCTGACCCAGCCGTTACCAGAGCTTTCTTGGCTCCCAGCTTTTGGCATTTTCTTACTCTGAAATTAGCATTAATATTTTGTTGCTGTGATAAACACACATGTAACCTCTATTGAATAGATTACAGTTCCTCCTCTTTCATTCTGCAGTAGATAAATATCGGGCTGGTTACTCTCAAGAACGCAGAAGAAGCTTGAGTGACTTGTCCAAGGTCACGTCACAAAATATTGGTGGGTACATAAGTGGAATCCCACAAATCATTCCTTTTAACTTGCTCAACTCAAAGCTTTCCTCTTTAATTCAGATTTGTCCTTTAATCAGATTTTGTCCTTTAATCATGCAACACACACATGATCCCCACTAAGTACATCTTCTACCATCTAGCAGTGTCTAATTGAAGAACAAAGCCTTCCCACAGAAAAGAAGGTCCACTCCCATCATTGTGGGACACCGGCTTGTTATAGCTACCATGTGAAATTGCAGTGTTACACCAAAGGTTCGCTGAAATTACAGAGTTACACCAAATGGATACTTTTACCAGTCAATGCAGAAAAAAATGAAATAAATATCTAAAGCCCAGCTTCTCATGAATGAAACTTTTACTGACTAGGAGGGATCATCCTGTTCCAACTGCACAGAATTTCAGCCACTTGAGTTCCTCCAGTCTAAATCCATCCAAGAGATGGATTATTAGCAAGCAACCAAATGAGAACAACAGAAGAGAAACCCAGTGTTGTTCTGCACTAGAGGGTTGAACTAAAAGGAAGTGGGTTTGGATGCCAGTAGGCAGTCTTGATCATTTTTCTTGGTCTACCTCCCAACTGATAACAGGTGACCTTCCATTATGGGCTAATTATGAAGATGGATGAAATCAGAAAGCGTTCTCAGGTACCCCAAGCAAACAGAGTGCAGGCTATACAGAGAAGGCTGGTTTTATTTCCACTGCTTTGGAAGTTTGTCCTTTCCAAAGAAAATACCACAGCAAGTTTAGTTAAAGCCAGTGTACACATTACCTGAAAAGCTTTCCAAAAGGTAGCTGGAATCAGGATGTGTGGATCTACAATCTCAGTACACGTCTACCAAAGAACTCCCCAAGGCGCCACGCCAAAGTCAGGTTTGTGGTGACTCCACCACATAACCACTAGATTCTAAAAACGGCCACGTAGAATAACCATCGGAATTAAGAAGTAGCAAGCAAGGCAATCTTGGTCCCACCAGAAAACCCTTCTTCAAATATCTCTTTTCTTTCATTTTCCATTGAGAACTGTGTTATTTAGGACTGTTCTACAGGGCAGAGCTATGCCACGCAAACTAAGAACCACATTTGCATGCTTCTCGTTAAAGGGAAACAGTCCTGTCAGGATAGGACAAATGTGCATTTTCAGAATCTGCAGAGGAAGGGGGAAACATCACATTTCAGAAGAGATAAACAATAACTAATATTTGTTCCTGTATTAAGTTTTCAAAATTGGCCCTTAGCATTAAAAAAAAAAAAAACTTAACCTGTATGTATTTTCATTTATTCCTGCATAAGGCAGCAGCATTACACTTCCAAAGAGAAGCACCTGATCTACAAGTGTTCCTTATTTTTAACTGGCTGAACCCCTTATTCAAAAAAGGGTTGGGGGCATACACGTGATTTTCCACTCTAGGCTTGGGGGCTCTTTGGCCCCGGTTCTCCCTCCTGACATTTTGGTGGTGTTTTTTTAAAGGAAAAGGGAGAATGGGCTTGGTAGGCCCAACAAGCCAGGAAGGGGCAAGGCGTGAGCCCCTTCCGAGGAAGCAGCCACGATCCCCGTCCGCCCCCTCGCCTCCGGTTCCTACAAAGTGAACTGCCCTCCCTGCCCTATTTAGGAAAGTGGATGGCGCAGGAGCTATATTTGAAAACCGAGGTAAACAAGATCTCGGCGGTAGTGGATGGAGCACGACAGCTGCCTAAGATTAATCGCGCAAGTCGAGGGGGGAAAGGGAGACCCGCGCAAACACATGGGAGGATTGCGCGCGGGGGGGGGGGGCTTGCCTGCAAGGGCTTCCTTTGCTTTCATTTTGAAATGGGTCCCGAGCCCAAACAGCGGCTGGAAATCCCTTTTCCTTGAACTGCAGCCGGCCCATCTCTCTACCAGAACAACCCCTCCTCGGCCATTAAAACAGACATATAGATGTTCTGTGGAGTGATCCCAGCACGATCGCTGTTTTTATTTATTTATTTATTTTAAGAAACAAGTCGATTCGTTTATGGGGTCTCCATTTGCGCCACTTTTTGTGCAAAGCTCTTAGCTATGGCTCCAGACCCAAACAAGACCCAAATAGGGCGTTTGGGGATTGAAAAAGAAATTTATGGCCACTGCATTAAAGGCATCTATTCTGGCCATTGCTTCTGCCTCCCTTCCCTTCCCCCCCCCCTCCCCGGGAAAAAAACCCAAATCCTCGTCTCCCCTCACCTCCTGCACTGAGCCACCTCTCTCGCCCTTCCCTCCTGCATCTGTTCCAAAAGGCTGTCAGCAAGTTCGGCAGCAAGGAATCAAGGAATCCCCGGGTTTTGGCTGTGAAACGGAGCGCCCTGCACGCTTCTCGCCGAAGCCCTTGCCGGCTTGTTATTACTGTATATTAAAATCTCACCGCCCCCACCCAGCCTCCCTCCTGATCCCCAGGCAAAAGCCGCTACGGCGAGGGGGTGGGGTGGCAGGAGAGTTTGGAGAGCGGCAGGCAAAAGCGAGTAGGGGCAGCCTGCTTCCATGCACCTTCTGACGGAGCACAAACCCCGAGCAGATCCCCTCCTTCCCTGCAATTTCCTCCGGCTCCTTCAAACGGTCTGCGTGCAAAACTAGGATGCGAGGCTGCAGCACCCGGCTTATCTCCATATGCATGTGCAACACACACACACGCACTCACAAATGCACAGCCTCACACGCAGGCAGGCGACAGCTCCATCCTCCAAGCAGGGAAACGGCCCTCCTGTTTGCATTTGCAACATTTGATCCAGCAGTTTCCTGATGTGGGGCTTGGTTTTTGCAAAGAGACCCTTCCCTCTCCTCTCCCTAAACGCACACATACACACACGCAACTATATAGGAATTCGCATGCAGTAGCGAAACTAGGACTTCCCAGCCACAAACCTGCATATTTTGTTTACAGTGAAATGGGAATGGACCTCTGCCACTTACCTTTCTGATTCTTTGCGGGGGGGGGCGGGGGTCCTCCTTGCTCCCCAGTTTACAGATCCTTCCGGTTCTCTAAAGCGATCTCATTGCATCTCGTGCCCGATCGTTGCCAGGACAGGAGGGAGGATGGTGAGGTGTGGAGCGGAGAGGGCGGGAGGGGGGGCCTCCTTGGCATGTCAATCCAACTTGCCTGGCTCGCCGGTGGACCGAGCTCCTCTTCCACCGCTGCGCGTGGGGAAGTGCATTTGAAAAAGGGG
The DNA here is from genome assembly GCF_964252035.2 of Podarcis erhardii. NCBI lineage: Eukaryota > Metazoa > Chordata > Lepidosauria > Squamata > Lacertidae > Podarcis > Podarcis erhardii. The sequence continues at coordinate 47,801,355 of NC_138497.1, read as the reverse complement.
GAAGTGCGTGGGTTTAAAAAACACGGGCGATTCCCCCTCCCCACCGCCCGGCCTCGCTTATGCTCGGTGGTGTGTGCAGAGTAATTTGGAGAGGGGAGGGAGGGAGGCACAGTGGAGATGAAGATAAGGGGGGCGAGCGAGAAGGGCGGGGGTGGTTGGGAGGGAGGTGGTGGTGGTGGCGGCGCACCCCGCCTCTTCCAAAAGAAAATAGACAGCAGGGTGGGCTTCTTCTCACACCATCCCTGGTGCTTCAGAAGAGAGAGAGGGAGACTTTGCAGCCTGGCAAGACAGCAAGCGGGCCAACCTCGGCGCCTGCTTGCTTTCTGGATGAGAGGCAGACCCAGCCAGCCTGGTGCACAACTGCAGCAGAGAAGCCAAATCAAAAAGCCAATCTGCGAGCCTCTCCAAACTCCACGTCACCCTATCAGCTGGGAGCAAGAACTGCAACCGAATTACAAGCCATGCATATTTATCCTTCGCAACGCTGCGCGGGGGGGGGGGGGCGCTTTTCAGATTGTGTACTTTGAAGCGCAGGGAACCACAGGCAAGCCCCGTGCAAAATAAATACATGAATGGGCTGCCTCTCTCCGACGGACGGACGAATGAACGGACGGACAGATGACTGGAGACCCCCGGGGGGGCAGATATTCTCCCCCCTCCCCTTTTAGTTATGTGGCGTTGACTTTGCACCTTCTATATTGGGGGTAGCAAAAGGAGGAGAGAGAACAAGACCTGACCCTTGGAATATTATTATTTTTTCAGAAGTAGAAAAACAAAACCCCAAACTAACCCAAATCTTTCATTGGGTTGGAAGTATCTGCCAAGGACATCTGAGAGAGAATAAATATAGCTGCTGAAAACTGCTTAGGCAGAATCCGTGTTGGCTTTTGGGAATCGGTTGGATGCAGCCTGTTCATGTGGCCATGGTGGGGTTGGTGGGAATGCGCCCAGTCATCTTTCTTAACCGACGTCAAATAACTACTTGGGAGGCAGCAGCAACCATTTGGAAGCTAAAAATATGACCCACTGCCTCACAAATTGCTGTTTGGCTTCAGTGACAAATGACCAGGCTTCAAACTGTGGGTTCCATCCGCCTGGAGGAGAATGATAGCTTTTGAGTTTTGCAACTGGAGACCATGAGCAGATCTCCACCCTGCTGCCTGTAATTGCCTCTCAATTTGCCATGAGCAAGCATGGTGTCAGTCCGTTCCAAGAGGCCTGCTGCTTGGCATGGGGCGATCCCTGCTTTAAAGGCTACATTATAGAGATCCACTGGGGAAGTTTTCCTGCCCAGGCTCCCTAGAAATGAATGGGAGCTGTGCAAAAGCACCGCCATCTTAGCTTGCATTAGTTTATCAGTTTTTAGTTTTTAAATGAAGATGCTCTGTGGTTTCAGCCTCTTATTTTTAGTGCTTTGTAAACAGTGCTAGGAGTCTTTAATAATTCCAAGCAGGAGCAGAAAGTAGGTTGAGGCACAAAGATACATAATTCTTGTCGGCGGAAGCAGGACTCCAGATGTGTTTTGCAGCTGCAGCAGTATGCTCAGACAGACAGTGATTTGAGGTGCGCAGATGTTTCATTTCAACTCATCTCCGCAACCAAGCACATCAATGCGTGTCAAATAGTTACAAGGATTCCTCTTTCCTCCCTCTCCTCCCATCTCACATGTGGCTGTAGAACTTGCTTTGAAACTTAACTACCGGTATATTCCCTTGGGCTTTGTGTTCATGACCTCTTCTGTGTGCAGAAACCTGAGCTTCTACTACCCAAATGGAAGCATTAATAAAAAGAAATGTCCTGCAAAGTTGGGTCACATCCAAACTGGTTATTTTTGACAGCAGAGCCAGCCCACTGATGGGGCAGGGTGAAGCCGCCTCAGGTGGCAGAAAAGCAAGAGGCAGCATCCTGCCTGCCCAACCACTGTCGCTGGAGCAGCTCTGCTTTGCTACTGGTCTCCCACCACTTTTAGGGTTGGAGGGGGTCCAATGGCAAAGCTCTCCGGAACATCCCCTCTCACCGAGGTTCAGTGAGAGGGGGGCCTGCTGGATGGCCTTGCAGAGTTTGCCTCCCACTGCCAGGCAGCAAGGCTTTGCAAGGGCTTTTCCTTAAGGGGAAGCTCTTGCAGAGCCTCAAGCCCATTGCAGGGGCTTCCCCTGTTTGACAGTCATTGCAGGCTATTATGGCCAAGCCTAAATGTCTTCAACAGCAACATTGTCCTTGCATGAGATTCAGGAGCTAATATGTATCATTGCAGCACCCAGTGCTTTTTTTAGAAAGAAAGAAAGAAAAAGGTGCCGATATTCACCATGAAGTTGTTGCAGTAAGTGCCACACTTTTAACATTTGGGGGGGGGGTTAGGTGCACGTACTGTGTATTCTTGAGTACCCCTAGGGGGAAAAGGCACTGGTGGCACCCCAAAATTTCTTCCCCTGAAAACCAGTGAAAGGCCAGCCTCTTGAAAATCATTTCAGTGGAGCTGGTTTTAGTTGGCTGGCGTGTCTTCAATGTGCATAGGCCTTAGGGAGCTGCATAACATGAAGCTCATCATGGGCCAGCTAGTTCAGGCCTCCCTGCTTTACCCTGATGAGCAACACTCTCTGGGATCTCAGACCATCTTGAAGGCCAACATGGAAACTGAGCTGTGGTCCAGTTTCCAAGGAAAAGAGAGTGGGTCCTGGTTATGAGAGGCTCACCATCTATATTTGGATGCAGAACAAGAAAAGAGAGAAGGGGACAATAGTGGAAGCAGGAAGAAGAGGAGGAGTTTGGATTTGATATCCCGCTTTATCACTACACTAAGGAGTCTCAAAGCAGCTAACATTCTCCTTTCCCTTCCTCCCCCACAACAAACATTCTGTGAGGTGAGTGGGGCTGAGAGACTTCAGAGAAATGTGACTAGCCCAAGGTCACCCAGCAGCTGCATGTGGAGGAGTGGGGAATCGAACCCGGTTCACCAGATTACGAGTCCACCACTCTTAACACACTGGTGGTGTAGCATAGAAGGCATATGTGTGGAGGTAGGCAAGACAAAGGGAAGTGTGCATTATTTCAGCCACATTTCAGTCATGCTTAGTTACAGTACAGCAGTGCTGGGGATCCAGTGGCCACCCCAAATGTTGCTGGACTCTAAGTCCCATCCGTTCCAGCCGGTGTGGCCAGTGGCCGGGGATGATAGGCTTTGTAGTTCAACAGCATTTGGAGGACGGCAGGTTCCCCCTGGGCAGAAACTAGAAGGTTATGCCAAAGGTGTCATGGAAAAGGTGGATTTGGAGGAAGAGAGATGTGCCGGTTTCCTGGAAGGCAGTTCTAAGCATAAAGGGAGGGCGCCATGGGAGAAACAGCAGAGATGAGAAAGGGAGCTGGAGACCTTCAGAGGATGTCTACGGAGTGCCGCAGTTGTGCCTGCCGTTTCATTCAGAGACGCACGCTGCTCATTTCTAATAAAATAAATGGGTCTTAAGTGCATCTAGCTGTGAGCTGAATTACAGTCCTTCACCTCAGCATGCATGTGGCTCTCCTCCACCTTGCAGTGACTTTCCCAGTCACTAAATGGAAGGGGGACATCAGCTAGCCATTACGATGTGCTGAAGCATCAGGAAGGGTGAGAACTGAAGACTGGGAAAATGAGAAACAGACATTGACAGAGTCACGCAAGTGAAGGCCGTTCATTCCATGTGCACAACATACGAAGCTCCGGATTGGGGCATCATATGTTTTATATTTTTGCCTTAAGTTTATTTTCTTTCTTTCTCTTTAAATCCTTTATTGAAATTCATAGATATCATACAGTATCTTTATTTTCTTTCTTTCTTTTTAAATCCTTTATTGAAATTCATAGATATCATACAGTATCTTAAATACATACATACAAAGAAAAAATAATAATCTTACATAAATTTACATTTAAATATTAAATAACTTTACATATTTTCTAACTAAACTAAGATAAAATAAAATAAAGTAAAATAAAGTAAAGTAGACTTCCCATCATTTCCCAATGTAATTAACGTTTGTAATATTGGATGTACTTGTAATCATTACCTTCCTCTTAATATATTTTCTAATACTTTCTTACAACATGTTGTACCATTTTTCCTTATTTCTTAATATTTACTTTACACAAGGATCATTCGAATGCTGCCATAAATGTTACATCACTGTTACATTTTTGTAAATATCTCTTGAACATATCCCATTCTTGAATAAATGATTGTTTGGTATTACCCCTTAGTTTATTTGTCAATAGAACCATTTCTGCGTAACCTAATAATTTGTTCTGCAATTCCCTTAATGATGATACTTTCCCCCCTTTCTAGGGAGATTTATTTTCAGCCCTGTTGTTTGTTGTGCCTTAGCACTTTCCCACACATGCCTAGTTCTTCATACTTTGGAATGAGAGTAGGAACTGGGGAAGTGCTCACTGAACTCAGTGGGGTTTACTTCTGGGTAGAAGTGCATAGGCATGTGCTGTAAGAGACCTTGTACCTAGAATGAGGCCTGAGGCATTTCAACACCTGAGGCAAAAAAAAGCCTCATTATGGGGGCGCAAAGTACTTAAGGAGTCTCCCCCGCTGGGCAGGAGGTGAGGATCAGAGATCCTTTCTGGATGCCGCCCCCCCCCCCCAGCAGTGGGGCTTTGCATTGGCTCCTCACTTCAGGAAAAGCTGGTGCAAAGCCCTGTCACACCGCCAGGAGGTGGGGGGGAGACCACCCCAACCCAGCAGCAAAGCAGAACACCTCTCCTCTTGCTGGCTCTGCACCAAGATAATTTGTTTTAGGATAAATTCATAAAAATCCTTAACTCATAGATAAATAAGGGCATCCTTTATTAATTCTCATGTATATGCATAGCATATCCAGAAAGAGTGATAAATGTAGCTAATGTTTAAGGAAGCTTTTAATGTTTAACTGACCATGGTATTTTAATACCTGTAATTTGTTGGAAGCCGCCCAGAGTGGCTGGGGCAGCCCAGCCTGATGGGCGGGGTATAAATAAATTATTATTATTATTATTATTATTATTATTATTATTATTATTATTATTATTATTGCAGTGGTAGCTCAGGTTACATACACTTCAGGTTACAGACGCTTCAAGTTACAGACTCTGCTAACCCAGAAATAGTACCTCGGGTTAAGAACTTTGCTTCAGGATGAGAACAGAAATCGTGCTCTGGCGGCGCGGCAGCAGCAGGAGGCCCCATTAGCTAAAGTGGTGCTTCAGGTTAAGAACAGTTTCAGGTTAAGAACGGACCTCCAGAATGAATTAAGTACTTAACCCGAGGTACCACTGTATTATTATTGTTATTATGAGTTCATTCTGTGCAGAATACAGGTAAAATGAAAACCTGCCTGTCGGCTTCATAAAATGCTACAACATCCACAAAGTGTGTTCATATTGAACAATAATATGAGATCACATAAGATCCTGTATTGCTTTGCCTCCCCTGACTCCTCTTCCAGCTGCCCAAATTTATAGCAGTTGATACGTTCAGACACAAGACACAGCGCTCTATATGCCAGCAGTTGATGTGTGGTATGTATTTTGCTATAACCACCTTGAGTATGCAGATAAGCCACTGATGGTTTTTTTTTAAGATTGATACAATTTATTACAACCACAATAATAGTAAAACTACCCCACATTCAGGTAAGGGCCCTTTGGACACTTAAGACTTTGATCCTACATATAGGGAGTATGTGTCCAACTGCAGTCCATGGACTTACTTTTGAGTTGCAACTGTATTTGATGTGCGTGTCAAAAACACACCCACACCCCATCGCAATAATAGACTTTTCCAAAGTGGCCCGAAGCCAAAAAAAAGCACCAATATTATCTGAGTCCCTATCACTTGAGAGCAGACACACTGGTTAGAATTGCCTCTTCTTTCTGTCCCAGTGGTTGCAGAGTGTAAATGATTAAAGGAAACTCTTACATAAGCAGTTTTAAAATGCATTTTTTTCCGCCATAATCAAGCCTTGATAAATGCTGCGTTTTGCTGTGACACAGAATGGAGAACTCCTGATAAGCTTTTGCATCTCTAATGCTGGTTGGCTCTTTTCCAGGAAGTTGGCTGGCGCTGAAGCCCTACCTGAGCCCACAAAGGTAGCAGCATCTTCCACCATCCAAACACCAGAGGCAGAACATTAATCAAGATGCATCTCTGCAAACCCCCAAAGAAGCTTTTGAATCTCGACAACAGATGAACAAATAGAAAGAGGTAAGAATTAATCACTCTATCAAATCTTAATTAACCTAGACTCATAGAATGGTAGAGTTGGAAGGAACTCCTGAGGGTCATCTTGTTGAATCCCCTGGATGCAATCTTATCTGTCTGTCTAGCTAGCTAGCTCATTCATTTATTATATCCCACCTTTCCCCCAAGGGGCTCAAGGCGGCTTTCATAGTTCCCCCCATATTATCCCCACAACACCCCTGTGGGGTAGGTTAGGCTGAGAGTGAGTGACAGGCCCAAGGTCACCAAGTGGGGATTTCAGCCCTGGTCTCCCAGGTCCTAGTCCAACACTCTAACCCAGGGATGTCCAACAGGTCGATCGCAATCTACTGGTAGGTCCCTGGGAGGTTTTGGTAGATTGTGGTTGATTGCTGGGTTCCTTTCCTTAGTGCTGGTAATATCAAATCCGGTCCCACCCCCTCGCCCCACCCTCCATTGTTGCACGATTTGCAGAATGGAAGACGGAGTTTTCTCAGTGAGGGTGTTCGTTGGTCAGTTTCTGTCCCTCCTTCTCCCCCCAAACCCTTGAAATTGGGGCTCTAAAAAAAGGAAAAAGGTCAACAACTTTGACCTGAAACGCCCCCCCCCCAAAAAAACGGGGGTAGAGCACTGCCAGTTTTTAATTCTGTAACTAGATCACAGTCTCTTGGGAGTTGGCCACCCCTGCACCACTACACCACACTTGGCTCTCAAATTACATACCTTACACCAAAGGAGCTAGTCTTGAGCATAATAATGTTCAGGACATAATCCACACAGAGAAGAAATAATTCAAGACCTTAATTAAAAGTTTTAAGTTGGTAGTCCCAGACTAATTTTTTTTTAATTAACATTTGAAATTCCTTGTCTTCCAGAAATATTTTGGGTGCTGTTTTTTCAGAAAACCTCACAAAAGTTTATTTGAAAACAAATATTGTAATTAGAACTTGTCCCCCCTCCCCCCTCAAGTGTATATCCATTCAGCCCATTTCTGTTCATCTGACTATGAGCACAGTACACTCAGGATGTTCATCTGAACATGAACATATGAATGTGCCAGTCCATACCCTCTGTCAGCCCATCCAGCCCTGGATTTTCTTCCGTGTTTGGTAGTGCCTGTTCAGGCCCTGGCAAAGGTCTTTCCCAGCCTTGCTTCCTGCGATCCATCTAGCTGCAGTTGCCAACAATGCTACCTGAGGCCTTCTGCATGCAAATGATGTGCTGCACTACTTAGCTGGAAACCCACTCCTATCCTGGTGTCTCACTGTTGCTCTATATCAGGTCAAGTCCCCCTTTCCTTCTCTGCTATCTTGCTTTTCTCTTAGATTTCTGATGGAAGCCACTAACCTGTTAAACCATGAACTGGTACCTGGGAGTCATGGTTTGTTTTGGGTGTTGGGACATAAACATTTATATGACAGATATTTGTAATACGACTGTTTCGGTGGATCTGTGGCACAGAGCCAATTTTTCTGTTTTTGCCTGACTCTCGGTATGCCTTTTATTGATGGATGTGTCTAAGGTAATAACAGCAGCAGCTGTGGTTTTGCTTATTTCTTTTTTAAAAAAATGTTTAAAATGTAAGCGCTAAAGGGATGAGCAGTTTCGCTTCTCTGTTTTCTTCCAACTCCCTCTTCATCTCAGCACAGCAGTTTCCTGTGAAGATGGCACTTACTTGCCTTTTCCAGTTTTAGCACCAGATACTGGAACACGGCGCAGGAGTAATTCAATGTTGGGTTATTATTAAGAAGGATTCTTACAGTGCACTGGGCACTTTGTGAGGCCTATATGAGGCAGCCATGGAGGCAGCCATAGAGTGGATTTATTGCATGCATGCGAGAGTGTCTGGTCTCACTGCTATTTAACAGGAGGTGTGCAAGATGAACATCTCCCATTATAGACAGACTTTTTCTGGCATACTCTGAAAACTTTCACCTGGTGAATTCCTGTTTGACTCAAAACTATTAAAAGCAATAGGAACTTTTCAAGGAAAAAAAGGGTGTGTGTGAAAGCTGGCCAGCCAATTAATAGAAGCTGTTTCATTACAACTTATTTCAGTGGTCTCCCATCGGGGTGAGATCCAGTTCTGAGGGCCTTCTGGCGGTTCCCTCATTGTGAGAAGTGAAGTTACAGGGAACCAGGCACAGAGCCTTCTTGGTAGTGGTACCCACTCTGTGGAATGCCCTTCCATCAGATGCCAAGGAAATAAACAACTATCTGACTTTTAGAAGACATCTGAATGCAATAAATGAAGATATCTGATGGCAGCCCTGTATTGGGAGGTTTCTAATGTTTTATGTTTTAAATATTTTATTGGGAGCTGCCCAGAGTGGCTGAGTCAACCCAAATTCGGATGAGCGGCATATTATTATTATTATTATTATTATTATTATTATTATTATTATTCCAATTATTTAATTGATTTTCCATACAAATTCAATACAAATTTAAAAGCTGACTCTTCCCACCCCGAATTCTCCTCTATTTCCCTGCCTCCTTTGCTGCTCCCAATAAAATAACTTTTCCATTTATCATTTCAAAATGCCTTCTCCCTACACATTACCTGTTCAATTACCAGTTTCTGCTATGGCTTTTATACTTTGTTACAACCTGTCCTCAGAATAGTCAAGTAGAGTGAATCCTCTTTTATCTAACTATAATAATCATTCATCAATTTTGAAACATTTCCTTCTGATACCTCTTGAGTAACACTTTGCCTGAGAAAAACAGGTCTTGCTTCCTCCCAGACAACATACGCACATTCCCCCCTAACATGGCCTTGAACATTGCTGCCTGACATCTGGCTCCTATTATTATTATTATTATTATTATTAGGCAGTATCAACAAACCCATATCTGACCCACATCTGAAAAAAATGTATTGCCAAACAAACTTTCTTAACAGAGATTGTGTTACCAAAATTCAGGTATGTGTTATCATAATGTGAATTTTCCCAACCAATTCTTCCATTCTTCCCTAGTGCTTGCATCTGCAGGGTCAGAATTGTTAGCCCCAGCAGTAGAAAAGCTGCCTTGCCACCACTAATTATGACTTTGACATCCAAAGCGATGTCGTCTGTGAGCAGATACACACCTTCCCTCTGTAGAGCCTGGCAATATTGAATTCATACAGAAAACAAAAATCATTCAAGGGAACCATATCATGGCAGGCTCTTTCCCGCTTTCGCTCTCTCCAGCTGCTGCCGTGGCTAATCATTTTCATAGTATATCAAGATGTGTGAAATTGCTGCTTAATTTTATAAGTGCAATTTTCACCGTGAAAGGTGGAGACCTAAAACCTCAATGTCGTCAATGCAATCACAGCTGCAAATTTGTTCTTGCTCTGACAAGTCGCTCCGCTAACCTCCATTATGGAAACGTGCAAGGAGTTTTATGTATGCTACCCTGTGGGGTGGTGAGCAAAGAGGGGTGAGAATTTCTTTCCCAGAGAAGAATTGCTATTATAAATTATGAAGGAGGTCCATTGACTGAACCTTAAACGCACACATCATCACCACAGTATTTCTAGAAGGCTTACTACCAATACCTCACTCGCTGGATCATAACCTTGTTGTGGTGAGTGGGTTTGAATGTTCCGATGATCCTTGTGAGAGAAGCTGTCAAGAGCAAAGAGTAAGTTTACCATAACTTCCATCATAGAGCTTCAATATGCTGGTGACAACATAGTGTGCGCACCCTCATAGGATGACCTCCAAACCATCCTATATAGCTTAGCAGAAGCTTACCAAAATCTTGGCCTATCGCTCAACATCCAGAAAACCAAAGTGCTGCACCAACAAGCACAAAACAACCCCTCTGTAGCGCCACAAATCCAACTTAACGGTGTAATGTTGGAAAATATTGATCACTTCTCCTACTTGAGTAGCTATCTTTCCACAAGGGCCAACATTGATGCCAAAATCCGGCATCGCCTGAGCTCTGCGAGTACAGCTTTCTCCCAACTGAAGTGCAGAGTGTTTGAGGACCGAGACATTTGTAGTGAAATTCAAATTCCACGTGGAAACAGCGCAGCATGGAAGCACCCTTTGTATACAGAGAGCTAGTAGCCCACCGTGGGCAGGAGTCGTGCCTGAGCATGAGATGGAATTACAGTTTCATGGGCCTATGTCTTTTCAAAAGCTACAAGGCATTCATTTCCCCAGCCCCCTTGTTTTAATATGATGGATTGTCTGATAATGACAGGCAGTGGCTTCAGCTGACATGCACAGAGTAGTAAAAGAACAGGAAATTGGATACAAGGCTCTGTGCCGTCTTTTAGAGGATCCTCAAATCACCAGAAAGACTGTGAACACTATCCCAGTCCCCTCGGCCTTTGTCATGCGGTTGCGTGTTCAGTTTCCTGCCATCAGTTGTTAATGTCTGTTACTCAGCCACAGAACAGGAGTAGGAAGACAGGTTGATTTGGAGATTTCCCTGAACAAAATGCCAGCTTGTGTGCACAACGCACAACTGAGTAAGAAACAAGCAGGGTTGCCGTTTTGCTTTTAGACCACAAGCTCCCCAGAGTCAGTACCGAGGAGGAGGAGGAGGAAAGTCAGGCTGAGATGGAGCCAATATAACCTCTCTGCTGGTTCTTGTACAAAGGCAGCATCCTCATTTGCAAGGATGGGCCACAGGAAATTGGTCCTGGAGTCAAGCAGGTCCTAGGAACAAAGGAAACTGTCTTAAGATGAATCAGACCATTGGTCTATCCAACTCAGTATTGTCCACTCAGCCTGGCAGTAGCTCTCCCGGGAATTTCAAGACAGGTACATGGAGATGCTAGGAACTGAACTGGAGGCCTTCTGCATGCATCTACCGCTGAGCTGCAGCCCTTCCCATGAGATCAGTACACCATCTTCTTGACTCAACCAATAGAGTGCCTTGTAAATATTCCATCTTCTTTTCCTCTAGCTGCTTACATGCAGGCTCCACAGTGATCACACAAGCCTTGTTATCTTCACTCTGCTGCCTTCAGTACCCTGGGGGGGAAACCGAATTCCCAGCCAGAGAGAGAGAGAGAGAGAATATGAGGTAGCTATTTCAGAGCTGAGGACATGGGAAAGACTTTAAAAAGTAGCATAAGCCAAATAGTATTTGCAGAGTAACTTGTATTTGCCCTGGTGGTCGATAAGACCCAAAGTCTGTCTATTCCAAGCAGCAGCCCGTCTTGGACCCTGGATATTCAAATGCCAGCGACAACTCGCAAGAGGGATGGCCATCTCTGCAGCCTCTGAATACGGAGATTTCATTTAGCTGTGAGACAATCCTATTGCTATTGGTAGAGCTCTCTTGTTTTAATTAGGCCTGGTCTTTTAAAAAGCCATCTAAGCTGCTGGCCTTTTTACTGCATCTTACAGCTGAGGCTTCCGTAAAGTACATGAAGAAATACTTGTTTTTGTTTGAAGCAAACCAGTTTAATTGGCTCACTTGTCCAATTCTAGTGTTTCAAGAGAGAAACATTTCTCTCTCTCTTTTTTGGAGGGGTACATTCAGGCAGGTGCTTTATGTGGAATACAGGCATATTATTATTATTATTATTATTATTATTATTATTATTATTTGCAGCACAGGACACTGCTGGCATTTAATCCAGATTTACCCTTCCCATGGAAAATCTGCTATGTAAAAAACCCCCCAGCTGTTGGCAATGATCCATTTGGGATATCTAAATGACCCGTTTGTCACATTTAGCCTCATGGTGGCTCTGCTCCACTTACCTGGTCAGAGGCAGTAATGCTTCTGAATAGCAGCTGCTGCAAACCACAGGAAGGAAGAGTTCTCTTGGGCTCAGGTAGTTTGCAAACCTCCCACAGGCATCTAGTTGGAGATTGTGAGAACAGGATGTTGGAAGAGATGGGCCACTGTGCTGATCCAGCAGGGTCTTCTCATGTCATTATGTCTGGAAGCACCCATTGCCTCTCAAAACTGAAGTGCTCTTTGCCCCTCCTGTGCCCTCCACCCTCAAAGTTTTTTCTTTCATTCTGCCACAGCACATGACACATGCTTCATACAAGGCTGCTGTGAAATTCACAGTGGCAGTGTCTCCAAAAAAAAGCACAGCTACCATCATGGAAATCACATCATCTCCCATAAAATGGCATTCTGGTCATGCATTAATTGGCATAATGTGTCAGCTCAGCAATCCAGACAGCAGGCTTCAATTTTTGGTCCTGCTGTTGAAAAAACAGGCAGGAACCAGCACATCCAGAGGAGTACCTATGGAAGGCGAAAACTGCCAAAAGGATTGATCAAATACAGGAAGATATCTGTTTTTTGTTTTGTTTTTAAAATCGTTTTTCTGTTAACTTTTAAATAGTAAAACTACAGTGTTTAAAATTAAATAATAGCATCTTCTGATCAACATGGAATACAAGCAGGATGTTCAGGGTTTGGCTGTTGTGATATATTGCTTTTCTGAAGGCTCCAGAAGTTCAGTGCATCGTTGTTTAAATTAAAGGCAGAAGTATTTAACTTGGCCTCTTCTAATATGGTTCTTATGCAGTTTGTGAAGGAAGCATTGCTTTTTTTCGAAGGTGGGAGGAGATGCACAGCAAGATACATCTCACTTGCTGAACAAATATATTCCAGACCTGTATCTCTCAAATGCATACAGATTTTCATCTCCTACTTTAATGCAATACATGAAGCTACACACAGAGAAGAGCTGGGATTATGCTGTGTTCACACTGTGGAGACAAAATTGCTAAATTCTGTGGAAAATTGAAACTCTCTTTTATTAAGTAGGATGAGCTGAACAATCAAGAGAATATTGATGCGACATCAAACTCATTACGGAGACCTTTGATGTGAAAAAGATGGGCATTGTTTGTTGGGAGCAAATCCATGCTCAGGTGGCCAAATCTGTTTAATATAAGATACTGGAAATTGTCCTAAGGACAGGGCACTTTGGACCATGTATGAAGTGCGTTATTTAGATTGTTTTGCATTACTTATATTCAACACTTTCTGGTGTATTTTAATATCATTTTCCATGCAGCAAAACATCTGGGTTTTGTGGGAAGAGCGGATTAGTTGCACAAGAGCACCAAATCGCCATTAACTGCACAACTTGAATTTGCCATCATCTGATTGAATCCCACCTGAAAATCATGACAGTCTAGGAGCGCCCCAAGCTAGTTGCCTGCTAGCTGTTGAACTGGTACCGACTGCAATGTCTGTTAATTTGATAAATCCGTGTTAGATAAGAAGTTGAGGCCTGAAAGATCATTTGTTTGTTTGTTTAATAAAATTTATATACTGCTTGATTGTCAAAAACAAAACAAAACTTCAAAGTGATTTACAAATCAAGTGAAATCAAGAAAAAATTACAACCATATTTTAAAAAATACAAAAGTTAAAATACTAAAACAGATTAAAGTTACCACCAGATCTGCTGTGGAAAAGACCCAGGAGTTGTCCTTTGCAGTAATTCAGAATAGCTCTGAGTCATGTTGTTGACTATATTTTGGGACTAAACACTATCAGACTTTGGGAAACTGTTCAGGTCAGTAACACATTTTCCTTCCCACTCCAGATGTTTGGGGTTGTTGCTTATCTCCCCACTGCCTGCCCATTCTGTCACCTCTGAACAAAACATATGGTGACTGAATATTTTATTGTGCATGCAATACAGAGCTCGTCGTTTGGTGACATAAGGCATTCAGTAGTTTGCTAAAATAAGACCCTGGCAATTTGGGCATGTCCTACAAATATGTGCACACTCCCCCCCCCCCCCCCGATCCAGCAGTCCATGGGTGTGCAGTCCATTCTCGTGCACATAACTGCTTTTGGTTCAAGGTGAAACCCCTAAATTTCAAATCACATGGCTTGTTTCATCAAATACACTCAATTATGGAACAAAGACACATCTGCTCTACAAGCACACATAGTGATTGCTCAGAGCTTGTCTTGCACAGATAGACTTGTAGCTTTCTATTTGAAGTAAGTGAGGATTATTCCCCTATGCTGCCCTTCCATCCCAGCTTCCTCCCAGAATGCAACTTGTGTTGTGTATGTGCCATTGTGCTTAGTTCCATAGCAGGGGCGGGGATATCCCTTTTAATCTAATCCTCGGAGCTCTGTCCAGGTCACACCCCTTTGCAGAATCTGTCCCTGCTCTCCAAGCCACGCCCTCTCACTGGCTGTGCTCCATACCATCTTCAAGTGCTTTTGCCTGGCCAGGTCATATCCTCAACAGTGATAATGTTTAGATTATCCTTGCCTGGATGGAGGATAGAGAGATGCGTGAGCTGATTGCATGTGTGGCTGGAATGCAGCCGACTGAACAAAGGTAATCCATTGCTCCACACTCTTCTGCCTCTAAAGGTACAAAGTAAATGACCCCTGGGCAGTTAAGTCCAGTCAAAGGTGACTATGGGGTTGTGGTGCTCATCTCGCTTAAGGCGAGGGAGCTGGCTTTTGTCCACAGGTAGCTTTCTGGGTCATGTGGCCAGCTTGACTAAACCGCTTCTGGCACAACGGAACACCATGACAGAAGCCAGAGCGTACGGAAACACTGTTTACCTTCCCGCCACAGCGGTACCTATTTATCTACTTGCACTGGCATGCTTTCGAACTGCTGGATTAGGAGGAGCTGGGACAGAGGAACAGGAGCTCACCCCGTTGTGGGGATTCGAACCGCTGACCTTCCTATCAGCAAACCCAAGAGGTTCAGTGGTTTATACCACAGCGCCACCCGCATCCCCTCCGGAGGCCATCTCGTCCAAGCCCCCAGCTCAGTGCAGGATGTACAGTCATGCAGGATGCAACTGGAGTGTCCAGCCTCTGCTTAAATACTCCCCTCCATGAAGAAGAGCTCTCCACCTCCCCAGACAGTCGCACCCACTGCCAAAGGAACTTGACTCAGACATGCTGCGGCTGGGATGTAGCCGTCAGCTCATCAAACAGGCACAGCAATCCAGGCAACAATAGTGCAGAACCTCAGCAGTCTTTGCACTGAGGCAGACTTACCGTGGCAGTAGCACATACAGTCAGGAAGGCTTGCAGAAGAAATTGCCACTCCTAACCAGAAGGTAGAGGGAGACACACAGAGTGAGCGACAGAAGATTGGATAAGCTGTGGGGAAGCTCCATAGCTCAGTGGCAGAATGCATGCCAGGTTCAATCCCTCACATCTACAGTTAAAGCAAGGCTGGGGCCCCCGGGGGCCATACATTATGTTCTTAGACTCCAACTCCAACATCAGCCCCATTCAGCATAGCCAGTAGTCAGAGATGATGAGAGGTGTAGCTCAGCAACAGGTGAAGGCTACTGGTTTCCCTGTCCAGGCGCTAAAGGGTTCAGTTAGTGCAAGTCTGGGAAAGGCATTTACCTGGGACTTCAGAAAGTTGCCCCCAGTCCCTGTGGACCAAAGATCTGGCTCAAGATAAGACAGGCAGTTTTATCGACAATGATTTCCCCCAGTTCAACCAGAGACGGCAAGACTTTGTGACAGGTTTCTACAGAGACCTCATGCTAAGGAGGGACTCTAGAAGCAGAATTAGTATTCTTGGGAGGAAGCGGAGCACTGAAGTTGTTGTTATGCTGTCAGAAGAACCCAGATTGGGGGGGGGGGACCCTCAAACAACCTCAAACAAATGTCTTTATTTATTAATCTCAATTATCTCTAAGTAAATAACAGCTCCAACTGTGGAACAAATGCAAAAAGCATTTTGAAACAATTACTGTTCTAGGCAATGCAATATAAATAAAACTTCTGGTGGCTCTGAATTGTAATAAAATATAAAATAAACAAAAACAAAAACAAAACAAAAAAAACCCCACCTCAAACGAGGCCCAGAATGCTAAAAGGGTGTTGTTAGAACACACAGAGGATGGTAAGGAATTTAAAAGCAGGTGATCTGGGCCTTTCTATTTGCAAGACAGACTGTGAACAGAACAGAAGGAGCAGAACATAATGTTCTCACATGTAGAGAGTTGCTTAGTGGGTGGACACTGTTATCCTCCTTAAAATAATGTTACCTATTCAGACCATCTTTCATTCATTTGTGCCTTATTTGGCTCTCTTTAAATGTTACGGAGAACACACTAAATGTAGGGCTAAAATATTGAGACTGGCAGTAGAACTGCAAGTGTCGACTTTTTCAATGGGTTTGTACACACTGGGGCTGCAGAACCCTTTTCAGTGCCGCGGCCACATTCCCACCTGGGCAACCTTTCAGGGGCCACATGCCAGTGGCGGTTGGGGCCTGAGGCAAAATAAGTGTTAATGAAGTTCAAGGACACATTGAAACCTGGCCGAAATCTTTCAGGTACAAAGCAGGGCCTGTGAAGGGTGTGACCAGAGGCCTGGAGGACCAAATTTGGTTCCCAGCCTTGAGGTGCCCCAACTCTGGAATACAGCTTCTTCTGCGTACATCATTCACCTGCTTACCGAGTCCTGTCTTTCTGCCTCACACTGTAATATGCAGGGTGGACTTTGGCTCATCAGCATATCTGGCAAAGCAAGGCAAAAGAACCCTGTAGGAACCTGCCAGTCTTCTGTAGTTTCATTAGGCCAACTGGAGGGAGCTGTGCAGCAGGAGGCCGAGTAAACATGAAAACGAAGGTTCAGAACAGAGCAAAAACATCGCACCTCGGCCACTGCCAATGCAATGAAGCACAGATCTAGCCTACTGGCCAACAAAAGGAGCAGTCGGGGGGGGGCAGGAGACAAAGGGCCTGATCCTGGAGCAAGAGTGTCTGTCAAAGTGGTGAGCAACAGAGGTGGATGCATAGGATTAAGAGGGGCTGCTTTTTTAATCCAGGCACTAACTGGGTACAACAGTCACTCAGGCAACTGACTTTCTTTTCACCTACACACTGAGCATAGCAACAAAGCCTGATCTCAGGTGAATGCAGCAAGGGACAGATTCAAACGCAATTAAAACTTCAAGCCAGGGTGCCTAATGTGGGCCTTGAGGCCTCTCTACCTGTCACCTGGGACTCTCCTCAGGCCATGTCCCCTCACCAGCACACAGAGCAGCCCTGCCCCATGGCCCACTGGAGTCTGCCCTTGAATTATAACAAATACCTCTTGTGTATCTGAATGGAGGGGTGTGTGGGTGTGTAGAACCTCTGACTTCCCCCCTCCAAGGCTGGAATATAGCCAAGTGTAGCACAGGAACCCTGAAATCACTTACAACAGAAGCAGCTTGGCGAAAGCAATGGGATTCCTCTAAAGCTCTGGAACTGTGGCTTACCTGAGCTTCCCCAAACCATTGTGTGGCACCCGGGGTCAAAGCTGTATGTCCTTCAAAAGGACCAGTTAGTATATCTTGGCTAAATAAATGGACTGGTTTGGGCTAAACAAAGCAGGTATTTGGGATTTTTTAGGGGGCACTTGAAAGAACACCTAGAGAAACTGAAAAATGAATCCTAATAATAATAATAATAAATAGGAACATTGTTTGATGGCAGATTGCATGCTGTTTATGGGGAAAGTTACAATCGTTGGCTAAGTGTTTAGCCACACTTATCTTTGACCCTGCGCTTTCCAGGCACAAGTCGATGCCTTAAAGCTCTGCGTCCAAGCACCATTTCCTCCCCTTTCCTCCATAGCTTTTCCTGCAAAAACAAACAAACAAACAAAAACGCTCTTTAAAACAGTTATTCATGTGTTCCACAGATTGCTGTTTGCTCCGATTCAGTTTTAAAGAGCATGTTTACACAGTGGAAGTTCCAGAACAAAAAAGGGGCAGACAGACATAGAGCTTTAAAATGTGGACCGTGCCTGGAAAGCTCAGAGGAAAGGTAAGTGTAGATAAGCCCTAAGTTACTTACTAACTATTCCACTTCAGGATCTTTGCTTTTGTGTGACTCTAGGATCATGCAACAGTGTAGTAAATTGTCCATAAAGGTAAAGGTAAAGGACCCCTGACAGTTAAGTCCCATCGCAAATGACTCTGGGGCTGCGGCGCTCATCTCGCTTTGCACTTTGATGTGCTTTCGAACTACTAGGTTGGCAGGAGCTGGGACCGAGCAACGGGAGCTGACCTCGTCGCAGGGATTCAAACCTCCGACCTTCCGATTGGCAAGCCCAAGGCTCAGTGGTTTAGACCACAGCGCCACCCGTGTCCCTTTTAAATTTTCCATAGCTAACCACAAAAAACGTTAAAATGATTAAATGTTTATGTCCACAATCCATGGCCTGGTGCAGCCCCTAGCCTGGGTCAATTTCAAGTGGTATAATGGAATCCCATATCATGTCCTGTACTGTTCCATGAACATGACAATCCAGCTTCTGCATCCTCCTGCCTAACAGGAGCTCTCCTGTTCTGGGTTCTAGCTAGCCATTCCCTCTGATGGCAGCATTTCTCTCCCCGCACCCCATTTCTCCTCCCATTTTCCACATGACACTCAACATTCCATGACTACTAAGCACACTAAGTCTTCAGTTTGGTGTTTTTACCCCCATATGTTGCTTTCATAAGAAGATTTGCTTCTGCAAACATCCCCCCACCTAACATGCTGATATCTCCCTTTCATTTCTGAGTGGGCTCGTTACAACTCCATAGTCATCAGCGCCCACAACCCACTATTAGAAGGAGTGGTGACTTACACAGAACTAAAATAATAATACTAATAATCTTGCTCCTCTAGTTGAGTGCAAGGAAGCTGAAGTAAACAACCATCCTGCTGCCAGCTTGCTGATAAATTTCCCCCACCTGCCCCTCCTGTCCCATATGCAGCTTAATACTTAATGGTAGAAGACATTGGAGCATTACACATTCTCTTGACTTGGAAGCCTATGGCTCTGATCTCATTGCTCATGTAGTCAGAGATCTTGCTGAAGGGATGCTCTCTGAGCAGAAGCCTCATCGTTTTAGTAGGTCTTGCTAAAAATAGCCATCTTTCCCAGAGCGGTCAGTGTTTCCTTTTGTCCCCTCCTTTCTTGTAAGAATGCAGCAGTTCTTTCCCCACAAATGAATGCCTTATTTTGCATTCCCTCCTGTAGCACAGGGCTTTAGAAGATCACTTACTGAACGAAGGAAGGAGCGCAAGAAGAGAGGTGATGAAATTCCTCACTTCTGTGCTGACGTTCTTGAGATCAGCTTCTGATTTTAATCACCAGACTTAGAGCCAAAGTCTGTTTCAAGCCGTTTTACTGGGTTAGCAAAGTTAGGAACTGTGAGGATTTATATGGGCAACGATAAACAAGGGAACAATTAGAACTGGCAGCCTTTCTCAGATGAATGGGCTGTGCAAGCTGAAGGTGACCACATGGTGTGAGATGGGGAACCGGTTTGCACATGTGTGTACTTCAAATGATTTCTCATTGGTGCATTACTTAGCATTTGATGGCCTGCGGGCAATTTGTGTAAAGTCTGATGCTGAAAAGCATTGCTAGTGGAAGTGACAGGAGGGGAAGTTAATAGTGCTCTCTAAAGTGTTCTATCAGTGGCAGGGAGAGAACATCAGTCATTGTGCCCTTAGAATGGAACCAATCATCTGCTAAAAAAGTGAAGGTCCCTCCTCCTCCTCCCCCTTTTTATTTGTATGCCACTTTTCCACAAATTTGTGCCCATCAAGTGAACAATTATGTATAACAATTACATGTTCAAAACATTAATGTCAATAAATAATTTTTTTAAAAATCCATTTAAGTTTGTATGCAACACTAGCAATGAGCCAATCTAATTTAACAGCTGAAAACTCAACAGGAGAGAGAACAGTGCCTAACACATAAATTAAAAAAGTAGTATACAAAACATCCACATGCTCTAGATGGTCTTTCCCATAGTTTGGGTCCAAGACTCAGTCTCCAAACATTCAGGGACCTCATCCCATCTCTCACCTGGGGTACCACAGACACTCCCGCTCTGGCTCTCACCCAACAGGGTCTTATGGTCCTATTATCATGACTCTTGGTCCACACAGAGGTCCTGCACTTGGACCTCTCACCCACTCTCTCTAGTCTAGAAGTGGGCAACCTGTGTCCACCTGCATCCCTCAGTCTTGTTTTAAACCTCAGCATCTCCCAACCACGGGGAGCACAGGACATCCTTTGGAAAGATGCTCCTGTTTCTGTCATGAATGCAACCTAGGATTGGAGGAGGAGGGCACAGAGACCAGGGTGGCAGCAGCAGTTTTCAAAAACAATTTATTCATTTAATTCATTCAATAATTTGCAAGCATCCCACACATTCACACATGCTCTGCAGAAGTATAGGTACCCAAGGCAAATGCTCTGGTCAAACTGGCCAGTTTAGCAACACCAAGGGCTACTCTTGGGGATGCTGCAGAGGTTTTCTCCTCAAAATATATCTGCTTGCGATGGTCTTTTACTGGCTGATGTGTAGATTGTAGATGTGGTTTCTGGATTGCAAGGGCTATGTGGCAAGCAAACAAGACTGCGAGGCCTGTCATCACCTTTGGCAACTGTCCTGAAATGCAACATGTCTTTGAAGAAATGTTGTTTTCCTTAATCCGATATTTTAAATCCTGTTTATTTAAGATAGCCATCAGCAAGGGCCATGTTCCCTGTAGCGGTTGCATTTATTTCCAATGCTCATCCACCCTTTCATTCATTCCAAATAGCAGTATTACATGAGTATATTCACATAATCTCCATTTTGCAAAATCATAGGTGCGTGAAACAGCTAAGCTCATCGCAGCACCTGCCGGCTCGTTTCTCTTTCATTATCCTCATTGCACACCACTCTCTTTCTCTCTTAAGATCATCAGTAACCAACACTGTTTCCTCTCTTAAGACTACCACCACCACCCTTTGAAGAAGAGAAGAAGAAGAGTTTGGATTAGATCCTACCCAAAGGTGTCTCAAAGCAGCTAACATTCTCCTTTCCCTTCCTCCCCCACAACAAACACTCTGTGAGGTGAATGGGGCTGAGAGACTTCAGAGAAGTGTGACTGGCCCAAGGTCACTCAGCAGATGCATGTGGAGGAGCGGAGACATGAACCCGGTTCACCAGATTATGAGTCCACTGCTCTTATCCACTACACCACACTGGCTCTCAGTGAGATTCTTAAGAAAGAAAGAGAACCAGTGTGGAGTGGAGGTGGCTGTGAATGTGGGGTGTGTTAGGTGGTAGCAGCACCTGTTTTGTTTAATTCAAACTAATCCATTCTTCCTGCCCACTACTAACTCTACCGCTGCCCATTGACAAGCGACTCTCAAGAGATCACCTCCTAGATAATGCAGCTCTCGATGGGGGGAAAAACCTTGTCTGTAGGGCACAGAGTTTATCAGTGTTCAAGTGTCATAACTTAAGGCCAGTTAAAAACTCTGTAAACATCCACTCTGCCTGACTAGAGATGCAAGGCTAGTCCCTCCACAAGGCCATAACCATTTTCATGCGCCAACACTTTCCAAACAAAAAGGGAGCCAACAACGAGAAAGCACACAAAACATGACTTACGGAGGGTTTTTATTTACAGTGACTCTTTAAAAGACTGAGAAAAACATCCATTTATGGGTGGGTGAATGATGATTTTTTTAACCTTAGGCAGCTGCTGAGACTCCTTTGTGTGTCCTTCTTCTCAGCAGAAAGGGAAAGCTGTGGTAGCAGCCGCCACTGCTGCTGCCTGGGGGATAAATAAATGGGAGCCTGGTACATGATATGATATGTGTAGAGAGGGCATCATCAGGTTAACAGCAGATTCTTCAAAGGGCATCAAGAGACAGGTTAGTCTGAGATGCTGTAAAGTGTACCTCTATGATTTACAGAGAAATGGGAGGCAACTTGTGGGGGCCGGCATGGATATGGTACTATCAAGGTATAAAGGCATAAAGCAGCTCCAGGGCTCTTTCACATCTTCAGTGCTTGCAAATACAAGATTTCTGAAGAGGAAAAAGCAGAGGGATGGAAGAAAGGCATTCGGATAGATTAAAAGATATTCCAAAACAGTATGTAAGGCAAAAGGGGAAACATGGGTGCTTGATCAGAATCACAGAATCACACAGAATTCAGCAAAGTCAGTCAGTAAGTTCACTCCAGGCTATCGACGCCCCTTGGACCCAACTGGATGGAAGAGTTTATCAGATCTCTGCCTTGCAAATGGGATGCTTCTGTAGAACATCTTGCAGATGCTGGGCCAATGCCTGGTGGAACTTCAGAAAAGTCAAGAGATTCCCAGGAGCTGCTAGAAGCTGCTAGAGCTTCTGTGTTTTGCTTCGGTGGCTAGTATTTCATAGCACCTAGTGCACCTGGAAACACACAAATTTAGTAGACCATAAATTATGCAGCACTATATTATAGTTCATAAAGGTAAAGGGACCCCTGACCATTAGGTCCAGTCGTGACCGACTCTGGGGTTGCGGTGCTGATCTCGCTTTATTGGCCGAGGGAGCTGGCATACAGCTTCCGGGTCATGTGGCCAGCATGACTAAGCCACTTCTGGCAAACCAGAGCAGCGCACGGAAACGCTGTTTACCTTCCCGCCTGGGCGGCACCTATTTATCTACTTGCACTTTGACATGCTTTCAAACTGCTAGGTTGGCAAGAGCAGGGACCGAGCAATGGGAACTCACCCCGTCACAGGGATTCAAACCGCTGACCTTCTGATTGGCAAGCCCAGAGACTCAGTGGTTTAGACCATAGCACCACCCGTGTCCCATATTATAGTTCATAATAATGAGTAATTATAGTTCTTAATCATGAACAAGTGTCTGCACTCCACCCTCCTCCTTTACAGCCATGAGGATAAGGTAGGAAGCATCAGCTTTCATTTTTGATGAACTACAGCTTACCACTATGTTGAGACTGGGAACTGTGGTTAGTTTTAACAATGATTTGCTGAAACAAGTCAACTTCAAGCCATCGTTTACGATCCTGGCATGTTTGGATAAACCATTGTTAAAGCTAACTACAGTTCTTTGTTCTGGCGTAATGACAAGCTGCAGTTGGGTGAAAGTGGAAGCAAATGCTTTTGCCATCATAAAATTATATAATTTTAGAATTGGAAGGGACCTTGGAGATCATCTAATGGCAACTCTTCATTCAGTGCAGAAGTCTGTAATTTTAAGCGAGCCCTCCGAACAGATGGCCACCTCACCTTTCCTTAAAAACCTGGAATGAAGGCAGCCCACTCACCCAGTTACATGATTCAACCGCATTTTCAGTTAGGAGTTTTATCTTCATGTTAGCCAAAAACAGTTTCCTTGCAATTGCCACCCATTGGTTTTGGTCCAACAGAGAACAAGTTTGCTCCATCTTCTACCTGACAGACTATGAACACGTCTTAATCAGTCCTTCTTTGTGCTATCTGTATTCAGTTCTTTCAACCACCTCTCATAGGACTTACTACTTACAAATGTGAAGGAAAGAGCATGTGAGGATTTGTGTAGTGCTCAACAACAGTTTATCATGTCTGAATGAGATGCACCAGAGTGCATCTTCTGCATTTCTAGGACCAGCCAGTACTGTGGCCCAATGATTAAGGGATCTGGTCTTTGAATCAACCAAAACCTGTTCTATTCTCCAAGGAATTCCTCAATCAGCTCCAGAGTCATGGAATTTCATATGTCCCTTCCTTGGGGGTGGGGGAAACCAACATGGCTTGTAAAAATTGGGCAACTTTGGTTACATGGTATGATTCATTCTACTTCTACTATGGTTAGGGAATATCAAAGAACTCTGCATGGCTGGAAGTCTGTCCCTTAACCTTCTGCAAATCTTGCTCACTCCCTCCATCCTCAACATGCTTTCTGCAGAATTTCACAAGGTGGTTTTTGTTTTTTTGCAGTCTTAAGAAGTAGAAACCTGCTTTTTAAAAAAGCAATCTGAGATGTCTGGGCAGAAAAATAGATTGCTGGGAATGGACTTGGAAAGCTGTTTTTTTATTACATTATTTTCCCTTTACTCTGAAATATGCAATGACTTTCCTCAAGCTATTTTCTATTTCCTAAGCTGTATGTTATATCACTGTCCTTTGTTCGAGAAAAGATGGGCAACTAAGTCACTAAATCACTATACAGAAGGGAAACGATTTCTCTTAGATTTGACTGGCCTTGAATTACTGTTTCTTCATTTAAAGAAGCAAGTACATATTAGGGGGCTTCCAGGCTGTTGCTATTTTAGGCTGGGTTTCAATCCCATACTGGCAAATTCAGGTTGTGCAACTGAAGCTGATTTGGTGGTTTTGAACAATAAGCCAACTCCCCATCTGACTTTTTGCAATAAAGGTGGCAAAAATGCAGAGGAAAGTGTAGGATACTCCTTCCTGCATGTTCCCATTGTGTAATATCCTCCCAAACTTTGCACAAACAAATCAGGATGAATGCTCAATAAACAGGTCATTTGGAAGCAATCCTAGTTTCCTTAGTGCATACAGCACAGGTCATTGTGTAAGACAACCACAGCCTACAGTGGGCTGGATGCAACAATTGGGGGAGTTGTAATGGCAATCCTGCATTTCTGGGGACTTTGTATAATATTGTTTTAAACTGATTACCTTAAATTAATTGGGAGAAATGTGCATAGCCAGGATTTTTCTTAGGGGGGTCAGGCTTTTGTTAGGGGGGCAAACTTTGTGTGGGGGGGGGGCAGAACCTCCGAATTGTATTAATTGGGGAGCAGCTGCCCCATGCCTCCCCTTGGCTACACCCATGTTGGGAGGATTTAATTTTCCTTCTTTCAGAAGACAATGATCTGCTTTTCACAAAGACTATTTTTTTTCTTATTAATTAATGCCCAGGTACTGTGATTTGTATTTCAGCTGAGCCCAAGATTTGCTGATGGCTCTCTAGCCAGGAAAGAAAAAAATGTTGAATAAATGCATCTTTAGGTGGCTCATGCAAGGCATCTTGATTCATACTAATAGTCATGTTTGAAAAAGATGCAAGTTTCCAGCATGTGCACCCTCTCATATGGCCTCCAGCCATTTCCCGACAACTATACATTCTTCCTGCCTATGAGCCAATAGCACTTTTTGTTGAGGAAAAAAAGAAGCTTATGCATTCTACAGAAACTCAAAATATTGCCTAGTTTGTCTAATCCAGGGATATTGGATGGAAATTTTTCCAAAACCTATTTTCCCCCAGTGCTTTATTTTTCCAGTAATCCTCACACCCCCTGGCCACCATTAGTTCATTAGTAACAATGTATAGATGTCAACTTCAAATTGAATATTAGGCAAGCTTGGGAATTTCAACCATTTAGCTTTGTTTACTAAATACAAGTTTGATAAACATGCTAATTACATAACTCTCTAGGTCAGGCACATCCAACAGGTACGTCTACCGGTAGCTCACTGGACGTCTTTGGTAGATCACCGGTAGATCACCGGCTCCCCTCAACAACTTTGGGTCGCCTAAAAAAAAATCAAATCAACAACTATGACCCAAACCCCTAAAAACAGGGCTTTCCTCCCTAAAAAAAGCTCAACAGCTTTGACCTGAATCCCCCCCCAAAAAACAGGGCTTTCCTTCCTAAAAAAAGCTCAACTTTGACCTGAACCCCCCAAAAGGGGGTAGATCCCTGCCAATTTTTAACTGTGAGTAGATCACAGTCTCTTGGGAGTTGGCCACCCCTGCTCTAGGGCATCAGAAATTTTCCTGATGCAGATTACCTTTTTAATATTTCCTGGGAAATCTGTATCACTAATCTTATCAATTCCGGTTTCAGACTGTGGTTTCCTAATTTTCCTGTTTCAAGGCACTCCAAAAATGTCTGGGCCAGGGCTCCTCTTGGAAAAAGAAATTCATTACATGCATAATCTACATTAACTTATTAAATTTAGTTTACAAATGCTCTTTCGCTTTGACTCTTTAAAAATCATGCTGAAATGTTCAATGTGTATGTGTGTGGGGGGACGACACATACACACGCATACATTACTCCAAAAAGGTCACCACATGCACAAGTCTGACTCAATATGAAAAGGGCAACAATATTCTTCAGCATTATTTATTACATTTGTGCCTTGCTGGTTCATCGTAGGGCTGTTTCCGTATGGTTTCAGACAGAAATCACCTCAGGGCCAGACTCCCAACAGCTTTAGCAACAGAGTTTCCTCCCAGCTTTCTCTGAATGGATTTAAAAAACGGTTGTGCTGATTCCCTAAAAGGAAAGATTGCACAGAACATATGCTCCCTAGTCAGCCCATTCCAGGACAATTAGCTTCTTCACAGCCCCTGATGAGCAGCTAAAGCTCCTTTGACAAATACCTCTTAAGAAGGAACATAGGAGCCTGCTGAATAAGGCCTGGGCACCCGTTCTTACAGTGGCTAACCAGATGCTTGTGGGAAGACCTCAGGCAGCACCCAAGTCCAGTAACACTCTCCCAACTTGTGATTCTAAGCAACTTGGCATTCAGGGACACACTGCTTCAGTCAGTGGAAGTACAACATAGGCATTGTGGTTTGTAGGTTGACAGGGAAAGAACTCATCCTGTACGAGAAAGAACTTGGCAAGTAACACGAGCGTAATATCAAGAGAGACCCCTTTTCTTCTCCTGTGTCCCACATAACAGATGCTGAATTATACTCTCTCGGTTTATATTCCTCAGTCTGACTCAGATAGTTCCATCAGCAATGCAGGAGCTATTCCCCTCTCAGCTGACTTCAGGAAAACGTGGAGCTGAATTAATATGGAACAGGCACGGGGAACCTGAGCTTTTCAGAAAATAGCTCAGCATAATAATAATAAAAAAATGGGACTTGGTGACATTTTTGTTTTGTTGGCATACTTTCTTACTTAAAATATCTATTGGGATATATGGTTTATGTTGTTTATTTGTTTCTGTAGTGTCTTCTGCTCTTACCTGAGTGAGCATGGCAACATTTTATTAACATAGGCTTCATTTCTCCATAAGGTTAATTAGTAATTAAAAGCATGATCTATTGTACCATAGTCAAAGGATTTGCTCCTTTTTTATCGATCTTTGAAGCAAAGAGAGGGGCCTGAAATTATTAGACAGGCTTTGAAGGCTTTGAAGGCATTTCTGCATCTGTGAAGGCTTCAAAAAATTTAAACCGAGCATTTTCACACCCACACCCACACCCACACCCACCCGGTTGAGTGTCATGATTTCAGATATTTAGTGTGAAAAATATTTGTAGCTAAATTGTTCCATCTTATATTAAACAGAGCTTATAATTGCACTAAGGGACGTGGGTGGCGCTGTGGTCTAAACCACAGAGCCTTGGGCTTGCCGATCAGAAGGTCGGCCGTTTGAATCCCCACAACGGGGTGAGCTCCCGTTATTCGGTCCCAGCTCCTGCCCACCTAGCAGTTCGAAAGCACATCAAAGTGCAAGTAGATAAACAGGTACCGCTCCAGGTGGGAAGGTAAATGGAGTTCTGTGTGCTGCTCTGGTTCGGCAGAAGTGGCTTAGACATGCTGGCCACATGACCCAGAAGCTGTTTGTGGACAAACACTGGCTCCCTTGGCCTATAAAGCGAGATGAGTGTGCAACCCCAGAGTCGTCTGCGTCTGGACCTAATGGTCAGGGGTACCTTTACCTTTACCTATAATTGCACTAGGAATTAAAAATCTACAAATTTGGGGCGGAATTCATATTTTTGTGTATGTCATAATAACACCATACCCTTGAAGAAAGCCTTTTATATTTGCCAAATTAGGCCAGTATTAGTCCTCCAGAAGTTGTTGGGCCACAGCTTCGTTACACCTGCTTTAGTAGGGCGGATTGGATGCCAAAGAATGGCAGAAGCAAGACAAGAGATCTTCCACAATGCAGGTCTGAACAGTATCAAAATGTGTGGCTCAGTAACTCAAGATCCCTGTGGATTTCCTCTCAGACTTATGCTAGGAGATATCTCAAGGGTAATGACAAAGAAATCCCCAGAGATTGTAAGTACTGTGCTTCCACAGAGACACACTGACGGAGGCCGTCCTTTAAAAAAAAAAAAAAAAGTGGGGGAGAGTGTCCTTAAAGGGAATACTTTTCTATTAAGTCACTCAAGATTTTCTTCTCCTGCGAAGATGGTTTGGGTTGGTTTTTTTTTTACTCCCTAGGCTCACAGTAATTATGTGTTATGCTCTGCTAAGCTAGAGTTCTCAAAGGCCCAAGGCGAAGCAGCCAACAAGGTTTTAAACCTTTAAATTTCAGATTGCATTTGTAATTAAAACATTCTTCCTAGCAAATGCTTCATGCATAGGATGAAATTTACTCAAATTGGTATGTAAGCTTCCAAGCAATAATCCATATGAATCTCTAATGAAACACTGGAGGAAACACACCCTCTGTGCCTGAAGACGTGTACCATATAACATAAAATTCTCTCTGATCGCATAATAAAACAACGCCAAGAATAACAGCTTCTAATCTAAGGCAATTCAGGGAAGATTCCCCATCCAGTTTATTCCAGTGAGCAGCCCAAGTCCAATCCTAGGTGCCTCTAGACTTTCAGGATTTTGCAGGAGGGATTCACACGCATACTGAAAATTTAAATGAGGTTTTCCGCGCTTAAAATGGATCATGTTGCTCTGTTGCCCTAGCACAGGGGTCGGCAAGTTTTACTCGCCTGAGCCAGTTCACTCCAGTGGAGATCCGATGTCTGCGTAGACGCAATTTCTGGCTTCTGTGTCTGCGCAGACATGATTTTTGGCATCTGCGCATGTGCAGACGCGATTTCTGGTGCCGTGGAAGCGAGTCCCAGTGCTGCGCGGTTTAGAACAGCGCATGGGGACTCACCAAGCGGGCAG
Source organism: Podarcis erhardii (assembly GCF_964252035.2). Taxonomy (NCBI): domain Eukaryota; kingdom Metazoa; phylum Chordata; class Lepidosauria; order Squamata; family Lacertidae; genus Podarcis; species Podarcis erhardii. The sequence goes on along the minus strand of NC_138497.1, from coordinate 47,772,513 downwards.
CTTGGTTTGGGGGCAGCTCGTGGGCTGGTTAAACGGGCCCCGTGGGCAGCTTGTGGCCCATGGGCCTTAGGTTGCCGACCCCTGCCCTAGCACAACAAATCAGCTTTTAAAAAACAGCAATATTTTTTGCAGTTTGGAAAATGATGGGTAAAACGTATTGGCCCCAATGGCTCAGTTGTTTAATGGGATTTGCTTCAAGTAAGCTGTTGGCTTAGTCTCACAAATGCATCACTCCCGAGGACCGTTCTGCACAACCCAGGACTGATTTGAGGTTATAAATACCAGAAAGTGAGACACTTGGGGCAACAGGCAAAGTTACTATTTCAACTCAGGCCTCTATCACACTCATACAACGACACACTGGAGTTACTTCTCTGTTGCAGCTGCAAGGCGTGTGTGACACCGCAATCATATGGACAGGATGTGATCCTCCTGCCAAAAGGAAGCATGCCAATTGGCTGGGGGGCAAGGCAAACAATTGGTCCTGCTCTTCTGGCATTTACCCAAATTGGAAATGTATGGACTATCAAGCTGGGTGGGGTGGGAGGGGGTATGACTCCCACAGTTGTATGCATGCAAACAGAGCCCCACACATCAGGGGACAGTTTATAGAAAGGTGATGATAAGATGCAAAGGTCTGCTGTAAACTTACAGAACTCTGAACACAAGTTGGATATTTGTGGCCCAGCCAGGAAATGGTATTTGGATTCTGGGACAGCTGTTCTCCTCTGGCTGAGGTGAAACCAAAAACCTGCTTCCAAAATTGTGGGCCAAGAAACATTTTCATGGTAGACATCCCTCTTTTCACTGAACATACAAATGTTCCATGGCAGCTTTATTTTTTGTTCGTTTGCCACCTTGATTTGTATTCATGTCTGGAAAGATATAAATATCTTTAAAATAAATATATTCCAAATATTAATGCAGAAAGAATCACACAAGACGACGGAATAAAACAACCGGGCTTGGCCTCCCTAAATCTAAACAGACGGAGGGGGCATGATGAGAAAATGCTCTTACAAAGTGCCACACTTCAATGTATGTGTGTGTACTGGATCGCATATCGCATACAAAGACTCTTAGATTTCGCACAGGGAAAAGCTGCCAGCAGCAAGACCAGTGCAAAATAAAATATGTAGCAGGCAGAATGAGCCATTCATGAGGCACAACTGAGGCTAATGGAACAACAATAAGTTCTCTGGGAAGTGCTAGACTATAGCATTTCGTAACAGCAAATGGAACTCTCTGTGTAAGAAAAGGTTACCTATGGATCACTGCGAATCCTTAAGGGATGGTCTTGTCAAGTTCTCCCTGCCCCACAGACAGACAGACAGCTAGGAAGCTTGAAACAGGCTTAAGAATCATAGGGTTGTTTAGTCCAATGCCCTGCAACGCAGGAATCTCAACTAAAACATCCATGACCGCAATGCAAATTCCAATAGCCTTTCTAGGCCAATGCTCAGCAGTTACAGCACATGCTTTGCATGCACACCCCTGAAATAAAGCTTGGAAGAAGCAGTCTACTGGAGCAAACAGAATCTGTTGTGGAGTATGCCTGTGACAATTTTGGAAATGTGCCTACAGCCCCCCCCCCCCCAAGTTGGCAACCCCTGCATTAAAAGATCTCAAGTACCAAGGCTGAAAAAGAGCTGACGGAGATGCCAGGATTGTCAGCTTTTGAGCATTTTCTGTTCAGAACAGACAATAGCAGGCTAGATGAACCAAAGCCCTGCTGGCCCAAAGAAATGAACTTAGAAATGAACTTAGAAACAAAAGCAACAATTCCAATGATTTATTGAAGGAAGAAATGTGCCCGGACCAGCACTGAAGCCTTTTGTTGTCCTCCTCGCCCACCTCAAAAACTGTCCCACAGCTTGGACGTATTTAGTTTTATTATTGCTATATTATTATTCATAATAAATTTATTGGCCACCCTCACCAGCAGGTCCAAGTGCACGTTGCAACAATTTAAAATTAAAAACTGTTAAAATAGATTACAGTTGCAGGAACATGGTGGGTCTGGAAAACAAGCATCTCAGGTGTCAAAGGCCACACAAAGCGGGGAATCTTCAACATTTGCCAAAGCTGTATCGTGAAGAAGCCCATTACACCTCTGTGGGGTAATATGGTGCTGGCTGCAAGAAATCACCATTTAGATGGCCCAGGGCTGGATTTAGGGGCTGGCATCCCAGGCTACTGACTGGGTGCTACCCTTGGGAGACATGTGTCATGGGCTATCCTCTCAACTATCCACTCAAGAGCTGAACAAATTGCCCAAACAGTGAAACTTCATTATATAGCTGGTAATCCTGGCCTCTGTGACCAGTGTTATGTTTGTGTTCTTTATCGTTATTCTTGGGGGAAATTACAATAAATTATAAAAACCACGTTAGTCACTGTGATCAGATTCATGTTCAAAATTGTAATACCTTATATGACGGGGATAAATTGTGTATGCAAGTCATGTATTGAAGTTGTGAAGTGTATTGGAAATGTGATAAAAAATAAAATTTGAAGGTTGGTCCTGAAGGGACTCCTTGCTTGCATCACTGTAAGGTCTATTAATAAGGCAAGAACCTGGACTGAGTAGCTAAATAGCAATCCACCTTTTGGTGTGAGGATTCTGTCCTTAAATCCACTGAAGAAGCAAAAATAAACTCTTGATGTTCTTAGTGGGAAATGGTCAGCCCATTCTGGAAATGTGTGTAGTAGAGGAATCAACAATGTGGTGTTTGCAGACAAACATGAGCTTGAAGAGGCATTCCCTGGTACCTATTGGATCCCTCCTATGCTTAAAAGAAGCATTCCTTTGTACCTAATAGAACATGTTGCAGTGTGCATATGGTGTCAACAGTTTCTTTGGTTTGCAAAGATGCCCATGGGTCCAAAAAGGTTGGCAGCCCCTGGGTAGAATATTGCTAATCATTGGGAAACACAGTGCTTCACAATGTTTATTTACAAGGCTTCTGCTAAGACATTCTGTCGGATCAAAACAGTTCTTTTCATGCTAGGGTTAGCTACTGCTTCACCCGTCTGCCGGAAAGAAACAGTTCAAGGTCACACCAAGTCAACGCAGTGAGGCTTGCCTCCAGCCAAGGCTTTGCTGGTGCTACCGCTTCTGCTCTTGTAAAGACTTGGAATCTTCCCATGGACGGGGCCCTCTGATGTTCTTCCAGTCGTCAAAGTTGGCATCTTTCAATTTCTGTAGGCATAAACAACAACAACAAGAAAATAAACTAATAAACTAGAAGGAAAACATTCTAAACATCCTCAGGTTCTCTTTATAAATTAAAGTGTCTCCTTTGGAACACATAACGACTAAGATTTGTAGAGGAAACCATTAAGGAAGCATCCCAAGATCAACACAAATGAAGCCACAATTCAGCATGAGCACCGCTATTTCTCTGTAGCTAAAGAAAAACAGGGACACTCAGACTGGAGAAGCAAGATAAGTACCTGACTCTTTGCAGCACCCCTGGAGCATCTCTTACATTTTGCTGTATCTTGCTTTTGACTTCACCCATTCTCAGCTTCTGAAGCAGGTGGAATTTGTGTGGGAAATAAGAAGCAGTACTGCTCCTCTTGTTCCTGGAAGCTGTTTCCCCTCTGAAGTGGCTCTCAACAGCTAAGCTACCTGGTTCAGTTACCTACAAAACTGGTGTGTTTGGAGGAGCAAGAGCACAGCATGTGAATGCACACAAGGGGAAGTCAATGAGGCCCAGCCGTCAAATGATTTTTATTTTTTTTTACTGTGGCTGTGAAACCACCACCACCACCACCACCATTTCCCAACTCAAACCTAAAGACTCCCATCCCTGCTGGAGAATAAAATAAGGGGGCTGCTGGTTATTTTTTGTCAGCTGTAGTGCTGAGAATGCAAGGCTCACTGTAATTTTAGTCACTGCTTTATCACAAGGATAGCATAGCCACCAACGTTGTTTTCTAAATTTTCTACCCACAACCTAACTATGTGAGGTTGCCCTAACTACATTATTCTTGCCCACTAACAATCACGGAGTTCAGATGTAGTCAAAATGGATTAGAAAACGTATTTTATCCAGCTTCGTTTTGTTATGGAGAAAAGGCAAACTAGTGATACCTACCGAAAATATATTTAGGAATTTTTGCCTGGGAAAAATCCAAGTTGGAGATGGAGTTGTTAGATACTGAAGGTAAAAACTTATCTAAAATGTACAAGCTTTTGCTGGAGTGGCATACGAAAGATGAACAAGTTAAATCGGTGATGATAGATTGGGCAAGAGATTTAGGACATAATATAATGTTTGAGGACTGGGAAAGATTGTGGAAGAAAGGGGTGAAGTTCACTGCATGTACTTTGTTAAAGGAAAATATTATGAAGATGATGTATAGATGGTATTTGACTCCTGTAAAATTAGCAAAGATGTATCATAACTGTGATAATACGTATTGGAAATGCAAAGAAAAGGAAGGAACATTCTTTCATATGTGGTAGACCTGCCCCAAGGTGAAAGACTTCTGGGAAAAGATTTATAATGAATTGGAAAAAAAGTTGAAATATACATTTACAAAGAAACCAGAGGCCTTTCTTCTTGGAATAATAGGTGTCAGGGAACTGCCATCGGAGAGTCAGGTGGTGGAAGGGCTCAAGGAGGCTAGGAGACCTTCGGATGCTGAGGAAGGAACCAGTAGGGGGAGAGGGAGAGTTCCTGCAGAAACTCAGTCGGAGGAATGGCTCCAAGATGCTTCCAGTGAGAACAGCGGGGAGGGCTCAGGACCTCCGCTGGGGACGCCTACTCCGCGCAGGAAACTGTCACGCAGAGAATCCAGAAGGAGAGTTTCCGTCAAGGAACTCTTATGTTGGCGTAAATTCCGGAAGCGCCCACTGACGGATTCTGCCAGCGATTGAGGTAGCCATGCACCCATGGCTCCGCGGACTGGGAGAGTTTAGAAACTGATGGCAAAGCTTTGAGGGCTTAAACGCTTACACACGAGCAGCCCCCTTTCCCCATTACAATAGGTTCGGCATTGCCCAAGAAAGATGTTAATCTATTTTTGTATGCCACAACTGCGGCTCGTATTCTGTTAGCTAAAAAGTGGAAAACTCAAGAATTACCAACAGTAGAAGAATAGCAGATGAAGATGATGGATTTTGTGGAGCTAGCCGATCTAACCGGAAGAGTCCGTGACCAGAAGGAGGAGGAACACCATGAAGAATGGAAGAAATTTAATGATTATTTAGCTAAATTTGTTAAGCTAAAATAACTGGAAATAGCGTCCAGATACTCAATGGGTTTAGGATTGTACTTATGTTAACTGACAAAATAATATGTTTAATACAAGAAGGAAAAGATTTAAAGATGTTAACGTTTAATTTAAAGGGTATTAAAATTGGGATTTGGAAAACTGTTATAAGGATATGCAGTGAAATTCAACTAAGGGGAAACGAGGAAGTCATTTTAAAAGGAAATAACTGTTATTTTCAATAAGGTTAGGATTTATGTTTGTTATGTTTTGTTTGTTTTATGCTTTTGCTTGTCGTTGATATTGTAAAAACTAATAATTTTTTTGCAAAAAAGAAAAAAAAAAGGAAATATATTTAGGAAGATGTTCCAAGCCCTGTTGAGCTCAAGTTAGGGGGCTTCTGATAGGCATCTGTTTGGCTACTATGAGACTAGATTGGCCTTTGACCTGGTCCAGCAGGCTTGTTTATGTTTGTAACCCAGGAGTGGATAAAGAAAGAAGGCAGGCCAAAGCAGAAAAAGAGATGCTTGTATAAAATAGGGTTGCCATACGTCTGTAAATTCCCAGACTTTTTGAAATATGGCAACCCTAGTATAAAATGGCTCCAGCTACTCCAAGTAGGCAGTAATTCCCTGACTGGCTGGCAGGAGCAGTGAAAAGAGTATTCGTTCCTCTGGGGTGGATCAATCAAATAAATTCTTTAATTTACCATATCTTATATGGAAATATTTTTCTAGCCAAGAAATAAGCAAGCTATTGTACAACTTGCACAGTAATTACAGCAATAGTAATAATGGTGTGGAGTGCAGAAAGATGTAGATGGGGGGGGGGAGAGACCTCATTCCTTTAAGGCAACCTACTGGCACCCACAGCACAGTGGTAGGTGGGAACAAATGAATGTAAACATTATCTCTGTACAGTGAGCTAGTTTCTACACACAGAGAGACACCCTCTACCCTTCATCCAGGCCAGCAAGATGAAGGATCAGATTCCAAAGACACAATCTAGCCTGGCCAAAGCACACAAGGAAGGTGCGAAGCAAGCCTGGCGAGGGTGTGTGGCTCAGAAGAGGGGTGTGACCTGTGGAGAGTCCCCAAGGGCCAGGTAGACTGGGAGGGCAGCCTTGATCTGCCAGACCTCAGGTTCCTCATCTGTGATCTCCAAAGTAGTGGGACCCAAACTACTGACGAGCATTCTCAGGTACTGAAGTAAGGTGAAACATTAAAAAAATATGCATACTTTGGAGTGTTTAAAACTATGAGACTAACAGAGCAAGACATGGCTCTTCATTTTGCATTCACCATTGTAAGCTGAAATATACTGGGAGTCGAGAGTGGATTTCATGCTCTTTATTCAGCTCATAGTGGTGAGGAGGAATGGAAGTTCCCCCAGAATGTCTGCTTTATATACATTATTTACACAATGGGCCGCACATGATTGGCTAATTCCGGGATTCACCTGTAGGCCAATCAGGTTGCGGATTCACTTCCACCTGGAGCTGGATTGGGTGGCTCCTGTGGACCAATCAGAATGCTGCATTCTGAATCCTATTGTTCTAGGACCAATCAGACTGCTGCCTTTTGGATCCTATTCAACTCAGTACATAACATAAGCCATCGGATATTTCAAGAGCCACATAAAAAAGAGCCTAGATGAACACAATTGTGGGTTTTAAATGCAGCAAATAAAATCCAAAAGGAAATATGAACAGGGACCAACATACTCCACCTCCCCTTCAATCAATAAGATGTCTTTTATAGCCAATTTATTCTGTTTAAGAAGGGCCCCCATGATTCCTTTTAAATGAGAACCTCAAATCACCTTCTGTCTGGTTAAGGCATTTTATACTCCCTGAGCCAAAAGGTTTCATTGCTCTATTACCAACTCAAATTTTCATCTTGCTGGTTTCGTTTTTTGAGAGAGAAAGAGACGAAAGAGTTGCAATTTCTTGCCTTTTGTTGCTGGGCCAGTGACTGAAAGTTTAATATCTTGTGAATGTGAATTGTTTCTCTCCAACTAACAACCTCCTATGGGGAGGCAGATTCCTTACAGGTCAGGGCTCCTACTAGTGATGCAGACATACAACTGGTGCAATTTCTTCTGTATGTCAACTGTGCATGGATTGTGCAGAAGCTTTACAGGAGCATAGTCTGCTCTGGTCCATTATTTGGCCACTGTGTTAAATACTGTTCTACTGGGAAAGGTAGCATTGAACATCAAATGGCTTCTGGCATTCCACAGAAGATCCTAAACAGAACCTTATTAAGAAACTTCATCAAGAGGTAAGACAGGGCCGCAAAAGTGAACAGCTGACAATTCAAGAGCCCTCTGGTAAAACATTCCATGATAAGAATAAAAAGTTCATCTGTTATATATTTTGGAAAGCGGTTTGTCTCTTTGCCTGTTCTCTATGCATTTGGACACCTCTTAAGATATTGTAACCAAATGGTTCCAAAGATCAAAGAGTAGGATTTCTCTATAGTTGCATATAATTGGACACTATTTTGAATTATTGGTTTAATATTTTGATGTTTGGGCTCTTTTGGGAAGAAAGGCAGGATAAAAAAATAACTAATAAAGAAATAAGATGGCAGACTGAGCTTTTCAATGCAAATTTTAATCAAATCATAATCAAAATTTGCACGATGGTGTTTGAAATGAAGGAGCAGTGGTTTTTGTCAGTTTTGTCTAATTGGATGCCATTTTGTATCAAGATGGTGACCCAAATCTTTCAAAACTCTGCAGATTTTAACCACTGATTCCAAAACTGGTATCTTAGAATTCCTGAGCAATGTTATGCACTCTTTGCCAATTCTAATTTGTAATGGGAGAGGAGATAATTATTTCAACCAAAACACACACACACACACACACACACACACACACACACACACACACACACAGAGATTATGTCAGGCCACTTATGAGGCACCAATTTACTTGGATCAACGGCACCTTGAAGTGTGGTTCATTCCTTCTGGATCTGGCAATGACTCTGTTGTTAGTTTTGGAAACACAAAAAGGGGAACTAGTGCATAAAGAAATGACTGTGTTCATGTTGGTAGTTACTCAGACAGAAAGAGCATGTCACTGGAAGACAGCAAGCTTTTTGGTAAAGGGATGGACTGCCAAAGTCTGGCAGCTTGCCTTGCCTGAGAAGCTTACACAACATTGCAGAGCTAGCAGAGGACCTAAAGTGAAGGACAAATCTGAAGATACTTGGATGCCTTGCCTAATGTATATTGGCAAAGGTACCCCAGCATTGATCCCACCTTCAGCACATAAAGAGAGGTGTGGCTGCACATTCGTAATGCTTTAATGTGTTGCAATCGAAGTGTGAACTCAAAGTGGAAAATAGGTAACGGGACAAGAGCATCAGTACTCCAAAGTTTGTTGGAAGTTGTTAAGAGTTCATTATTGTAACAGAGAATAAAAATACTAATCACAAAGTTTAAAGTACCGTATTTTTCGCCCCATAGAACACACTTTTCCCCCTCCAAAAATGAAGGGGAAATCTGTGTGCGTCCTATGGGGCGAATGCAGGCTTTCGCTGAAGCTTGGAGAGCGAGAGGGGTCGGTGCACACCGACCCCTCTCGCTCCCCAGGCTTCAGGAAGCTATCAGCAAGCCTGGGGAGCCCGCGGGAGTTCCCGCAGGGCTCCCTAGGCTGCGGATAGCAGCCTGTCGCCCGGTGCGTGGGGCGCCCTGAAGCCGAGCGCCCCGCGTGCCGGGCAGACATTGGGCAGCCCCACAAGCTCGGGGGACAGCGGGGAGGCGCAGTGCCACCATCCCGCTGTTCCCCGACCTGGTTTTGGGGGGGAAATAAAGGAAATTTTTTCCCCTTTATTTCCCCCCCAAAAAACTAGGTGCGTCTTATGGGCCGAAAAATACGGTACCTCCATGACAAAGGGAGCCGAGTGCTAATGTTATTGCTCTCCTGTTCTAAGCTACGTGTCACTGTAATTGACAGACCACACAGCTGGGGAGGGGGCGAGGATACAGTGTTTTATATATATATATATATTTCACACTAACGGTGAAAAATATTTACCCTTGCCCTTTTCTTCACCAACAGACTGCTAAAGTTCATTCTCTCATGCTCATACAGGGCTTATTGACCCTTCCCTTTTGCCCTGCTCTTCCCAGGAATAGGTTCCCACTTTAAAGCTCCATGTCTGAGTGTTGGGGTTTTTATGCTCCAGTGCTTTCCCTGCAAAAACCTGCTCTTTAGCACTCACTCAGAGCAAACATCGATTTGCGTCTTCTACTGACTGCTGTTTGCTCCAATTTAGCTTTGCAGTGAGGGTTTTCACAGGGAAAGCTGCAGAGACAAAAAAAGGGGCATTCGGACACAGAATTTTAAAGCGCGGATGGTGCCTGGAAAGAGTGAAGGAAGTGTGGATAAACCCTCTTGCGCACCCAGGAGGCAAAACAGTTGGGTAGTTATGTAAGAGAGATTTTGAACTCTGCCAGAAGAGTGGGTAGCTTCTTATTTGCTTTATCAACAGTGTTGAGTTAGCACTTTCCATGCCTCATGCCACTGCTCCTAGTCAGCCAGGATCACCCTCCTTCAAATCTTCCTTCGCTCCTTAGCTCCTGGAGGGGGAGAAGTGGCTAATGGGCCGAGAAAGGGTGCAGGAGGCTTCTTGGGATCGGGCCTTCCAGCTCACTTGAGAAGGCTGTGGGGTTTGGAGCAGAAACTGGTGTGCTGTAGTTAAAATGCATATGTATTCAAAGTGCTTGGCTTATGAAGACCTCTGCATGGCGTACCTTACACACACAGGTTTACACTAGCATTCTGTTGGAGCTAATGGGGTACCATGTACAGATTTTTTAAAAAGTGATTTTCATTTCATTACACAAATATTGGGAGTTTAAATCCTAGTTATGCTCAGGAACTTGAGTGTGTTTGAACCCTTTTTTAAAGCTACATTGCAGAATCCAAATTAAGAACTGAGGTCAAAGCATTCATGTTTTGGGTTGGTGTTTACTTTTTTTTTTAAGTGCTCTATTAAAGGTGAGATGTAAGTGGATTTAGTCTGTATGTATTGGAGGGTAGTGGTTGCTGTGGAATTTATGCCTTTCAATTTTTGTCTGTAGCCAAATTTTTGTCATATACCCTTTGTATGCTATAATATATTAGCAAACTGTGAATAAACCATTCACAATTTAGTTGGGGGGGGGGAGAGAAAGTGGCTCGTGACCCTGCCTTCTCCCCATGGTTCAGGCTCTCACCCATTCACCATGCTGTGGTTGGAATTCATTATCTCCTGCAGTACCTGCAGTTAAACTATTTCATTAAGAAGAAACGGCACAAGTTTAAAAATAAAGAAGACATTGGGAGAGAAGAAACTGGTTATGGATGTGTTGTGACTTTGCTAGTTTGGGAGCAGCAGTGAGGGATCCGACAGGAAAAAGAGGGCACTTGCCTGGGGACAGAGCTGCTTGCCTCCCTTGGGTGTTCAGAAGGTGGGGGGCCCAGAGAGCTGCAAGGAGAAGCTGCCACTTAATCAGAAGACAGAAAAAGTGACAAAAATAAAATTGCAGCCAAAGACAGGAGACAGGTTCTTCTTTTCTCCCCCGCCTCTTGAACAGCAATCAATCAAGCCAAGCAAGTTGCTGTGAGCAACAGGGCAAATGATAGGGAAAGACGTGTGCAAAGTGGTGATAGATTTGTCTTCCCTAAATGTCAGTGCACACCCAAAACACACACCTCTTTCAGAAGTCAGAAGAGTGGCACTAAGGCTGTCTCCACTTGAGAAGAATGCACTGCTCTTCTTAAAAAGGTCAAAAAAATTATGATATGGGAAAAGTTGACAGAACCGGGGGTGGGGGTGGGGAGAAAGTATGGCCGTGTGTCATATGGATACCTCACGCAAAGCGAATGTACAAACCATTGCTCTTGCACATTAAAACACTAGTGTGGCAATACCCTCAGTCTACTCATTCAGCAGAAAGAGTCTGGACAGAAGGCTGTATGCGGTGGAATATCATTTTTAGAATGCTTCCCCACATAAAAGAAAAGAAAGCCGGAAGAAATGACCTTGGAGAATTTGTGGAGATACAAGGTAGGGGCTAGAATCTGCTGTGCAGATTGTATTTCTCTTTTCTGTCAGGAATATCCACTGCAAGCAACCTGAAATGATGCACATTTCAGAAAGGCTTTATTTCACAAAGGCTTTAACACCTCTTTTATTTGCATGTGTAGATCCAGCCTGAAGTCTAGAGTTTACAAAATGTCTATGTAGACAACTTAGCCTGCTTACACACTATACCTTTAGAGCATATTCAAAGCACATTCCCTCCCTCAAAGAATTATGGGCACTATAGTTTATTAAAGGGTTGCTGGGAACTGTAACTCTGTGAAGGGGTAAACTAGAGTTCTTGGGAGGGGAAAATGAGCTTCAAATGTGCTTTGAAGGTACAGCATGTGCAGCCTATGGCTGTCCCATATATAGCTTGAAATCTTCAGTTCCTTCAGCTCAGTTACTCTAGTATGATGAGGTATGAAGAGCCTCTCTCTCCTTGCCTCAGTTCCCATTCCCTAAGTGTGATGCCATCACTTAATGGCTGAGCAAGATCAGCTCCTCCCTTCTAGCATGAAGCTAACCCATCCAGTGTGTACCAGTTGCTTGACAAAAACACCTAATTGTGTGTGGGCCCTGAACACCTTTTTCACCCCTCAGAAGTGCACGTGTCTTCGGGGGGAACGGGGAGAGAGAATAAAGTCACCTAAACTGAGTTTCCCCCTGATCACATGCTGTGTGATCTTGAGTTACACTACATGTCAACGAGGAACTGGAGTAGAGGGGGACAAGTACATACTTTCAGTACAAGAATTAGGGTGTCTTCAACAAGTTTGATTAAGGTGCATATAGGAAGGAGGTAGTTCAAGGGGGATGACTTAATCCTTAATTGATTGATTGATTGATTGATTGATTGATGTAAGGTGGAGAAGACTGGATGCATCAATACTTTTGAGAAAACATGCATGCCGTAACAGTCAGAGATAAGATGAGAGACTCAGGCAAGGTCGGCTACTTCCCCTGTGATCCACCAATGCTTGTGCTTGGAAGAAAAATGTGGGTGTTCCTTTGCTCCCTCTCCCAATTTTCCATGATATTGCAGGGTCCGTATTTGCTACTTCCCAGCTGGCTTTTCTCCATGCAGATGAGTGTAAGGAAGCAGTCTCTGCACGACGGAAACACAATATAACCTCCTGCAAGCACCATGAATTGGAATAGACAGAGATATGCAACGACTTGACAGTATATGCAACAGAACTGTCACTTTTGGGAAAGGCCTGTGCAAGCTTCCAGGTCAGGTGAGTATCTAGCAGAGGCAAGGCTCAAGCGCCAAGCACACTTGAGATCCAGCTGGTTCCCTCAAGCTCCATCCCAAAGAGGGTTAGCTTAAATGTTCAAGACAAGCAAAGGATTGTTAGGTGGAAGGAGGAGAAAACAACCTCTGCTCAGCTAGACCCTGGGCTATTTTGCACTTTGCAAATGAATAGACATCAGACAAAGTCAGGTACTGTGTTGTCACGGGGATGAAGTTATTTATTTTACATCACATTGGCTCCATTTAAACAGGGACAATTTCCCCTGCTGCCAACCATGCCCAAGCAGGAAGGAGCCTAGTGAAGCCATTAGTTTAGAGTCTTGGTACAGCATTAGTGAAACTTGGGTTTTCTTGCCTCTTGCTCATGTCACATCCATTCAAAAGGAACAGTCTGTTATTGTTTCTTTCTGGAAAACTGTTAATTCGCACATTTACAGGTTCAGAAAGAATGAGTGAGAAGAGGCAGAAGCAAGGCAGACCCCAGACCTGGAGGCTAATAAGCTTGGAGGTAAAATTGTCACCTACCCCACTGAAAAAGTGTGTGCATTTGTGCACCCACCCACCCACACAACACGTGCATGGTGTCTGACTTTATTTTACTATACTATATCTTCCCTAGAATTGCTGAAGCTATCCAATTATTAGTTTTCTTATGGGGAAATCAATATAAAAGCAGAAAAACGGGGTACAATACATGTAAAGATATTCAGATTTTTACTTCCAGGGTGTGATGTTTGGGACCTGCTTGAGCAAGTTCTTCCAACAGACTAATGAGAAAGATGAAAATGACAAGAGGAAGTGTGGACAAAAAGAATTTGAAAAAGAGGGGAAACGGATTATTTCTTTCAATTCCTCTGTGCATTATTCCAGTTATAAGCAAGACATATTTAATAACATACGCAGTGTGGTACAGGAGTCAGAGTGTTGGGCTTGTTGGTGGGAAACAAAACACTGCATTGGCCTGAATATAAGCTGCCCTTTCCCCCCTAAGTTCCGACTGTGAAAAGTTAAAATGCGGCTTATACTCGGAGCCATGTACCGACACCATCTTGGGGAGTGGGCCACCGAGTGCTGGAAACCCGTCCCTGGTTCAGGGCGGTAGTGCTGGGAGGCAGGTCACACCTGCAAATAAGCCTTGTATTTTAAAGGTGCAGCTTATTTTCTGGTGCGGCTTATAGTTGGGCCAATATGGTACCCACCACAACTGGGTTGCCTTGGGCACTTCACTTGCCTGTACCCAGAAGACTTTGACTTTCATGGATGGAAAGGCTTCACAGATCCATTGAAGGCTTTTGACCCAGTGGAGACAGCCCACTGACAGGGATGGGGAAGCTACCTTTGCCGATTTCCCCCTTCCCCTGCAGCCTCTACCACCATTGGCCCCATTGTTTCAGAGGGTACCATGTCGCCTCAGACCAGAATCAGAAAGCAGCAGCCACATGCCTTTTGTGATGAAAGCAGCAGCCCCACATCTACTTTTCCCTCTCTGTCCATGTCCGTTACAGCAAAACATGTGGTGACCTGTCACTCTGCTGTGTATTCTCTTGCTCCAATTCCATGTGAAGGGGCAGGGAAACTCAAAGTGAAATCCTGCAACGTATTTTGTAGGCTAGTTATTATGGGGTAAGATTCTTACTGTAAGAGAGAAAGAGGTGGCAACAGAAGGCTGCTGCTTTGGAGCTCTTGTGATGTCTGCTTCTGTCCCCACCTGACTCATCAAGGGTCTGGAAACCAAACCTTATGAGGAATGGTTGAAGGAGTTGGGTATGTTTAGCCTGGGAAAGAGGAGACTGAGAGGAGATATCTGAAGAGCTGTCACAGGGGAGAGGGAGCAAGCTTATTTCCTGCTGCTCTGCAGAGTAGGACTCGAACCAATGCTTTTAAGTTACAAGAAAGGAGATTCCGACTAAACATATGGAAAAACCTTATGACGGTAAGAGCTGTTCCGACAGTGGAACAGTCTCCCTCGGGATGTTGTACTCTCCTTCCTTTTTAGGCAGAGGTTGGATGGCCATCTGTCATGGATGCTTTAGCTGAGATTCCTGCATTGCAGAGGGTTGGACTAGATGACCCTTGGGTCCTTTCCAACTACGATTCTATGATTGCTGTGAGGCAAAGGCCTATCACTTCAGTCATCAGGTGGAGGTTCAAATGACTGGATGCTCCACTGTAACTCCATGTAGAAAGCAAGAATTGAAAATTTAGGCTACAGCCCTTCTTGCTGACATTCTACTTTTTCTGCAGATGGAATTCAGTGTGGGCAATATTTAAACTGCACGAGACCCCACCTGAAGTCTGAAATGGCATAGTCCAAGCACAAATTTGACACCTTTGTAAGGCCTAAATTAAGGTTACCCGTTTCCTGGGGCCAGTCCCCAGATTTACAGATCAGTCCCATACAAAACCCACTAAAGTTGAAAAGTGTCCCCGGATTCATTGAAAAAAATATGGTAACCTTTGCCTAAATGGCTGCTCTTGAGTTCCTCAGAGAGAAAAAGCAAGATAAAAAATTAATATAAATATGCTACTTTGTAGCTCTGAGGAAGTTATTTCAGGGTGTGTGTTTTTAAGCTTACAGTTCTGCTGACTATTTAAAGCAAATTATCTGTTAGGGATTCATTTGCCACTTGTACCTGTGTTGGTTTATTTTTGGATTTTCACCCGTGCCCCGCCGCTTCAAATAATGTAGACCGCGGTGTCCAAGCATGAAATGCTATGCTTTGCATTTTTACAATCTGCTTTACAAGGTGCATCCCAGAAGCAGAGCTACATTCCCATTAGTTCTGGTGGCACTTATAGAAAGAGCAATGATTTATTAGGCAAATGAGACAGCTAGGCCTAGCTGACTGCATAAGAACATATAAGTGTGTGAGCAGAATGCTTTAAACTCTGTGAGTGGATGTGGGGGTAACTTGGGGAAGGAGCTTACTCCCAGAACACAAGACAGGATAGAATTCATGACAGACCTGAAAGTGCAGTCATTTGCTATACAAATATATGCACCAATTGTAGCTCTCCTTTGAGATCTTGAACACCATATCCAAGCAGAACTTCGCTCATCTTATACAATCGTTTAGTCGTTTAGTAGTGTCCAACTCTTCGTGACCCCATGGACCAGCACATGCCAGGCACTCCTGTCTTCCACTGCCTCCCGCAGTTTGGTCAAACTCATGTTTGTAGCTTTGAGAACACTGTCCAACCATCTCGTCCTCTGTCGTCCCCTTCTCCTTGTGCCCTAAATCTTTCCCAACATCAGGGTCTTTCCCAGAGAGTCTTCTCTTCTCATGAGGTGGCCAGAGTATTGGAGCCTCAGCTTCAGGATCTGTCCTTCCAGTGAGCACTCAGGGCTGATTTCCTTAAGAATGGGTAGGTATGATCTTCTTGCAGTCCATGGGACTCTCAAGAGTCTCCTCCAGCACCATAATTCAAAAGCATCAATTCTTCGGCGATCAGCCTTCTTTATGGTCCAGCTCTCACTTCCATACATCACAACTGGGAAAACTATAGCTTTAACTATATGGACCTTTGTCGGCAAGATGATATCTCTGCTTTTTAAGATGCTGTCTAGGTCTGTCATCGCTTTTCTTCCAAGAAGCAGGTGTCTTTTAATTTCATGACTGCTGTCACCATCTGCAGTGATCATGGAGCCCAAGAGCTTATACAATACAGCTTTGTAATTATTCAGAGGCATAAGCGCCTTCTTGAAATATATGGTACAAGTACTAAGTTGAAACCTTTTGTAATTCAGAAACAGGGGTGGGCCCAAGATGGATCAAGATCTACTGGCAGATCTCAGAGCGACTTCTGGAAAACTGGCAAGGATTTCAGACTCCCAACAGCAAAAGCAAAATGTCTATCCCCACTTCCAACTGCTAAAATGAAAAAGTTACTGGGGCGGCAGTAACCAGGAGTGGAGTTTTGTGTAGAAGGACTGTAAGCTTTGTTCTGTTTTTGTAGCCTAAAAAATTCCTGGGCTCAGAATTCTTTAATTCTAAGTGGATGTCTTTAGCACCATGTTCCAGCTGACAGGTATAAGAGTTGAGAGGAGGATTAGAGTGGGGGATCAGATTATGCAGATCTGAAATCTGCCCACTCCTTATACAGTGGTACCTTGGGTTACATACGCTTCAGGTTACATAAGCTTCAGAGAGAGCCAGTGTGGTGTAGTGGTTAAGAGCGGTGGACTTGTAATCTGGGGAACCGGGTTCGTGTCTCCGCTCCTCCACAAGCAGCTGCCGGGTGACCTTGGGCTAGTCACACTTCTCCGAAGTCTCTCAGCCCCACTCACCTCACAGAGTGTTTGTTGTGGGGGAGGAAGAGAAAGGAGAATGTCAGCCGCTTTGAGACTCCTTCAGGTAGTGATAAAGCGGGATATCAAATCCAAACTCTTCTCTTCTTCAGGTTACAGACTCTGCTAACCTAGAAATAGTGCTTCAGGTTAAGAACTTTGCTTCAGGATAAGAACAGAAATTGTGCTCCAGCGGCGCAGTGGCAGCAGGAGGCCCCATTAGCTAAAGTGGTGCTTGAGGTTAAGAACAGTTTCAGGTTAAGAATGGACCTCCGGAACAAATTAAGTACTTAACCCGAGGTACCACTGTACATATTTTAAAGACGATGTTCCTCTTTGTATTTCAAAAAAGAACTCAATTCAGGGGTGGGAAGCCTCTTGCCTGTGAGTCAGTTTTGACCCAACAGGTCTCCCCATGTGACCCATGAGGCTGCTTTGGGCAAGACATGGCCACCTGCCCTCATATATTATGTCAGGTGTGGGGTAGGTAAGGAGGGTGCTTGGTCAAGAGGGGCCTTGTGCATTGCTTCCCAAATGTCCAACAACCAGCTGAAGCTTCTTCAGCCCCGTGTTCTGTGATTCTCTTTTGGAAAAGCACTATTTGTAGTGTTGGATCAAAAAAAAATTTTTAATAGAAAACCCTCCACTACCAGCTGCTGGCTAGATTGAATTCCCTCTACAGAGCCGCATAATTAAAGAAGCCCAACACCTTGAGAGTTTACAGCTCTGTGTACATGTATTTAGCGAAACCCCATTGATTATAAGGTACTTTCAAAGCCAAGACAATTTAAATTCCCTTCCACTATGAGAGTTGTTTGGATTTGGCCTCAGTGGGTTTTCAGGCAAAGCAGAAGGGTTTTTCAGCCACTTCCTCATCTAGTACAGTTCTTGCAAGCATCATCTGAACAGATTTAATGTTTTAAAATTTCATGTTTCTCTGTGCCACTTTTGTGTCATTACTTCTGAATTTCCCATGAGACTCAATACCATTCTGGCAATCTAAATATTGGTCTTCAGGCAGCTACTAAAACCTGGTTGGGAGAAAGTACTGCATATCCAAATAGGCACACAATTCTGAGATAAGTTGTGTGTCAAGTGTAAAGGAGAGAGCCTCTTCTTTGCATTATATGATGGTTTCTTTACATAAATAAATCAGAGCAGAGTTACAATAACCAGCAAGGGAATATAGAAGACAAAAGGCTCTTGAAAGGCAACAGAATTGTGTGTTAATGGATTTTTAAGTTATGAGTTTGAGGCAAACAATTTCATTCCACTTGCAAAGAATGATGCTTTCTGTCACTCAAATGATGCAGAATGAAATGCATTTTTAAGCATGCCTCCAAGGATTATTGTTGGGCTTTTGTTTTTACACCAAGGTGAATAGTAAAGATTGAAGTGAAAGGGATGCCTAAGAACGTAGGAAGAGCCTTGATGGATCAGCCCAAAGGCCCATCGAGTCCAGCATCCTTTTCCTCACAGTGGCCACCCAGATGCTTAAGGGAAACCCACAACACATAAGCACAGTTTCACTCTCTTACTCATGTTCCCCAGCCACTGGTATTAATATGCACAAGAGACCATACACAAAGACCAGAAGAGGGCTGAATCTACATTGGTCCCAACCCTCTTTGGTGCTCCTTGGGACCTGTAACATACTAGGGATTTGGGGGAGGGGGGTGAGATTGAGGTCAAGTACGGAAAAAATTATGGAAGCCTCTCCTGACGGAGATGAAATTAATGTTTAATTCCACAGTCTCCCCACCACAACTGCCACCAAAGATTTCCCAAGGAAATGAAAAACATTTCTTTGCAAGAGTATATATATATATATATATATATATGCAGGTTTTGGTGTCCTCGGGTGTCTTCCCGTGTAAAAGTTGGGGTGTCTAGGCGACGTTTCGACGAGGTCTCACTCGTCATCTTCAGGCTGGTGCTTTCGGCTTCTTGTTACTGGAACAGAGCAGGATCTCAGTGTTTGAGTTCCTATAAATACTGTAGAGGGGGTGTGGTGTATAGCCTCCAATGTTCTGGGCAGAGAGGAAGTTCCCAGGCTAGTGTGCCTTTTCTTCTTTTGTTCCTTAATTACTTGAGAGATATCTTGAGTGATTTCTTGAGTGATATCCTGAGTACCACTTAGGTGGGTCATTAGGTGTGGATTAGTTGTTAAAGTCTTTGTGTCTTGACCTCTTGAACTTTGTGAAGAGTTTTCCTGAGAAGATGGCTGTACTGTACTTAGTTGTGCTCTGGCTTGGCTTCGTGTATAGGGGCGAGCTGTGGTTTTGTGGCTTGTGTCAGCCAGATCTGTGTAGGGATTGCAGGGGGGTGCAGCATCCGGAGGTGCCACCATGGATTGGCTACTGGATGGTGTCTGTAATTCAAGGGATCTATGAAATACCCTGCAAAGTCTGCCCAGCCACGTACATTGGACAAACAAACAGACGAATAAATGCACGTATCGCAGAACACAAGAATGCCGTCAAAAAAGAAGAAAAAACTTCCTCTCTTTTCCAACACATGAAAGAAACAGGACACGAAATTAATTTTGCAGATTCCAAATTGCTCTTTAACACGGAACATCACCACAAGAGAATAATCATGGAAGCCATCGAGATAGAGAAACACCCTCACAACATGAACAAGCGTGACGACACATCCCGCTTGCCAGACATCTGGAAATTAGCCCTCCCCACAAAAACTGACACCAGATCCAGAGGCACACAGAACGCCAACACCAATCAACCACACCAGACCCAAACCCAGACCCTCTCCACAGATGAATTACAGACACCATCCAGTAGCCAATCCATGGTGGCACCTCCGGATGCTGCACCCCCCTGCAATCCCTACACAGATCTGGCTGACACAAGCCACAAAACCACAGCTCGCCCCTATACACGAAGCCAAGCCAGAGCACAACTAAGTACAGTACAGCCATCTTCTCAGGAAAACTCTTCACAAAGTTCAAGAGGTCAAGACACAAAGACTTTAACAACTAATCCACACCTAATGACCCACCTAAGTGGTACTCAGGATATCACTCAAGAAATCACTCAAGATATCTCTCAAGTAATTAAGGAACAAAAGAAGAAAAGGCACACTAGCCTGGGAACTTCCTCTCTGCCCAGAACATTGGAGGCTATACACCACACCCCCTCTACAGTATTTATAGGAACTCAAACACTGAGATCCTGCTCTGTTCCAGTAACAAGAAGCCGAAAGCACCAGCCTGAAGATGACGAGTGAGACCTCGTCGAAACGTCGCCTAGACACCCCAACTTTTACACGGGAAGACACCCGAGGACACCAAAACCTGCATTCCTGTACCCGTGAAAATCTACGAAAGCAAATATATATATATATATATATACAGTGCTGTAAAAGAGAGCCAGAAAACCTGAAATGTTACAAGTGGTTTGAGAGAACAATTATTTAACAGCCAGTGTCACTAAAGCAATCATATGGTTTTGCAATTAGCCACATGGATCCCATTATAATATTAGCAATATAAATGGAGACTCCTGCACATTCCAGTCAGACCTGCAAATCTTTTATAGACTAACCACAGGAACAGTTAAAATGTATTTGCAGTGTTGTATTTGGCAGGCGGACATCAAAGAAGAGGAGTGCTATAAAAGGCTTTGAACTCTCAAATATTGCTTCTATCCAAAAGCAAAGGCTGCTTTTACTGGATGCCCATGAATCAAAGCCAGGGCTGTTTTAATTTTAGCTAGGGGAAGAAACACCATTATTATCACTAGTGAAGGGTAGCAAAGAAAAGCCTTCAGTGCTAGAACATGCAGTGAACCATACCTCATATTCCGATTCCAGAGTCACTTTATTCTTCTTGATTCTTTCTGCCAGAGCTGGATCAATCTGCCAAGTCAAAAAGACCAGAAAATATCTATCAAACATTGTACATTTAAGTTTCGAAAAAACATTCAAAACAGGAAATATCCCCTCCAGTCTGTTGCAGTGTGCTGTTCCTCTGCATAGGAAAAGAATCACGAACTGCATTTCCAATTGGCTCTTTGTCACAGTAGATTCTGGCAATATCTCTGAAGCAGAGACTTCTGCAAAGAATGCTCCACTTAAAATCCACAGCCTTTCACCTTGATGGTACTACACCTTAAGTCTAAAGAACTGTGGAAGGGAAAAGATGATATGCATATGAAAAACAGATCACTGAAGATGTCTCTCATACATTTTCATTCATAAAGTAGGAAACTGGGACAGGTACACAACTACCTCTCTCTTCTAAAAATGAAAATGAACTCCTTTAGTTCAGTTTTGATCACAAACTAAACAATTTAAGATTGCAAGAGGCTTGCAAGAACCCTCCCTTTGGGAATCCACCTTGGAAACTGCAGACTGGCATTCTAGAGACTTGGAAGAAAAGCCCGGCTCTCACATTCAAACACAGCGCTAATGAAATTCAAACAATGAACCGACCATTCGGATTTATCTCCAACGTCTCCTAGGGCTAAATAGTTCCTTTTAGCAGCCCAGTGCTCATTCAGATTTGGTTTCCCTTGGAAGGACGTCACTAGAGGCTTATGCTATTTTGTAATACAGTGGTGCCCCGCAAGACGAACGCCTCGCAAGACGGAAAACCCGCTAGACGAAAGGGTTTTCCGTTTTGGAGGCGCTTCGCAAAACGAATTTCCCTATGGGGTTGCTTCGCAAGACGAAAATGTCTTGCGAGTTCCTGCGGGGTTTTTCCCCTTTTTTCCCCCTTTTCCTAAGCCCTAAGCCGCTTATCAGCTGATCCGCTAAAAGCCGCTAAACTGCTAATAGCGCTAATCCGCTAAGCTGTCAATGGGCTTGCTTCGCAAGACGAAAAAACCGCTATACGAAGAGCCTCACGGAACGGATTAATTTCGTCTTGCGAGGCACCACTGTATTTTATTTATATACCGGTTGAACACAGGTGGAGTCACAGCTTGACCCTCCAACGGACAGCTAAATTGGAACTTCACAGAGAGGCAGCCCTATCCCCTGATGCACTTAGCTTACAGAATCTTAAAACTTAAGTCTCTCTATTGATCATAGTCTCCGACTCAAATTACAGTTTCCCAAATTACATTGTCCTTAGCAAAGAATGGGGGGCATGCTCTCTTTTCAGGTATTTCCTAGGCATTCTGAAGAATTAAGTAAGATTGCCCAACAGTTAGCTCCAAGGAAAACCCACCACCAACAGAATACCCCCCAGGCTTAGCAAGTTCAAAACTCTCAGACATTGCCTTAAGCTAGGGTTTTCCAAACATTTGGGACATCTAGTAGCATATCGTACAGCACTGATGCTCTTTCTGTGGTTGGTGCTTTATTGCCATTAGTTTTTGAAAAGAACTTTAGGGACCTGTGAGTACTCTTCATCTTCACTGTCTGGAGCCAATCTCCCCCTGAGCCTCTAGCAATAGTCAACAGTATGTTGTGGGGCAGAGATGTGCTATTTTCAAACACATCTGTGATCCTGACAATTCCATCTTTGTCTCAATAAAGGAGAGAGAGGACATCTGTGCTTAATTTCCCTTCCAAATTGTTACCTTAGAGCTAGAATACAACTAAGATAGGTAGTTATATTTAGGAACCACTGCCCTACCCTCATGTGACTCAGTAGGTGAAGGATGACAGACAGAATCACAGCAAGGAACGAGATGAGTGATTGTTAAATGAAAGTAATTTATTTATTCATTATTTAAAAGACCAGATTTTGGAGAGGCCTAGGGGGCCACAAATAATATTTTGTTATTACAGTGGGGTACCTATGGGAGCAATAAAACTTTTTTTTAATAAAAAAAAGGACAAACCTCGTGAGCACAGAACACTTTAAATAAGGAAATTTGCATATACTACTGCTATATATACCTTATGATAGTTAAATCACCACAATGGCTTGTTTTGGTCCAAGAGTAATCTAGTTTCAAAGCAAGATCTGAACTGCATAAATGCAACTCTCTGTTTTCAGAAAGAATAAAGAAGGAAGGTGGGGGAGTAAGCCTAGCATAGAGTGCAGGTCTCCAAAGCAGACTGGCAATGTCAGTTTCATTCAGCAATCAGAAATAAGAGAAAAGATCCTTTGATGTTTGAGGATCCCCCCCCCCCTATGCCTGCTTAGGACACCATCTCTATCAACCACTGCAGTGAATTCATTCTTGTGTTGTAGAAACATTTCATACCCACTATTTATTTATAGATACAATTTCTGGGCCAAAGGACTGAGATTCACAGGAAAACAAAATCTGCTTTTGTCTAAGACCTGGCTGATATTGACCCCATAACATATTACAAAAAAAGAATGTTTTTACAAAAAAACAAGACTTTGGAGGTCAACTGTGTGCCTAAGTTCCTAACCAGATCCCTCAGCCCAAGACGTTTTAGTGGACCTTGGACTGTTGTCAGGTAAAACTGGCCACATTCTACCCAGAGGTTGGCAATAACTGAACAAATGTTTGTACTGCAGGATTTTATGGGCTACAAAACTAATTTACACTGCTAGACAGTTCCAGTACATTTAGAACAGTTGTTTTCACCCCAGAAATAATTATTTATAAACGGTACTGTTTACAAATGGAGATCCCTTTCCTGTCATAACCCACCAAGTATAAAATGAATTCAGCTTTCATCCTGAGAGGGGAAAAGAAGTTAATTTCTTTCATTGTCCCGGCATCAATCATGAAAGGAAGCATACACGGTGAATCCTAGGTTCCAGCAGAGGTTGCTTTTACTGTGTGCTTTTTAACTCAAGGCTTGAATCTGGGGAACCTCTCAGATAATTGCGTCTATGTAGGCGGCATTGACATGGTTGAAGAGAATGGCTTCAGGAGACTATAAATTAGCCGATCAATTTATTGAGTCTAAAGACAAAGATTATCAATTCACATATCCACTCTTGATCAATGCAATATCGGAGACAGAGCATGCCCATTATTTGCAACCACCAGGAAACAATAATCTCATTTTGCAAAGCTTTTAGCTTCCTTTTGGTTATCTTCCCCCAAAGCAATATAAATTGCTCAGTAGGCCAAAGTGGCCCTGCCATCTCCCCTTCCTTTTGCTATGTTGCCATATCCAAATAGGAGAATAGTTGCACACCACTAAAATTGCATACCAGTGAAGACTTTCACTAGTATGACTGTCTTGAGTCTGTCCTGCCGTTGATTCTAGTAGGTGTTTTTCCTTATGTCTTTCATAACCTCCTCAAGGATGAACTAATTTTTTCATTTTGCCTTAGAGCAGGAGTGGGGAATCTTTTCCAGATCGCAGGCTGGATCCTCACCTTCCCAAACTCCTGACAAAGCCACTGCCATCAGATGAAGACTTTACTTTGCCAGGGGGTGGATTTCAAACTGCAAACCCTACTTTTGGAAGGAATTGCATATTTACTTGCTCCATACCTGACAATGTATATGGTGTCAGGTGTAGGGCAAGTGGGTGTGGCTTGGGGGAAATGACCTTGTGGGCCAAATTAAGGCTGCTGTTAGGCCCATGGGCTGGTGGTTCCCCACCACTGTTTTATATAGCACACCCATTTTCACATTCATTCATAAAGCATCAAAACGTGCTCTGAATTTTGTGTGCAGAATACAATACAACCCACTCCCTCGTGGGTTTCTGCATTCTCCCATTTTCAGTGATAAATAGCAATGGCTAAATGTGGTCTTTAAACTGCCTGCACAGTGAGGTCTTAAATACAAGTTTAATCTTCCAAAAGACACTCCATATCATATTCACACTCTCATTCAATAGAATTTTCCTAGCTGTCAGTAGCTACCCCAAATATTCATGATGTGAGGTTCAGAATATCACTTCTTTTATCTGTTCAGCAAGCAAGTGAAGGAGAGTTAAAATTGTTTGTGAAGTACAGGATGAATTGTTTTTCCACTACCCAAGTCCTCCGAGGGAAAAAGAAGGGCAAACCTTGGAATGTGTCCTAAATGTTAACAAATTCCACAGTGCATCACCTTTCTCTGGTCACGCTCAGCTACAGAACTTATCCAACTCCCTCGTGTTAAGCTATGAAGTCTAGCCTGTGTGAACCTACTGCACCTTTCTGTGCATTCGTTTCATGGATTTCTTTCTTACCTCAGCTATATATGGAAAAAGAAAAAGCAAGCAACCCCTAAGGCATCCCACTACACATACTCAAATGACTGTAAAAAAAATAAAATCAATGCTTTACTCTGAAAAGATGTAAGTAGCAGAGGCTCCTCCTCCTGTCCAACTTCTCCTCCTCACTCTCTGCCACCTGTTTGCTTCTTGTCTTTCATGTGCCTGGGACCTCGGCCCTGCCACTCTACAAGGGGAAGAGAGATCTGAATAATGCCACCAATATGTGTGTAATTTTAAATGATTACAGTGATGCGTCGCAAGACGAAATTAATCCGTTCCGTGAGGCTCTTCGTATAGCGGTTTTTTGTCTTGCGAAGCAAGCCCATTGACAGCTTAGCGGATTAGCGGCTTTTAGCGGATCAGCTGATAAGCGGCTTAGGGCTTAGGAAAAGGGGGGGGGAGGGAAAAAACCCCGCAGGAACTCGCAAGACATTTTCGTCTTGCGAAGCAAGCCCATAGGGAAATTCGTTTTGCGAAGCGCCTCCAAAACGGAAAACCCTTTCGTCTAGCGGGTTTTCCATCTTGCGAGGCGTTCGTCTTGCGGGGCACCACTGTAAATTTAAATAGCAATTATTTATTTAAATAACACACATACGTGACAATTTACCCTATAATGTTTCATATTTGTATATGAATTTATGTATAATTATTTGTTATCCTGCCCTTCGGTTCTACAACTCCTACAGCTTGCAGTCCAATTAAGAACAAATAAGCAACCAAATAATATAAATTTAAATGAGTATCAAAATAAAACAAAATAAAATATTTTTTTTAAAAATAATTTTTATTAATTTTCATAAAACCAAAAAACACACAAATAAACAACACATGACTTCCCCACGCCTCCCCTTCACTGCACCCCTGTTTCAGAAATTTTTAGCAATCCTTCATTCCTTTTCAATATTTCGTTTCCCTCAAAATTTTCTTAACTTAACTATTTACAGCTATAGTTCTTTATTTCTTGACCCTTAACATTTTATCAGTCCGAAATTTTGCAACAGTTCTTAAGATATAGTTTAAATTTTTTCCAGTCTTCTTCCACCGTCTCTCTCCTTTGATCACGGATTCTGCCGGTCATCTCTGCCAGTCCCATAAATTCAGTCACCTTCGTCTGCCATTCTTCCAGAGTAGGTAATTCTTGCATCTTCCAATACTTTGCCAGGAGAATTCTTGCTGCTGTGGTTGCGTACATAAAAAAGGTTTTATCTTTCTTTGGTACCAATTGGCCGACCATGCCCAAGAGAAAAGCCTCCGGTTTCTTTGCAAATGTCCACTTAAGGACTTTCTTAATTTCATTATAGATCATTTCCCAGTAGGCTTTAACCTTTGGGCAGGTCCACCAAAGATGATAGAAAGTTCCTTCGCATTCATTACATTTCCAGCATTTATTATTGGGCAAATGATATATCTTTGCAAGCTTGACTGGAGTCATGTACCACCTATAGATCATTTTCATTATGTTTTCTTTCAAGGCACTACATGCCGTAAATTTAAGGCCTGTGGTCCATAACTGCTCCCAGTCAGCAAACATAATATCATGACCAACATCTTGTGCCCACTTAATCATAGCTGATTTAACTGTTTCATCCTGTGTATTCCATTTCAGCAACAAGTTATACATTTTAGACAGATTCTTAATATTGGTCTCTAACAGTTCTGTTTCCAATTTTGACCTCTCTTTCTGAAATCCTAATTTCTTGTCCTGCTTAAAAGTCTCATTTATCTGATAATAATGTAACCAGTCTCGAACTTTGGATTTTAATTTCTCAAAGCTCTGTAATTTGACTTTTTCACCATCATACTCTATAATTTCACTATATTTTGGCCAATTTGAATCCATATTAAGTTTTTTAACTGCTCTAGCTTCCATTGGTGACAACCATCTGGGTGTTTTATTTTCCAGCAAATCCTTATATCGATTCCAAACATTATATAAAGCTTTCCTGACAATATGATTTTTAAAGCCTTTATAGATCTTTGCCTTGTCATACCATAAATATGCATGCCAGCCAAAATTGTTATCATACCCTTCCAAATCTAAAATATCTGTGTCTTCAAGAAGTAGCCATTGCTTCAGCCAGCAGAAAGCTGCTGCTTCATAATAGAGTCTTAAGTCCGGCAGCGCAAAACCCCCCCTTTCTTTTGCATCAGTTAAAATCTTAAATTTTATTCTGGGTTTTTTGCCCTGCCAGACAAATTTTGATATATCTTTCTGCCACTTCTTGAAACAATCCATCTTATCTATAATTTGTAGTGTCTGGAACAAAAACAACAATCTCGGCAATACATTCATCTTAATAACAGCAATTCGGCCTAACAAGGATAATCTCAATCTAGACCATGTGTCAAAATCTTTCTTCACTTCCGACCAACATTTCTCATAGTTGTCTTTAAACAAATTCATATTTTTAGATGTTAGATTCACCCCTAGATATTTCACCTTTTTTGTTATCTCCAAGCCAGTTTCTCTTTGAAAACTATCTTTTTCCCCCATCGTTAGATTTTTTTCCAGTACCTTTGTCTTTTGTTTGTTTAATTTAAAACCAGCCACCTGACCAAATATTTCAATTAACTCTAAAACTCTTTTTGTGCTGGCTCCTGGCTGTTGTAAAGTCAAAACTAGATCATCTGCAAATGCTCTTAACTTATATTGTTTAGCTCCGAGGTGTATTCCTTCAACCAGCTGGTCCCTTCTAATCATATTCAACAACACCTCCAGGACCGATATAAACAATAGAGGGGATATTGGGCAACCCTGTCGTGTCCCTTTTTCTATTGGAATTTCATCCATGACTACACCATTCACAATTAATTTAGCTTTTTGCTCTGAATATATTGCACCTATACCGTTTTCAAAGTTTTGGCCTACCCACATCCCATGGAGATTCCTCTTCATAAAACTCCAAGAGATATTGTCAAAGGCTTTCTCCGCGTCCACAAAAATTAAAACTGCTTTTCTATTTATATCAGTCTCCAGTAGTTCCAAAATATCTATAATATTCCTTACATTATCTGACATATGTCTCCCTGGGAGAAAGCCTGTTTGATCTTTATGAATCTCCTCTAATAAAACAAAATAAAATAAGCTAACTGAATTAACACTGGTTTTGGCCTATGTAGTCATGGAAATTGCAGGAGCCAGGACAATGAAACCCACTAGTGCACTGGGTTCCCCCCTCATTCCCCATGTGCCCTCCGATTGGCTCGGGGTGGTGGGGAGTGCCCCCATAACAGTGCATGGAGGTAGGAAAGGAAAAACTGTTCCGTCCATGTTTGCACTGATGAATTATTGCCTTAGAACAGGGGTAGGCAACCTAAGGCCCGTGGGCTGGATGCGGCCCAATCCCCTTCTCAATCCAGCCAGTGGACAGTCCGGGAATCAGTGTTTTTTTACATGAGTGGAATGTGTCCTTTTATTTAAAATGCATCTCTGGGTTATTTGTGGGGCATAGGAATTCGTTCTCCCCCCCCCCCAATATAGTCTGGTCCACCACATGGTCTGAGGGATGGTGGACCGGCCCGTGGCTGAAAAAGGTTGCTGACCCCTGCTTTAGAACAATGTTGAACTCCATCTGATATCTGAGAAAAGGGGAGGAGAATGTGAAATTCAGAAAATGGAAATCAATAACGGATGTGGGTGCAAACAAATTGGAGTGGTGCAGAATGAGAAAGGAGAAGTGTTATAGAGGAGAAATAAAAAAGAAGGGGTGGTTAACAGAAGGAAGAGTTCAAAGGAAGCGGGGGGGGGGGTGCAAAGAAAGAAGAGTGCATGGACTGTGGGACACAGTTAGTGAAATGACGTGCCCCTCTCAAATTAACAAGTGAATGTAAAGGAAGCCCTTGGTTTAAAGCTGTGGTTCCCAACCTTTTTTTTTGGCCATGCCCCACCAAAGTATCTCTAAAATCGTGACTGCCCACCCCCACCCCCATGACATATAATTCTTTTTATTCAAAAAGTGAACTCCTATTCACGTGGAGGAAGCCTAAAAGGCCATTCACTGTTAATAACTCATTCTCAAATTGCCCCCCTTAAAAATCAATCCCCCCCCCCCCGTGGGGCATGTGCCCTGCGTTGGGAACCACGGGTTTAGAGGAAATAAAATATCCTATTTATCTAGAGCATCAATTTACTACTTTTTCAATTAAAAATTCTGGGGCTGGCAGATACTCTATTGTGTCAAAAAGCAGGACTGCTGTTGAAAAATGCAGAACTCTTTTGGAACTGGAACTCTGCTGCTGAAGAGCCGGCTGACTCATCCTGAACGTAATGGAGGTAGATAGGGCAGGGGAGTAAGAAAAGTAAGACACCTATGTTTAAAATATTAAAAGACAATTCCTCAAGGTGCCTTTGCAAAGCCTCTTTAATATGCTATACCTGTTCTTTTACAAACCACTTAAATAGCCTGAAGTGCAGGATTTAAAATGAAATGCCCTCGAGGCCTGGGCCGAGAAAGAGGAAATGTTACATAGCGCAGTGTTTCAAAACTTCCCTTCTTTTCTTCTGTTCTTCAAAAACGGCGTAATTGTATGAAAAATTCACTGACATTTTCTGCTAGGATTTGAAGTCTTTAAAACGTCAAGCATGCAACTTGAAGTCTCATCTACTGCAGTGTCTTTAAAGAGAAAATCTGCTGGGTCATCACAATTATATCTGTAGCATGTGCTCCTAACTCTTAAAAAAACCACACACCCCAAAAACCCCCACCTCTGTAGTTAAAACCACTTTTTAATATATTTTCCAGTCTTCCCATTATTCATGTAGCCGGCCCTACTCTACCCTGGAACAGTTTGTTGTCTTTTGACGCCACAATGGCACTGGAGTACCTGGTAAAAAATAACTGAGGAGGCTGAAATGACACAGTCCAAAGGCCCAGGCCTCCTTGAGTATGTTCAAATAAACAAACAACAATCCAATTCTATCAGGATACAAGTAATTACTGTACAGTATCTAACCAAACACTACTACTACTATTACTACTACACAGCCACAATAAGTTTCAAAATGGTGCTTATGTGGGAGCAACCTGGAAGTCTAATAGGGTTACATACCCTACATATATGTAAAAAAATTGTGGAATTTAGTCACAGCCTTTTGGCTGATAAGTCTAGTGAAATGTTCTTCAATATTTCATTGAAGGCATCAGGTCTTTAAATCTAACTAATTTGCTTTTCCTTGGGGCTTAAATGGCATAGCAATAAAGAAGGATTCACTTCAAGATTCACTAAATACCAGTCAAAGTAACTTCTATACTGACATCTAGTGAACTTCTATAGCAACAAGAAATAACACAATAATTTAAAGCATTTACATAGTACTTTTCATGTTCAAAGTGCTTTACAAATGCTCACTTCCAAATCCTCTGTAGGTAAAATGAGAATGTATGCATTTCTATTACTCTTTTTTATATTTCCAGGAAGCATTTGATTTTTTAAAATAATAATAATAATAATAATACCATTTTGTTTTTGTGGTTAATATTCCAGTTTCTTAGAAACATCTAGAGAAGTTATGATTCAGAAAATTTGCATTCAAAACATTATTGATAAAATTGCCAACATTGTTATATGTATATTTTTGGACCACTGCATTCAGGCTTTTTCATCTGCATTCTGGCTTTTTCATTTGAGGCAGGCAAAGATTAGGAGTTTTTAGGAATCACAGTTAGCCTGACCCGTCATCAATTGCCATGGGTGAAAAGTTGCTATGATGACCAGACAGAAAAAAGGACATACATAATAACCATAAGAGGTACAGCTTCTCATGCAGGTGAAGAAAAGAAAAAGCTGCACCTGCCAACATTCAGTCTTCATATAACCATTTGAAGTACATGTACCAGCATGGATTTACTACACCCTGATGTGGCTAACTACGTTTTACCCAAAGTAGACCCATTTAAATGAACGGACCTAAGTTAGCCAGGTCCATTAATTCAAATGGATCTACTCAGAGTACAGTATTGGGTACAACTCCAACATTCTAACCCTGATAATGAGAAGTTCGTAACAAACTATTAATCTCATCATTGCTTTGGGGACCTTGGCCAAAAAGAGGTATCAAGGAAATATGAAATATACCCCAAATGCGCAGCTGCTTTCGTGTGAATATAGAAGGGCTCTTGGTGGTAAGCTAACATATTAAAGCAATTCTGAGAATCTGTCACAAACACTTACCTATATCAGCAGGAACTTTGAGGCCACTTTATCTCATCTAAAATTATTTCAGCTTCTCTGTAGAGAACACAATTTTTGAGCCTCCCCCCTTCACAGCCTAGGACCCTCGTACCTACGGGACCGCCCCTCCCGGTATGCCCCACAGAGGGCCTCAAGGTCCATAAATAGCAACACCCTAGTGGTCCCGGGCCCTAAGGAAGTTAGATTGACTTCAACCAGAGCCAGGGCCTTTTCAACTCTGGCTCCGGCCTGGTGGAACTCTCTGCCTCATGAGACCAGGGCCCTGCAGGATCTGATTTCTTTCCGCAGGGCCTGTAAGACAGAGTTGTTCCGCCTGGCCTTTGGCTTGGAGCCAATTTGATTCCCTCCCTCCCTCTCTTTCTTTTTTCTTTTCCTTCTCCCGCTGCGATGAGGCTACATTTTAATATTTTAATGTTCTATTATTTTAATGTTGTATTTTATTTTTGTTTTTAAGTTGTAATCATTCATCTTGTTTTTATTATTGCTTGTAAGCCGCTCTGAGCCCGGCCTTGGCTGGGGAGGGCGGGGTATAAATAAAAAATTATTATTATTATTATTATTATTATTATTATTATTATTATTATTATTATTATTATTAGAGCTCTGCTGGATCAAACTAAAGGCCTATCTAGTTCAGCATTCTGTTCTCACAGTGACTACCTAGATCTTTGATAATGAATGGGCCTATCCGTCAATTTTGAGTTTGCTCATGTTCTTATTTTTCCTATCTTAAATTTATTTTGGTACATTTCCACATCAGTTTGAGATTATTTATTTATTTAAAAAGTATATGATTTTATTTTTTTGTGCATTTTAGTGTGCATTTCTCGTGCGCAATTTTACCAAATATACAAATTTTTGCAAGCACCTTCCCTAATATAATGCATTTTTGTACATTTAATGGCACACATTGCCCTAGTACAGACATTTTTGATTGGAGAACTGGATCACTAAATTCAGAGAAGTGCTAATTTTCAAGGATAGCTGCGTTTTGTTTACATACTGTTTTGCGATGTGTGAACTGGATGTGTTCGCATTAAAATGCAAACCAAATTTCTTCTCTGACCTTACCTATGAGAAGCCCACAAACAGAACACAACCGCAATAGCACACTCCTACTTGTGATCCCAGCAATTGTATTCAGAAGCATGCCACCTCTGATTTTGGAGGTTACCAACATGACTTGGAGATTACATAATGACTAGAAACCTAGAAACCTTATCTTCCATTAATCTGTCTAACCCCTCTTTCAAAGCTGTTCAAGCTGGTGGCTGTCAATACATATTGTGGTAGAGAATTCTACTGCTTAACTATGGACTGTGTTAAGAAGTTTTATCTGTCCTGAATATCCCACAGCCTTAAACAGGCTAGATGATCTGATCACAGAACATTCAAAAACAACACACACAGCCAGCATCGTTGCCACATTTTCTCCAGCTACTGTTATCATGGGAACGGCTGGGGCTCCATCTATGTACAACAGCTTGGGCTCATACTAACACTTCCACATGTGTCCAAAGAGGGACCGCTGTAACTGATTGCATGAAAAGGGAAACTCAGTAAAGCCATGATGTATTTTTTAAAAGGATATCACCCCTTCACTCCTCTCTGCTCTGTTCTCTTAGCTTGGTTCAAAACGTAGGCTCAAATAGAGTCTAAGATTATTCACCAGAAGCAAAGCCATTTCTATCAACAACCAATTCTGCATGAAAGGAAAAACAAAAATTGCAGTATTAATTATGCAACTGCATTAAACCTTCCATCAACTGGGATGTGCAGCAATGAACTAGGCTTGAAAGCAAAATTTATTTAAATTAAGCAAATGACTTTTGTTAGTAGAATTCTGATGAATAACAATAAGCTGCTGTTGTTTGATATGAGCACAAAGAAAGTATCTGTATCACTCACAAACCTTGTACATGCTAAATTGCGCTTCCAAGTTTTCTTAAAAATAAATAAATAAATTAGGGGGTGCAGCCAAGTTGCCATACTAATGAATTTATTCTCTGCAAATCAACTTACACAGAGAAATTAGCAAAGGTTTGTCTTCATTAAACTTGGAACATAGGCCTTATTGGACCTGCTTAACAAGAAGGGAGGGGAAAAATGATCAGTGATCATCATCAATCCCCGGCCGCATGAAGTCACTGCAATTAGTTTACTGAAAAGCCAATTAAATGTAGGAAGCCTGGCTAGACAAGACAATAGTAGAGTCTGCTTCTGCTTTACTGGTTATTTACTCTATGTCTCTCTCACTCACATACACACATATCCAATACAGGGCTGTCCACCGCCAATTACCCTATGGAAATATTTCCAAGAGAGAGAGAACAAAGTAGGGGGAAAGAGGGAATCTTTTACATGCAAAAGCACCCTAGTTCAATCTCCTGCATGTCCAGGTAGGTCTAGGAGAGAATCCTCTCTGAAATCCTGAGGAGCTGCTGCCAGCCAGAACCTGCTGAGTTAGATGGACCAGAGGTCTGAGGTAGGTTCCTAGATTCTATGTATGCAGGTAAAGATCACTTCAGAGCCTGTTTCAACTGAACCATCCCTGCCCCCGCTCCTGTCAGGTCTTTCTACCACCAACTACCTGTGGGGAAGGATCCCAATGACTTTTTATTAGTTAATTATTATTTTTTAATGTAATTTAATGTTTCTGTAAGCTGCCTGGGAAGGATTTATATCCTTAACGGCAGGGTAATAAATAAACAAATAAAGTCTGCCATGAAGTTACAGTTCATACATTGTTTTCCAGTTTTTGATTTGCCTTAATTAAAAAAGCAGGAGATAATATTCCAACATCCTTCTAAGGCCACACTGCCCAATAGACCTAAATTGAAGGCAAGTCCACAATGCAACTTCCACAATGCAAGCCTACAAACAACTTCTAAGGAGTAGCAGTTTAATCCAATCTGCTCAGCGACCAAAATCATGACTAAACGGTATTACAGATGCCATTCTTGTTTATGTCCTTGCTACTCTCCGATACCAAGGAAATATTTTTATGAATTCTTCTCCAACTTTTTGAAGGCAGCCCAGTCCTGTAAGGCTAAACCTCAAAAGAGCTAGTCAAGCCTTTTATTTCTTGTTCACTATCCTTCAGACTTTACCTCCTCAGTGCTGCACAGAGTCCATACATATTTTAACACAGAAAGTGGCCTGTGAGGAAATTAAACGTACTGAACCAAAAGGGCAGCTGCCTGGGGTCTCAATGCTCTGAGGGCGCACACACAGCTCAGCAAAATGCAAATGTCCTAGTCAATACCAGGGCAAATTCAAGGTTTGAGGGGGGCCTCAGCAAAGTGGCTTTAGGTGGGCTCCCCTCCTACACCAGAGGAGTCTGGTGGGCTTACCTGGCAGTGGCACCTGGCAACAGTGCTGCATCAGCATTGGACAGATTAGAACTGCCATTTAAAATTTCCGACAGTGGTTCCAATGCAATGATGCTCCAGGGCGTTATGGAGAATTTTATATAGTGGCTCCAAACTTCTTGGCAGTAGGTCAGGCAAGTGTCAGTTCAGCAGCAGTGTGCTCTGCCAGCGACAACCCAAAGATGCCATGCACTGATACTGGGGCTGAGGCAATGCAAATTCAACTTCACAGTTATTTACACTCAGAAACTGGGAATATATAGAACCCAAGAAAACAAAAATAGGCACACCAAGTTCTATGCTAAGAAAATCAAGATGTTGTGCTCAGTGAATTAATTTCATCTGTAATGAAATTTGCACAAGCCAGAAGCTTCAGTTCATAATCACATTGCCGATATATTTCAAGCCTAACTCCTCAACCAGGATGTTCAGAAATTTCCTTTTAAAATGCAATGTTTGACAAAATTTGCAAGAGATTTCAGATACGTTGCTCTACAATAAAATAAAATAAAATAGGACTTAAAGCCCAACTTTCCAAGCTGTGCCTTTGCTTGCTGTGTGTTGGAGTGTTTGCTGCTATTATGAAATAGACTTTATGGCCTAATCTGGGAGTGCAACTTTCAGTAACCATAGCACCTTGGTTAAGTATGTGTTCATGTGTCAGCTCCCATACATGTATGTGTGCAAGCCTGTGCTGATTGGCAGAACCCAGTGTACACAGTTTGTCTAGTTCTCTTGAAGCTTGTGTTCTCCAAGTACAGGGGAGGATAATTCAGCTTACCTTGCTGTGGAGCTTCTGAGCATCATAGCGAATTTGGGCAAACTCACGGAGCCCAAAAGACCCACCAATTATAAGCACCTGAAATATAAAAAAGAGGTAAAAATAACCAGAATAGAAGCAAAGGAGTACCCAGAACATTGTGAGCTAAAATACACTTTCAAAAAAGCAAGAGAGGAAAAAATAACTAGGATGGAAGGAAGGAAAGAAAAATCTAGAACACTATGTACAAAGCCAAGAAGCTGCTGGCATGAGCTGTTGTAAGGACTCTCAGGATAATGCATGTAAAGGTTTTAAACAGTCTAAAGGTGTTAAAGAAATGCCAAGCATGCTATAATACAATAGTGACTCAGACTCATTAGCACAGATTCCATGATGGCCCCTCGGTTTTCAAAGCACATATATTAAAGTCAAAGCTTAATCTTGGTTCATTGATGCAGGCATGTGCATATAAGAGAGATGCATGGAGAATCTGCTCCAGGGAAGAGATTTGTTCTAGCTTCTGATAATCTTACTTGATTGACTGTCCATTTCATGTCAAATGGATGGGGCTACTACAGTTTTCATTCACAAACATATCAAAAATGTCTCATTCTTGCACAGAGGACTTCAGAAGACTGTTTTTCTGAATCTCTCCTACCTCCCATTATATTTCTGACTCTATGTTTCACCTCCCACGATGCCTTTTCCCTTTAACAGCATTTAACAGCATTTAGGGAGCCTTAACATCATAGCTCTGGGACTTGTTCTCACCATTTTCAAACTTTTAACAATTGAAGCAACAATGCTCAGCTGGCTCATTCTGGTGCCAAGGTGAAAAGGACCCAATTAAGCTTTTGGAAAAAGCCAGCAGATTGGAACCAGAATCCTATGGAATGTTATTATGTAGCTAGATAAATCAGTCCCTTCTGCACCTATACTGTATCTTCATTATAGCTAATAGCTCCAAACCTCTGAGACTTATGAATAGGAGCAATATGTAAGAGAGAGAAAGAAATTGATATCTATAGGAAGGTGACATTTCTCTCTGTCATAAAATGCAAATACAATTTTTGAAATCTTATACCAAGGCAAACAGAGATGACATGCTCATAGTTCTGTATTAATATACTTCTTTTTGGCGATCCCTTGTAGCCAAGTAAGACTGTCTTCCATGAACATGGTCTTAACAGTGAGTCCATAACTGACTTTGGAGGCCAATTCTGGATCCACACGTCCTTCCACAGTGGGGACATAGGTTTCTGAGAGGGAGTTGATGACGGTGAGGGTTTGCCAAGAATGCCTTCCTCTTCTTTTTGCCCTGAGTTCGAGCTTCTTAAAAGTCCATGACATCTTTAGTAAAGGCTGTTCTCCAACTGGAGTGCTCGCGGACCAGTGTTTCCCAGATATCAGTGCCTATGTTACATTTTTTTAGGTTTGCCTTGAGTTGGGAATAGAGTAGTTGCTTTGGAAGACGGTAATCAGGCATCTGAACAACATGACCAGCCCAACAAAGTTGATGTTGAAGAATCATTGCTTCAACACTGGTGATCTTTGCTTTTTCCAATACACTGACATTAGTTAGCCTGTCTTCCCGAGTGACGTGTAAAATTGTTCGGAGATACTGCAGCTTTCTCTTTTAATATACAACAAGCGTGCGGAACTCCAAACACTCAGGCAATTTCCCCCAAAATTCACCAGCAAACCACTACTTGCTTTTCAAATCCAAGCCTGGGTGGTATAGCCTTTACTACAAAAAGAGGATGAATAGAAGTCTCAGTGTATGACAGGAATTCAAATCATCCAAGTTGAAATTGGAAGGATGATACGGCCATGCCCTCCCCACACAAGCCTTGTATTTAGGAGCCAGAGAATACTTCAGTTCAAATCCCCAATCCCTTTTGATTGGCAAAGGCTCTCCTGAGTTCCTATTTGCCTTATAGCAGGGGTAGGCAACCTAAGGCCCATGGGCCAGATGTGGCCCAATCGCCTTCTAGATCCGGCCCGCGGACGGTCCAGGAATCAGCGTATTTTTACATGAGTAGAATGTGTCCTTTTATTTAAAATGCATCTCTGGGTTATTTGTGGGGCCCGACTGGTGTTTTTACATGAGTAGAATGTGTGCTTTTATTTAAAAAGCATCTCTGAGTTATTTGTGGGGCATAGGCATTCGTTCATTTCCCCCCAAAAAATATAGTATGGCCCCCCACATGGTCTGAGGGACAGTGGACTGGCCCACGGCTGAAAAAGGTTGCTGACCCCTGCCTTATAGAGTTCTAGCTCTGCGCTCCAAATATCTGAAGCAATCTTCTCTAACTACTGGTGTTCTACTGCCACCATATAGACACTTATATCTTTGACTGATTTTGTCACAGCCTCAATATGTTGACCTAACAGGAGATGTAAAGTATTTTTCGCCCTATAGGATGCACCGTCCCATAACGCGCACCTAGTTTTTTGGGGGGGAAATAAAGGGGAAAAAAATTATTTTCCCCCCCAGACGCGGGGCTGGGGCGGGGGAAGCCCGAGCTTCCCCCAACCCCAGCCCCCAAACAGGCAGCTCTCTGCAAGCCGTGGGAGCCCAGCGCTGGGTTCCCGCTGCTTGCGGAGAGGTCCGCGAAGCCTGGACGCGCAGAGCTCAGCACGGGCAGCCTTCAGTATGCAGGCAACTCTCCGCAAGCAGTGGGAGCCCAGCGCTGGGTTCCCGCTGCTTGCGGAGAGGTCCGCGAAGCCTGGACGCGCAGAGCTCAGCACGGGCAGCCTTCAGTATGCAGGCAACTCTCCGCAAGCAGCGGGAGCCCAGCGCTGGGCTCCCAGCTGCTTGCGGAGAGGTGCGCGAAGCCTGGAGAGCAAGAGGGGTTGGTGCGCACCGACCCCTCTCGCTCCCCAGGCTTCAGCGAAAGCCTGCATTCGCCCCATAGGACACACACACATTTCCCCTTCATTTTTGGAAGGGAAAATGTGCGTCCCATAGGGCGAAAAATATGGTAGATTGAATTAAAAATATTTATTATTATAGTAACAGCTGAATATAACAAGTTCTTATTGTTTGTTTTCAGTAACAGTGCTTGGATACTTTGTATGACGTAACATGTGCCTAGAATTCTATTCCTAATGCAAGTTCTAATCCTATCTTATACTTTCCCCTACTCCTCAGTGCCACACCAGCCAACCTTCTTCTTCCTCCAAAACCCAACTACCTCTTTTCCTCACACGCAACTGTTCTAAAAGTGACACTCCACTCTTAGCCAGTCAGCGTAAGACATGTGCCAATATCTCATTCACACCTTACTTTATATCTTACAACTATCTCTCTAAATAACATTCTACTGTATATCTCTTAACATACAAATCTGCGCAAGTCAGTGACAATGATAAACACCACAGACACTTTTTGCAAAATAATAATAACGATAATAATTTATTATTTATACCCCACCCATCCAGCTGGGTTTCCCCAGCCACTCTGGGCGGCTCCCAACAGATTAAAAACAGAATAAAACATCAAATATTAAAAACTTCCCTAAACAGGGCTGCCTTCAGATGTCTTCTAAAAGTCAGATAGTTGTTTACAGTCATACCTCGGGAGGAATACGCTTCAAGTTAAGTGTTTTCGCCTTACTTCTGGGTGTCGCCGCTTGTGCATGCGCAGACACTCAAAATGATGTCACATGCATGTGCGGAAGCGGTGAAATGTGACACACACACAGACGCACAGTCGCGTGTTACGTTCACTTCAGGATGCGAACAGGGCTCCGGAACAGATCCCGTTCGCATCCAGAGGTACCACTATATTTCCTTGACATCTGAAGGCAGGGCGTTCCACAGGGTGGGTGCCACCACCAAGAAGGCCCTCTGCCTGGTTTCCTGTAACCTCACATCTCACAGTGAGGGAACCACCAGAAGGCCCTCGGAGCTGGACCTCAGTGTCCGGGCAGAACGATGGGGGTGGAGACACTCCTTCAGGTATAATTTCACCCACTTTGTAAAGCATCCCACCTCTCAGTGTGTGTGTTGCAGGGATGAGGGATCTGAGGACCTCCAGATATTGCTGGACCCTAACTCCCATCAGCTGTGCCAGGCTGGCCAAAGATCAGGGAGGATCAAATTTGTAGACCAGCAACATCTGGAGGACCACAAGTTTCCCACACCTGATTTACTGGGAGGAGCTGCAAACAAGGGCAAAAAGCTATTCAGGGTGAAGAAGCATTGCCTTCAAGCTGACTGGACTTTGTGACATTCGTTACCTACATAGCATTGTAGCATCCTTATTTACAACAGGATTTCCAACTGCCTGGGATTAGACCCAGAAACAATCAGAAACAGTGGTAAGAGGAAATTAAAAGGGGTAACTTACAGACATTCAACAAAAGCCTAGGAACAAGTATGGGGTTTAATGCAGTGTGTTTGTCTTCCTTTAAAAATTTAAAACTGCTTTAAATGAACACACATGCTCATAATTTCTTCTTTAATGGTTATTACCGCAGTAATCATTTGTACAGGGGCTGACATAAAAAAGGTTAACTGAATGCAGTTTTGCTCTCCATTGATTTACTGAGTATATACATTCCAACAAACCCACAAACCCACAGCAACATGCCCATATGAATAATAGCTGTGCAGGACTGAAACAGCTGTACCAGGAGGGCCTGGCTTCTCAATAGTGAAACTAATTATAAAGCAACACTTAGCTGTGCTAGATCCATTAAGATGTTGTTTGCCTCTCTTCAAGCTTGCAAAGTGTATACAATAGTGTCCATGTTTCTGTTACATTTCATTAGCATATAGATATTGAATACAGTGGTGCCCCGCAAGACGAACGCCTCGCAAGACGGAAAACCCGCTAGACGAAAGGGTTTTCCGTTTTGGAGGCACTTCGCAAAACGAATTTCCCTATGAGCTTGCTTCACAAGACGAAATGTCTTGTGAGTTCCTGCGGGTTTTCCCCCCTTCCCCCCCCCTTTTCCTAAGCCGCTAAACCGCTAAACCGCTAAACCGCTTATCAGCTGATCCGCTGATAAGCCGCTTATCAGCTGATCCGCTAAAAGCCGCTAAAAAGCTAATAGCGCTAATCCGCTAAGCTGTCAATGGGCTTGCTTCACAAGACGAAAAAACCGCTATACAAAGAGCCTCACGGAACGGATTAATTTCGTCTTGCGAGGCACCACTGTATATCATAACCTGATTTTCCCCCATAAAGAAATTGACCAATATTTCACATACCAGAAAAAAGCTAAGGGTGAAATCCTATACATGTCTATTGAAAACTAAGTACCGGTACTATTGAGTTCAATGGGGCTGACTTCCAGGCAAGTGGGCTTCGGATTGAAGACTAATTGAAATAGTGTGTACATAGATTTTTAAAACTCAGGTGTGTTTAAAGGTCCAGAGAGGTCACTGGAGCTTGTGTCTGATGGATGTCTGCAACTGTCTACAAAGATGTGTAGAAACTAAGACAGATGCTACTATTGTGTATTTAGCTTTTGTAGTGCCTGCTGTTTTATTGGGGGGGGGGTTATTGCTATAATTTATTTTTTATGATTTTATATAAGCTGCCTTGGGCATCAACTGATGGAAAGGCATAGTGTATCGATTTTTTTTTTAAAGACCCATAATCTTGCCCTTCCAAAAGGCAGAGAATTTATAGATCGTCTTCACACACCATGTATTTTCCTTTCGTCCAGGGGTATACAGTACCATGCTTGTAGCATTATTACTGTAACAGTTAACAGTTAGCATCCTCTACTGTAAGCATTTATGTGTTGGGTCAGAGGTTTTTCACATTTGAGATTAACAACATGAGGGGTCTGCTAATAATATGAGGTCTGTGTGGTGCACAAGAAAACCAGGAGAATTAGGTTTTGAACTTACATGCAGAATTGTCTCACTTTGACTCTGGCTACTGTAAAGCCAGGAAAACATGGCTACGTTAATAGGTTTTTGCATTTTACATCTGAAGGTCACCTTTAACAACACAGAACACCAATACGCCTCACTTAGACCGTGCTTTACAAACTAACCTGGAAACAAGCCAACAGCACAGCTTTCAGAACTATCACTTGATTCAATATTCAAAGAAGGATTTTGTTGGTGTTTCAGTGAGTTCACACCAAGACACACATCAAAAACAACATTTTTAATGAAATTATATATGCACAGAATGAAAGGTAGAATGAAACATGGGAGGCGACACAGAAGCGCCATCTGTCACATATGCTCAGCAACCTCAGTAACTGTTTCATGAAGAAATTGACATTGATTTCTGTTCAATAGCATTGTGAAAAACTAATTTCTGTTATTTTACTGAAAAGCATGTTAAGTAAACAAATACAGACAGAGCACTGTACACAGAGGATATTAACGCTCATCAACACAAGACAGACATAAATAAAGACTGAATAAGTCAGGCCTCCTCAAACCCTGTGTTCTACTACGGATTCCAGACTCACCAAATTATTCAGTAAAATCTAAAGCAGCCAACCCTTAGGTTAGCAAAACAACAAGCAGCAATTTCTCCAGCACTGCCTAGCAAATTGCAGTGTTAGATCACCTCTGTTGCTAGAGAAACTCATTCTGTTGTTGTAGCACTGATTTTGAAAGCCAGATTACAAAATTACATTCCCTTTGTCATAAATCCCTAAATTAATCACATCACAATATTCACTGCTGGCAACACAGATCATGCACTGGTGAAAAGAAAGCCGGGGAAATGTTATGAAATATTTTACTTGAAGAGGGAATGTGATAATTTTCCAGCCTCTTCTTTAAGACTGTTGTTGTTGAAGCCTCCAGCTATGCATTGTGCAGCTGCAGAACTGGAACAGTCAAATGAAATATTCTCTTTTTACTTCACAGTGATGGGAATTAAAGAGATTTGGGAGGGGGGGTTTCCTTTTTTAAAGAAAAACTGCTGTGTGTGCATTTTAGAGCTGCTGAAAGGTCCCAATGTGACAGCTCTGAAAACTACAGTTCTTCATTTATTCAAGTACAGCAGGGGCACAAAAAGCAAAACCCAAAAAACCAAATGCTGGCTACCAATATGGCTCAGCCCTAGACACCCTAAAGAGTCCCCAATCTTTTATCTTTCAGAATAATATGGGTTTTGCTAGAGGCAGCTCTCCCAAACAGCTCAGGTGTACCTAAACATTTGTAACTGTGCTGTCCCATTCTCCAGGAAGCTATGTGTCATCAAAATGTTTTTGTCCAGGAGACCTTGCTCTGCAATTGCAAGCTTTGAACACATAGATGAGACTTTAGAAATATCACCAACCACTTATCCTGTTACTTTTCAACTTAAATTAAGCACAGCCAAGTTTGGGTTTCTCAGCAGCCTCTGGATTCTCAGCAGTCTAGTCGCCTGGATGCCTAGCTTGCTGTATGAATCATACTGTGACAAATGTAGTATCGTTCCTTAGATGTCATATTCATACCTACAACTTTGTCAAGACAATTATCTTCATTGTCTCACACAGGAACATAAGATGGCCTATCTAGGTCATCATCCTGTTCTCACAGTAGTCAACCAGATGCCTGTGGGAAGCCTGCAACACAGACCAGAGCGCGACAACACTCTGCCCCCCTGCGATTCCCAGCATACTGCCTCCAAAAGTGGAAGCAAAACACAGCCATAGTAGTTGGTAGCCACTTCTCATCCCTGAATTCGTCTAATCTTCTTTTAAAACTATCCAAGTTGGTGGCCACCACTGCCTCAGGTGGAAGCAAGTTCCATAGTTTAACTATGCACTGCTTGAAAAAAAATACTTTCTTTTATATGTCCTGGATCTTTCAACATTCAGCTTCATTGTTATTAGAGAGAACTTTTCTTTACTCAGTTTCTCTGGGCCAACCATAATTTTAAAAACAAGGGCCCTCCTTGCTCATCAGCAAGTGGTTCTCAGGCACATTGCCTCTGAACTCTTGAGGTTCCGTATAATCATCACCACACTACTTCTCCATTAATATATCACATCCCCTTTCAAGTCGTGTGAGTGGCCACTGCCTTAGTACCTTGTGGCAGCAATTTACTCCATGAAGAAGCACTTTCCTTTATCTGCCCTGAATCTTCCAACATTCAGCTTCATCGGATGTTATGGAGGAGGAAGAAAAACATTTCTGTCTCCACTTTCTTCATGCCTCATCTCAACTTTTCTCTAAACTAGTAAGTTTAGAGCAACCTTTCTTCACAGGGGAGTTGCTTTACTCACTTGATCATTTTGGTTGCCCTTTTCTGAACCTTTTCACAGCATAGATCTCTACAGACCTGCCCTATCCCTTCATCTTTCATCTCAAGCAACACTGATCCCAGAAAGTCCCCCTACTATCAGTCTCAGTACAGTATGCAAGAGTCACCTGGGAAATGAGTACAGAAGCACACTCACAAACAAACCAATATTGCTATGTATGACTAGACAAGTCCCTCAAAACACATACAAATGTTTTGCAAACATGTGGGTACGCTCACATTTCATACACCCCTAAACCAGAGTTTATTTTAAACAGCCATTCCCAAATTCGGCCCTCCAGCTGCTTTGGGACTACAATTCCCATCACCCCTGACCACTGGTCCTGTTAGCTAGGGATGATGGGAGTTGTAGTCCCAATACAGCTGGAGGGCCGAGTTTGCGAATGCCTGATTTTAAACAATTATTTTAAAATGACATGCAAACCAGGCCTGTGGCCATCAGGTCTTTTGGACTTGCTCTGAATAGCCAGCTTCATGTATTATCATTCTCTCAACTTCCAACTGTAGTCTTTTGTGTTCTTACACAAATGTAGCCAAACGATGGCACCACCAATACATAGAAGGGCAGTACTCCAAGGTCTGTATGAGTACAACTGAGGGGGAGATACCCCCCCCCCCAAAAAAAACCCAGTCCAATGAGAATTCAATGGCCATAGAACATTGGCTGGTTGAAAGCAAAAAAAATCTGATAACCAACTAGAAGAATAGTTGAAAAGGGGCGTGTCCAACTGACTAGAACAGTGAACAGGAACGTGCCAGGCTGCAGTACTTTTTGCACATCCCACTTATATATGCCATCAGCAAACTAACATACATAGAATGGTTGGTGGCGCTAATGATTTTTTGCTGTTTTGTGCCACATCTCAAACCTTGCTACTTGCAGAAGACATTTCTCCCAATAAAATAAAGATGTAATCAGTAGGCTGGAAAACCATCTAGGTT
Organism: Podarcis erhardii; assembly: GCF_964252035.2. NCBI lineage: Eukaryota > Metazoa > Chordata > Lepidosauria > Squamata > Lacertidae > Podarcis > Podarcis erhardii. The sequence goes on along the minus strand of NC_138497.1, from coordinate 47,728,046 downwards.
AAATAAAAAAAGATGTAGACTGACATCAGCCTTATTTGGTTCGCCTAATCTAGTTTATGAGTGTTATGAGCAATTCTGAGAGTGACAAGCATGAAGTACCACTTGCCAGGCCTTTGGCTCTTCCATTTGGTTGGAAACAAGCTGGTTTTGTCCTTGATTCCAAGAGAGGATCACTCTGGTCATAAGATGCTTATCCTAAAGCAATTTTTATGGATGAGTGGGAAATGCTAGCTTCATACTACCTTCCATCTTGAATGGAGAGGTAAAAACAAAAGCTGCACATTTAATCACAAAGGACTCCCTGTTGAGCAAATAACCTGCTCCTCTGAGCCACACAAGAGAGTTTCTGGATAGGGAGGGGGAACGTGTGTCCCTCCAAAAGTTCACAGAATCATATAATCGTAGAGTTGGAAAGGACCCAAGGGTCATCTAGTCCAAAACCCCCAAAATGCAGGAATTTCAGCTAAAGCATCTATGACAGATGGCCATCCAACCTCTGCTCAAAAACCTCCAATGAAGGAGAGTCCACAACCTCCTGAGGAGTCCGTTCCACTGTCCAACAGATCTTATCATCATTAAGTTATTCCTGATGTTTAGTCGGGAGTGTCCTTTCTTTTAACTTGAAGTCAGAACAAGAGAAAACAAACTTGTTCCCCCTTCCATGTGATGTGATTGCAACTTCTGTCATCCCTAACTGATGAGCTGATGGGACTTGTAGTCTAACAACATCCAGGGGCCACAGTCCCCCTACCCTGTTCAGTAAAAAAAGAAGCTCCCTTAGGCAAATTAATGTGATGAAGTACAGAAAAGATATTTTGCAAAGAACACAAAAAACCCTCTAAAAAGAAGGCAGCCCATATGTTCCTCAGTGCAAGCATGAGCAAAAATGGCTCCTTCAACCAGACTGTTGTCATTTTGCATTACACACAGTGCTTGGCCAGGTCAGATAACAAGGGAATTAACACAGCTGCTTGAAGAACAGTTTTGGTGGGTCAAGAACAGCTTTCCTGTTAAAAACAGGGCTGTCCCTTTCTTCCTTTAAAACAAGACACGTTGCATTTTAAGAAGTGAAGAATTCTCTCCCATCTTCATTTCAGCTCCATATGCAACCAGCCTGTCATTGCTTTTTTTAAAAAGAAGAATCTGTAGATACCTAAAGACTAGTATTATTTCTTCAGTAGCTTCCACACAACAGGGAAGCGAAACACCACACACCCCAACACAAGGAATTAATATTCCCTTTTATCACCCAGTGTTCCATGATGTAAGAAATACAGGGCAGAAACAAAGGATAAAGATTTGGAGCCCCCAACTCTGCAGTTAAACGCTGCTGCTCTTTCATTAGTTGGGCAGTGACTTTTCCTGGCCAGTTAAATGGACTGCAGCAGAGTTGCTGAACTACAACTCCCATCACCCCTGGCCAATGGGCATGCTTGCTGGAGCTGATGGGAGCTGTAGTTCAGCAACATCTGGAAGGCAAAAGTTCCCCACACCTGGACTACAGGGTAAAATAAGAAGCTGTGGCAAAACAGCCAAATTCTGAAAGGAGAAAAAGGAGTGGGAGGGGCAAAGGTCAAAACTGAGGAACAGACTGAGGAACAGAATGAGATGACAGAAAAAGCAGCTAAGAGTTCCTCTAAATGACAGCATCACCTTCAAAGTACTCATGCTCCCTAAACATGAGGATGGGATGGAGCAATGCTCAATTTCTGAGAATGGTTGAGCAACAGACTTACTGCGAATGGGCCTCCTTTTCTGTGGTCCATTAAAATTAATGGCATACCACTATCTGTGGTGTACCATGTTTGAATGGCAAAGGCATGTAGAGACAGTTTTCCTTAAGCAGCTGGCTCACAGGTATGGGATGCTCTCCCCTAAGGGCTTAGGGTTCACCTTTGCATGAGCATTTTCTGAGGGCAGCTTGGGATAGTATCTGGCTAGTGTTATTTCTTCACGGTTTCCAATACATAGACAAACCACTTGACTTCAGGCTTTCATCTTTCTTCTTCCAACATTAAATAGCAGAATGTGTACTATTACACCTCCCACTGCATATATTGCCCATGGCATCAGCCATCACTAACGATAAAAGACAAACAAAAAACAACAGATGACAGTCATGGCAAATACAGAGATGAAAATTTGTTTTTCTAAACACAATTAATTTAAGCAACGGGCGAAGTGTCAGCCAGTGTGATGGCTGATTTTATTTTGTCCTATAGAAGTCATGACAATCATTTCTAGAGGATAATATAAAATAGCTGCAGTCACCAGCTTGTGATTGTGATTAGGCAAAACTTGCCAGCCGGCCCTATAGATGCGCCTAAGCTCAGCAGCTTTATTTTCTTATAGAAGTGAATGGCTTCCATTCACTTCAATGGGAAAGAATAAAGCACCAGCAGTGCATGAGAACCCTCCAAGAACAGGATGAAAGACATTCTAGTCGTGCTGCCTGTCTAACTAAAAATGAACCACATATGATTGCATAGAGACAATATCAAGATTTTTACACACATCTTCTGTTGGTTTTAAAGGGACACTTTTCAGATAGAGTTAGTGTTCCAAATATGAAATTCTGCATGTTCAGGAAACAGTATAATAGCAGTTTTATTGTACCAGTGACAAAGAACTTTGCTGTCCCAGTACAGTATGCAAGAGTCACATGGGGAATGAATCATTGGCAGCTGCAACTATTATCAGAAAAGTGAAATCAACACCATATTTTAGAAACAGGAGCACCATCTACTGTATTTGAGAGCTAGGTACACTTCAAATAGAATTTCTGAAAAGAAAAAGCTCTCATGGCTCTTAGAAATCACTTTGGAAACAGTACGAAGTAGTAAGAGGCAAGGAGATGTGAAAATCCAAGCATGCGGAACAACCTCTTGTGGGACATATAGTACATATCTACAAGGTCACAAGAATTCATCCCAGCATCTGGACAGATGTTCCCATCCTGGTGCTGTGGGACTTCACACCCTGCAGCGCATAAGCTGTTAAACAGTGTTCCATGCCATCTTACATCACTCTCTTAGGTTCTTGCTGGCTTATGCTAGGCACTGATATGATCACACATATTGTCAAGTTGAAAGGTGAAGAAAGCCAGATTGGAGAATTCCCCAGAATAATCATTGTATTCAGCAGATTTACCTGTGTTAGTTATTTTAATCCCCCATAAATCAACTTCTTCTTTGTTCTAAAAGTTTATTTGGTTATTTAATTCACAGTCCTAGCCTTCCTAATCCTGAAATATATGGAAGAGTTACAATAGATTAAAACAGAAGCAATATTGGTTTTTATTGGGGGTTTTTAAAGTAAAAGGCAACTGACACATGGTAAAGCTTGATTTCCCTAGAACACTACTATCCACTTGGTAAGTGGACTCACTACTCAGAAATGAGTCACACCAGTTGCACAATGGCCGTTTTCTAGGACGTTGTTTTTTTAAGGATGTGAAAAATGACAAAAAGAGCAGAGGTGGGCATATATAAAAGATCCACATTGCTCATGCTATTGTCCTACAAGCTAAGCCAAGATGTCATAAAAAAACCAGGCAGGAAAGCAGCAGAGTTTACAATCAGCACCAAATTGAAACAGCATCAAATGTAAGACACACTTTTAAGGGACAACTGGAAGCATACACCAAAGCTCCTAATTCTTCCTTTGCAGCTGCAACTTTATTTATCCCATGCTTTGTGTCATATAGGTCACATGCCAGAGGTTCCACACCCATGTGCTCTGGTTTTTCTAAGCAAGAACACAAGAAACTGACAAGATTCCTGTCAAAAAAAGTTGTAGCTGATCATAGCCTTGCTAATTTTATTCTCATGATGTTTGTATAGGTTGTTCTATGCACATAAGGCTCAGGAGAGAGACCTTTGCTGGGGTCTCTGAAGGCAGAATACATTAGATTTTACTTAAATTGAAAAGTCTTCAATGTTATTAGCAGATAGCAATAGGGTAACTGTAGGGAAAGCATGCAGTTCCCATGTCTGATATCAAAGTCTGCTAGACTTTCAGCAAAATCAAATTCACTGTCACTTGCCTTTCTTTGGGACCCCAGAAACTAAGAATTCTACATTCTTCCTGTACTATGTCTACCTGCTGGGTAGAGAAATAAGTATGGAACAATCTAACAAAGCTACAACTGGGAGAATTCTACAAAGCCTTCCACAATTCATTCTTTCCTTTAAAAAAAAAGTTACACACAAACACACAATAGCAGGGGTTTTGGGGTGGGGATTCAAACAACTTTTACCCATAGCTGTCAACTTACAGATTTGAAAATAAGGGACCAGCAGCCTTGAAAAGAAGGGACCAGCAGCCAAAATAAGGGATTTTAGTCTACCAGCTGAAATACGAAGTTAAAAGGGACCAGATAATTTTGGAGAGCAGCGCCGGTTTTTAACCCTTCGTTTCCAGAGCCTGCTGCTCAAGACACCAGCCGATGAAACACTGCAATTAAATAACTACAAGCAGCCACCACTTTTCACGCAAAACGAAGTCCAAGCTACGAAGATGCTGCTGCAGTTCTGTATCTTTTCTCTCGTGCTCCATCTGCAGCTCTCAATTCCATCAGGTGGGGTGGGAGGAAGGGGGGGGGGAAATAGCGCCCGAAGTAAACCCGCAGATCAGACCATCTATGCTAGTCTACCACTACAAATCTATGGGAGAAGCGCTTGCGGTCCTTCCCTTGTAGCCCTTGGAACACCTGCCTGTGTCTCCGCCTCCTCTTCTTCCTCCTCTCTCTGAACTGCTTTCTCTATGGTTGCCCTCGCTCTCCTCTCAAGGCACCTCAGCAATTCATAGGCCATGCCAGGCTGCCCATCTCATCCGGGTCCTTCGGCGGCACAGCCGCAGTACGGCCTAGTGGGAGCAGGAGCGGCGGCGACGGGCAGAGGGGAGGCCCCAGGCAGAGATGCTCAGTTTGGCGGCCACGAGGCTGGTGAGAGGGGCCGGAGGGGGGCAGGCCGGGCAGCCAAGCAACACAGTTGGAGCCTCCCTCCTCCCTGGCTGGCAGGGAGGGACAGAAGCTGCTTCCTTTGAAACCCGGGAAATTTAAGGGACATCTATCAATAAGGGACAGCAGCGGGACATGGCGCTGGGATAAGGGACTGTCCCTCCAAATAAGGGACGCTTGACAGCTATGCTTTTACCCAGTGTGCTATGACTTCCCTATACCAAGTTTATTGTATTATTTTGTATTGTATTAGGCTGAATAGTACTATGGTATTTTTACATCAATTATTATGTTTTTGTGTGTGTGTTTGTGCCTTTAACAGCCCGGGTTTTAGTGCTACTTATCTCAATGACCTGTCACATATATTAACACTAACAAACAAATAATCCTATTCAGTTAATGACATAGGCAGGATTTGTGAATAGATATTGAAGAGAAAGAATCTAATAGGAACCAAGACTGGAATTCAATCATAACACTAAATTCTGTACAAAGTCACATTTGCTGTCTGTTCAGTTTCTGCAGAAGCATGTACCATTGGAACAATGAAAACTGACCAGAATTCTGAAGCTAATGGCACAAAAACCATCATGCAAACAAACCAAAACAAACCCCTTAAGCAAAATCTACTTGTCAGCAAAACAACTGAATCTTAAAAGCCAGCAAACTAAATGTTGTGCAGCCCATCATCTATGCATCATGGCTTTTCAGGTACTCATCATGGCTTTTCAGGTACTCAGCAACTTTTCCCACAACTTATGCACATTTAACTTGTGCACATTCAGCTTTACGCGCATGGCAAAAAATAGTAATTTTAAAGGCCGGAAAGGGGGCAGGGTCCTGGAAAAAATGACTTTGGCAATCCCATCTACCATTGAACCCAATGGCTTTTGACTATATGCAATTTTGGCATTAGGCACGATCTCTGGAACGTAACCACTGTGTAAATGCAGGCTTACTGTATTCTAAATGCAGGTGTCATCCAGCCAAACTCCTGAATTTTTGTTGTGCTTTTCCCCTTGTTCTCACCCCTTTGTTTTGTATAATATCTAGGCTGATTAAGACTTCTGGAGAATTCAAAAGCTTGCTGTTTTCTGACAATTTGGTTGGTCCTCATAAAGGTGCTGCCTTTGCTTTTTAAGCATAATAACCTTACCAAGGCCTCACAATACATGGCTGTTAGGATATCCTACTGAGCCTGGTGACTTGGAAGTGAAGTAGGCCTGATTTCAACTATTAAATTACTGAAACGAAGCACTACAAAGATTTTTCCAGAAGGAAACTTCTACAGGAAAATGAGCATTGCTACACAGTTAACCGCAAACAGAATGGTAGCTAAAATTCCTAGAATGTCTGAAAGTCAGCTTATTTATGAATTGAAGTGACATGATTGGCACTTAGAAAGTATGTTTGCTACCATTATAATAGAAAAAATGTTTTTGCTTTGCTAATGCCAAATTTTAAATTTAACTGTCCTCCCTTTGGTAATACTTGTTGCAGCCAACTGGAAATTGCAGGAAAGAGTACTGTTGTGCTCAGTTACAGATAGGTAGCCGTGTTGGTCTGCCATAGTCAAAACAAAATAAAAAAATTCCTTCCAGTAGCACCTTAAAGACCAACTAAGTTAGTTCTTGGTATGAGCTTTTGTGTGCATGCACACTTCTTCAGATACCACTTCTTCAGGTATCTGAAGAAGTGTGCATGCACACGAAAGCTCATACCAAGAACTAACTTAGTTGGTCTTTAAGGTGCTACTGGAAGGAATTTTTTTATGTTGTGCTCAGGTCCTGCATGCAGGCTTCCCCATAGGCATCTGCTTGGCCACTGTGAGAACAGAGTGCCAGATTAGATGGGTGTCACAGCCACCCAGGTGGGTCCCAGCTCACGAGAGACCTTACTCCGTTATAGTTTACTTACAGGAAAAGTTTATTGAAGATAATTGCTTCTTTCACAGTTCAGCATTGTGGCTGTACGTCTGTCACGTTAGACCGCCGAAGTCCCCCTCTGACTCCTCCCCTCCTCCACACCAACTTAATAGCCTGGCTCTAGACCACCTCTTCCTCTCCTTTCTTTTCCGCAGGGTCTTTCTGCCCCCCTGGGTTCTCTCTTTCCGGGATTCGCCTGAGGCTGAATCCTCTGCCGCCTCCTGCCCCCTCCTTCTGGCTTTGGGGCCGGGCTCCTCCTCTGAGCTTTCCCCACTTCCGCGCGCCTCTATGTTTGAACTTGGCGCGCGTACGTTGCTTTTGACCTTTCCTTCGTCCTCTATACTGCCCCCTGTTCCACTCTCTACCCTTTCCGGCTGAACACCTTGCTCCAACCCCCTCTCTCTGTTTTCTCCTGTTCCTCCTCCCTCCGAGAGGCTGACAACTCCACCCCCTTTACTCCGTTCCGGCTGAGACCCCTCTGACAGCGTCTGTGCTTCACTGGGCTTTCTCCCCTCCTTTCCTGACTTTTCACAGCTTCTCTCTTCTCCTGCTTTTCGCCTGATCATGCTAGCTCCCTTTTGGGAATCCTCTGACTCACTGCTTAGGCTCATAGATTCCCTTCGAATTCCGTCATCTTCTTCCTCGTCTCTCTCTCCCTCCTCCCACTCGCTTTCCGTCTCCTCTGCCATCTCCTCACTTCTCCCAGAAACCCTGACAATGGGCTTTTGGCCTGATTCTGTGGGGCTCTTCTTACATTTAGTCTCCCTGCAATGGCACGGGTTTCAACTGGATGAAGTCCCTTTCAACCTAGTAATGATACCCCAAAGGCATGTGGAAGTTCCTTTCTTCTCCGTGTCGTAACAAAAGAATCTGGAAAGGTCCATCATCTAAGCCGGTACGGCATTTTGAATCTAACGGCATTCGGAGTCTAATGGCAGCCAAGAGATGCTCCTGGGAAGCTTCCAAGCAGGGCACAAAGACAACAGCCAAGGCATCTGCCGAAGCGCCAGGCACAAAGACAAGAAGGGGGGGAGAAGTTGAAAGAGTGCCACACATCAGCAGCCTTCCAGGGCACTAAGATGGTCACCAGCTGCCTCACATCCGGCTGTGTCTCTCCAATGTCAGGCAAATTGGGGCAGGGCACCAAAGCAGCGGTGCTCTTTCATGCAGTAGTCAGAGCTATGAGCTGTAGAATCGCAGAATCATAGAATCAGAAGGGACCACGAGGGTCATCTAGTCCAACCCCAGCGATGCGGGAATCATTTTGCCCAAGCCTTGAGATTAAGTCGAGTCTCCTGCTCTACCAACTGAGCTATCCCACATATGCCTGCTCCATGTATTTCGCTCACACCTGCTTTCCAGTACAGTGGTACCTTGGGTTACATATTCTTCAGGTTACAGACTCCGCTAACCTAAAAACAGTACCTCGGGTCAAGAACTTTACTTCAAGATGAGAACAGAAATCGTGCTCCGGCGGTGCAGCGGCAGCAGGAGGCCCCATTAGCTAAAGTGGTGCTTCAGGTTAAGAACGGTTTCAGGTTAAGAACGGACCTCCGGAACGAATTAAGTACTTAACCTGGGGTACCACTGTACTGGCCGGGACGTGGGTGGCGCTGTGGGTTAAACCACAGAGCCTAGGACTTGCCGATCAGAAGGTCGGCAGTTCGAATCCCCGCGACGGGGTGAGCTCCCGTTGCCTGGTCCCTGCTCCTGCCAACCTAGCAGTTCGAAAGCACGTCAAAGTGAAAGTAGATAAACAGGTACCGCTCCGGCGGGAAGGTAAACGGTGTTTCCATGCGCTGCTCTGGTTCGCCAAAAGCGGCTTAGTCATGCTGACCACATGACCCGGAAGCTGTACGCCGGCTCCCTCGGCCAATAAAGCGAGATGAGTGCCGCAACCCTAGAGTCGGTCACGACTGGACCTAATGGTCAGGGGTCCCTTTACCTTTACCACTGTACTGGGTTACAGCTAACTAAAAAAATTATGGGGGGGGGGCGGTTTTCCTTGTTTCTTTACCCGACAAGCACAGCCACCCTCTAAAAACAGGGTCAGTTCTCGAATACTGTACTTTAAAAGTCACGCTGTAATACGTCTCATGCAACGCGGCAAGAAGAATATAAAGAACGACACCCCCCCCCCTCTCCATTTCAGTATATAATCTCATCTGCCTGGGGGGGTTGTCACGTGACCCCAGTTAAGCGGGGGGGGGGGGAGCGCAGAGCGAGCCGTTGCTGAAACGCTCGCGCCGCCCGACGCAAGGCCTCGTCGCGCTTCGACAGCCTTCCCGAGAAGGTCGCCCCCAGGCGGACGGTCCGGGGCGCTGCAGCCTCCGCCATTGGCAAACGAAGCCCCGCCCTCCGCCAGCGCTTCGCGGCCCCTCTGCTGAGCTAGTTCTAGGGGGCCCTCCGCCCCCTCCCCCCGCCCGCCGCTCACCATCATGGGGACTCCATACTGTAGCGTCTTGCTCTTCCGCAGCGCTCGCATTCCGACCATGGCTGGAGCGGCCCAGTATCTCGCCTTCTTGGGCCCGGAGGGGGGGGGGGAGGCCGTTCCTGCAGCGCTTCCGGCGTCCTACCGAAACGCTGGTCCCTCGGATCCCGAAGCCGGGAGCAGCCGAGTTCCGACGTGCAAAAAGGGAAACGAGGGTTTGGGGGGGGGGGGGTTGGAAATAAAAATAAAAATTTCCACTCGTAGGCACTCCTCGAATGGGAACCCGGTTAGCGGTCCAGATGCCTGAAACCGACGGGAGGAGGACTTGGCAGGCAGAAATTCGACGGGTCCAGTTTCCCCGAATTTGGAGGCAGACAGATAAAGGACATAATTAGTAATTAGTGCTGCTTGTGTCCTCGATTTCACCGAATCATTTCGCGGCTAATTGGTTCCATCCTGAAAGCACATTTCAGCACACCACAAACGTATAAACTAATTTAAAGCATATGCTGGCGCCGTGCGGACGACGGGTTATTTCGGATCTTTACCCTAAGCATAAGAAATCAGAACAAATCAAACTTATAAGTTGTACACCATCGTGTAAACAGAAGTCCCATGTACTCATTAGAAATTGGGACTTCCAGATCTGATGGGTGGTGTTTCCAAGCAGATTATCTCAGTGTTTCTTTTTCTATATGTTTTAATATCTGTATATGAAGCTGGCTGGTGGGCTATACAGTATTCTGTCTCAAAAACTCATCATATATGCTTGGCAGCAGTGACACTAGCCTTAAAGAATGAATAAATGACATACTAAATTAGAGGCTGCGAAAGGAAAATAGATCTGAGAAAGCCGTTTTTTAAAGCTATTATGCCCAAACCTAGACACAGCCCCCCCTTTCCCGGTAATGCGACCATCTTAAAATTGGCAAAGCAGATTTGATCACTGTGCTTGCGTTTATCCACTAGATGGCATATTCTTTATACCAAATGTTAAAGCAATGCCTTTTCTCCCTGCTATTTTGCAGAGAATTAACAGCTACAGTGGTACCTTGGGTTAAGAATTTAATTCGTTCTGGAGGTCCGTTCTTAACCTGAAACTATTCTTAACCTGAGGTACCACTTTAGCTACTGGGGCGTCACGCCGCCACCACGCAATTTCTGTTCTCATCCTGAAGCAAAGTTCTTAACCCAAGGTACTATTTCTGGGTTAGCGGAGTCTGTAACCTGAAGCGTCTGTAACCTGAAGCGTATGTAACCCGAGGTACCACTGTATTTTAAAAATGGAATGAAATCCTGTCTTCCCTGCAGGCTTCTGGATTATACAGAGCTCTGCACCAAACAGAATCAGGAGAGTGTTAAATTGTCCTGCTGTTGTTGGCATCCATCTGTCACAAGAGACAATGGAGTGCATCTCTGGGGGCGAAGTCAAACTGCTGTGTTAGCAGCACCAAAGTGATCTCCTTGGGGTGCAAGCCTGGGCAGTGTGTATGGAGGTCCTGGGCTGCCCAGATGATAACACACACACCCCTTGGCCTCGCTGATGTGGTCTAAAGGAAAGCAGAGCAATACGTGTGGCACCAGCTTGGCTGCAGGAATTGCCCAAAGGAGGTGTACAAGGCACCATCCAACAGTCTTAGGGATTCCACTCCATATTTATGTAGGGTTTACTCCTTAGCCTTCTGTTGTCCTGAAGATATCCCGCAAGGCAGCAGAGATATGGATCAGAGCTTTCCTTCTCCTAGATGGGCTACCTTCCCAGGTTGACGAGCCCCATCTGCCCCTCACTTCCCTCTACAGCACGTGCAGAAATCACCTTCTTGACTGTTGGACCCGCTATTAGTCTTGTGTGCTCAATCTGCCAGAGCTTGTCTTCGCATGCAGGGGAGGTTCCTGACTCATGGAGGGTTTGAGACCCATCGGCTACCCTCACCTGGTTTAGCCAGTTTTGTCCATCTTTCATCCCCACCCTGCACTCAGCTCTCACTTGTAGCTCTTAGAAGCTGCCAGCATGTGACACCAGCACCAGCCACATTCCAGGAATGAATATTATAGATTTGTACTGTTTCAAAATAAACCAGTGGTTAAATAATAATAATACTCCAAACACTGTAGGGTTTGTTTGTTTTGTACAGCAAATATAGAACTGTAGAGGATGAAGAGTAGCAACACTGCAACATCATATACAAATGTGATTACTACTCACTAACACAAAATTGTTGATGCCTTAAATACATAAAGGGTCTATCACAGTAATCTGCACAGAAAAAGAACTGTGTTGAAACAACAGCAAGCCACAAGCCTCATCTTTTCTTAAGGTGCTGTACAGACCAGAGAGAGGACAGGAATATCCAGTACCTGGTTTGTTCCCCCAATTCACTGAACTCTAATTCACTGAAGCTGTCTGCCTGAGTATGTACAGACCTTAGCTTAAACTGTAGCTTCTGTTTTCTAATTGGATGGAAGTTGATTTGAAGGAAAGCGCATCAAACAGGAGTAATTCTCAAGAAGCTATAGGATGCCTAAGGATTGTGGCTAACGTAATGTGTACTCAGCTTCAAACACCAATGGTGGGAACACGCTGGAGTCCATAGTAACATGTACATGACTTTAGGCTGCAATCCTATACAGACTATCCTGGGAGTATGTTCCACTGAACTCAGTGCGGCTTATTCCTGAATGGACAGTGCGGCTTATTCCTGAATGGACAAACAGGATTGTGCTGTTAAAGAACTTCTGTGCTTCCCATCAATTAAAAAAAAAAAAATCACGACAGTTTGCATAATTAAAACAATAAAATTAAACAGAACCAAAAAAAAAGCATCAATAAAGACCACACCATATAAAACAGCAAATAAAAGGCATTAAGTGTCTTAAAACCAGAACTGTTAGGGAAAATTGAAAGGGCCTAGGATCTAACCTTCTGGAAAATTTCATTAAGATCAGTCATGTAGTTTAAAGATAACTGTTATGTTTTATCTCCCATTGAATTTCTAAGACAGCCATAAGCAGTCAAGCACTAGTGCTTTGAGGGGACACATTAGTCCAAAGAGTGCGGGTAGAAATAGCTTTTATAGCCAGGATAGAGATAAGCAGCTCAGAATCAACCCTGTTGTTTTGTTAACTCCTCAGAAAACACTCAGCTGCATTGCAGCAAGAACAGGACTGCAGTCTGGTATCAATACCAAAGGCCTTCTTCAAACACATTATTGTACAGCATGCATTGGATTAGGCTGCCCATCATCTTTTCTCTGGATGATCTTCATGTGCCTTGAACCAGAGGGGCAAGTACAACACATAATTTCTGCAGTTTATCTAAAGCTTTTTAAAAAGACAAATCCACCCATGAAACAGCAAAACAGCTATGGTTGCTTCCACACAGTGTTTCGTTTGGAAAAGCCATCACCCAGTCACTTTTTATGGAGAATCCAATCAAACAATGATTACACAAATATGTCTCTACATATTCAAAAATAGAGGGTGGGAATTACCCAAACTCTTCTCCAAAAATAGTATGGTCCGGCTGAGGACCCTTTGAGGTGAGATCAGGTGAAAATGTGACAGCTGTTCGTTTCACCCAGCATCTGCATACTGCTGCTTCTTTAAGGTGTCTTCACCTAAAGATGAAGAGAGGATACTAAAAGCAAGCAGAGAATGTTTCCTTACAACTAACCAGAGCACAGATGTCAAGAAATGGTAAGTTGCTTGAGTGACTAAATCTAATATACCATAAAGGCTTCTTTCCAAGGGAAAGTGACTGACTTATTGAAAGGAGGCATGTCAGAAGTTTTCCATTTCAAAATTTCTTCCAATTTGTTCAGTTGGCTTCTGGATCATTCCACTGAATTGTCACAGAGCATGTATGCAATCTCTTCTTAAGAGCTGTTCGACAGTGGAATTTGCTGCCAAGGAGTGTGGTGGAGTCTCCTTCTTTGGAGGTCTTTAAGCAGAGGCTTGACAACCATATGTCAGGAGTGCTCTGATGGTGTTTCCTGCTTGGCAGGGGGTTGGACTCGATGGCCCTTGTGGTCTCTTCCAACTCTATGATTCTATGATTCTTCTGTCAGACATGGGGGGCTATTACCATCATTCAGAATTGAAACTGATGCAAACCAGCTCATAAAAATTATTTTCTGATAAATGTTTTAGTATGCATTGTTATCTATATTTTTACCAGTGCAAGGGCAGCAGACACCCAGAGGAAGTTAGCTCCATACACTCAACATTGTCCAATTCCCCAGCTAAAACTGGCCAGTGTTTTCACCAGTGTCCACCACAATACGGGCCTGATACACGCTTCAGTGCAGGATAGTGGTTAGAATAGCATTCCGTATACCTCAGTACCAGTTACTGAGGAACACAAGTGCGAGAATGATACCTTGCTTCCCACAGGCATCTGTTAACAGCAAAACCAGACAACTTCATCTGCCCCAGCTGCAACAAAACACGTCTCTCTTGTAGTGTTCTCTACAGCCACAGCAGGCACTGTGGCTCTCCAATGGTTTGACTTTACCCTTGATGGCACACTCTTTCATGGTCTTTCAAGACAGATGGATGCCAACATGCTGTGTCATGCTGAGCACACACACACACGAGAGAGAGAGAGAGAGAGAGAGAGAGAGAGAGATGCAGCATACAGATATAGGGATATTGATGTCTGATGATGTACTCTTGGGCTATGATCAACAAAGCTGCCTGCAGTTTTGGTTTCTCCTTTGTCAGCATGGCTATGGGTGTTGCCACAATGAGCTTCTGCATTTCAAAATTCACCTCTAGTTTATTGCTTCTAGGTCAGAGGGCATAGGATGGCAGCCTGAGATTCTTAGATCAGGTACGCTGACACCAGGTGATTCATCTCTGTTTTAATGCAAGGCGTCTCTGTTAGATTCAGCAGCAACTTCCTCTTCATCTTTTTTGAAAGCCTTGGTAGCTGCCTCTTAAGTGCCTCTCATCATGTTTACCAAAAGCTCCCTGATTTTTGCATGCACAAGTTAACTAAATGAGGCCCACTTGAAAAACGCACTTTGAGTACTGACAAGCATTTCGCATTCTGCGCTGGCAGAATGTATACTTTTGAGGGTCAGTGAGGGCACAGGGGTAGGTACATTACATCCATTTTCTAAATGAACCAAGGCTGGCAATATACAAGGTAGGGAGCTAAAGAATGAAATGTCACTTTGGTCCGGACACCATCACATCACCCCGGAAACTGATCTTGTTCATGCTAATGGCTGATTGGAGTGATTGAAATACAAATACAACAGCAGAAGAGGAAAAATAAATAGCACCACAGGGCACAAAAGGGTAGAAATAAAATTGAGGTGATTGTGTGTGTAACTGAACCAAATAAATCTATGTATACATGCAGCAATAATGGGAATTTAATGTTGCATCGGGTAAAGTGAAGAGATAATAATCACTAGGCTTTTGTTTAGCAAATTGCAAAAAAATATATTTCCCCCCTCTTTCTAATGGCTTTTGGTGGCAGGACAGCTGATGTTATTGGACCCCCCCCCCCACTTTCCAGTCAATAACTGCAAATCAAAAGACCTTGAAACAATGCAAGCACTATGGGCCCCCACAGACCGGTGGTTTTTTTTGCAGTTGTATCCTACAACATAGAATCCTAGAATCCTAGAACTGTAGAGCTAGAAAAGACATATACAGTGGTACCTCGGGTTACATAGGCTTCAGGTTACAGACTCCGCTAACCCAGAAATAGTACCTCGGGTTAAGAACTTTGTTTCAGGATGAGAACAGAAATCGTGCTCCACTGGCGTGGTGGCAGCAGGAGGCCCCATTAGCTAAAGTGGTGCTTCAGGTTAAGAACATTTTCAGGTTAAGAACGGACCTCTGGAACGAATTAAGTACTTAACCCGAGGTACCACTGTATAGGACTGAGCTCTTAAAGAATGACAACACCCATAAAAATACAGAAAACAAGCAAAGAGAAAGTAGATGGAGTTCAGACTTGACAAGAGAAATGGTATCTACCAGGAGCAGAATGTAAAGAATTGTCTTTTTAAACAAAAAGCCTTGCAATCAAATGCAGAACAGAAACTCAGCCAATGAATGCCTGCCATGATACTAGGAACAATTTGCTGCTACATCTCACCCCAGATGCCTCTTTCCAAGTGGATATTTTGCAGCAAGCTTTCCTCAGCCCCACCCAGGCAGGACTAAAGCCATGCGTAACAAGCCATTTCACATAATGCAGGTCACATGGCTGTTTGTTGGCAGAGAGTGAGACCTGGGAATGTCAGAGGATGTTGCATTCAACGACTGCCAACTCTCCAGGGCAATAAAGGGGCAACTCAGCCCCATAATCCCCACCTCCCACCCTGAAGAGCAGCTCTAGGAATTTCAAAATAATGACAATCACCATCATGCTGATTCACATAAATATTGTTCAATGAACTTAGGAGGAAAAGACTGTGCGGTGCCAGTTTGGAGGATAAACAGAGAGCGGCAGACAATGTGGAGTCAGCAACCCTGAACAGCCACAGGAAAAAACAGCATGTGACTGATTCTGGGCATGGCCATCTGCAACGGCAGAGGGTCAACTCATATTCAGTCTAATAATTACTTCCTAATTCAGATAGCGTTGTTTTTTTAAGAGACAATTTATTTAGACCACTTCTATACCACTTAATGTATAAAAAGATAACTCTAAGTGTTGTACAGAAAGGAGGTTATATTGGAGAGCTTATGCAGTGTGTGTGTGTATGTGTGTGTGTGTGTGTGTGTGTGTGTGTGTCCGTATATAGTATAGCCTCCATTTTCCTCAGAGACTGCGGTCACTTCCAGATGGCCTGTTTATTGAGAATTCATGATTTGCTTGGACAGATCCTAAATACAGTTCTCCACATTTCTGCAGCAATCTGCAACTAAAAAAAAAAAGTCCTCATAAAAATTCGTTAGGACTAGTATACACATTTTCAGGACTCAGTTGTGACTAATATACACATTTTGCAAGACATTTTCTCCAGTATGGTCCATTTCTGCATGTTATTTTCATAAGCGTAAACATGTTTATAAAAAAACATTTCCCTACTATATGCATCTTTGCTTGGAGAACTGCATTACAGAATTTGGAGAAGAGTGAATTTCAAAGCACACTTGCGCTTTTGTTTGCGTGTTGATTCAAAGTATGCTACTTAGGTGGTTGCTCATCAAAATGCAAACAAAATCAAATTTCCACCCCACCCCTACTTATGAGTAAAGTATACTGCAACACTGCCAAGATCAGGCTACAGGAGTTGAAGCCCATGAGGACGTGAATTTCCAGCTATCTCCAGAACCGACTTCCTGGAAATTCCTCCTAGGACCAATTTAAGGTGTTTATCTTGACATTTAAGGCCCTAAATGACTTGGTCCTCAAATATCTGAAAGAATGGCTCCATCTAGACCAGACATCCCCAACCTTCGGCCCTCCAGATGTTTTGGACTGCAATTCCCACCATCCCTGCTCACTGGTCCTGTTAGCTAGGGATCATGGGAGTTGTAAGCCAAAGCACCTGGAGGGCTGCAGGTTGGGGATGCCTGTTCTAGACCAACCTGCCCAAAGATCTCCAGGGGAAGCCCTGAGAGTGGTTCCTGCATGTAATGAGGTTTGTGGTGAAGGCCTGCTGGTGAATTTTCTTTGCAGTGACCTTTGGAACGGCCTCCCTCTGAGGAGTGCCTCATCCCCACAATGATTTTCATTTGGCACCCAGTGAAGACGTACCTCTTTGCCCAGGTTCTTTGGGCAGGGTTGAAGTGAATTGGGCACGCTTATGTTTTTGCTGCCACTATTATATTTCATTTGTGCCTTCTTGCTGTTTTACATTTTCAGTTTTTGAAGTTAGTGGCATCAATGAGTCCCATCAGCAGAAGCTCTGTAGAAGGACTTCTGCTTGCACATCAGGGTTTTTCCCCCTCCTCCCCTCACTCCGTGCCCCACAAAATTCATAGAATCCTAGAATTTTAGAGTTGCAAAGGACCCTGAGGGTCATCTAGTTCAACCCCCTGTAATGCAGGAATCTCATCTAAAGCATCAATGACAGATGGCCATCCCACCTCTACTGAAAAACCCTCTGATGGATCAAGGGGATCAGGAAAGCCACTGGAACAGGAATGAAGAGGGAGAAGAAGGGGGTTGTTCTATCAGGGCAGCTGAAATGTTTCCTTCTCACAAGTTGAAAAGCCTAACAGTGTGTGTGTGTGTGTGTGTGTGTGTGTGTGTGTGTGTGTATTTCCACTTCGGAACCTATGGTTGGATTATAAGTATTAAAAATATTTTTTTCAATTAAAAAATCCCAGTCCACCATCAAGATTCATCTGTCATTTTTTGACACACCTCGTACTACAAATAGAAGCTTTAGGATTTATGAATATAGGAAGCTGTGCTATACTAAGTCAGATCACCTAAGCTCAGTTCAGTGGTGCCTCAGGTTACGAACTTAATTTGTTCCGGCGGTCCATTCTTAAACTGAAACTGTTCTTAACCTGAGGCGCGCTTTCGCTAATAAGGCCTCCTGCTGCTCCCGCCGTGTGATTTCCACTCTCATTCTAGGGCAAAATTTGAAACCTGGAGCAACTACTTTGGGGTTAGCAGAGTTTGTAACCCGAAGCGTTTGTAACTCGAGGTACCACTGTATTGTCTACACTGTCAGTGGCTCTCCAGGTTTCAGGCAGGATGTCTTTCTCAGCCCTACCTGGAGATACCAGAGACTGAACCTGGGACCTTGTATGGAACGCAGATGCCCCATGGCTGAGCAATGGCCCTTCTCTAAACATCAGAACCTGAGCAGTAACTGATGTCTGCACCCAGGGGCTAGTATGCACTCAGACTGAAACCCCTTTACGAGGGTTGCCATATTTCAAAAAGTGATAATAATAATAAAAAAAAACCCATCATGAATTTCTTAAGGAAATTTGCCAAAATCTACACTTTTGACGTGGGTTGCCGTACGTCTGGATTTCCCCGGAGATTTCAGCGATTTCCACCAGGACACTGTTTCCAACGGGAAATTCTGGACGTATGGAAACCCTACCTTTACCACCCTGAAAGAAAATGAAGCTTGTACAGGCTTGTATTTAATGCAACGGCACAGAGTAAGAACCCTGTCAGTTCATGAATTTACGCTGGAGCAATTAGACTTCCCTGCTCTCCTGCCCTCCCTGCCCCCGGATTTAGGAGTGTGTGACCATTTCATCCACACTGGGTATCAAGGTAAGAGGGCACTGCAAGGAATGCTGCAACAATGAAAAATCAAAGAAGATGAAAGGCAGCCGGAGGGTAGGATTTGGCGTTGCACAGGGTGCCACTGAAATTTAAAAACCCAAAGTCTGCCACTGCCCCACACATGCTGAGGAAGATGAACTAGAGGCCTGGTGGAAGGCAACTTACTTTGTTCCTATCTAGCCTGGGCTGCCTTGGACCATTTGCAATCTTGCCACTCCTCCACTGCATCTCATCTTATGGGCTCTTGTTAGCATTTGAAGATTTGATTTGCAAAAAAACCTGGCAGTCTTCACATAAGGCGTCTCAGTGGTGTAACTAGCAGTGGAGACCAAGGGGTCTCACCAACAGAGCTGCTACATAGACGGCATTTTGTCTCGCTTAAAGCACTTTGTCAAAGATCGAGATATTGGGGGGTCACAGTACAAAGCTCACAGAAAAGGACATTTTGGAATGCTGGGAATGAACAAAACTATGCTAGGTATGATTAGGGAAAGGATTGGAGGGAAGGAACCAACACGTCATTATATAAATCAGGGGTGGGGAGCCTTCGGCTTTGGGGCCAAATGTGGCCTTCTAGTTCTGTCTGTTCAGCTCTCAGGGCCCTTCCCAGGAGCCATGCTGCACACGCTCTTCAAGGGCTTTTGCCTGGCTGGAATGTGCCCTGGAACTGTGATGCTACCTCTTCCTTCCTGGATGGAGGATGGTGACGCATGCATGAGTGCATATATATATGAAACCTATGGCTTTTGCATGACTGGCAGGTAACCTGCTGTAGAAGAAGAAGAGTTTGGATTTGATATCCCGCTTTATCACTACCCGAAGGAGTCTCAAAGCAGCTAACATTCTCCTTTTCCCTTCCTCCCCCACAACAAACACTCTGTGAGGTGAGTGGGGCTGAGAGACTTAAAAGAAGTGTGACTAGCTCAAGGTCACCCAGCAGCTGCATGTGGAGGAGCGGAGACGCGAACCCGGTTCCCCAGATTACGAGACTACCGCTCTTAACCACTACACCACACTGGCTCTCTGTACACAGGAACTGCCCACCTTTGCCTCTGGAATGTACAGTTCTATTTGCCTTACCTTTTTTTAATAAAAATAAAGCCAAACCTAACATATTTTCAGCTGCTTTCAGCCCATTGGTCTAGCCACCTCAGTACAGTGGTACCTTGGTTGTTGAACAGCTTGGGTGTAAAACAAATTGGCTCCCAAACGCTGCGAAACCGGAAGTGAGTGTTCCGGTTTGCGAACGTTTTTTGGAAGCCGAACGTCTGACGCAGCTTCCACAGCTTCCGCTTGAGTGCAGGAAGCTCCTGCAGCCAATCGGAAGCCGCACCTTGGTTTTCAAACTGTTCCGGGAGTCGAATGGACTCCCGAAACGGAATAAGTTCGACAACTAAGGTACCACTGTATAGTGTAATCTGACTGCCAGTCTTAGACAGAGGTCTTTACTATCTGGATATCCCAGGGATTGAACTTGGGACCTGATTGTGTGGGGAGTGCAGGTGGAGCAACATTTCCCTACAAAGAAAGTCTTAAGAAGTGGTGCTTTTGTTCTGTTGTGAGCACCGGCCCCCGCTTAGGTACGTATTCAGGACAGCTCCATGCTGGGCTCAGGCTGAAGGCTTCATGAGACCCTATCTCAGAAGTTACTATACTTGCAGTCATCCTCAGTCAGAGCCTTAAATAGGAGCTGTGACTCTGTTTTGGTAGCTAGCTCTGCATTGGCAGTTATAATCCAGCCACAGCTAGAGGGACACAGGTTCCCGGATTAAAGACCTGAGATCAAACCCCTGGATTTAAAGGCCTGAGAACCTCTGCTCAGAAAGGAGTTACAAACTTGACTATTGTGTGTCTTCCTCTCACTCGCTCTAATAAAGAAATAAAAAGTCAGACTCACACATTCATAAATTTTTTTTTAGATTAATTTTGCTATTGTAGTTGAAGGGTAACAAGTCCTTCGGTCTCTTATACAATATTCTAACTCACAAAATAATCATAATAATCATAATCATAATCTGCGGCGGTAGAAGGGCAGCACCTTTCATTTATCCTTCAGATGGTTTTTAGAACCTAGTGATGACAAAAAGAAAGAAAACTGAGGAGATAAGAGAATTAACTGGAGCTTGTTGCTGGTCTTGGGGTGAGAAAGGTAAGCTCTGATTTTGGTACTTAAAAGAGGTGCACTATGGGTAAGTTGCCACCTCAGAAAAACAGAAGAGAAGGTGTTTTTGTGTTCACTGCTGGAAGAGGCAGGGGATTAAAAGAGTCCCAGGTAAGGGACTTCTCCGTGTGGCTTCCCTTCAGGCCTGCTGTGCCACATCCCCATGATTCCAGCAGTTTTTGTTTCGTTTTGTGTATTTAAAATCAAAGAGTACCACCTAGCCTCAGGAGCTTAAACCCCACACTCTTTGACGGAGTTCTGGAGTGACGCGGCTGAGAAACAAGCTGTCCTTTAAAAAAGAGGCAAGGGTGTTCATCTTCTCCTTGAGAGGCGAGGCTGTCCAGTGTCCTCGGAGAAGGATGTCAATGGCAAGTGACCAGGCAATGGGGCAGAGGCAGAGGCTGGTCAGGGCGGCTCCTCCAGGCACAGTTCAGACTCTTGTGTGTCTGCAGGTCCGTGAAGGGCCTGAGGCGGAGGCCGCTGCGGAAGTGGACGGGGATTCCTCGTCGGTGGTGTCTCCCTGCTCTTCCTTGTGGAGGCCGAGGCTGATGTGGCTCTGCAGGGCAGCTGGAGTCAGCCATTCCTTGGGCAGGCAGCTTTGCAGGAAGGGAATGCAGGAGCTGAAGTAGGCCAGGCGGTTCACCCAGCGGGGGATTTCCTTCCCACACAGGATCTGGGGGAAATGGACAGAAGAGCAACAACAGCAGGTGACCGTTATATTATAGGTGCCTGATGAAAGGTGATTGCTCCTCACACGGTCACCTCCCCATGCCTGTTCATGTTTCCAGGGGTGGGGAGCATAGTTAGCAACTTTTCCCTTTTCTTGCAAGGAACCCTGTTCAGAATAAGGGAATTTCCCTTAAAAAAAGGGAAACGTTGACAGCTATGGTGGGGAGGTGGGAGAGAAATGATGCCATGTATCACTGCCACGTTCTATTGTGGCAGTGAAGCACACAGACCATGCGGAAGTGTCACATAAACCCCGAAAGCAAAGGGGGAAACACTTGGCAAGTTGGCATTTCAGCTATTTGGGCAACTTGTGATTGGGGGTGCAGTCGGGTAATTTGAGACTTTGGACTTAATGGTTTCATGGGGGGCACTCTTTAGATCAGGAGATCTAACCTTTGATTTGTGAGTCTCCCCCACTCATAATATATTTTTTTTCTGGACACCCCCCACCAACCCCACTGCAAGACCCCGCTGATTTTGGCAACAGCAACTGCAAAAAGATTTTAATGAAAGCAGACGCTGTGCTGGAGTGAGTGGGATGCAGCAACCTGATGAGCATTCCTGGTCATTAGATCAATCATGTCATGAGCAGAGCGAAGGTAATAAGCATTACCCCCTCCTCAGCGTAGCTGCATGGATCAGTTGAGGAATGGGTGGCTGTGTGCCTGAATGTCTGTCTGTCTGTCTGTGTGTGCATGTGAGGGTGCTTGTGCAAGAGTTCTATGTCCACCTTTGCAACTGGCATGTGGACTCCAGAAGGTTGGTCAAAGGTGAATGTGGCCTTCAGGCCAGGAAAGATTCAGTACTCCTGCTTTAGAGGGAGTGTACTACTTCTCTTATTTTAAACAGACACTGCTTGCCCTGTTGTGTTAGGGGGCCCTCCTGCTCAGTTTGCTGAGCAGGGCTCTGGACCTTACAGTTTTGTCCTGGCAAAACCACCACTTGCAACCTAAACTATGTAATCCCCCTATATCAGGGCTCAGCAAACTTTTTCAGCAGGGGGCTGGTCCAGTGTACCTCAGACTTTGTTGGGGGCCAGACTATATTTTGAAAAAAAAAGAATGAACGAATTCCTATGCCTCACAAATAACCCAGAGCTGGATTTTAAATAAAAGGACACATTCTACTCATGTAAAAACACGCTGATTCCTGGACCGTCCGCGGGCTGTATTGAGAAGGCGATTGGGCCAGATCTGGCCCCCAGACCTTAGTTTCCCTACTCATGCCATATATGGAAGATTTCCGGGAAATAAAACATACTCATCACTTCGTTGAAATACGAACATGCCCACATACCACCAGAATACAGGTCTAAAGCTGGATTTGTTCTACATCTACTGCAGGCAGTGCGGTCAAGGAAGGGAATACCATGCACTTCCCTGAAGAGGGAAAAAGAAGGCCTACAAAAAGCAACAAAACAAACTAGGCAAGTGGCAACAGGCCATAAAATCCATTCTACGTGCAAGCTCTAGGGACAGAACGGCCTTCATCTTGCAGCGCTGAGAGAGCATGGCAAATGAGCAGGAGTGGAGAAGGAAGCCCTGCAATGCCTACTGTGAAATAAGATCCCACGGCGAGAAAAGGGGGAACTAGAAAGCTTCTGAGACCAAGCCAACAGTAGCTGGCCTAGAGACCTCTGCAGTCATCTGGCTTTCTGCTTGGAAGTTGATCTAAAGAAGGTAACATCTCTGCCTGTTCTAGGACTGTGATTTTGTGGAACTAACATAGGCCTGCCACATCACCTCCTGGCTGGGGCTTCAGTTTCTATAGAACAGGCCTGAACAACTTCTTAACCAAAGCTAAAGCATCTGACCAGTCATGCCTTGTGGTCTGTGTGACACAGAACATAGGTCAGAAGCAGAAATGCTTCTGAATACTAGTTGTTGGAAACCATGGCAGAGAAGAGAGTCCTCTTGGGCTCAGGTTCTGCATATGGATTACATGTGCTATTGGCCTGATCCAGCAGGCTCTTATGTTCTTATTGTGAGGTGTCACACACCAAATCAGACCATTGAGCTCAGTATTTTCTTCAATGACAAGTAGTGGCTCTCCAAGGTTTCAGACAGAGGCCTAACTTAGCCCTCCCTGGAGATGCCACAGATTTAACTTGGGACCTTTAGCAGGAAAAGCATGTGCAACAACATGTCTCAAACATGCCCCCTGGTAAGCTATGGGGGGCTTTGTAGGGCAAATGTTGTGAAGGCCTAGTCTAGATTGTAATAAGAAGCGCTAAATGGCTTAGAACCAGGTTACCTCAGAAACTGCCTACTCCCCTACAAAACCAGACTTGGAGACCTTGCTGTCTGTCCCATCCACACAGGAGGGTGGATACAAGAGGCAGAGCCTTCTCAGCAGTGGCCCCACTCAGTGGCAATTCACTAGGCTCCCTCCCTGTCTTTCCACACTTTGAAGCCAGCTTTTAATAGGTGATCACTGTTTTCTTTGGATGTTTGATGCTGTTCTTGCTGAAGTTTTAATATTATTGCTTTAATGATTGCTGTTTTTATGTGTATTTTTTCCCCTTTTACCTTGTTTTTTCACTGTAAGTTTCTTTGATTATTAGTTTTCAAAAGTAGAATGGGTATAAATTCAAGTAGGCTGCTGTGGTGAGTCAAAGTTCTTCAAGCTCTGGGCTCCAAAAATTTAAACCTGCCCCTCTGAATAGAGCAGGGAAGCTCATCAATGTGAATAACTGCAGCTTAACCCAGCCTTCCTCAGCCTGGTGTCCTCCAGATGTTTTAGACTGCAACTCCCATCACCTCTGACCATTGGCCATGTTGGCTGGGACTGATGGGAGCTGGAGTTCAAAACACCTTGAAGACACCAGGCTGGGGAAGGCTAGTCTAGCCAATAAGGGCTCAGAGAAGCAAGGCTGACACCCTTGCAATATGCATGAGTCCCCACACTTCTGCGATCCAAAGAGCTCGGTTGAAATGCAGTTCTGCTTTTTTATGCATGAAAGTCCTTGAGATGAAGATTTTTAAGTACAGGGAGCAGCTGCAGGATGACAGGGAAGGTAACAAGTGGCTCTCTGGGGAAGGCTTGCTTATAATTAAGACTAAGATTACTGGTGACACTTGAGAATAATGGCTTTCACTCTGAATGGATGAACAACTGTAAGTCATCTTACAATAAGCTGCAAGTTTACTGCATTGGCACAAAATGGATTTTCTCCCCCTATCCCAGTAGGTGTTGCCACATGGCCACTGTTAGGACAGCCACAATTAATGGCTAAAGGAGTATTATGATTACACTGTGCTAGATATAAGATGTTATGTATTACGGCTTGGTATTGACCTTGAACAAGTGATGTGGGAAAAGCTGATCTGGCACCTATTGGCCTTGTGCTTACCAAACTGTATTAAAAACAAGGCCTGTAACTCTTCTAGATATAGTAATGCAGCCAAAGTTCGGAACTGGAGAGTGCAGAATATGAACTTCCAGATAATCCCAAACTCCCAAATCCAGTTTGGAACTTCCAGATAATCCCAAACTCTTCCAACATTCAGGCTTAGTTCATAATTACATTAGCATCAATCACGCTCATTGCTGCAGCTGCCCCCTTCCCTTCACCACTGAAACTTTGCTGGCAGTGGTGGCAGCAATGAGAAAGACTTACCGGTATGTGTCAGCTGTCATTAGGCCACAGCACCATGTTAGGAACCATATCCACGGTGAAATGCCATTTCCCAGGGCTTCTGATTCCTGCCACCACCAATGGGACCCAGCACATAATTCCAGGATTGTCCCAGGAATATTGGGCTACTTAGAGAGTATGAGAGGGCCCTCATACAGGATTCAGCTGCAAAAGTGAAACCTTCCAGCTTGTCTTTTAAAGAGACATTGCACAACAAGGTAGGTGGAAATTGGGTACCAAAACTTGCATGAGTGAAACTGCTTTTTGCTCATGCAAAACTACTACAGAGTAGTATGGCTAGTGCCCATTGAGACTGGCAGAGCAGAAGGCAAGGAGGCCAACAGTAGGTGGAGCCAGAGCCAATGACAGCAGAGCCAGCTAATTCTAGTTTTTCGTAGAATCACAGAGTTGGAAGGGACCAAAAGCACCATCTAGTCCAACCCCCTGCAATGCAGAATACATTTGCCCAACGTGGGGCTCAAACCAACAATCCTGAGATTAAGAGTCTCATGCTCTATTGACTGAGCTTGTCTCCATCCTCTTCATCGTTGGGTTCTGCAAGGGCAAGTGTGAGACTAAGGAAGAGGGAACTGACTGCTCTGGCCACCCCCTGGCCTGGAAGTAAGTAAAAAGGTAGGCATGTGGGGCCTGGCTGAGGACAAACTCATGGACCAATCTTCACTGCTATCACAATGGATACAACTCCCAAAATGAGAAACATGCCAGTGCTGTAGGAAGAGAAGTGGCTCTAGTTGCTAAGATGCAAATACTTTCCACAAGTCACTTTATCAATCAAACCCAAGAATACAATGTGGGGGAAAGGAACCTTCAAAATAATAATTGCACTTGAATCCTGGCCTGAAATATAATCATTTCCAACTTAAAATGCATCTACTTGGTTTGAGAGAGATGATATGGCAATTTAGAAAATGCCTTGAGATGCTTAACGTTCTGAATCGACATCCCACAGAGTCCGGGAAGAAAAGAACACATCACACGCCTACACAGCCCATTTCCCCTCTCAAAGACTTCAGAGGAAATGCAGCTCAGGTATACCTGAGTAATTTGACTTATTAAACTACACAGCTAAGCTGCACCCACATGGAATGAAACCCTACCAACCCCTTTTCCATTGCAAAGTGCCTTTGGGGAGGGGACTGTGCATCTGGCAGGGAAGCAGGTGATTAACCCTTTCCCCTCTCAGTTGCCTTCATTCTGCAGCCCTCTCCAGTTGCAGTAACTCTCCAACAGTTTGACTTCACCCCTGAAGGCACATTGTTCCATTGCCTCCTAAGACAGATGGATGCCAGCCAACCCACCAGTGTCCCAAACCTTGTTTACCTTGCAAGTATGAGTTTAAAACCTCATAGGGCTAAAAGTGGTGGGGGGAGGGGCGGGACAGGGAGATACCAGTGGAAAAGTGATGGCAGGGGAAGGGTTAAGCAGAAGGGACCACCAGACTTCATTATTCACAGCTACAGTGTGACAAGCAATATACCCAACTGTCAAAAGTTTTGCAATTCTTTCACCTGTGGCCTTAGAGGCTGCCGAACAGGTCGGAATGACTGATTCGGCCTTTTCCTCTCTGCCTCTTTCATTATGTTAAAAAAAAATGTAGAACAGTTTTATAGCAGTCAGGAGACACATAAATAGCTCAGGGAATGGGGAGTTGCTGTGTGATAACAGCAGTTTATGACCTTTTCTATGACACTTCATATGGATTGCACATACAAATCTGAAAGATATCACAGTTGAGAGCAGAGCCATGTTGGATTCCCCCCCCCCCCCTTTTGAAAGTGGAAAGTATGGACCAGCTCTTTTAGTGAGAGCAGCTCTACTCTGTGATTTCAAGAAGGATGCCTTTCAAACAAAGCAGGTTTGTGGCTCCTAATCAGTTTCCTAATTATGGACACTTCATCTCAAGGATGCATTGCAGCTGGGAGCAGCAATCAGGAGGAACTGATGAGTAATCAGCGTTAATTTGTGCAACTACAAAAGGGAGCAGGGGAAACATCGGCTAATCGCCAAGTGCCTTTCTGGTCAAAGGTCTTGTGCCGAGGGGTTTCGGGTTTCATTCCTAGTGCAAAGGAGGAATACCGAAGGATTTGTATGGTGAAGACTGGGGCCCCAAATGGCATATCCATTCTGGGGCAGAGCAGCCATGAAAAAAGCTTAGCCTGTGCTGCTGTTTCAAACTTTTCTGGGCCATGGATGACCTGATACTAATGGGAGTCCCCTCCTCTCAAGGCTAATTGCCTCCCCCCCCCCCATCCCTAATGGCAGGCCTGTTTCAAGAAGTTTTTAATGTCTGATGCTGTATTTTGTTGTAAGCCACCCAGAGTGACAGGGGCAACCCAGTCAGATGGGCGGGGTATAAGAATTACTACTACTACTACTACTACTACTACTACTCCAAAGGCCCTATAATGTAATGTAAGGGTACAGCTCACTGTACTCTTGCAAGTCAAGTGAGATCAAGGCACCATTGTGCTGGTTGATAGGGTAACCAATGAGAAGTATGGCTATCGTATTTGCAATGCAAACAGGCAAAGAATAGGAAGCAGCGGTACAGAGCAGTACAGAAGTAACTCAACTCAAGGCCTGTCCATACTTTGGCACAATGCGGATTGTGAACCCCTTATAACTCCTTTAATTGCCCTTTATCCACGCAGTGCTCTCCTCCAGCTACTGCTGTCCCATATCTTTTCCTCCCTAAATCTGGAGATTCCCTATGCATTGAACGTCCGAATAGGAGAGCTACATTGATTTGTCTTTCTACTTGTACATAGATACATTATGGCCACCCTCATAGCTGCCTAATTACCCATTTTAGACCAACTACCACTCAGTGCTATGCTTGTAAAAGCTCTCAAAGGGTAAATGCCCATCAGGCTAGTGCGAAGGGTGATTGAAGAACAATGTTCTGATCAGAGACCTGTTCACGGCTGGAGGCCAAAGTGCCATACAAGTACACTACACAGAAACAGAATGGAAGATGAACCAACCTCTGCCAGAGCAGCTGAAAAGTGATTGCAATTCTTGTGCATGAGATGGTAGGCATTGCCCTTGTACTCCTTGCCCAGTTCCTCCATGATTTTATCCACATCTTCTTCTGTAAAGTCTGTAGTGCCCAAGGCAATGGATTCTCTGGGTTAAGCAAAGGTAAGCATCAAAAGCAGGGAACATTCAGCAAGATAATCATGAAAGATGTTAAGGCAGCCCAGGAGAGAGACACTGTAGTACAGATATATTTTACCTGGCAGATAGAGCCAAGGATGGAGTCCTTATGGATGTTGGAACAGAGTAATGCTACAGACTTAAACAGCTTAGAAAGTAATTCAGATAGTGCTCAGCTTAAAAACAACACAATAACCTCACACAATTAATTAAAAACCATTCTTGCCATGCACACAGGATATAGTACTAGCATAATCTATTTTTATATTCTCTTTTAAAAGAAAAAGAGAGAGGAAAATATAAAAGAAAAAGAGAGAGTGTAGGTTTGAGCTCTACTGATATAGTTTGGGGTTTAAACTTCACATACTTTAAAAATGTTTAATGGTACATGCAACAGGGCTGAGTTTGTAATATTTTTTGTAAGCTCTCCATCCTTGAGCCTCTGCATCAGCAACTTATGCACCAGAAAACCAATGGGGTTGGGGATTAAGGAGATGATTTGGGTAGTCAAGACCCCCTCCTCTGGAAATGCAAAAGCCTGGCTCATTTTCATAAGCCTGCTTCAATGTGCGCTTTTCTAAATTTACATTCTAGCTTTAAAATTTGAGGTGAGAGATAATTTTTTTAATGGAACTGAGGTCTATACCATATAGGGTTTTGTACATGAATGAAGCATTGGACTGGATGCAATAACATATCTGTTTAAGAGGACACTATAGTGGAAGTTTGGGGGACTATACAAAAACACTCTGGGTCTTGTATTCCCTGCTGGTGCTGCCTTTAGCAGATGGATTCATCATGCTGCATGGCACAACTTGCTTGGGCAACATTTATGTACAGTATATAAATTGTGATTGCACACAAAAATGTGTGATTACCGCAGATTGCCCCAAGTATTTTCTGTCTCTTGGGCCAAAGTCCTTGGCACATTCATTGCTGTTCATTCTACTTGGCAATAAATGTCCTGGCCCATGGACGGTAATGTGAGAAGTCGCAGACCATTTGGAGGAGAATCCCATGCTATAGTTGCACCCCAAGCCAGTGCCATCCCAAAGTCATAGATGAAGGATGTTGGCATGGGGCAAAGCTGCAGCATGGGCTCCTCACATGTGGTCCAGGGGAAAAACAGTGCAGCAAGTGGTGTCAGAATGAGTAGGAACAACATACTCCAATTCCTGGCTTAGTACTACATCTGAAAACCAGAAGCTGAGTTTTCATTCATTCCAAACAAACTATATTGAGAAGCCAAGGTTTGATCTTGGTTTACCAAGCATGGTTTGTTTGAGGAAAACAAACCAGAAACTATGGTATACTGTGATGTGCAGGTTGACCCAGTGTGTACATAAACCTGCAAGGAGGTGATATGCTGGGAAGATTTTTGTTGCTGTCCATCTTGTGTATTTAATGACATAATTTAAACAGGAACGTGGGAGTCATTCACACATTCATTAACTATGGTTTACTGGGATGTGGGAATGCTGCCACCAGTTGTCAAGTGCTTCCCTAAAAATGCATTGCCCTTTTGGCAATTCATGGGCTGCAGGACAGCAGATGTTGAGAGGAGAAGGAAAGGCCCTTACTTGAATTTAAAGGTCTCGCCAAGCTCCACAGCACTGCCTGGTGTGATTTCGAAAATCCCGCTGAAAGGGTAGGGATGCCCTCCATAGGCGAACTCTGGCAAGGAAAGAAAAAGACGGTAAGAAAGGATAAGACCAAAGTTGCATCTGAAAAAGGCTACAACTGCCTACATGGCTCAGTGTTAGTATTTAAGTCAAATATCTTCCCATAACTGGTTTCAGATGGGCCTCAACTCTGCCCTTCCTGTATAAAGAACATCGTGACAACCATAAGAATGTAATAACAGCCCTGATCGATCAGGCCAGGGACCATCTACTTCAGCATCCTGTTCTCACAGTGGCAGAGGCGTCAAGTTGTGCCCCAGATTGGGCAGCATGACTCGTGTGTGTGACATCACACATGTGTCATGCATGTGTGACATCACCCATGCAATGCTGGGATGTGCACTCGGCCCAATGATGTGTGCACAATGCAACATCCTGACATCACATGTACGACGCTGGCATGTTGTGCGTGCGAAGTCACATGATGCACACTGCCCCCTTCTTAGTCAGAAGCTGCCACACGTGATAGTGTCGCCAGAGAAGTTCCTCTGCTTAAAATCCTGCCTTGATGCAAAGAGTTTGACCACATGGCTACCTCCGATCTTAGACTTATTTGAAACTCTGTGTGTGTTTAAGGCTGGCAGTTGCAAACTGTGCACTGGAGCACAGCAACTGCGCATGCATGGATGCCACACTCCTCAGAAGGCAAGTTTCCCATCCGTGATGAGCAGCAAAACAGAGAAGCTCGCAGCCTTCAATTCTGGGACCTAGCAGAAGGTTCTACTCATTTCCAGGCACAACTAGCAGAAAGCTTCCTACCTCTGCCATAGATCTCAATCCCAGAGTGAAAGACTCCAATGCCCAAGGTGGAAGTGTATTCATTTATCCAGTACTAGAGGAAGGGGGGGGGAGAGAGAGAGATTTTGAAAGTATTAATGAAACAGACATTGCTTGGACAGTTTTATATTTATGCATCATTTTACGTAGCTATTGCATCTCACTTCATCCTGAAGGCTCTGGATAGGTAGCAAAACATTTAACATAGAAAAGCAAGCCTGTAAAATATATCTCATAGGGGTGGGGGAATCAGATATAAAATTGCACGAAACCCAACAAATATAATAATAATAATAGTTCAAGCACAGCTTAACCTCAGCCCACGTATATTTACCAGTAGGAGAATATGTTCAAGAGCTGCTAGAACGATCACACGCCCCCCTGGCTTTGAATGCTTTGAAACATTTTCGGATCATGGCTGACTCTGACCCGCAGAACTGAGTCAGAACACGAGGAGCTGTGGAATGTGTCAAAGCAACCCCAGAAGTGGTCTTCCCACTTGGTAGATGCATCACAGGGGAAACTCATGCTAGCAAAAGGAGGTGAGTCCACAGAAAATCTTCAGCTGTCAACCCAAGATAGAACAGGCTTGAATGGGGATTTCCCCAAAATTTTGGAAGTCAGTGTTATCAAGCAGTTTTCATAACTACAACGAGAGTGGGGAGAGACAGAAAATACCCCCATTGGCTGAAATAGCCAATAATGCTCAAAGACAGCTGAACACTGGAAGTTTCAGGACAGACAAGGAAGTATTTTTTCACACTGCTCACTGTTACACTGTGGAAATTGCTTTCACAAGAGGAAAGGATGGCCAGCTACTTGGATGTCTTCAAAACAGGATTAGATAAATTCTGGGAAGATAAGGCTATTCACCCTGATGACTACATTCTATCTCCACTGTCAGAGGTAATATGCTTCTGAATACCAGTTACTGGAAAAGGCAGTATTCTCCAGAGGCCACTACAAAAGCACAATGCTGAACTAGAAAGGCCACTGGCTTGATGTAGCAAGGCTCTTACGCTGTTGGCATTATAGATTTTGGAGAGACCCCAAAAGGGAAGATTGGAGGCCAGTGGAAAGTACTGGCTAAGCTTTCTTTCCAAGGCAGGGTCTCACATGGGAGAGAAGCATCAACATGACAAAAGGTGTCATGTGGCGCATCTGAGAGAAGTTGCCATGGTGATTGGGTGGGGTTCAAAGTGACAGGAAAAGAGCAAGGTGTGCTGGGAAGAACGGAGATTAAAAAAAAAAGACTGGGATCCATCTTGCGCAGGCTGGCTGGGAGAGATGCCTTTGACTCCAGTGCTGCACTCCTGTGAGGAACAAGTCCTGCGTGAGATGACCATGCTGTGTGAGCTGGACTCCCTACACGTGGAATGAAGGTGCAAATAGGTGAATAAACCACATTTCTTAAAGCTACGACACTCTCTGCCACATCTTCAATCCGCCAAAGGAGCACAGACGTTGGGTTAGCAACTGGAACTCCCTGGAGTTTTCTACTGCTTGGCAGGGAGTAGCACCCACTATTGTAACATTATGTTATGTTATGACATCACAGTTTAACTTCCCTGTTACTGCTTAAGAAAAAATCTGCATCTTTGGGGCAGGGTTTTTCCCCTTAAAGTCCAGAAACTTGAGGGTTGTTTTTTTAAAAAAAAAAAATTCTTAGGATACAGAGTTCAAATTCTGCCTTTCTGTACTTGAGCCACAGAACCCACAATGCCATAGTGATGATGAACTAACTGGTTAGCAACTCTCTCTTTCTCTTCTCTCAGCTAAGTTGCTTTCCACAAGGCCCTCTGCTTCATTCTCTTCAGTGGTATTTTTCTGCCATCTGGCCTTTATAGACCCACCTGTCTCTGGGTGGCCCTGATATGTAGTAGTATCAACTAGTGTGCTCCTAGTGGATATACTTAATCCACTTTCCTTGCCTCCTCCCTTGCATTATTGATGATTCTGCCAGCCCTATTAGCTCCCTAAGTATCTGGAGATGCATTTTGAATGAACACTCAAGTTCCATATAAAATCAGAGTTGCCTTATTATTCAAGAGAGGAATCCCAACGGTGACTGGAAGGAGGGAGGCTCAACCCAAATAGCATCAGCTCCTAATTCCAAAGTGCCTTGCCAGCAATTTTCCTCCGCTTTACAAGCCTGCTCCCCTGCCAGAAAGCCCCTTCATGTTCCTTGGACTCCAGCTAGAAACTAATGCTCCCATTGTAGGGAAAAGCCTCGCATCAGATCCGAGCCTCTGTGGCCCCCGACCCATCTGCCATATCTTCCACTATGCTTCTAATCCCAGTATGTCCCTTATTAAGCAGGCATTTTTCCAATCTGAGCAGTGCAGAGCCCTGTGCATATGAAAGCAAAGGAAGGGAGCTAAGATGTCAGAGAATCATAGAATTGAAGAACTAGGGTCATCTAGTTCAACTCCATGCAATGCATGAAACCGTGTGTGCACACAGACACACACACGCTCTTTTCTGGCGCAGTCATTATGGTTTATGTCTGTTAGAGTCAAGAAAGCAGAAACACACACACACACACACACACAGAGAGAGAGAGAGAGAGAGAGAGAGAGAGAGCTTCATTTCAGTGGGCTCTGGCTAGGTGAAAGGGACAGAATCATTATAGTGCAATTTCCAGCTAAAGTAGAAATCAGCTGGGTCAGCATGGATTCAGCTTGAGGACTGCATTCCCCTCACAGGCATACATGAAGGGGCTGCATGCCAGTGGTGGCCAAAGCCAGAGGCAAAAGTACACAGAGCAACAGATACGACTTTTCCTTTTTGGGCAGCAGCCTGCACACACTCCCGACACACTCTTTTCCATCTAGGCAAGCAAGAGGTGTCATCGCAGTTCAAGATCACATCCCAGCCAGGCAAAAGCACTCAAGGACAAGGCCTGTACAGGGTGTGGCCTAGAGAGAGGAGGTGTGGCCATTTAGAGAGGGCTGGAGGGCCCACCCCCACTTTAAAATGTGTGCAGCACTGGCCAACCAAGGTGATCTTATCCAGGGCTTTTTTTCAGCCAGGGCTCGCCAGAATGCAGCTCCAGCACCTCTCAGGTAGGCGCCATTGCCATTGTAAGAGAATGAGGGAGGTGTTCATGGTGAGTTCCGGCACCTGTTTTTCTAGAAAAATAGCACTGATCCCATCCCTCTTCCCTCCAAGCACCAAAGATCTATAGTGACCTGTTTTGGCCAGAGTTGGATCATAAGAGGTATAGTATGGCAATATCCACTTGGAAAATACTGTAGTCTGAGTAGGGCATATGGCTCTATACATTGACCCCAAGGCTATGTACATGTTAGTGGCTTTAAAAGTAGCAAGGTCACACACACACCAATGTTTCATGCCACATTTGCATGTTGCTGCACACAAACCAGTGAGAGGGCAGGGATGTCTTCACCTCATGTACACCTGATGTTTGGTTTCTTTGCCCCTGCAACCCCTATTCATGAAGCTGTCATCTGCACACGCACTGTCATCTGCACATGTGCAATGAGTGTCTCAAATGTACACTTCAGGCTTCAACTGCAAAGTGAATGTGGCTTCAGTTTTGCTTTTGGAGTGAAGCCAGATTGAAGGGGAATGTGTCAAATAGCAGCATTTCTCAAGAAACTACACAATAGCTCTGCATTGTGGGTAATATCATGTGTTAAGGTAAAGAGACCCCTGACTGTTAGGTCCAGTTGCGGATGACTCTGGGGTTGCAGCGCTCATCTCGCTTTACTGGCCAAAGGAGCTGGCGTACGGCTTCCAGGTCATGTGGCCAGCATGACTAAGCCACCAAACCAGAGCAGTGCACGGAAACGCCCGCTGGAGTGGTACCTGTTTATCAACTTGCACTGCATGCTTTCGAACTGCTAGGTGGGCAGGAGCAGGGACCGAGCAACGGGAGCTCACCCCGTCATGGGGATTCGAACCGCTGACCTTCCGATTGGCAAGCCCTAGGCTCTGTGGTTTAACCCACAGCGCCACCCGCGTCCCCAATATCATGTGTACACAGATTCAAAGCCAGCAGTGGACGTGCACTGGAGCCAGAATAACGGGTAATGTGTAAACAAACTAAGTTTTCTGGTAAACGGCCTATAATTTACTCAGCTTTCTATACTGTATATCATCAGTGAAACTTGCAGCAGAGAACGTCCTAAGAAAAGGAAAAGGAAAATAACACACATATACCATTGAAATGTACATCCCAGAACTAATTTGGGAGTAATTCTCGTTGATTTCAGCAGAACTTGTGTCAGGAAGTAGCTATGCTTACTACGTCAGCCTTATTCTTCCTTTGTGGCTTTATCTCACTTTCGGATTACAGATCTACAAATTCTGTGAGATAATAATCAAACATCAATTTCTCACAAAGGACTAGAGCTTGCCTGAGGGTAAGCTTGCTCACAAGACAAGTGGGAATTTACCCCAGCTTAACAATACAGACTTTGAATCAGTGTCTCCACATATTTCATGGACATGTGGCAGTATAATGCCTAACTATACCATTTATTTGCTTGTTGGCTAATTCTTTCCCATCAGTTTGGCTCCACTGAGCCCTCTGGGAACCTAATTAAATAATATAGAAGCACATCATGGACCATGATGATGAAAGAATTTGTCCTCTGCCCCTCTGCATCACCAGGAGTCCTCATGGCAGCTAACAATGATACAAACTTAACACAATAAAACACAAGCATAGGGAAGCATCAGTGCAAAACTCCAATCCCTTTTTTAGAATTGAAAATTTATTTGTGTGCATGTGGACGTACCACAGTCTCTAAGTGGTGAGAAACCTCACAGCATTATCACTACAACAGATATTATTCCAACCCTTTTAGGTTTCTAGGTTACCCACCTTCCAAATTCATAGCTTTGGTTCCAACACAGAGAGCTATTCAGGTGTAAGTGTATTCCATGCTAGCCCTGATCTACTGTTCTCCTGGCCTTAAGAATGTGGGGCCTCCGGCCAGACGAAGGAAGGAAAGCTGGCCTCATCCTTCTGGTAGCATTGCTGGCTTAGCTGTTGCCAAGGCAACAGACTTGCTCTTGACCAACTCCTTAGACATGCTGAAGGGGGCCATTAACAAAGAAACTGGTTCGATCACTTCAGCAGTTCCCTCTACTACAGAACCCCATCATACAGCTATAAAACCACATGCTAGGAGAGAATCCAAAGATGACATCCAAACAGGGGCGCCGACTTATAAAAAATATTGGGGGGGCGGGGGCCCATACTGACTTATAAAAAATATTGGGGGGGGGCCCAAGACCTCCAAACCGCTGCTGCTGGGGGAACGAAAGGGGCGAGCCCCGGGCTGCCCCGACCTTAAGTGAACCTGTGAGGGCTCGCCCTTTGCGGAAGCCGATTGGCTGCCGCCGTGGGTGGTGAATATTAATGAGCTAGGGGGAATCCCCGCTTCTCGCGGGGCTGACGCCAGCCCCGCGAGATTGTTGATGGGTCGAGAGCCCGCAACCCCACCCCCTCTCTAGATCGGGAGTGGCTTTGTTTTAACTCATTACTGAATGTATTTTAAAAGGTAACTATCGTCAAACAAGGAAAATAAAAAAATACCAACATAAATTTGTGATTTTACAAAGCATAATATAACTAATAATTTTCTTAAATTATTGGGGGGGGCAGAGTCCCCCCAAACGATTTTTTGAGGGGGCTCGGGCCCCCTCAGGCCCCATGGAGTCGGCGCCTATGCATCCAAAGCAACCAACCCCCCAATCCAATAGCACTGTTCTTCCCCTTGAAGAGGTCTGCCCCAGACCTACAAAGAAACAACAGAATCACAAATTTCCTTGTAAAGTAATAGCAGCGCCTGGCACAAAAAGCATATGTGATCAAAAGCACATAGTCATAGCATGGTTATGTCATTAACCATGCCAGCTGGCTGAAGAAAGCTGGAATCCAATAATGTCTGGGTGGTCCACACGTTCTCCACCTTTGCAGCATGAGAACCATAAAGGCATTTAAAGGAATTTTATTTTTATTTTGGCCTAAAAATGATTGTATCACAGCATCTTCTGATGTCTGGCACAAACCAGCACTCATTTAATATTTAATTTATTATTAAATTTGTATTTAATCATTTGCAGATCTCAGACAATGACAAATTGGAAATAAATGTGCCTCAGCTACTCTGAGCGTGCAGGTCTCTGCCACCTTCCTAATGTATTTTATTTTATTTCGACTGTTGAAAACAATCATTTTGCATTTTGCGTGACCTACCTTTTCATTTTTAAAAAGTGAGCTCTCAAAAGTGAGATGCACACACACACACACACACACACACACACACACACACAAACCTAACCACAAAATAATGCTCTCATCATTAAGCGAGAGGGAATGGTGTTGCTTGTTTGTAGGATGAACCAAGGACATTTGGGGGGGGATCAGGACCCCCAGCCTGAGCAGTGATGAGCAGCGACAGCACAGGTCCCAGGGTCACAGATTAAGGAAGGGCGGTGCCCTTAGGGGGAAGCAAATGAGGCTTGTTGTGTCTCCCTCAAAAGCATGAAATTCCCTTTGAAGTTCGGCAAGGAAGCTAAAAGCAAAGCAGATGAATCAAAGCATCCACTTTGTCCTCCCTTCACCTTCATCTCCAGAGAGCTGCAGGAGGAGTTCAGGGGTGTGCATGACTAAACTGTGCAAACAACTCATGGCTCTTAGGAACAACCCCCGGTATATCTGTAAGGGCAGCTGCTCTGTCACTGTTTATACAACCACACAGTTGCTTAGTGAGCTGGAAAAAGCATGGACTCCTTTTTAGAAACCCACAGACACATGGCTGCTTCGACAGCCCAAAGAAGTGTAAGAGCAAAGTGGCAGCACAGTTAAATAGAGGGACCTCAGTGCTTTGCTGCTCTCTTCGTAACACTTTCTCAGGTCAGGTGACTGTCAGAAGGCGGTAATGGCAGAGCCTGGAATCCTGCACAGAATTTGGACTCCTCCTGTGGGCCTCTCAACTTCCATGTTTCGATTGGTGTATGTGGCTAGCCCTCGTGGTTTCAAAGCAGAGGCAACAAGTTCCACCCAACATTGGGGGGGGGGGCTCATCACATGTGTGTGATGTTACAAGCGGTAGGTGCATGTGATGTCACAAGTGAGACACACATGTGACGTCACGTGCATTGGGAAACCCAACAATGCCCACCGCCAGGAGGCCAGCAAGGCCCTCAAGATTGGAGAGGGGCTCAGCCCCATCCCCACATACTTGGGGTGGGGGGGCTGCCCATACATTTGGTCCCTATGTTTCAAAGACAAACCTGGAAACCTGCCCAACTTGATTTTATGATTCTTTCTCCTGAAGGCTCAGCATTTCATAATGCAAAGCAGCCTTAGAAGTTGTGATCAAGAGCTTGCAACAGCAGGGTGGGATATGGGTGAAGAATGAAGAAACAGGGGCTGCTTAACCCTTCTCCCTCCAATTATTTCCCATACTCGAAATTATTCTCCAAGCTGCTTTCTCACCTGTGGGATGAAAAATTCATGTACCTAGGGAGTGTGATTTAACATAAGAGAGTTTAGGCTGTTGCACAAGTGATTGTACAAACAATAGTGCAAGTGGTGGCATGCAAAGCTTAACTGTCATCAGCACAATGATGGCAGTTACACCAGAGGTTTCACGCCATCTTTTGCAAGTGCAGTGCACCTATTGGATTCAGCTGTTACTAAGAAGAGGGCTTACTAAGAAGAGGCCTGCTCCTTGGGAGAAAGGCGACGGTAAACCTAGATAGCATCTTAAAAAGCAGAGACATCACCTTGCCAACAAAGGTCCGTATAGTTAAAGCCATGGTTTTCCCAGTAGTGATGTGTGGAAGTGAGAGCTGGACCATAAAGAAGGCTGATTGCTGAAGAATTGATGCTTTTGAATTATGGTGCTGGAGGAGACTCTTGAGAGTCCCATGGACTGCAAGAAGATCAAACGCATCCATTCTTAAGGAAATTAGCCCTGAATGCTCACTGGAAGGACAGATCGTGAAGCTGAGGCTCCAATACTTTGGCCACCTCATGAGAAGAGAAGACTCCCTGGAAAAGACCCTGATGTTGGGAAAGATGGAGGGCACAAGGAGAAGGGGATGACAGAGGACGAGATGGTTGGACAGTGTTCTCGAAGCTACCAGCATGAGTCTGACCAAACTGCGGGAGGCAGTGGAAGACAGGAGTGCCTGGCGTGCTCTGGTCCATGGGGTCACGAAGAGTTGGACAC
Source organism: Podarcis erhardii (assembly GCF_964252035.2). Classification (NCBI taxonomy): domain Eukaryota; kingdom Metazoa; phylum Chordata; class Lepidosauria; order Squamata; family Lacertidae; genus Podarcis; species Podarcis erhardii. Next base: position 47,689,125 of record NC_138497.1, on the reverse strand, counting down.
TACTAAACGACTAAACAACAACAACAAGAAGAAGAGGGCTCCCCTTTGCAAAATGCCACTTGTATGGGTGAGCTGCCACAATTGCATATCGCCTAGTATATCCCCCCCCCCCCCCGCAGGTAGAAAAGTTCTGCTGAGAGTGATGTTTAAGAGGAAAGATTGCCAGGGGTGAAAGAGTTAAGCAACCCCTCCCCCTGTCACTCTTTTCACTCTCAAGCACACTCCCCAAGGTTGCTTTTCATTTGGAAATAAAATATATGGGGGGGGGGGGTTGAGAGAGAATCACACAGCTGAGGATCATGTGTAGTTTCAGCCTCGGCCCTGGCTGCAATTTAGCAATGCTGAACAGCTTGGAAATGAGCAACACCAAACATGTGGGAAACATTCCATCGGATCTTTCAAAACCACAGATGTATCACACACGGAACATTTGAAAGCAAGGGTACAGCTGGAGCCCAATAAAATGGTTTGGGGACATTGTGTTTCTGGTTTTTGATTCAGCCGAGCCAAGGAAGGAAGTAAATGCTGCAAATAGGATATGGGTTTAGATTTGGATTCCAAATACATCTATGAGTTCCCGTTTCAGTATGTTGGCTCCACACTAGCAGCTAAGGCTCAGAGTCCAGGAGCATCGCAATTATTTTGTTAAGGACCAGTACATTTTCCATCTGCGTTATACTTCAACAGGCTAGGAGCCAAGGCTCCTTGAGTGTTACTGGCAGCTGGCACTCGGTTTGCTTTCCAAAGATGCATTGTTGGACTGAATTAGTCAGCCTCTGAACAGTCACATCGTGCCTGGATGTACTCTCTGTGCTGATCATGAGAGCCGTGTTCATGGCAGTGCATTCTTCTTGGGGTCTTGTACAGAGGGAGAAATCCCGAGTCTCCATAGGGAGGTGCATAAGCCATCTCTGCAAGAGGGGCACATGCATCTTCCCAGGGCAGACATGCATGATTTGCCCCACCCTAAAAGATGTCTAGGAAAAAGTTCCCACGAAGCTAGAACAGCTAGAGGGAGCACTGCGCAGTGCTCCCTCTAGCTATTCTGGCTTTTGGATAGCCCCCACGAAGCCTCCGTAGGGCAGCGGGATGAAGGCTCCCCGCTGCCCTGAGGAGGCTTCGTGCGGCTCTTGTGGGAAGTGGGGGGAAGTGACAGAGCGTGCGGCTCTGTCCCTTCCCCCACCTCCCAGAAAAGCCCCCAAGAACTGCGCTCCCTGTAAAGAGTGCACGGTTCTTGCGGGAGATGGGGGAAGGGACAGAGGGCAGCCTCTTCCAGGCAGGGGGAGCCTTCAGCCCGCTGCCCAGGAGAGGCGTCAGCGGCTATCCCAGAAGCCAGAACAGCAAGAGGCTATCCCAGAAGCCAGATCCCTCTTGCTGTTCTGGCTTCTGGGATTCAGAATTTTTTTTTTCTTCATGTTTCCTCTCCCCCAACCTAGGTGTGTCTTATCGTCTGGTGCGTCCTATAGAGCGAAAAATACGGTAGATAGATGATAAATTGATGATGATAGATAGATAGATGATAGATAATATATGATAGATGATGATAGATAGATAGATAGATAGATAGATAGATAGATAGATGATAGATAGATAGATAGATAGATAGATAGATAGATAGATAGATAGATAGATAGAGATAGATATTCACATGTTTATACTGTATTTTATTGATGTAAAAGGTAAAGGTACCCCTTCCCGTACGGGCCAGTCATGTCCGACTCTAGGGTTGTGCGCCCATCTCACTTAAGAGGCCGGGGGCCAGCGCTGTCCAGAGACACTTCTGGGTCACGTGGCCAGCGTGACGAAGCTGCTCTGGCGAGCCAGCACCAGAGCAGTGCACGGAAATGCCGTTTACCTTCCCACTATAAAGTGGTACCTATTTATCTACTTGCACTTTGATGTGCTTTCGAACTGCTAGGTGGGCAGGAGCTGGGACCGAAAGATGGGAGCTCACCCCGCCGCGGGGATTTGAACCGCTGACCATGCGATCGGCAAGTCCTAGGCACTGAGGTTTTACCCACAGCGCCACCCACGTCCCTAATGTTTTATTTTATTGATGTATTATCTTGTAATTCAAAAACTGTCCTGGAAGCACTGCTGAAGAATTTCATTGCTTTCCATCTATAATCTGAAAGGGCTGACCTGAAATTCCTCCCTAAAATTATTGGTTGGCTACCTGGTGATACTATGTGATGACAAAGCATTACCACGATGCCAGTTAGAGTGACAGTAGTGCTTTCTGCCCTCACTCTCAGAAGTGTTGAAAGGAAAAAATAGTGGAAGGTAGCTGCAGAGATTTTGGGAAGCACTATCATTCCCATAACCTTGAAACAGGTGTTGGCAGTGGGAAATGGTAACCTGGTTGTGTATGGAGGGATATTTGCTCCCTTCCCACCTGAGCCCCCAAATTGGGGGCATATTTTTGTAAAAGAGCTTTCAGCTCAGCCCACGTTTGGCGTGGTACAGTTCAGGATCATGTTTATTCTTTGATTATTTGCTGCTTATGCAGAATACTTGTCACTTCTTTTCATTTTGTGTTGAGAAAAGTGTTGAAGGAAGGTCTTGACCCAATCCTGTATTATGGACAAAAATGTTGGTTGAAAACATTTGTACACCAACTTTCATAAAAAATTGATTCCAGTGTTTATGCATGAGAACATGTTTGAAGAAGGCAGATGTAGCTGCAAACACATAGCTACATAATTCATGCGAAACATGGGAAAATCCATTCATGATATCAAGGTTGAAAAGGAGCCAAAATCATTATTAGAGCCAGAGCCATATTGATTGAAGGAGTCGGCTTCAGGCATGGAAACAGGAGGTCGGGGTGGGAAGGAGGTGAAGTACAGTCTCGACATTAACTTCTTGGGTTGTATTGATCCTGATGTGAAAAATGAGATCATGGCAAAGGGGAAAGGAGCTACAATATTTTCAAAAAGACAACAACAGTGAAATTGTCTAGCAGTTGTCTCTCGCCACCCCTCACCCAACACTAATACTTACTTGAGCCAAAGGCAAATTGTAAACAAGTGAAACCTGCTACAAAATCCTGCAGCGTGGAGTTCTCAAGTTTAAAGTTACAGCCAGCCATGTCCTCTTTTGGAATATTCCATTCCATTGTGCTCCCTGTTTTTTCTCATGCCTCCCCCCAATAGGTCCTCAATATTATATGGCCACTAAGCATCCTCATTCCCCACTAGGCTGTTTTGGGGGTCACCCCCACCTGTTCCGATTCCATCAGTCACCCCCCCCCAAGTTGATGGAATTTGCATTTTAAAAATTGCATTTTAAAAATCCTGCACATCTGATTCAAAGAATCTTGGTGTAATTTGGCCCTCACCTACAGTATAAGGCAAACGGTTAGAGAGATGTCGCTATTGTTGCCTCTCTTCCACCACTTCTGTGACTGATAACATTCACCAGCACTACTTCACTTTAGAAATGTGATAGACAACATTTCACAGTTGCAAATCAATCTAATGACACATGTTGGGCTTGGTGGTGTTGTTTTTTTAAAAAAATCGAGTGGGAGTCAAGTCACTATTGCAACAGGAAAAAAGTGAGACCAAACCAAATTATTAAAGATTATCTATTTTTTCATTGTTGGGAGATTCTGCAGTTATCCAGGGAATGCAAAACAGGCTGAAAATGAACATGAAACCATATTCTGTGGCCCAGGTTTTTTTTATCTCCCCAACTACTCCAAGTAAACCTTGTGCCATATTCTCTGGTGGCAGCAATAATGGGAAGCTATTGACAAAAAGCAGCTGTTTCTTTCTTGCAATGAGAACTATTTGCTGAAGGAGGCAATTGGCACTTAAAAATTGCCATGTTACTGTGGGGAAATTTCATGGCTAAGTGCTGCACATGGAGGGATTATCACAGCAGTGAGATGGCCAGTGAAATGAGAGATCAGCCAGAAAACACTTTGTTGAATAGAGCATATTGTGGCATAAATCATAGTTTGCAGAGGGAGACGATGCAAGAACATAAATGCTGTCCAAAAGTATTGTAACACCTTGCGCCATTGGTTTTCTGAATTGCTGAGCTATTCATGATGTGGTAGAATACGGGCTGGCATTAAGCCTGTTAGTGGATGCATATCCTAAGTCCTCTATGTTTGAGTAACATGTGAAGAGGGAAAATTTGCTGGAAAATGCCTCTGGGCTGCCCATTTAGCCAACCCCAAAGTTATAATAATACAAATACTAATAATATTTATATTCCATCCATCTGACTGGGTGGCTCAGCCACTCTGGGCAGCTTTCAACAAATTAAAACAGGTAGGCAACCTAAGGCCCAGGGGGCAGGATGCGTCCCAATTGCCTTCTCAATCCAGCTTGCAGACGGTCCAGGAATCAGCGTGTTTTTACATGAGTAGAATGTGTCTTTTTGTTTAAAATGCATCTCTGGGTTATTTGTGGGGCATAGGAATTCGTTCATTCCCCCCCCCCAAAAAAAATATAGTCCGGCCCCCCACAAGGTCTGAGGGACAGTGGACTGGCCCCCTGCTAAAAAGTTTGCTGACCCCTGAATTAAAACATCAAACACAGTAAAACCCAGCTCCTCCTGCCCCCATCATTGTCACTCTCATGTTGAGTGCAATTATTGGTAGCAGAGAACCATCTTTCTCCTTGTGAGGAGGCTCCCCAAATGATTTAGAATCCTGGTTTACCAGGGTTCATCTTTTCAGCCAGTGTTCATCTTTTCAGCCAGCCCATGGTAACTGAGCCCACTTTTAGAACTTCCCACATCACAGACCCAGGGGACAATCTCAACATGTGGCAAATACTCAGAACTAGTTTGCCAGGTGGGGAGAGCTCCTGAGGTCGCTAAGGCCACACAGAGAAAATTTCACGATAGAGCTAATTCCATGCAGGTCTTCCTTCCAAGGCTTCCATTTATGTGCTAGAATAGGAACATAAGAAGGTGCTATGGAGGGACAGGGATGTCAAAGCTCTGTGGAAGAGCACATCCTTTGCACACAAAAGGACCCAGTTACAGATAGGTAGCCGTGTTGGTCTGCCATAGTCAAAACAAAACAAATTCCTTCCAGTAGCACCTTAAAGACCAACTAAGTCAGTTCTTGGTATGAGCTTTCGTGTGCATGCACACTGAAGAAGTGTGCATGCACACGAAAGCTCATACCAAGAACTGACTTAGTTGGTCTTTAAGGTGCTACTGGAAGGAATTTGTTTTGCTTTAAAAGGACCCAGGTTCAGTCACCAGTCTTTTCAGGCAAAGACACCTTGCTGAAAAACTTGGAGAACCATGGCCATTCAACCTCAACAATCCTGGCTACATGGATCAGTGGTCTGACTTCAATTCCCTTGGACATTTTTATTTAAATAAATTTTTAACATTTATATTTAAATACTTTATCACAGAGCATGTTTTTATTTTTAATTTTTTTAAAAAATAATGTTTATTACTTTTAAACACTACAAAAAAGAAAGAAAAAAGAAAAAAGACAAACAAAAAAACAATACAATACAATACAAAAACATTACACAGCACTAACACCATAAACTAAACAAAACAAAACAAAAACACTTTAACACACATCATACAATTTCAATGTCATATCTTTCATTTACTTGTTTCAACGACCTCCTCACACCTCCCTTTTTGTATTCCACTTCTATTGATTGTTTCAGCAATTCCTTTCCATCTTCCTCTGTTTTCTATCCTATAATTATCTTGACATATTCTAACCTTATTTTTCCCTAATACTCTAATAATCTATTTATACTTAATTCCTTATAACATTTCTACTAAAGCCGTATAACTTCATTCCAACATTTTTCTAACATTCATTAATTTTACAATATTTCTATAAATAATCTTTAAACTTTTTCCAGTCTTCTTCCACCGACTCTTCTCCCTGGTCTCAGATTCTGCCAGTCACTTCCGCCAATTTCATATAGTCCATGTTTTTAAATACATATGCAGATACTAATGTACCTCCAGACTGGATGACTGCAACGCGCTCTACGAAGGGCTGCCCTCCAGGCTGCCCTAGAAGCTGCAGGTAGTGCAAAATTCGGCAGCTCAACTGCTCTCTGCAGGGGAATCTTACCATCATATTAGGCCAGTTGAAGGAATTTCACTGGCTGCCAATAGAACCAGGATACCTAAAATCTCATCTCTTTCCCTGCATGCCCAACCAATCCCAGCATTCTGCAGGAGAGGGCATCTTGCAGATACAGTGGTACCTCGGGTTACAGATGCTTCAGGTTATAGACACTTCAGGTTACAGACTCCACTAACCCAGAAATAGTTAAGAAATTTGCTTCAGGATGAGAACAGAAATTGTGCTCTGCGGCGCGGCGGCAGCGGGAGGCCCATTAGCTAAAGTGGTGCTTCAGGTTAAGAACAGTTTCAGGTTAAGAACGGACCTCCAGAACAAATTAAGTTCTTAACCCGAGGTAGCACTGTACCATCCTACCAGGAGGTCTGCTCCACACAATGTCAAAATTAAACACAGAGTATAGCAGCACCTACCCTTTGGAACTCCCTGCCACTGCATATTAGACACATGCCTTTTCAGTGCCTGCTAAAGTAGCTTTTCAAGAAGCCTTCTAAAACCTTTACCCCAGTTGGTATCCGTCTTTGAATTGAATTGAATTGAATTGAATTGAACTGAGTGTGAGTGTGTGAGTGTGTGTGTGTTGTACTTGCTTTAAACTGTCTTTATATTTAACATTTTTCAAAAATTGTTTTTATATATGCAATTCATTTTAAGTGTTTTTTTGAGATGCAACTGTTTTATATCTGTTAATCTAAAACTGCTTTAGGATGCCTCATGGAAAGTGATTCAGAAGAATGTTTTATCTCAATGTGCACACTTGTAAATTTATTTTATTATGAAATATGCATTAGTAGTGCATTTTGGTATTTTTGAGCTGAGAAGTGGATCACAAAATTCAGAGAAGAGAACTGCAAAAACTGGGAGCTGCAGATCAAGATGGTTTGCATCGGAATTAACAGATACTGAATTCCTCAAGCATCACTATTAGACTTGGCACAGATGATGCACAAAGAGTCCATTGATGGACTTTTTTACAATGGGGAGGGGGCACCAATTGGCACACTGAGACCCTGCTCACTTGGATTTGCATCCAAGTTGCATGGGCCATTAAAGGCCATGTTGTATAGCTAGGGAGAACCAACACTTAGCTGTCACTGTAGGTCTCTGGTCCTAATCCAGTAAGTGCTACGCATTAGGAAACCTGTTTCCATACACAGCCATGCTTTGCTGGATCAGATGAGAAAATGGGGTAGGGGTGGAATTAGGGGGAAAGCCTTCTCTTTGATCATCTCCCTTCTTCTTCTTTTTCTTCTGGAGTGTCATATAATAGAGCGAAAGGCAGGAAAAAATTATGCAAAACACATTCTTCCCTGCCCCTCACCAGCCCAGGTCTACACTCATACGGTATAAATATATAACTCTCTTCAAAGTCTCCCACTGTGACATGCAATTACTTTGCAGCATATTCTTCTACACGTACTGCTTAAGTATACATTTCCAGGATCTTTAAAGCCATTACCAGCGAGGGGAGAATGCATATGGAAATGTAAAAAAATAAAAATACAATTGCATACACTCAATACTTTTTTGTTCCCCTCTGTCTCCACCCATTTTTGCCTGCAGGAATTTATAAAGGAATTGATTTAACGTCTCAATTATTCCTAGTGAAGTCTCACTCACAGTCTTGTCTCATTTAAGTAGAAAGCAAAGTGTAGAATCATATCTGCTCTGTTCCCAGTGGCATGGTTTACAATTTAAAGGAACGGTCTTTAACAGGTAACGTGGAGTGTAACCCTAAGCAAATTTCTTTGTACTTACTGATCAAATGTGTCCAGCAAGAATTAACTAATAAATGCAATATTTAGAGAAGACATCAAGCATGACCCCATAATGATGACCTATGTAAATCCCTAAGGGAACATAAGTATGGATCTCACATGCTTGCTCATCACTTGATGACTGCAGCATCAAGGAATCAAGACTGTGTTAACTAATAATCATGTGTAAAAAAATATATCACCTCATCTCTGACACAATGCTTTGTAATAGATTCATTTCACACATTAAGAACATAAGAAGAGCTCTGCTAGATCTGGCCAATGGCCCATAATAGTCAAGCATCGTGGTCTCACAGTGGCCAACCAGAAGCCTATGGGAAGCCCACAATCAGCAGTGGCGAACTCTGGTCTTTAAAATTTCATTGGCACCATGTGCAATGCCAAAATTGGTCAGGCATAGCCAGTGGTCAAGCACTGTGGCAGCTGAAGTCTGGGTCACAGTCTGAAGTCCCCTTCACTGTTTTAAAGCCATCTAAAGGCCATCACTGCATCTTGTGGCAGCAAAGACCATAACTTAATGATGCATTAGGTATGTAAAACAGGGGCAGTGCTCTTTTCCTCTTTCCAGAGGCACCCAAGGGTTGAAAGAATGCTGTTGCATAATGTGCTGAAGGACAGAAGTATTTTCTGCATGTAAAAATAGCTCCACAATTTACCGTATTTTTCGCCCCATAGGGAAGCCCGAGCTTCCCCCGATCCCAGCCCCCAGAACAGGCTGCTCTCCGCAAGCCGTGGGAGCCCTCCCGCGGCTTGCGCAGAGCTACCCGAAGCCCCCGTACGACTGCTGAGCGCACCGGGACTTCGGGATAAGAGGCAGCGCTGCGCAAGCCGGGGGAGCCCGGGGGGAACTCCCGCGGGCTCCCCCGGCTTGCAGATAGCTTCCTGAAGCCTGGAGAGGGAGAGGGGTGTGCACCGACCCCTCTCGCTCTCCAGGCTTCAGCGAAAGCCTGCATTTGCCCCATAGGACGCACACACATTTCTCCTTCATTTTTGGAGGGGAAAAAGTGTGTCCTATAGGGCGAAAAATACGGTACATTAATTTTCCTAAGGGAGCAAATCCACTGACCACTCACATGTGCACACTTCTGTCCTCGTCAGAGAATGAGTGAACCATGCTAATTTTGCAAGCACACCATTTATTGATACATTTTTATCATTTCATTTATATATTAATCTTAATTTCTTTCTTTCTTTTTGAGTAACAGACTGGTTTACAGGCAGTAACATAGAATACACAACCACAACAACTAATAAGAACAATATTATTAAATCTTAAAAAATAATTTGAAAAAACTCCAGATTTCATCTATTTGCCTCTGGATCAACAGTGGATACCTTTTTGGTTGTGGTCTGGTGCTCGCATTTCCCTGATTGTTTTCCTCCCTTTTTTTGCACCCTTGAGGCTACAGCATCTTAATTTTCACAACCAAGTTAAAAAGTGAGGAAAAAATGGAAGTATGAGACTTGGGGTGGCAATTCTCACTGTCTAGGAAGAGTATTTCCACACTTCCACTGAAGTGTGCACAGACGTCAGTGGCATCAGCTGGGCAGGACTTTGGGGTAGACGTTTAAGGCCCCTCTCAGCAGACTGGGGGTGAGGGCAAATACAGCAGACCTGGCTTGCCACCATTTGGACCATAGAAAAGCTGCCTTACATGGAGTCAAACCACTCATCCATCTAGCTCAAGGCTGTCTACACTGCATGGCAGCGTTTCAGACAGGCATCTCTCCTGCTTCTACCTGGGCATGCCTGAGATTGAACCTGAGACCTTCTGCATGCAAAGCAGTTGCCCTACCACTCTGGCCCTTCCCCATGGAAGAAGAAGAAGAAGAAGAAGAAGAAGAAGAAGAAGAAGAAGAAGAGGAGGAGTTTGAATTTGATACCCCGCTTTATCACTACCTGAAGGAGTCTCAAAGCGGCTAACATTCTCCTTTCCCTTCCCCCCCCCCACAACAAACACTCTGTGAGGTGAGTGGGGGTGAGAGACTTCAGAGAAGTGTGACTAGTCCAAGGTCACCCAGCAGCTGCATATGGAGGAGCGGAGACGCGAACCCAGTTCACCAGATTACGAGTCCACTACACCACACTGGCTCTCAAGCAATGACCCTATCAAGAGCACCCATCTCACCCTTAGACCACTAACCCCAGACTCTCTAAAAGGATCTAGCTGCACCCATGGAGAGAGAAGTGAAGAGCTCTATTTAATATTATTGTTTACTGGGCCCCATCAGGTGGCCCTCATTTCAGCCAGGGCTCCCTCCAGCCCCTGCTCCTTATGGAGCAGTGCTGTTAGAAGTTTTCTTGGGTCACAAAAGTATGTCCTGTTTTCAAATCATAGAGTCCTTTGTACAGGTCAGTGGCCTTCGGTGTGAGACCTTACTGTTGCAGGCAATATGGGGTTGAAGGGAAAGAGCAGTGGGGAGGAAAAGGAGGGAGGGAACGCCGTAAACTTTCATCCTTTTACATAGTGTGTGAGCAGAGCTTTTGTGTCAAGGTCGGGTAAATAGGTATCTTATGGGCCACTGTGGATCCTCTCTGGCCAGCCTTCGTCCCTCACCTCCCCCTGCCAGATTTCCAAGCCCCCCACCCCACTGAGCTTTGTAGAGAAAGGATCTGTCTGTTAAAATCCCCTTCCGAAGGCAATTAGGAGCTGCCACTCAGCCTGTCCCCTCCGAAGCCCTCCAACCACCCTCTGGGGCGAGGAAGGGGACAGCAGGAGAGGCAGCTGTGCCCCTGGCCTCCAGGCTTTATGCTTGATTCCCCTTTGTTCCAGCTCCCTCGAAAAGAGGTTCCCTTTTATTCGCAGGGGACCGGCTTTGCTAGGAACTGGCCCACGCACCTGTTCTTGGCCTTTGTCTCCGTCAAGTATTTAGCCGCCGCGGAGAGCGATTCCCCGAGGCACAGAGCTGCTGCCGCCGCCGCCTTTGTGACAAGGGAAATGTGATTGCAGAGAACTCTCTGCGTCTAACCTGCAGTTTTCTAAATGGGGTGTTTTTTTGAGGGGGGGGGCAAACTCACTTTTTCTGTTCTATAGCCCAGCAGCTCCCAACAGAAAGCGAAGGGCGAGGCACAATGTCTGCCGGTCTTCGGCAAGAGTTTCATGCAGGACAGAGCTTTCAAGAGATGTCATTAAACATGGCCTTTCTCTGTGGTTGGGCCTTTCCCTGCCTGAAAGTGGCAGGCAGATTTCTGGCTTGTCAGGGTGATTTTGGTTTGCCTACACCACCACAACCTCAACAGCTCCCAGACAGAGCTAGGTGCTAAAGTCAACAAGTCAGAACGAAAGCACATTCTGAATTTGTTTCCCTAAGACAACTGAACACTCCAAAGTCTTTCCCACACCATACATTTAAAGCACATGGCTACCCTCAAAGAATCCTGGGAACTGTAGCTTACCCCTCGCCAATCTACAATTCCTCGGCAAATGTCAGTTCCCAGGATCCTTTTGGGGGGAGCTGCATGCTTTGCACATGCTTTAAATGTGCTTTGAAATGGTTGTGTGGTGTGGATGCTACTAAGCATTCTTGATTTCAACTGCCTAATTTAGGTGTTTTGTTTTTGCAGGTAGTGAAATGGTATGTGATGCCTAAATGCTGTGTAAATAAATCATCTCCCCTTAGTTTGTGGCTGGGCAGCCTGTTGCTGAGAGAAACTTCATTGTTCTTTTTATTGTCCTCTTCACTCTTTTCTCCTCCTTCCTCCCTCTGTTCCACCTGCTTCCGCCTGTCTCATGCCTCCATTCCAGACACCTGCAATCTGCCTTTGGCTGAGGCCAATTTGTTGTTTTGTGAAGACTGGGCTGCTCATAGAGCAGCCAAGATTTTGGTTCTGCCTGCCAGGCCTACCTTACAAGGCTGTCGTAAAGTCTACAAAGATAATGTATGTCGAGTGTGTGAACCAACCAACGTGATATATAAATGCCCTGTGAAGAAATAATTTATAGTTTGTATAATGAAACTTTGACTGCACTGATTGGCGTCTGCTTACCTGCCTTCCAAGATTCTGTAATTAGATGGATTAAAAGGACTGTCATTCAAAGAGCTCCTTGCTGGTGAGCAAAGATAATATCAGTTTGTTGTTAATTTAAAATTTACCCATTCCACGGGTTCAAATAGGCTTACACCTTCAAAATATTATGCACCTAGGTACACACATGCTGGATATCATATCCCACTTCTGATACTCTCTGGAAACACACTGACATATTGTGTTGTGCATAGAAGATGGGATAAACTTGGAAAGGAACTGAGCCATCAAGAGTACATTGGTTTTTAGCTACTGAAAAACACCAAAGATATTATAACCTTGACAGGTGGTAGCAGGGTGGAAGGAAGGACTGGGCCTGATGACTGTGTGGGTGGTCAAAATAATAATCCTCCTCCTCCAAGTGAATTGAAAAAGCAAATCCAGGAGAGGATTTGGATTTTTCTCTAACGGACAAGAAACAAATGCAAGCAAATGCCTTTCTGCACACTATGTCTAATTGGGCAATAGTGCAAAACCTTGCAATGGAATGTATGGTGGTTGGAATTAATATACTGTACAACCTTCTTGTATATTATTGTTATTAATAGAATAACCTCCTTGATAGGTCAGACATGTGGTCTGTCTATCTTAGCAGGAGCATAGCAAAAAAGGAAATGGCTACATTCGTGGGTGCATTAACAGATTGCTCCATTCCTTGCTATTTACTGATCCAGACCTCACCCATCATTTCCTCCACAAGTCTCATTTCTGAAGCAAGATTTATAAATTAAGCACCTGCATGTTTATGTTTAAGCACCTGGAAAGTAGCTTACAACCAACAGCAGTGGTTTCCTACTGGGAAATCCAAACTACTACAGAAGACTTCTTTGGATATTTTTAAGCAGAGGCTGGATGGACACCTGTTACTGGTGCTTTAGTTGAGATTCCTGCATCGCAGGGGGTTGGATTAGATGACCCTCAGGGTTCCTTTCAACTCTACTATTCTACGAGTCTATGAGCTACCTGCAAAGGACAGAATATGGGCTTTATTTACTTGCAGACTTAGAAGAAACAATATCAAAGGCCATTTGTCTTCCACAGACTAACAAGCCTTCTACTTTCACCAGAGACACAGGGGGTTCAAAAGATGCAGGAACGTGCAGGGGCCATGACACCTCTGCATTCTGCACATCATCTAGCACAGTGCTACCCTGACTAATTGGCTCCATAGGTAGCCAGATGCAAAGAAAGAAAAAATGCAGGGCTGCTCTGTTTTGAATAGTTGTGCAGAGGAGGGCATTTCAGCTAGTATAGATTGCCGAAATGCCTTCTTCTGTACAACTATGGAAGGTGGGGGGTGGGGTGCCATCCCCTTCTGCACCTACTCATCTGAGGTATAAAGAAGCAGATTTTGCAATGATGCAGGCTACCTTGACTTCTATAGGATTTCAGCAGCCTAAATTTGTACAATATTGTAGCCCTTCTGGAAAGTCCCTTTTAATTGGTTAATTAAGCTCCTTATTGCTCCCAGTTCCCTTTCTCCCCATTGCCTGTAGAGCATAAACCTCTAGGCAGGACTCTTTATTTTTCCCACCCAGTTATTCTCCCTTCCCAATTTTTTGCAAAGTTTCAAAAATAAAATAGTTTTACACACACACACACCAATCAATCCATACCTTTACGGGGTTCCCTGAACCTCAGGACTCCCCCCCCTCCCCCGGTTTTCAAAGTTTTTCCTCTTTTAACTGCCTCTAATTAATTGACCAGTTATAAGTACTTTGTTGCTGTTGTTGCTTTATTGTTAGGGCCTATTATTAATAACAATATTTATAGCCTACCTTTTCTGCCAAAGGGAATTCAAGGTGCTTACACCTGTTTTTGTATATTTCAGATATAAGTGATACATCGACCTTTTCTTAGTGAGTATATAAAGCATTCCCTCTTTTGAGGTGCTTGTCTTTGGGGAAGCAAAGTGTTTAGAACATAAGAAGTGCCCTGCTAAATTGGACCAAACACCCATGTAGTCCAGCATCTTGTTCTCACAGTGGCCAACCACTGCTATGAGGATGAGGAGGATGAGGATGATGACAGCCAGATGCCTATAGAAAGCTGGCAATGAGCATGGAAAGATGACCTGAGCATGAGAGCACTCTCTCCATTTGTGATTTTCAGCAACAGGTACACAAAAGCAAACTGCCTCCGATGGTGGAGATGGAACATTGCCCTTATGGCTAGTTTGAAACCAGTAGTTTCATCCTCTATGAATTTGTCTAATCCTCTTTTAAAGCCCTCCAGGTTGGTTGCTATCACTACATTTGCAGGAGAAGCATCCACAGAAATTGTTGAGGCCCAGAATTGCTGCACTTTTTCAAAAGTCCCCAAGAAGAAGAAATATAGTAATTTGTGGGTACTGATCCTATTTGTGAGATCTTACTTTATCTCAGATTCTGCACATCACATAGTGATTTTGCTCAGATAACAGCAGAAAAATAGTCTGGGAAATGAGTGTAATCACTGTCTAGAGCTAGACGCCATCCACTTGCTTTCTTTTTTTAACATTTCTTTACATTTGGAAAATCTGAAATAAGTATAGTACGCATTCAGGAAAGCATTTTGTTAAATTGCTAATATTGCTGTTGTGATTCTCCATGCCCCAGTTATTTGTAATTTTGTATGTAATTTTAATTATTGGTCATTAGTCCACTGAGGGCTTTTTTGGCTGACTAGCTTAGAATAAAAACAAATAATAAAATACTAAGGGAACAGATAGTAAATCAGTGTACATTTTGAATTTCATTCCAAAGCTGGTAAAAGTCATTCCTAGCTTTTGAGGTCACTTTTGGATTTTTAACGACAGAGATGGCTCCCAAAGCACCCCTATACTATGAACCTATACTATGAACCTGCTCCTTCAGGCAATTGCCAACTATATGGACTCAGCAACCACCTGCTCAGAGAGCCTCTATCTTGCCAAGATTCAGAGACACTTTCTTGGCCCTCATCCAGCCACCACTGAGTCCAGGCACCAGTCCAGGGCTTGCACAGCCTCTTCTGAATTGGATGTCACAGAGAAATAGATTTAGGTGCCATCAGCACACTGATGACGCCTCACCTCAAATCTCCTAATGATGTTAAACAGCACTGGAAGCAAGATGGTACGCTGTGCTCCTCACAGCACAACTCTCAGGAAGCCAAAATAAAACCATCCAATACTCTTCTCTGCAACTGACCCTGGAGATAGGATGGGAACAAAAGTGAATTATTTTTTTTTAAGTGCTTCCAATACCAATCTCACCAGGAGGAGATCGTGGTCAATGGTATCAAAAGTCACCAAGAGATCAAGAAAAACTAACAGGGTTGCACACACCCTCTCCTTCTCCTGATATAGGTCATCTGTCAGGGCGACCAAGGCTGATTTAGTCCCATAGCCAGGCCTGAACCTAGAGGGGGATGGGTCAAGATAATTACAGTAGTTCCATCCAATAAAACTTGCAGTTGTGCATTTCAGCCCCATTCAAATCATTACATCCAAACATACAACCGGGATACAAACATATGTCTACCTGTCTACAGGGCTAACCTAAAACATTTTGTTGCCAAGGCGAAGATGAGATGTTCATTTGAATCTGACTTTAACGCTGGCTTGGATGGTATCTTTCTCCATACCAGAGGGCAACAGACTAATTCTGGCGGGTGAAGAGCAAGGTACATGATCCACAATGGTCTGACCTCTAGCAGGGGGGAACAGCTGGGCTGCCCCTCACATCGATTGCCTGAGGCAATCCCCCCCACTCTGCCTAACAGTAGGGCCAGTCCTGCATATGTGTAAGCAACAGAGGTTAGCTTTTATATATAAATGTTTGACCCTATATAACTATATATACCTATATACTACAGTAGGTAGAAAATGCTTCTTTACTTACAAAAGAAAAAGCAAATCAAGGAGCACTGTGCAGCTTCTTGAAGGATGACCATGTACATTGCTACATGTCTACGCATTTGTCTGGTCACCACCCAAGCAGGCAAAGCAATTCCTGCTTGCGTAGACTGAGATAGCAAGCCTGGGGGTCCTATACTCTAAAGTGGCCCACAGTACACTATGCTGCAAATGACCGTAATATCTAATTCTCTTTTAGCAGAAGTGATATTCCTGCAACGCATGACGCTATGATTGGTTGCCAGGCGATGTTGCTAAGCACAATCTCTCCATCAGTGACAGAAGAGGCTCTGGATGGTATTATGCAGCCACCCACGCAATGTAGCTCATTAAATCCAGCAAGGGTTGCATTTATATCTCGCTATCTCCCCACCTTTGAAACACACTAACGACACGCCAGCGTCATCTTCAGTGAGAATCTTCCAGTTCCTTTCCGTATTTATTAATCAGTTTTTTTTTTATTTTGGGGGAGGGAGGGGGATAGTGTCATAGTTTGTTCTCAGCAGTGATTTATCTAGTAATTAGAGATGGGTGGTGACTGAGACTTCCAAAATGCTTGTGATTTAGCATTACCCCCATTTGTCTTAAAGTGGATTAGGGTGCCCTTTGGCTGCTTTGCCCTTAGCAGCCGAAACAAGTTTGGCTTAATGTTATTCCCCAAGCAATGACCAGAGGGAAACCTGCCAGCTCTAGGCTAATGGGTGACCATAGCAATCACATGCCATGACCGGTGGGCTGATGGCACTGCAGTCAAGAGCACGGGCTGTGCAAAGCCAAAAGCTGAACATACCCCCAAGGGAAATGTTATTTGGAGGAAGATATTGTAGATTTGTTTTCAGTCTCATGGGGCTGTCAATTCCCAGAAAAGGTAGGATTGATCCATTTGAGGGCAACACAAATATCAGTTGAAGCTTTAGCCATTCCACCTCCCTAGTGTTGCAGCTCAGTGCCCATCACCAAGTCATGTGATGACTTCAAGATAGGAACATAGGAAGATGCCTACACAGAGTCAGGCCACTGGTCCATCTAGCTCAATATGGTGTAGGTTGACCAGGCATGGATCTCCAGAGTTTGCAGCAGGGGTCTTTCCAGCCCCACCTGGAGATGCCAGGGACTGAATCTCACATGGCTTAAATGGGGTCTTTTGAGGAAGGGCATGATTGGGCCAGCATACAATCCATTGGAATGAATAGCGCTTTTCAGAATCAGATTTAAAACTTAACGTTCCTGGTTCTGGCAGCATAACAACCACACTGTCATATTAGGAACCAAAATTACAACCCTAAATTAGTTAAACAGTCATAGGTCCCACATTCATTTTGTGGAGGACTAACTTTACACCTGGATAGCTCAGTTGGTTAAAGCATGGTGCTGATAATGCCAAGGTTGCAGGTTCAATCCCTGTATGGGAGAGTTGTGTATCCCTGCATTGCAGGGGGTTGGACTAGATGATCCTGAGGATCCCTTCAAACTCTATGATTCTATGACTCTTTATTTGACACCCCTGAGTCTCTCATACAATTAGAATTCTCTCTTGCCTTCCTCCCTCCTCCAGCATAGACTTACCCAAAATGTCCTGGAGACTACAGACTAAATTCCCCGCACAGTGGATGATTTGGTAAACCTTCCACTTTGGGCCATAGGATGGGGCTCACATGACTTAATGTGTGTGTGTGTGTGTGCGCGCGCGCATGCGCGCTTAGAAACATAGCAAGGTGGACTAGACTCTGTCTCCTTGACAGTTATGTTTCCTTTGTGCAGGGCTTTTCTCTCCTTTCAGTCATGTGAACACTATCCTGCCATTCAAAGTGGTACACTCCAGAACTCAGGTTTACCCCCAACTGAGCATCATCAGTGCAATTCAATGGCCATTGTTGTTTGCTCATGCTAATTATATTGTAGGTGGTTCAGTGAGTCCTGATCAATGAGCAAATCACTCATGTGTTGTGCCAGGAAAAGAAATTAAAGTAGGTCATAAAATCACTGTGTGTTACTTTTCCATTGATCCTTCATATTGAAGGATACCAGAAAGCTAAGCCAGCTAGAGTGAAGTTGCTAATGTTTTTAAAAGTGCACAACCACTCAAACACCTCTTAATTGTTTTAAGGTAAGAAAGAATAAGAGGCAAGCCCCTCAAAAGACACCCACCTCTCAAAAATACAAAACTAATATGAATTTTGGAGTTTCAGTACAATTCTGGCAGAAAATATAATGAGCCACAGATCTTTCCTTTGTTTTTTTCAAAATTAAAAATTAAAGGTGTCATACACCCACACCAGAGATAGTTGCCTGTAATTTGGCAGGCTACGTCAATCCACTCTAGAATGGCTCCTGTGTCTGCAAATTTTATCTACTTTTGCCAAAAGTGAACAATTTAAAGCTTCTCATAAAAGTGAATGGGGAACACAGAGCACAGAGTGACTCAGAAACATATCAGATTTTTTTAAAAACCACAACTACAGATGCAATATGACTTCTACAATATACCAGTATGAAACATATTCACTATAAACAGTTGCTTATAGGAATAACTGCCTGATGCCATATGAATTTGCCTTGTTTGAATATCATCTTTGGAGGCCCTGACCTAGGTTCCCCTGCCATTGGAGATTGAAAGGGTAGAGACTGGGGATAAGAATTTTCTGCAGTGATGCCCCTACTGTGGAACAGTATATCCCCAAGGATATTCACTTGGCAGTCCTGATGAGCTATAGGTGCCAGGTTAAAACTATTCAATATGCCCATAAATTATCATTGATGGTTTTTACTGCCACTTCTGTATTTTATTGCTATGCGGTTTTATGATGATGTTACCATTGCTTTCTGCTGGTTTATTGATCTGCTGTAGTATTGGATTTGATTGTGTTTTTATGAAGTTTTTTGTCTATTTTAATTGGAAGTCACCTCAAGAGATTTGTTTTGTTTTAATTGAAAGGTAGCATATTAAATAAAACACCATCCCAAGCTGGTTATACCACTTACTATAAGGATATATGGTTTGTCCGAACTTTGTTTGAAGTCCAAAGAAACACACAATTCCTGGCTAGCAGAGATTGACATTGTCATGAAGAGGTACAGCTCTTCAGAATAATTCCTGCTATTAGATCTGGGTTTATTGAAAGCTAAGGACATTTTTAAAATCTAGACTGAGATTATTTGAGTCACAAGAAGGCATGGCAAACAGTCAAGTCTTCAAAATCTGAAATATTTTAAAATACAAATATGTAGTTGACCAATCAGATAATAATAATATATTGTCTTTTCTTCCAAAGGAGCCCAGGGCAGCAAATACACAAATATTAAAACATCTTAAAACACATAAAAACCATTCAAGTACAGATGCAGACCAGGAAAGATCTCTACTTAAAAGGCTTGTTGGAAAAGGACAGTTTTTTATAACCTCTATAACTACAAATCCCATTCTCCCTGATTGGACACAAGACTCAGGAGTGTCCTTTCCAATGAAGAAGGAAAAAATCTTCTCCACTGCTAAGTCCTCTTCACTACTGGTTACCTCCTGCCCCTTATTGAAGATAATTTGCTTTGCTTGGAGAGCATCTAGGATGAATGGCTGGTGGGGGAACACATTCTGAGGTGAACCCAAATTCAAAGGGGGCTGGGCTGGCTAAAAAATGGGCAGAGGCTTTTTGAACTTGGGGAGTTTGTATTCTGAATCTTCTCCCCCTGAACCACTCAGTGCAAATTTGCCCCATCACTATTTGCTATTATAGCTGTTATCCATATTACACTAGATAGGCCCTTAGGTCTGTGAATTAGGCTTTATTTTAGGCAGGCTTGAATCCTGACAGCTCCCTGACTTACAACTGATTGCTATTCCATACACTACCTACTGCTGATAATTATTTCTTTCTTTTAAACCAAAACTTCCCTAGCTGGATATGAATTACTTTCTTGGGCTGGCAGGAGCAACTGAAGCTACCAGACCTTCAGAGTCCAGGGATTTTCTTTTCATTTGCCTTCTGTCTCGGCAGCCACAGGTTAACCATTAAAAGAAATCTTCAGAGAATTTTGGATTCAGGTTGATCCAGCTGGAGACAAAAATGCCATTATTAAGCCCACAATTTCAATTAGCCATCCAATGGATCACCTGTTTCCCACCCTTCACAGGTTTCTTGTCTGCACAGGAAACTTAATATGTTCTTCTCCTACATTGCCTTATTTAAGTAAAGGAAAGGTGAGTGGTTGTGAGTTCTTACTTGATGTGACAGGGAAAAAAATATTATAGGTGTCATTTGTTAACATTTCATTAATGATGTGGCATTTCATTCTTGTGTATGTCCAGCACAATGAAGATAAACAGTTAGAATCCTTGAATAGACAAGACATCAGGGCTTCATGAAGCGGCTATTTCATATGTGCACAGAGGCCATTAATTGAACTTTTGTCCTTAGGCTATGCTTTCCTGTGGCTCAAGTGCTCCCCTGTTACACAGTCAAGTGATATTCTTTCTCAGGCAAGACAGAGCTTTAAATTCATGTTAATTGCTATCCCTAGATGTCACCCCGCTTCCAATAGTCACCGTTCCACTACTGAACAGTTACTGTTTTGTAACTGTTGTTTAACAGCTTTTCCCAGTCCAAAGATATATGTCTGCCATGATACAAGATCACTGTGTATCAAATAGGAGTATGTGCTGAATATAAGATTCAGTTCAGATCCTGCCTGGAAAGAGGGTTGAATCAACTTGGACCAACTTGGATCTGAATCAGAAACTTGGCATTTCCAAGCTACGTACCTAGGCCATTAGAGGAAGCATCCATACTGGCAACTGGTATATATTCTCAGTGTGGGGGCCACCTACTCATAGAACCTCCATTTCCCCAGATTCTAACTCAGTTTATTGCATTCAGTCCACCACTCTGTTAAGGCACTGAGCCAGAGCTTGTCCAGTTTCTCCTGAATCAGATTTTAGCTGCATGTCATCAGAGTATGGACAACAGCATGCTTCTATACCCCTACTGGCCATTCCCAACGGTTTCATATACTGTAGATGTTAAATAACATTCATGACAAAATGGTGCCCTGAGGAATTCTGTAGTTGAAGGGGCAGTGTTACCTTGCTATTTGAGATGTAACAATCTGGAGGCAAAACACATAACTAGGCTTCAGCATTTACTATTACTGCTACCAGTCTCACACCTGAGGGAACCATTACCTTTGTAAAAAAACAAAAAACAAAGAAGCAATTAATATAGTAGTAAAATGAATCCATCTGGAAAGCATACTATTAATTCCAGAACAATTAACTGTTGATTTATTTTTTAAAAAAGTAAGGGGGTGGAAATCTAAGGAAGGAATAGCAACCAAAATTCAGAGCAAGCCACATTCTGCTCTTACTATATTAAACATTAAGGCTGCAATCCTATACCCCCATACATGGGAGTAAGCCCCACTGAACTTAATGGGACTCACATAAATAGGATTTATTTACTTATTTTACAGATTTATAAACTGTGCCACACAAAAGCTACTAAAGTGGTGTACAATAAGACAAAAAGAGATAAAATATAAACGATACAGATTATTAAAAAGGAAAAAAACCACAAATTATTACAATTGTGCAATTCATATGCCATAAAATGACTCATACTTCAGGAAAAGCCTTCTAAAACAAAAATATCTTCAGTGGCCACTAAAACGTCAAGATACTAGGCCCCAGTCTAATTTCAGCTGGTAACTGATTGTAGAGGGGTGGATTTGCAACACTAAAAGTTCAGTTTATAGTACAAACTAAGTGACCTCTCAGCAGTGTCCCACATGAGGATTGCAGTTGCAAGGAAGGGATATGTGGAGTGAGGCAGTCCCTTAGGTAACTTGGTCCCAAGTTGTTTAGGGACTGCATTTGGGCAGATCAATCCTGAAATGGTAATGGCGGGTGATTCTGTGGCAGAGAAACAACCACTCATTAAGCTTTCAGTGCATGCCCATGAGGTGCAAGGTAAGGAAAGTAGCTTCTTCTTCTTCTTTTGCTGTGGTCAAGTTTAAAAAACCCAAAACCCTCCCATTGATCACTTTGGACTGTATCTAACTAACCACTGAAATGAGCAGATGTAAGCCAGCCATGCCTATTAGTTTCAAGGGGTCTACTTTGAGCAGGACTAACATTGGATACAATGCAATAAATCTAAGCCAGCTCCAGGACTGGTGTAGTTTTGCGACCAGTTTGGGGGAGTGTGATGGAAACAAGGAGACTTAGGAACCTGCAGATCCATGGCCTCCTCTGATACTCCCTGTTTTGGCCGCCCCCATTGCCCATGGAACAGTGATGGCAGTGAAGTTGTCCACCAGGAGACTCCCAGCAACAGACCTCTCTTCTCTGTACATAAACCTCTCTCTCCTGCTGTGGAGGAGATCAATGGGATCCAACAGTTCCTCAGCTGATCTTCCCAGGAGCTTCCTAAAGCTACAGTTTTAAACACAATTAATAGGAAGCAAACTTAATTGAGTCCACAAGTGTTTATTTCTCACTAAACACTAAACGTAAGATTTGTATTTCATTTCTCCAAGAATTATAAATCAATCTCTTTATTAATGACCAATATTGCAAATAAGTATATTTTAAGAGCATTCGTTGCAGTAATTTTTCAAGTACCTCCTAAAAAATCGAGACGAGAAGCTCCTAATGTGTTCCTTTGGCTTAAAATGGGAGATGGGGCTTGAGTTAATCCTTGAAAATAAATCACACTTTCTGGGTGCAGTTTCCAACTGGAAGGGCACAAACAATGCAAGAGAAAGGGGAAACAACATGATTTGAGAAGCTATCATTTAAAACAATGGGAGCATTCAGACAGACAGATATTGACATGACACATACTGCTCTTCAGGCCAAGTTAGTCTGGGGGGAGCCCCTAAGTACGTCCTGAAAATAACAATGCATTAAAATGGCACAGAATTTTTATCTGATTCTGGTTATGGCCAACAAAAAGAAGAGATGAGTAAGCAAGACTGCTTTCTTTAGAAATATTTACTTATATTTGCAATAATTTTTTTAAAGAGAGTTCAGTGCCCTGCTAGGTGGGCACTTTGAAGTGTGTCAGCCCAAATATCACCAGATAGATGATAGATAGATAGATAGATAGATATAGATAATAAACACACACACACACACACACACACACACACACGCTCCTGCCATTTATAAACCCAACACATGGTGAGCCTTTAAATGTCTGGAACAATTTCAAAACAAAACACTGCCTTACAGATGGCTTTGTGGACACAGTTATAGCAACATAACAGATCTGGCAGAAGAGAGCTTCCAGGGAGAGGCTGCTCTTTATAAAGGTTAAGGCATCCAGAACTGCCACAGACATAGGCTGTAACTTTAAGAACCTGTTCTTGAGCTTGCTTGTCACTCCTTCCTTTCTTTTCCCTTGTGTATCCTGTGTTTTCATTTTGTGACCCTGAGGGAAAGGACCACCACAGAGGTGATTTTTTTGTAAGCTGTTCTAAGACATTTATTGACTAAAGGAGGGCGGGGTATAAGTAAATTATAAATAAATACCAGAACCTGTAAAATGCAAATTATCAAAATGTTGAAACAGTAACCAAACTAAAGTGGCCACCGAGACCACAGAACACCGGCCCTGAAAGACCTACATTGGCTCTCAGTACACTTCCGAGCACAATTCAAAGTGTTGGTGCTGACCTTTAAAGCCCTAAACAGCCTTGGCCCAGTATACCTGAAAGAGCGTCTCCACCCCCCCATCGTTCAGCCCGGACGTTGAGGTCCAGTGCTGCCAGTTCCTTCACTGTACGAAGTGAGGTTACAGGGAACCAGGCAGAGGGACTTCTCGGTAGTGGCACCCACCCTGTGGAATGCCCTCCCATCAGATGTCAAGGAAATAAACAACTATCTGACTTTTAGAAGACACCTGAAAGCAGCCCTGTTTAGGGAAGTTTTTAATGTTTGATGTTTTATCATGTTTTTAATATTCTATTGGGAGCCACCCAGAATGGCTGGTGGAAACCCAGCCAGATGGGTGGGGTATAAATAACAAATTATTATTATTATTAAAGTCCAGAATACAAAACTATTTAATATCAAATACTAACCAATTGCCCACATTGTAATCACTCTAATTCAGTGGTGTCCAAACTTTTTCAAAGAGGGCCAGATTTGATGAAGTGAAGGGCCGATCAAAGGGCCAACCAAAGGGCCAACCCAAGTTGTTATCCTTTTTTTAGGATTGAAGTTGTTGAGCTTTTTGTATGATTTTACCCCAGGAAATAAACTGCCACAGGGTCCAAATTAAACAGACCAGCGGGCCGGATTAAGCCTCCAAAATGGACTTTGGACATGCCTCCTCTGATTGGAATTCCTGAAAAACCTTTTATCATCATTCTTTAATGAGGGCTTTGTGACTTGTTGCTACAATTTAGCTTTCATTGGTGTAACAGATCCTTCATAAATTTTTCAGAGGTGAAAATGAGCATTTACAAAAAAAACCAGCTGCTGGGCCTAATTTAACAATAAAATTGAATGATGTTTTGTGGTGTCTGACAAACATTTGAGTATTGGATTAGAAAATGCAGGGGAAAACATCACTCAAAGAGGTACTGGCTATATACCACAGCCAAGCCTATTCTTATAAGAGAGAAGTATGTTAAGTTATCCTTGAGAGTCCATGAGAAACTGTACATTAAATACCCCCTATGCCTTGACATCTCATTTTAAAAATAGGGGTTAATCAAAATGATTTCCATCATCACCAGGAGAGGACTGCACAGAAAAACAACAAAAGATCAAAGTTAACAGCAAAGGGAGTTCCAAAATCCCCAATTGGGTAAAATCTGAAGAGAGTGTTTCTCATAGACACCACTGCCTGAGAAAGTGCTTTATTATAAACCTACAAAGAGCCTGCTGAATCAATGGCAAATCTAGTCCAGCATCCTGTTCTCACAGTGGCCAACTAGATGCCTGTGGGAAACCTGCAAGTAGGACCTGAGCACAAGAGCATTCTCCTCTCCTGCAATTTCTGGCAAGTGGTATTCAGAAGCATTACTGGCTCTGACCATGGAGGCAGAGCATAGCCATCATGGCTAGTAGCCACTGATATACCCTTCTCTTCCATGAATTTGTCTACTCCTCTCTTAGTCATCTAAAGGCTATCAGTGCCTCCTGGGGGAGTGAGTTCCATAGTTTAACCACATACTGTGTGAAGAGGAATTTTCTTTTCTCTGTTCTGAATGATCCAGCATTTGGCTTCATTGGATGTATATGAGTTCTAGTGTTACAATGGTACCTTGGGTTAAGTACTTAATTTGTTCCAGCGGTCTGTACTTAACCTGAAACTGTTCTTAACCTGAAGCACCACTTTAGCTAATGGGGCCTCCTGCTGCTGCTGCCGCGCCGCCAGAGCACAATTTCTGTTCTCATCCTGAAACAAAGTTCTTAACCTGCAATATTTCTGGGTTAGCTGAGTCTGTAACCTGAAGCATATGTAACCTGAAGCATATGTAACTCAAGGTACCACTGTATGAGACAAGGAGATGAACCCTGAGGACCCAGTGATAGAAGCTTTACTACTTAAAATTGGGTATTCCTCTGGTGACAATGTTCATCTTCAATTATATCGCATTTGATCAAGGTGTCCGCACCGACTTCACTCATGCTCCTGAGGTCCTAATGTAGAATGTGAACATGAAGGCTGCAATCCTCTGCACAATTACATGGGAGTAAACTTCATTGACCTCTGTTGTATTTTTTTCCACACATGATCAGGTTTCAAGAGGGTATGACATATTAAATCTCTCTCCCCATTCCTCTCTAGTCTAGAGTGTTTAATCGCCTTGAATGTCAAGGGCATCTAGCTATGAAAACAGGCTATTCTGTCATAACTCTCCCGCTGCCTCCCCCCCGTCCCCAGCTGGGCTTTTGAAAATTAAAGAGGAGGGATGAAAAGCCTTTCCAAGGTACTATCCCCCAAAATTTCCTGTCATCTTTTTACCTTGAGCTTGCTCTGACAGGCTGTGAAAAAGCAAAGAAGCAAGTGTCGGCGCCAGCATCCCTGTCACACCAATGGCTGTGAAAATCTAGCCCGGCCAGTGCTGTGAGTTGTGCTGCTTGGCTCATCATAATAGAATCTCTTGTCCAATCAACATCCTGGAATCGTCTTCCTCACCGCCCCCCCCCAACCACCACCACCCCAACAGAGGCATCAGATTGTTTCTTACTCACCATGTCATAAACATTCAAAATCACTGGTTCATTTGCCATTGTGGATTGCAGCGAAGGCTGGATTTTAAGTCTTTTAATCCCTGCCAGATGTGGCAATGCCCAAAGGGATGGGGGTCTTTCTATCTTTCACTCCTAGCTGCACAGGGAAGAAATGCTTGTGTGAAGAATAGTCTGTTGTGATGGGGATGTCCAAGAAGGGCTTCCCCCGCCCTTTGATGCCAATTTTTTTTGGAAAAGATGCTCCCCTTTCACCTCCGAACAGAACATTCAGTCTTTTGCTTGCTTTCCTCTTTTAATACTGCAGCTGACTGATGTGGCAGCGTTTGTATAGCATGCTCAAGCCAGACCCCGTCCTGCCTCTCTCCTAACTGCAAATCCCAAACAGCACCAAAGGTCTGGATTGTTTGCGTTGTGGATGAACCCTTGTCCTAAATCTCTCAGAATGGGGGGGGACCACAGAAGGGAGACGAGAGGATTAAAGGCTGGGTGGGGGGAAGAATCCGGAGCAGACTTTCAGCCAAAGTATAAATATTTATAATGAAGTTCAAAGTGTGGAGTGACATTGGGAGCGGGGAGATGCTCTAGTAAAGAGTAAAATAATAATAATAAAACACCTTAAAGTGAAGCTTAGCACCAGGTTTCTAGACTAGAACAGCTCTCTGACAGGCATTGCACACAAAATAAGAGCTCATCTATGCAACACAGAGAGCCTTTAAATTCAGCTAAGGAGAAAGCAACAACGCCACACTGCTTCCTGGGGGTCTCTTCTCTGTTCCCAAAGTTTCGGCACCTGCGGGAGCTCTCCAGGGTCCTGAGGTTTACGTCTTAACACCTTGGCTCTTCAAGGGATGTGTAGCAAGCAAGCCATCTCATAAGATTTCTTTGAAAAAAGCAAGAAAAGGCTTGGATAACTCTTTGAGGCTCTGGTGGTGGGGGGGACCCATACTCAGTAGGGGGATGAGTTTTCTTAAAGGGAAGCTGGACGTGAACAAAAGCATTTAGTTCAGCCTCTGGAGCGCTTCGGCGGAGGAGCTGTCCAGAGTGCTGAAGTCCCTCGCGCCGTCCATTCCTCGGAGCCGCACTCTGGAGACCCGTTGACGACAATCGCGTGCAAAGAGCTCTCCAGATGCTGACGAGAGGACAGCAGTGACCCGGAAAATCCTGAGCGCAAAGACTTTGCTCTTCTCAGCACTTTGCACTGGAGGCTCAGACCCCTGATTTCTGCGCCAGCTCGCCTCAACAGAAGCATCTCTTGGTGGCTGGAAAGAGCAGAAGAGTTCCACTCCATCTTCTCCGAAGATGATGCATCTCCGAAGGGAGACGATTCGACAACCAGGAGCTGGGGAAGGAGGTCAGTCACAGCAGCTGAGACTTCTCGCAGAAGGAGGGGGAGGGAGAGTGTTGTGGACTTTCTCCTATCCCGTCGCTAGTTAGGGCTGTGGGGGTGTAGCGGGACTGTGCATCCTTGCCGGAGACTCGCAAATCCCGTTCAAATCGGACCTGGAGGCCAGAGTAAAGTATGAATCCATTGCGGTATATTTCTTCCTGTGATCGCTCCTCCCTCCCCTTCCCAAAACAACATAGTGGGATGTGCAATCAAGAGATAGGGAAGGGAAAGGGGGGGATAAGGAAAGAGGGTGGTCTTTCTGTGTCCGGTGAATTTCAGGGAGGGGAGTAAGCTGACCTGAAAGCTGGGGAAGCGCAGATCCTGCTTGGAGTAGCCAAAAAAGGGAGCTGGGATTACCTCATCTGAGTTGGAGGCGTAGCTGAGGCTGGCTGCCAGCTTGCAGCCAACCACATCTGAATGAAAATTGCAGAGAGCCTGTTACATCAGCATAGCCCAGCATTCCCTGGTCTTTCGCAGGCAACAGCTGAATGCTTTCCCTCAGCTGCATGCGGACCATTCAACAGAAGAGAGAGAGAGAGAGAGAGAGAGAGAGAGAGAGCCTTCCTACCTTCCATTTGAGGAATGGCAAGATCCAGCAAGCATATTGATGCTGACGATAAAAGGTCCGGCTCACCTGCCTAAGCCCCCCCCCCCCGCGCTTCTCTGTTCTGAACGAGGGGAGACCCATTTTATTCTTCTGCAGTTTCTTCTACAGAGAGGCCACATTTCAGTGGATTTATCAGGATGATGGAGATAATTTTATGCACCACTACTTTAAAAAAAGGAGGGGTGTTCTGAATTAGAATACAGGACTGACAGGGACTCATTAATCCAAATGAATGCTTAGAATGTATAAGATGCAAGGACGTGCTTCATGGGATGTACGAGGAGGTCTCTCTCTCTCTCTCTCTCTCTCTCTCTCTCTCTCTCTCTCTCTCTGTGTGTGTGTGTGTGTGTGTGTGTGTGTTTGTGTACAGCCTACATCCCATCTGTTGGGTTACTCATTAAATCCAAGGATGCAATCCTGCTCCTGCTGAGCTCAATGGCAAAACTCCCTAGCTTACAATGGAGACGGCTTGGATCCCAAACTCCTAGTGTTGTGATTGATTGATTGATTGATTGATTGTAATATCCTATGTAACATCATACTCTCTTGGACTGAATAATTTTGACCTAACGTTTTTTTGTTTCTGCTCCCAGCCCCTTTTCTTTCTGCAGCAAAAGTTGTTTTGTGAAATATCGTCTCTGAGTGCCATCCAAGAGTGAAATACGACAGGAGAACCTGGGAAATGTGGATTCTACAGCCATCCATCCTGCCCCCTTGAGATTGCAGAGGAACAGCTCAGTCTAACCACTGCAAGCCACTCAGTCCACCCAGCCACTTTCTTTGATGCTCTGTCAGGTTAATGCAGGCTGCAATAGGCAGCACTGGTTTGAATTAATGGGAATAATAAAGGTTGGCGCAGGCTATGTGCATTGGAATTCTCACTGGAGCAGACTTTCGTCTGAGGTTTGGTGGGAGAGGCTGAAGAGGGGTGAATATCACTCCCTCACCCCCAGCCCTCACTCAAATCTGGAAGCTGGAAAAAAATCTCAGGCAGAGGCAGCAAGCTTCTGAATGCCAGTTGCAGGAAACCACTGGAGGGGAGAATACAGTCATACCTCGTGTTACAGGCACTTCAGGTTGCGCGTTTTCGGGTTGCGCACCGCGCCGAACCCAGAAGTACTGGAATGGGTTACTTCCGGGTTTTGGTGCTCGTGCGTGCGCAGAAGCTCCAAATTGCGACCCGTGTGCGCGCAGATGCAGCGCTGCGGGTTGCAAATGCTGTGGGTTGCGAACGTGCCTCCTGCATGGATCACGTTCGCAACCTGAGCGTCCACTGTACTCTTGTGCTTGAATCCTGCTTGCTAGTTTCTCACAGGCATCTGGTTGGCTACTGTGAGAACAGGATAGTGGACTAGATGTGCCATTGTCCTGATATAGCAGGCTCTTCTTATGTTCTTATGGAAGCTGGATAAAAATCTCAGTTGGGCAGGGGAAGCAGGGAAGACATAAGAAAGTGCCTTACACCAAGTCAGACCATTGATCTAGCACAGTCCTATCAACACAAGCTGGCAGCTGTCCGGGTTTTCAGACAGGGAACATTACCACTCCTACTTGGAGATGTCAGGGATTACACCTGTGATGTTCTGCATGCTAAGAGATGCTCTACCCCAAATCCTGTGGCCCTTCTAGAAGTTGTTAGATATCTAGAGGATGGCAGGTTTAGGTGAAGGTCTGTAGTTCAGTTAGAGAGCAACTGCTTTGCAAGCAGAACATCTCAGGCTTAATCCCAGGCATTAAACAGCCAGAAGTGGTTTGCCAGGTGAAGTGGTGCTACTACACTAGCTTCCCAGGCAATGGGTTGCTGTTACTTACTGGGAGAGAGCTGGGGTGGTGGTGAAGAGGAGGCTGGTGCAGTGCAAATGCACCAGCAGAGCCGCCAATCTGGTGCTTCTGCTAATGTATCCACTGCACTGAACTCCCCAACACCTCTATAGCAACTCACTGTTGGGAGGCTGCCCCACCCAGTGAGCTGCTTCTGTTTTCAGCATCCCTAACCATTCACCATGCTCTCTGGGGCTAATGAAACTTATATTCTAATGATCTCTGGAGGGCATCAGGTTCGGCTCTGATTTGGTTGTAATCTAATGGCAGTGTACCTCCCTTGAAGTGTGCTTCAAGGACTTCGAACTGAAAGCCTCGATTTCAAGTTGCATCTCAGTATCTATTTATTTGATGCATTTACATTCTGAGTACTAGGGTAAAACTCTGTGAATAAAATGTCAACAAAAACACATCCATTAAACAACAAAACATTAAAACAAGATAAATAAATTGATGCCTAAAACTGCCACAATCAAAATATGAAAACTATCAGTTAAATGTCAAGTAGAAGAGAATTTTTAAAATAAAGCTACCAAGGAGGGGGCCAAAGGTAGTACCCATGGGAGGAAGTTCCAGATATGTGGGGCCATCACTGAAAAGGCCTTGCCCCTGCCAACAGCTTGTCCTTAACAGTGGACTAGAGAGCTCAGCTTGTGAGGCTGATTTCACAAGTGGTGAATTCACTAAGCACCAACGAACAAGTCATTATCTCTCCATCTGCAAAATGAGAAGAACAGGAAACAAAAGTGAACAGGTGGAAATGGTCGTACTTTTTGGAAGGTTCAATTAATATTTTGCCGCTGCCATGGCCACCATGATCCAAGCTCCCATTTTGAACCAGAATTTATTATTTTTAGCCAATCTATCCAGTCTAATAACACCACACTCTATTAGGAGAAAAGGAGAATTTAAACTTATGCTGAAATGTTAACTAGACTGTTCATTATCTAATTATTGGTGGGTGTTTTTTTAGAGTTACAATGAAGAACTAAACGGTGCATGAAACTGTAACTGTCTGTTCAATCCTATACATGTTGCCTCTGAAGTAAGCCTAACTGAGTTCAAATGGACTTACTCCCAGATAAAAGTGTATAGGATTGCAGCCAATGCCATTTTGTTACAATCTTTATCAGGGACACCGTAAAACAAAGCAACACTATGTTTTATATGTGGTCTGTTAAAATGTGATTTTTTAATAGAATTATTGCTGACATTCAGGTAACTCTAACTTAACTTTGTCTTAATGAAGTGGGCTTTGTCTGCATATTAGAACACAAACAGTGAAGCTCCTGGTTAAATTTTGTAAAGTGGGTGTTTAAAGTAGGTTTTGACAGTAATATGAACTTAGAGTATATAACTTCTAATAGCTTCCAAGAAACCATTACTGTTAATTAACAGATTGCATGCTGTGTGCAATGCTGGCAGTTGCTTCCTTTTCTCAGTATTATGAAGATTTTAGATACTTACCCCCTCCTTTAGCACCCATTAGGCTCTTTGCATGCTCTGTTGTTTTATTTGTGAACTTTATATACCACCCTTCCTTGACAAGACAGTTTACTACATAGCAACATAATAATAAACAATATAATGTACTTACATCATAGCCATAAAACAGAAATAATATAATTATAATAACACGTCTTTCTGAAATTAGCCAGGCTTCATCCTCTCAGAACGAGTAACCCTGCCTAGAATTTGCATTAAATTCTGGCCCAAATTTAAATATTAATGAATTGCTTTAATAACAACAACAATAAAAGACACAATGAAAGGTTCTCTGCACAAAACGCTCTAGATGGATCTACCTGAAATTTGTTAGACTTAATCCAAGGGAGGTAGGGGGGCTCATTTGTCTTCAAATTTCATCCACTTGTGTGAAAAAGAGAAAGTTATGGCTGTTTTTAGACTCCCGATTCCCTAGTGAATCTCAAGCATAGGAAATCTTCAGAGATGGGTGCTTGTTAGAAATTATCACTTTGTGCAGAGAATGGAAGGGGTGTAAATTGAGAGCCAGTGTGGTGTAGTGGTTAAGAGTGGTAGTCTCGTAATTTGGTGAACTGGGTTCACGTCTCCGCCCCTCCACATGCAGCTGCTGGGTGACCTTGGGCCAGTCACACTTCTCTGAAGTCTCTCAGCCCCACTCACCTCACAGAGTGTTTGTTGTGGGGGAGGAAGGGAAAGGAGAATGTTAGCCACTTTGAGACTCCCTAGGGTAGTGATAAAGCGGGATATCAAATCCAAACTCTTCTTCTTCTTCTTCTTCTAAATTGGAAGAATTTCCTCTTGGGTTCCTGTTAGACAGATTTAACTAAAGAGAAGATAGTGTTGCGTTTTGGGAAGTGGTCTGCTTGAGGTGTGCCTATTCTGGGGGACAAAGGTATTTCTGAACTTTCTCTTATCAGGTTAGGTCATATTTTCTTGCTCTTCACTTTCAGGAAGCTGGAGGGAGATTGTGCCATTTGAGTACTGAAGCACAGTGAAGTCTGTAAATCCAGCGGCAACTAGGGCTGCAGCTCAGCAGTAGAGCATCTGTCTTGCAGGCCGAAGGTCCAAGGTTCAATCTTCAGGTAGGACTGGGAAAGATTCCCTGTCTGAAATCCTGGAGAGCTGCTGACAGCCAGTGTAGACACTCCTGAGCTAGATAGACCAATGATCTGACTCCGTGTGGCAGCCTCCTGTGTTTGACTTAGCTCTAGGTAGCTGCCCTCTTATTGGGGCTTTGTGGATGGTTGCTTTGGAACAGAGATGGGGAACGTGTGGTTCTTCAGATGTTGCTGGACTACAACTCCCACCATCCCTGACCATTGGTCCTGCTGGCAGAAGCTAGTGGAGAGTTGAAGTCCAACAATGCCTGCAGGGCTACAGGTTCCCCCACTATTGCACTGGAGGATAGTGCAGCACTGAAGCTAGGTGACTTTCATATCCAGGTCATGGCCATTTGGATCCTAGCCTTTCTTATTTCTGCCCATTTGTGAAACAAAATGAAACTCATTTCTCCAAAGTACAGCGTATTTGCCTTGTCCAATTCTAGTGCTGTCCAAAACCACTCTCTCTTTCACCTCTCTCCAAATCTCTATGCTTGAAACTGAAGTTGACATCATCACTCTGAATCTTGCAGGCTCATCTGTCTTTCAGAATGACAGCTTAGCAGCATGTCAGGATGAATCTTCATATATTTCTAGGGACAAAGGTATTTCTGAACTTTCTCTTATCAGCTTAGGCCACATTTTATTGTGCTGGGCTTTCATAAATTGAGAGAGAGAGAGAGAGAGAGAGAGAGAGAGAGCACAGTTTGGGTACAGAAACACACTGAAGCCTACAAAAATTCAAGTTTAGTTATATATGATTTGGAAAGAACATCTGGCAACTGATTTCTAAGTAGATTCCCAAGTTATCATTCTGATGCAATGACCCCAGACCTCTAGTAACTTTTCTATACCTTTTTTTTAATGCTATACCATGAATTTTCAAACTCTCATGATATACTTTTACATAGGGATGGACAAATCTTTCATTTTTTATTTATCTCAGTTTGAATTTCCCCCAAAAAACTTTCTTTTCAAATCTTTCTCCACATTTCTGTAGCTATTTATTTATTTATTTAAAACAATCCTCATTAAAACTAGACAAATCAGACCAAAAAGTTACCTTTCAAAAGGACCTTATATGAGGATATTGTTCTAAATGTTAAAACTTTTACCACTGCTATTACTACTACTATTTTTCTGACAACAGGAACTGCCGCTTGTTTTACTCCACCATGGACTGGCAGTCTAAATGGCAACCACACTTCTCGTTTTTAATACTATTATTTTGCTAAAGCTGTGAAAGATGACTTCATTAGAAGCAGCAACTTTAGCCCTGCAATACCTGCCAAACAGCTCCTTGGGAAAACCAAGTTCTACATTAGTTTCATTAAATACACTTAACAGGGCAACATTCCTTTCAGACTTTGTGAGACAAACCATTGGGTAGAACTACTCTGTCTCCACCTGCTGGCAAACCTATATGTCATCTGATGGCCCTTGCTTTGCTTCATGGTTAGATCAGGTGGTAGATCAGCAGAGGATTTAATTTTTAAAGCACACACTGGTTACCTGTTATGAACAGCAGCAGCAACTACAACAATCACAGCTGTCTATTCTAGAAGTTAAGGAAGCATGGATTACTGTAGCCAGGTCTGACCTCTCTAGGAAATGGGACAACTGCCTCATCAGCCATCAGATAATGCTTAGTTACTGTGACCACCAGATCATCTAAGAGTGGTGCTACATCAAGAAACATCTACCCAAGCATCAAAGTTGATTTTTTTTTTTTAAGAGTAGCATCACCCCATCCAAAACAGGATATGCACTTACTCCCAGATCAGGTGTCCCACTAAACCAGACATTCCTCTGTTTCTTCTGAATTAAGTTTCAGGTTGTTTTCTCCCATCCACTCCCCTAAAGTTAATTCTACTGCATCCCTAGGATCTGAAAGAAATGAGAGACAGAGCCAAGTGTCATCAGCATACTGATGAGTCCACAGCCCAATTTCAGGACAACCTTATCAAGCAGACGTGGAAGCATTTAAGGGATGAGATCAAAATGTTGTGACGCAATGAAAGCCCAAGGAAGATTGGTAACCTTCTACCACAAGCGTGGGAAATCTATGAGCCCCCAGGTGTTGCTGAACTACAACTCCCATCAGCATCAGAAATAATGGCCAAGGATAATGGAAGTTGCAATTCAGCAACACCTGGAGGGACAAAGGTTCTCCACACCTGCTCTTGAAGACCAGTAGTCCCTCAGTACCACCTTGCGGGATCTATCCTCCAAAGATGAGCAGAGCCACATGGCTCCTGTGCCTGGCAAACTCATCCCTAAATTGGCACATAAGAATTCCATTATCAATGGCATCAAAAGGATCTGGAGCAGCCTTTCTCAGCCTTGGGTCTCCAGATGTCCTGCTATGGATGATGGGAGTTGAAGTCCAACAACATCTGAGGATCCGAGGTTGAGAAAG
The DNA here is from genome assembly GCF_964252035.2 of Podarcis erhardii. Lineage (NCBI taxonomy): Eukaryota > Metazoa > Chordata > Lepidosauria > Squamata > Lacertidae > Podarcis > Podarcis erhardii. The sequence continues at coordinate 47,654,332 of NC_138497.1, read as the reverse complement.
GCTGATCTAGAGCGGGGTTTCCCAAACTTGGGTCTCCAGCTGTTTTTGGACTACAACTCCCATCATCCCTAGCTAGCAGGACCAGTGTTCAAGGATGATGAGAACTGTAGTCTAAAAACAGCTGGGGACTCAAGTTGGGAAACCCTGGTCTTGAGAATCAAACAGGGACTTGAAAATCAACAGGAGAGATAGGTAGCAAAACATCCCCAGTTGATTCTATAAGGCAGTCACAGGACATAGAAATGGATACGGTCTTGTGCATAGGAAGTCTGCTCCCGTTTACTCCAAAGTAGTTCTCACTGTGTTCAGTTGGGGTAGTGTGTGCATTCTTTGGTATGTAAATAAAATGCTGATTGCTGGCTTCAAAGCAAAGGCAAACAAGAACAAGGCTTCCTTCATTTTGTTAGGAATTCTGGGTCTGCAACTACCAATGGCATGCCATTACTGGTTGTTGTGGCACACCCCTTTAAGTGAAGAACAATGAAGCCTGCAATTTAAAGGATGTGTTTGTACATTGAGGAGAAATGTTTGGAGCTGAATGAAAAGGCAGAGTTTACGCTTGAGTACGGCTTGTTGTGCCAGACCAGCTGAGCTGCATCAAATGCAGACAATGGGAGTCATCAAGAAAAAGCAACCTGTGACTCACCTTCCATGGTCCCAGTGAGGTAAAGTCACATGGGAAGTAGGATGGAGTCCTGTAATTTAGAACTGCCAAGACATCCTCCATCTGCAATGAAAACAAAGGACCATGGGATGCTATTGGTTTGAGTAGAAACAATTTTCAAATGACTTACTTTGGAGCATTTCCATTGAAGTCAATGGGGCTACTCTGGCTTTAAACATCATTTAAGGAACACAGCTAGTCCTGAATCCTGTGCTTACAAGGAGCAGCCTGAAATCTGGGATGGGAATTTGTGGCACTGAAGATGTCCCAGTAGCCTCAGCCAGCATGATCAATGGACAGGGATTATGGAACAACATCTGGAGTGCCACAGGTCCCCAATCCTTGTCTTAAACATTGTTGGGGGGTATGCAAAAAGCAGAAGGAAAAACCCTGCCAAGGAAGATATATTTGATGGGTTCAAAATTTTAATTTAGTACATTTAATTTAAATGGAAGGCTCTATTCTGAATTAAGTTCAAATGCAGTCTAGACCTCAGTTTTTATTATTACATATATCTTGCACAAGAGGTAGAAATCAGATCCTAACTGTTAAATTATTCTAACTATTGAGCAGTATGAAAGGAGGAACTGCTGGTTGCATTGACTGTGAAACAAAAGTAATGCTAATAGGAAATAATGTGATCTTTCTCTCTGGTACAATTGTATGCATCCATCTGCAGAGTAACCTGGGGTTAATGTAAGTGCATTTAGCTTTCATTATTTTATTTGTCAGCTACAGAAAGCAGATCAGCCCTGGAGAGGCTGCTGTGCTAACACAATTTGCTTTTCTTTGCAAAGATTGCATGGCTGCTTTGTGTCATATTATACTGAAGTGAAGTGAGATAAGAGGGAAATGATTTTCCTTAACCATTGCTCCTTTTAATCCACAGAGGATTATATCTGGCAATCTAATTGCAGGTCATCCAAATATGCACACTCATAGACCGGAACAGAGGTTCTCAAACTTTTAAGCCCCGTGGCCCACCTGAGAAGGCTGAAAATTACTGAGTCCCAAAGTGTGGCATAATCTGATGGTGATTACAGACATCGTTTTCTACTGATATTTTACCCATCTTTGGAAATTGGTAAATGCATTTTCCTTGCAGCAAGGTGTTCCATAGCTCAGCTTTCCCCAAGTTAAGTACGACATTGCTCTGGATGTATTGTGACTTCCTGCCCTCCTCCTTTCAGACAGAATTTGCTAATCCAGAGGCTTTAAGTGGAGATTTCCCTTTTATATACAGTGGTACCTCAGGTTAAGAACTTAATTCGTTCTGGAGGTCTATTGTTAACCTGAAACTGTTCTTAACCTGAGGGACCACTTTAGCTAATGGCGCCTCCTGCTGACGCCATGCCGACGCCACGCAATTTCTGTTCTCATCCTGAAGCAAAGTTCTTAACCTGAGGTACTATTTCTGGGTTAGCGAAGTCTGTAACCTGAAGCGTCTGTAACCTGAAGTGTCTGTAACCCAAGGTACCCTTCGCACTCACACATGACTCTCCAAGTATTTTTCACTCATCTCCTGCAGTCTTTTCCTTCCATTCCCCTTCCATTTCATACTTAGATTGTACCTTCCCTTTCATACATAAATTGTACCTTATTCTCTCCCCTCCCTCACCCGCTTGACCTTTCTTCCCTGGTCTTTTTACATCCACTTGTTCCTTCCACAACAGTTCTCCATTTCCCCCTCTGTTACCCTTTCCCCTCAGAAAGGGGAGACCTGTGAGTGTGTTTGTGGAGAAGAAAAGGCAGACCTTTACAGGGACACAGGAGAACCTAGGATTCCTTAATAAATCTGCAAACTGAAGGATAATTTTAATTGAGAGTATATTTAGAGTAGAGTAAACTCTTCTGCTTCCCAATCATCTATTTCAAACTCTATCCAGTGACCTAGATCAAGGAACTGAAAGGACTGTGCACACACTATGTCTTTAAAGCATTCTCTTTCCCTCAAACAACTCTGGGCAATGGAGTTTACTGCTCAGAGTTGCAAGTCTGGTTGAGACTTCGGTATAAGGCAATGGGCAAGTCAAATAAATGAATAAACGAAGTTAGTGCGTGTTTGTGCAACAAAAAATTGCTCTTTCCTGTCTCCTATCTCTGATTAACAACGTTCACAAGTGCCACTCTGGCGTCACACCAGTGAGCTGGCAAAAGATTCATGTCGGCTTCTCATTTTTAATGACCCAGGAGACATTTCTGAGAGTCCCTCCTCTGTCTGGAAGGATGTGGACATTCTTATCTGAATGGATAAACCCTATGAAACTGGTGAGCCTATTTGCTGAACTATTGCTGTTCCTTGGTCTGGCTGTGAACCAGTCAATATATTATTCCTTCTTTGCCAGCACTAAAGCAATGTCCTATCTTGAAAATGTAACACGTTCTAGTAATAATGTGATTTCCAGGATACAGAGAGACTATGTGCACACTCTCATCCACTGCACCCCTGCCAGTAGTTTGGGAAGAGTGCACATTAGCCACAATCCATATCTATCCAGTACCTATCCCATTGTTTCTTATGAAACTCTGCCCTTTGATGCATTTTCCCCCAAGCTAGTATTGATCTGAACTGAAAAAAGAACAGCCTTGTGGCATGTTAAACCAGCACTGTGTACACAGCCTTAGATGATTGAAGGTAGACCTAAGGATGTCACAGGACATCCTTAGAAGTAGAAGGTTTCAGTTTCACCTGTGCCCTCCCTTGTGGCACCATATCTGTCCTTAGCAATTGTGCTTCCTTCAGCACAATTAAAGTTGTTTCCACCGATATCAAGGAAGCCTTTAGTGCAGACTCCCAGAACAAGTGAGCAAGAACTGTCTATAAACAGTGATCCCTTACTTTAGCTCTGCCTCTCCTTCTCTGCCTCTGTTTCCCATTGCCCTTGGCACCTGCTGAAGGGAAAGAGAGAGGAGCTCAGCCCTACGGATCAGATTTTGCAGGGGTGGCGGAAGAGCCATCTGCGAAGTTGACTAAGGGCTTGGCTTGTAGGAGAAAGATGCCATATTAATAAATGTTTCAATTTAACCTTGTAGTCTAAGCCCTTAGACAATTATGCCACTCATCATTCTCTTAGGAGCCTGCAGGGAGAGATGAGCTGTGAAATTGACTTAAGGACTTGGCTTGCTGGGCAAAGAGGTGATAGTGACTAATCCGAACACTTGGCAGTTACCTAGCAACAACCCCATGTGCTCCTCAATTACTTCTGGGTTGGGGAGCCTGTCTAATGTGCACCAGCTTCTCCCTAAACTCTCCAGCAGTGATGACAGACTCTAGGGTTCCATGATTCACTTCAAATCTTTCCTTGTGTCAGTACAAAGCTCTCCTTTCACCACCACCTTCCATTTCCCCCCTGTATTTAAGTAGGAGTGTGTGGAGAAGAAAACATTTAGCAGGTGAAAATGCCATGAAGATACACACACGCGGAAGTGAAAGCCAAGTGTTTGGGTAATGCCCTCTTCATCTGAAGAAACCCTCCATTTTCAGGCGGACTGTACCAAATTTCTTCTTGTAGGTCATCAATGGTAGCTCCTTATTGCTACAAGACAGTTACACTTTTTCTATTTCAAAACACTGGACCCATGCAACACACTAAACTTCAGTTGTGCAACACCAGTGATTACCTTTGTTTGCTCTCAGCATCCTCCTGAGGCAAAGTAACAATCACAAGTGACAGGGGCCTGGGTGTCTCCAAAAGGCTGATCATCCGGACAGAATTTATTGGATGTACCTCCCCCAGGCCAGCTGGATCAATGTGGTTGTGACACATGTAGTCAAAACAAAATAAAAATATAGCTCATTTCAATACCACCATTTTACAGTGCACGAAGACCCAATTATTGGTCATCATTACTAAGCTACAAGAAGATGCAGCACACGTGGGACTTGCAACAAAATGCTGTGTTGCATCCCCATATCTGGGCCCACATCTGAAAGGCCACCCTATTGTAATGCTAGCTTGATTGGATTTCATTGGCCCCATTATGTTCTGTGACCGTGCCTTACAATGTCACTTCTGCTGAGTTGACCAGTTTAATCCCTTTAGCTGTTTCCCCCATCCAGGAGGCCTCCTGAGCCGTACTGAAGCCATTTTAAAATCATATAGGCAATACAGGAGCAAAGTGTCGCCCAGGCTCCTGTAGCGAGCAGCCTGCCAACAGGGGCATATCTAGTCATGCAGGCCTCCTGCCCTCTTCTCCACCTACGGACAATGAAAAGGGCCCTCTGTGTTGACCTGGTGATCCCCCCATCCATAGCATTCTTTATTAAACAATTAGTTAATGAGTGGGGCAGGAAGAGTCACCAATTGACAGTGAGGGCGAAGAAACAGAAACACAAACAACAATTTGGAGTCTCATTACAAAGACTGACCACAGTGGGCAAAACGCTAAACGTACACAAGCCTCACTTTGTAGGCCTTCCTTGTATATAATGATGACTTCATTTTCTCTTCTGTGAAGCCCCCAACTTTATTGAAATGATTACTTAGCCAACTCAACCGCTAGCCTTGTTCAAATGGGGATGCTGCTATTCAAATATCCATTAGGAGTGACTCAGATTTCACATCAGCTTCCTGAACAGACTATAAAGATTTGCCTTTCTAATAGTTCTGTGTGGTAACCAAGGGAGGCTCTGGAGTCAGTTCTGGAAAAAAAGAGACCCAAGAAGACTACATTCTTGTTTGACTGTAAAGTTCCCTTTCATTTCCCCAACTTGAAAAAAAGAAGCATTTGTTGTGCTAGGCAAAGAGAAAACGCAGGGGAAATTTGCTGAGTTTTTTTGTCCCAGGGCATCCCCCAAGTGGTGGGGAAGAGAATTTGGAGATTTGGATTGAGGTAGTCTAACCATTTGTTTTAGGTCCTTTTCCACTGATTTGCAGGTGATCCTCACAAGTGGTTAACAGAATATATTAAAACAATAAACATCACTTAAAATTGTAAAAGAGCAAAAACATGCTAGAATGGATTTTTTTTTTAATGCTAGATACATGACATGTGAGGGAAAGATGGTCCTTATGTAGCCCTGTGGTAATAGTTGGGGGGTGGAGGAGAGGCCCCCTCAACTGGAATATGAGCTGCTGGACAGCGAGGGCAGCTCTCCAGGCTGTCCTATTTCTTCCTGTCTGGGAAAAAATGGTCATTTGGTAGCCTTGTTGCGGAAGAGCCATGTTCATGGTAGAGCTGGGATGAGGAACCTTTTCCAGAGCACTCTGAAGAAAACATTCCATAACTGGGGTACCACCACTGATAAGGTCCTGTCCTCTCACCTTCACCTTGTCAGGGCACCTGCAGGAGGTCTTCAAAAGAAGCTCTTTTGAGTACAAGTAGGCACATACAGAAAGGGACACGGGTGGCACTGTGGGTTAAACCACAGAGCCTAGGACTTGTCAATCAGGTTGGTGGTTCAAATCCCTGTGACGGGTGAGCTCCCGCTGCTCAGTCCCTGCTCCTGCCAACCCAGCAGTTCGAAAGCACATCAAAGTGCAAGTAGATAAATAGGTACTGCTCCAGTGGGAAGGTAAACGGCATTTCTGTGTGCTGCTCTGGTCATGCTGGCCACATGACCTGGAAGCTGTATGCCAGCTTCCTCGGCCAATAAAGCAAGATGAGCGCCGCAACCCCAGAATCGGTCACGACTGGACCTAATGGTCAGGGGTCCCTTTACCTTTACCTTTAGCCCCCCCCCCAATATTCTCAACTAAATGCAGTTTCCAAGGCTTTTTCAAAGGCAGCCCCATATAGAGTGCATTACTGTAGTCTAACCTGCAAGTTACCAGAATGACCTGGTTACTGGGGCCAGTTCCTAGCTAGAACAGCAGTGATCCACTGGGTGTATAAGGTATAATAAATCAGTCTCTTCTCAGCCAACCTGGTCCTGAGCTGTATAGGTCTTTAGATGTGACTAAGTAAGGTTCATTTTAAGTGAGCCTGCTGGGAAGCCAAAGGCTTTGGGTGGAATTAGTTGCACTAAGATTGTCAGCACAAGCATGTGTTTTCCAGATGGAACAATCTCCCTCTGCTTCTCCCTGGGCCCTGTTCTGGGGGTCTGCCCAACCCTCCAGATATTTGGAGAAAGGGGGGAAGCCCTATTGAGCTAGCAGGAGTCCTTCTGCTGGCTTCCGCTAGTGCGCCAGGTTAGCTGAATCTGGTCCTTTAAAACCAAAATCAATTATTTATTTGCACAACTGAGATCTTTCTTGTGTGTGAATGCAGTTTTCCAACTAGCTTTCCTCTGCAATGTAGTTTATAAAGCACCACGTAACTTCCTAAATGCAATCTGGAGGGAGACCACTGGAAGGACAGAGTGTCTCTAGATGCCAAGTGAGGAAACTGAACCCCGCAAGGCATTCAAGGTAATCTTTCCATAGCTTTTCTCTTTGCAAGATGCTTGTGAATTTCCATTAGGAAAACAGCACGGCTGTCACTTGGTGTTGCCATAGTGCTGCTGAATACAGAACATAATAAACTAAGCTGCGGTGCCTCTGCCCCACTCCAGCTACTGTGACCTGCAGTTTGTGTGGCAATTCAGAAAGGTTTCTCTTTAAAAGCTGTTGCTTGATGTATACTCCCACTTAACAGATGCTGATTGCTGCCTTTCTCCTGCTGCGTTAAGGGTACACCAAGCAGATTTTGGGGGTGGGGAGGGGGACACAGTTGCACAATAGGAGCACTTAGCAACAGTGGCATTTGTAATTGCTGCCGCTTTGAAGTGGAGCAAGCGAGCCCATTTCTTTTGCCTGAATCGATAAGCAAAATAGCCCCTTCCGTCATGTCCTGGGTGTGCCAGTCTCTAGTGTCTCAGGCAAAAAACGGTTTAACTCCAATAGCCGATTGATTTTTATTTTTTTGTACGAAAAGTCATCCTTTCAGGGTCATCTTCGACAAACCAATTTGTTCTTCTCAGCTTCCCTTTCAGGCTCTCCAGCAAGGACCCTTCTGACATTCCCTCAATATGCCACACTAGCAAAGAAAAGCAAACAATGGTGTGTTGGCAAATGGTAAGAAAGGGATTGAATGCTGCTGTAATGTGCTTCTTGCTTAGAACATGCTGGGTGTATTTGGTTGGCCACTTCCAAAGGGATCAGGCAAAAATACAGAAAAGAACAGGAAATGTTCCCTTCCAAATGAGGAAAGGGCAAAACACTTGGGAGCGTCTCTTCACACCTGGGACCCAAAGCGGGCACTTTACAGTTTGCCTTGGACTAAGGGTGCAGTCTAAATTAAAGAGAGAGGTTATAAATTTCAATTTTAGGGTGCTGTCTGCTTGCCCCTCCAAAACATTACCAATCTAAAAACCTAATATAAAAATAAATTCCATTTCTTTATTCTCAATCACCCATGAATTGTCACTATTAGCAGAGAAGAGGAGTTTGGACTCGATATCCCGCAATTCACTCCCCTTAAGGAGTCTCAAAGCGGCTAACAATCTCCTTTTCCTTCCTGAGGATGAGAGACTTCAGAGAAGTGTGACTAGCCCAAGGTCACCCAGCAGCTGCATGTGGAGGAGCGGGGAAGCGAACCCGGTTCACCAGATTACGAGTCCCCTGCTCTTAACCACTACACCACACTGCTGAAGAGGGAGGGGCCAAGATACCAACAAATCTCCATTTGCCCTGCTGCTTGCAGAGGTCACTGGCTATCACAGCAGAGAATGTGGCCAAGGACTCCCCTTCCCATCCTGCCGTTCCTTCCATGGGAATCACTTGACGTCACCTATTGCAAGTGGAGGTGCCAGCTGTCCACTTTCTATTTTGCACTGATTTTTAGCCAAACATTTATGTGACTTTGATTTCTGACAGTCATCTTGAGCTGGATGGTGAGATTTGAATTTCATTAGGGTTTGATTATTAAACAGTGCCCTGCTGGATCAGACCAAAAGCCCATCCAGCCCACCAATATTGTTATCTCAGCAGCCAAGCAGATGCCTCTGGGGAAGCCGACAAACAGGACACCACTCTCTTCCCTTGCGATTCCCTTGCTGAATCACATTTTCCTGTAGCTCACTATATACTGTATTTTTCGCTCTATAGGATGCACTTTTTCCCCTTCAAAAATGAAGGGGAAATGTGTGTGCGTCCTATGGAGCGAAGAAGCCATAGCCCCGCGACCCTCTCCCGGCTGGAGAGGTGACGCGCGGCTATGGCAGGATTGTTAGCCGCTATGAGACTCCTTAAGGGGAGTGAAAGACGGGATATCGAGTCCAAACTCCTCTTCTCTGCTAATAGTGACAATTCATGTCACCCCGCAACCCTCTCCCGGCTGGAGAGGTGACGCGCGGCTATGGCAGGAGCCTCTATAGCCGCGCGTCACCTCTCCAGCCGGGAGAGCACGCGGGGGGGCTAAAGAAGCACCCCGCAACCCTCTCCCAGCTAGAGAGGTGATGCGCGGCTATGGCAGGAGCCTCTATAGCCGCGCATCACCTCCCCAGCCAGGAGAGCGCGCGCGGGGCTAAAGAAGCCATAGCCCCGCGACCCTCTCCCGGCTGGAGAGGTGACGCGCGGCTATGGCAGGAGCCTCTCCGCTGCGTCTTTCCGCTGCTCCCTGACCTGCCTCTTTGGGGCTGGTGGTGGGCTTCCCCCCGCCATCCCCAAAGAGCAGGTTGAAAGGAACCTGAAGCCTGGAGAGCGAGAGGGGTCAGTGCACATCGACCCCTCTCGCTCTCCAGGCTTCCAAGGTAGCCGCCTGAACGCACCTTAAATGGCACCTTGTTTTAGAGCGGGAAAACAAGAGGGGGGAAATTCTCCCCCTCTCTGCGCAGCGCCTCCTGCCGCTTCGCTGAAGGGGCGCTGGGCAGAGAGGGGGAGAATTTTTTTTTCTTGTTCTCCCCCCTCTAAAACAAGGTGCGTCCTATTGTCCGGTGCGTCCTATGGTGCGAAAAATACGGTATTTTGTTTTGTTCATATGATGTTTGCTGGTTTGGGGACCTTTGGACTGGAAAGTGGTATGTAAATGCATAATATTAATGGCACTAAGTTCTGGTTGCTGGAACCAGTTTCCCTAGCAGCAAAGTCAGTCCTCAGGGAATGTGCAGGTGACCTTGGAATGGACAGCTCACGGAAGAACCCCGACCAAACCTAAGAGGAGGCGTGTAGTGGTGATAGGGGATTCCCTACTGAGGGGAATAGAAGCAGTGATCTGTGGGCCTGACAAGATGTCTCGGGAAGTGTGCTGTCTCCCCGGGGCTAAGATCCAAGATGTAACTGAACGACTGCAAGGAATCATAAAACCCACTGACAAATACCCCTTCCTCTTGGTTCATGTGGGAACCAATGACACTGCAAGCAATAGCCTCCAGAAGATCAAAAGAGACTATGAGGCTCTGGGCAGGAAATTGAAGCAATTAAATGCACAAATTGTCATCTCATCTGTCCTCCCAGTTGAACGACGTGGCCCAGGGAGAGAGAGGGAAATAGTGGAAGTGAACAGCTGGCTTCGCAAATGGTGTAAACAGGAACGGTTTGGATTCTTAGATCACGGACTGCAGTTTCTTGAAGATGGACTTCTGGCAAGAGATGGGCTGCACCTCACAGCGGTTGGGAGGAATGTTTTTGCCAAAAATCTCAGAAACCTCATCAGGAGGGCTTTAAACTGACTAATGTGGGGGGGGGAGACAGTGCTCCTGAAGGTAGGAGTCTATCAACTGATGAAGATGATCATCCAAATGTCATAGACCAAATGGAGCAAACAGCATGCAGACCTAGTGGTGGGAGGAAAAAATCCTTAAATAAGAGACACGGGGGAATGATTAATGGACTTCAATGTCTGTACACTAATGCGCAAAGCATGGGAAATAAACAAGATGAGCTTGAGCTCTTGATACAGCAAACTAAATATGACATACTAGGCATCACTGAAACCTGGTGGGATAAGTCCCACGACTGGAATGTAATAATGGAGGGATACAATCTATTTCAGAGAAACAGACCAGACAAGAAAGGAGGAGGAGTGGCGTTATATGTCAGGAATGTGTATACCTGTGAAGAGATCCAAGATTTAGAACCTCAAAGCCAAAGTGAGAGCATTTGGGTCAAAATTAAGGGAGAGAAGAATAACAGGGACCTCATTGTGGGAGTTTACTATAGATCCCCAAGCCAAACGGAGGACAAAGATGATGCCTTCCTGGAACAGATGGCCAAGCATGCAAAAGGAAGGGAGATAGTAGTAATGGGGGACTTCAATTACCCGGATATTTGCTGGATGTCAAACTCAGCCAAGAGCATAAGGTCAAACAGATTCCTCACTGGCCTTGCAGACAACTTCGTTGTCCAGAAAGTGGGAGAAGCAACAAGAGGAACAGCCATTTTAGATCTGGTCCTAACCAATGTTGATGACCTGGTTAGTGGGGTAGAAGTGGAAGGATCATTAGGCGTGAGTGATCATGCTCTTCTGAAGTTTACTATACAGCGGAAAGGAGCAGCCAAGCATACTAGGACTCAATTTCTTGACTTTAAGAAAGCCGACTTCATAAAACTTAGGGAAGTGCTGGGTGAGATCCCATGGACAGTAATACTAAAAGGAAAGGGAGTTCATGATGGCTGGGAGTTTGTTAAGAGGGAGATAGTAAAAGCACAACTTCAGGCAATACCAATGAGACGGAAACATGGAAGGTGCCTAAAGAAGCCAGGGTGGCTATCTAAAGAACTTTTAACTGAGTTAAGATTAAAAAAGGATGTGTACAAAAAATGGAAAAGGGGGGAAACCACCAAAGAGGAATTCAAACAAATAGCCAGCACGTGTAGACACAAAGTCAGAAAAGCTAAAGCACAGAATGAACTCCGGCTTGCTAGAGAGGTTAAAAGCAACAAAAAAGGCTTTTATGGGTATGTTCGTAGCAAAAGGAAGAACAAAGAAACAGTGGGGTCACTCAGAGGAGAAGATGGTGAAATGCAAACAGGGGACACAGAAAGGGCTGAACTCCTCAATGCCTTCTTTGCCTCAGTCTTCTCCGATAAAGAAAACAATGCCCGACCTGAAGAATTTGGAGCAAATGATTCAGCAGAGGAAACACAGCCCAGAATAACTAAGGAGATAGTACAAGAATACTTGGCTAGTTTAGATGTATTCAAGTCTCCAGGGACAGATGAACTGCATCCAAGAGTATTAAAAGAACTGGCAGATGTGATCTCAGAACCACTGGCACTCATCTTTGAGAATTCCTGGAGAACAGGCGAAGTCCCGGCAGACTGGAGGAGGGCAAATGTTGTCCCTAATTTCAAAAAGGGGAAAAGAGAGGACCCAAATAATTACCGCCCAGTCAGTCTGACATCAATACCAGGGAAGATTCTGGAGCAGATCATTAAGCAAACAGTCTGTGAGCACCTAGAAAGGAATACTGTGATCACCAATAGTCAGCATGGATTTCTGAAAAATAAGTCATGTCAGACTAACCTGATCTCGTTTTTTGACAGAATCACAAGCCTGGTAGATGAAGGGAACGCAGTGGATGTAGCCTACCTTGATTTCAGCAAGGCATTTGACAAGGTGCCCCATGATATTCTTGTAAAGAAGCTGGTAAAATGCGGACTTGACTATGCTACCACTCAGTGGATTTGTAACTGGCTGACTGATCGAACCCAAAGGGTGCTCATCAATGGTTCCTCTTCAACCTGGAGAAGAGTGACTAGTGGGGTGCCACAGGGTTCTGTCTTGGGCCCGGTCTTATTCAACATCTTTATCAACGACTTGGATGATGGACTCAAGGGCATCCTGATCAAATTTGCAGATGACACCAAACTGGGAGGGGTGGCTAACACCCCAGAGGACAGGATCACACTTCAAAACGACCTTGACAGATTAGAGAACTGGGCCAAAACAAACAAGATGAATTTTAACAGGGAGAAATGTAAAGTATTGCACTTGGGCCAAAAAAATGAGAGGCACAAATACAAGATGGGTGACACCTGGCTTGAGAGCAGTACATGTGAAAAGGATCTAGGAGTCTTGGTTGACCACAAACTTGACATGAGCCAACAGTGTGACGCGGCAGCTAAAAAAGCCAATGCAATTCTGGGCTGCATCAATAGGAGTATAGCATCTAGATCAAGGGAAGTAATAGTGCCACTGTATTCTGCTCTGGTCAGACCTCACCTGGAGCACTGTGTCCAGTTCTGGGCCCCACAGTTCAAGAAGGACACTGAGAAACTGGAACGTGTCCAGAGGAGGGCAACCAAAATGGTCAAAGGCCTGGAAACGATGCCTTATGGGGAACGGCTAAGGGAGCTGGGCATGTTTAGCCTGGAGAAGAGGAGGTTAAGAGGTGATATGATAGCCATGTTCAAATATATAAAAGGATGTCACATAGAGGAGGGAGAAAGGTTGTTTTCTGCTGCTCCAGAGAAGCGGACACGGAGCAATGGTTCCAAACTACAAGAAAGAAGATTCCACCTAAACATTAGGAAGAACTTCCTGACAGTAAGAGCTGTTCGACAGTGGAATTTGCTGCCAAGGAGTGTGGTGGAGTCTCCTTCTTTGGAGGTCTTTAAGCAGAGGCTTGACAACCATATGTCAGGAGTGCTCTGATGGTGTTTCCTGCTTGGCAGGGGGTTGGACTCGATGGCCCTTGTGGTCTCTTCCAACTCTATGGTTCTATGATTCTAGGAAGTCAGACCACTGGTTCATAAGGCTCAGCAATGTCAACACTGACTGGCCGCAGCTCACCAGGATTTTCAGAAGAGTCTCTTCCAGCTCTACCTGGAGATGCCAGGGACTGAACATGGGACCTTCTCCATGCAAAGTAGATGGTCTACCACCAAGCTATAGCCCTTCTTTCAAGTTCAGGAAAGGGGTGGTGGCTTTACACTAGCCAAGCACCAGTCATGACAAATACCTCAAGCATTTCCTCAAAATCCTGTAAAGAAAAGCTAAGAGATTAGGAAAGCAAAGCACTGTAAGACTACAGTTTATAGTCTCAATATATATATTGCATATGTGATTTTATTTTATTTTTTGGCATCATACAGATCTCTCACATCAACGTTCTTTTGCAAAGTACAGGAAACACATTCGCTTGAAGAAACGTGAAACGGATGCTGCTCAAGCCATTGAACAGTAAAATGCAATCCACCTGGGAAGGTTAATTGTCTTGAAAGTGAAGTTGTCGCTGCCTTTCCTTTGTGTCCCATCTCAACATCATCTAACCTCTATTTTAAAAATGGTTCGTCGCAGCAAGGCCCACAGATTATGGCTCAAAAACTGTACTGGGCATTTATAGGAATCTATTCCGGCTCTTCAGTCAGATGATGTGTGGCATGAACATGCAATGTTCATTACTTGAAAGACACACTCAGTACTCCAGGACCGTGGGAACTAATTTGATCTCTCCACCCAAAACATGATTTCTTAGAAGGAATCTCCAGAGTTCCATTGGATTGACTTCCTAGTAACTGTGCCTAGGATTACAGCTTTTGTCCTTCTGAAATGAACACTGAATTTACCCCAGATCATTGCAAGGTTAGCTGTCAGTTAACTATAACACTCAATACTATCACTGCTTAAGCAAAGGTAAGGGGATGCAATGGGGCTATGCGTAATATTTTCCTACTTCCTAAAGGTGTCAAGAACCATGATGGATGAACTGGGTTAATAAGGATGCAGTATGGCACACACTGTCCTCTGTGTTTTGCAATTGCTGATCTTCAGCTCAAGCATTGATCTTCCTGCCCAAACTGTTCAAGGCAGCCAGGTGAGTTTAGCTCAACACACCTAGTCGAACCATGACAGCCCAGTGACAGTTAGCTGAACTTTCTCCTCCCCTGCCCCAAGGCTGACTTGGCCGGAAGCATGAAATTGGTAGCACAGGCATCTCCTGGGCAGATGTACAATCAGAGTGGGCAAGGCTAGCTTTGTTTCTCCAAAGTAAACGTGTCACCAAATTAATTCTCCCATGTAAATATTAGCTATCGCTACGCTTCCCAGAAGCCACATCACCCAGTTCTTCTCCATAAAGAGTAGTGTTGGGTAGACAAACACCCCTCTGGAAGGTGCATCCACTTTGGCAGAGAAGTATCACAGGGAAAATGAATATTCTACCCCAATATAGCTTTCCATAAACGGAAAGCTGCACTCTTTGATTAGACCCCCAAGTGTTGCTTTGCCTTAATGAACTTCCCCAGCTTGATGCCCTCCAGATGTTGCTGGACTCCAACTCCCATCACCCTGAGATGGCATGGTCAAGGATGATGGGAGTTGTAGTCCTACTAGCATCTGGAGTGCACCAGTTTGGGGAAGGCTTACTTAATATTTCATGCTTTTTTTCACCCCAATGGATTCATGCTTCTTCTCAAGAAGCTGAGCACAATCCCTCATTGTAACTAGGGCTTCCTGTTACATCTCATTTGAACCTTTTCCTTGTACTCTAAATCCTATGCATATACTTACTTCGGAGTCAACCCCACCAATTTCAATGGAACGTATTTCCAAGTCCATGAACAAAACCTAAGCAGCCCCTGTGGCTGGCACCTCATTCCCTTCCCCACATGGCCCTGTTAAGCTATGCCACCCCCTGCCCTTTCAGGGCAATCCCAACACTTATGGCTTATTTTGTACCAGCAATCCACCTGAAGTGGGAACTTTAGTCTAAAAAGCCTTAGACTAAACTCAGTATCCTTCTCTAAGGCATACCTTTAAAAGAATAGTCTGCCCACCACAACCATTATATACATTCCTCTCCCAGTACAAGGGGGTTGTGAGAAAACTTGAAAGAAAAAAGGGGAAATTCTAAAAATAAAATTTCATTTACCAAAAAAACAAAAACAACCCACTTAGATGCTGCCTCTGTAATCCAGAGAGGCTCTTTGAACAGGCAAGCAGAAGCTGCTGCCTGCTCCAAGGCATTTTGACTCCCCACAGCACCATCAAACCACAGCTGGGCTCGCAACTTCTCCAGAAGTTTTGCCTAAGTTACAGAAGCAGCTTGTCAAGAGGCAGTAGAAGGATGACAAAAGCCCTCTCTGGTCACGAGAGGCTAGCTGTATAGATCTTGTGCATCCCAGCCCACATTTCAAAAACATTCAGGGGACAAAAAAAGAAAAAGAAAAGTCAGAAGGCGATTATGCCATCTTCAGCAGAACCCGTGAAGTGGGACATCCCAAGACCACAAACAATCACCGTACCTCCATATACATGAAATACGCAACATCACAAGCAGCAGCAACTTTACATCAGGCAATGATTCTCTCCTTCCCTCCCCCATGTCAGTCCAGAATAAGATTGTTGATTTGCTCTCTTTAAATTATTTTGTAGATCTGTGGGTCTTCCAGAAGAAGTGGTGTCAAGTCACACCCGTTGCCGATATCTCACGAAGGCCCACACGGCAGCCGCCACTATGGCCAGCCCCGGCACTAAGAAAACCGCCAAAGGAAGGCCTCCCGGGTCTCCGTCCCCTCGGTGGCTTGAGGGACCGTTCTGGGGCAGCAGCTGAAACAGGAAGGAGAGCAGCATTGAGGACAGCCAAGCCAGAGCAAGAAACCTCAAGCAATTTCTAAGGATCACGTACTTCTCAAGCCAAGCAGGAGCAACACCCTCAAGTCGGGAAACCGGAGGATGATTCTGCTCCAAGTTAGTATTCAACAAAGCTTAACATTCATTAACCCTAGACGGCTTGTGCTCTTTGCACAATAATGAGACTACCCGAACTTTCTTTTTTTATTTTCAATTTCCTACCTTCGCCAAATCTAGCCTCCAAATTATGCTTGAGATAAGTCATAAAGTCTCCCACCTCTAGAGAATGGCTTCTTGTCATTGTTGAAGGCAGACTGCAGACGCCTTCCTCAACAGCCACTTTTCCCACAAAGCCCACCAACAACCTTCAACCTCAAACTTTGGATCATATCCTGCTTGGGACAAGAGAGACTCTTTTTTTATATAATTATGATGCTGATGTTGGAAAATCTTTTTCCATGCTACAGTAATCAAGGAGAGGATTTTACCTTCAGCATATCACATGTTGAGTGAGATTTATTCTGAAGGTGACCACATGTGTGTGGCAACAGCAATCATTTACAGTGTTAGGAAACAAGAGAACTGAGAGACACTCTTGAAGACACATCACACTGCAGCACAGGGCTTTGTAGGTGATGCCTAACAGGTGCTTGCAAACTCTTTTTAGACGCAGCCACATCTTTACCTTCCCCTCACCTCAAGTTATATATGAAGTCAGGTGTGGGGCAGGAGGATGTGGCTTGGCCAATATGGCTTGGCAGGTCAAATGAGGCCACCTGGTGGGACGGATTAGCCCTGCAGGCTCCCCAACACTGCCATGGGGGCATACCAACAACAAATATTTGTTTAGCTTATTACATTTATAGACAGACTTCCTTCCATCATTAAACTCAGGGTGGCAGCCACTGGTTTCTCAGGTTCCCATCCAGATACTGACTAAACCCAGACCTGCTTAGCTTCAGCAAAGTAGTGACCTCATTTGCCTTGAGACTACACAATCCAAAATCTTTCCAGTGGGTGGAAGAACACCAGAAAAAAGGGCACCCCGAGTAACACAGGGATTGAAAAGTTTCATGTTTAAAATATATGTACAGCCAGATAGGAACTCTTTCTGCCCCCCATCTTCTTAAGGCTCCTCACCTTCATGGATTACCTCAGAAGCAGCAGTTGGCAGGGCATAACCTTTCAAGCTATAGCGGTAAGTTCCAGGAAACAAAATAATACACACCCTATGTTGAACCTTTAGTGATACTTTATCACCCGCAGTCCTGAACAGATCCACAACGTGCTGGTGCAGCATGTTCTTCAGCTCCTTCCCATTAACCTGAGAAAAAACCATTTTAAAACAACAAATTAGGCATACACGGGCAAGCCAGGTTAGATGCTGGATTGTACATAGCATTGACACAGTATGTAAGTGTTCAAAGGGCTTCACACCCTTTTACATTTTGGGAACAGGCAGTGAAATGGCCAGGATTCTCCATATATTATTGAAACAGAAAATCCATAACTTCTTAACTATCGGCAAGCACCCACGCTTGTGAAATCACGCAGGTTTTGGAAAGCTTTACGTGTTCAGCAGTAAATGTACGTTACTTGGGATAAATCTCATTGAGAACAATTAAGAATTCCTGTTTTAAGTACTGCACTGTAAAATAAGCAGCACGATACGATAGTATTCCGACAAGTACCTCTAAACAAATCCAATTTGAATCAATTACTATCCCAGCCTAAGTGTACCTTCTTTTTGTTAGATGCTGTGGATTTGTCATAGGTTACCTATTTTCCAGGTGAGAACAGAAGGGTTGGATGGGGCAGACACACACACATATAAACTGAGGAGCAGGAAAGCCTTAGTATCCAACCATATGGGCTCAGACAAAAACAAATCAAAGCAGTAGGGATGTCCACATAGCCACATCACTGCCTCCAGAAGAAAGTTGCTTATAAATGAGTATTTCTACTTAAAATCAAGAGTAATGTTTAGAAAGAGGGCTCAATAAAAATACTGCCAATGTAAATATTAAAAGTTAGCACATTTCCAGAGTTATGAGAAACGTGGTTACATATCTCCCCACCCTCACAACTGCATGCACAGTGTGATGCCATGAAGACAATTTGCATGTGAAGCAAAAATAATAGTAAGTTGACAAATAGAACTAGAGATTTGGGGCAGAGAAATTCCACCCTCAACCAGTGAAACTTGGTTCTCACACTGCATTTTTGCATCCCTGGTCACCTTGCCTCTCCTTCTGTTTCCCAGCATGCACCAATGTGAAGAATTAAATTTGTGAGCTTCTTAGAGTAGGGACTCTTGTCTTATTTGCTTGTCTTACTCTTGAAAACACCACATACATGAATGGAGCTGCGTAAGTTAAACAGTGGTTTCAAACAGAGAGCAATGCATACTCTAGAAACACACTAGGGAAAACTGTGGCTCTTTACAGCACATTTTTATATGGCTCACATAATGAAAAATGATGTGTGACGGCCTAAGGGCATCAGTGAGTACATATTACATTTTCAATGTGCAACAGAGCCTTTACTGTGAGGCAATATTTGCTACTTTAAATTTCAGCTGGGGGGGGGGGGGAGAAAACTTGGAAGATATCAGTAAGGTTTCTTTTGCCGCAGAGGCAAACAGTCCAAACTTCTAGAAGGGTGGAGGAACAGCATCAGTATCTTACCCAGAAGATCCCTTCCTTTCATTGCAGAAACAAACAACTCTCAGGCAGGAGGAATTAGCTCCCAGCTTTGGATCACCTGCCTCTGGAAAGGCGGAGAAATGCCTCCATGCATTTGTTGTAAAATAAAGTCACACTGAGGAGGCAAACCAAGCCAGAGCGGATGCTCAGAAGGAGAGCAAACCCGTAAAGAAACCAAAAACTCAGCTGGGCTTGAGTTCCACTCACAAAAAACCCTTACAAAGGTCAGTTTCCTTAAGCCAGTTTTGAGGAAACTGTTATTATTGAACCTGAAACCATTTCTGTGGAGGGGCCTAAACTACTTACTGCTAAAATTTTGTCCCCCTCCTGCAGGCGTCCATCGAGGGCGGCAGCTCCATCTTCTTTGATTCGACTAACGTAGATGCCCGTGTCATTGGAGATGTACTGCTGGTCTGTTCCACCGACTATATTAAACCCCAAACCTAAGAACAAGAACAAGGTAAACAGAAATGAGAACCAAGACTAGCAAAAGGCCAGGCACCCAAAATACCCAACTGAGGCCATCCTTCTATGCGAGTAGAAATCTACGCCAAAAGCTGGGATCGAGGCCAATGCTATCTTTTTTTAAAAAACCAAAAACCAATTCTAGTAAAAGCATATTTTTCACTTTAATGTTAAGTAACACGGTTTGGAAAGAAGCCTGAAATTACAATAGTTTTAGGGCCTTCTTTCTGGATACACGATCTTCACGTAAGAGTGAGGTCAGGCAAATGTCTCCTTGTGTAAAATTGAATTCGTGCATTCCACATACCTTAATCAGACAAAGCCAGTGTTAGAAACTCAAATATACAGTGGTACCTCGGGTTACATACGCTTCAGGTTACAGACTCCGCTAACCCAGAAATATTACCTTGGGTTAAGAACTTTGCTTCAGGATGAGAACAGAAATTGTGCTCTGGCGGCGCGGCGGCAGCAGGAGGCCCCATTAGCTAAAGTGGTGCTTCAGGTTAAGAACAATTTCAGGTTAAGAACAGACCTCCAGAACGAATTAAGTTCTTAACCTGAGGTACCACTGTATTAGCTATTCACCTAATGCCCCCTTAAAGCTAGGTTATGGGTGTAATGACAGAATATCTAGTTGCAATTTATTTTGCAAGACAAAAAAATGAATTGTGCATTTATCAACATATATACACAAAATCAAGAGTAATGTTTAAATCACTTTTCTGCCCCTCGTTTACTGTTTTTATATCCTGAGGCTCATCCAAGAAGAAAAGCACACTACATGGTCCCAGAACTTCATGGTCTGTATTCTCAAGTGGTATATTCCATGTGTGACTGCTCCCTCGGCTCAAATGCCTTCTGAGCATGGGAAGAAGAAAGGCTAGGATTAAATCTCTGCTCATGTGCTGATAATGATGATGATGATGATACAAGGTGGTCAAACATGTGATCCTTCATCTGTACTAGAAAATGGCATAATCCTATGAGGATTGTGCAAGATCAAATTGTTCTGATGCAGGTTGCCTTGTCAGTTGCTAAGAATTTTAGCAGGCTAGGCCAGCCTTCCCCAAGCAGATGCCTTGGACTACAACTTCCATCATCCCCAACTATCAGAGATGCTGGCTGTAGCTAACAGCACTTGTAGCCAAAAAATATTGGAGGGCACCCAGTTGGGGAAGGTTTGGCTAGACCAAATTTGGACTGTTAGTGAGAAATTGCTTGTGAGCAACAAGCAGCATTTCAGAGACAGAGAGTAAAGTGAGTGGATTGGGGCCCAGTCTATGGTCGGGTCACATCAGTGGCTCCACTTTGTTAATTTTAAAGGGGAATGATGGCGGTGGTGAGAAATAGTGACCAGATACAGGTGACAGATTTCCTTCACCTATTATATATGTGTCAAAGAAAATATTTTGGTATCTTAACTCTTGCATGTCAAGCTGTGCCCACACACAAAAAAATCCCCTTTTATACAGCTGTCAAAAATACAGCAGCCCTGCTGCCTTTGCTTCTGGTCACTCTAAAGAGCGAAGGATATATATGGAAGGAAGGAAGAAAAGCCCCATGTTGAGGCATAGTCCTGGCCCTGAAACAGTTGAATCCTACTAGCCTAGAGTTCATTATTCATGCCATCTCACTTTTCCAGGCAGCAAAGGACAGGCAATCAAGAAGGCCAAATTTCTACAGAAAAGTATTCAGGAGATTCTACAAAGAAGAGTTGACAATGAGAGGGGTAAGTGGGGTGCAGATCCAGTCTGCAACCACTAGTACAGTGGTACCTTGGGTTAAGAACTTAATTAGTTCTGGAGGTCCGCTCATAACCTGAAACTGTTCTCAAATCCCAGATTCCATTCCAGATGCTGCCAATCTTTTAAACACAAAAGTCAGCAGCAGGCTCAAATGCTCCCTCCCTTCCCAGTCAGCCATAACGTGCTTCACCTTTTCTATCTGCACTCAATGTCTAAACCAAGGTTCCAACTTTAATCAAAATTTGAAAGCAGGATTTGCAAATCCTGGTTAAAAAGAGGCTTGCCTTTTTACTAAGGCAATGGCAGGGTAAGATATTTTATGATGTTAATAGGAATCATTTTGAGCCAGAGAGTGATGAGTACACCCTGATTCTACTCTTCTACTGGAGAATGCCATTAGCACAGGTCACAATTCATATTAGCATTGGGATTAGTCCATCGGGCAATGTTAAAAGGAAATAATCAAGGCCACATGATATGAATTTGTCAAATATGCTAAATTAGAAAGCAATCAAAATGAACCAAAGTTGCAAAAAGGTAGCCTGTACTGTATGAATCTTAGTATTCAAAGGAGGAATTATGAGCTTTAATTTGGGGCAAATTCTGAACTGTAGCAAATATGGGCAGTTCCTTTCTTTCTGCAACAGCTCTATCTCACTCTTCTATCGTGCAGCAAGTGGAAGCCTATACATCTGTGTATATAGGAGGGGTGAGTGCTCTGCTCTTGTGACTGAATCCTACTTGCTGGTTTTCCACAGGTATCTGGTTAGCCACTATGAGAACAGGCTGCTGGACTAGATGGGCCCTTGGCCTGATCCAGCAGGCTCTTCTTATGTTCTAATTCAGAAGCTCCCTTGCATTCAAGGGAACTTAGTACAAGGGAAGTGTGCACAGGACTGCAATCTCAGTCTTGCATTCTGCTGCTGGTGTGTGTGGGTAGATCATACAGAGTTCCACTGCACCTGCAAATACATGCAGTTTGCCTCAAATATATTCTTAGAAAAACAAAAATGTGCTTGCCCTATTAAGAAATGAATGCAATTCTGAGTGAGACCGAAGGTTAAGTTTAAAGCCTTCGATCCAGTAACTATATAATAACTCAAAATGGTAAGCATGTGATGTAGCGACTTAAAATGGTAGGCAATGTGATGTGAGCCAGATTGCAATGCCGTGGGAACCGTTCTCTCTCGTGCTGCAAGGGGTGCGGGGGAGAGAGAGGCCGAAAAAGCTGCACCGAGTCGGCACAGTCTACTATTAACATTTCCAAACAGAGGCGTCCTCTCGCCCACGCAGTGAAGTTCTGTACAAGCGGCTTCGCAAGGACAAAAAGTATACAGGCCTCAGCCGGGCGCTTTCCTACTAACTCAAGAGTCAGGACCCAGATCCGAAAGTTGGTGGTTGCTCGGCGCTCGGGGAAGTTGGCCGGGTCAGATCTCGGAAGCGAAAGGCTGCGATCCAAGCCCACGCGGCCGCCCTCTCCCCACCCCACCCCACCCCCCACTCTGGAGTTGTACCTGAAGGTCCTCTGGTGAGATGGATCACTTCCTCGGAGAGGAGGTAATCCACACCCCCGTTCATGCTTGGCTCCTCAGCGGCGCTGCCTCCCGCCCGGCCGCCCCTTCTCCGCGCGTTTGAAGGTGAAACAACCGGACCAAAGCGGCGGCTGCCGCAGCAGCAGCAACAGCGGCGGCAGCACTTTCAGTTTTATCAGCCTCACGACAGGAGGAAAGGAAGGAGGCCGCTGAGGATTCTGGGACTCGTAGTCCTCAACGGGCTTTGGCCACTTGCGCGCGGGCCCTTCACCCTCAGGCAGTCGCCTCCTCAGGTGCAGGGAGAGACGTTTCGTTTCCGTAATCCTGAGGGTCCCGTTCGTTCGTTTATTATTTATGGAAGTATTTATATTATGTTGTAAGCCGCCCTCTCACGAAATATAAGGGCGGTGGTTTGAATAATAATCAATAATAACTATTAATAATAATTAACAATAATTAATGATTTAGACCGCCCTCTCACAAAATATAAAGGCAGTCGGTAGCGACAACATTTTAGGCAGTACTGTTTGCAATAGTAAGGAGAGGGCTTCAGGTTCATCGTCTATGAGGAATTGCGCCTATTTTTCAAAAACGGGACGCCACTTCCATCATCTAAATCCCAAATGTTATACATAAAACCCAAAGCGGTCCCACAAAGACCCGCCTGCGCGCCAGGAGGGGTGGGCAGAGCCGAAGCAGCACAGGCCAGGGCGGTCGCCTCATCCATCAGCTCCTCGTCAATTTTATTCTTTTATTTTACGCATGAAACGCAGCATGCAAACTTTGGTCGTCTCGGCTCCCTGGCTACTAAACCGCCGCTTGGGGGAGGACTTGGACCAGCTGAGGCTTGGAGGGAGCAGGCTGACACTCTTGAGGCAGGGGAGAAATCCTGTCCTGTGGATCGCAGCAAGCGAGGGAGAGAAGTCTAGATCTCTCAGCTCTGAGGGAAACGGCTTGAAGAGCTTCGTGGTTCCGGGAGCCGTGACAAAAACGGCTGGAGCGACCCGAGGTCGTGACGGAGATTGTTAGAGGAACCCCTACGAGGAAAACTGATACCCTGAGCCCTCTGCCAACGGTAAAATGCAAGGATTTTGTTTTGGGTTTTTGCTGTATTCTGGAGGAATGGGAAGCTATGGTAGCTGTATGAAGATGTCACTGGTAGACTACAATCCTAGATCTATTTACGTAGGAGTAAGTCCCATTAAATCCAGTGTGAATTTCTTTTGAGTAGGCATATGTTATACCACTGTTAATGGTATGGTTACCTTATGACTTCTGGTTTGTTTGATTCACATTGTGTTGTATGAAAGAGGAAGGTAAAAGGTGTGTGTGTACTGATTTTAGGTTGAAAAATCAATTGTAAACATATTATCATTAAAAATCCTTTCTTTTCTGTTACAAAAAGCTTAGCCTTCATTTTCATTTTCCTGTTTTGCTGAAAAAGCAAAGCCTTCTGGCACTATAAAGATGAATATATTTACTATGGCATTAACTTTCATGAATTACTGTCCACTTCATCCAATACATGAAGTGTTACACAGTGTTATGGAGGTTACTTTTGGAAGGATTGTGAAGAGTGAGGTCATAGTAGTCATTAGGGGATTTGGAACATGGGTCTTCAGGATGCTGGTGACACTCAAATCTATGGGCAGTATTCAATTACTATGTCCAATCAGTGTAAGGATAGCTGCCTGTGTAGCATGACTTCCCCCATCCTCCCCCTGTATGGCCTCCCAAAATCTGCTCCAGAGAGTTGAGGGAACTCTAGAACAGATTGGGGCACACTGGGGGAGCGGGAGCAGGGAGAGACAACATTCTGCTGCTCAAGAACATTCACTAAATGCTATTCTGCATTCCACTGTTTCTTCATGGCATCTTAAATCTTGTGTTGTCATGCAGGAACTGGGCACAGTGGTACCTGGGAGCAGTGGTGGACTGGAAAAAGGTCTAGAAACAGAGCTGAACAAATTACTTGCTTGTTAAGGATGGGGTTGTAGTCCCTTCGTAGCAACGGGTATGTGACTTGGGGGTGCACCACCTTTGTTACTGGACATCCAAGTTGCTTCAGTGACTAGGAGTGTCTTCTGCCAGCTTCAGCTGGTGTGTCTGCTATAGCTGTTCCTGGATAGCAAAACCATACTAGTCTAGTTACCGTATTTTTCGCCCTATAGGACGCACTTTTTCCCCTCCAAAAATGAAGGGGAAATGTGTGTGCGTCCTATGGGGCGAATGCAGGCTTTCGCTGAAGCCTGGAGAGCGAGAGGCGTTGGTGCGCACCGACCCCTCTCGCTCTCCAGGCTTCAGGAAGCTATCCGCAAGCCTCGCATGCCCGGCAGGAGGTCCCGCCGGACGCGCGAGGCTTGGGGCGGCAGCCTGCAGCCCGAAGCAGGGGCCGAGCTGCGGAGCCCACCCCCTGCTTCGGGCAGATGTCCGCAAGCTTCGCGTGCCCGGCGGTACGTCCTGCCGGGCGCGCAAGGCTTGGGACAGCAGCCTGCAGCCCGAAGCAGGGGGCGAGCTGCGGAGCCTGCCCCCTGCTTCGGGCAGATGTCCGCAAGCCTCGCGCACCCGGCGGGAGGTCCTGCTGGGCGTGCAAGGCTTGGGGCGGCAGCCTGTTCTGGGGGCTGGGGTCGGGGGAAGCTCTGGCCTCCCCCGCGCCAGCCCCCGCGCCTGGGGGGGAAATAATTTTTTTCCCTTTATTTCCCCCCCCCCCAAAAAAACTAGGTGCGTCCTATGGGGTGGTGCGTCCTATGGGGCGAAAAATACGGTAATGGTTACCTCCAGATAGGGTTACTGCAATATGCTCCCTCTGGGGCTGCCCTTAAAACTGGTATAGAAGCTGTAGCTTAGTGCAGAATGTAGCAGCGAGGCTGTTGAAAGGGGTGCTCTACTAATAACATATGTATAACCAGGGGTGGTGCATCCCATTTTGCCACTTGAGGTGAAATGGTGCCGTGCTGCCCGCATTGCTGCCAGCACTGCCTCTTCTCCACCCACCTCCGCCAGCTGTAGTGCCAATATCTTAGCTCAATGAGCTCTCATGAGATTTTGTCCATTGGAGTGGATGAGGTGCCTGCGGGGACAGCACCTTGGGGGCTTCACCCCCACCTCATGGATGGGCCGGCCATGCATATAACACCTAACTGAAAGAGCTGCACTGACTTCCAGTATGCTACTGAGTCAAGTTTAATGTCTTGCTGTTAGTATATAAAGCCTTGAACAGCTTGGCATCACGCTACTTCTAAGAATGCCTTACCACTTGTATGCTGCTGGTGGTCACTTCATTTTCAGGAGAGACACTCCTGGTAGTACCATTTGCTCCCAAGGTTTGTCTTAGGTTCATTAATAGCAGGGCTTTTAGTGATGTGGCGCCTGCCCATTGCAATATGCTTCCAGTGAACATCAAGAAGATTCCTGTACTAGTGGCATTTAGGTGCCTGCTTAAAGCTTATCTTTCCAACCAGTGGCTTTCCCTGAAGGTTGAACCAGCAATGTTGATGTACTAATCTGATCTATTCATTTAAGATGTATTTGTTTTCTCAATGTAATTTTATTGTTGACCAAATCTCGTAGAATTGTAGAGTTGGATGGGACCACGAGGGTCATTTAGTTCAACCCCTTGTAATGCAGGAGTATTTTGCCCAACATAGGGCTCAAACCCACAGCCCTGAGATTAAGAATCCAATGCTCTACTGGCTGAGCTATCTCTTTGCCCGATAATGGTGAAGAACCCTAGGTCAGTGGTAGAACATCTGCTTTGTATGTATAATGTCTCAGGTTCAATCCCTAACATTTCCAGGTAAGGCTAGGAGAGACCTCAGTCTGAAATCCTGGAGACTATCAGTCAGTATAGACCAGGCATAGGCAAACTTGGCCTTCCAGATGTTTTGGAACTACAACTCACATCATCTCTAGCTAACAGGACCAGTGGTCAGGGATGATGGGAGCTGTAGTCCCAAAACATCTGGAGGGCCAAGTTTGCCTGTGCCTGGTGTAGACAATACTGAGTTAGATGGACCAAAGGTCTGACTTAATACAAGGCAACTTCCTATGTTCTTATTTTATGTCATTCATTATCATGGTTGTTTTTTTAAAAAAAAACATTGGTGTTACAGATTGCTTTGAAAGTGTTTATGTGTATATGTATATGCACACATATATACATATTGTGGGGTTTTTTCAGTGAGTGCAATATTTTATCTGGAGATAAATTACATCAAAGATCAGTTTAAAAATGCTAATGAAAACCTTACAGACACAAATATATATGTTTTGCATATTACTCTACTTAATTTCCTTTCTCAGTTTTTGATATAGCGAGTGCATTGTTCACTTCTCTGATCTACTGTGTGCTTACTTCCTGCATTGATTCTATTGGATGGATTCTTGAAATCAGTCTTCTTAAGTGATATAGCAGTATAGTCCTGTAAAACAAAGTCAGGCCAATAGCAGCAAAAATGACAAATGCAGTTCCTACAATAATTGCTATCACGGTACCACTCATGCCTTGTGGAGCTGGTCCACTGTCAATGCTGCCACCGTAGCCTTTATTGAGACAGTCAGGAGGAGCCCAGCCATAATCACAATGACAATGTTTGTGGTTGTTGCATTTCCCCCGATTATGGCACTTTGACACATTACAATCATACTTCAAGAGGGACATGCTCTTGCATTCCCTACTAATGCACAACATGCCAGTCCCACAAGGGGTGCCATCTCTCACTGCTGCTGTATCGATTATATCCATTCCAAAGTGGTAATCTGCACCCCAGCATTGGGTACTGCCAATTAAGGTTTGAATTATGGTGCTGTGTTCCACCAAAGAAGGAAGTGTCTGCACGTTAGTGCACTGGATTTGCCCACACAGGACATTCTCAGCATTACATTTCTTGTAAGTTCCAAGTCCCAGGCCACAGTTGCCAAAGCGATCACCACGAGCATTCATTACTTTGAAGCAATTGTCTGAAGCAGCTGATGCTTTCTTGCCAAAGATCATTTTGCACTGCTCACTGTGAGTAGCGCAATTCCCATGATAACAGTGTACAGCACTATTGCATGGGGCACCATCTTGCATATAAACATCTTCAGGACACAATTGTGATGATCCGTTGCAGTACTCAGGAAGATCACAGTTGCTAGTTTTCGCTCTGCAAATAGTTCCAGCTGGAAGATACTGACACTTAGTGCAGCACTGTCCAAAAGCACAAATGGCACCTGGACTCCGCCTACAATTAGATTGGCAACATGGATCTGACTTACACTTAGCTGGTGAGCCACAGTCGCATTGCTCTTCATCTTCCACTATTTCGTTGCCACAGTAATTGAGATTATTTTTTTGACCAGCTGTTGGTGGAGTGAGCAAGCAGTTAGAGTTCCTTAGTTTATAATAATCGATATAACTGCAATTGCTAAACTGATCGACTTCATCTGGAAAAGCAGCCATAATGCAGGATTTTCGTTCACAAGTACAGTATGTTCCATCATGTTGCATGCCAAGATTATGTCCTAATTCATGGGCAAAAAGCACAGCAAAAAAGGACACACTGTAACCCACATAAGATTCAACACCAGATGCCCAGTGAGAGCTACAAATTGTTGCTGTGAATGCTAATCCAGCTGTCTGTCCATACAGCTTATGTACAAATAAGTGACCGGCATCATTAGGTAAATGTTTATTTAGTGTGTTTTTTCTCCAAGTATTGAAAGTTTCAAGTAATTGTGACATTTTATCAGCAATTGCTATGAGGTTCTTTTCTGACCATATCTCCAAGCCAGCTACAGACAAAACAACACCAAGAGGCTTAAAGAATGCATTGGCAGTATGGACTATCTCTAGAACACGTGCACTGGTCAAAGTTTGATTTCTCCCAAGCTGTATATATAGTTTTTGTTCCACCACAATTGCAACTTCTACATACCTGGAGTCTGTCCACCAGTCATTTTCAGAACGTTTGGCTGGTAAATGCTCTCTCTCCGGGATCATGGCCTCTTGACGACGTTGTTCTTCCTCTGTTAGCCCACACCTCATACGGATAGCATCCTCCTTTTCTTCCAACCTATATACCATGTGCTGAAAAGTAGTAGATCCCTGAATAGGCTCAATTTCATAGGTGTCATTTTCTAAGTGCAGCAGACCCCTGAGGCCCCCTGAACAAGTGCTGAGGGTAACCCAAGAGGAAGGCTTGCCTTGGACAAAGCCACGGTAGAAGCAGTCATCTCTTATGAAAGGATAGTCCGTCTGGAGGTCCCCTTCCTTACTGTAAGTGAAGACAGGGAAATGTTTAGGGACAAAGCCCCTCTTTTGCTTGAGATGAATCACATACTCTTTTCCCTCAATTTGCAATAGGTAGGTGACATCATGGGGATTTTGTTCTCCATATCTAGGGGTCAATTTCTTTGGAATGGTCACCTCATAAGAGGCATATCTAAAACCCTGTGGTGGTTTCTGATCTGCATTCTCACTCACAACATTGAATGAAATCAGCACTAGCAGCCACACATGGTGGCTAGTCATTTTCCCTGACAGTGGAAAGCAACCTCCAGAATACAGTACCCTGCTCTAGCTTTCTATCCCAGCCCCAAAAGCCTCCCACAACTCAGCTGAGAGCAGACCAGAAAGAAGATGAGAAGGTGGTTGTATGTGAGCTAGACAAGGAAAGGGAGGATTCTGACCCTGGCAACAGTCACTGCAGTTACCTTTAGAATGTAGGCGGAGCCTGGAGAATCAGAGAAATAATAGAATGGAGAATAGGGAAGCACATGGTGGAAGGGGAAAGGTGTAATAGAGATAGCTGGGTTAAAGGGTTATGGGAAGAAGAGGAAAGTGCAATGGGAAGTTGAGAAGCAGGGGACCAAGAAATGGGAGATAGTTCAATATGTTGACAGTGTAATAATAGACATGTATGGCATGCAGGATTTGGGGTAGGTGCAAAACATCCATTTGATGAAGGGAATTTTACTAATATTCTGAGAGTAGACTGGAGGATGTGGTATATGCGGATATAACCCATGGGTTAGTACCTAGGTTCCCCCCTCCCCTTTGTATTTAGATCTTGGTCAAGTTCTCACCCAGGAAAACCTGGGACCTTAGGAGTTAAAAGACCCCTTTTTAGTGTAAGTGAAGACTGGTACATTTTTAGGGACAAGGCCCCTCTTTTGCCTGAGCTTCAGCACATGGCTCTTTCCCTCAAACTGAGCAGCTAGGTAATGTCTCGGGGTTCTTGTTTTCCACATCTGGAGGTCAGTTTCATTGGGATGATCACATTGTAAGAGCTATGCCTAAAGTCCTGAGGCAATGTCTGACCATTGGACTCACTGAGTCTCCTCCATAGGATCATTATCAACACTTTGTCTGATAGGAAAAAGTCCTCTAGACTAGAGCACCCCACTCTGGTGCAGAATGGGCAGCGGATGAGGAAATATATTCTGTTCCTTGCAAGGAGCTAGTAGCTTTACAATTGGAATGTAGGTGGAGCTTGGTAAAGGACAGAGCAGAATGGTGAGAGAGTAGGTTATAGTTTGAATGTGCATGGAGCTTGGTCAGTGATGGATAGAACAAAATGGAGGAAAATGGCAAAGGAAAGGGAAAGGTGCCTGAAGATGACTGGCTGAAAGCATTTCAGGAAGAAGAATTAGGTGTGATAGGAACATGAGATGCAACAGATAAAAAACAACAACAGAGAAACTGACAATGGAGTAACAGAGATGTGTGGTATGGATTTACAGAAAGACACTGTAGCCACATTACTAAACATTCTGGGAGTACACATTGTTTTCTTGGTACATGATTTGAAGGAATCATGTAGCACATAAACAGGAACAACCTCTACCAGCAGAATATGGGATGTGAGGAGCAGCAGGTTGTAATGAGTATACAGCAGAAGTGATACTGGATGCAAGTTGCTGCAGCTCAGCCTCCCCCAGACTTTAAAATGTATATGTATTTATTTATGACTAGAAAAACCTATCAAAAAAATAAT
Source organism: Podarcis erhardii (assembly GCF_964252035.2). Taxonomy (NCBI): domain Eukaryota; kingdom Metazoa; phylum Chordata; class Lepidosauria; order Squamata; family Lacertidae; genus Podarcis; species Podarcis erhardii. The sequence goes on along the minus strand of NC_138497.1, from coordinate 47,623,810 downwards.
TCCTTTTTTAAAAAAAGACAGTCTTCAGATAGGATCAAACATTTGGGCCAGTAGGCAAAATCTTTGTATTAATAAACCATTCATCTTATTGCTTTGTCGAATACAACCCTTGTTGAACGTACAGGCTAGTCTGGTGAATTGGTTGTGGTCAGAGTTGAGTTGGCAGAGAGCCAGTCAACTGAGCTTCCCATCTCTTGTGGTTGGGGAGGGGCATTGGGCATGATCCATAGTCAAATAAGAGGACCTCTGGGGGCTTAGGCAGGCCACTGTGCATCCAAGTTTCATGTGAGATAGCCTACCAGTACAGCCCACGCTAGTGTGGGTAGTGTGCTAAATGAGCACAAAGATTCTGCATGCCAGTGAAAGCTGGGTTTGTGTTAGGAGGGAATAAGTTAATAACAATTATATGTGATGCATTCTGAAGTGTGGGGGATTTTAAGTGGAAATCCTAACCAACCTCAGACCCTCCTCTAAACTGCTTGTCAAACGCTAAATAACTTAAATTGCCCTCTCAGACCTCCTCCTAGACCAAATTAAGTACCCAGTTGCCTTTCAAAGAAATCAAACATACGTTGTACATGACCCAGATTAAATCACTGACTACTGTATTTTATGCTCTCACCCACCCTCAACTACAAGCAATCAGATGACATACACATACATCAGCAATCAGTTGAAATGTTTTGTTGTGGAACTCCACTTGTTATCTCTTATTGATAAACACAAGATTTCCATATACTGATGTGACAGGAATACAAATTACCATACATCCAAATGCAATTCTTAAGAACTGATGAAAGACTTGCAAAGTCAAATATATCTGCATATTTCCCTTTCACACTTTTTATATATTCTGTCATTGTTCAGTTCAGTAATCTTCCTGATTGTGTTCAGTTGGATGGGTTCTTCCCTGTCTTCTCCAGCATTGCATCAGTCCATATCTCAAATAAACACACAGGCAAACATAGTGATGTTAAATTCTAGAGAATAATCTTTTGAAGAATATTCTCAATTAATGAGAATATTAGAGAATTCCCATTTAGAATAGGAGAATATTCATTTTAATGCATTGGAAATGATATTAGTTAATATACATGTTTATTTATGGGTAAACTTGTTCAGATGGCAAACAAAAACTGTACAGATACTTTTATTTAATGGGGCAATGTGATGAATTCATATTCTTTGATAAATAAAAATATAGAAATGTCAACTGTTTAAATCAAGGCCACTTCACATGCTGTTACACATAATTGTATAGGTACTTTAAGTGTATAAAGCATTAAAGCTACTTTATGTAAAAAACAAAACAAAACACTGTATGACCAAGGGTATAGAATTGCTAAGAATAAGGTCACACCAAAATATTTAAAAGGCTATTACATATACAGTGGTACCTCGGGTTAAGTACTTAATTCATTCTGGAGGTCCGTACTTAACCTGAAACTGTTCTTAACCTGAAGCACCACTTTAGCTAATGGGGCCTCCTGCTGCCGCTGCGCCGCCAGAGCACAATTTCTGTTCTCATCCTGAAGCAAAGTTCTTAACCTGAAGCACTATTTCTGGGTTAGCGGAGTCTGTAACCTGAAGCGTATGTAACCTGAGGTACCACTGTAGTTGAAATACATACGAATTCAAATGTTCATGAAATTAAATGAATAGCATTTTTAAAACTAAAAAAATAAATAAATAATTCTGTAGCTCACATTTCAGAACTGCCAATGATGCCCAGTAATGTAACTCATTTTTCATTACTTACACTGGCAATATCACAGCTTGACTTATTATTTACTAGATTTTTTTAATGTGGGTTGTAAAACTGGTTCTTACATTTGAATTTACAGTTTGTGGAGAATATTCTCTGGATAATTTTCTAGCAGAGAATATTCTCACTGCTATACAGTAGCTGGTGTGTGCCTAGTGATGTGAGGTGAGAATATTATTGAGAATGAGAATATTCACAAGAATATTCTCATTCTCAATAATATTCTCACCTCACATCACTAGGCACACACCAGCTGTAGCGCTAATAACAAATTCAATTCCTTCAGCAGTTCCTGCAATGACAGTGTCCTGGTTTGGTGGAGGAGGGCCACTGTCAATGCTCCCACAATAGCCTTCATCTACACATGAATGGCACATTCTAGCATTCCCCTTAATATACATCATGCTCTTGCCACAAGGAGTCCTCTCTCTCACTGCTCCAATATCAGGTTTAGACAGTCAGGAGGGGCCTAGCCAGAAACACAATGACAATATTGGTAGTTGTTGCATATTCACCTATAATGGCACTTTGTGACATTACAATCATATTTCAAGAGGGACCACCCTCTTGCACTCGACATTAATACACATCATGTTCTTGCCACAAGGAGTCCCATCTCTCACTGCTCCAATATCAGGTATACCCTTCCACTGTGGTAGTCTGTTCCCCAGCAGTTCTCATTGCCAATAAGTGTATTAACTATGGTGCCACATTCTGCATGATATGGTCCATTATTACATGCACATCTGTTTGGCACATTCAATGCATTGTTCAATTCTGTGATTTAGTCTGGACTTTCTTCTTTTTTAATATCTTGCTCATGCTTTCTTTCTCTGAATCTGACAAACATTTCTCTCAAGTGCTTCCTGAAATAAATACCCAGAACAACAAGAACACAAAAAGCAAATATAATTACTCCTATAATTGCTGCTGTGCTGGAATTTGGGCTAAAAATATTCTGTGGTGGAGGGGGTCCACTATCAATGCTGCCACCATAGCCTTCACTGAGACAATCTGGAGGAGCCCAGCCATAATCACAATGACAATGTTTGTAAGTGTTGCATATACCCCTATAGTGGCACTTTTTGAAATGACAATCATAGTTCAAGAGGGATACACTCTTGCACTGCCTATTAATGCAAATCATATCAGTGCCACAAGGAGTCCCATCTCTTACTGCTCCAATATCGAGTATTTGTATCCCACTGTGGTAGTCAGTACCCCAGCATTGTCTATCTCCAGATTGTGTTTGAATTATAGTGTTATGCTGCTCTAAAGAAGGTAATTCGTCGATATTATCACATTGGATTCGACCACACAGGAGACTCGTAGCATTACATTTCTTATAAATTCCATGTCTAAGGCCGCAGTTGCCAAAGCGATCCCCTCGACCATTCAGTTCATTGAAGCAAGCCTTTGAAGCAGCTGTTGCTTCCATGCCAAAGATCATTTTGCACTGCTCACTGTGAGTTGTGCAATTTCCATGATAACAGTATACACCATCACTACACGGGGTGCCATCTTGTACATAAACATCTTTAGGACACCACTCTGAAGTCCCATTGCAGTACTCAGGAAGATCACAGCTGCTAACCTCTTGTCTGCAGACATAATGAGCTGGAAGATACTGACACTCAGCACAACACCGTCCGAAAGCACAAGTGGCACCTGGGCGCAGCATGCAGTTAGACTGGCAACATGGATCCAACTTGCATTGATCTGGTGAACCACAGTCACATTGCTCTCCATCTTCCACTACTTTGTTACCACAGTGTTTGAGCTTATACATTTTATCAGGCTCTGGTGGGATTAACAAACATGGAGTGTTCCTTAGCTCAAAATAATTCTGATAACTGCAATTGCTAAACTTATCAGTGTTTGCCTGAGCTGCAGCCATAATGCAGGCATGTCGTTCACAAGTACAGTATTTTGAATCATGCTGCATGCCAAGATTATGTCCTAATTCATGAGTAAATGTATTAGAAAAATCAGACAAACTATAACCAACATATGATTCAACACCACATGCCCGATCAGTCCAACAGATTGTTCCTAAATATGATAATCCTCGCGTACGTCCAAAGCCCTTATATACAAATAAATGAGCAGCATCATTTTCTAGATGTTTATTTAGGGTGTTTGTTCTCCAGTCATTGAAATTGGAAAGCAGGGTGTAAATGTTGTTATCAATCACAATGAGGTTCTTTTCTGACCAAATCTCCAATCCAACAAGAGTCACGACGACACCAAGTGGCTCATATAATGAATTAGCAACATGAATGACATCTAGAACTCGCATAGCAGCAACAGTTTCATTTCTATCAATTCTCACATATCTTTCGTAATCCACAACAATTGCAACCTCTGCGTAACGGGTGTGTGTCCACCAACCTCCTTCTGGAGCACCCCTAGCCACTATATTCTCTGTTTTTTGGATCATGGTCTCTTGATGCCTTTGCTCTTCTTCTGTTAACCCACATGTCATACGTGCAGCACCCTCTATTTCTTCCAACCTATACATCACATGTTGAGAAGTAGATCTCTGCACAGGTTGAATTTCATAGGTGTCATTTTCTAAATGCAGCAGACCCCTGAGGCCCCCTGAACAAGTGCTGAGGGTGACCCATGAGGAAGGCTTGTCTTGTACAAAGCCACGGTAGAAGCAGTCATCTCTGATGAAAGGATAGTCCACCTGGAGGTCTCCCTCCTTACTGTAAGTGAAGACAGGGAGGTGTTTAGGGACAAAGCCCCTGTTCTGCTTGAGATGCACTACATGGCCTTTCCCCTCAATCTGCAGTAGGTAGGTGACATCATGATGTTCTTGTCCATACCTAGGGACTAGTTTTCTTGGGATGGTCACCTCGTAAGAGGCATACATAAAGCCTTGTGGTGGTTTCTGACCTGCAGTCTCACCCAAAATATTCAACAAGATCAGCACCAGTTGCCATGTGTGGTGGTTAGTCATTTTCTCTGACTGGGAAAGCAACCTCCAGAGCATCCTGCTTTGGCTTCTTATCCCAGCCCCAAAAGCTTCCCACAGTTGAGAGCAGACCAGAAAGATGAGAAGGTGGTTGTTTATGAGACCATCAAAGAAAGGGATGGTTCTGTCCATAGCAACAGTCATTGCAGTTACCTTTAGAATGTAGGTGGAGCTTGGAGAATCAGAGAAGGAATAGAATGGAGAATGGGGAAGCACTTGGTGGAAAGGGAAAGACGTTGCAGAGATGGCTGGGTGAAAGGGACACAGGAAGAAATGGGTGCTCACTCTTTTCAGGTGGGCAGCAGTTGCAGCCCCTTGCTCTCTGTTGCCATCCTGGCTGTCAACTCATGCATGTTTGTCAACTGTTTTGGGAATTCCCCCAGCCAGCATGTTCTCAGGGTGGAACTTCTCTTCTTAACCCCAGCTTCAAAGGGGCCAATCAGAGGCCCCACCAGTTGGGCAGTGCCTTGCTAGCTAGCCAAACATTGGCTTCTGCCATGCCTGCACCAGGCAGCAACACCTTAAAAGAGCTCTCTGCACTTGCCTTCTGCAGCATTGTCGGTCAAAGAGCAATCTTACCCTTCCTCCCTTATATCTAATTGTTTTTTACTTATGTAGGTCAATGTCCTATAATGCTTAACCATATTTCACTTTTCAGGTTGCTGCTTTAACCCTGCTTTATTCCTTAGGTTGTATTCCATCTAACTGATTTTGATTCCTTATGCCTTCCTTGCTATGGTTGCTAGGCGGGAAGGAATTTGCCTGCAGATGAACTGGACCATCTTGAGGTTTTGCCTTCCCCACAGCAAAACATCACAACTTTTAGTGATTAAAGCACTGGGTGGAATCCAAGTCTTCAGGTTTTGGGTAAAGTGGTGTATCACCCTGTCCTGACCCAGGAACATATTCCGGGTTACCCATTAGACAGATCTCGGTGGATGTATCTGTCCAGAAGCCAAGAATGAGACTGATGGGCCATAGAGCTTTCAGCGGTGACCCTAGATCAGCAACTTGGTGAGGCCATAATCTTTGGCACTACCCTGAAAATGTTCCAGCACCTCTGGCAGAAGGCTTCCCAGAGTGGCTGGGGCAACCTAGTCCAAACGGGCAGGGTACAAATAATAAATTATTATTATTATTATTATTATTATTATTATTATTATTATTATTATTATTTATAAGGCTGGAATAGATATACACCCAATGCCTGAGCCAAAATTCCACCTATACCTGTGATCAATAAAGTTGTGGACATTTTTAATCCAAACCACTGTCTGTGCACGTTTGGTCTATTACATCTTAATTTGGTCACATGCTGGGAGGGGAGGCATTGTGACTGGGACTGCAAATTAAGTGCAATGGGAAGTTGAGAAGCAAAGGACCAAGAAATGGAAGAGAGTCCAATAAAGTGACAGTAGAAACACAGGCATGTAGGGCATGCAGAATTTGGGGTATGCACATAGCATGTATTTGATGGGGACCTCCATTTTCACTATTTTCTAACATTCTGAAAGTAGATGGGAATAGGCAGATATAACCCTTATGTCAGTAACTAGGAATTATTTTCCTATTGTATTTAGAACTAGGTCAAACCCTCATTCCGTAAAACCTAGAATCCCACAAATGTTTGAATAACATGGCAAATGTGATCTCAGAACCACTGGCAGTCATCTTTGAGAATTCCTGCAGAACAGGCAAAGTCCCGGCAGACTGGAGGAGGGCAAATGTTGTCCCTAATTTCAAAAAGGGGAAAAGAGAGGACCCAAATAATTACCGCCCAGTCAGCCTGACATCAATACTAGGGAAGATTCTGGAGCAGATAATTAAGCAAACAGTCTGTGAGCACCTAGAAAGGAATACTGTGATCACCAATAGTCAGCATGGATTTCTGAAAAATAAGTCATGTCAGACTAACCTGATCTCGTTTTTTTTTTGACAGAATTACAAGCCTGGTAGATGAAGGGAACGCAGTGGATGTAGCCTACCTTGATTTCAGCAAGGCATTTGACAAGGTGCCCCATGATATTCTTGTAAAGAAGCTGGTAAAATGCGGACTTGACTATGCTACCACTCAGTGGATTTGTAACTGGCTGACTGACTGAACCCAAAGGGTGCTCATCAATGGTTCCTCTTCATCCTGGAGAAGAGTGACTAGTAGGGTGCCACAGGGTTCTGTCTTGGGCCCGGTCTTATTCAACATCTTTATCAACGACTTGGAGGATGGACTCAAGGGCATCCTGATCAAATTTGCAGATGACACCAAACTGGGAGGGGTGGCTAACACCCCAGAGGACAGGATCACACTTCAAAACGACCCTGACAGATTAGAGAACTGGGCCCAAACAAACAAGATGAATTTTAACAGGGAGAAATGTAAAGTATTGCACTTGGGCAAAAAAAATGAGAGGCACAAATACAAGATGGGTGACACCTGGCTTGAGAGCAGTACATGTGAAAAGGATCTAGGAGTCTTAGTTGACCACAAACTTGACATAAGGCAAGTGTGACGCGGCAGCTAAAAAAGCCAATGCAATTCTGGGCTGCATCAATAGGAGTATAGCATCTAGATCAAGGGAAGTAATAGTGCCACTGTATTCTGCTCTGGTCAGACCTCACCTGGAGCACTGTGTCCAGTTCTGGGCACCACAGTTCAAGAAGGACACTGACAAACTGGAACATGTCCAGAGGAGGGCAACCAAAATGGTCAAAGGCCTGGAAACGATGCCTTATGAGGAACGGCTAAGGGAGCTGGGCATGTTTAGCCTGGAGAAGAGGAGGTTAAGGGGTGATATGATAGCCATGTTCAAATATATAAAAGGATGTCACATAGAGGAGGGAGAAAGGTTGTTTTCTGCTGCTCTAGAGAAGCGGACACAGAGCAATGGTTCCAAACTACAAGAAAAAAGATTCCACCTAAACATTAGGAAGAACTTCCTGACAGTAAGAGCTGTTCGACAGTGGAATTTGCTGCCAAGGAGTGTGGTGGAGTCTCCTTCTTTGGAGGTCTTTAAGCAGAGGCTTGACAACCATATATCAGGAGTGCTCTGATGGTGTTTCCTGCTTGGCAGGGGGTTGGACTCGATGGCCCTTGTGGTCTCTTCCAACTCTATGATTCTATGATTCTATGAATAGCAGTTCTTCCATCTCCACTTACCTGAAGTAAGGCCCAAATGACCATATTTATTCAGCTTAGCAAACCACATTAACAAGAGACTGGTAAAATAGACAAAACCATAAAGTTATCCCAAAGTTCAAAACTGCCCACCTCCTCCCAAGGTTTCAGTGTAATCCTTTGACTTTGTTTGTTCATGGTTGATTCAAGGATGCAGTCATGATGTGGGGTCCATTGTAATTTGCAAGAAGATGCATCAACTTGATAGTGTTGTAATATAATATCTCCAGTATGTCAATCTGGGTGCATTACAAATACTTTAGGCAATCAGTGACGGGTGCAGATTTGTATTCCAACCAGCCAGTGGCGTAGCGTGGGTTGTCAGCACCCGGGGCAAGGCAAGTAATTTGCGCCCCCTAACCCATGGATTTGCGCCCCCAACCCGTGGATTTGCACCCCCTAACCCGTGGATTTGCCCTAACCCCAGATGTTGCGGCCGGTGCGGCCGGCCCCCCCTGCACCCCCCACGCTACGCCACTGCAACCAGCAAGCAGCAGCAAATCATTCCTGTAGCAACTTCTGGTCTTTGCACCATCAGCCAATTGTAAATGCAGGTGAGATCCCAGATGTCGATGTGACTCAAACACGTTCCTTCTTGGTAGAGATTTCAGCCAGGAAGAAAGTGCCCACTTATAGTGATTTTGGCTGATAGTAGTTACAGCACAGGTCTTTACTGCAGGAGTTAGCAGATCTCCAAGCTCTCGGCACATCAATAGTACATCTAACAGCAAGCAACAAATCTTCATTTCACAAAGGAAGACCATTTTAATCTTCAGCAGAATTTAACCCTTGCACTGCCGGGGGCACTTGTGCTTAGGGTGAAATGAGCTCTTTCAAAACTTATTGAGGGTTACTGGAGAGGAGGCAAAAGTGTCCCAAGCACTCATTTGTTGCTGAACATATATCAACAGTTAAAGTTAAGCATATGTTACAGCTCCACCAAACATGCAAATCAGCCTCCTTCACAGGGATGCATCTTGGGTTTCTTACAATAAGAGTGCGGTACCAGACTTAACCATTTGGCAGCATCTGTTTCTCTGTACACACAGGCGTAGGCTCTATCAGGAAGATGTGAGTTGCAAGGCACAGTAGTGGAAGTAATAACTATTGAAGTAATAACAAATTTAGGTTGCTATAGCTAATATTTGACAACTGGATTTATCAGTTTAGTGCTTTCAAATGTTTATTTGTCTGTTATTTATATAAACATGTCTCTGAACAACAAACACTACAGATAAAATCACAGAATTTTTTTTAAATGTGCAGTCACCAGATCAAACAGGATAAACAATAAAAGACAGCGAGGAGGAGATACCATTGCCCAGAAATAGCCACAGCAGTGTGTGACCCAAGTAATATCTCACAATCAAGAAAACACCCTTAAAAAATTCACTAAACAGATCTTTGCAAACTGCCTGGAGTGTATAACAATTATACATTGTGAAGTTTCTCATACCGCCACCTTTGCCATATGCCTTGCCTATACTGCAGTGCTCCAACATTATTCCTCCTTGACAGTGGGAAGCAACAGCATCCACACAGAGGAGACACTCTCATCCCCATAGGCAGGTAAGCTTTGTGTTGGTTGAAGCCAGGCACTCCACTCTATAAATATTGCCATTGCTAGCCTTACAGGAGCAACCCTCAAGGGCAGGAGGGAGTAGCAGGGAGATGTGAGGGGGGGAGAAATGGGGGTGGGTGGGTAAATTAAGCCTGTTAGGATGCCAACCATGAGGGTTGCCTGTTGGACAAAATAGCAGGGGAAGGTTGGTCATATGGGTTGCTGAGAGAAGGTGGGTCAACAGGACTCTTTGGTACATGCATGACTATTGGTTCATGCAGTACTTCTCCTGGTTTGCTTAAGTGTACCTGAACTCAGGGCGAGCCTCCACCCTTTGCTACCCACCTGTCAAAATGGCCCACATGGGGGAGCTCAACATCTGACCCACTGATTATCATCACCTGTTCCCAACACAAGCAGTTCTACAAATAAGGCCTCCTCTTCCTCCAGCCCGAGTCTCCTGGCATCTATGATTGGGGCGCAGGAGTGAGAGAGGCAAATGGTTGATGATGTGTCAGATCGTTAAGTACTTATGGAATTCCCTGTTGTATTTGCAGTCTGCGTTTGAGATCTTGGAACTCTCTTTTCCTCCTGACTCAATCTTTTCTCTTCTTTTTTTGCAAGGCATGAAAAAGATGAGGTCTCGTTCCCCATCACTGCCATATGGAGTGAGCCACTGGAGCAGGAATGCTGTCAGTTTGTGTTTGTGGCTGCCTTTATTGCATGGTCTGTTTCCTCCCTTTCACTGCTCATCTTTCCCTTCAATGTGTGTGGCTGAAGGTTTAGCACTTCCCGTCAGAACCACATCTTGATCCCTTATTCCATTGTCCCAGAGGGCTGTGTGAGCGACTAAAATACCTGCCTGTAAGACTTACAGTAGTTGGGTCATTGCTGGCTCCAGCGTTGATAGATCGGGGGATGCTATAGCATCATCTTATGTGTGTTATGATGCACAATGTGTATTGGGAAGAGGCATTCGCATAGCAGCAGTGCTTATGAAAGTTTCTGTGGGGAAATAATGATATTGGGAAATGTGGCTTTTGCTCAGTGTGCAGTTAGTTATCCATTCCAGAAAACAGATGTTTCCCTCGGTATATAGTGGAACAACATTTCAGAGGATTAGAGGATAGATAGCCTTGATAAAAAGCAGGTTTCTTACCTGTTGATGAGTCCAAGATTTTCATAAACTGATTTGCTAAGGAGAGTAACTCCACAAAAGTAGTGAAATAATAATACTCAAAAGCTTTCAGACTCAAAGTTACATTTTTGTAAAATACTGCCTATTATTTTCTTTGTATATTTTTTATACAATGTGCATTGTTGACTTCCATGATTTATTGTGGGTTTTACTCCTGTTTAGATTCAGTTTGAAGGAATCTTGAACTCAGTCTTTTAAATTAGTTTCTCAGTCCATTTCCCTTAAACCAACACTAACAGAAGGAAAAGGATAGATACAATTCCTATAAAAATTCCTACTTTGTAGCCAATTCTGCGTGGTGGAGGGGGGCCACTGTCAATACTGCCACCATAGCCTTCATTGAGACAATCTGGAGGAGCCCAGCCATAATCACAATGACAATGTTTGTAAGTGTTGCATCTTCCCCGATTATGGCATTTTGTCACATTACAATCATATTTCAAGAGGGACACACTCTTGCACTCCCCATTAATACACATCATCCTCTTGCCACAAGGAGTCCCATCTCTCACTGCTCCAATATCAGGTATCTCCATTCCAATGTGGTAGTCCGTACCCCAGCATTTCCTATTGCCAATGGGTATTTGAAATATTGTGCTGTGTTGTTTCAAAGAAGGTAACTTAGTAATGTTATCACACTGAATTCGACCACACAAGCTATTGGTAGCATTACATTTCTTATAAGTGCCATGTCTAAGGCCACAGTTGCCAAAGCGATCACCTCGGGCATTCATCTCTTTGAAGCAAACCTCTGAAGCAGCTGTTGCTTTCTTGCCAAATATCATTCTGCACTGTCTGTTATGGGTTGTGCAATTCCCATGGTAACAGTATGCACCATCCCCGCATGGGGCACCATCTTGTACATACACATCTTCAGGACACCATTCTGAAGTCCCATTGCAGTATTCAGGAAGATCACAGCGGCCAACATTCTGTCTGCAAACAGAATGAACTGGACGATACTGACACTTAGCACAGCAAAGTCCAAAAGCACAAGTAGCAGCAGAACGCAGCATACAATTAGATCGGCAACATGGATCTGACTTACATTCACGTTTTGAACCACAGTCACATTGTTCTCCATTTTCCACTACTTTGTTGCCACAAGATGTGATTTTCTGCATTCTATAAGGGTCTGGTGGAATTAACAAGCAATGAGAGTTCCTTATTTTGTAATAATCTTTATAACTGCAATTACTAAATTTATCAGCGTTAGCTTGATCTGCAGCCATAATGCAGGCATGTCGATCACAAGTACAGTATCTTCCATCATGTTGCATGCCAAGATTATGTCCTAATTCATGGGCAAATGTGTTAGAAATATGGAACAAACTGGAAGTCATATAGGATTCAACACCAGATGCCCAAAGGGTACTACAAACTGTGCCTATGTATGCTAATCCAAGTGTACTTCCAAAACTCTTATATACAAATAAGTGAGCAGCATCATTCTTTATATGTTTAACTAGTGAGGCTGTTCTCCAACGTGAGAAACTCCTAAGTGTGTCATTTATACTGTTAGTAACTTGAATGAGGTTCCTTTCTGACCATATCTCCAGTGCAGATATAGACAATTCAACAGAAAATGGCTCATATAGTGCATTGGCAGTGTGGAGGACATCCAGAACTTGCATAACAATACGACTTTCATTTCTGCCAAACTTGACATATCGTTCATGTTCTACCACAATTGCAACCTCCACATACCTAGTGTGTCCCCACCAGCCTTCACCAGCAGCACTGTGGGTCAGTATATTCCTTGTGGTTTGCATCATGGCCAGCTGATGGCTTTGCTCTTCTTCTGTTAACCCACACCTCATGCGGATAGCCCCAGCCTTTTCTTCCAACCTATACACCACGTGTTGAGAAGCAGAAGATACCTGAACAGGTTCAATTTCATAGGTGTTATTTTCAAAGTGCAGCACACCCCTGAGCCACCCTGAACAAGTGCTGAGGGTAACCCAAGAGGAAGGCTTGCCTTGTACAAAGCCATGGTAGAAGCAGTCATCTCTGATGAAAGGATAGTCCATCTGGGGGTCCCCCTCCTTACTGTAAGTGATGACAGGGAGTTGTTTAGGGACAATACCCCTCTTTTGCTTCAGCTGCACCACATGACCCTGCCCCTCAATCTGCAGCAGGTAGGTGACATCACTGGGTTCTTGTTGTCCATAACCATAGGTCAGTTTTCTAGGAGTGGTCACTTCATAAGAGGCATACCTATAACCCTTCGGTGGTGTCTGACCTGCAGCCTCAACCAGGGCATTCCGTAGTATCAGTATTAACAAGCTGGCAGAATTGCTGATCATTTCCACCAAGAGACAAAAATTTCTGCTAAATTACTCTACTCCAGCTTCTTATACAGGGCAAGGAAGCCCTCTGTAGCTGCAGGTGGGCCTGTAGCAAGACTGGAAGGAGACTGCATGTGGGATAAAGAAGGAGGATGATTCTGACCATAGCAACAGTGAGTAGAATCACTTTTTGGAATGTGGGCGGAGTTTGAAGTATCCATGATGGAACAGAATGGGAAAATAACAACAGAGGGTGTCTAGTAATGGTGGGAAATACTTTCTGGCTGGGAGACCACATTGGCCTGCCAATGGGGAGATATCAAATTTGACAGGTGAGTAGGGCTGCCCACCCATCAGTCACCTGGCATTATAGTGACATCGGGGGATGCTGCTGTGCTTTGAAGCCCTGAGTTGAAGGACTTTAAAGTGTGTGGCTCTTTGAAAGCCCTTTGCAAGCAGCCTCATGCTGCTGCATTAAACCTCTGGAATTTGGATGTTTAAAGCAGAAGTGCAAGGCTGTTTGCTAAGTGCTTTGAAACAGCCCCATGCTGCTCTTTGAACCTCTGGTTTTCCAAAGTTCAAACAGCAGTGCAGAGGTGTTTGAATGTCTGGTTGTTATGTACATTAACCACTAAATTTACATTATCCCTGACATATACACAAAAAAAGGCACAAAAAGAATGGCAAGAAAATGACAAATTTCTTATGGGCAGGGGGAAATGCCAAATAAGTATCTTTAGGAAATACGTAGGTTTGAGTATCCTTTACTCTGCAATATTATTGTGTAAATACTTTTGTGAATTACAAGTTGGTTTACGAGAGATGATTTAAATATTTATGTTTATACTGCAATAACAAAAACAAATTGACAGATTTCTAAAATACATTGGGTGCAATTTTGGTACATTATTGCACCCCAAAGCAACCATTCATGTTTTGCGAGATAGACACATGATGGTGCTGAGACTCACAGAGCTTTCATCCAAAATTTTATAGAGAGAACTCTGAGAGATCCCTTCCTTTGTTTGCCTTGGCAGGAAGCTATAGCACTATATACGTCCTTGCTGCCTAGGCATCTCTCTTCATTATGCCTCCAAGCTGACCACACATGCATGTCTGAGCTCTGCAGCTGACACACCATTTTGAAAATATTATTATTATTACTATTACTATTATTATTAATACACTGCCCATCTGACTAGGTTTCCCCAGCCACTCTGGGTAGCTTTCAGCAAAATATAAAAACACCATAAAACATCAAACACTAAAAGCTTTCCTATAGAGGGCTGCCTTCAGATGTCTTTTAAAAGTTAGATAGCTGTTTATTTGTTTGACATCTGATTGGAGGGCATGGCACATAGGGTGGGCGCCACTACCAAGAAGACCCTCTGACTGGGTTCCTATAGCTTCAATTCTTGCAGTGAGGGAACTGCCAGAAGGTCCTCAGAACTGGACTTATGTGTCCAAGCTGAACGTTGGGGGTGGAAATGCTCCTTCAGATGTACAGGGCTAAGACCGTTTAGGGTTTTGATGGTCAGCACCAACACTGATTTGTGCTTGGAAACGTACTGGGAGCCAATGTAGACAGTTTAGGACTGGTGTTATGTGGTCCCGGCAGCTATTCCCAGTCACCAGTCTAGCTGACACATTATGGATTACAGCTGAATATTATCCTGCAATACAGCTGGATACCATCCTGGAGTGAATACTCTGAATAATCTTTATATCCATAATTGACAGATGGCGAATCAGAAGTCCTTTTTATTTATTTCTCTTTTCTCTCTATTTTTTATTATCTTTATTTCTGTTATTTCTTTTCTGTCCACTTCACTCTTGCTTGTTTTGTTTTGTGACATCTTCTCTGGGTTAATGAGGGTTTGCACAGGAAGGTGACAGATGAATGGTGAAGGACCCTGTGTGAGAGGCAGGGAAGAGAAGATCTCCCAGAGTGGGAGGCTGGGAGAAGAAAGGGAAGCCCCCAGGTGAGAGCTGGGAAGTTCCACCCTTTTTGTGTGAGACAAGGGTAAAGATCTACCTCTGGTAGAGGGCTTTTTATTCCTCCTTTCTCTCTTTCTCTTTCTCTTTCTCTTTCTCTTTTCTTTTTCATTGTTTTCTTTTTTATTCAGTTTATATTTTATTGTATTGTATGCCGAAAGGTTTCAATAAAAAAAATAAAGAAAAAAGACTGAGGCACTGTTAGTAGGTGGTTCCCTAGACCAGATGGATGGGAGATCGCCTGCTCTTGATGGGATTATACTCCCTCTGAAGGTGCAGGTACGTATCTTGGGGGTACCTCTGGATCCTTTGCTGTCACTTGAGGCTCAGGTGGCCTTGGTAGCATGAAGTGCCTTCCATCAGTTTCAGCTGGTGGCCCAGCTATGCCCTTATCTGGACAGGTATAGCCTCACTTCTGTAGTCTATGCCTTGGTAACCTCTATGTTAGTTTAATATAATGAAATGCTTAAATATTCAAATATATATCTACATACACAGTCTGTTGCTTCCTCTGTATCTGGCAAGTTGTCCATTGCTCTTTTCTGTGATTTGCTCCAGAATCCAAACTTATTAATTGTGCTGATGGACTCTTCCACTTAAATGTGAAAACTTCTATCTCAGTCTTTTCTGGAAATAAATACCTAGGCCAACACCAACAACAGTAGCAGAAATGACTAATCCAAGTACATCTGTAGTTCCCGCTCTGCTGGCACTACGATTCCAAATGTACCCTCGTGGAGCGGGCCCACTGCCACCAAGACCTTTGTTTAGACAGTCAGGAGGGGCCCAGCCAGAAACACAATGACAATGTTGGTAGTTGTTGCATATTCCCCTATAATGGCACTTTGTGACATTACATTCATTCCTCAAGAGGGATATACTCTTGCACTCCCCATTAATACACATCATGTTCTTGCCACAAGGGGTGCTACCTCTCACTGCCCCAGTATCCGCTATCTCCAGTCCACTGTGATAGTCTGTACTACAACACATCTTGTTTCTAATTTTCGTTTGAATTATGCTGCTGTGTTTCTTCAAAGAGCATAATACACCAACATTTTCACAATGGATTCAGCGACACAGAATATTCTTAGCACTGCATTTCTTATAATTTCCATGTCTAAGGCCACAGTTGCCAAAACAATCACCTTGACCATTCATATGACTGAAGCAAGTCCTTGAAGCACCAGTTGTTGCCAAATATCATTTTACACTGCCCACTGTGAGTTGTGCAATTTCCATGTTAGAAGTATACACCATCACTACACGGGGTGCCATCTTGTACATAAACATATTCAGGACACCACTCTGAAGTTCCATTGCAGTACTCAGGGAGGTCACAGGGGCTTCTCCTATCTCTGCAGACATAATGAGCTAGAAGATACTGACACTCAGCACAACACTGTCCAAAAGCACAAGTGGCACCTGGGCGCAGCATGCAATTAGACTGGCAACATGGATCCAACTTGCATTGTTCTGGAGAACTACAGTCACATTGCTCTCCATCTTCCACTACCTTGTTGCCAGAGAATGGAGATTTAAACATTTTATCAGAGACTGGTGGAATGGATAAACATGGATTGTTCCTTAGCTTGTAGTACTCATTGTAACTGCAATTGCTAAACTTTATCAGAGTTTGTGTGAAATGCAGCCATAATGCATTCAGGCCGATCACGTTTACAGTATTTTCCATCATGTTGCACACCAAGATTATGTCCTAATTCATGAGTAAATATGACAGAAAATTCGAACAAACTAAAACCCATATATGATTCAACACCAATTGCCATATATTGATTGTGAATCGCTCCTAGGAAAGCTTTTCCAGGTGTAAAGTCAAAATTCTTATTTATGAATAAATGAGAAGCATCATTTTGTATATGCCTAGTGAGTGATTCTCTTTTCCAGAGATTAAAATTCTCTAGTGCAATATCCATATCATTAACAACTTTTATGGGGTTCCTTGCTGACCATATATCCAGTGCAGCTATAGACAACTCAACAGCAAGTGGCTCATATAGTGAGTTTGAAGTGTGGATGACATCCAAAACTTTCATAGTAACATGACTTTCATTTCTGTTAAACTTGACATATAGTTGATGCTCTATCACAACTGAAAGCTTCACATACCGGGTGTGTGCCCACCAGACTCCTACAGCAGCACTTGGGGCTGCAGAATTCTTTGTATTTTTGGATCAAGGCCACGTGTTGAGAAGCAGCAGCAGGCGCCTGGATAGTTTCAACTTCATAGGTGTCATTTTCTAAGTGCAACAGACCCCTGAGGCCTCCTGAGCAAGTGCTGAGGGTGACCCAGGAGGAAGGCTTGTCTTGTACAAAGCCACAGTAGAAGCAGTCGTCTCTGATGAAAGGATAGTCCGTCTGGAGGTCTCCCTCCTTACTGTAAGTGAAGACAGGGAGGTGTTTAGCAGTGAAGCCCCTCTTCTGCCTCAGATGCACAACATGGACCTTCCCCTCCGTCTACAGCAGGTATGTGACATCATGGAGTTCTTGTAGTCCATATCTGGGGGTCAGTTTTCTTGGGATGACCACTTCATAAGAAGCATATCTAAATCCATGTGGAGGTTTCTGACCTGCATTCTCACTCAAAACATCCCATGAGATCAGCAGCAGCAACCAGGCAAGTTCATTAGTCATTTGGCCTGACGGGTGAATGAATTCACTAGAGCACTCCACTCTTGCATGTCATTCAACACAGGGGAGCTTCTTTTGAACCTCAAGCAAGTTGGGAAGCAAGAGAATTATGTCCGTAGCAACAGCCAGTATATTCACCTTTGGAATTTGGACAGAGCTTGGTTGAGCACAGAACTTAGTACAGTGGTACCTCAGGTTAAGTACTTAATTTGTTCCGGAGGTCCGTACTTAACCTGAAACTGTTCTTAACCTGAAGCACCACTTTAGCTAATGGGGCCTCCTGCTGCTGCCATGCTGCCGGAGCACAATTTCTGTTCTCATCCTGAAGCAAAGTTCTTAACCTGAAGCACTATTTCTGGGTTAGCGAAGTCTGTAACCTGAAGCGTATGTAACCTGAGGTACCACCGTAGAGAAAATGGATGGAAGAGAGGTTTAGCTGAACAGGCACTTATAGAACATAATAAAAACCCTGCTGGATAAGGCCAAAGGTCCATCTGATGCAACATATTGTTTCTTCAGTGGCCAAGCAGATGCCACTAGGAAGCCCACAATCAGGAACTGTATGTTTACCCCACTTGTGATAGGAAGTGCTATTGAGTCACATACTGCCTCTAATAATTGAGGCATGCCAGCCATTTTGGCAAGTAGCCTTTGATGCCTTATCCTTCATAGATTTTGTCTAACTCTGTTTTAAAGTCACACGAGTTGATGGCCATCATTGTACCTTGTGGGAGCAAATTATGCTTCAGGTTACAGACTCCGCTAACTCAGAAATAGTACCTCGGGTTAAGAACTTTACTTCAGGGTGAGAACAGAAATCACGCAGCGGCTGCACACCAGCAACGGGAGGCCCTATTAGCTAAAGTGGTACCTCAGGTTAAGAACAGTTTCAGGTTAAGAACGGACCTCCGGAACAAATTAAGTTCTTAACTCAAGGTACCACTGTACTGGCAGTAAAATACACCTCAAGTAGGGGGAAAGGTGTAGGGTCCACCACAGAGGAGGTTGGTAAAAAGGAAGCTGAAAAGCAAATTCAAGACAGTAAAATCACTCCAAAATGTGTCTGAACACCTTTGGAGGTAACATGAACTTGCAATAATTTAACCTGAGTCGTTATAAAACAAAGTAGCAGCCTGTAGATGGATGGCTATTGTGCTTTAAAAACTGCTAGGGAGGAAAAATGTGTGTTTTGTGAGGAGGTAAGTTCTGGTTACAGAAAGCTGATTTCATAGACTTATTTTTAATGGTTTAATTTTTTTTCTAGGGAACTTCACCAGAAGCAAAGAAATGTGCTTGTTTGAATTCACAATGAAGAGACAGATAGTTGAAGCTCACAAGAGCTTAACATTCCTTTCAAAACAAGTAGCAGAAGTTGTAGAATTGATAAATTCCCACTGTCCATGTGCAAAGTTTAGACTGCAAATGTTTTTCAGGCGAAAAAGCAGGAGGTCGTTGTGTTAATCCTGCCTCCTGCACTTATGGGCTCAATTTCCTACGGTTTCAGAGAAGCATCCATACTTTTGTCTGAGAAATGTTGGATGGGTAGGAGAGCAGCTTGGCCACCCACTCCAATCTTTGGACCAGAGAGGAGAAGGAAGACAAGGTAAGTTGATAACACAGCTTCCTTTTCCTTGGCCTGTTCCCCCTGCAGGCTGCTCCATCCCCACCCTCCTCATCCCCTTCTAATTGGCCTGGAAAGGAAAGAAGATCTGGAATGCAGTGAAATGGTGGGCCTACTATTGGTGGAAAGGGATGGAACTCAGCCACAGGAGACACATACTTGCCTGACTGGCTCCCATCCTCCTTCCTTCTCATACAGGCAACTAGGGGAAACAGCTGACAGGCAGGCAGATGATTTCCAGAGAAAGTCACTCAGTTGCCTTGGTAAATATGAACATAGCATGATTAAAATATTTAAAGGTTTTCCTCCTTCAGTGGTGGGACCCCCTGGGTGCTTTAAAAATCCACACCCTTCCTTAAGAATGGGTTCTTATTTGGGAACTAGAATTCTGCTCAGTGTTTAACACACATACACCCAATTAAAAAACCTGTGGCCCTCTAGATGTTGTTGGAAATGGTTCCCATCATCCCTGAACATTGTCAGTGCTGACTGGGGCTAATAGGGGTTGTTATCCAACAATACTTAGACTATCACAGCTTCTAAATCCATGAGGTAGAGGCAGTGCTATTTTTTCTAGAAAAAGAGGTGCCAGAACTCACTATGAATGTCTCTCTCATTCTCTAAGAATGGCAATGGCACCCACCAGAACTAAGTTTTGGTAGTTGCAGATGGAAAAAAAGCCCTGGGTAAAAGGAATACTTTCTGGAAGACAGAGGATGTAGTGAGGCTCAACATATAACGTAATTCTCCCCTGTTGAGAAAACCAAGATTTTCACAACCTGGAGTGCCTAGGAGGAAAATTTAATGAAAAGATTTTTTTAAATAATCAAAAAGTTAGCAAATTGAATGTATATCTACATAGTACAATCTATTGCTTGTTCTGTATCTGGCACACTGCCAATTGTTCATTTCTGTGATCCATTTCAGAATTTCTTCTTTTTTGTGCTTGACAAACTCTTCTACTTAAATGTAAGAACTTCAGTCTCAGTCCGTTCCTGAAATAAATATCCAGACCAACAACAACAATAGTAGCAGAACAACAAATCCAATTACTTCTGTTAATCCTGCACCGAGATTGCTACGATCCAGAATGTTACCTCGTGGTGGAGGCCCGCTATCAATGCTGCCACCAAAGCCTTTAGAGAGGCAGTTTGGAGGGGCCCAGCCATAATCACAATGACAATGTTTATGAGTATTGCATATACCCCTGTAGTGGCACTTTGTGAAATTACAATCATAGTTCAAGAGGGATACACTTTTGCACTGCCTATTAATGCATATCATGTCAGTGCCACAAGGAGTCCCATCTCTCACTGCTCCAATATCAGGTATCTCCATTCCACTGTGGTAGTCTGTACTCCAGCATTTCCTATTGCCAATGGGTATATTAACTAGGGTGCTGTGTTCCTCCAAAGAAGGTAGTTTATAAACATTTTCACACTGGATTTTTCCACATAGGATATTCTTAGCACTGCATTTCTTATAGGTTCCATGTCTAAGGCCGCAGTTGCCAAAGCGATCCCCTCGACCATTCAATTCATTGAAGCAAGCCTTTGAAGCAGCTGTTGCTTCCATGCCAAAGATCATTTTGCACTGCTCACTGTGAGTTGTGCAATTTCCATGATAACAGTATACACCATCACTACACGGGGTGCCATCTTGTACATAAACATCTTTAGGACACCACTCTGAAGTCCCATTGCAGTACTCAGGAAGATCACAGCTGCTAACCTCTTGTCTGCAGACATAATGAGCTGGAAGATACTGACACTCAGCACAACACCGTCCGAAAGCACAAGTGGCACCTGGGCGCAGCATGCAGTTAGACTGGCAACATGGATCCAACTTGCATTGATCTGGTGAACCACAGTCACATTGCTCTCCATCTTCCACTACTTTGTTACCACAGTGTTTGAGCTTATACATTTTATCAGGCTCTGGTGGGATTAACAAACATGGAGTGTTCCTTAGCTCAAAATAATTCTGATAACTACAGTTGCTAAACTTATCAGTGTTTGCCTGAGCTGCAGCCATAATGCAGGCATGTCGTTCACAAGTACAGTATTTTGAATCATGCTGCATGCCAAGATTATGTCCTAATTCATGAGTAAATGTATTAGAAAAATCAGACAAACTATAACCAACATATGATTCAACACCACATGCCCAATCAGTCCAACAGATTGTTCCTAAATATGATAATCCTCGCGTACGTCCAAAGCCCTTATATACAAATAAATGAGCAGCATCATTCTCTAGATGTTTATTTAGGGTGTTTGTTCTCCAGTCATTGAAATTGGAAAGCAGGGTGTAAATGTTGTTATCAATCACAATGAGGTTCTTTTCTGACCAAATCTCCAATCCAACAAGAGTCACGACGACACCAAGTGGCTCATATAATGAATTAGCAACATGAATGACATCTAGAACTCGCATAGCAGCAACAGTTTCATTTCTATCAATTCTCACATATCTTTCGTAATCCACAACAATTGCAACCTCTGCGTAACGGGTGTGTGTCCACCAACCTCCTTCTGGAGCACCCCTAGCCACTATATTCTCTGTTTTTTGGATCATGGTCTCTTGATGCCTTTGCTCTTCTTCTGTTAACCCACATGTCATACGTGCAGCACCCTCTATTTCTTCCAACCTATACATCACATGTTGAGAAGTAGATCTCTGCACAGGCTGAATTTCATAGGTGTCATTTTCTAAATGCAGCAGACCCCTGAGGCCCCCTGAACAAGTGCTGAGGGTGACCCATGAGGAAGGCTTGTCTTGTACAAAGCCACGGTAGAAGCAGTCATCTCTGATGAAAGGATAGTCCACCTGAAGGTCTCCCTCCTTACTGTAAGTGAAGACAGGGAGGTGTTTAGGGACAAAGCCCCTGTTCTGCTTGAGATGCACTACATGGCCTTTCCCCTCAATCTGCAGTAGGTAGGTGACATCATGATGTTCTTGTCCATACCTAGGGACTAGTTTTCTTGGGGTGGTCACCTCGTAAGAGGCATACATAAAGCCTTGTGGTGGTTTCTGACCTGTAGTCTCACACAAAACATTCCATGAGATCAGCACCAGTTGCCATGTGTGGTGGTTAGTCATTTTCCCTGAGAGGTGAAAGAATTCACTAGAGCGCTGTACTAATGCCTGTCATTCATGACAATCCCTTTTGGTCTGGAATGGTGGTGGAAATAAAGCTGCATGTTAACTAGAGCAGGAGGATGATTCTGACCATAGCAACACTCCGTACATTTACCTTTAGAATGTGGGTGGAGCTTAGTTGATTGATGGAACAGAATGGAGAAGGAAGATGGAGTGTGGGAATGCATGAAAGGGTAATTACAGAGCATCAGAACTTAAAAAGCCCTGCTATGTCAGGTGAAAGGCCAATCTAGTTCAGCATCTTCTTCCCAAAGTGGCCAAACTGGGAAGCCTACTGTTAAGACTTAGGTGCTTTCCCTTTTTCTGATTCCTATCAACTGGTATTCAGAAACATTGGATTTCCACTGGATTTTACAAAATCATAGAATTGGTAGGGACCCTTAGGATCATGTAGCCCAGACATGTCCAATGTGTCAATCGCGGGATGGATTTTGGTCGAGCATGACCAAGGCCTCGTCACCTCTGCCCACCGCCCTCTCCCAGCAGCTGCCCTGTACTTAGCTAGGCTTGCTCACCACCGCTGCAGCAAGAGCTCTGGCTGGCGCAGGTGCTGCCTACGCCTCCTTGCGGCTGCCTCAAGCGCCCTGCTCTGGCTGCCGGCTTTTCCGACGCCCAGTCAGCTAGCCGGCCCCAGAAACATGTGAGGTGCCTGCCTCTGCCCCCTGCAAGCCACAGTCCCGGGGCAAGGAGGTGGGGTCGACAATGAGGCACACATGCTCCACAAGGGCTGCAGTGCTGCAGAGTGAGCCAAGGGAAGTGCGGTGCACAAGAGAGACAATGACACCCCTCCTACTGGTTCCTGTGGAAAGAAAATGCCAGGTCCCACACCCCTCCACTCTCCATCTTAGTTCTGCGTGGGTGCTGAACTTTCCCCACCTTTCCAGCTCCAGCCTAGCTGTGTTTACATGAATGTAAGCCACCACCCCCTCTTCCCACGGAGCTCTTCGTCTGGAAAAGGGGAAGTTGAACATTTTGGGGCGTGTTGGCTTCCCATGTGTACCAAGGGCCCTGGGAGGGGCCTGGTGTGGGGGTAATGATGTTATTATTTTTATCACCATCATAATTTATTATTTATACCCCGCCCATCTGGCTGGGTTTCCCCAGTCAAATATAATATGTTTAAGTTGAAGAATGACAATGGGAGAGTGTGGTAGATCATTTCCAGTTTTTGATACTGGATAGTAGATCACAGTTGGACATGCGTGATCTAGCTCAACCCCAGGAATATGCAGCTGTCCCATATGGGGATCGAACTTGCAGCCTTGGCATTATCAGCACCACACTTTAACCAATTGAGCTATTCATGCCGGATTAAAGTATTATATGTTTCACCTGCATATAGAGTTAAAGTGAACAAGATTATG
Source organism: Podarcis erhardii (assembly GCF_964252035.2). NCBI lineage: Eukaryota > Metazoa > Chordata > Lepidosauria > Squamata > Lacertidae > Podarcis > Podarcis erhardii. The sequence continues at coordinate 47,600,052 of NC_138497.1, read as the reverse complement.
TCTGCTCTCTTTCCACTGGCCTGAGGAAACAGAAAAGGATGTCCACTTTCACCTTTACTCTTTAATATATTGTGACAAAAGCCATGGCAAAAGCGCATGGGATCTCAGGTGTCCACACAGGGTCTGTGTCCCTTTGGAGAATAGGTGGAAGCTGTAGTGCTTTAAGAAATAGGGTCTATTCACCTATTTACACCCTCAGTTTGCATGGAGGGGGTCCAGATCTTACAGCATGGCCCAAGCATTGCAGGCAGTCCTTCCTTCTCCCTTCCCAAAATGGATCTCCCCCCTTCTTCTTCCCAGAAACCCTTTGCCCTTCCCCAGAGCAGTTACCCTGGCAACCTTCCAAATCTACAGTCTCCGATCATGCTTGGGGCTAGAAGTGCCATTCTCTTTTTAACAACTCACAATGGCTTTAAGGGACCTAGTTTGGCCAGGCTACCCAAGAATTCCTTTGCAGCTTATATTCTCCCCTCATATCACAAATAACCCCACATCCTAGCATTTATTAATTTCAGTGTTTAGGGGGACACCCCCCCCCCCGTTCTGTAACAATATGTTTAAAACCCCTGGCTTGCACTATCAGACAACATTGTGAGATTCATGGAGCAATTCACAATTCAGTCAAATATAAATTGTTTTTATTTGCAGATGATCCCCTTCTGTTTATTTTGAAGCCTATTATTATTATTATTATTATTATTATTATTATTATTATTAATTTATACCCCGCCCATCTGGCTAGTTTTCCCCAGCCACTCTGGGTGGCTTCCAACAAAATATTAAAATACAATAATAATAATAATTTTTTATTTATACCCCGCCCTCCCCAGCCAAGGCCGGGCTCAGAGCGGCTTACAAGCAATAATAAAAACAAGATGAATGATTACAACTTAAAAACAAAAATAAAATACAACATTAAAATAATGGAACATTAAAATATTAAAATGTAGCCTCATCGCAGGAGGAGAAAAGAAAGAAAGAAAAATGTCTATTAAACATTAAAAGCCTCCCTAAACAGGGCTGCCTTCAGATGTCTTCTAAAAGTCTGGTAGTTTTCTCTTTGACATCTGGTGGGAAGGCGTTCCACGGGGCGGGTGCCACTACCGAGAAGGCCCTCTGCCTAGTTCCCTGTAACTTGGCTTTGTGCAGCGAGGGAACCACCAGAAGGCCCTCGGCACTGCACCTCAGTGTCCGGGCAGAACGATGGGGGGTGGAAACACTCCTTCAGGTATACTGGACCGAGGCCATTTAGGGCTTTAAAGGTCAGCACCAACACTTTGAATTGTGCTCGGAAACATACTGGGAGCCAATGTAGGTCTTTCAAGACCGGTGTTATGTGGTCTTGGCAGCCGCTCCCAGTCACCAGTCTAGCTGCCGCATTCTGGATTAGATGTAGTTTCCAGGTCAGCTTCAAAGGTAGCCCCACGTAGAGCGTATTGCAGTAGTCCAAGCGGGAGATAACCAGAGCATGTACCACTCTGGCGAGGCAGTCCGCAGGCAGATAGGGTCTCAGCCTGCATACCAGATGGAGCTGGTAAACAGCTGCCCTGGACACAGATTTGACCTGTGCCTCCATGGATGACTCCCAGGCTGTGCACCTAGTCCTTCAGGGGCACAGTTACCCCATTCAGGACCAGGGAGTCCTCCACACCTGCCCGCCTCCTGTCCCCCAAAAACAGTACTTCTGTCTTGTCAGGATTCAACCTCAATCTATTAGCAGCCATCCATCCTCCAACCGCCTCCAGACACTCACACAGGACCTTCACCGCCTTCACTGGTTCTGATTTGAGAGATGGAGCTGGGTATCATCCCCATACTGATGAAACCCAGCCCAAACCCCCTGATGATCTCTCCCAGTGGCTGCATGTAGATGATGAAAAGCATGGGGGAGAGGACAGAACCCTGAGGCACCCGACAAGTGAAAGCCCAGGGGTCTGAACACTCATCCCCCCCCCCACTTTCTGAACACGGCCCAGGAGAAAGGAGCAGAACCACTGTATGACAGTGCCCCCAGCTCCCAGCCCCTCTAGACGGTCCAGAAGGATGTTATGGTCGATGGTGTCAAAAGCCACTGAGAGATCCAGCAGAACTAGGAAACAACTCTCACCTTTGTCCCTAGCTCACTGGAGATCATCAACCAGTGCGACCAAGGCAATTTCAGTCCCATGATGAGGCCTGAATCCTGACTGGAAGGGATCCAAATGGTCCGCTTCTTCTGTCGTGCCTGGAGTTGTTCAGCAACCACTCGCTCAATCACCTTGCCCAAGAATGGAAGATTTGAGACTGGGTGATAGTTTGCCATTTTGGCCACATCTAAAGATGGTTTGTTAAGGAGCAGTTTGATAACCACCTCTTTTAGCAGGTCTTGGAAGGCTCCCTCACAGAGAGAAGCATTCACCACCCCGCAAAGCCCATTACCTAGCCCTTCCTGGCTAGCTTTTATAAGCCAGGATGGACAAGGAGACAGGTGGTTGGTTTCACTCGTCCAAGCAGCCTGTCCACATCCTCAGAGGTAACAGGTTGGAACTGATCGCACACAATATGTCTAGACAGAACTCTAGCACTCTCCCGCCCCAGTCCTGCTCCCATGGTGGAGTCTACCTCTTCCCGAATCTGAGCGAATTTATCTGCAAAAACTTTGCAAAATCATTGCAGGAGATCATGTGGCCTGTACTGGGCCCTGATGGAGCAGGTGGTTCCGCTAAATTGCAAACCACCTGAAAGAGTCTCCTGCTGCTGTTTTCTGAAGATGCAATAGAGGCAGTGAAGAAAGTCTTCTTTGCTGTCACTACCGCCACTTGGTAGGCTCGACATTGAGCTCTAACCCGTGTCAGGTCAGCTTCAGAATGAGTTATCTGCCACCGGCGCTCTAGCCATCTCAGCGATTGTTTCATTGCCCCCAGATCTGTGGAAAACCACGGGGCTGTCTGGGCTCCATGCAATCGGAGAGGCCGCTTCAGAGCCAAACAGTCAATAGCCCTGGTTAACTCCACATTCCAGCGGGCCACCAGGGAATCAGCTGAAAGGCCATTAACATGGGATAAAGCATCCCCTACCACTCTCTGGAAACCATTTGGATCCATTAAGTGGTGGGGGCGGACCATCCAAATCAGTCCCACCTCCCTGCAGAGGGGAAGGGTCACAGAGAAGTCCAGTTGCACCAGGAAGTGATCTGACCATGGCACTTCTTTAGTTTCAGTTTTACTTGGTGTCAGATCACCAACATCCATAGAGGTGAACACTAGGTCTAAGGCATGTCTGCGGCTATGAATTGGGCCAGACTTATTCAGGGATAGCCCCATGGAGGCCATGCTTTCCACGAAGTCCTGAGCGGCCCCTTGTAAGGTTGTGTCAGCATGGATGTTAAAATCCCCTAGGTGTCTCCAGGAGAACATCTGCCATGACCTGAAGCAGCTTGGGCAGGGAAGTCGGTACACCAAAAGGAATCCTGTACTGCCCCTATTGCCCAACTTTCAGAACATGCACTCAGAGAACTGGGTCTTCCCAACAGGACGCCTGGTGCAAACTAATGACTTCCTAAAAATCACTGCAACCCCCCCCCCTCACTGCCCACAAGGCCTGGGTTGCTGTGCATAAGAGAAACCTGGTGGACAAGCAGTGGCAAGGACAGGCCCATCTGCTTCATCCAACAAAGTCTCTGTTACACATGCCAGGTCAAGACCTCCATCCACAATCAAGTCATGGAAAGCAGTGGTCTTATGAATCATTGACCTGGCATTGCACAGCAGTATGTTCAGGTTATGGGGGTATCCCTTGCTGATTCCAGTGTCCATCTGGTCAAGACCAGACCCGGAGGCAGGGATAGTTCTCAAACAGCAATTAAATCTGCCTCCTTAGTAATGACATGGTCTGGTCTTAGCGTAACTCCTCCTCCTACTCGTGATCACTGAGATCTGTTGTCCCAGTGCATCCCCCTCTGTGGAACCTGCCCCAGCCATTTTGTTGGCTGGGACACACTCCCAGGCATCCCTGACCCCTCCCCTTAAGAACAAAAAACAAAACACAATAAAACCCAAAACAGTAAAAACTACAAACATACCAAAATTGCAAACATACCAAAACAGATTCCCAAACCCAACTAAACATCCATCACACCCCCCACACCAAAAAGGAATTTAAAAAGGTAAAAAAGAAATTTTAAAAAAAACACATTTAAAAACCAGTATTCCTAATTTGATGTAAACAATTGAAGCTTGGGGTAAAATATCAGGATACTCGATTAATTGATCCAAATTGGAATTGATGCCAACAGGTGAAAATTCAATTACCCATTCACTTAAAAGGTAAAGGTAAATTACCCCGACAGTTGAGTGTAGTCACAGACGACTCTGGGGTTGCGGCGCTCATCTCGTTTTACAGGTCAAGGGAGCTGCAGACAGTTTTTCCAGGTCATGTGGCCAGCATGACTAAGCCACTTCTGGCACAACAGAACACCGAAACCAGAGCAGTGCACGGAAATGCCGTTTACCTTCCTGCTGGAGCGGTACCTAGTTATCTACTTGCACTTTGACGTGCTTTTGAACTGCTAGGTTGGCAGGAGCTGGGACCGAGAAATGGGAGCTCACCCCGTCGCGGGGATTCAAAACGCTGACCTTCTGATCAGAAAGCCCAAGAGGCTCTGTGGTTTAACCCACAGCGCCACCAGCATCCTACCCATTCACTTAAGCAAATTCACTGAGGCAATATCAGTTCTAGATTTGTATGTTAACACCAAGAGATATAACTCAGCTAGTAACAGTAAACATAAATGAAATACATAAAATAACAAACATAAATTTTAAAAAAGAGGCTTCCCTAGATATTGATAGATGGGAGCCATTAAACCTTACCACTTGCAGAAAGTTGAATGCTCTCGAAATGAACATTATTTCTAGATGGGCTCCCACTATGTTTCCAAGCACAAATCAGTGTTGGTGCTGACCTTTAAAGCCCCAAATGGCCTCATCCCTATATACCTAAAGGAGTGTCTCCACCCCCAGTTTTCAGCCTTGACACTGAGGTCCAGCGCCGAGAGCCTTCTAGAAGTTCCTTCACCGAAGAAAATGAAGTTATAGGGAACCAGGCAGAGGGCCTTTTTGGTAGTGGCGCCTGCCCTGTGGAATGCCCTCCCATCAGTTGTCAAGAAGATAAATAACTATACAACTTTTAGAAGAAATATAAAGGCAGCCCTATATAGAGAAGGTTTTTTTAATGTTTAATGTTTTACAGTGGTACTTCGGGTTACAGACACCTCAGGTTACAGACTCCGCTAACCCAGAAATAGTACCTCGGGTTAAGAACTTTGCTTCGGGATGAGAACAGAAATCGTGTGGCGGTGGCGCAGCAGCAGCGGGAGTCCCCATTAGCTAAAGTGGTACTACAAGTTAAGAACAGTATCAGGTTAAGAATGGATTTCCAGAACAAATTAAGTTCTTAACCTGAGGTACCACTGTATATATATTCTCTTAATGTAATTCTTGCTTTATTCCACTTTAGAAAACAAAACTTAAAGGTCATTTGCAAACGTTCAAAACTAATATTTAATTGAAATAAGTCACCAGTAATGAAATATAAGCGCACATTGCCCCCAGATTGGTGCACGGTGATTTAAATGCCATTTGAAGGTAAAATGGATTTGCAATCATTCAACCAAAGAATCACAGTAAAAAAGCCCTATACCATATAATATTTTTCTTCTTTTTTTAAAAAATGATGACTTCTGAAAGTAGGGTGTATTTTGTGAAGAGGTAGGCTAATTACCGAAAGCTGATTTCATAGGTTGTATTTAATAGAGCCGTGCACACCCCACAGCCCAGCTGTCCAAATCAGGTGGACCTGCCTGGCTCAACCCAGGGACCACCAGCCTGGCTCCCTTGCATGCTCACACAAGCAACATCAAAAGGGAACAACTGGCAGGCACGCAGCTCATTTCCAGAGAAATGCACTCAATTGCCTTAGTCAACAAGGAAAAGGTATAGGACAAAATATTTAAATTCCTTCTTCCTTCAGTGTCACTAAGTATGACTAATCTGGTGTGCCATATTTCTGCTTTTTAACAATGAATAATCTCATAAGATCCAGTCACCTTCATGTCACATTGAGTTTGATCCAACTTTGAAGGTTCACAATAACTATATACTATTAATGTATGTAAATCACATTCAATACCAGGCCATTCAACACTGCTTTTCAAAATTCAATTGTATTGTAATTGATTTCAAAAAGGATATTTCTAGTTCTTCTATTTCCATAGGTGCCAACCATGTCGGCATCTCCGCTCGGCCAAGCTTATAAAGCTCATTTTCATTCGGCCAAGTCCTTCGGAAATGCCTCCGACGATAAAACCTGAGCCTTTGATGAGGCCTCAGGCACATTCCTGTTCAGCAGAGTTTCCAGCACTGGAAAGTGATAAGATTTATGGCTACATCGCTATGCTTTATTTCTTACTACGCAGACAGCAAAGAAATATACATCCTCTCTGTGAAAGCAGAGAGCAACTGCAAACAAACAAAGGAACAGGAAACCAGTAACGTCACATCCGTCTCCCGTGAGACTTCCAACAGTATAGAATGTGTGGAATGTAAACAGTCTTGTGACTCCAAAGCACTGCTCAGTGGCAAACAGAAACTAACAGACCCTGGGTGCCCAGGCACCCACAATTTTTAAATGAAGGGGCCACTGCCCCCAGATTCCACTCTGCAGCGGACACAAACCATGGGGCATGCCAACACCACATGCATAAGTCGCAGTGATGTCAGCATGCCTATGGCACCCACTGTTGCAGGGTCAAGGCAGCAGGCCTGTCTATTTCCATGACTAAACGTAATTGAAATGAATTTGTGCATCCTTCTTCCTGGCATAGCAGAAGTCAGTAGTTATATAAGGAAATGGTGTTTCCATGCACTCCGGCACGCATCATGGTGCCCTGTTGCGCCAGAAGTGGTTCAGTCATGCTGGCCACATGGCTCAGAAAACTTACTGTGGACAAATGCAGGCTCCCTTGGCCTGAAGCAAAATGAGCACTGCACCCCATAGTAGCCTTTGACTGGACTTAACCATCCAGGCTCCTTCATGGATCGCTGCCTTGTTGTGGCAAAAGGGAATTGAATAACACAGAGAAGCTATGAGCTATGTTGTGCAGGGCTACCCAAGATGGACAGGTCATAGTGGAGAGTTTTGACTAAACGTGATCCACCTGGAGCAGCAAGCCACTGCAGTACTGGAGTATTGGAGAAGATCAGTCTACATCCCAATCCCAAAGGACAGTGACAAAGAATGCTCCAACTACCGCACAATTGCGCTCATTTCACACGCTAGCAAGGTTATGCTTAAAATTCTATAAAGCAGGCTTAAGCAGTATGTGGACCATGAACTCCCAGAAGTGCAAGCTGGATTTCAAAGGGGCAGAGGAACCAGAGATCAAATTGCAAACATGCACTGGATTATGGAGAAAGCTAGCGAGTTCCAGAAAAAAATCTACATCTGCTTCATTGACTACACAAAAGTATTTGACTGTCGACCACAGCAAACTATGGCAAGTTCTTAAAGAAATGGGAGCGCCTGGTCATCTCATTTGTCTACTGAGAATGTGGTACAAGAAGCTACAGTTAGAACTGGATATGGAACAACTGATTGGTTCAAAATTGGGAAAGGAGTACAAGGCTGTATATTGTTTCCCTGATTATTTAACGTATACAGTAGTACCTCGGGTTACATGCGCTTCAGGATACATACACTTCAGATTACAGACCCCGCTAACCCAGAAATATTACCTCGGGTTAAGAACTTTGCTTCAGAATGGGAACAGAAATCGTGCTCCAGCAGTACAGTGGTAGCAGGAGGCCCCCATTAGCTAAAGTGGTGCTTCAGGTTAAGAACAGTTTCCGGTTAAGAACGCACCTCCGGAACAAATTAAGTACTTAACCCAAGGTACCACTGTATGCAGAATGCATCATGAGAAAGGCTGGACTGAATGAATCCCAAACTGGAATTAAGACTGCCAGAAGAAATATCAACAACCTCAGATATGCAGATGACACAACCTTGATGGCAGAAAGTGAGGAGGAATTAAAGAAACTTTTAATGAGGGTGAAAGAGGAGAGGGCAAAATATGGTCTGAAGCTCAAAAAAACTAAGATCATGGCCACTGGTCCCATCACCTCCTGGCAAATAGAAGGGGAAGAAAGGGAGGCAGTGAGAGATTTTACTTTCTTGGGTTCCATGATCACTGCAGATGGTGACAGCAGTCACAAAACTAAAAGACGCCTGCTTCTTGGGAGAAAAGCAATGACAAATCTAGACAGCATCTTAAAAAGCAGAGACATCAGCTTGCCAACAAAGGTCCATATAGTTAAAGCAATGGTTTTCCTAGCAGTGATGTATGGAAGTGAGAGCAGGACCATAAAGAAGGCTGACCACTGAAGAATGGATGCTTTTGAATTGCGGTGCTGGAGGAGACTCTTGAGAGTCCCATGGAATGCAAAAAGATCATACCTACCCATTCTTAAGGAAATCAGCCCTGAGTGCTCTCTGGAAGGACGGATCCTGAAGCAGAGGCTCCAATACTTTGGCCACCTCATGAGAAGAGAAGACTCCCTGGAAAAGACCCTGATGTTGGGAAAGATTGAGGGCACAAGGAGAAGGGGACAACAGGGGATGAGATGGTTGGACAGTGTTCTCGAAGCTATGAACATGAGTCTGACCAAACTGCGGGAGGCAGTGGAAGACAGGAGTGCCTGGTGTGCTCTGGTCCATGGGGGCACAAAGAGTTGGACATGACTAAATGACAACAACAAATCATCCAGGTTTACCTTTACCTTATAGGGGAGTTTTTAATGTTTGATGTTTTATTATGCTTTATGTTTGCTGTAAGCTGCCCAGAGTGGGCAGGGTATAAATAATAAAAATATCATCATCATCATCCCTGAGGATTTACTCAAGGAATTATCCGTAAAACTAATATATTTCATTTGTTTGACTTCAGAGCAATTTTATACTTATATTGGATTGAAAACACTGCCGTTTGTACTTTCAGAGTTTATGCACTATCTTCTGCATATAAATAAAGATTAAGGAAAAGCTACTTATAAGTAAGGTTGTTGTATATTTTAGCATTATAACATTCATGTTTTTTGCTTCCACAGTACCTTTTTCAACGCCCATCCTACACTGGTGGAAATAACTAAGACTGCATATGTTTCTGCTGTTCAGTAGCTAAGCCAATCAGCTGCAATATTATTGCTAGACAGCCAGCATATCTTAGGTTAGCATCTCAGTTATTTCAACAGAATCACTATGTAAATTTCTGTGTGAATGGGATTTTCTTTCACTGAGGGTTTAGCCCCTCCTGCCCAGGGCTTTTCCTGCTGTGGGCTTAAGGAAGATACATACGAGAGCTAGAGAATATAGACCACATTGCAAAATTTTCCTGTTTGTAGTGCCTGGCTGAAAAAAATAATTAAAAAATATCCCTAACTTTTAAGAGTAATCAAAAGGTTAAAGACTTAAATGTATTTCTGTATAATATTGTCCATTATCAATTTGCACATCAATTTCAGTGCATTCTTCAATTCTCTAATTCAGTTTGGAATGTCTTCTCCTTTTTAAATATTTTTTTCATGCATCTGCTCCTTCGGTTGGCCAAACTTCTGTGTCTAGTGCTTCTTGAAATAAATAACCAGAACCACAAGAACACAAAAAACAAATATAATTACTCCTATAATTGCTGCCATGCTGGAGCTAAATTTAAAAATATTATGTCTTGGAGGGGGTCTACTATCAACACTACCACCATAGCCTTCATAGAGACAGTCAGGAGGAGCCCAGCCATAATCACAATGACAATGTTTCTGAGTATTGCATATTTCTCAATCATGACATTTTGTGATATTACAATCATACTGCAAGAAGGACATGCTCATTCAGTTCCCATCAATGTCCATCAGGTCACTACCACAAAAAGTCCCATCTCTCACTGCTCCAATATCGGGTATCTCTATTCCAGCGTGGTAGTCTGTACTCCAGCATTGCCTATTGCCAGGGGCAGTATGAAGTATGGTGGTGTGTTCCTGCAAAGAAGGTAACTGATCAACATTTTCACAATGGATTCAGCCACACAAGATATGCTGAGTATCACATTTCTTATAAGTGTCATGTCAAAGCCCACAGTTGCCAAAGCAATCCCCTCAAGCATTTATTTCACTGAAGCAATCCATTGATGCACCGGTTGCTTTGTTGCCAAATATCATTTTGCATTGTCCATTGTGAGTTGTGCAATTTCCATTATAGCAATATGCACCATCACTGCACAGGGCAGCATCTTGTACGTAAACATCTTCAGGACACAAATCTGAAGTCCCATTGCAGTAATCAGGAAGGTCACAGGCATGAACTTTCTCTTTGCAAACAGACTGAGCTGGAAGAAATTGACAATTAACACAGCACTGTCCAAAAGCACAAGTGGCATCTGGACTCAACATGCACTTAGACTGGCAACATGGATCCAATTTACATTGATCTGGTGAGCCACAGTCACATTCCTCTTTATCTTCTACTATTTTGTTTCCACAGGATGCAAATTTATACATTAGATGAGGGACTGGTTGAACTAACAAACATTGAAAGTTCCTTACTGAGAAGTAATCCTTATAACTACAATTGCTAAACTTATCTGTGCTTGCTTGGTATGCAACCATAACGCAAGCATGTCGATCACAAGTGCAGTATTTTTCACCATATTGCAGAGTTCCGCCCTGTTGTGCCTAGTAGACAAATATAATGAAGAAGGGCTTTAAAAACTTTAGAAACTTAAATGTATCTCTGCATAATACTGTCCATTATTTCCTGTGCTTCTATTTGACACATTCAGTGTATTGTTCATTTCTCTGATTCAGTTGGGACAGAATTTTCTTCCTCTTTTACACCTTCTTCATATGTTTTTTCTGGGTTTTTTACAAACCGCTCTCTCGGGTGCTTCCTGAAATAAATACCCAGCCCAAGTATAGCAACAACAGTAAAAACAAGAAATACAATTGCTGCTATAATTCCTATGATGATGCCAGTATGCTGTGAGGCCTTCCCTGGTGGTGGAGGTCCACTGTCAATGCTGCCGCCATAGCCTTCATTGAGACAATCTGGAGGAGCCCAGCCATAATCACAATGACAATGTTTGTAGGTGTTGCATATTCCTCGATTATGACACTTTGTGACATTGCAATCATATTTCAAGAGAGACACTTTATTGCACTCCCCATTAATACACATCATTTCTGTGCCACAAGGAGTCCCATCTCTCACTGCTCCAATATCAGGTATCTCCAATCCAGCATGGTAATCTGTACTCCAGCATTTTCTATTGCCTAGGGGTGTGTTAATTATGGTGCTGTGTTCCTCCAAAGAAGGTACTGTATCAACATTTTCACACTGGATTCGGCCGCACAAGATGTTCTGAGTATCACATTTCTTATAAGTGTCATGTCTAAGCCCACAGTTGCCAAAGCGATCACCTCGAGCGTTCATTTCACTGAAACAATCCTTTGATGCACCGGTTGCTTTGTTGCCAAAGATCATTCTGCACTGCCTAGTGTGAGTTGTGCAATTCCCATGATAGCAATATGCCCCATCACTACACGGGGCACCATCTTGTACATAAACATCTTCAGGACACCATTCTGAAGTCCCGTTGCAGTACTCGGGGAGATCACAGCTGCTGACCTGTTCTCTGCAAACCTTATGAACTGGAAGATACTGACACTCAACACAGCACTGTCCAAAAGCACAAGTGGCATCTGGACTCAACATGCAATTAGACTGGCAACATGGATCCAACCTGCATTGCTCTGTTGAGCCACAATCACATTCCTCTTTATCTTCCACTACTTTGTTTCCACAGTATGCAAATTTATACATTAGATCAGGGTCTAGTGGAACTAACAAACACTGTCTGTTCCTTACTGAGAAGTAATCCTTGTAACTGCAATTGCTAAACTTATCTGTGCTTACTCCATATGCAGCCATAACGCAAGCATGTCGATCACACGTGCAGTATTTTTCATCATGTTTCATTCCAAGATTATGTCCTAATTCATGGGCAAATATAACAGTAAAATCAAACAAACTGTAAGTCATATATGACTCAACACCAGTTGCCCAGTGTGCAAGACAAATTGTTCTTACGTACGCTAATCCAACTGTAGGTCCAAAACTTTTATATACAAATAAGTGAGCAGCATCAAGATCTATATGTTTACTTAGTGACTCTCTTACAAACGTGACAAAATTGAGCAGTGTTTGTTCTATTGTGTCCTCGATTTTCATGAGGTTCTTTTCTGACCAAATCTCCAGGCCAGCTATAGACAACTCAACAGCAAGTGGCTCATATATTGAGTTTGCAGCATGGATAATATCTAGAACTTGCAAAGCAATACGACTTTCATTTCTGTCAAACCTGACATATCGTTCATGTTCTATCACAATGGCAAGCTCCAAGTATCTGGTGTGTGTCCACCAGGCTCCTCTCGCATCAATTTGAACTGTTACATTATTTGTGCTTTGGATCATGGCCTCTTGGCGTCTTTGCTCTTCCTCTGTTAGCCCACACCTCATTCGTACAGCACCCACCATTTCCTCCAATCTATACAACACATGTTGAGAAGTAGCAGATGCCTGAACAGGTTCGATTTCATAGGTGCGGTTTTCTAAGTGCAACAGACCTCTGAGTCCCCCTGAGCAAGTGCTGAGGGTGACTCGAGAGGCAGGATGGCCTTTTACCAAGCCGCGGTAGAAGCAGTCATCTCTGATGAAAGGATAGTCCATCTGAAGGTCCCCCTCCCTACTGTAAGTGAAGACAGGGAAATGTTTAGGCACAAAGCTCTTCTTTTTCCTGAGCTTCACGATGTGGCCCTTCCCCTCAATTTGCAGCAAGTAAGCAATATTGTGGGGGTTTTGTCCATATCGGGGGGTTAATTTCCTTGGGACAATCATCTCATAGGAGGCATACCTATAGCCCTGTGGAGGGTTCTGACCTGCAGTCTCACTCAACACATTCCATGAGATCAGCACCAGCAGCCAGGGAAGACTGCTTGTCATCTTCCCTGAAAGGTGAAAGAATGCACTAAGGCACCCCATGGGATGGCCTGTTGTGGGCCCAAAGCAAAATGGGAAGGAGACTCCTATAGAGAGAGAAGGATTCTGATGATAGCAACCATCTGTAGATTTACCTTTGGAATGTGGGCGGGCCTTTGTGATTAGGGACAGAATAGAATGCAGAGACTGAGCGAGCGGGAAGCGGGTCAGAGTGCCTGACAGGGGACTTAACAGGAAGAACAGAAAGGAGTGCTGATAGGCTGAGGACCATAGTGTCAGGTAATCATGGGAACTGAGTGCAGGGCAATGGAAGAATACCTAGTCGCATAGCTGTCAACTTTTCCCTTTTCTTGTGAGGAATCCTATTTGGAATAAGGGAATTTCCCTTAGAAAAAGGGAAACGTTGACAGCTATGCGCTAGTAGGAGTTCCTATGGCCTTGTCACGAACAAATTTGGTATAGATATATTATTTCTTGTGCCACTGAAGGGCTGGAAGCAGGATATGTGAACAGCAAGTTGCCTACTCTACAGAGATTTGGCCAGCAATATGCAGCAATAGCAGGTAAGGCGAAGGGGGAGTTTTTAATTATTATTATTTTATTAAATTTGTATAACGCCCTAAATCCATAGATCTCATAAATTTACAATAAGATATTAGATGCAGGTTGGAGTAAAGGTAAAGGTAAAGGTAAAGGTACCCCTGCCCGTACGGGCCAGTCGTGTCCGACTCTAGGGTTGTGCGCCCAGCCAGCGCTGTCCGAAGACACTTCCGGGTCACGTGGCCAGCGTGACGAAGCTGCTATGGCGAGCCAGCACCAGCGCAGCACACGGAAACGCCGTTTACCTTCCCACTTGAAAGCGGTACCTATTTATCTACTTGCACTTAAGGGTGCTTTCGAACTGTCTTTACTTGTCCATCTGGTCCACAGAGTCACACTGTAGCTGTTGCATACGTGCTCCTTTTGATGAAAAGGCTCACATTCAAAATTCTCCAATGTGTCTACTCACTTTGAGGTGGCTCGCTCCTTGCCCCACCAACACACATGCAGGGCATAGAGGGCAGCTGCCCCTCATCCCAAGGACATCTTGGCTGCGAGTCCTGGAAGACCTGCTCTCTGTCTTGCAACCTCTTCCCACCTGACCTAGGAGGGAGGGCCCCTGACTGACTGCAGCTACAAAAGCTGAGACTGCTGAACACACCCTTGAGCTGGGGTGTTGTTTGCCGGATTTTGTTGGGGGGGTGGTGGTTGCTGCTGTGGCTGGTTTTTTTGTATCTTTATTATAGATCTTGTGATTTATGTGGAAATTGTTCAGTCTGGTTGTATATTTTTATGCTTTCTTTATTGCTTTTGACTACTTTAGTTATGTTGTAGTTATGAGTCCAGCTACAAAAGCTGAGGCTGCTGAAGAGGCCAGAGACCAACAAAGAAAGGTGGTTTTCTCCATTTACAGCAGAGAGATGGATAGCTGAGGACCAGGCTCAAAACAGTGCCAGCTTGGACTCTGAGCAAGTGCAGACCTCAGACTATAAGCAAAAAGCCAGATACCACTGTGTAAGATTAGCTGTCTCGGTGACTAGCAGCCTCATTCCCTGGGCTTTAGTTTCCTATTGTTTCAAATAAGTGTGCCTACTTCACCTAGTCTGGAAAGAGAAGGTCTAACAAGGGCATAATACTGCTTCTACCTTCCCTTTTTTCCTCTGCAGGCTGCTTCACCTTCAACTGTACTGAAAAGGGAAGAGCTGGGATGCTGTGGAATAGAGCATTGAAGCTCCTTCCTCCCTCAGCTGCAGTATCTGTGACCAATATTTGCAACTCTGTTTGTGTGTGAGAGACAGAGAAAGAAAGAGAGAGAGATGAGATCCAGTCACCTCTATGTGCAACACTGAAATTGGTCCCTATATAAGAAGATCAGTCTGCTATTAGCAGAACTTTGGAACTTAAGAATTAAAGCATCCCTTTTTTGTCCTTAGCAACGTTCAGTAATCTCCCTTTAGGGTTTATTCAGAAGAAATTATTCATAACTGTCAGGGAACTGCCAACGGAAAGTCAGGTGGTGGAAGGGCTCAAGAAGGCTAGGAGAGCCTCGGATGCTGAGGAAGGAACAGGCAGGGGGAGAAAGAGAGTTCCCGCAGAAACTCAGTCGGAGGGATGGCTCCAAGATACTTCCAGTGAGAACAGCGGAGAGGTCTCAGGACCTCCGCTGGGGACGCCTACTCCGCGTAGGAAACTGTCACGCAGAGAATCCAGAAGGAGAGTTTCCGTTAAGGAACTCTTATGTTGGCGTAAATTCCGGAAGCGCCCACTGACGGATTCTGCCAGCGATTGAGGTAGCCATGCGTCCATGGCTCCGCGGACTGGGAGAGTTTATAAACAGATAGCTTGAGTTGAGAACTCAACCATTTACGCACAAGCAGCCCCTAAACCCATAACAGCAATCCGTCAGTCTTCGACGCTGCGTGTGCGAAAGAGAGGCATCATGAGCAACCCAACGGGAGACGGAGCAGCGGGAGGAGCTGGAACGGGACCAACTCTGGAGGAGAGAAACAGAGTGTTGGAACACCAGCTGGCACTGCTAACGGCGCGTCTCGAGGAGAGGAGAGCTCAGGATGCACACTTGAAGCCCACCCCCATCGCAAGGAAGGTACCGGGGTTGGTACAGAAATTCGGGGGTGACCCAAGAAGCTACCAAGCCTTTAAGACAGAAATGCAGTACGCACTGAACCTGCAGTTTGATGACTTTGCCGATGAGGAATCGAGAGTGGCTTTTGTGATTGGGCACCTCGAGGGGGGAGCTAGAGAATGGGTGAGGCCCCTGATGGCATCGAATAATGATGCCCTAAAAGACTTGAGGAAATTCTTTATCGCAATGGACTTGATGTTTTCCAGCCAGATTGAACAGGGCGTGGTACGCAGACAGTTAATGGGATGCAAACAGGGGAATCTGTCCGTCCGAGAGTATTGGACACAGTTTACCATGCTCATACATAAATTGGGGTGGGACCTGTCTTCGGAACCGATTCAAATGCTGTTTGAAGAAGGGCTAGCCCCGGCGGTGAAAGATGAACTTTCCCGCGCACCCCGTCCGGAGTCCATGGATCAGCTGACCAAATCGGCGCTTGCGATTGGAGCGCGCCAAGAGGCAAGGGCTCTGGAGAAGCGGGAAGGGAGAGGAGAGCGTTGGAGTGATTTCCGCATTCCTGAGATGCCGGAGCAACCTTCCCTGCCAGTGGAAGCAATGGAGATTGGGACTGCGCGCGCGCGGAATTTCAAACGTCAGTGAAGGGCGGAATAAGGAGGGGAAGAGCGCCAAAAAATGCTTCCTCTGTCAACAGCCAGGACATTTTGCCAGAGTGTGCCCACAAAGGAAGGGGTGGCAAGGAATGGTGGGAGCTGTTGGGAGTGAGGAGGAGGGGGTTAAGGAGCAGGTAAAAGCCAACGCCTGGCTGCCAGCCACAGGGCACAGCAGCCAAGCCAAGGATCAGTGAACGTGCCCAAGCCTGAACCCCCAAGGGCGGCTCTAGTTGTAGAGGTGCTGCTAGAGCTACCCAATGGACATCCACTCACGATAAAAGCCCTGTTAGACTCGGGCAGCTCCTGCAATTTCATGAGTAAGGAGTTTGCATCAGAGCACCAGATACAGACGCTGCCCTTAAGTAATTCCTTGCAGGTGACCACGATTGATGGGAGGGAACTTCTGGGAGGGGAAGTGAGCCAACAAACGGTCCCCATGACAATGAGGGTGGGAAGGCACAGGGAAGTCATTGCATTTCACGTAGCCACCCTGGCGGGGCCGCCCATCATATTAGGAATGAGCTGGCTGGCGTTACATGACCCGCTAGTGGGATGGCACCAGCGGGTAGTCTCTTTTGGGTCAGCTTATTGCCTAGAACACTGCAAGGGAAGAGAAACTCAGGAGTTGGCTAGGGCAAGTCTGGCAGGGATGGTGGTGGGAGAAAAGGGAGAAATACCACCACAATACGCAGACCTGAGTGATGTTTTCAGCGAGAAGGAAGCAGATAGACTGCCCCTGCATAGACCCTTTGACTGTCAAATTAACCTACTCCCGGGAGCCCAGCTACCAGTGGGCAAACTGTACGCTATGTCGGACAGGGAGATGCAGGAGTTAAGGGAGTTCATAGACAAGAACCTGAAACGAGGGTTCATCAGGGAGTCAAGAGCGGTGGGGGGCAGCCCAGTGTTTTTTGTGGACAAAAAGGACTCAAATAAACCCAGGCTGGTCGTGGACTTCTGGGCCGTCAATTCGGTGTCAGAACCAGTGGCCTTTCCCATGCCCAGGATTGATGACATTCTGACCAGAGTGAGGAAGGGAAAGATTTTTACCAAGCTGGACCTGAGGGGGGCGTATAACCTGATACAGATGAGGAAGGGGGATGAATGGAAGACCACCATGTTCACCCCCTTGGGGGCCTTTGAGTATCTCGTTATGCCCTTCGGATTACAGGCGGGCTCAGCATGCTTCCAATCCTTCATGCATCACGTCCTGGGACCTCTGCTCTATAAGAACTGTGTGGCCTTCTTAGACGATGTGTTAGTCTACTCAGAGGACGAGGAGCAGCATGTCCGAGATGTCTGGGAGGTCCTAAGCAGGCTGCAAGCAAACCAGCTGTGGGTAAAACTGGAGAAGTGCCAGTTCCATACCAGAGAGGAGTTCCTGGGGTACCGTTTGTCAGACAAGGGATTGGCCATGGATCCCAGTAAAGTCCAAGCGGTACTGGAATGGAAGACACCCAGAAACAGGAAGGACGTGCAGAGATTCCTGGGGTTTGGAAACTTCTATCGGAAGTTCATCAAAAACTTTGCCCACTTAACGGCGCCCATCACCGATTGTCTCAGTAGTAAGAATAAATTCGCGTGGACGGAAGAGGCGCAGCGAGCATTTGAACAGCTAAAGAAAGCGTTTGCGTCGGAGGAACAGCTCTTGCACGTAGATCTACAGAAGCCGATGAGGGTAGAGACGGATGCATCTGATCGAGCGGTAGGGGCGGTGCTTCTCCAGCCGGGAAAAGATGCGTCGGACTGGAGACCGTGTGCCTTCTTCTTGCGGAAGTTGAATAGATCCGAAAGGAACTACACAGTGTACGACCGGGAACTGCTCGCCATTCATGAAGCATTTCGGCGGTGGCGACACCTGCTGATTGGAGCGCAGCACAAGGTCCAGGTGTGCACGGACCACAAAAATCTGGAATATTGGAGAACGGCCCGAGTACTGAACCAGAGACAAGTGAGATGGGCACAGGAGTTCTCCAAATTCCATTTTGAGATTTGCTACGTACCGGGTCCAGAGAACGTCAGGGCGGACGCTCTCTCTCGAAAGCCAGAGTATATGGAGGGGGAGGGAGTGCCCCAGGAAAGGCATATTATCCCAGAGGACCACTGGGTTTGTGGAGCAGCATTGGTGGGGCAAAGGGAACTGGTAGAAGGGACAGAGAACGATGAATATGCCCAAGACAAGTTCAGAGGGCTCAGGAGAGCCGGGGAGAACACAGGGGGGTTTGAAGAAAGGAACGGGGCGTTGTATTACAAAGGGGCATTGTACATACCGGAAGGGGAATTGAGGGGTAGAGTACTCAAACAACTACACGACAGCCCCACCACAGGGCACTTTGGGCAACACAAAACCATGTGGTTAGTGACCAGGCAGTTCTGGTGGCCCAAGGTGAGGGAAGATGTAAGGGAGTATGTAAGGGGGTGCGACCGCTGCCAGCAAGCAAAGGGGGAGAGGGCGGCACCGGCGGGGTTACTGGAACCATTACCCACACCCGAACGGCCATGGGAGGCAGTTTCCATAGATTTTACGACGGATTTACCAAAATCCAAGGGAAAGACTGCGGTAATGGTAGTGGTAGACCTGTTAACCAAGATGTGCCACTTTATAGCTTGCTCACATGTGGTGACAGCGGAAGAAACCGCCAGGTTGTTTATAGAACACATTTTTAGGTTGCATGGCGCCCCCTTGAGGGTGGTCTCAGACAGAGGGAAACAATTTACGTCCAGGTTCTGGAGGAAGCTCATGAGCTTACTGCACGTAGAGGTCAATTTCTCGACCGCCAGACACCCAGAAACAAATGGGCAGGCGGAAAGGGCAAACAGTATTCTGCAACAATATCTGAGGTGTTATGTTAATGACAGAGAGAGTGATTGGGTAGAGAAATTGGCCCTGGCTGAATTCGCCTACAATAACGCGGAAAATGTGTCCACGGGCATGAGTCCATTTATGGCCAATTACGGGTGTCACCCTAGGGCCTTTCCAGGGGAAGGAGGGGAAAGATGGAGCGTACCGGCAGCGGAACATTTCGTGAAAAAAATGGAAGCCATACATCAACAGTTCAAGATGAATTTGGATAGGGCCAAGGAAGAATACAAGAAGCAGGCAGATAGGAGCAGAAGGGAAGGAGAGACCATAAGGGTGGGGGACCGGGTGTGGTTGTCAACACAAGGGTTGCCATTTAAGGGCGGGTGCAAGAAATTGAGGCCGAAACGACTGGGACCCTTCGAAGTTATACAACAGGTTAATCCGGTGGCCTTCAGACTCAGGTTGCCAGACAACATGAAACTGCATCCAGTATTCCATAGGTCATTACTGTCACAATACCGGGAGGGGCGGGAAATTTTGGGACATGAAGGTGAGGTTCCCGCGACACCGGAAGTAGAAGAGAGGGAGAGCAGCAGTCATGTAGCAGAAATACTCGACTCTCGGTGGAAGGGTAAACAGGTGGAGTACTTAGTGGCATGGGAAGGGGAACCGGAGTCCGAAAATACCTGAGTACCGGCAGAAATGGTTGATGATGAGGTTTTAGTAGGAACGTTTCATCTCCGGTACCCAAGGAAGCCTCAGCCCTTGGCTAGGTTCTGGGAGGAACACTTCGGCACCACTAACGAAGAAGGGGAGTTCGAGGGGTTCCCAGAATCAGGACAAGAAGAGGAAGAAGAATCAGATGGGGAAGAGTATTTGGGAAGAAGGGACAGTAGTAGGTGGAGGGCGGTTTTTGAGTCATCCGAAGATGAGGAGGATACTTTCAGGGGGTTCCCAGCCTCACCACCCAGAGAAGAGGGGGAAACGGGGGGTCAGGGGGGTCCTGGAGGGGAGGTGGATGTAAGGGAACTGCCAACGGAAAGTCAGGTGGTGGAAGGGCTCAAGAAGGCTAGGAGAGCCTTGGATGCTGAGGAAGGAACAGGCAGGGGGAGAAAGAGAGTTCCCGCAGAAACTCAGTCGGAGGGATGGCTCCAAGATACTTCCAGTGAGAACAGCGGAGAGGTCTCAGGACCTCCGCTGGGGACGCCTACTCCGCGTAGGAAACTGTCACGCAGAGAATCCAGAAGGAGAGTTTCCGTTAAGGAACTCTTATGTTGGCGTAAATTCCAGAAGCGCCCACTGACGGATTCTGCCAGCGATTGAGGTAGCCATGCGTCCATGGCTCCGCGGACTGGGAGAGTTTATAAACAGATAGCTTGAGTTGAGAACTCAACCATTTACGCACAAGCAGCCCCTAAACCCATAACAATAACATTAGGACTTCTTAACCACTTTACACCTATTTCGATAAAAAAATGTTAGCATTTGTACTTTCAGTGTTTTTAATCACTGCTTTTTGTCTTTTGAAACAAAGAAATAAATGCTTACTTGTATATTTTGAGCGACTGGTTGTGAGCCAGAGCCAGGCTCTCTTGCATGAAACCAATTTTCTGCATCCATTTTAATCAAGGTTTAGGTCTGTTTGGCCATGGAAACTGCTTTTGTTATGCTGTATGATGACCTCAGTCAGGAGAGGGATGGGAGAATGTGTTAATTCCCTGTTAATCCTATTGATCTCTTAGCGGCTTTCAATACCATTCACCATGGTATCCTTCTGGAGCAGTTGTCCCAGTGTGAGGGTGGGCAGCACTGCTTTGCGGTGGTTCTGGTCCTACTTGGATAGTCATTTCCACAGGATGATGCTTGGGGAGTGCTTTTCAGCTTCACAAAGTCTTCAATGCAGGGCTCCTTCGGGATCAAGCATGGCCCCCATGCTGTTAAACATGTTAATCTACAGGATGTTAATCTACAGGAAAATGCTCGGTGGAGTCATCCAGAGTCTTGCAGTACGTTGACAGCAATATGTTGATGGCACATCTGGATTTCTTAACATCTACAAGCATAGCAGTGGATGTGCATGACTGAATTCTCAGTAATAGACTGGATGGGAGCCAATAAACTGAAGCTCAGTTCAGATTAAACTGAAGTGAATGGTTCCCTAGACTGGATGGATGGGAAATGGCCTGCTCTTGATGGGATTACACTCCCTCTGAAGGAGTAGTTACATAGCTTGGGGATACTTCTGGAAACTTCGCTTTGCTGTCACTTGAGGCTCAAGTGGCCTTGGTAGCATGAAGTGCCTTCCATCTGCTTTGGATGCTGGCCAGCCATACTCTGATGACCTCTGGGTTAGATTACTCAATGTGTTATACATGGGGCTGTCTTTGAAGGCAATTCAGAAGTTGGTACAGAATTCAGTAGCCATTTGTGAGCCTAATTGTCTTAGAGTCAGTCATCATTACTCTGTAAGAACCTTTCTGATAACCTAGAAAGATACCATGCAATCCACTCTTGCCTAACTTGGAGCTTTGTGGTGTGTGAACCCACATGTCAGAACCAAAAATACTCATGTGTTTGATGTAAGGCTTCTGGCCAAACATCTTCTCATATGGGGTACAACCAATCGCTGAAGATAACCTGCGATTGTAACTGTAAACAAAACAGGCCAAAGATTCTGCCCAATAACTCTCTGGAAGATTGGCATCATGCAGCAAGGTTTTCAACCCTTTAAGCAATGTTTGATTTGCTCTCTCACAAAGTCTGTTCTGCCATGGCAAACGAGGACTAGACAAATCGTGCTGAATTCCTTTCTCAGTCAGAAAAGCTTCAAACTGCTGAGAAGTGAACTAACCACCCCCCTGCAATCAGTGAATAAAGTCTTTATCTTCTTACCATGCACATTTTCCAACCAAGCACAGAATTCCTTGAACCTCTGATATGCCTGATTTCTGCTTGAGATTATACACATAAATATACCTGGGAAATGCATCAATGAGAACCATGAAGTACCTGTTGTCACCTAAAGAGGGCGATAGTGGACCAACCAAATCAGCATGCACTACCTGGTATGGTTCTGTAGCTTGCCTACTAGACACCTTTCAGGGAACTGCCATCGGAGCCAAGGGTGGTGGTAAGGCTCCCCAATGATGCTGGAGAGGGAACCAGCAAGGAGAGAGGGAGAGCTTCCGCTGGGGAAAGAAATAGACGTGACGCCAGGGAGAAAGGGGAGGCTGAAGGAGCTTCGGAGGGTAGGCTCAGGGACTCTTCCAGTGAGACCAGCGGGGAGAGGACAGGACCTCCCCTTGGGACGCCCACTCTGTGCAGAAAGCTTCCGCGCAGAGAAGCTAGGCGTCGACTTGGTGTCAAAGAACTTTTATGTTGGAAGAAATTCAGGAAACGCCCACTGACAGATTCTGCCAGTGATTGAGACAGTCACGGAGTACTGACTGTCCAGCCAGGGGAAAGTTTTACCCAAACTACTCTGCTTGGAGCAGTTTGCGCCTTACGCACAAGCAACCCCAGACCCCATTACAGCAATCCGTCAGTCCTTGATGTTGCTTGTGCCTAGGGATAATCATGCGTCAGAGTGGAGGAGCAGGAGCCGGAGAGGGATCCAGGGGAGGAGCAACTCTGGAGGAGAGAAACAGAGATCTGGAACAGCAGCTGGCTTTACTAGCGGCGCGACTAGATGAAAGGCGGACTCAGGATGCCCAGGGGAAACCCACCCCCATTGCAAGGAAGGTACCGGGACTGTCATAAGTTTGGGGGCAAACCGAGAGACTATAATGCTTTTAAGATGGAGGTGCAGTATGCGCTGGACCTGCAGTATGATGACTTTGTGGACGATAGGGCAAGAGTAGCCTTTGTGATAGGGCATCTTCAAGACGGCGCCAGGGAATGGATCAGACCCTTAATGGCATCGGAAAATGATGCTTTAAGAGACCTAAGGAAGTTTTTTAGCGCCATGGACATGTTTTCTGTGCCAAAATGGTGTCCGGCACTCTTCTTAGCTGCGTCACTGCTGCTGTCCGTGCCGGTAAAAACCTCTTCCAGCTTCCTTAGCTCTCTTAGCAGAGTTTGCACAGCGGGAAAGCTGCTGCTTTGTGTGGGAATAATTCAGACTGAATTGCAGGCTTTTCTCTTATCTCCAAGAGTCTTTATTGCATAGAAAAACATCGTAAATCAGCCCGGTGAATTTGCTGGCATCCTTTCCGCTTCTCGGTAAAAGCGAAAGAAGGAGGACACACAGAGAAACACTCCCCTATGTGAACATAGCCACGTCTCAGAATGTGAGACGTCACTCAGAACTGTTTAACCCTGTAAGTTCTGATTCTCCTCACCCCCCCTCTCGTCTCGCATCCTGAGGGAAACTGAGCACACATCTACAGACTTCTTTGAGTTCAACTCCTTTCCCCTTGCCGCTTGGCCCTTCCCGGCTATTGTCTCAGGCAACTGTTGAACTGTGAAGTGGAGCAGAGTGTGACGCGCAGAGAACTGATGGCATGCAAACAAGGGAGCCAATCAGTTAGAGAGTACTGGTCGCGGTTTTCAATGCTAATCCACAAACTTGGGTGGGAACTGGGTTTGGAACCAATTCAGATGATGTTTGAGGAAGGCTTAGCCCCTTTGGTTAAGGACAAACTTTCCCGCTCGCCCCGCCCGCAATCGATGGATCAGCTGATTAAATGGCGCTTGCGGTTGGAGTAAGCCAAGAGGCACGCGCTCTAGAGAGGCGGGAAGGGAGAGCAGAGCGTTGGCATGTCAACCGCAGTACTGAAATGCCAGAGCAACCTTCCCAGCCAGCGGAGCCAATAGAGATCGGAGGCGCGTGCGCGGGGGGGGTTTCAAACTCCGGCGAGGTGCGCAAAAAGGAGGGGGAAACGACCAGGAAGTGTTTTCTCTGCCAACAGCCGAGACATTTTGCCAGGGTCTGCCTTCAGAGAAAAGCATGGCAAGGGATGGTGGGGGCAGCTGGCAGTGACGAGGAGGGGAATAAAGAGCAGGGAAACGAGAGGGCTTGGCTGCCGATCAGCGGGCACAGCAGCCAGGCAAACAACCAGTAAGAGTGCCCAAACCAGACCCCCCCGGGCAGCCATAGCCATAGAGGTGGTGCTAGAGCTCCCCAACGGACATCCAATTAAGGTGAAGGCACTGCTGAATTCAGGCAGCTCTTGCAACTTCTTTAGCAAGGACTTTGCACTAGAGCACCAGCTCGAGCTGGTGCCTTTAGAGCGCCCCTTGCAGGTGACGACCATTGATGGGAGAGAACTCCTGGGGGGAGAAGTGACCCACCAGAATCCTCCCATGAAGATGAGGGTCTCTAGACACACTGAGACAATTGCCTTTCATGTAGCCACACTAGCCGGGCCGCCAATCATACTGGGGATGAGCTGGCTGGCGCTGCATGATCCGGTAGTGGCATGGCACCAGCGGACTGTAGCCTTTGGGTCAGCTCACTGCTTGGAACACTGCCATGGGGGGGAGACCCAGAGGATGGCCGTGGCCAGGGTGGCAGGGATGGGGGCAGAGGAAAAGACGAGGGTGCCACCGCAATACGCTGATTTGGAAGAAGTCTTCAGTGAGAAGGAGGCAGATAGGCTACCCCCCATAGGTCCTTTGACTGTCAAATCAACCTAATCCCAGGGGCTCAGTTGCCAGTGGGTAAGTTGTACGCCATGTCGGACAGAGAAATGCAGGAGTTGTGGAAGTTTATTGACAAGAACCTGAAGAGGGGCTTCATAAGAGAATCGAGGGCGGTGGGGGGCAGTCCAGTCTTTTTTGTGGACAAGAGAGACTCCAAAGAGCTCAGACTGATTTGTGACTATAGGGCGTTAAAATTGATATCGGAGCCGGTGACCTTCCCGATGCCCAGAATTGATGACATTCTGACCAGGGTAAGGAAGGGAAAGATTTTTACCAAGTTGGACCTTCGAGGGGCGTACAATTAGATTAGGATAAGGGAAGGGGATGAATGGAAGACCACCATGTTCACCCCCCTGGGGGCTTTTGAGTACCTAGTTATGCCTTTCGAATTACAATCAGGCTCTGCCTGTTTTCAATCGTTCATGCACCACGTGTTGGGGTCCCTGCTGTACAAGAATTGCGTGGCCTTTCTAGATGATGTGCTAATCTACTCGGAGAACGCGGAGCAGCATGTTAAAGACGTCAGAGAAGAGGTGCTGAAGAGGTGCTGAAGAGGTTGCAGGAGCACCAGTTGTGGGTGAAACTGGAGAAGTGCCAATTCCATGCCCGAGAGGTCGAGTTCCTGGATTACAGGTTGTCGGACAAGAATGGAAGACCCCCAAGAACCGGAAGGACGTGCAGAGGTTCCTGGGGTTTGCGAATTTCTATAGGAAGTTCATCAAAAACTTCACGCACTTGACTGGACCCATCACCGATTGTCTCAGTAGCAAGAAGAAGTTCGTGTGGACGGAAGAGGCACAGCAATCTTTTGAAAAACTAAAAAGAGCGTTCGCTTCAGAAGAGCAGCTCTTGCACGTGAATCTGCAGAAGCCAATGAGGCTGGAAACCGACGTGTCAGACAGAGCGGTGGGCGCCATACTGCTCCAGCCGAGAAACCAGTCTGACTGGAGGCCGTGAGCCTTTTTCTCGAGGAAGCTGAGCAAGTCTGAATAGAACTACACGGTGTATGACCGGGAACTGCTTGCAATTTATGAAGCGTTCCGACGCTAGAGACATTTGTTGATAGGGGCTCAACGCAAGATCCAGGTGTGCACGGACCATAAGAACCTGGAATACTGGAGGACTGCACAGGTTCTCAACCAGAGACAGATGCGGTGGGCTCAGGAGTTTTCCAAGTTTTCTTTTGAGATTCGGTACGTATCGGGAAAGGAAAACGTCCGAGCAGATGCCCTATTCCGGAAGCCAGAGTACTTGGAAGGAGAGGGAGCACCAGAAGTACGACATGTGATACCCGAGGACCGATGGGTGTGTGGGGGAGTATTGGTGGGGAAATGAGAACTAGCAGGGTTGACGAGGGACGATGAGTACGCCCAAACAAAGATCAGGGAGCTCCAGGACGCAGGAGAAAATCAGGGGGGTTTTGAGGAAAAGGAAGGAGTATTGTATTACAGGGGAGCATTGTACATACCAGAGGGGGATTTGAGGAGGAGGGTACTCAAACAACTACATGACAACCCCACGGCGGGGCATTTTGGTCAACACAAGACCATGTTGCTAGTCACCAGGCAGTTCTAGTGGCCAAGAGTGAGGGAAGACGTGCGGGAATACGTACGGGGGTGCGACCGATGCCAGCGAGCTAAGGGGGAGAAAGCAGCGCCCGCGGGGTTACTAGAACCCTTGCCCATTCCGGGGAGACCATGGGAGGTGGTATCCATAGATTTTATGACCGATTTGCCCAAATCCAGGGGAAAAACAGCCGTCGTGGTAGTTGACTTGTTGACCAAGATGTGCCATTTCATTGCTTGTTCGCATGCAGCCACGGCAGAGGAAACAGTGAGGCTGTTTGTAGATCACGTTTTTCGGTTGCATGGCGCCCTCTTGAGGGTTTTGTCTGACAGAGGAAGGCAATTCACTTCCAGATTTTGGAGGAAGCTCATGAGCTTGCTCCAAGTTGAGGTGAGTTTCTCGACGGCCCGTCACCCAGAAACCAACGGACAAGCGGAAAGGGCTAATAGCATACTCCAACAGTACCTATGCTGCTACGTCAGCGAGAGAGAGGACGACTGGGAGGAAAAGCTAGCGCTGGCCGAATTAGCTTACAACAACACTGAGCATGTGTCCACGGGGATGAGTCCGTTCATGGCTAATTACGGGTGTCACCCCAGGGCCTTCCCAGGGGAGGGGGAGGAGAGGTGGAGTGTGCCTGCGGCAGAGCAATTTGTGGAAGAAATGGAGGCCTTACACCAACAGCTTAAGATGAACCTGGAGAGGGCAAAGGAAGTATACAAGAGGCAGGCAGACAAGCACCGCAGAGAAGGGGAGACCATGAGTGTTGGGGACCGGGTGTGGTTGTCAACCAAAGGACTACCGTTCAAGGGAGGTTGTAAAAAACTACGGCCAAGGCAACTGGGACCTTTCGAGGTAACACAGCAGGTGAATCCTGTGGCTTTTAGGCTCAACCTGCCAACCAACACGAAGTTGCATACCGGGAAGGGAGGGAGTTTCCGGGGCGGGAGAGAGAGATCCCCACTCACCCAGAGGTGGAGGAGAGGGAACTCAGTGGTCAGGCAGCGGAAATTCTTGATTCAAGGTGGAAGGGGAGGCAGGTGGAATATTTGGTAGCTTGGGAGGGGGAGCCTGAGTCGGAAAACACGTGGGTCCCTGAAGGAGAGATCAGGGATGAGTGGCTGCGAGAGGAGTTTCACCGCAGATTCCCAAGGAAACCGAAACCTTTGGAGAGATTCTGGGAGGAGCAATTAGGAACCACAGACGAGGAAGAAGAGTTTATGGGGTATCCTCCCTCAGAGGAAGAGGGAGGGGAGGTATCAGAGGAAGAGGGCTCAGATTGGGGAGATTGGGCAATGGAAAGAGACAAAAGCAGGTGGAGAACGATGTTTGAATCGTCTGAAGAAAGGGATAGCTCATTCCAGGGGTTCCCCGCTTCACCACCCAGGGAACGGGCCGGGCGTGGGGAGGGCCCTGAGGGAGAGGTGGATGTCAGGGAACTGCCATCGAAGCCAAGGGTGGTGGTAAGGCTCCCCAATGATGCTGGAGAAGGAACCAGCAAGGAGAGAGGGAGAGCTTCCGCTGGGGAAGGAAATAGACGTGACGCTAGGGAGAAAGGGGAGGCTGAAGGAGCTTCAGAGGGTAGGCTCAGGGACTCTTCCAGTGAGACCAGCGGGGAGAGGACAGGACCTCCCCTTGGGACGCCCACTCTGCGCAGAAAGCTTCCGCGCAGAGAAGCTAGGCGTCGACTTGGTGTCAAAGAACTTTTATGTTGGAAGAAATTCAGGAAATGCCCACTGACGGATTCTGCCAGTGATTGAGACAGTCACGGAGTACTGACTGTCCAGCCAGGGGAAAGTTTTACCCAAACTACTCCGCTTGGAGCAGTTTGTGCCTTACGCACAAGCAACCCCAGACCCCATTACAACACCTTACCTTTCACAGCCATTTTCACCTTGTTTGCTGCGCATGCCTTGCACTTCATGTGGTACCTGCAGGGTTTAATAGTCATACCTTCAACCAAGGCAGGCATTTTGGATACTGCCTTGAAATGTAAATGACCAAATTTCCTGTGAAAATCATGAATACATCCTGCATGCAAAACCTTGTTAGAACGTGCAATGCAACAAGTTTCATCCTGCACAACATCATCAAAATACAACACAAACAAACGATCAACATATTCAGCATACAATACATAATCGTTTTTTTGTGATAGTGCACTTCTTGTTCTTGAAGGAAACGTCAATGTTCCATTCATTCAACTGTGCAATGCTGAGTAGATTGTGTGCAGCATCTGGAACGTAGAGAACGTCGTGTATCGACAAGTCCAAACTGTGAAGAACAACAGTTCTGTAGCCTTGACTGGAGATCGTGTGGTCATTCGCCTGGTGAATCACACCTTCCTGCAGTGTAAAAGACACGAACAGTCGCTTGTCGTTGCATATGTGTCTCATGGCTCCTGAATCAATTACGAAGAACGATCTAGACGTCTTCTGGACCTTTGCAACCTTTGGAGTGAAGCGTGAGACCATTGCCTTGTGCTGCATTGTCCTGGACACCGGACCTTTGCCTTTGCCTTTTTCATGCGTTGAGCTTTCGCTGCACTGCTCTGTCTTGGCCCTGGGAAATCTGCATTCCCTCTTCATATGGCCTAGACGTCCACATGAGTAGCATTTCACTGCCTTCAAGACTTTGGCGCCATCTGGTGGTTCCACTGCATTCTGGGATGACGTCTGTGAATACTTCCCCTTACCAATGCAGCTAGCACCTCACCTGTCCGCTTCATTCTGAATCACAGCAGTAACATGCTCTACCGTGATCTGAGCAGTTGGCAGAACAGCAATCTGAGTGGCAACGGACTCCCAACTTAAACCCAAAGAATGTAGTATCATGAAGGAATACACAGCCTCTGGAAAGGTGAGTCCTCTCTGTTGCAGCTCATGTCTCAGATTCTGCATCTCCATCAGATGAGCACGCACAAAAGCGTCTCTCAAAGCGTCCCAAATCTCTCTGGCTGAGGTCTTATCACGCAACAGACAAAGCTCTTCTGGGGATACTAGCAATGTAAGAGTTCCCCTTGCTTTGGAATCCTTAGCTGCCCATTCATCTGTCATCGGAGCTGGGGGGGGTGTCTGTAATAACATTGAACAGACCCTCTTTTCGCAGAAGTGCCTCTGCGTATAACACCCATTCCGCATAATTCTTTTTATCGAGCTTTGGAATCCCAAAAGCATCCCAAAGGGCCGCCATGACTCTGGCATTAGCCTTCTGCATCATTAATCAAGCTGCGTCTGTGTTTACAGCAGCTCCAAAAACACTTTCAAAAGCACTTTCGATTTCAAGCCTCTGAGCCTCTGCCGCGGCAAACGGCTTAAAAAGTTAAAAAGTCCAGTCTTAAAGCCATTAATTAGGAACTGGCAGGCTTCCTGGGGCAAGAACACATATCTCTCATCAATCTTCTTGACGCGCAGAGCAGATAACTCCGTTCCATCTCTCTATTCCTCTGCCGGCATTCCGATCCTCTGAAGTCCATAACCAGAAATGTGAGACTTTGGTCAGCCCCGGCCCATCTGGAGCTGATACAGGCTTGCCTTACCTTGAGCCCAAGCAGAGCGTAGTCACACAACGAAAGGATAAGCAGGTAAATGTGCTACATGCTAAAGTTTTTTTACAAGCTATGCTGAGAGCATACAAACATCCATCCTGCCTCTGTGACAGCAGAGAAGCAACTCCTCTCGACACAAAGAAACAGAGAACACTGAAAAACAGGAAACCAGTGTACGTCACATCCAGTCTCCCATTCCCGTGGGAACCCAACAGTAACTCTGAACTGTGGAATGTAAACAATGTCTTATGACAAGCATTTTGCTGCACAGTGAGGAAATAGAAACCAACAAGCACACCGACCGTTTGACCCAGTCGATCTGAACATTGTGTGTCTCCAGCCACTCCATCCCAAGCACCAGGGGGAACCGGGGCATGGTAGCAATGTCCAGAGTTCACACCTCCCGGTGCTGCTGGAGACACAGGACCAAGGGATGGGTCTCCCGAGTAACAGCACCTGAACGCAGGAGCCGTCCGTCAATTGTCTCCACCTGTACCGGTTCCGACTTATCCTGGAGTGGCATCTGATGATGGGCAGCAAAGGCAGAGTCCATATACGAGCGGGTTGCCCCCGAATCCACCAGAGCATGGGTGAAAATCCAGGGCCCACCAGGGGGGTATAGGCGCACCGGAACCATGAGGTGTCGCAATTCCACCGGTGAGGGCCCCTCTTGCATGGTTTGGGACCCCGGGTACCCAGGGCGATTTCCCTGTGGCCTGCATCTTCTTGGGACAGGATCGGGCGTAATGTCCACTCCCACCGCAGTAGAGACACAGGTTCCCCTCCCAACGCCATGTCTTCTCCGAGGGGGAGAGGCGAGTTCGCACTGCCCCGAGCTGCGCTGGCTCAGCTCTGAGGCCAGGGCGGTCCCGGCCCCCAGGTGACCCGCCTCTCCTGGCCTTAAGGTGAGCACTCCTCCTGAGAGAAACCAGTTCCCTCCGCCTCTCTGCCCTGAGCCTCTGCAGCTCAGGAGAGGCTAGAGGGTTACTGGACCCAGGGTGAGGATCACCTTCCCCTGACAGGGCTGGGAGAGGCGCACCTGTAGGCAATGGGTCCTCAATCAGATCCAGAGCCAGAGTGAATTCATCTGGTGTCTGCTCCTGAGGATCCGGCAGAAGTGCAGGCGCTTCAGATTCAAGGCCCTACCCCACCTCAGCCGGCCCTGGAGGTGGGGACTCCTGTGCAGGCTGGGATTCCTCCGGTTCAGCTTCTGAATCAGATTCCCAGGCCATCACACCAGGTTGCTCACGGAGGCAAGACAGTCTAAGCACATAACACCAATCCTGGCCCAACCACACTGGTTGCCAATCAGTTTCTGAGCCCAATTCAAAGTGCTGGTTTTGACCTACAAAGCCTATTGTGGCTCAGTACCCAAATATCTGAAGAAACAACTCTCCCCGTATAATCCAGCATAGACCCAACAATAATAATCTGAGGCCTTTCTTCTTGTGCCTCCTCCTCAGGAGTTCTGGGGGGTGGCAACACAAGAAGGGGGCTTTTCAGTGGTGGCTCCCTACTTATGGAATGCTCCCCCTGAGGAGGCTCACCTGGCATCATGACGAAATAGCTTTAGGCACTAAGCAACCCCCCCCCCCCTTTTGCTATACCTTTGTTTTTAGTTATCTGTGGTCTCCAGTGGTTGGAATGTTTTAATCCCGCCTTTTCAAAATGGGATTTTATTTTACATTTATCTTTGGTTTTTATTTTATTTTCTGCTGGTTTCAATGTACAGTATGTGTTTGTTTTTATATTATAAATCACTTTGGATTACCTTCTTTAATGTATGAAGAATAAATTAGATAAACAAATCAACATTTTGTCATTTTAACATTTTGTTTCCACGGTTCTCTGCATTCTTCAGTTGCTTTGATATGAAGACATGGAATCACTAAGATTACGTAACGTTGTAATGCTCAGCTGTTAAAGTGTTTTGTTGCCTTTTTACTGCTCTACAACAGGCATATTTTAGGATATCACCTCAGTTACTCAAATGACATCAGTGGTTATGTTGGTTTCTGTGAGAATGGGATTTTATTCAGAGCCTGGCTTTTGCTGGAAGTATTTAGCATTCCTCCACATTCTTTCCCCCAGTGAGCTTAAGGGAGATACTTCTGAGAGTTAGAGACTGCAGGCAACATCAACACATTGCAGAGTTCTGTCCTATTGTGCCTAGTAGACAATTGAAGAAGGGCTTTAAAAACTTTAGAAACTTAAATGTATCTCTGCATAATACTGTCCATTATTTCCTGCACATCTATTTTGTTAGAGGACATTCGGCACAGAAACATGTGTGTATACCTTTAAGAAGTTTCTGGGATTAATTGGCTGCAGGTGACCGTTGCTATAAAGGAAAAAAAGCTGAGTTTTGTTGCTTGCCTGCAGGAATAACATCCACCAAAGCTTGTGTTTATTTGCTTAGTAATAAAGTCTTCGTTTTTTTCCATTTGGGTTTTTACACCTATGTCTCCTGGAGTCACTCTGCCCTCTGCCACCGGCTGGAATCCCCCTCCAATAGGTTATGGGCCCAGTCCCCAGTCCTGAGTGGGCAGAGACAGAGCGTGAAAAGAACCCAGAGACTGGAAGCAACTCAGCGTTTCTCTAGCAGCTGGCTGTGTGAAGGCATCGGCAGGGAGTGTCTGTTTGGGACCAGGAGCTGAACATTTCTTCAAGCCACATGTGAGTAAGAACTGAGTGGAAAGCTGAAGGCTGGGTGGTGCCATGGCTGGACTTGGAGCTGGAGCTCAAGGGGGAGCTTCCTATTTTCCAGTAGAGAAACTGGGAGAGTCCAATTATATGTCATGGAGTTTACAGATGCAGGCGTTTTTAAAGAAAGAACAATGTTGGACTGCTATTGTTAACCCTCCTGTAAAAGAGGAGGATGAAGAAGTAGATGAAGCAGACCAAAGGCTGGAGGACAAAGCCTATGCCAATTTAATTTTGAGTTTAGAGAAGTCTCAGTTATCTCATGTGCGAGACCTTGAAACAGCAAGTGAGATTTGGCAAGCACTGAGAGCAATACATATCAGAGACACTGCTGGCAGCAAAATTACTCTAATGAGAGCTCTGTACCGAGCCAGACTAAGTGAGGGTGAATGTGTTTCAACACATCTTCAAAGAATGCGTGATTTATTTTCACAGTTAAATGAACTTGGGGAACATTTTTCTAACAGAGAAAAGTTTATATTGTGCTGTCTTCACTTCCTGAGTCATGGGACAATTTAGTGATGACTCTGGAAGCAATCCCAGAAAGCCAATTAACAATGCATTTCTTGACTGGCCGTTTGCTTGATGAGGAGGAAAGACGCCATGAGAGGAAGGCCACAACCCCTCACCATAACTCCAGAAATGGGAGGCAGACCAGTAAAAGATATGCAACTGATGAGGAGCGGCATCCTAAAGAGGTTGTAGACCACAGAGAGGAAGCAGCATTCACAGTTAGAAGATGCTATCGTTGTGGGTCAACCAAGCATTTAGTACGACAGTGCACTGTGTCTGTGGGAGAAAATACAAGACAAGGGCGGCCTGTGTTTGCTGGGAAGCGAGGAGACAGGAAGAATCGAATCCAGTATGTTTCTGCAGCAGTTCGAGGCACCAGTCACGACGTTGGACAAGACTGGATTTTAGACTCAGCAGCGACAAACATTTTTGTCAAGTCTGCACAAACCCTTGTAGAAAAGCAGCCTTGTAAATCTGTAAATGTAGTACTAGCTGATGGAACAGTGCATGAGTCAGCTGGAAAGGGTAGTGTGAATATCAACTGTTTAAGTACCAAGTTTACCAATGTTTTATGTGTACCAAGCTTAGAAAATAATTTGCTTTCAGTTACAAGTCTTGTTAAGCAGGGATTTAAAGTAACCTTTTCTGGTTCAGGCTGTAGAATAGAGAAAGCTGGAATAGTGGTTACAGCGTCGCTACAAAATGGTTTGTTTGTTTTGAAAGACCAGCTAGTGAGTGAGTCTGGGGCATGTGTTAAAGCCTGTAATAGAGCCTTGCAGGATGAGTGCCAGCATCTGTGGCATCGTCGTTTGGGGCATGCCAATTTCCGCAGTATTGCAAAAATGCCAGAATTAAGCAAGGGAATTAAAATGAAAAAATGTTCAGTTTTTCTAGACTGCAATACCTGCAAGGAGTCTAAAAGTAAGCGAGGGTCTTACCCTGAAAGTACTAGAATTAGCAAGAGGCCATTTGCTTTAGTACATTCAGACCTTTGTGGGCCATTTGCAGAGTCTGAAGGAGGAGCAAAGTTTTTTTTTGGTTCTTGTGGATGATTATAGCCGGTATACTTGGGTATATTTGTTAAAACACAAAAGTGAAACTGGTCAACTGATTAAGAATTGGATCAACTATATAGAAAGGCAGTTTCCTTATAAAGTTACCCAGTTACAAAGTGACCGTGGAGGCGAGTGCATGTCTGAAGCCCTCCAAGTTTGGTTGAAAAAGCGTGGTATTTGTCACCGTAAATCGTGTCCTTTTTCACCTGAAGAAAATTCAGTTGCAGAACGCAAGATAAGATCTTTACAAACAATGTTAGATTCAATGCTAAGTGATTCTGGCCTATCCAGGAAGTATTGGGGAGAAGGAATTCTGTGTGCTAACTACATACAGAACAGATTGTTTCATTCTACCATAAACAACACCCCTCATTTTTTGCTTTATGGAAAAAAACCCTTTTTGGACCATGTTAAAACTTTTGGCTGCTGGGCTTGGGTTCACATCCCAAAAGGACAGAGAAGGAAAGGAGAGCCCAAGGCAAAGAAACTTAGGTTTGTTGGCTATCAAACTTGGTCAAAGGGGTATCGTTTTGCACTAGGGCGTGGCAGAGTTGTAATATCAAGACATGCAGAGTTTTGTGAGCAAGATGGTTGGGTTCGTTTACATGGAAATTCAGAAGTTATGTTATCTTCTGATAATACAGATAAATTTGTGAAATCTGAGGAAGAAAAGCCACAAATTAAAGAAAGTTCTGAAAGTGACAGTGATGAGGATTCAGGGGATGAGGATCCCAGTACACAATCTCCTAAAGCTGAACCAATTTCTCCTGAGCAGGATGAATCAGAAGGGGAAGATAGTTCAGAGGGGGAGAGTGTTCAAGTTAGAAGGTCACAAAGAAGTAATAAGGGGGTACCTCCAGAAAGGTTTACTATACAAGAAGCTAAAACTGTTGATGTAAAAAAGGAACCTCGTGATTATGAGGAAGTTTTAAAGTTACCACACCAGGAAATAGTAAGGTGGAAAAATGCAATGAAAGCAGAAATGAAATCTTTAGCAGAACACGATGTCTTTACCATTGAGCCATTGCCAGAAGGAAAAAAGGCAGTGGGCTGTAGATGGGTGTATAAAATAAAACACTTGGCAGGTGGTGATGTTAAGTACAAAGCCAGACTGGTAGCACAAGGCTTTACTCAAAGAAAAGGTGAAAGCTTTGATGAAACCTTTTCTCCTACTGCAAGGAGTGAAAGTGTACGCTTATTGCTAGCTCTTGCAGCACAACGTGGGTTTAAGGTAAACCATTTTGATATTGAAACAGCTTATCTTAACGCAAATCTGCAAGAAGAAATTTTTATGAATCAAGCGCCAGGTTTTGAGGCAGGAGAACAGAATTCTGTATATAGGCTGAACAAAGCAATTTATGGGCTCAAACAGTCAGCTAGAAATTGGAACGAATGTCTTGATAATGCTTTAAAAAATCTTGGTTTTAAAAGAAGCTTAGCTGATAACTGCTTGTACACTAAAGGAAAGGGTGATAAACAAGAATTGTGTTTGTGTTATGTTGATGATTTGCTTTACTCTAGAAAAGGTGACAAGCAAGTAAAAAAATTTGCAGAACAACTAAGAAAGGAATTTAAAGTAAGAGATTTGGGGCCCGTAAAAAATTATCTCGGTTTAGAAATTCAAAGAACAAACGATGGAAGTTTTTTGTTGAGTCAAAAAGACAAAATAGTGGAGTTACTTGAAAGAAACAATATGCAAAACTGTAAGGGAATAAAAACCCCAATGGAAATAGGTTTTTTCAAAAATGAAGGAGAATGCACAGAACCTGTAAATCCTGAAATGTACCATTCAATAATTGGAAGTTTATTATACATTTCATTGTGGAGCAGACCAGATTTGAGTTATGCAATTGGAATACTAAGCAGACTTGTAAGCTATCCTACAGAAAACGCCTGGAAAGGTTTAAAACGTATTTTCCGGTATCTAAAGCAAACACTTGATTATTGTTTAAAATTACCATCTACAGGGTCCACAAAATTGCAATGTTACGTGGACAGCGATTGGGCCAACCTGCCTGATAAAAAATCAATTTCTGGAATGGTATTTCAATTTGGAGATTCTTTAGTAGGATGGAAATCCAAAAAACAAACTATAGTGGCCACATCATCAACTGAGGCCGAATACTGTGCATTGTGGGAATTATGTAATGAAGTAAAATTTTATGTACAGATCATCAAAGAAATAGACGTACAGTGTAATTATCCTATTCAAGTTATGGAAGATAATCAAGCCGTAATAACCTTGTCTGGATCTGACCTGTTTAGAAACAAATCAAAGCATTTAGAAATTAAATACCAAAATGTAGCTGAAAATGTAAAACAGAACCAGATAATGCTGAAGTATTGTGAAAGTACACAAAATGTGGCGGATGTATTTACAAAAGCGTTAACCTTTGAAAAACATACACGACTGGTAACAAAGTTGGGAGTTGCAGTGTGTGATATGTAAATATGTTCTGTTCTGCTTAAAATATTATTGTTTCTGTTTGAACGAGAGGGGGTGTTAGAGGACATTCGGCACAGAAACATGTGTGTATACCTTTAAGAAGTTTCTGGGATTAATTGGCTGCAGGTGACCGTTGCTATAAAGGAAAAAAGCTGAGTTTTGTTGCTTGCCTGCAGGAATAACATCCACCAGAGCTTGTGTTTATTTGCTTAGTAATAAAGTCTTCGTTTTTTTCCGTTTGGGTTTTTACACCTATGTCTCCTGGAGTCACTCTGTCCTCTGCCACCGGCTGGAATCCCCCTCCAATATATTTGACACATTCAGTGTATTGTTCAATTCTCTGATTCAGTTGGGACAGAATTTTCTTCCTCTTTTACACCTTCGTCATATGTTTTTTCTGGTTTTTATACAAACCACACTCTCAGACGCTTCCTGAAATAAATACCCAGCCCCAAAACAGCAAAAATAATAGAAACAAGAAATACAATTGCTGCTATAATTACTGTCATGTTGACACTACGTTTTGAAGTGTTCCTTGGTGGAGGAGGTCCACTGTCAATGCTGCCACCATTACCTTGGTTTAGACAGTCTGGAGGGGCCCAGCCATAATCACAATGACAATGTTTGTAAGTGTTGCATATTCCTCGATTATGACACTTTGTGACATTGCAATCATATTTCAAGAGGGACACATTCTTGCACTCCCCATTAATACACATCATTTCTGTGCCACAAGGAGTCCCATCTCTCACTGCTCCAATATCGGGTATCTCCAATCCAGCATGGTAATCTGTACTCCAGCAATGCCTATTGCCAAGAGGTGTATTAATTATGGTGCTGTGTTCTTCCAAAGAAGGTAGTTTATAAACATTTTCACACTGGATTCGGCCGCACAAGATGTTCTGAGTATCACATTTCTTATAAGTGTCATGTCTAAGCCCACAGTTGCCAAAGCGATCACCTCGAGCGTTCATTTCACTGAAACAATCCTTTGATGCACCGGTTGCTTTGTTGCCAAAGATCATTCTGCACTGCCTAGTGTGAGTTGTGCAATTCCCATGATAGCAATATGCCCCATCACTACACGGGGCACCATCTTGTACATAAACATCTTCAGGACACCATTCTGAAGTCCCGTTGCAGTACTCGGGGAGATCACAGCTGCTGACCTGTTCTCTGCAAACCTTATGAATTGGAAGATACTGACACTCAGCACAGCACTGTCCAAAAGCACAAGTGGCATCTGGACTCAACATGCAATTAGACTGGCAACATGGATCCAACTTGCATTGCTCTGTTGAGCCACAATCACATTCCTCTTTATCTTCCACTACTTTGTTTCCACAGTATGCAAATTTATACATTAGATCAGGGTCTAGTGGAACTAACAAACACTGTCTGTTCCTTACTGAGAAGTAATCCTTGTAACTGCAATTGCTAAACTTATCTGTGCCTACTCCATATGCAACCATAATGCAAGCATGTCGATCACACGTGCAGTATTTTTCATCATGTTTCATTCCAAGATTATGTCCTACTGCATGGGCAAATGTAACAGTAATATCAAACAAACTGGGAGTCACATATGACTCAACACCACTTGCCCAGTGGGCAAGACAAATTGATTTTAAGTACGCTAATCCAACTGTAGGTCCAAAACTTTTATATACAAATAAGTGAGCAGCATCAGGATCTATATGTTTACTTCGTGACTTTTTAACAAATTTGACAAAATTGAGCAGTGTTTTTTCTATTGTGTCTTCGATTTTGATGAGGTTCTTTTCTGACCAAATCTCCAGGCCAGCTATAGACAACTCAACAGCAAGTGGCTCATATATTGAGTTTGCAGCATGGATAATATCTAGAACTTGCAAAGCAATACGACTTTCATTTCTGTCAAACCTGACATATCGTTCATGTTCTATCACAATGGCAAGCTCCAAGTATCTGGTGTGTGTCCACCAGGCTCCTCTCGCATCAATTTGAACTGTTACATTATTTGTGCTTTGGATCATGGCTTCTTGGCGTCTTTGCTCTTCCTCTGTTAGCCCACACCTCATTTGTACAGCACCCACCATTTCCTCCAATCTATACAACACATGTT
This sequence comes from Podarcis erhardii, assembly GCF_964252035.2. Taxonomy (NCBI): domain Eukaryota; kingdom Metazoa; phylum Chordata; class Lepidosauria; order Squamata; family Lacertidae; genus Podarcis; species Podarcis erhardii. The sequence continues at coordinate 47,561,295 of NC_138497.1, read as the reverse complement.
GAGAAGTAGCAGATGCCTGAACAGGTTCGATTTCATAGGTGTGGTTTTCTAAGTGCAACAGACCCCTGAGTCCCCCTGAGCAAGTGCTGAGGGTGACTCGAGAGGCAGGATGGCCTTTTACCAAGCCGCGGTAGAAGCAGTCATCTCTGATGAAAGGATAGTCCATCTGAAGGTCCCCCTCCCTACTGTAAGTGAAGACAGGGAAATGTTTAGGCACAAAGCTCTTCTTTTTCCTGAGCTTCACGATGTGGCCCTTCCCCTCAATTTGCAGCAAGTAAGCGATAGTGTGAGGGTTTTGTCCATATCGGGGGGTTAATTTCCTTGGGACAATCATCTCATAGGAGGCATACCTATAGCCCTGTGGAGGGTTCTGACCTGCAGTCTCACTCAACACATTCCATGAGATCAGCACCAGCAGCCAGGGAAGACTGCTTGTCATCTTCCCTGACAGGTGAAAGAATGTACTAAGGCACCCCATGGGATGGCCTGTTGTGGGACCAAAGCAAAATGGGAAGGAGACTCCTATAGAGAGAGAAGGATTCTGATGATAGCAACCGTCTGTAGATTTACCTTTGGAATGTGGGCGGGCCTTGGTGATTAGGGACAGAATAGAATGCAGAGACTGAGCGAGTGGGAAGCGGGTCAGAGTGCCTGACAGGGGACTTAACAGGAAGAACAGAAAGGAGTGCTGATAGGCTGAGGACCATAGTGTCAGGTAATCATGGGAACTGAGTGCAGGGCAATGGAAGAATACCTAGTCGCATAGCTGTCAACTTTTCCCTTTTCTTGTGAGGAATCCTATTTGGAATAAGGGAATTTCCCTTAGAAAAAGGGAAACGTTGACAGCTATGCGCTAGTAGGAGTTCCTATGGCCTTGTCATGAACAAATTTGGTATAGATATATTATTTCTTGTGCCACTGAAGGGCTGGAAGCAGGATATGTGAACAGCAAGTTGCCTACTCTACAGAGATTTGGCCAGCAATATGCAGCAATAGCAGGTAAGGCGAAGGGGGAGTTTTTAATTATTATTATTTTATTAAATTTGTATAACGCCTTAAATCCATAGATCTCATAAATTTACAATAAGATATTAGATGCAGGTTGGAGTAAAGGTAAAGGTAAAGGTAAAGGTACCCCTGCCCGTACGGGCCAGTCGTGTCCGACTCTAGGGTTGTGCGCCCAGCCAGCGCTGTCCGAAGACACTTCCGGGTCACGTGGCCAGCGTGACGAAGCTGCTATGGCGAGCCAGCACCAGCGCAGCACACGGAAACGCCGTTTACCTTCCCACTTGAAAGCGGTACCTATTTATCTACTTGCACTTAAGGGTGTTTTCAAACTGTCTTTACTTGTCCATCTGGTCCACAGTCACACTGTAGCTGTTGCATACGTGCTCCTTTTGATGAAAAGGCTGACATTCAAAATTCTCCAATGTGTCTACTCATTTTGAGGTGGCTCACTCCTTGCCCCACCAACACACATGCAGGGCATAGAGGGCAGCTGCCCCTCATCCCAAGGGCATCTTGGCTGTGACTCTTGGCTGCGAGTCCTGGAAGACCTGCTGTCTGCCTTGCAACCTCTTCCCACCTGACCTAGGAGGGAGGGCCCCTGACTGACTTCAGCTACAAAAGCTGAGACTGCTGAACACACCCTTGAGCTGGGGTGTTGTTTGCCGGATTTTGTTGGGGGGGTGGTGGTTGCTGCTGTGGCTGGTTTTTTTGTATCTTTATTATAGATCTTGTGATTTATGTGGAAATTGTTCAGTCTGGTTGTATATTTTTATGCTTTCTTTATTGCTTTTGACTACTTTAGTTATGTTGTAGTTATGAGTCCAGCTACAAAAGCTGAGGCTGCTGAAGAGGCCAGAGACCATCTTGGCTGTCTCTTAGGGCAGACCCAGGTCATCGAGCCTGAGCTTCCTCATGAACTACCATTGACAGTATTGTTTGCATACCAGTGCAAGTAGATAAACAGGTACCGCCTAACTGAATCAAGATAGACTATATCCACAGCATTTGCCTCATTCACCAAGTTTGTAATTCCATTAAAAAAAAAAATCAGATTGGTCTGGCATGACTTATTTTTGAAGCTTTTAAGTCAGTTTCAACACCAGAAATCTGACATGGCTTTTTAAAATTCCACTGCATTTAAAACATGATAATGGATTTCCAGAATATTTTTTTCTTTTATTTGCATGACAAAATCAGTTTTTATTTGTGACAAATAGTTTTGTTTTGATTTACTGTTACGGGCCACACTCTAAATATATATTAAGCAGAATACATTTTTATAAAGAAATTAAAATACTCTCTTATCATAAAATCATAGAATTGTAGAGTTTGAAGGGATCATGAAGGTCTTCTACTCCAGCCCCCTGCAACCCAAGAATCTTTTGCCCAACATGGGCTTGAATCCACAACCCTGAGATTAAGAGTCTCTGCCCTACTGACTTGATCCAGTTCTTTTTAAAAGTAATTTTGATTTTATAAAAGATGACGGCAACTGCAAATGTTTGTTTGTTTATTTATTTATTTAATAAAATTTATATACCACTTGATTGTAGGGGGGGAAACCTCAAAGCAGTTTTGAAAAGTAATATGTACTTGAAATATGTCACAAAGAGTTACAACATTATACAGCACACACATACAAACAAACTGATTTAAATATATCTTTGGAATAATATGAATTTGTAGTAAATCAGCAGAGTGTCTTGGTAGAACAAATTGTTTTATAGGCTTTAACAGACTAATTTTTTCTAATACTTTTTCTGGCAGAAAAACATGTTATCTCTGAAATGAGGGTGTGTGTTTTTTTACAGAGGTATGTCCTGGTTTCTACACTTGCCTTTTATCTGTAAGGAACCTCTGTAGAAACAAAGAAAGGTGGTTTTCTCCATTTACAGCGGAGAGATGGATAGCTGAGGACCAGGCTCAAAACAGTGCCAGCTTGGACTCTGAGCAAGTGCAGACCTCAGACTATAAGCAAAAAGTCAGATGCCACTGTGTAAGATTAGCTGTCTCGGTGACTAGCAGCCTCATTCCCTGGGCTTTAGTTTCCTATTGTTTCAAATAAGTGTGCCTACTTCACCTATGAAATTTTGGAGAGTAAAAGAGCAGCTCAGCCCCACATTCCAATTTCTAGTCTGGAAAGAGGAAGGTCTAACAAGGGCATAATACTGCTTCTACCTTCCCCTTTTCCCTCTGCAGGCTGCTTCACCTTCAACTGTACTGAAAAGGGAAGAGCTGGGATGCTGTGGAATAGAGCATTGAAGCTCCTTCCTCCCTCAGCTGCAGTATCTGTGGCCAATATTTGCAACTCCGTTTGTGTGTGTGTGTGTGTGTGTGTGTGTGTGTGTGTGTGAGAGAGAGAGAGAGAGAGAGAGAGAGAGAGAGAGAGAGAGAGATGAGATCCAGGCACCTCTATGTGCAACACTGAAATTGGTCCCTATATAAGAAGGTCAGTCTGCTATTAGCAGAACTTTGGAACTTAAGAATTAAAGCATCCCTCTTTTGTCCATAGCAACGTTCAGTAATCTCCCTTTAGGGTTTATTCAGCAGAAATTATTCATAACATTAGGACTTCTCAACCATTTTACACCTATTTCGATAAAAAAATGTTAGCATTTGTACTTTCAGTGTTTTTAATCACGGCTTTTTGTCTTTTGAAACAAAGAAATAAACGCTTACTTGTATATTTTGAGCGACTGGTTGTGAGCCAGAGCCAGGCTCTCTTGGATGAAACCAATTTTCTGCATCCATTTTAATCAAGGTTTAGGTCTGTTTGGCCATGGAGACTGCTTTTGTTATGCTGTATGATGACCTCAGTCAGGAGAGGGATGGGAGAATGTGTTAATTCCCTGTTAATCCTATTGATCTCTCAGTGGCTTTCAATACCATTCACCATGGTATCCTTCTGGAGCAGTTGTCCCAGTGTGAGGGTGGGCAGCACTGCTTTGCGGTGGTTCTGGTCCTACTTGGATAGTCGTTTCCACAGGATGATGCTTGGGGAGTGCTTTTCAGCTTCACAAAGTCTTCAATGCAGGGCTCCTTAGGGATCAAGCATGGCCCCCATGCTGTTAAACATGTTAATCTACAGGATGTTAATCTACAGGAAAATGCTGGGTGGAGTCATCCAGAGTCTTGTAGTACGTTGACAGCAATATGTTGATGGCACATCTGGATTTCTTAACATCTACAAGTATAGCAGTGGATGTGCATGACTGATGTCTTGACTCAGTAATAGACTGGATGGGAGCCAATAAACTGAAGCTCAGTTCAGATTAAACTGAAGTGAATAGTTCCCTAGACTGGATGGATGGGAAATGGCCTGCTCTTGATGGGATTACACTCCCTCTGAAGGAGTAGTTACATAGCTTGGGGATACTTCTGGAAACTACGCTTTGCTTTCACTTGAGGCTCAAGTGGCCTTGGTAGCATGAAGTGCCTTCCATCTGCTTTCGCTGGTGGCCAGCCATACTCTGATGACCTCTGGGTTAGATTACTCAATGTGTTGTTATACATGGGGCTGTCTTTGAAGGCAATTCAGAAGTTGGTACAGAATTCAGTAGCCAGGTTGCTCATGGAGGCAAGACAGTCTGAGCACATAACACCAATCCTGGCCCAACCACACTGGTTGCCAATCAGTTTCTGAGCCCAATTCAAAGTGCTGGTTTTGATCTACAAAGCCTATTGTGGCTCAGTACCCAAATACCTGAAGAAACAACTCTCCCCGTATAAACCAGCATAGACCCAACAATAATAATCTGAGGCCTTTCTTCTTGTGCCTCCTCCTCAAGAGTTCTGGGGGGTGGCAACACAAGAAGGGGGCTTTTCAGTGGTGGCTCCCTACTTATGGAATGCTCCCTCTGAGGAGGCTCACCTGGCATCATGACGAAATAGCTTTAGGCACTAAGCAACCCCCCCCCCCCTTTTGCTATACCTTTGTTTTTAGTTATCTGTGGTCTCCAGTGGTTGGAATGTTTTAATCCCGCCTTTTCAAAATGGGATTTTATTTTACATTTATCTTTGGTTTTTATTTTATTTTCTGCTGGTTTCAATGTACAGTATGTGTTTGTTTTTATATTATAAATCACTTTGGATTACCTTCTTTAATGTATGAAGAATAAATTAGATAAACAAATCAACATTTTGTCATTTTAACATTTTGTTTCCACGGTTCTCTGCATTCTTCAGTTGCTTTGATATGAAGACATGGAATCACAAAGATCACGTAACGTTGTGATGCTCAGCTGTTAAAGTGTTTTGTTGCCTTTTTACTGCTCTACAACAGGCATATTTTAGGATATCACCTCAGTTACTCAAATGACATCAGTGGTTATGTTGGTTTCTGTGAGAATGGGATTTTATTCAGAGCCTGGCTTTTGCTGAAAGTATTTAGCATTCCTCCACATTCTTTTCCCCAGTGAGCTTAAGGGAGATACTTCTGAGAGTTAGAGACTGCAGACAACATCAACACATTGCAGAGTTCTGTCCTACTGTGCCTAGTAGACAAATGAAGAAGGGCTTTAAAAACTTTAGAAACTTAAATGTATCTCTGCATAATACTGTCCATTATTTCCTGCACATCTATTTGACACATTCAGTGTATTGTTCAATTCTCTGATTTAGTTGGGACAGGATTTTCTTCCTCTTTTACACCTTCTTCAAATGTTTTTTCTGGTTTTTTCCCAAACCGCTTTCTCAGACGCTTCCTGAAATAAATACCCAGCCCCAAAACAGCAAAAATAGTAGAAAGAAGAAATACAATTGCTGCTATAATTCCTGTCATGTTGACGCTACGTTTTGAAGGGTTCCCTGGTGGAGGAGGTCCACTGTCAATGCTGCCACCATTACCTTGGTTTAGACAGTCTGGAGGGGCCCAGCCATCATCACAATGACAATGTTTGTAGGTGTTGCATATTCCTCGATTATGACACTTTGTGACATTGCAATCATATTTCAAGAGAGAAACATTCTTGCACTCCCTATTAATACACATCATTTCTGTGCCACAAGGAGTCCCATCTCTCACTGCTCCAATATCAGGTATCTCCAATCCAGTATGGTAATCTGTACTCCAGCATTTTCTATTGCCTAGGGGCGTGTTAATTATGGTGCTGTGTTCCTCCAAAGAAGGTACTGTATCAACATTTTCACACTGGATTCGGCCGCACAAGATGTTCTGAGTATCACATTTCTTATAAGTGTCATGTCTAAGCCCACAGTTGCCAAAGCGATCACCTCGAGCGTTCATTTCACTGAAACAATCCTTTGATGCACCGGTTGCTTTGTTGCCAAAGATCATTCTGCACTGCCTAGTGTGAGTTGTGCAATTCCCATGATAGCAATATGCCCCATCACTACACGGGGCACCATCTTGTACATAAACATCTTCAGGACACCATTCTGAAGTCCCGTTGCAATACTCGGGGAGATCACAGCTGCTGACCTGTTCTCTGCAAACCTTATGAAGTGGAAGATACTGACACTCAACACAGCACTGTCCAAAAGCACAAGTGGCATCTGGACTCAACATGCAATTAGACTGGCAACATGGATCCAACTTGCATTGCTCTGTTGAGCCACAATCACATTCCTCTTTATCTTCCACTACTTTGTTTCCACAGTATGCAAATTTATATATTTTAGTGGAGTCTGGGGGAATTAGCAAACACTTCTTGTTTTTTCTGTTGAAATATTCTTTATAACTACAGTTACTAAACTTATCAGACATTGTTTGATATGCAGCCATTATGCAAGAACTCTGATTACAAGTACAGTATTTTTCATCATGTTCCATGCCAAGATTGTGTCCTAATTCATGGGAAAATGTGTGAGAAATAAGGAACAAACTGGGAGTCACATATGATTCAACAGCAGATGCCCAATGGGTGTTACAAACTGTTCCTGTGTACGCTAATCCAAGTGCACTTCCAAAACTCTTATATATAAATAAGTGAGCAGCATCAAGTTGTAAGCGTTTACTTAGTGAAGTTTTTAAAAAGTGGGTGAACGTATTATGAGTCTCGTCTATGCTGTTAACAATGTTTATGAGGTTTTTTTCTGTCCATATTTCCAAGCCAGCTATATACAGCTCAAGAGACAGTGGCTCATACATTGAGTTTGCAGTATGGATGATATCCATAACTTGCCTAGCAACACGACTTTCATTTTTGTCAAACCTGACATATCGTTCATGTTCTATCACGATTGCAACCTCTATGTACCTGGTATGTGGGAACCAGGCTCCTCTAGCAGCACTTTCAGTCAATACTTTTCTTTTCTTTTGGAACATGGCCTCTTGGCTCCTTTGCTTTTCCTTTGTTAACCCACACATCATGCGAACAGCACCTTCGATTCCCTCCAATCTGTACAGCACATGTTGAAAAGTACCAGGTGCCTGAACAGGTTCAATTTCAAAGGTGTAATTTTCTAAGTGAAGCACACCTCTGAGGCCCCCCGAGCAAGTGCTGAGGGTGACCTTAGAGGAAGGCTTGTCTTGTACAAAGCCATGGTAGAAGCAGTCATCTTTGATGAAAGGATAGTCCACCTGGAGCTCTCCATCCTTACTGTATGTGATGACAGCGAAGTGTTTAGGGACAACGCTCTTCTTTTTCCTGAGTGTCACCACATGACCCTTCCCCTCAATCTGCAGCAGGTATGTGACATCATGAGTTTCCTGTTCTCCATATCGGGGAGTCAGTTTCCTTGGGATGATCACTTCATAAGAAGCATATCTAAAACCCTGTGGTGGTTTCTGACCTGCATTCTCACATAACACGTTCCATGAGATCAGCACCAGTAACCAGGCAAGATTGCTAGTCATTTTCCTTGATCAGTGAAATAATTCACTAAACCACTCCACTCTTGCTTGTCTTTCTCAATAGGGAAGCTCCTTGTGGGTGCAAGGCAAGATAGGAAGAAGGCTGCATGTTAGATAGAGGAGAAGGATTCTGTCTATAGCAACCGTCAGGAGATTTTCCTTTGGAATGTGGGCGGAGCTTGGTTATGAACAAGACGGAATGGGGAGAGAATGGAAAGGGTGGGGGAGAACCTAGAAGATGGTTAGCAAAAAGGGCAGTTACAGGAAGAACAGGATGTTCTGTGGACAATTTTCAGACCAAGATGTTAGGGTAGTGGAAGATAACCAAAATCACTAACCTCATATTAATACAAGATATATGAACTCTATTTAGGAGAGGCTCCTTGGGGGTTGTTACTATCTTGCTTTCACTGGAGTGATCCTCTTCAGAGATAATTTTAAGCTCCCCAAGCACAATGTTATAGGGAGACAGGCCATGTCAAGGAACATTAAGCCACATCAATTGGATCCTGTGTCATTGATGGAGATAGACATGTTTCCTCCAAATATGTGGATAACCTCCTTTCAGAATCTGAGACAAACATCAGGCATTCACCTAGTTCTCTGGACCACAGGAGCCTAAAGTTGCAGGCTTGGTTGGCTACCAGATGCAGAAATGCACGCCAGGTGAATAAAGACTTTGCATGAGTAAAAGGAAACTCTTGAGCAAGTCAGTCTTCAAAAGCAGACCAATTCCTCAGACAATACTTAATGGACCATAGCTATGCTCTTGGTGGGAATCTGAAGGTTCAAGCTTAAGTTATAGGCAGTGGAATTATGTCTGTGCACCACCACCACCCAGATTCCAGTCTTAGGACATTCCAGAGCTAGATGGATCAATTATGAGACTCAGTATAAGGCATGTCCCAATGTTCCTATTCCTGCTGTTGAGTCTTCAGGATAACTGTTTTTTCCCCTCCTGCCTGCTGGTTTTCACAGCAGGAAAACCCTGACTAGTATCATGGCAGTTTGCACATCAAAGTAAATGGTCATAGCCTGAGGATTTGTCATGCTTTTTATTTAATAACTGACAAAAGTTTCAGGGTAGAGAGGAGGTCACTGAGGTATCATAGGGGCTGTTAAAAGGGGTTTTGAATACTTGAATGTGATTAATCAAATCATGATGTGCTGTGTATAAAGGCTGTTCTGCTGCTAGAATCTGCTGTTCCCCTTACCACAGACAAGATAACTTTACAATTAGACGACCCTTGCACTTGGTTTGGTAGCTGCAGCTAGTACAATATGCAGCTGCTAGGTGCTTAGTGGAACAACCTGTAGTGATCAGTGTTAGAAACTCATGTATATAAGCCAGGCACCAAATGGCTCCTTAAACCAAGGTTACAGTTGCCAAAATGTAATGTCCAGTTCCCATTTTAGCATCAATGGTTCTAAATTCTTATTTTTCAAATGATGGACTGACTGTGATTGATTATCAGTTAAATTTCTGGCCCGTTCAGATGACTACCTTGAGCTAGGTTAAGAAATTTGAAAACTTAAAGAAGGAAGAATCATAGAATCATAGAGTTGGAAGAGACCACAAGGGCCATCGAGTCCAACCCCCTGCCAAGCAGGAAACACCATCAGAGCACTCCTGACATATGGTTGTCAAGCCTCTGCTTAAAGACCTCCAAAGAAGGAGACTCCACCACACTCCTTGGCAGCAAATTTCACTGTCGAACAGCTCTCACTGTCAGGAAGTTCCTCCTAATGTTTAGGTGGAATCTTTTTTCTTGTAGTTTGGAACCATTGCTCCGTGTCCGCTTCTCTGGAGCAGCAGAAAACAACCTTTCTCCCTCCTCTATGTGACACCCTTTTATATATTTGAACATGGCTATCATATCACCCCTTAACCTCCTCTTCTCCAGGCTAAACATGCCCAGCTCCCTTAGCCGTTCCTCATAATGCATCGTTTCCAGGCCTTTGACCATTTTGGTTGCCCTCCTCTGGACACGTTCCAGTTTGTCAGTGTCCTTCTTGAACTGTGGTGCCCAGAACTGGACACAGTACTCCAGGTGAGGTCTGACCAGAGCAGAATACAGTGGCACTATTACTTCCCTTGATCTAGATGCTATACTCCTATTGATGCAGCCCAGAATTGCATTGGCTTTTTTAGCTGCCGCGTCACACTGTTGGCTCATGTCAAGTTTGTGGTCAACCAAGACTCCTAGATCCTTTTCACATGTACTGCTCTCAAGCCAGGTGTCACCCATCTTGTATTTGTGCCTCTCATTTTTTTTGCCCAAGTGCAATACTTTACATTTCTCCCTGTTAAAATTCATCTTGTTTGTTTGGGCCCAGTTCTCTAATCTGTCAAGGTCGTTTTGAAGTGTGATCCTGTCCTCTGGGGTGTTAGCCACCCCTCCCAGTTTGGTGTCATCTGCAAATTTGACCAGGATGCCCTTGAGTCCATCATCCAAGTTGTTGATAAAGATGTTGAATAAGACCGGGCCCAAGACAGAACCCTGTGGCACCCCACTAGTCACTCTTCTCCAGGATGAAGAGGAACCATTGATGAGCACCCTTTGGGTTCGGTCAGTCAGCCAGTTACAAATCCACTGAGTGGTAGCATAGTCAAGTCCGCATTTTACCAGCTTCTTTACAAGAATATCATGGGGCACCTTGTCAAATGCCTTGCTGAAATCAAGGTAGGCTACATCCACTGCGTTCCCTTCATCTCCAGGGTTGTAATTCTGTCAAAAAACGAGATCAGATTAGTCTGACATGACTTATTTTTCAGAAATCCATGCTGACTATTGGTGGTCACAGTATTCCTTTCTAGGTGCTCACAGACTGTTTGCTTAATGATCTGCTCCAGAATCTTCCCTGGCATTGATGTCAGACTGACTGGGCGGTAATTATTTGGGTCCTCTCTTTTCCCCTTTTTGAAAATAGGGACAACATTTGCCCTCCTCCAGTCTGCCGGGACTTCACCTGTTCTCCAGGAATTCTCAAAGATGAGTGCCAGTGGTTCTGAGATCACATCTGCCAGTTCTTTTAATACTCTTGGATGCAGTTCATCTGTCCCTGGAGACTTGAATACATCTAAACTAGCCAAGTATTCTTGTACTATCTCCTTAGTTATTCTGGGCTGTGTTTCCTCTGCTGAATCATTTGCTCCAAATTCTTCAGGTCGGGCATTGTTTTCTTTATCGGAGAAGACTGAGGCAAAGAAGGCATTGAGGAGTTCAGCCCTTTCTGTGTCCCCTGTTTGCATTTCACCATCTTCTCCTCTGAGTGACCCCACTGTTTCTTTGTTCTTCCTTTTGCTACGAACATACCCATAAAAGCCTTTTTTGTTGCTTTTAACCTCTCTAGCAAGCCTGAGTTCATTCTGTGCTTTAGCTTTTCTGACTTTGTGTCTACACGTGCTGGCTATTTGTTTGAATTCCTCTTTGGTGGTTTCCCCCCTTTTCCATTTTTTGTACACATCCTTTTTTAATCTTAACTCAGTTAAAAGTTCTTTAGATAGCCACCCTGGCTTCTTTAGGCACCTTCCATGTTTCCGTCTCATTGGTATTGCCTGAAGTTGTGCTTTTACTATCTCCCTCTTAACAAACTCCCAGCCATCATGAACTCCCTTTCCTTTTAGTATTACTGTCCATGGGATCTCACCCAGCACTTCCCTAAGTTTTATGAAGTCGGCTTTCTTAAAGTCAAGAAATTGAGTCCTAGTATGCTTGGCTGCTCCTTTCCGCTGTATAGTAAACTTCAGAAGAGCATGATCACTCACGCCTAATGATCCTTCCACTTCTACCCCACTAACCAGGTCATCAACATTGGTTAGGACCAGATCTAAAATGGCTGTTCCTCTTGTTGCTTCTCCCACTTTCTGGACAATGAAGTTGTCTGCAAGGCCAGTGAGGAATCTGTTTGACCTTATGCTCTTGGCTGAGTTTGACATCCAGCAAATATCCGGGTAATTGAAGTCCCCCATTACTACTATCTCCCTTCCTTTTGTATGCTTGGCCATCTGTTCCAGGAAGGCATCATCTATGTCCTCCGTTTGGCTTGGGAATCTATAGTAAACTCCCACAATGAGGTCCCTGTTATTCTTCTCTCCCTTAATTTTGACCCAAATGCTCTCACTTTGGCTTTGAGGTTCTAAATCTTGGATCTCTTCACGGGTATACACATCCCTGACATATAACGCCACTCCTCCTCCTTTCTTGTCTGGTCTGTTTCTCTGAAATAGATTGTATCCCTCCATTATTACATTCCAGTCGTGGGACTTATCCCACCAGGTTTCAGTGATGCCTATTATGTCATATTTAGTTTGCTGTACCAAGAGCTCAAGCTCATCTTGTTTATTACCCATGCTTTGCGCATTAGTGTACAGACATTGAAGTTCATTAATCATTCCCCCGTGTCTCTTATTTAAGGATTTTTTCCTCCCATCACTAGGTCTGCGTGCTGTTTGCTCCATTCGGTCGATGACATTTGGATGATCATCTTCATCAATTGATAGACTCCTACCTTCAGGAGCACTGTCTTCCTCCCCCACATTAGTCAGTTTAAAGCCCTCCTGATGAGGTTTCTGAGATTTTTGGCAAAAACATTCCTCCCAACCGCTGTGAGGTGCAGCCCATCTCTTGCCAGAAGTCCATCTTCAAGAAACTGCAGTCCGTGATCTAAGAATCCAAACCGTTCCTGTTTACACCATTTGCGAAGCCAGCTGTTCACTTCCACTATTTTTCTGTCTCTCCCTGGGCCACGTCGTTCAACTGGGAGGACAGATGAGATGACAATTTGTGCATTTAATTGCTTCAATTTCCTGCCCAGAGCCTCATAGTCTCTTTTGATCTTCTGGAGGCTATTGCTTGCAGTGTCACCTTTATCCAAGTACAATTCACAAATATATTGGCCTATTCCAATCTTTTTTTCTTATTGGTGAAACAGACCATTCATAATGTTGAGCTATTCTTCACAACTGTGAGGTAAGTGAAGACAAGCTACAATAATGAACCATAACAATGTTCACTGCTCCTGCTCAAGCTGCACAGAAAAAAGCACTTTGGTTCCTGAAATTAATTCCAATTGTGCAAATAAAATATAACTGATAGAATGACTTGCCTGTTTGGCCCCAATGCATCTTCCTTCCTGCTTGCTTGTTCTTTTCCATGCTCGCATAGGGGGAACAACGGCAGAAAGGCAACTCATTTCCAGGTACATACATTTAATTCTCTTGGTCAACAATGAAAAAGGATGGAATATTTGTAAGACTTTTAGGTCTATTTCTAATGAGATAGATGATAGATGATAGTAGATGATGATAGATAGATAGATGATAGACAGACAGATAGATATTCCAGTCACCTATCTGTGTTACGAACTCTATATGGACCACCCTCAATGTAAGACAAACTTGTTGTATTTGCAGACTCTTCTACACAGCGGAATGATGAGCAGTACGTGCCACATACTTTTCTTTACTTTATTTACACTTCAATGCTGAGAGATTACAAACATGCAGCTTGCCTCTGCGAGAGCAGAGAAGCAACTTCTCTCCTCGGAAACACCGAGAGAACTGGTGAAAAACAGGAAACCAGTGTACATCACATCCAGTCTTCCATTCCCGTGGGAAACCCAACAGTACTCTGACTGCGGAATGCAAAACATTGTCCCGTGACAAGCACTTCGCTGCACAGTGAAGAAAGCAGAAACCAACAAAACTATCAGCAGAATTTTGGAGTTTCACAATAACTTTATACAACTGGGGTATCTATGTCACTTTTTCAGTACAAGGGAATTTGACATTCCTTTTTAAAAATCAATTTTATTTTGAAAATTGTAATGTATTTCCAATTGGACAGTTATTTATTTTTCTCCTATTTCCATGACTAAATGTAGTTGAAATGGCTTGATGCATTATTATTTTGTCCACATCAGCTGTCAGTACAGTTATCTTTCTTGAGGATTTATTCAGAAGAGATTATTCAGAAAATTAAGAAATCTCATTTAATGGACTTCTGAACCATTTTACACCTATATCAGATAGAAAATGCAGGCATTTTGCGTTTACTTCTTAAGCACTGTTTTTTCGCATTTTTAAATAAACAAATAAATAAATGCTTCTTATTGGTAAGATTCTTTTATATTTTGTCCATATAACATTAATATTTTTGCTTCCACAGTTCTCTGTATCCTCTTTTTAGGTGGTTTGAATTTGCTCATTAGCAACCCAATGAGACAGGAAGCAAATAGTGATAAAAGACTAGAAACCAGATTATTTCTGTTTAATGGTACACAGTTCTTCATGTAAGGCATATTGTCATACAGAAGATAATTTAATGTGACGTTAAAATAAGTATTTTTTATTTATGTAAAATAAATTACTGTAATATTACATTGCTTAAAGTTGCTTCATTTTCTTCAAAATTTGAGAACATTGTCATTGTAGTTGCACTGACAAAGCAAGCAATCAGTGCATGCCATTGGTCATCCTCTTTGCTACTTCCAGACTATCCAGTTTTGAAAATGAACATGTAAGTTCCATAGCATATCTTAATTTCCAGGTTTCCTGACATTTTTAAAAGCCAGGCTTATGGGCCAGAATCCTGGGGCCTTCAGCAGGGTGATGACATATAAAAATGAGTTAGACAGCAAACAGAGAAAGAAAATGATTCCCTGAACACCATTTATACTGATCAAGAGCAGGAGGATAGAATATTCTATTTCATTTTTGTTCGTTTGTGAACTTATATAAGATATCGGCTATGGCGGGGGTTCCCAACATGGTGCCTCCTGTGATGCCTGTGAAAGGTTTCAAGAAGTAACCTCTCAAAACTGCAATGCATTAGAGAATGTTTGCTCTTCCTGCTTAGTTCTTGTTTGAACTGGTTTGGCCTTTACCACACTGAATACCTTCGCCCCTTAAACATGCCCACCCCTTCACTGAATGCCAGAACTGGACACTCACCATCCATTCCATTCTAAACAGAGAAGTGATGGATTCTCGCTGCAAGCAAACACAGCAGTGGATTCTGTTGGTGCCCTCTCCCCATTGATGAGGTAGCTGACCATTTTGTGGCCCTGGATCTTTTTCTACTTTTAAGATGTGACAGCCATTTTGTGACTGGTTAAAAACATTTGGTTTAAAAAGGAAACATCCATAGAACATTAATTCTACAGTTAATTCACTGCCCATTGCCTTATCCCTTCTTAGCACCCACTGTCCTTTCCCTTGATTACAAAAACAATCCCATTCCCAGGGGCTAAATTGACCTTTCCCTTTCAAATTCCTGCTCACTGGAATTTGAGCCATACCCCCTGATTTCACTAACTGCATTAGCAGCTGGGGGAAGCTAGTCAGGCATATAAATTTAGATAAGCCTAGTGAGTAAGCCTGTTCAATTGGCTAGAAGCAGATACAGGAAACCTTTTTGACTCAGCAGCCAAGATGCCCCCACCCCATGGGCCACCTTTGACAGGTACGCAGTAGCCACACACCTGTCAATAATGATGATGATGATGATGATGATGATGATGATGATAATTTATTTGTACCCCGCCCATCTGGCTGGATTTCCCCAGCCACTCTGGGCGGCTTCCAACAAAGATTAAAAATACATTAAAATGTCACACATTAAAAACTTTCCTGAACAGGGCTGCCTTCAGATGTCTTCTAAATGTCAGGTAGTTATTTATCTCTTTGATATCTGAACGGAGGGCGTTCCACAGGGCGGGCGCCACTACCGAGAAGGCCCTCTGTCTGGTTCCCTGTAGCTTTGCTTCTTGCAGTGAGGGAACCGCCAGAAGGCCCTCGGCGCTGGACCTCAGCGTCCGGGCAGAACAATGTGATTGGAGACGCTCCTTCAGGTATACTAGGCCGAGGCTGTTTAGGACTTTAAAGGTCAACACCAACACTTTGAATTGTGCTCGGAAACGTACTGGGAGCCAATGTAGGTCTTTCAATATCGGTGTTATGCGGTCTCGGCGGCCGCCCCCAGTCACCAGTCTAGCTGCCGCATTCTGGATTATTTGACATAATGATGTCAGGTAACTGCTAAGTGTGCAGTACCATGCACATGCTAAAGTTGACTTATAGGGTGAAGGGAGAGGTTATTTGCATAAAATGCAGTGGCAAAGCAGCACCCAGCAAGATTAAGTGCTCCACTCACCAACTGGTGAGTAGAGGATTCAATTCCGCTCTCTGCAGGGATTTACTTTGCTAATGTACTCCCCACTAATGAAGCAGCACCCAGCAGGATTGAACCCTGCCAATGAGCTGATGCCACCGGTGGGTGTGGTTTGTGGAAAATGTCCTCATGGGCTAAATTGGAACCCCTGACAGGGCCAAGATTGACCTGTGAGCCAGAAGTTCCCCACCCCTGAGCTAGAGGGAGTCCCAACCGGCAAAATGTCAAAATAGGTCTGCTAAGTAGCCAGGAACATTTGACAGCATACATGACACTGGAGTGGAGGACTGTACCAACTCTAACACTGTATGTGTTTCAAACTGTCACTTTCATAGATATCATCTGCTTTGCTCTCATTAAATTCCTTGAGGTGTCCCAATAAAAAATATTGCACTGGCTGCAGAAGGCATGACTACCAAATAATCTACAGTAATTTATGTCTAGAGGCTATTATTACTTTGAATAAAAGGCAAAAATTAGCTGTAATTGTAGACAACTATACTGTTCCAGGAATGATTTGCATTCATAAAACCAATCACAATACCAAAACAAATTGGTGTTCTCTTGATGAAAAGCTGATATACACCTTTTTATGAAGACATCACTATTGCAGAGTGTTTAACTAGCACCAGGGAAACCTACGTTAAAATTCCCATGCTGCCATGAAATTAGCAGGGACAGACACCAAGATCTATCTGAGACCAGATGCTATTACCTACCTCACAGGCTATTGTGAGGGGGGAAATGAGATCTATGTATGCTTATTTGAGGTCCATGGATGAAAGGTGAGATACAAATGTAATAAATAAAAATACTTTTACATAAAATATTTTTATTAAGTAATCTGAAATAATTTCTAAGCAATAGTTTTCATGGTTGTACATCAGTAAAGGGCATTCAAAACAGTATATTGTACAATATGATAAAGATAAATTACAAAAGATGGATGATATATATATACATATATATAAACTCTCACTGTTCTGAGCAAGTATCACTGTTAAGAACTGTAAACTGATTCTTCCAGGAAATATCCAAGTGTTAAACAATGCAGTCCTGATGAAGGGTTTGTGAGACGGAAGTCAAAGACGAATGCTTTCGGTTAAATTAGAATGCAAGACAGACTGAGACAGAAAGGCAAAATTTGTATTTAATTGAACCAGTTTCACTAGAGCAATTTTCTTACATTACACAGGCCCATATATAATGTTTTCACCCCAGATGTTTGATTGTTCAAAGGGCATACAATACTGCTATAGAACATATACCACATAGCTCTGCTGGCTTGCACTTTTGTGTTCTGCAAAAACCATACATGAAATCTCCCAGAATTTATATTGTATGCCATTGCAAATCAAAAGCATGAGTTTACATTCATTCTTGTGAGGCAGCTTATGAATAGTCATAACATACTGGAGTTATGTATAGAGCAGCAGTGTGTCAGTTATACTACTAATGGATGCTGCAGTTCCCAACACACTTACACATGATTAAATATCATTTAAAGAGATACACAAATCTTGAGTAAGAGGAGCATGAATGTGCAATTGTCAGATGTTTTACCTCATTCCTAAAGGCATTTCAGATGTGTGAAGAAACCAATTGTATTGTCATTATTGCAGTTAAAAGAATTGTTCATAATTCTTTTTGAATGTATCATCTTTCTAGGTTTGTCTCTGGATGGCATTCTCTTGCTACTTCAATTTTTTCCAAGCTTCCAATCCTCTCTAATTTACAGCGTTCCAAAGTTAGTTTCACTGTATGCTTTTGCCTCCACAAAATGGCATTTAGAAAGATTCTTGTGGGCTTGAATATATTTTATTAGAATGGGCATATACATAATTTGCTTGAAGATGCAACTGTAAAACACTGTCCAGTTTAATTCTTTGAGCAAACTTTGTAAATGTCCACTTCCAATGGAATGTTATTAAATGCATGCATAAATTGTTACATGAGCTTTCTTGTGGACCCAACATTTTGTTTTGGAAATTAACTACTGATATGCTTGGCCTTCAACAAGAACATGGAACTTCAGTTTCTCCATTCAGAGAGCAGAGGTACATTGTTTTTAAAAACCACAGGTGCCAATTAGAATAATTGGTCAGGTTTCAATTTATTTCCGTAATAAACAATTTGCATTACCTCCACATGACCTGCAAATAAGATCAGTCTGATAGGACCTATTTAAACAGGCCCTGGTCAGCCCCAACCCACACTGGAGTGCTCTGTTTATGTGATACTCCACAGTAATTATGTTACAACAGGCCCCATGGGAAGTCATCCTCAAACATTACTATCTAGGTGCCCAAGTATTTTCATAAGCCGATGAGCCTAGAAAATTAATAGCAAGTCAGATTTTTAAATTACTAAGAGAGGCCAGACTTGTTTTACAAGCAACAAAATACATTATTTGCAGCATAATGTACTGAGTGAAATCCTTTATAAGCTCAACATCTCCTAAGTGTTTGCAATGTCAGATTAGACACTTTAGGACTTGCTGTCTTTTGAGAGCTTACTGGAGTCTGACACTTCAATGAGTAATATACAGTAAGTAATTTCAACCCTTCTATCAGTGAAATTCCTTATATGATTCCAACCCCAGCTCCAATAACAACAGTAAAAATAACTATTACAATGCTTATAGTCATACCTAAATTGCCACTCTTAGGTGGAGGGGGTCCACTGTCAATGCTCCCACCATAACCTTCATTTAGACAATATGGAGGGGCCCAACCATAGTCACAATGACAATTTTTATGAGAGTTGCACATTCCTCTGTTGTGGCACTTTGTTTGATTACAGTCATAGTTCAGAAGGGATACCTTGATACAATACCTATTAATACATATCATGCCATCACCGCATTGTGTGCCATCTCTCACTGCTCCAATATCAGCTATGCCCATTCCATTTGGGTAGTATGTACCCCAGCACAAGTTGTTGTTAACAGGAGTTTGTATTATGGTGTTATGCTCATTCAGATTGGACACTTTATCGATATTTATGCACTGGACTCTTCCACACAAGATACTACTTGTTTCACATTTCTTATAAACATCACCAGGAATAATGCCACAATTGCCAAAGCGGTCACCTCGCGTATTTATTTCTTTGAAGCAATCTAGTGGGGCAACCGTTGCTTGTTTGCCAAATATCATTTTGCACTGTTGAATGTGAGTAGAGCATTTCCCGTGATAGCAGTAGGCACCATCATAGCATGGAGCTCCATCTTGCACATAAACATCTTCAGGACACCACTCTGAAATCCCAGTGCAGTATTCAGGAAGATCACAGATGTCAGTCCTTTCTCTACAAACTGTTCCAGCTGGAAGAAACTGACAATTGGCACAGCATGTTCCAGAAGCACAAGTGGCTCCTGACCGCAACATACAATTCGACTGGCAACATGCATCCAATTCACAATGAAATTCTGAACCGCAATCACATTGTTCTCCGCTCTCTACCACCTTGTTTCCGCAGTTTTCGAGCTCATACAGTTTCTCATGCTCTGGTGGAATTAACAGACATTGTTTCCTACCACTATTCATTAGGGTAGAATAACTATCAAAACTGCAATTGCTAAACTGACTTGTGTTGCTCTGTAATGAAGCCATAATGCAAGAATGCTGACTACAAGTGCAGTATTTCTCATCATGTTGCATGCCAAGGTTATGGCCCAACTGATGAGCAAAAGTTATAGTGAATGAGAACAAACTAGAAGTAATAAATGCCTCGACAGCAGATGCCCAAATGGGATCACACACTGTTCCCACAAATGATAATCCAAGCTTATCTCCAAAATGCTTATATACAAATAAGTGGCCAACATCATGCCTTAGATGGTGGATGAAGGTCGTTTTTCTCCAAGTATTAAAAACATCAAGCAGTTCATCTATACTTTTAGCAATTGCCATGAGGTTCTTTTGTGACCATATTTCCAGTCCAACTAGGACTACATGAATCCCAAGAGGCTTATAGAGTGAATCTGCAATATGGACAATATCCAGTACTTCTCTAGCAGCAAGACTTTCATTTCTGCCAGTATGGACAAACAGCTCATGTTCCACTACAACTGCAACCTTCACATATCTGGCATGTGTCTGCCAGAGTGCTCCCTGGGAACTTTTGAGCTCTACATTCTCTGGGATCTGGATCGTGGCCTCCTGGAGATTTTGATCTCCCTTAGTGAGCCCGCACCTCATGCGGACGGCGCCTTCCTTTTCTTCCAGCCGATAAACCACATGTTGAAAGTTCGTGGGTGCCTGGACCGGCTCGATTTCGTACGTCTTGTTTTCCACCTGCAGGAGGCCCCTAAGGCCTCCTGAGCATGTGCTGACCGCGACCAGAGAGGAGGGCTGGCCTTGCACAAACCCGTGGTAGAAACAATCGTCCCTGACGAAAGGGTAGTCCGCCTGGAGGTCTCCCTCCTTGCCGTAGGTGAACACCGGGAAGTGCTGAGGCACGAAGCCTCTCTTCTGCCGGAGGTGCACCACGCGGCCCTTCCCCTGCAGCTCCACGAGGTACGTGAGGTCTTGGGGCTCCCGCCCGCGACGCGGCGCCATCCTCCTCGGGATGATCACCTCGTAGGAGACGTATCGGAAGCCCTGAGGCGGCGCCTGGCTCGAGGCCTGGCTCAGGAAGACGCCCGAGGCCAGCAGCAGCCACGCCAGTCCCCCGCCGGCGCCGCCCGGCCCCATATCTCCCCTCGCGCGCGGGCCGGGGGGCGGCCGGAGGGCCTCGCCTCAGGCGGGAAGGCGGCAGCCAGGCAGGGAGTGGGAAGAAGAAGGACGAGGCTCCTCCGCTGATGCCGCCGACGCCACCGGCGCCACCGCTGCCCTGCGGGGAGGAGAGCAGCCATCGGTGGGGTCCTCCGCCCGGCGCTCCAGCAACCGTGGAACTGAGCGGCCCGAGGGGAGGGGCGAGCGCGGGAGCCGCGGCGGCGGCGGGGGGGGGGGCGGGAAAACGACGCCGTTCCAGAACAAAACAGTGGCTTACCTGGCTTTTCCCCTCCAGGCGGGGCGCTCGGCCTGATTTGGCGGTCTCGCCGCCGCCGCCCTTCTCCCGCCGCTGGTCAGCCGCCGCGCCGCTCTCCCTCGAGGCTCCCCTGAGAGGAATTCAGCAGGTGCTTTTTGTCCCACGCGCGCTGCTTTCCCGTGCCAAGAACAAGCCCCCCGCGCCTCGTTTCTCCGCCTTCTCCTCAGGGGTTTATTCGGAGGGTGTGGGCGCGAAAAATAACAAAAGTCTCTCTGTGGCGCCTGCACGAACCGAGAGGGCGGCGAAGCACACGGAGCCGACGGCCGGTGGGTCCAAGAAGGCGGTGCAACCCACGAGGGCGCCTCTGGCCCTTTCCTCGAACAGCGTCGTCGCCTCTGAGGAGGAGGAGGAGCCGTGATTCTGCCGCCAATGGAAGCGTGTAATCCGCCGGGGTCCAAACGGCTCCCAAGGCGGCGGGCATGACAGATTTAAGCTCCTTGGTGGTGGGCGGCATTCGGCCCTTAAGAAACGGTTAGCGAAAGGAACCTCGCCTGGCCGCCCCGAAGCCTCCCGCCGGCGACAAGTGTGCAGGCGCCCTTCTCTGAGGGAAGCATCTTGGACGGCTAGAGCAACGCCGTCGCCGGCCTTCGAGGTCGGGGAGCATCTCGCTCCTCGCTTACCTCTCTCGACGGCGCGGCGGGTGACAAGGTGTGAGGGAAAGGATGCCTGCGTGAGGGAAGCGGCGGGAAGTGCCCCTGAACCACTTGCGCGCTCTCTACCCATCTACCTCTCGGTGTTATCGTGAGTCTAAAAAGGAGAGAGGGACAGAGAGGATATAGAGTTAAATATTTCATTTGGGGGTACGATCATAAGAATAGCCTGCAGACATAGGGGATCCTGGGACTCTCAACTGTTGTTTCATTGCAGCCCCCATCTTCCTTGATCAGTGTTTGCATTGGCAGGGAGTAATGGGAATTGCAGTCCAGCAAGATCTGGAGGGCAACAGGTTCCTCATTCCCTCCTCACAAGGCTCACACCTCCCTATTAACCGTCTATGAAAGTTAGATTTTGATAATCTCTGAAATGGAACAATTCAGGAAAATTAGGAGAAGATACAGTCAGCCATCTACCCACTTTCTTATTCCAGAATATGGTGCAACTATTTTTTTCTGATCATTTATAGCCATTTAAACTGTGCTCTTCTTTACTTTACATCCATGTGAGATACGCTGAACACTTAACTTTGAAACACTCCATATGCCACAGTAAAATGTGTTAGTCTTTAAGATGCTAAAACCCCTCTTCATTGCTTTTGCTAACACAGCTACTGCTCTGGCAATTGTTTTAATATGTAATTTTAGCTGCCCTATCATATAAAAAAGCACATTGAACACTTTCCAGTTTCTAGCTCAAAAGGCTTTGGTTATTTTCAAAATAAGCTCTGCTTCTTTCCTGACCAGCTGCTTAGCTTCAGTTTCAATCTAAAAGGTGCTCAAATTGCCTGTTTGTTTTCCGAGATGAGAAAGGACAAGGAGAGAAGGGATTTCCTCCAATGCCATAACCACATTTCTATTCCCTCTCACCCTCCACCCCACCCATAGACAGCCTGGCATTGTCTCAAACATTTACAATCTGATTTTCACCATTCTCTGTACTTTGGTGTCATCTGCAAGCCTGGCTACCTACTGCTCACCTGATTGTAGATAACTTGGAAAACTAAATAGCACCAGTTCTAATAAGGATCCTTTTGGGGGTGGGGTTTCATTTTTTGTGAAAACTTTCCTGTTCTTCAATGTTTTACCAGTCCAGAAGAAAATCTGTCCTCCTGTTCCATGGCTGCCAAGTTTATTCAGAAGTCTGTATGTGGGAATGACTCTTAGGACTTTTTCCTATATACAGTGGTGCCCCGCAAGACGGAAGACCCGCTAGACGAAAGGGTTTTCCGTTTTGGAGGCGCTTCGCAAAACGAATTTCCCTATGGGCTTGCTTCGCAAGATGAAAATGTCTTGCGAGTTCCTGCGGGGTTTTTTTCCTTTCCCCCCCCTTTTCCTAGGCCGATAAGCCGCTTATCAGCTGATCCGCTGATAAACCGCTTAACAGCTGATCACTAAAAGCCGCTAAACCGCTAATAGTGCTAATCCGCTAAGCTGTCAATGGGCTTGCTTCGCAAGACGAAAAAACCGCTATACGAAGAGCCTCACGGAACGGATTAATTTCGTCTTGCGAGGCATCACTGTATATGACACCTAGCATGTCATGCTTAGTAGTAGCAATAGCAGCAAATTCCAGATAATGTAAAGTTTCAAATGTTACACATGAACTCACCAATCTCCTTGGATTAAGGTGATGGTACACCTACTTTGGAAGATGGAACCTGTTTTTCCTTAGCCGAGATTCTTGCATTGCAGGGGGTTGGACTAGATAACCCTTGTGGCCCCTTCCAATGCTACAATTCTATGATATGCAGCAGGCAGGTAGCATAAATTTATCCTGACTTTTTGTCTAGTAAAAATTGTCCCACCAGTAAGGTAGTACAGCACATCTAGAGATGCCACTTGCTTTGATCACTGTCTTTGTCCTATTTGCATAGCCAGGCAGCTATCAATACTGTGCAGTAGAACAAGGGCGGGCAACATTAATTTGGACAACTTGATGTTTGTGGCTTCATCAGAACACCATTTGACTTAAAAGGAGCTCACCAGTAATTCTTCATACTCCATCTTCCTATTACCGTATTTTTCCCTCCATAAGACACACCTGACCATAAGACGCATCTAGTTTTTAGAGGAAAACAATAAAAAAATATTCTGAATCACAGCCTCCTCAGGAGGAGAGCGATCCCCTCAGAGGCTTGGGAGGGAAGCTGCGTGCCCGTCAGCCATATGGTTGGCGGGCCACAGCTTCCATCCTAAGCCTCTGCAGGGATCGCTCTCCTCCCGCGGAGGCTTGGGAGGCTTTCCTTCTCCCCACTTTTTCTCCCCCTCCCCAAGCAGCACAGGCCCCTTTTCCAGCCTCCTCTCTATCCCTTTTGCCCAAACTCCTCAGCCGACATCTGCAATTTCTCCCCTTCGTTGATGCCTCTCCTTTGAACTCTACCATGACTCTCCACTCACGGCAACCTACCTCCTTTCCCGCTTCTTGGTCACCCTCCTCTCCGTCCTCTTCCTCCCCTCTCTCGGGAGCTGCCTCTTCTCGCCATCCTCCGGCCAACATTCCCAGAGCCATCAGGGGAAAGGGGAGTCCATTGGCAAAGCCTCTCTCAAAGAGAGCAGCCCAGGAGTGTGGGGCAACAGCGCACAGCTTGCCCACCACTCCCAAACCTTCCCAGGGGAAAGGAGAGGCTGTCGGCAACCCAGGAGGGTGTGGCAACGGCGCACACTGCACTCGGGTGATTCAGCTCCAGGGACCACACATTTGCTCCATAAGACGCATAGACATTTCCCCTTACTTTTTAGGAGGAAAAAAGTGTGTCTTATGGAGCGAAAAATACAGTATCTGGGGCAATGCTAATTACATAAAAGGCTCAACTTTTTATATATTATTTCTTGCCCTGACATTAACCATAATAAACAGGTCAAATTACAAAAGGCAAATACAATATAAGTTCATTATGTGGCCAAGATGTTAAGTGCAACTTATTCTCTCACCAACTTTAATTAGAGGATAACATGGGGTAGAGTCAGGAGTAAATACAATATATATATGTTCAAAAACCAGAGTACCTGAGTTTATTTCAACATTACACTGTACAGTTACGAAAAATTAACAAAGGTAAAACTTTATCAATATATAAAGCATTATGGACTCAAAAGCTTATAAAGAGAGTGATCGTTCCAATTATGTTATTTACTGAGATAGTTACCAAGAAAATTTTGAAATTTCAGCTTACATTTCACTTCCAATTATATGGATTCTGTAAAACAGTTTTGAAAATATTTTCATCTACTGCCAACATCTTTCTTCAAAGCCCAAAGCATAACTTGCTCATTTCTTCACATAATCCTGCCACACATTTGTTATTCTGTAGTACATGTAAAAAAGAGGGGTAAAAGGAAGATAATGATCAAGGAATTAGCTAGTTTTGCATTTGTTTTTTCTTGATGGTCTTTCCTGAAGCATCTTTTTCCAAGGTCTAAGCTTATTAAAAGAGGATAGGTTTCTAGCCAAAGACATGACACTGGGGGTTAGGTAAACTAGATGAAATACAGCCTTCAATATTAAAATAGGGAAAAGGCCAAACTATTTCTTCCTGTATGTAGCTATAGGTTTGCAGCTAACAGGTTTGTAAACAGTTCAAAAGAAAAGAGCCTTGAAATGTCAAAAGTCCACCACACAGTTGTCATTCCTTTCCTTGCTGTATTGCAGTCCAAGAGTATAATCTTCCCTTCTGTCATTGCAGTCTCATCCGTTTCTCTGGCGGTCCTTTGGTGCTGGTGCTCTGTTGGGTGATCTTAGCCGTGTCCTTCTCCTCTTGTTTTGTAGCTTCAGGGGTTGGCTCTGGCTCCTTCTTGATCTGATCCACTGGAAAAATAAAACCAAGAAAATCTAATTCTAACAACTTTATATATCTGATTCTTCTGTAAGATTGTTTTCCAATGCAAAACTGCCAAAATAAAGCAGTAACTTGAATTGCTGCATTCAGATTTTCTATTCATACTGGAGTATCATAGTTTCCTGCACCCAGAATGTTTATAAATAAAGTGGTGATTTTTTAGGGTCCCAGCACAGGGGATCTCACTCTATCTTCCCCCACTCACTCTCTATAGTGAACATGACCTTAAATAGTGGCAATATTCTCATAAGCCTCAGCTGAAAAGAAAACTGCAATGTCTTTGGATTTGGTTCTGTTTAAAAACAATGACTGAATTCTCACCTGGAATGGGTTTTTCTCCAGACTTTTGCTGTGAAGAGGAAAAAGAAAAACAGTCACTAATAAAAAAATACATGCATCTGGCTTTGGCATGATCTTGCTATTGTCCTACTAAGAACTGCTGCCCTATATAAAAAACCATTTAGTTGATTTTTTTAATTAAAAAAAATCAAGTACAGCATGTCAATTAGACAACTTCTGTCTATGTATATGCTTGTTGACACTCTCAAATAATAGGTTTTTGAGGCAGAACTTAATCTTGCAGAAGCCAAATCTATAGCCTTGTGCAATGGCTTTCATTACACAAGAGATTTCCAAATTACATTTTTGCACAGGAAAATCAAGTTATATCACTTTTAATAATCACACTTTAAAAAATCAAGTAACATATGAAACCAGCTAACAAGAGATGCCCCCAGGTATAGGGCAGTATATAAATTCAATAAATAAATAGGCTGAAGATGCCAACCATAACAGATGCCAACCTTTAGGCTTGAATGACAGCTCTAACACCTACAGTACATAACCTTAATTGATGTACAGTGGTACCTCTAGTTACGAACTTAATTCGTTCCAGAGGTCCATTCTTAACCTGAAACAGTTCTTAACCTGAGGTACCACTTTAGCTAATGGGGCCTCCTGCTGCCACCAGTGCACAATTTTTGTTCTCATCCTGAGGTAAAGTTCTTAACCCGAGGTACTACTTCCAGGTTAGCGGAGTCTGTAACCCGAAGTATTTGTAACCCAATGTGTTTGTAACCCGAGGTACCACTGTATTATCAGTTAAAGTGTTAGCCCAACTAATACCTGCACAAACTTCGGGGGAAATTTTTGCCTCAGATCTAGGAGTAATGCATCTACACGTTGTCTCTGGAAAATGGAGCTTGGTTCTTCCTTTTTTTTGGCTTTGGGTTTGGCTTTATCTGAAAATAATTTAGAGATTGTAATGAAGCATCCCATCAGAACATAAACTTTTAACTTTCTTTTATCTGTCCATTCTTCATTTACAAAATAAAGCTTCTTGCCTTCCTTAGTTTGTTAGTTTTGCAGCAGAAGTTAACATTTAATTTTCTACAACTTTCCAGAAAGGTTTCTCCCTTCTGCTTACTTTATATCTTCCCTAAGCTCCTTCAATTGATTTGGTATCCCTGCAGAATTAAATTAATGTAAGCTTTCACTTCCACCAACAGTGCCCCATCCTACATGCCCAGACACCTAAAATGACACTGTGTTGACACCATTACTTTTCTGGAATGTTTTAACTCTTTCCAACTCCTGTGGTACATTCATTCATTTATAAACCAGCAGAACAGACAGGCATTTCAGAGAAGTCAACACACCAAGCCCAAGCCCACAATTTCTATCAAAGGAGAAAGAGCATGTATTTTAAAGCCTAGAATGCTACCTCGTTCCTCTTGATCTTTGAAATGCCACCAATAGCCTTTCGAAGGGTGATAGCGGCAGTAGGACATGGCTTCTTCAAAAGCTGACTGGATTCCATGTACTGCACTGAGCTTGAAAAAAATAAGTTTGTAACAAGATACATGATTTCCCACATTGTGCTATATTTTAGCCAGCCAACTCACAAAATAAATGCCATTATACATAGGTAGTCCAGTACTCTGAGTTTGGGGTGGAATCTCCCTGTATCTTCATGCACAGAGGCTGGAAGATTGGGAGGGGGATTGAATAATACCATTGAGCCAGATCTTTCACTTAGGAGGTGGGAACACATGGAGTAAATGCAAGGTAGTCTGCACATGCTCAGAAGTAATTTCTCTACTACATATACATCTTCAGGGATCAAATATCTCCATCTTCTGAAGTTAGGTAGTTGGTAACCATTGAGGGGGCCTTCTGAGATGTGGTACCCCACTTTGGGAACACTCCCTCTAAGGGGGGGAATTCTGATACAGGGCATATTCAACCTTAAACTTAAAAACAAGACACCATTCAAAAGTCAACAGTCCAGAACAACGGTAAATCTTCTTACTTCCTACAACACATACATTTTCCACAAAAGGTGGAGATCCTTTTTTCACACATTTTGCCCCCAAACCTGAGGACAAACAAGGGAAAAAAACCCCAAAGCACTTGCATTGCTAATACCTTCATTATAAGAATACAGGACAGAGACTTACCACTCTGGAGTTTACAACTGACCCCAAGTCAGGGGCCTGATAAATCACTCCAGCAATAATGTAATAATCAGCCAGTGGGGTAACTATAAAAGAAAAGCACAACATTAGTCCAGCTACCAAAACACTAGATGAACAACTGTCATTGCAAGTGTATTTGGTACATCGGTCATGGGACATTCAAGCCTACTATCCAAAATCAAGCAGAGTGCCTAATTTCTCTCATATGTGGATCACACACACATGGCCCAGTACAGCTCAGTTTGTGGGGGCTGTCTTCTTCCACTTTTTTTACTTTTGAAGCAAGTATTGGGGAGAAAAACTCAATGGTTAGAGCAAATCTCAACCCATGATTAAAACATGAAGAAAGAAGGGGGACGGGGGACGGGACGGGATTGAATGCCTTTCTCCTCATGCTTTATTGCCAGCCCAACACTTGAGCAAAATAACATGGGAAAGAAAACATTTTGAGACTGTACAGTAATACCTCCATGAATATCCGCCTCATCTAGCGTCCATTATGGCAAACGTCCACGGCAAACCCGGAATTACCGGAAAGGGTTACTTCTGGGTTTGCAGCTTGCGCATGCGCAGAAGCACTAAATCGCACCTTGCGCATGCACAGAAGTGCAAACTGCTCTGTGCACGTGCGCAGGCACGGTGCTTTGCCCTGCATCTTTTTGGCTAGCGGCAGAGCCTCCGGAATGGATCCTGGTTGCAAAACAAGGTACGACTGTACAGGCAAGCCTGAACCTGAGCTGTATATCGAGAACAAGGGAGAGGAGTATTCCTCCCTGTGTTTAGTGTGTATGTCCCTCCCATTTTTTTAAAGGGAAAACATCCACCTATGGTAGCCCCCTGCTATGCTTTCATCACATACCCGTCCATGTTAATATTGTCTCCAAGATCTCCTACATGGTGAAGATACATGGTGTCTTTTCATGCCTTTAACTTTTTATTAAAATACCTTTTTATTTTCCCTAGACCTTTAAAAAATCTACTTTTTTTAGTCTGCTCTTGGCAATATTGCCATGCTGCATTTTGCTTTTGTTCTTTTATCCTTGTTACTTATGGGTATTTTTATTATTTCTTTTATTATGCGATTGCACTATCCCCTGCCCTAAGAGATTTTTTAAACAGAAGGTACAAGCTGAACTAGAGAAAACTAGAGAGAAAAATGAAAAAAATGAAATGACTGCTTAATGGTTTCAAACACTATGTTCCTACAGGACTGCTTTGTGTGCATGTAGTCCTTATTGTAAGTTCTTTTTTAAAAATCCTGTTACTTTTCTTAGATTTTTCTGAACACCTGGGGAGTCTTTAAATGAAACATGCAAATATTCACTAGGAAAAGGAAAAGAAACCTGCATCTGGATCTTATCCCTGCAGACTACAGACCTTCAGGTTTGTTTATATCTGAGAGTGTGCACTTGTAAAATGAATTTTAATGTTATTTTATATCTGGCTTTTACTTTCACTCAGTCACAGTATATGAGATGGGAAATTGCTGCTGTACTGCTCTCCAGGCTGCATTTGTTTACACTGAAATGCATTTGCCATTTTACTGCGCATTCGCTCAGCTTGGAGAGGTCCTTTTGGAGCTCTCTGAATTCCCTTTTTGTTTTAATGACCTTAAGCTGTTTTGCACCATCAACAACCTGGCCTCCTCACTGCTCACCCTAACTCTGGGTCATTCATAAACAACTTAAGAAGTTTAGATTCCAATACTGATTCTTGGGGGACTCTACTTTCTAGATGTCTTCATTCAGAGAACTGTCCATTCTTCTCTGCTTCCTGCACCTTAACCAATTCCTGATCCACAAGAAGTCCTTTCCTCTTATTCCATGGGAGCTAAGCTTACTCAGGAGTCTTGGGTGAGGTATTTTGTTAAAACTTTTTGAAAGTCCAAATGCACTGTGTCAACTGGATCACGTCTATCTATATGCTTGCTGACACGCTCAAAGAACTCTAATGCATTAGTGAAACAGAACTTACTCTTCCAAAAAATTATTAATGATATTTTACAACTGCATTCAGAAGTTGTTCTGTTTGTTGTCACATCACCTGGTTTTTATTTATAATTATATATTGAGTTATATACTGCAGGTTTTATTTTTAAGATTGACTATGCAGTGGCTTATTGCTCAGTGGGGAGGAATTACTCCTCTTTACATACAGAGATTATACATGACAAGCAATACATAGTTATAACAAGTCATCAACACTGCTAAAAACATAGGACTGCAAATAGGCATGTTTTTACCAGCACTATTTGCCTTTTGCCACAAGAGGGCATTCTTTTACTATTTCAAAAAGGAAATTAGACCATAAAGCAAAATTTAGGAAGAAAATGTAACCGCAACATGAATTCTGGGAGCTAACATTTCTACCTATGCTTCTGTGAACAGGAAAACAAAAGCAGGTGGAGCATTCAGAAGTATGCATAGGCTATGATCCTTTCCTGTGTGGGCACAGCACTAAACACAGGTTTCTCATTTCTGTCCATCCCCCTGCCCCCCCAAAAAGCCACAAGCTGATATGAGGAATTGGAGGTGGAATATGCACCTTCTGTATGCCCAGATTCCTCCCCGTTTGCTCAAGATATGAGAGCTTCACTTGATCAAGCAGAACAGAAAGCCTGGATGGGGATATGAAGAGACCTCTTGTTCTTCAAAAACAACAAATCACTTCCTGTATGTGCACTGAGGGGAGGTTGGAAAACATAGATTTGCTTAGCCCTGTGAAGATTCCTCTGTATGTGAGCACTGCATCTGCACAGGGAAGCAATGTACCCATCCTTTTTTTTTTTTTTTGTTATTTGTTTCCATCTTGTCCTCCCCAAAATACTGTGAAAATCCTTACCATGCGTCGGACTCTGTCTTTGCTGCTTACGAATAATGAAGAGAATTGGCTCTTGTGCATGTAAAAGGATATATTCCACTCCAACCATTTGACTGAAAGAATAAAGACAAGACTGAACAAGGAGATAAGACTACTATTTATTGTAGAGGCTAAAGAAGCCAACTGAAAGTACAAGTCTCCCGCTGACTGATCACACCTATAGAATCATAGTATTACAGAATTAGGAGAGACCCAAAGGGTCATCTAGTGCACACTTCCAAGTGTGCCCCTCTTGGACCGAATCAGGTAATAACTTGTCCTAGATCCTAGTAATTTTCTGACAGTCACCTGATGGATCTATTTGCTCTAAATCTATCGGGTTTCATACTGCTGTCCTTAATAAATTTGTCACCAGCTGGACTCCCACCAAATTCACCGATAGCTTAACATCACCATAGGTAAAGGGATCCCTGACCGTTAGGTCCGGTCACGGATGACTGGGGTTGCGGCGCTCATCTCGCTTTACTGGCTGAGGGAGCCAGCGTACAGGTTCCGGGTCATGTGGCCAGCATGACTAAGCCGCTTCTGGTGAACCAGAACAGCGCACGGAAACGCCATTTACCTTCCCGCCGGAGTGGTACCTATTTATCTACTTGCACTTCGTGCTTCAGAACTGCTAGGTTGGCAGGAGCAGGGACCGAGCAACGGAAGCTCACCCCGTCGCGGGGATTCAAACCGCCGACCTTCTGATCTGCAAGCCCTAGGCTCTGTGGTTTAACCTAGGCTCTGTGGTTTAACCCACAGAACCATAGGATAATTTAAAATCAAGTGTTCATATTTGGATTTGATTAGTGTGGTTATTGGATTCTGAATCTCTGCAGGTTTGGAAGTGCAACACTATAAAGGATCGCAGCCACAAATTGTACTAACAAGGACTTCATTAGGAAATTTCAGAATATTCAAAAATAAAAGAGTTATCTTATTGTACAGCATTTTCAGAGCAAAGAGAAATAAAAGACAAAGGAGATTTCAAGGTAACTGCTTACTAATGAGACCACTTAAATTACTCTCTAGGCTCTTTTTCCAATGTAAAAAAAGAAACAGTGCTTGCTTCCTTGGGCTCATTAGTATGTCTTTCCCAATAAATATATTTGTTCATTGTTTATTTTGAATATACTTAATAAAGCTATCCTTTAACAGCAATAGAAAAAATTATCCGAAAACAGTTATGATGTTGTTCATCTTGAAATGAATTTTAATTTAACATTAATTAAAGCAATCTTTTATAGCTCCAACTTTAGTTGATGTTAAAATATGCAGACAACTGTGTTGCAGAGCATTCTATAATCAACAGGAAGGTTGTCAATTTCTCATATGCATGGAACAAAATAGATTACAAATGTAAATGCTTTAATCACTTTTGACACACAGTATCTTAGTCATTCAACATCTACCATTTCAAAACAGAATAAGAAACTTTCAGTAGACCACCAGTTAACAGGCATTTCTCTAATCTTACATAAGCCAGAATCATTGAACCCATATTTCATCCATAGCATAAGACAAATTGGGTGATTGTCTTCTGCTTATAGAAAAGGGCAGGGCAGGGCAAGCAGTTTAAGTGAATCAGCTGTCAAGGAAAAATAGGGACAAAGAGAGGGGGAAAGTTCTATCATCTCTGGCTTTAGTACTTCAATTGCTGGTAGTGTTTACTTTTCACAGGTGACAACTACCATTCTAAACCTTGTTTTATAACCGCAGGAGGAAACTTTTAGTCTCAACAGCCCAGACCCTCCTCTTTCCCCACTCCAGCGGGCCAGTTGTGAAATGTGGGAATATGGTCATTTGTCCATAAGAGCATGGGCAAAAGTTCATTATTGCAAGGATGATTTCATAGCAGAAAGCATTGCTTGGAAGCATGATCAACGCGTGGAGAGCTCATGCCATCCAATGATTGGTCCACGTAGTATAACATGATCAACTGCGTGGTCTGGTGTGAGAACAGGAGACTAATGTATTGTATTGTCTTTTATCTGCTGACTGAGGCAAAGCTCTCTCCTTGAATTTGTATCTTTTCATGGACACTCAATAAAGGTTGGGGCAACAGCAGCTTCGGAGAAGAGAGCTGCGGCCAGACTTCTTAAACCCATCTTGGCGTGAGACTGATTATTTTCGGATGGCGAGCTGGTTCTCGTCATTTGGTGCCCCGTGTGACTACCTTCGGACTCCACGTTGTTTCTCATCGTCCAGCGCTCACCACACCTTTTTCATCCGCTTCGGATCCCAGTGAGCGCTCCCTGTCCTTCTGCCTTTGTGGGGCAGTCTCTTTCGGACTTCGACTGATTTCGGACTTCGGGGCTGCGGCCCTCTCAGCACTCACCTCGCCCGGCACGGGTTTCAGACGCGTCTTTCATCCACTTTGGATCCCCGGTGAATGCTCCCACCCTTTTTGCTATTATGGGGCTGTCTCTTTCTGCACCACAGAAGAAGTTTTTTGATGAACTTAAATTTCCCCTGGCCAGTAACAACCTTGTTGTACTTGATGCCGACCTCAAAGCGCTTATACTAGCTCTGGACACCCACTGCCCCTGGTATCCTCAAAAATGCACTTTGAATTTAAAAGACTGGGAAAAAATAGGGCAATTTTTCCAGAACCATCCTAAAATTGATATCAAAGTTTTGCATGCCTGGTGTAAAGTCTACAAAGCTATGTCGAGCTTAACTCCTGCAAATATCCTCCTGGCTGCCTCATTGCCTGTTTCACCTGTCCTTTTGGCTCCTCCTTTGCCTCTGCATCCCACGTTGCCTTCTTCGAATCCTCCGGTTTATGTCCCTCCAAAGCCCCCACCTCCTCTGCCCAAGGCATCTGGCACCGCTTCCACCCCACTTCAAGAGGCCCTTCGCACCGCTGCTCCGTTGCTGGCCTTTGATTCTACAACTCCTAATCTCTTTCCTGTGATTGCTCCTGCCGCCCCGGGGGGAGGCCCAGCCCGGCACGAACAGTTTGATTTGAGATTCATAAAGGAAGCTTTGTCTTCTGTACCTGATGACAAAAATGAGCGAGATGGCCGTTGGGGCAGCGTCAGACAGGATCCTACAGAGCCTTATGGACAATTTGTCGATCGCTTGTATAACACCCTTAAGCGACAAGTTCAAGACATGGCAGCCCAAGAAGTGATTGTTCGCCAGCTTGCATTTGATAATGCCAATGAGGACTGTAAGCAAGCGCTGCGCCCTTTGATGACAACTCCCAATATAGCCATTGCAGATATGCTTAAAGCCTGTCAATCGGTGAGGACTGATTGCCTGCTAGCCACGGCTTTGTCCACCACCGTGTCTCAGAATCCTGCCAAGGATAAAACCTGCTTTGGATGTGGAGAAGTGGGTCATTTTCATGCGCAGTGCAGATCTATCGCACAGCAATGTCACCCCAGCACAAAGTGCCCCATCTTTGATACAGGCCAGGACTTGTCAATTTTATGAAGAACATCTTAGATCTCACACTGGCCACCCTGGGTATTTGGCAGAAAGGATTTTACGCCTGCTGAACTTCACTACGTCTTCGCCCAAGGAGACACCAGCGCCTTGCGACCGTATTTTACGCTGTCTGCCTGTGGGAATCTGCCTTCTGACCTCTACCCGCCTTGCAGCTGGAGACATCGCCATATTGACGTGCCCTGGATGGAGTCACCTTCTACAGCTGTTCCAGTGTTTCCCGGCACGTTGAAAGGCCATCTTCGTCTCTACCGCATTGGCCCCCCTTTTCCCTGGGACGCCACTTCAACCACCAAATATCATGACAGTTTTGCTGCTTCTTGTTTGGGAACTGAGCCTGGCTTTGAAGGATGCCCTCGCTATACCGGCATTGCTTGGATTTTACCCCCCAGATCTCTTCTTCTTCTCTCCTCCCTCAGGAGTCCTGCCCCATGGTGTGTTCCCCTGAGCATGTACAGAAAGCTGTCTTGGAACTATTGTGGACTCTTGGCAGGACAGGGGGTGAGGAGGTTTCAGTGTGTTCCAGTTGTTTCATTCTTGTGCTTTGGCATGGTTCCCGGACAGAGAGCAAGTTGCAATGTGGTTCTTTAGCAGGGCCTGAGAAGACAATGGGCTCTGTTCTCTACCTTGTTGCAATCTTTTTAGTTACAGCAAGCGGGATATGCTTGGCTAGTGCCTTTCAGCTGCTGAGAAAAATGATTTTGAAATAAATGTCAGAAATAAGAGATGTAGCGCTTAATTTTTTTTATGTAATCCTTGCTTCCTAAGATGGAGTTTGTGCCTTGATTCATTTTCATTGTTGTATGTATATATCTGATCAATTGACTAATATCTCTGCTACTACTGATTATATGGAACAAATGATAGCCCATAATCCTTTGAATCCACCCGAAGGTTTTGATCCATGGAATGGTGGTTTTCTTGGCTACCTAATAGAACATGGTTAAGAAAAATTTTGCTAATTGTACTAATGGTCCCTCTTATAATATAAACAAGAAAAGAGGGGATGTGGTCATTTGTCCATAAGAGCATGGGCAAAAGTTCATTATTGCAAGGATGATTTCATAGCAGAAAGCATTGCTTGGAAGCATGATCAACGCGTGGAGAGCTCATGCCATCCAATGATTGGTCCACGTAGTGTAACATGATCAACTGCGTGGTCTGGTGTGAGAACAGGAGACTAATGTATTGTATTGTCTTTTATCTGCTGACTGAGGCAAAGCTCTCTCCTTGAATTTGTATCTTTTCGTGGACACTCAATAAAGGTTGGGGCAACAGCAGCTTCGGAGAAGAGAGCTGCGGCCAGACTTCTTAAACCCATCTTGGCGTGAGACTGATTATTTACGGATGGCGAGCTGGTTCTCGTCAGTGAAAGGTGGGCTGGACTATCCTTCTGTCAATCATGTGGTGTCATAATTACATCAGGTGACTGGTGGGTGTTTAAGTCCCTTGAATAATGCTTCCAAAGCACGTGACAACCAGGTGGCTGTCGGGCACTTGGAAAGAGCTGCACTAGGAGCTTTGCCATCATTTCTCACACTCCAAGCAAAGAGCTAGCAAAATGCTTCACACAGCAGTTTCCAATCACGCATCAGCCAGTTGGTTGTCAGGAAACTGGAAACTGCTTGAGAACAGGGCTTGCAGGCAATGCCAACTAACATATATATGAAGAGAGCTGTAGCACTTGGCCATGGTGTCCCTGAAACAAATAGGACCAAATAGGGAGACCTGCTAGGATGAATCAGGTCTGTAGGCTGAACATTCCCTATTCCTGTTTTATAGGATTACTTTACCAATGTCTAGCAGTAACTTACTTTAGGTGATCCAGCGATAGCCTTTGCATTTTGACCATTTCATTGTTGCACGTTCGATCATAGAATGGGTTGCTACGCTCTGAGAAATAATCCAACACACTTCCACTGTTTAATATTGGAATCCAAGCACTATCAACCCAGGAAATTCCCAAGAGGTTATCTGGAGGAGAAAGAGAAATGAATGTTTAGCACAAGTATAGTTACAATAGCAATAGTCTTCATCAGTATGAGAGATTGTGTCTCACTGTCAGCTACTGCCCACCTTAAGCCAGGCAGCCCTGGTCAATAAAATGCTGGTCCACCACTATCCACCTGCTTCATTGGGTGCTTGGAGCTCAGAGTATGGCAGGATCCCCAAGGACCTGCTCTATGGGGAACTGGTTTCAAGCACCAGGAAGTTGGCAGACTTTCTCTAAAGGGTAGTCAATCTCTCAACTTTGTACAAAACTTTTGTTGTTGCTGTTGTTTGTTGAATTTGTATACCGCCCTATACCTGGAGGTCTCAAGAAGGGACGAAGCACACAAGTTTTAAAGGTGAAACAGTTATTTTTAAAATGTAATGTAGAAAGTAAGGTTTGAGGAAGCACTAAATTAATATGCAGAACATGTCCTCTGTGCTGGCTTTGATATGGGGTTTGCAGCAAGGCAAGTGTAGCGATACTTCTCAATGCTTAAGAAAGTGGATGAAGAAAGTTTGAGCCAAAGCACAACCATTTTAAACCACAGTGGGAATCACAGAAGTTCCACTTGACTTCCAATCAGTGTTAGAAACTGAGATATGAAAGCTAGGTGCTAAATGGCACCTTAAACCTACGTTATGGGCCCAACAATGGAATATCTAGGCACACATTTTTATAACTGGAATACAAAGCTGAAAATGAATGAACTGAAGCTAAAATCTTAAATTCATTTTTCACATGGTCTAGTCCTCATCTGAAGGCTGCAAAAAACAAAGCCATGCTTCCCCTGCCTGCCCTCCTAATATTCTTAAGAGGGTCTCTTCTCCAGTCTTCAGAGAGTAGCTTCAAGTGGGGAAGCAGAAAAAGGTCCTCCTTTCCTTCCACTGTGCAGTTTTAATCTGAAATATTAGGTGCAGTACTGCACCCAGAGCTCAGAAACTGCTTGCTCTAATGAAATTCTTTTTCGCAAAAAGCACCTAGAACAATGGGAGTTTCCAATACAGCTTCCAATGCAGGAAATGTATCCATAGCGCAAGATAAAAGGGTATGCAGAAGTGTCAGAAATGATGCAGGAACATACAGTAATATGTTTCCACTAATACTACCTGCAAACCCAGGACTTCCACTGCAACTATTCTAAGGTGCATGTCTGACTGGAGAGGAAGTTTGAGTGAACACAGACTGATTGCACAGTCACAAAAACAAATTGGTTGCAAGAGAGCTCCTGAGATGAGACGAGCACAGATTGATTGCACAGTCACCAAATAAGCCCAAATATCACCTCCGTGTTGCGTGGGTGCTCAGGACTCAACAGTTGACAGCTAGGCTGCAGGATCTTGCACTCAGCGGAAGCCACGTGGCATGTTCGACTTCTCAGGTGTGTTTGAAAACTGAAGCATTTACTTCTAGGTGTACAGCATTTGCAAACCGAAATGTTCGTCAATGGAGACGTTCGAAAACCGAAGTACCACTTTACATTGTTTCAGCAATCTTTTAGAAAGCATATCTAGATGCTTAGGAAACCATGATTAATGCAGCATAAATAGGGCTATGAATAATGCATATGCTGAATCAATAATGTGCTGCACAAACTCTTGCATAAAGCAGAGGCAAGCAAAGAGATGGTCTTATTATTATATAAATATGCCTTGCTCCATTCTACTTCTATAGAGAAAGGTTTCTCTCAATGCAGCAATTTACCTTCTTTCATAAAAGCAGGTTAAAATGTGGGAATTAATGAAACCACAGATGACACAGATTCAGCAATACCTATCCTCAATATTTTTTTAGTATATCTGTTCACTGTGGGCTTCTACCCATACAGTGGTACCTCGGGTTAAGTACTTAATTCGTTCCGGAGGTCTGTACTTAACCTGAAACTGTTCTTAACCTGAAGCATCACTTTAGCTAATGGGGCCTCCAATACTTTGGCCACCTCATGAGAAGAGAAGACTCCCTGGAAAAGACCCTGATGTTGGGAAGGATGGAGGGCACAAGGAGAAAGGGACGACAGAGGACGAGATGGTTGGATAGTGTCTTCGAAGCTACAAACATGAGTCTGACCAAACTGCGGGAGGCAGTGGAAGACAGAAGTGCTACCTATACAGCATGGCAGGAAGCCACTGCCATATGCTGATTTCGCAGATGTAGAGGTTCAGCAACATATTAGCATGACACCTGCAAAAATCAGTGTCGAACAGAATGACTTGAAAAGCTTTAACTGCTATTTCTAAATACTTCTTAAAGTAACTACAGGTACCTATTGCTAATGGTACCTCTGGTTGCCAACGGGATCCGTTCCGGAGGCCCGTTCACAACCTGAAAAGAATGCAACCCGCGTCTGCACACACGCGGGTCATGATTCACCGCTTCTGCGCATGTCATTTTGCGTGTCTGCGCATGCACGAGCGGCGAAACCTGGAAGTAACCCTTTTCGGTACTTCTGGGTCGCCGCAGGACGCAACCTGAAAACGCTCAACCTGAAGCAAACGTAACATGAGGTATGACTGTACAGTCATACCTCAGGTTGAAGTAGCTTCGGGATGAATATTTTTGGGTTGCACTCCGCAGTGACCCGGACGTAACGGAGCATGTTATTTTCGGGTTTCGCCGCTCGCGTATGCGCAGACGCTCAAAATGACGTCACACGCATGCGCAGAAGCGGCGAAACATGAGCCTCGCACGCCCAGTCGCGTCTTATGTTTACTTCAGGATGCAAACGGGGCTCCGGAACAGATCCCGTTCATATCCAGAGGTACCACTGTATAGCCAACTCAAAATGACTAAGAAATCCTAATCAATACAGTCGTACCTTGGATCCTGAACGCCTTGCAAGTTGAACGTTTTGGCTCCCGAACGCCGCAAATCCAGAAGTGAGTCTTCTGGTTTGCAAATGTTCTTTGGAACCCAAACGTCTGACGTGGCTTTCGACTGGATGCAGGAGCTTCCTGCAGCCAATCAGAAGCCGCACCTTGGTTTCCGGACATTTTGGAGTTGAACAGACTTCCGGAACAGATTCTATTCAACTTCCGAGGTACGAATGTAATCATTCTCTTCTTTGAGGTGTCAGAAATTCAGTTTTAATCATTTCAAAAATAAACATTAAGTTTAATGCCTCAAAGTTGTCTGCACTTCAGGTTATTCTTATAACAGCATTTGTTAAGTCTGGAAAAAATGATGCAAAATGGGAACATGCCATCCCGCCCCATTGGTGTCCCACCCAGTGTTAGAAACTCAGATATATAAGCTAATCGCCAAATGGTACCTTAAACCCGAGTTGCGACTGCCACAATGGTATGTCTAGGTGCCATCCCCCGCCCCCCGTGGAGATGGTGATGATCATTTCATTCCTATACAGCTTTATATTTTTTTAAAAAAAATCTCAATGTAGTTTACAACACACTCAAACATTTTTAAAAATCCAGAGCAAAAACAAATTCAAGCTTCAAGGAAAGTATTTCAGATCCTTCTCTAAGTGACATTTTGTTTTCCCCATATTTATTTGCCTACTTAATTTAAATACCTGCCCCAAAGCAGAAGTACTCTAGGAAGCCAGTGTGGTGTTGTGGTTAGAGTGTTAGACTAGGATCTGGGGGATCAGGGTTCAAAGCCCCACTCAGTCATGAAGCTCACTGGGTGACCTTGGGCCAGTCACAGCCTCTTAACCTACCTCACAGGGTTGTTGTAGGTATTAACTGAGGAGCAGGGAAAACCATGTATTCCTGGGGGGGGGGGGAGGTGGGATATAAATGTAATAAATAAGCTCTTTTGATTACCTGCATAAGAAAGTGGAGGCAGTCAGATGGAGATGTCAATTGCCAACTTGGCATCTAGATATCTCCACAACGTCATAATTGGACCCGCACTAGTCGCAAGTGGATATTAATAATAACAATAAATCTCATGGGGGGGAATGGTACCTAGACATTCTGCTGTGGCAACTGTAACCTAGGTTTAAGGTGCTATTTGGCAATTAACTTATATATCTGAGTTTATAACACTGCAGGCAACATGCCACTCTAGGTAGAATCTCAAGGATATTTATAGTCCACCTGTAATGAAATAAAACTGAGAAGAGTACAAACCCAGAAATCCTTTCTGATTCAGTTTGTCTTTTTTTAAGTCATCTGAACCTGGTGACTATTGCCACAGTGTGGAGTAGTGAACACGTTATTCGCTATGAAAGACCTGTTTCTTTTGAATTTGTCCTGAACCTCCTGGCAATTTCATTAGGTGATCCCGAGTTGTAATGTTATTAGCGTCTTTCCTTTCCTTTCCTTTCCTTGTTTTGTCTACTCTCTCGACAACAGAATAATGTTTATGATTTCAAAAGCCACTAATATCGCTTCTAATCTCAGCCGCAGATCGGCGCAATGTTACAATGTCTTTGGGCGCAGGACTTATTAGGAGTCTTAGAAAAGCAACGACAACGACACTTGATTCCACTGCGTCTTTTTTTAAAATAATAATAACTGTAATTACTTTTATTCTGCGACTCCCACAAAGGTTTCGTCCACTCCCTCCTTTCCAGTCCTATCGAGACGACAGACGCCGCTCGCCCCTGCTTTCTGCATCTGCCTCAGGGGCCCTGGCGGACATGGATGGCAATATAGAGACACACGGGGCGGGAAGGGAGCCGGGAGTCAGCGGCCTGTCCTTAAACAAGGTGCCTAAGCAGATATAGTAAAGCAAAAGAATCCAGTCTCCATTACCTCGTATGTCCACCGCCGCCATGGTTTCAGCGCCGCGCGTCCCATCCGCCCCGGCGCAATGCTATGACCTCACCGCACCATAGAGAGAAGTTGCCTAGGATGCCGAGATGAGGAGATGAGGAGAAGCGAATGGCTAGAGCGGCGACGAGAGAGCCGAGCGGGAAGTATGCGTAGTTGTTCCTTCAGCGACTGGAGGACTAAGGCGGTTGTGTTTTGGGGTTCCAGAAGGATTGCGCACCCCTGATGAGCGCTAAAAAGCAAAGGGGGTGAAATATAAATTTAGGAGTGAAAAGTAAAGGGTGTCTTTTTAAGGGTTTACATTAAAAAAGTTTAAGGATGCGATTCTAGCTCCACACACGGGAATAAATCCCATTGGATATCAGTAGGATTTACCTCTTGAGTCGACGTGGTTAGGATTGCGCTGAAAAGTAAATCACACACACCAGCGCTTCAAATGCAACACATATGAAGTATATAATTGCATAATTGGTTGCAAATCTAACCCGCCAAAAAAGAAAAGGCCAACGTGTATGCTTTCAACAGCACATTTACACTACAGAAACCAGGTTTTGGGGCATGGAAATAAGGACCAGGGAGTGGTGGCGTTTCTCATGTTTGCTAAATTTCAAATATGGTACTGTTGAAGTAAAAAAAAAACCAAAAAACTCGTGAACAACAAAAATTGGCAACCTTAATTACAGAGATGGATTGAGGGGAGCACGACCGATTCGGTTGTACTGGGGACGGAGCCACAGGGGTGCCACTACTATGATGAATGAAATGTGGGGCTGAAATTTGAGGCCCCAAGGTCTGCCACTCTAATTACAAAATATTTAATCTTAAGCCCAATACTCTACAAAAATGTGCTATGGAGCCCATTGAAATCATGCACCCTAAACTAGTTGGCTGGGCTTAGTTGCTTGTGATCTGACCTCTGTTCTTTTAGGGTACATTCTTGAGAGGTATTACAGTGAGATGTCTTTTCAAAAATAAGTTCCACTGAGTTAAGTTGGGTCCATTCCAATATAAGTGGCTATAGGATTGCAGCCTTAGAATGGATTGTCTGCTGCTGAACACCTGTAACCACTATTTTTTTCTCAAAAGTTGCACACGCACTTTCCCCAGACCCGAATGCATTTCATCAAGTGTTTATAGGTTAAGGTTTCCTAATTCGTATTCATGATTATCATTCTACTGTCCAGACCCATGTTACTGAGTCAGTGTTTTTTCAGCTGTGCTTCCAGAATGGAAGGAGGTAAGCATGTGTGGCACCTGCAGAGGAACAACAAGAGGTAGGGGATTGCCCAGAATCTACATCGGAATTATTGGGTTTGCAAATCACATCCAGTGCAGAGATAGGACTACTGATCTATGGTAGACAGTGGTACAGTTAGGTAATTTCAGACTCTAGGTTTAATAGTCTTGGGGGTGGGAGGAAGCTTTTTAGATGGCACTGTGTCATCTCTTACTTCTGACACCAGTGTTGCATGCCATACCAATCTCTGAGCAGCAAGAGATTCCCAGGGTTCAGGTGATTGCCCAGGGTTCCTGTTTCCTTTTGGAAATGAGGCACAGCAGAGACTGTGGTGTCTTTATGATATATGGCTTATTTGCGTGTGCACACACACACAGCCTGAGCCTGTGATGGAGGGGCTCCCAGCATTACACTCTGGCTTCTTCCATAGCTGAAGCCTTGGATTCAAACAGACTTCAAACATGATATAAAACATTCTAAACTCTCCACTCTGTTTCATAAAGTCTCCTTTTGTCTTCTACCTGACACAAAGCTGGAAGAGAGGCCCCCTCCCATTTTTATTCTGGCACAGAGCCTTTGCCCTTTGCCGCCTTTCAATGCCCATCTCCACAGCGAATTATTTCATCAGGAAGCATAGCTGTCAACGTTTCCCTTTTTTTAAGGGAAATTCACTTATTCCGAATAGGATTCCTCGCAAGAAAAGGGAAAAGTTGACAGCTATGACAGGAAGCCAGCCTGGCTTATATTTTAACATTTGCTGGGTCCAGGGGTTAAAAGATCTGGAACCTACAAGCTTATAACAATATTATAGGCCAGCCCTGCTGAGTTTGGTGGTCGTCCTGCTAATTCTGCTGACTAGGGCCTTGGCTTTTGTCCAAAGTCCTATCATAGAATCATAGAGTTGGAAGAGACCACAAGGGCCATCGAGTCCAACCCCCTGCCAAGCAGGAAACACCATCAGAGCACTCCTGACATATGGTTGTCAAGCCTCTGCTTAAAGACCTCCAAAGAAGGAGACTTCACCACACTCCTTGGCAGCAAATTCCACTGTCTTACTGTCAGGAAGTTCTTCCTAATGTTTAGGTGGAATCTTCTTTCTTGTAGTTTGGATCCATTGCTCCATGTCCGCTTCTCTGGAGCAGCAGAAAACAACCTTTCTCCCTCCTCTATGTGACATCCTTTTATATATTTGAACCTAATTGCATCCCAACCCAGAAGAGGCTAATTGGAAGTAGATATTACCATATCAGTGAATTATACAGGCACAGCGGGCAAGCCCATTGGTCGGTGAATACTTTGAATTCACAGGAGCCTTTCATTTTTTTAAATTTTATTTGTCATGACAGATTGTAGTTTCCTCATGGCACATAGTTTGTATTTACTGGCATAGGAAGAATACTTAGGAATGCTGCCTTCCAAACTTCAAAAGTATTTTGTAAATCATTGACCAACAAAGCTGAAAGTCTCATTCTAGTTCATGATGGCAGATAAGAATGACAAAAGGGCTGGTCATTCTCAAAAATTGTCCTATCCATGTCTACTAAGAAGTAAGTCCTGTTGAATTCAATGGGTCATGCTCAGGTAAATAGGAAAGGATTCCAGCCTAAATAATGGTGGACACTTACATGTCTTTGATCCAAGAATCTTTCATAGCAATAATTATATCCTGCGGTGCATCTCTTAGGTGGAGGTGAGTAGGGATTAATCAGTGCTCATGTTTGCTTTCAAAGTGCATTGCTAGCAAAGTTTAAATTACAGACCTCAAAAGCTACAGAAGCACCTGTAACACCTGGGCATCATGGGGGAAAGCAATGTCTACCAAAGACTAATTAGAAACATCCTGGGAAGCAACACTTACTATACCTCTATGATTCTCTATGTCTGGCAACAGATCTTGGTGACTTTCTAGTTTCTGCTGATACTGATTGGAGGATGCGGAGAAAATGGTTATATCTATATTTTGTTGTCCTCTTTATTAACTTCTCTCATTCTTACCTTAAATTAAGCTATACAAAGATCGGGGGGGGGGCTTGAAAGGAACACTCTTATTCTCTGTATTATTTTGGCTCTCTGTCATTCTCTGTTGTGAATGGCAAGAGCACCATATTGCAACAGAGTGGCCATATGTTACCTGCCCCAGCCCACCCATTTCTCTGTAGGGATAACACTGAACTATATGGAGGGATTATCAAGAGCCACTGATGTGCAGCCAGCACTGCCCCAATATTGCAGGTAGCGAATGTGGTGCCCTCCAGAAGCTGTTAGACCACAACTCTCTTCAGCCTTGCCCCAGGCAGCATGGCCAATGAAATATACTCAGAGTCGCAAAGTGATTTCATGCTCTTTATTCAGCTCACAGTGGTGAGGAGGAATGAATGAAAGTCCCCTCACAGTATCTGCTTTATATACATTATTTACACAATGGGCTGCACATGATTGGCTAATTCCAGAATTCTACTGTAAGCCAATCAGGTTGTGGATTCACTTCTATCTGGAGCATGATTGGGTGGTTCCTGCCAACCAATCAGACTGCTGCATTCTGAATCCTATTGTTCTAGGACCAATCAGACTGCTGCTGTTTGGATCCTATTCAACTCAGTACATAACAGCCAACAATCAGGGATAATTTATTATTATTTATTATTT
The DNA here is from genome assembly GCF_964252035.2 of Podarcis erhardii. NCBI lineage: Eukaryota > Metazoa > Chordata > Lepidosauria > Squamata > Lacertidae > Podarcis > Podarcis erhardii. Next base: position 47,516,375 of record NC_138497.1, on the reverse strand, counting down.
AAATGTTAAACTGCTTTGAGCATATAAACACGATGGGAGTTGTAGTTTGACGGGCCCTATTCTACAGCAACGGATACTAACAGTGGACTTGTGTTACAGAGTTGTTGCAAGTCATTCCCTGGTCATTTCAATAGATAATGAGTTTCAAACAACTGCAGGGTAATTTAGTGCCTATGCATAGTAGAGGCTGTCAGACAGAACTGCATTTAGACATGGTGGAGATGTGCCAGGGTGTTTCTGCCTTTCCACCTGGTAGCCTCAAGAAACAGCAATCTGGAGATTGCTATAGTGGTCTGCACTGCAAGGCTGTCTTTGGCCATTCTCTCTCAGTCCCAGCTCCTTGTTCTCAAATGTAGAGGAATTAGACCTTTAAAAATAGGGCACAAGCATGTTTTATGACTGATTTTCATTTTATAACAAAACAAATTCCTTCCAGTAGCACCTTAAAGACCAACTAAGTCAGTTCTAGGTATGAGCTTTCGTGTGCATGCACACTTCTTCAGATACACTGAAACAGAAGTTTCCAGACCCTTCTATATAGTGAGAAGGTGGGGAGGGGTATTACTCAGAAGAGTGGTGGGAATGGGTGATTGGCAGATAGCTGTGATGAGCCTGTTGACGACTCTTAACGACTGCAATAGGTCTTACAGGAAAAAGCAAGGGGTGAAAAGGTGAAAAATGGCTTTGTCATTTTATAGTATGGCCTTGCTGGCTTTTATTGGTATTATGACTACTAGTTCTATGTCTTTTATTTGTTTGTATGCTTTTTTATTGTAAGCTTATTAGCAACTATACACTGCCCTGGGAATACTGAAGGGGGACTCTAGAAATTACTTAAATAAATCCCATCTCTCACAATGCCCCAGCCCCCAGCCCATGATCTGCAAAAGCAGATAATAATATTGGACAGTTTATTTCTAACCAGTTTAGTACAGGGAACATACACAGCCAAGGCTTCAAAAAACAGACAGACAGACAGACAGACAGACAGACAGACAAACAAACAAACAAACAAACAAACAAACAAACAAGAAATCCTTTTCTTAATCAGGAAAGCCCAGCCAGAAAGACCCAGAAATGGGACTCATAAAAGGTTCATTCAAATTTGCAATAGCAGTCCAGAGCTGGGAGATGCTACTTTAAAGGATAGTCCCCAAGATGACCTAAATGGCAGAGAAATGCAAATATATATAATATAGAAATCCTTCCCCTCACCTGCACCTGCGATTTGATGTTACTATGCATTATGATATGTGGCTACGTTATGTAGTTGTGTGTATGCAGTATATGTTATTTTAGAATATTACTTGCTTCTTAAAATAAAAGGTGATGGAAGCTGGAGCTCAACAATCTCTGGATGTTCCCATCTATGTTCTGTGGAGCAGCTAAATTGCCCCCACCCTCTGCTTAACTTTCATCTTGGTTTGTGCCCTGTTGGTCCATTTATTTCCATGGTCCTCAGTACCAGTGATATATTTTCAACGGATTTCCTAACCTTCTATGGAATGTGACAAATAAATTAATCACTTTTCCCAGAAATCTAATTTGCTCCGCCAGTTCTTTGCTTTGAAGCCTTCCTCCCTGCTGTCCTTTCATGTTATTCTTTACTAGTTCTGGTTGCCTGGTAACCCCAACCTCTATCTTTCTCTCTCACTAATTTCCTTTCCTCCTCCACCCCCTGCTCCCCTCCCTGTAATACATGATAACATTCATACGCACTGTAATATGTTTCTTCACCATCTGCGCCTCTTTGACGCTATCTCTTCCAAGACTGCCAAGTGACCAGCATATGGAGCTCAGCCTGTTGTTTTGCTTTTGCAAGAGATTAGAAGCCGTTTAATGACCTTTTTTCCCACTGAGGGGAAGAAAAATTTACACAGCTGAGAAGGCAGAAGGTTTCACCCTCATGTCTTCAAGCATCACACGGCATCACCCTCATGCTTCCACTTCCAAAAGGCTGTGCCTTGCAGTTTGTAGTGAGGGCCTTTCCTCACAGCATGTTTCCCCTCTGTGTTTGCTCCCACACAGACAGCCTCCATACCAGGCGTAATAAGCATGTCCTTTGTTTTGAGTGTGCCCCTGTATATTCTATATCCATATGCACAGAAAAAGCATGGGGTCAGGTTGTACTGGGAGAACAAGCAGCCATAGCTTGTGGCAATCTGGAGAAGAGACATTGTGTCCCTGGGCTGAATCTAGACACAACAAAAAAGCGTTTCATTTTAAATCTGTAAATTTTCAGTTGTAAATTTAAACAGGGAAAACGGGTAGATAAAAATGGGACTCCATGTCGCCATCTGGTGGCACAATGTTATACCACACATATGATGCATGTACCGTAAATCACTTTTTCTTTACCAGTCTAACCAAGTCCCTGGTTTCCATATATTCCATATATATATTCCATATATTCCATATATATTTCCCTTTCCCCCATTGTTATTGCATGTGGCAAGGACTGGGGGCAGACCTAACTTTTCCCTCAGGGTTTCCAGTGGCTATTTAATTGGGTTCTCCCTCCTGCTGCAATTAGTGAGAAATGGCCAGAGGAAACTGTTCCTAATTAACCTAGGTTGAAAAGATAGGTTGCATATCTTTGTGATATTCCCCTACAGAAAAAGAGTTGAGCAACAGAGCCCTGTAGCTGCTGCCTGACAAGCCCCTGGGGGTTATTGCAGAATGTGCTAAACAAACTCCCCTGCTTAGTGTAAGGGAAATTTGTGCTACTTCAGTCTGTGGTATATATAGCTATACCTCAGGCCTGGAGGCTAATTGTGGCCCTCCAAGCTTCTCTATCTGGCCCCTTGGAGCCACACCCTCTCCTTAGGCCATATACCGTATTTTTCGCTCTATAAGGCACAATTTTCCCCTCCTAAAAAGGAAGGGGAAATATGTGTGCATCTTATGGAGCAAATGCAGATGGGAGGCTCTGCTCAGCGCTCCCTTTAAAGAGCCGCGTGGAGCGTGTGTGCAGCTCTTCGGGGCTTTTCCCCAAGGAGGGAGAAGGGCTGCCCTTCTCCCTCTTGGGGGAGCCTTAGCTGCACGCAGCCTCTCTCAGAAGCTGTCCTGGCTTCTGGGATTCAGAATATTTTTTTTCTTGTTTTCCTCTTCCAAAAACTAGGTTTGTCTAATGGTCTGGTGCGTCTTATAGAGCAAAAAATACGGTACCTCACCAGCCCTGCTGTGCACCCCCCCCCCTCCCAGTGACACTAGTCTACTGCATCAAAGTGAAATTGACATTAACTGTCCTGCCTACTTTTGCCTCTGGCTCTGCCATGTGAACCCGATAAAGCACTCTGGTAATTTTGAGTGTAACCCTAAGGTCAGGCCAAGGCATTTTGGTGCCTGAGGAAGACAATACAAATGCCCCTCCCCCTTCCACACCAATTAACTTGGGACACAATCCTAGCAGGATGCTATCCTGCACAAGATTTGACGAAATGTAGAAGAGCACTTCTTTTTCCATTGGGGCTTCTGCAGAAGAACTTCCCTGTGGATTCTGCCCCATAGCTAGGTCTTGGAGAGGTGCCTATCTGAAACCCTGGCAAGTCACTGCCAATCAGTATAGACAGTATGGAGCTCTGCGAGTGCAGCTTTCTCCCGATTGAAGCGCAGAGTGTTTGAGGACCGGGACATTTGCAGGGAAACCAAAATGCTTGTCTGCAAAGCTATTGTAGTACCCAGTGGCGTAGCGTGGGGGGTGCAGGGGGGGCCGGCCGCACCGGGCGCAACATCTGGGGTTTAGGGAAATTCACGGGTTAGGGGGCGCAAATCCACGGGTTAGGGGGCGCAAATCCATGGGTTAGGGGGCGCAAATTACTTGCCTTGCCCCGGGTGCTGATAACCCACGCTACGCCACTGGTACTACCAACCTTACTGTATGCTTGGGAAACATGGACCAGTTACAAACGCCATCTCCAGCTTCTCAAAAGATTCCATCAATGGTGTCTCCGAAAAATCTTACACATCACATGGGAAGACAGGTGAACTAATATCAGTGTACTGGATGAAGCACAGATCACCAGTGTTGAAGCAATGATTCTTCAACATCAACTTTGTTGGACCGGTCATGTTGTGCAGATGCCTGATTATCGTCTTCCAAAACAACTACTCTATTCAGAACTTAAAAATTCAAAGCATAATGCTGGTGGTCAACAAAAGAGGTTCAAAGACTGTCTCAAGGCAAATCTAAAAAAATGTAGTATAAACACCGACAACTGGGAAACACTGGCCTGTGAGCGCTCCAGTTGGAGAACAGCCTTTACCAAAGGTGTCATGGGCTTTGAAGACACTTGAACTCAGGACACAAGGGGAAAACGTGCTAAGAGGAAGGCACGCTTGGTAAATCCATACCGTGATCAACTCCCGCCTCTGGAACCCAATGTCCCCACTGTGGAAGGATGGGTGGATCCAGAATTGGCCTCCACAGTCACTTACGGACTCATTGTTAAAACCGTGTTTATGGAAGACAATCTTACTCGGCTACAAGTGATTGCCAAAGAAGAAGAAGAAGAGATGGACCAATGGTCTGGCTCATTATAAGGTAGCTTTCTATATATATATTAACCAGTTCGCATAGCATGGTCATTTCAAGCTGGGCTTGTTCTCCTCAGCAGTGCAACACTGGAGTCAAGGCATCTCTCCCAGTCAGTCTTTTTTCTCAGCTTTTTCTTCCCAGCACACCTTCCTCTAAAGACTCTTTTCCTGTCACTTCACACCCAGTTACCCTGGCAACCTTCTGTTTTGCCAGGCCCAAGAATTCCTCTCAGATGGGCTATCAATACCTTTTGTTATGTTGATCCCAGGTGAGGCCCTGGCTTAGAAAGAAAGCTGAGCCCCTCCTTTCCACAGGTCTGCAGTCTTTCTTTCAGTACTCCAAATAATCAAAATCCTACCAATTATTAATTGTTAGAACAATCTATAGCAATATAATTTCAAAAGTCAGGGATATTGCGCAGTCTTTGTTCAGTGAGCCATGATACAATACAGGGTATCCTTCAAAACCAGCGTTTCCCCAAACTTGGGTCTCCAGCTGTGTTTTTTTGGGACTACAATTCCTATCATCCCTACCCACTGGTCCTGGTAGCTAGGAATGATGGGAGTTGTACTCCAAAAACATCTGGAGTCCAAAGTTTGGGAAACAAAGCCTACAGGGCAACCTCCTTGGGACTAAGCCATAAACTAGCATAGAGGCACAAAGGCCTGGCCATATTCTATTGGGGTGGGGGAAGATACAAATATACCTGATATTCCAACAAAGAAACAATGTTCTGCAGATCCTACTGAAATACCGTACTTTTCAGTGTATAAGACTAGGTCCCCCGCCCCCTTTAAAACCATGCTTAAAAGTGGGAGTCATCTTATACATGGGTAGTGCATAGAGTGGACGTTTGATTGGTTGCTGCTGCGGCTGTCAGCAGCTATTGTGCGTGTTATTGGTTGCTGCATCAATGGCTGGTGTTGATTGGCCGATGCTGTGGCAATTGGGCGGGCAATTGGCAGCTTCTGCTGGCGAGGAGACAGACGGGAGGCGGATTTTGTGATGCATGTAGTGATTTTCCTTAAAAAAGCTCAACAGCTCTCAGTAATCCTCCCCCCAAAAAGCTCAACAACTTTTTGCATCCCCTCCCCCCATTTTCTGAAATTTCAGTCCCCCCAAATAGGTGGTGTCTTATATATGGGGGGGTCTTATAGATGGAAAAGTATGATAACTCGAACTCAGAATTTGTAAATCGCCAGGAAAAGGGCATGTGATTTGAAACAGGCATTTCGCCATTCTGCCCATACTGTGGAAGGCAGCTGATCCACCAAATGCAGAGCTGGTAACAATCCAGTATGAGAGGTGAGGGAAAGGCCCCTGAGATGCAGATGGGTGCTTTCCAATGCTTTGCACACATCAGTGAATTTCCATGTGGTGGAATTCTCTCTGCAGGGCCAGATGGGACCGGTTGCTTAGCATTTAGAATAGGAATAATTCAGGGCGGGGGTGCATGTAATTAATTAGCCTCACAGTACACGGAAAAGAAATGCATTCCAAGTACATAACTAACCTGCTCTTATGCAAAGAGCCTAATTTGTATAATTAAAGTTCCATAGTGGCTTCCTGCTTTCCATACCAGATTAAGACTCATCCTTCTCTGTGCAATGCAATTGTTCTGCAACCTGCAGAGAATCAGTATTTTTCTAGGAGGACGGAAGCAACGTAGCACAGAACATTACTTATTTATATAGGCAAACAACTCTCATACAGGTCAGGGTTCTCACTTCCCTATTTAAGAAACAGGAAAAAAGGGAAGGCAGAAGAAAATAGTAATTATGTTAATTAGCATCTATAAGACATCAAAGACTTAGTGCAGGCAACTCATTTGTAGAAAGCCCTCCCCAGAGAGGTTCATCTGGTCCTTTTAACACAAGGTGAAGACCTTTTATTCCTCGCAAGCCTTTGAATTTTAGTGCATTTTAAATCCGTGACATTTACTATTCTTGGTTTTTTTATGATGGTTTTATGTGTCTTGGGTTGGTTTCATAGCTATTTCTGTTTATTTTATGCTGCGACAGATATTATATTAACATTGCTTTAGTTTATTTTTATTGCATTCTTTATTTTTCATGGGGTTTCTTTTTGTAAAGTAACCACGGGATTTGCTTCATAGGTGTATAAAATACCATAAATAAAATTAATACATTAGAAGAAGAAGAAGAAGAAGAAGAGGAGGAGGAGGAGGAGGAGGAGGAGGAGGAGGAGGAGGAGGAGGAGTTTATCACTACCCGAAGGAGTCTCAAAGCGGCTAACATTCTCCTTTCCCTTCCTCCCCCACAACAAACACTCTGTGAGGTGAGTGGGGCTGAGAGACTTCTGAGAAGTGTGACTGGCCCAAGGTCACCCAGCAGCTGCATGTGGAGGAGCGGAGACGCGAACCCGGTTCATCAGATTACGAATCTACCGCTCTTAACCACTACACCACACTGGCTTAGCACATTGACACTGTTTCATGCATCTCCTAAAAACAAAAGAAGAGGCTGCTGGATCAGACAAGTGGCCTTTTTTAGTCCAGCATCTTGTTCTCACCATGGTCAAGCAAATACTTCAGGAAAGCCCACAATCAGGACCTGAGCCCAGCAGCACTCTCCCTTCCTGCAGCTTCCAGCAACTGTCATTCAGAGACATACTGCAAGTCAGTACAGGCAGGTGGCGCTGTGGTCTAAACCACTGAGCCTCTTGGGCTTGCTGATCAGAAGGTCGGCGGTTCAAATCCCCGCGACGGGGTGAGCTCCCATTGGCTCTATCCCAGCTCCTGCCAACCTAGCAGTTTGAAAGCATACCAGTGCAAGTAGATAAACAGGTACTGCTGTGGCGGGAGGTTAAGCAGTATTTCCGTGCACTCTGGTTTCCATCACGGTGTTCCATTGTGCCAGAAGTGCTTTAGTCATGCTGGTAACATGACCCAGAAAGCTGTCTGTGGACAAACGCCAGCTCCCTCGGCCTGACAGTGAGATGAGCGCCGCAACCCCATTGTCACCTTTGGCTGGACTTAACCACCCAGGGACCTTTTATTATCCCTACATTGCTAATAAGACCTGAGGCAGAGAGCACCAAGCTAAGATCGCCAAGTGAACTCATGGTAAAAGTGAAGTTAGAACAATGGCTACCTGATTCACAGCTTACTTTCTGAGTGACTGTGCTACACTAATTCACAACATATAACAGACTGTTCATTATATCTCGGCAATGGTATTTGGAGCTTAACAGTACTAAATTTGCAGGGCCACCTTCCAGTTTATACAATATCTCACCTCCATCCATAGAAACCAGAGTGACATACAGTAAGTGGATCTTCCTCCCATTTCAACCTCACAACAATACCCTGTGAGGTTAGGTCCAAAGTCACCCAATGAGTTTCATTTGTGAGTCAGCATTTGAATCCGGGTCTCTGACACCAGCAAGAAGGGCTTTCTGGGAGTGCTAATCAGTTGATCAGTGAACCCCACTGAGTAGGGATTGGCTGTGCTAGGGAGCTTCCTCTGCTGGCCTCAGGAGTGGGGCAGGGGAGCGGCGTTTGGTGGAAATTGCCAAATAGGGATCCCTGCCTTTCAGCATTTCAGCACCGTGGAACATCTGTGGCATGCATGCTCATCACTGAAGGCTGCAAAAGAGCGTTGAAATGACAAATGGCCAGATAATTTTGTAAGATTACTCACAGTGTTTCACTATTCCCAGAAATACATTATTGGCACTTTTCTCGTCTTCATGGATGCAGCCAAAGCACTCAGTCATGTCAAGTAGTTTTTGTATCCCAAGCTATAAAAAGATCTGGAGGTGAGGACATCTTTGGAAATCAGCCAAAGCAATTGGACAGGCACTAAGACACCAGAGTGGTTCAAAACACTGGACTGGTGAGTTGCATGGTGTGATTGTCATGGAGAATTGTCTGGTGGGAGAGAAGTACTCAACTCTTGCTCTGCCCACACTTTCCCCTCTGCACAAACCGTGAGTCTAGTTTAAAGATAAAGAAAAACTGTGAGTCTAGTTTAAAGCTAAAGAACTGTAAGCACAAGCCTTGAAGTTGATCATCTGAGGAAGCTTGAGTGCCTGGTTACTGCCTTTTCCAATATTTCTTTATATATAGGGGGGGGGGAGAGATTTTTACAAATAATTTCCAAAAATCATATATACTTTCTTATCTTATACAATGTTTTGGCCTTCCATCAACCACATCTGAAGATTTTTCAACCTTTATCACTTAATCTACATTTCTTAATTTCTCTATTACTTTTAATTATCCTTAACTAATAACTCTCTTCATAATCTTCTCTGCAATACTTCGCATAATCCTCCTTACAAAACTTATTGAAGTCCTACTAGCGTAATCTGTTTATTACCATTGCTTTTCAAATAGTTCAGATATTTACTCCAGTACTCTGAGAATCTCTGGTCCCACAGGTTTCGGATCCTTCCTGTCATCTTGTCTAATTCTGCATAGTCCATTAATTTCGTCTGCAATTCTTCTTTCGTCGGTGGTTCTTCATTTCCATTTATGTGCCAGTAATATTCTTGCTGCCTGAGAGGAGTTCCCTACGAGAACAGACTTTGCTCGTGTGCTCGACATCGATTCCACAAATCATATTTTGTTGCATTGTGCAAAATATGAGCAGGCCAGAGCTGAACTGATATTACCCTTGCTGGTACCTTTCCCGGGAAAATCAGAGGCTCACTATGTCAGGTTCCTACTGGAAGACCGGACAAATGCTAGAACGTTAGCAGTGGCAAAGTTTTTATCGGTGGTTGCAAGAACAAATGAGCCCTATATTCTAAACAAAATGCTTGATTAACCTGGAGGTAGGCTGTATGAATTGTGTATTGATTTGTAATGATTTGTTGGGTCTCTGGACCGTAATAAAGATTGATTGATTGATTGATTGATTGATTGTTGCTGCCGTTATTGCATATAAAAACAATTTATTATCCTGTTTGTTAATATCCTCCCCTACAATGCCAAGCAAAAATGCTTCATATATATATATATATATATATATATATATATATATATATATATATGTATATTTCAACATCTTTTTCATCTCATTATATATCATTTCCCAGAAGCTTTTCACTGCCTTCTCCAATATTTCTAGACTCACATCTATACATCTAAATCAGCATGTTACACAAACTCGTGTGTGATTCATCTCCCCCCTTACTTTGTAGATGTGTGAGTGCCACCCTGGTGAGCTCTCTTTCTGTACTGCTCCATGTCTCTGAATTTCAGTCACTCATACGCTCTGCTGTGGGGAAGCAAATTTGAGGACAGGCCCTGATGCTGTTAAGAGCTCTGAGGACCCACTTGGACAGCCCACAGCCAGGAGAACCCTCCCATTGCATCCCTTTCAACACGCTACACCCCCTTGAGGTTTTTATGCTCGACTTCCAGTGTGTCCTTATCCCTTTGGGGAGAGGAAGTCCAGTGTGACCGATACTTACTTATGCTTCTTTATTCATTACTTGGCACCTTTTCAGCTGCAAAGCAGGCACATCCCTTCCTTGAAGAACTTGTCTAAAAGTCTCGCAAGAGAATTTAAATAGAATCTGTGCATGTTACTATTACAGAAATCATGTGATGGAGTTGCCCACTTGAGAAGTCCTTCCAGAACATAATTTCCAGGCGTGCAGTTCAAGCTGTCAAAATACAGATCTATGCTGCTTTCCCCCCCCGCAATATGTTTTAATAATTTGACTGCAGTGAGAGGGCAAGAGTCAGCAGAGGGACCACAAATGTGTGCTGGGGAAGGTGAAGACAAGAGCAAGGATGGGAAAGATTATGATAGGGCAGAGTTCGGCTTCAGTTGTATCAACTGAACCTTGGGCCCTCCAGAACTCCAGTTGGCCATGAGTGATGGTGCTGATGGGAGCTAGCGTCTAAGACAACCAGAGGGCCACAGGTTCCCCATCTGTGATTTAAGATGTGTACATCTGGAGCTGGTACAGGTTTGTTTTGTATTGTTGCAGGAGACACTCGTGCTGTGACATATGCACCTGACTCTGTTCAGAAGTTTGAATAATGAACACATAGCAATCAGATTTAGTAGCCATGATCCTCTTCTTCCACACATTCATATCTACATGAATGAGCATGTGAATGGGGCTGAATAGAGCAACACATCTTCGCGACTTAGGAAGTGGATTGTTCTGTAAGACTGTTTAAAGTGTGAGATTGAATTCCTCTTGCTCTCTTTTTTACATCTTTAAAAAAGAAAGAGAAGAAATAAAATTCTTTCCGTATGCACCTACCCAGACCCTGAGATCATCTTCTGAGGCCCTCCTTTGTGTGCCTCCTCCTTGAGAGGTCCAGAGGGTGGCAACACAAGAACGGGGCCTTCTCTGCAGTGGCTCTCCATCTATGGAATGCTCTCCCCAGAGAAGTTCGCCTGGTACCTTCATTACACACCTTTAGGCGCTAGGCAAAACCATTCCTTTTTAACCAGGCCTTTGGTTGACCTGATTGACATCCTATACCCTTTTAAAATGTGGCTCTTTGGGGGGGGTGTTATTGGGTTATTGTTCTTATTTTGATTTTATATATTGTGATCTTTTCTGTGAACCGCCCTGAAACCTCTGGGTATAGAGTGGTATATACAGTGGCACCTTCATTTAAGAACAGCTTAATTTATGAACAACTTGGATTAAGAACGCTGCAAACCCAGAAGTAGGTGTTTTGGTTTGTGAACTTTGCCTTGGAATAAGAACATGTTCCACTTCCTGTTGAGTGTGTTCCATTTGTAAATTGAGTCCCCCGCTGCTATGGGAAAGCACGCCTTGGTTTAAGAACGCTTTGGTTTAAGAATGGATTTCCGAAATGGATTAAGTTCGTAAACCAAGGTACCACTGTAAATTCAATAAATAAATAAAAAATAAAAATAAAATATGCATGGACATGGTAAGAATACAAAAGAAAAACAACATAAATATAAATCTTGTAGTATGTTTACGGTATACGTTTAGAGAAAAACCAATAAATGAGCATTAACATCTAATTGTAAGGAAAAAATAAGGGGGGAAATAGGCAAGCAACCTAAGTCATAAATGGGAAAAGCAAACTGGGGAAGCGCAAATTATAGCTACTTCCAAATGAAGTATATACTTTACGGGAACTATATTGAGATAGGGTTGGTTAACAAGAAACATCACAAGGGTTCACCAAATGTCCACGTAATCCTCAGGCAATTCCCCACATCGTTGCATTCCTAGCTGGTCAGATCTTCTGGCAGCACAGGACTTGGTGGCAATTCCAAAAGAATCGGTCTGAAAAACTGAATTGGGAGGAAAACATTACAGGGAGTGCCAAGGCATCTAGCCTTTCTAGTCCCTATTCCTTGGGGAGGGGGAGGTTTGTGTCAGTATTATTTTATCATCTTATTTTGAAGACGACTACGCCTGTGGGTGGAGTGGAAAGACTCCCACTTCTTGTGGGTTAAGAGATTGAAAGAAAACTTGGGTGTATCTGAATTCATACCTAGAGGATTTCCAGGTATTGTTGTGGCACTCCTTAACTAATCAAATGTCACCTTCCACAAATGACAAGACACAATGGTATGCAGAACATATCATCCTAGTCATAGGGACAGGTTGCTGGAGAAGGGAGCATAGTTGGTGTGCCTTATGGCCCACAAGGGAGGGAACGCAAGGTGTATAAAAGGTAGGCAATGCATAAGCCAAAGAGAAAATAGATTGTGTCACATAAAGGCCACAGTCCAGAGGTAATTGTGTGTGACCCTCGCAAGCAGACTGCGATACATGAAGGAAATCATGCAATATGAATGCAGACTAGGCAATATGCTTCTATTTCTATCCCAGCTCACTTAGTTGCAAGCACACACACACACAAATCAGCCCTAATAATAGCAAACTTTTGCAACACTTCTGCAAAGAATTCAGAGATACTGTAAATTCTGACAAATCTCCAGAAGGAAGGAGCACAACGATCATAGAACAGCCTGATATTTGAACTTGATGCTAAGAAGGTATTCTTGGCTAATAGCAGGGTTCCAATAATATTATCCATATCTATTTTGGGGAGAGTGCTCTTGAGGTCGGTCCTGTTTGTGGGTTTCCCACAGGCATCTGTGATTCTATGATTCTATGATTCTATGATTCTATGATTCTATGATCTGGCCACTGTGAGAAGATGATGCTGGACTAGATGTGCCATTGGTCTGATCCAGCAGGCTCTTCTTATGTTCTTATATTCTTAAGTAAGGATGCTGGAATCGTATGCTACTAAAGAGAGACCCAACCTTGTTAAGATGAAGGCGATGTATTCCACTGAACTGTTGAAACTTCACGGGAAGCCGCATCCACAAGTGCCTTGCAGGAATCTGTGTATTTGTCAGGGACTGGGCAGAGGAGGAAACCAGCTTGACCCTCCCAGGGAGGAGGAAGAGGAAGACAGTTTAGATTTACAACAGGGGTTTGAGGGGGGTCACAGCTCATAGGCAGATGAGGGGGAAAGTTGGGAAATAATGGGAGGGGAGGAGGAAGAGGAAGCACCAGGGGAGCGACAGCTGATGGATACAGTGTATTTAGAAAGCACTCCAGACCCCACCCCACCCATCTCCCAGAACCCAGAGAGCCTTGAAAGTAGGAGAGCAAAGAGCTCAAAGGCAGAGGGCACGTAGCAGCACCCGTAGGAGTGACAATGCAAATGACGAAGGAGTAAGTGGGAGAGATGGGGGGGGGGTGGAGATTCACTCGGGACAACGCCATTATCCAAGAGGCTGGATTCCATAGCCTCTTTCTGTAAATACCAACTAAAAAGTGGACGGTAAGAAACAATACCTTGTCTTTGTACATTTGTTGCAACCAGCTGGGAGTTGCTGACAGCAGCCTGACAATATTAGTATATTATTATTGTATTGTATTGTATTGTATTGTATTGTATTGTGTATATATATGTTTGTGTTTATTAGTATATACTGGTAAACAACATTTCCATGCGCTCTGGTTTCTGTCACGGTGTTCCATTGCGCCAGAGGTGGTTTAGTCATGCTGGCCACATGACCCAGAAAGCTGTCTGTGGACAAACGTCGGCTCCCTCAGCCTGAAAGCAAGATGAGCGCTGCACCCCATAATCACCTTTGACTGGACTTAACCATCCAAGGGTCCTTTACCTTACTTTATTAGTATATGGTATAATAAAAATTTCTGAGTTTAAAATATTCCAGCAGTCCATTCTTGAGGGTAAAATATAGCATACTGTTGTCACACTGCAACACAGTTTAAATGAGAAGACAGAAATAAAAGAAAGCATCCAGTTGAAATTGAGAGATTAAAATATGAGACAGGAAGTCACAAGAGGTGGCAAACTCAAACCATGTGTTGTCTGATTTCTTGGCACCGGGAACCTATGACTGGCAGGTTTTAAAGACATCAAAAAAATGTCTTTAAATGTCTTCACAGACATCCTGTGAAGCTTAGGAGAGATATGAAAGCAATGGAATCTTGTTCTCTGCGCATCAAGAACAAGTTATGCAAGATCTATGATTCTAGTCTTCTATGAAGATGGGTTAGATGGGTGGCAAAGGCAGAGCACCACTGAAAGAAAAACAATGAAGGAAGCAGGGGGGTAGGCTGTAACAATACAAGCTCAATAATACACAAATGCTTGACATTGTTAATTAGATGGCTGCCATGCATCCCAGTGAGGAAGCAAGGTGAATATCAAGTATTTGATTGTCGACTGCAGACAATGATGTATTGTATTAATTAGATTTTGCCAGTATCAGATCTTTCCAGTAGGAACAGTGAACTTATAAAGCGTGATCTAAAAAAAACAACTAAACTGATCCTATCTATTCCCAGGGTGAATCTAAAAAGTGGAATCCTTCTTGAAATATAAGGTGCACAGCATGACAAACTATTATTTAAAACATGAAATGAATGGTGAGAGTGGCTGATCTTAAAGTGGGGGCAGTGGAGGATCCAGTCTCAACCTTCATTTTAAACAGACAAAAATGCCAAAACATTACCAGACAACTGGAAATAAGCTGTACATTGTTCAGACTGCAGCCTTCATCATTTAGAAACCAGTGTTTCTAAAGTGTTTAGTGTTTAGGCAATTGTTTAGAAATATGTATACCACATACAAAAGATTCCACTTATTTGATGCAAAATCAACCTCCTTGTAGAGAGTGGTGAAATGTTGTGCTTTTTTAAACGTTACACTGGCAAATGCAGTGGCTGGGATTTGCCCGCTCTTACCTCTCTGCCCAAAGAATTGGAGTCGATCTGATATACTGACCTGGGTAAATCTATACAGTCCTCTTCATAGACTGGATGATTATGCCATAATGCGTAAGGTATTGTGTGCATGTCTAGTATTTCTCTGAATCAGGATGGCTCATTCTGAAATTGCACTGCAAGCATTCAGATGACCTAGGCAACCACTCCTTTGACAGAAGCCAGGTTGCCCCCAGGCCAGAGTGAGTTGTCTCTCTCATTTAATCTGTACTGTACTTTCTAACCTACGAGTCCAAAAATATTTAGCTTAAACCTTCATCCACAAACACCTTCTCAGGTCTCTGCCTTGTAAGTTGGCTATGATAAGATAGCTGCTCCAATAAACGTCTACTCCATAGACTAGACTCCCCTGCTTGGTAATCTATATGCTACCTACCTGATTTTCAAAATCAACTCAGTGTTAACTTTAAAGAAAAAAAGTCTCAGCCATGCCCTGGAATGTGCTTGTCTCTACAATAAATACCTTGGTGGACATTTCCATTCATGTTTGGACATGGACAGACTATTCGTCCCATTTGCATTGTGTCCTTAAAACTCTTAAAGTCAACAAACACTGTCTTTTGTGGCCATAAACATGCTGACTAAGTCGATAGTCACAGACAAGGAAAGGCTGAATATATCCTTGTCCTAGTCATCACCCAACCCCCTCCCTCTGCCCAGACTACTACTACTACTTCTACTTCTTCTTCTTCTTCTTCTTCTTCTTCTTCTTCTTCTTCTTCTTCTTGCTTTAAGAGATGTACCAATCTGTTCTCCCATTCATCCCTTGATACCTTTGCTTCACCCCTCCCTCTGTTCTCACCCCAGCTCCACCAAACTTTAGATTGTATGCTCCTGTCAGGGACTGGGCAGAGGAGGAATGGTGGAGACTGCCTCCCCACCCTGACCCTTCCAGGGAGGAGGAAGAGGAAGACAGTATAAATTTACAACAGGGGGGTTTGAGGGAGGTCGCAGCTCAGAGGCAGATGAGGGGAAAAGTTGGGAAATCATGGAAGAGCCGGAACAACACCCAGCTGACACATCATCATTAGAGAGCATTCCAGACCCTCCATCTCCCAGAACCTGGCGAGCCTTAAAAGTAGGAGAGCAAAGAGCTCAAAGACAAAGGGCACGTAGCAGCACCTGTAGAAGTGACGAATGAGGAAGTGGGAGAGACGGGGGTGGAGAGTCACTCGCGACAACACCATTATCCAAGAGGCTGGGTTCTGTAAAGATTGAAATAAAAAAGGGCTGTAAGAAACTTTCCTTTCTCTTTATACTTTCCTGGGCGACCAGCTAGGAGCCGCTAACAGCATCCTGACAACTCCTTGAGGAAGCGGTCTGACTACTTTCTAATTCTCATGCTGCAAAATGCCCTGCATGTGCACTGTTGGGTTTAAACAACAAATAAACAAAAGATCTGGATGCAGGGACTAAGGCCCTGGTAGTCAAAGAGCAACAGAGAGATTGCAATCATGTTTAAAAGAGAGTGTGCATAGTGTAGCAGTTAGAGTATCGGACTAGGACCTGGGAGGCCAGGGTTCAAATCCCTGCTCAGCTATGAAACTCACTGGGTGACCTTGGGCCAGTCACAGTCTCCCGGCCTAACCTACCTCACAGAGTTGTTGTGAGGAAACAAACATTTTAAGTGAAGAATATTATCCCAGTCTGTAATAGATTTGAAATTATTTTTATATATGGGATTGTGTAGAAACAATGCCAGGCTAGGACAGACAAACGGTCTAACATGGAATAAGGCTCCCTCCTATCCCCATCTCTGCTAGATCCATTTTACCAACAGGAAACTAAGAGCAACTTGCCAATGGTGGATATCATGTGACTTCATGGCTGAGCCTGACTTTGGAAGCAGGGTCTCAGGTCCAAGATCGACACTGTTCGTTGGCCCAGCCATCATACAAAAGGAAGATACTCTACATAGTAAAACTGATGTTCTTCAGCAGCTTTTTGAGCAGAGAAAATGTTTGCTCAGTTAGACAGTACATTGTAAGACTAGCTGTGACTAACCAGAGTAGTGTGTGTGTGTGTGTGTGTTGGATGTGACATTTGTAACAAGTCTATAATGCAAAACACAGAGACTTTTATCTGGATGGTCTATAGCCCTGCTATGCTGATGCTAAAATTCTTTATCTGTTGTTTAAGGGCTTCCACCCACTTATTTTATCTCCTTCTCCAGGCTTTATCTGTCTGGCTTTTTCTGCACTAGTAAATCCTGCCATGTTTGAGAAAGTCTGCCTGGCACTACCATCTTCCCCTTAAGCCCTTGTAGGAACTGCTTGCCTTGTTTGTTGTGGACAATGTCAGATAAGTGTTGACACCTATTATAATGAAAGTATTGCTAACTCCCTGGGACAATTTCCTTTTCCTCCTTAGGCAAAGAGAATACTCTAAAATCCAGCACTGTGCATTTTATTGCATGGAATTCATCAAAATGCAATTAAATGCCATCAACAAAGAGACTGATTGAGTCTTTTATACCTGAACTGGAGATAATTGCCAAAAGATGACTAACGGCAGTCTAGTAGGATTTTCGTCTCTTTTACTTCTATGACACACCCACACACCATATCAGTAATTTATATGATTAAAGCTCACAGGTTCTGTCTCTGGTTTCTACCACACACACCATTATTTGTTGCAGAAACACACACGCAAACACCCCTCAAGCCTTTACTTTCTTTCAATTAACCTATATTTGCAAACAATCTATCTCACGTGTCCATGTATGCACACATATGCATATGGAAGTCCTTCATATCATTTTTGTTGTTGTTGTAGCTTGGGAAAACTGCTAATCTTGAAGGGAGGGGGACAAAGTTTTTCCAGCTGGGCTTTGGTAGTAGTTAATAACCGTGGCATAATGAAGGGGGAACACAGGGAAGCAGAACTTTGGGACATTTTCAGAGCAGGAGCAATGACATCACCAGTTGGGAGCACAGGGATAATTTATGGAGCCTCCTTGCTCTGGCAAGGGAAAGAGGTGATAATGAGGCTTTCAAGTATGCTTGTACTAAGGAATACGCTTTCAGCAGAGACTGTGTTGTTGAGCTCAGGACCTGCTTATAGGTTTCCCACAGGCCACCCTGAGAACTAAATTGCTGAGCGCTTAAGCATTCATCCTGACCTGTTTGCACAAAGTCTGCATAGAGGTTATAAGGCACCAGCTGTTTAGTGAGCATTCAATCTGAGTTGTTTGTGGAGGGGTTACACCACCATGCCATGTCACAAATGTTACCCCACATTTCCCAGTGCAGTTTGTCACTTTATTTACCACAAGAAACAACTAATTATTGGGGGGGGGGTTCATTGCACAACAGCTCGAAATCCACTTTAATTGGGCAACTTGAATCCAGTCACAATGGAAATAGGGGAACACAGGGGACACAGCCTTAAGCAGAAGTTAATATGGCCAAGGACCTGGGCAGGGTGGAAGCATGTGGAAACTTGTAGGACTGGAAGAGTCTTGTGACTCTGTTCTGAGGGGGTTGTGGATATGAATGGGACAGTGTGTACAACTGGGCCAACAAAAGGGATGGTCAAATGCATTGAGGAAAAGGCTATCAGTGGCTAGTAGTCATGATGGCTATGATCTCCATGATGATGGCTATGATGACAGTGGGAACAGGAAGGAGATTATTGGACACTAAGGTCTACTTCTGAGGGTCTTCTGGAGGTTCCCTCACTGTGGGAAGTGAAGTTACAGGGAACCAGGCAGAGGCTCTTCCTGGGCCGTGGCACCCTCCCTGTGGAACGCCCTCTCATCACTTGTCAAAGAGAAAAAGAACTACACAAATTTTAGAAGACACCTGAAGGCAGCCCTGTAGCAGGAATTTTTTTTAATGTTTGACTTTTTTTTTATTTTTAATATTTTTCTGGAAGCCACCCTGTGGCTGTGGAAACCCGGCCACATGAGTAGGGTATAAATCATAGGCGCCGACTCCATGGGGCCTGAGGGGGCCCGAGCCCCCTCAAAAATTCGTTTGGGGGGGCTCTGCACCCCAACAATTTAAGAAAATTATTAGTTATATTATGCTTTGTAAAATCACAAAATTATGTTGGTATTTTTTATTTTCCTTGTTTGACGATAGTTACCTTTTAAAATACATTCAGTAATGAGTTAAAACAAAGCCACTCCCGATCTAGAGAGGGGGTGGGGTTGCGGGACCCATCAACAATCTCGCGGGGCTGGCGTCAGCCCCGCAAGAAGCGGGGATTCCCCCTAGCTCATTAATATTCACCGCCCACGGCGGCAGCCAATCGGCTGCTGCAAAGGGTGGGCCCTCACAGATTCACTTAAGGTCGGGGCAGCCCTTTCGTTCCCCCAGCAGCAGCGGTTTGGAGGTCTTGGGCCCCCCCAATATTTTTTATAAGTCGGTATGGGCCCCCGCCCCCCCCCCAATATTTTTTATAAGTCGGCGCCCCTGGTATAAATAAAATAACTACTACTACTGGGGGGGGGGGTTGTACTAGATGACCCTTGCGGTCCCTTCCAACACTATAATTCTTTGATTCTATGACAAGAAGGAGAGACCTTCCAAAGACCCAGAGCCATTGAAGGACGAAAGAAAAGGCTCTGTATGCAAAAAGCCCCAGGTTGGATCCATGGGCATAGACAGGATTTTTGTTTGGGGGGCAGGCTTTTGTTGGAGGGCGGAACCTCAGATTTGTATTGATTCTTTTTATTTTATTTTATTTTATTTGGGGAGGAGCAGCTGCCCGTGGTGGCTGGATTTCCCCAGCAGCTCCTGGTAGGGCCGGTAATGTCCTCTGAAAAGCAGCTGCTGCCACTCAATGTGGACAATACCGACGAGACTCCGCGCAAGGCAGCTCTCGGGCTCTGAAACCAAATGGACCGATCCTGCCCTCCAACTTTTGGACTTCAACCGTCCCGCCACTGCCCCCCCCCCCGAGCTTCGTGCCCTCGCGCCCCAGCTCCAGCCGCTCAGCGCAGCTCCCATTTCGCGGGAACCCCGCGCGTTTTCCGCACAAGTCTCCCTCGTGCCCCAGGCAGGCGCCGCCCGCTCCTCTCCCACAGCCAAGCGCAGGCGCCGGAGAGCCCCCACCTCCCCGGTTCCTGCCCCTAATCAGAAAGCGCCGCCTGCGCCTTTAAGAGCTCGCGTACCTAGGCTGTAAACAGCAAGGAAGGTGGGTCGCCGCGGCGCGCGCGTGGCTCGGCGTCCGTCCCCCCGATTTGCCGCGCGCTCCTTTGCCTACTCTTCCCCTGCCTGCGTCGCCGCCTCAGATTTTCTCGTTGCACCTCAGTTCCGGAGCGCCCATTTCTCCTGGCGGCGGCGAATGAGTTCGTGTTCGGGGAGTGAGCTGAGCTGATCCTCGCCCCCCCCTCGCCTCGCCTCCCCCCCCCCGCGTGCCGAGCGAGAAGCTCCTTCCGGGTTAGCCAGAATTGCCCCCCTCGCAATCCTCGCCCCAACATAACACGACGCGGGAGGCGGCGGCGGCAGCAGCAGCCAGACACCCGGCGCGCGCGGGGAGCAGCAGGAGCGGCGGCGGCGGCGGCGGCGTCTCCCTCCTGGCCGCGGGAGGATGGGAGCGAGCAGCCGAGCCCGGCCGAGAGGTGGCACCACCAGCCGCAGCCAGACGGGAGGCTGTGGCGCCGCCTGAGTGTCCGGGCGGGCAGGCAGGGCGAAAGGCGGCGGCGAGGAGCGAGGCAGCGGCGGGCATGGAGCGGCAGTGCTCCGGCGCGGCCGGGAAGCCCAGCGCGGGCAGCCGGACGGCCCCGGACGGCGCGCGGGGCGCGGGACCGTCGTCGTCGTCGGGGGGCGCCCTTCAGCGCGGGGGCAGCCAGAGCGCCGAGCCGGGCGAGCTGATCCGCAGGGCTCTGGATTTCAAGAGCCAGGGCGCGCAGTGCTACAAGGAGAAGAAATTCCGCGAGGCCATCGGCAAGTACCACCGCGCGCTGCTGGAGCTCAAGGGGCTGCTGCTGGCCCAGGAGGACGACGACGACGACGTCGGGGACGGAGACGCCGCCGCCGCCGCCGCCGCCGCCACCGCGCCCTCGTCCTCCTCCTCAGCCGGCGGCGGCGGCGGCGGCTTGGGCAGAAGCCTCACGGGCGAGCAGAGCCAGCTGCTGGAGAGCATCGAGATCGACTGTTACAACAGCTTGGCAGGTCAGCAAAGGGACTCTTGCGATCATTCGAGGGGCGCGCGCCCTTCCGCTGCTCTCGCCCCGACGGCACCGGGAAATAAACTTTGCCCGGAGAGCAGAGCGTGAGGGGCGCCGGGGAACGAGGGAGGGATCATGGGGGAATGTGCCCTGTCTAGCCTCCTGCTTGCAAGGTCGGTTGGAAAGCGCCGCGCCGACGGCAGGTGTCGTTTCCCTCCCACCCCATGGCCGGAATTCCGGACTTGGGTCAGATGGAGGCCGCCCTCCTGTTTCCCCAGGGTCAGGAGAGGCCGCCTCTCCAAGCCGTTTCAGATTAAACGCCCCTGGCTCAGGATGGAAGGCTCTCTCAGGTCTCCGTTGCATGTTGCCTCCTAGTCTTATTTATTAGGAAGAGCCAGCAGGAGAGAGAACTACTGTCAGGAGCCCCAATATCTAATGTTCGAGTGTGCAAACGTGCGGGTCAATACATCAGGGAACTTTCTCAAAGTAAAATAATCATGGAGGCAGGTCTCTGCCCCAGAAGGTTGCCATTTATATTTTAGCATTAGAGAGGGGGAGAGAGGAGGAGGAAATGTCTGTCTTGTGGAACCATAAAGACCACATTTTTCTCCTGGCATAGGCTTTCATGGACAAGAGCCAGCTTTGTCAAGGGAAAGCCTAGCTCAGCAGTAGAGCATCTGCTTTCCATGCTGCAAGTCGCAGGTTCAATCCCCAGCATTGCCAGGTAGGGATGAGAGAAACCCTGGGGAGCATCTGCCAGTCAGTGTGGACAATACTGAGCTAGATGGCCGAATGATCTGACTCCGTGTAAGGCAGTATCCTGTCAGATGCATGATGTGTTGTCCCTAGTTGACAGATAGAAATAGGTATCTGTTGACTGTGAGTAACACTTCATGCATCTGCCAAAGCGGGCCCTGCTCCAGGAAAGCTGAAGCCACAATAAATCTGTCAGGGCCCCTCCAGACGGGTGTTTTTCTGCAACATGTCATCGAGGCAATAACAGGGCATTAGTGGTGGATTTATACCCGGCTGTCCACACATCATTCTGCTTTATTAATCGCTCTGCGATGCTTCCCAAATGATACTGCATTATTGCCTTCCGGGGGTGCGCTCTAGCGCACAGAGCTGCAAAAGCAGAGCAAAAACAGCCCCGGAACATGGGGGGGGGGGTATGAAAAGTCACAGGATTTCATCAGGAAGTTACAGGACATTCCCTGTCTGGAAACGAAGTAGTCTGTCAACCCCAAAACTCTTGCAGGTGTTGGCAGGATTGAAAATGGGATTGCATATAAATGTCCTTATACCATCTTTTACAAATAACCATAAGATGTGCAATAAGGGGGACACCAGGAGAGGTTAAGGTCTGCGGGTTCTTTCTGCTGTTTTTCGTTGCAGCCAAATAACACAGCTCTGCCTCTGGAATGGGTCACCAAGGGAAAGTTAGCATCACTGTAGGTCCAGTGGCAGCAGATCTCTCTCTCTCTCTCTCTCTCTCTCTCTCTCTCACACACACACACACACACACACACACGCAAAAGGAGAGGAGGGAGCACAACAGCAGTGATGTGTGTTTGGAGAGAGTAGGGAAGCAACAGCAAAGTTCTTAGGTCACAGTGTATAATTTGTGTCAGGAGACCAAGAGGTTAAGCCAGAGGCTCCACTAAAGAAGAGATAAATTGGAAGAAATCCAATGGTGGTTGGGGGGGAATCTTTCCATAACTGTGTGGTGAAGAGAGGGGGACAGGAACAGAGGGGCAGCATCCAGCAGATCTCTCTTGGAAGTTGGAGCAGTCGACAAAACAAGCAAAGCCAACTATGTTGCCTAGCAATGTTCTAACTCTTAAAACCCGTCGTTAACGTCTCTGTTCTTTATGTCTTTCAAGAGCTGTGTAAATAGGAACCTGCAGTTCTGTGGGGCAGCTGCTCTGATGTCGGGGGACTTGAAAGTGCTTTCCGTCCTCCAATCTTATACACCAGTTTTTTCCGCCTGCCTGTTTCCTTCAATTGTTTTTACCATGGCTTCAGTTCAGTCATTTGGTATGAGGAGTGTTGCAGTGGGGAGCGGAGTACTTGTCTGTCCTAGGATCAGTCACCATCACATATGTTGGGTGTTTTTGGTTTAATTGTAGATATCAAATAGGTCAGTTAAATTTTAATTTGTGCCAGCTGTGGGGGACCAACAGGAACTTGTGGCCAAGCTTGGATGTGCAACTTACAAAAAGTTGTATTCTGTTCCTGCAGTATTTACTCCAACCAAAACTGACCTTAGCTGTGTGTGTGAGAGAGAGAGAGGGGGGGGGGGAGGGAGGAAGGGAGGGAGAGATGATACAGTAGGGATCATATGCAAGTTTCTCTTTCTTGTCCTGCCCTCTTTCTCAAGCTTTTAAATACACATTTTATTGACTATATGCTATGAATGTATAAGAAGCCTAAAGCACTTTGGTGTAGAGAAGAGTGTGACAGCCCCATGAAAAGGATGGCAGTTGTTCTATACTGGCAATTTGTTTCTGTGCTTTTTGTAAGGTATGCAATTTTTAATAACAAAAAATATTGACTGTGACCTGTGAGATGGCAAAGACTGGCCAATCCAGTCTTTGCACTTTGGAAACACTTTGAGTAGGGCAAAGACAAATGGAAAACCCTGTCAAGAGAGGGTCAGCTGAACGAGAGAGCTCTGGCCTGTTCCTGTGGGCCACGATGGCTGAGAGTGGCAGAGCTCCAAAGGTCTGGCAATGGGATTCCTACCTTGGGACGAAAAGGCAGCTCATTGCTTTGTTGTGCTGGCAGAGCTATCCAGCTCTGCTTGGTGCAGCAGCATCATTTGCACTGCTGGGTGCCAATTCTCCTTCTCCAGCTCTTAGGAAGAAACAGTGGCCAGTGGGTTGCTCTGACATGGGTGGGGAAAGGAGTCTTTTTGTGCCCACAGGAGCTCTGGAAAAGGATTCAATTCTCATAGAAAAGAATCTTTCTGTGAATTGCACTTTGCATCACAGAACAGAGGCATGAGAAAGCCAAGAATTCAGAAAGCTCTCTTGCTCCTCTCCTGTTTGCCTTCTGCATGTTTCTCAGGTCTGCTGGATCTCCATACACCTAGGAACCGTTTAACATGTGCCTGTAAATCAGTTGATGCTCACTGCCGAACATGTGAATTGCCTCCTTTGAGAAGGTTGGCATTTGAATGTTGTCAGAGGCAATGCAAGGTCTCTGTATGGTGTTTGATCTGCAGTAGCTTTTTCTTGCATTCAACCCCTCCTGGGATGTTGCAGTCAAGGAACGATAAACATATATGTGTGAACTCTCCCTGAAGCTATAAGGCTGAAACTCTTTCGCTTGCAAGTCAAAGCAGCAATTAGCTTCTCTCAAAACACATTTGATGATTTTGTGAAATGTCGTCCCTTCTTTTCATCCAACATGCCATTTTTCTTTTTGCTGTAGTGAAACATTTTGGAGAGAGAACATCAAATGACTTTGGGTTGTCCTCACCCCACCCACCCCCCAATTCATTTTTGTATATGTATAAATGCTGCAACATTGCTATCCTTATCTAAGGCTCATTCTTCCTCTTTTGTGAAAAGAAGCAACACTACACACATTGATTTGTTTCCATCTCCCATTGCACTTTGTGCTTGCAAGGTACTATATACATTATCAGGGCTGCAGCATTAATAATTCAGCAAATGCTGAAGTGCTCCCTAGTTTTGAAAAATAGATATTGTTAACTGGAAAACATCTGCATGATCGTCAGTACAGAGATGCCAATCAAACGGATCTGAAATGGCTTTGGGTGACGTTTTGGCAGTGCTGGTAGCCTTTCCGCTGAGCCTGCAAGTTCCCTTGCTGAAAATGTCTACCCGGGTGCTCGGAACTGTTTTGCATCACAATAGCGGCGTATGATACGACGTGCTTTCTCTAATTCCTTGTACGGCTTTGTTATTGTTCCTTCCACATTTTAGTACAACAGAGGGGAGAGCGCATTTCTTGCACTTTCCCTCGATGTTCCCACAGGGCTTTTTGCCTTTGAGTTACCAGCCCATCGTTTTGTCTACCAGACAAGTGAGACAAGTTTGTGTGCCGTCCTTTCTGTATGAATCCCACAGTAGTACAAACTGCTGTAGATCAGGTGTACAGGTCTGTGTAAACCTACATGATTTCATAAGGGTCAGAATGCTTTCAGAATGGCATAAAAGATGCCTTTTGCTCTGACCTGCTTTGTCCTATCCAGGGCAACTCCATTGATCCATCTCCTCCTATTTCTGACATCTTAGTACACCTGCCTGCCATGGCTCCTCTGAATGCACCCAGCTTCCCTTCTGCATAGCTTGACATCCCAAGTCACCTTGCCATGTCAGTGCAAGACAACCGGCCTGTTAGAGGACAGCATAATTAACCTTAGCAGCAAGGACAGTCTCATCCACAAATCACTGAAATACAGATACGCATTGACACTAATAGCTGACTAAATTAGCTGACATCCAAACAACCTGGCATAGTTTATTGGTGGGTCAAGCCAACAGGGTTTCCCTGGCGACTGTTCCATACCTTATAAAAAATTGACTGTAACGTGTGATCTCCTGCCCCTCCGATGTCTCCAGCTGTATTGTGGAGCTACAAAAGGGAACACAGCTATAGTGACTTCAGCGCAGTGTTTCAAGTGGGGGGGGGGTGTCACAGTGTATTTGAAGGATGCTTGGCATATCAAAATGGAGTGTCCATCACCAAACAAAACAGGGCAGGCTAAAATCATCACTAGAAGCCTATTTTGTGTATGTGTGTGGCAGAGGTGATGTACCAGGAGAAGGGATAATGTGTGAGGAGGTGGCTGCTATGGCTAAAGATGCTCCTAAGGATGCATTCCCATCTACCCATCCTAGGAGCAGGTGACACTGCAGACACACACAGTTCATTAAAAAGGATGAGGGGAGCAGAAGGTTTGTGGAACGCTTTAGGTTGGCAGAAGCAGGCACCACAGGACTCACCCATTTTCTCCTGCTGCTTTTCCACTGTGAGTGCCTGCCTGCAGATCTGGGGTGGGTGGGGACTTCAGCCAGATGCTCTCAGTGGTGCCCCCTCCATCAGTAGGCCTGCCTCCTCAAAGCTCTCACCACTGCCTGCTTGTTGATTGTCCTAGGAAATGAAGTTCCTTGGCTACACCTGTATTGCACTTATAGATGCTTGACTATGTTCTTCTGAACGAGTTGCCCATTTGATCTGCTAAATAGGGTACATGGACCTGGGAGAGAACAGGATTCAAAGCCCAAGCTAGTTTTCTGATCACTATCATCACATAACCAAGGCAGCTGCTTTCTGAAACGGTTAGGGCAGGTCCTACGAAACCTAAAAAATCCCTCCTTCAAAACTAAATCCCATCATGTCGGCATATGATTACAAGGCAAGCAGAGCTCCGAGCAGCCATTTGGTTATGACTCATTGCCTGTCTGTGACTTTGAGCAAGGGAAGGACTTGACCTTCTTTTGCCTCTGTCAGAATGAAACCACAAACAACGGGGGAAGGGGCGGGAACGACGTCTTGATGTTGCCACAAAACTGAGATTAGCTGGGTCAGTAGGTTAGATTCTAATGGCCCTCTCCCAGTCAGTAACAAATAACCAAATAACAGCTCAAGTGAATAATTGCTCATTTCCACCGTTTTGCCTGCTCTTTTTATCCATTATTGAATCACAGGTGACCCCTCCATCTATTTCTGTTCTTGAGCTGTCCTTAACCTCTTGTTGGCAGTATTGAAGGAGGTACTGTTCACCGTTTGCTGCTTTCCATCTCCTGCCCACCTTGCTTCTGATGTGGAAAGTATTATTTCCTGTAAACATATCAGAACAATAAACATTGATGAAGTGGAAAACAAGAGAGGGGAGTTTCAGAGGAGTTCCCTCACATGTTAATAGCAGGCATAAAGGGACCGACATTGCACAAACAAGTGTTTTGCTCTGCTTGCTGGCTACATCTTCCTCTAAGCATATCTTCAGTGAACACGAGCGGGGCCTTAGGCATGTATGAATGGATCTGCATAAGAATAGTAAGAAGAGTCCTGCAGGATTAGGCCTGTGTCCCATCTGGTCCAGCCTCTTGTTCTCATAGCAGCCAACCAGATGCCTGTGGGAAGCTGGCAAGCCAGGCATGAGCACAATGGCTCTCTCCCCAACTGTGATTGCCAGCAGCTGGTATTCAGAAGCATGCTGCCTCGGACAGTAGAAGTAAACTCCAGATTGTCCTAGGTTATCCACTTACATCTACATGTGCACATTCATGTCTGCATAGGGTCCCTTCTTACAGTTGCTGAATGTATGACTGGCAGGTGAGGTCTGGTTGGTGGGTGGGGCAGGGGCAGGGGCAGGCTGCTCTGCAATCCTCTCCTGAGTGGTTTTCATGCAGGGATGGAGTGTGTGATCATCCTTAGGGACTGTCCATGGTCTGTATGCATCCGTAAAATGGGACTATTGCTGACCCTAATATTCTCCCACTCCCCATTATAAGACTCTTTGGGAATGAATAAGGTAAGGACATTTTGTTGCATTTCCTGAACTTAGCAGTTACTAGCAGCTTTTCCGTTAGCGCCAAAGTTTGTTTAGGTACTGTATCTTTTAAATATCTTAACTGTATTTTTAGAATACTTAACAGTTTTAACTGTTTTTCATTATTTTAACTGTTTTTAATTATGAATTTTAAATTCTTGTAACCGGTCCTGAGGCCTATTGGTGAAGGGTGAGGAGGAGTAGTAGTAGTAATATCCAAAGGGAAATTTTTATCCACTATATCCCTTATCACTTTTATTACAGCTTTTTTAAAAAAGGTACAGTTATTCCACAAGCACCATGTGATATTTTGATGATTCAAAAGCATCTGAACTGGCTGCCTATATGCTGAACCCAATTCATGGTGTTAATGCTCTTCTATAAAGCCCTAAATGATTTAGGACAAAGATACCACTCCCTATACCAGACTGCCTGGTGGTGTTGCTACACCAGCTTTGGTTTCAAATGGATTCTTGTGCTTTGGACTTTGGAGGTCTTGTCGTCTGGGTAGCCCAGGACCTCCATACACACTGCCCAGGCTTGTACCCCAAAGAGGTCACTTTGGGGATGCTAACACAGCTGTTTGACTTCACCCCCAGAGGTGCACTCCATTGTCTATCGAGACAGATGGATGCCAGCAACAACATGTCCTGGGATCATTCATTGTATCAAGTGTGGGCTAGAAATACAAATCAGTCAATTATCAGTAAATAAAATACCTTCCATGCAGAAACATGACCTTAGGGCTAAAACCAACCCTGACTTGGCAGAACCTAATAGCCCATTCTTTTGTCCATTTCCCAATGCTCAGAGAAATGCAAGAGCCAAAAGGGAGAAAAGAACAAAGATGTTTATTGTGCATATTAAGTACAGAGTTGTGAATCAACAGCTTTGGGTTTTATTCCTGACTCACAGGCTTTGTGATCTTGAGCTGGCACTATCAAAAGGAGATAATGAAGCTTACTTACCATCTCAGTGGGGGGCGTTTGCAAGGTTTAATTAATTAATTACACCCATTCCAATTTTCATCTTAATTAACAGAATAAATGTTTCTTTTTTTTTAATCTAAAGAGTTTGAAGAGGGCCATTAGGCACTGTGGCTGAAGGTGCTGCTTGTGTTTAACTGCAAAGGCTTACGGTTATGGTTAGCATTAGCATTATGGTTAGATTAGCATTCAACAATCAGAAGACCAAAATTAGCAACTTTGGGATTTAAATATATTCTCCGATGGTCCTCTCAAACGGAGGACGGGATGGGGAGTAACCAATACAGAATGATGGGCTGCTTTCATGGCATATTGCAATCGGGGAGGTGTGCAATAAATTGGCATGTTATGCAACTATGTAGGTGCCCAGAGGAAAGATGATGGCAGCTCTGGTCCTGCTGTGCTTACCTAGAGCTAAGCTATGGTTTGGTTCAGCATGTGGTCCAAACCAAGACTCACAATCTGTCATCTAGAGAAAGCACAAGTGGTAAGCCAAGAATAAACATTGGCTTAAGTGCATGGCTTCATTAGAGCTACACGGACTGTAACATTATGGTTTGGCTCAGCAATACGTTCAGACATAATGCTGAGCCAAACCATAGCTTAGCTCCAGGTAGTGTACATTGGGGAAGGAGCAAAGTGGCAGCCATTTCCCCTTTGAGCACCTGCAGGTCTGCTGCTTCACCCTCAGCCATGGTTTGGCTCAGCATTATGTCTGAACCAAGCCTATGAGTATGGGTCAGGGACTTGTATTCTCCCTTTGGATTCAGTCTCCAAGGGCAAATGGTTCTTGGTGTGTTCTTTCTCTTTTGTAGCAACTGTAGCTCAAATCCAAGGCTGCTCTGTCCTTTAACAATTGAACCGTTCAAGTTGGTTTTGTGTGAGTATTCTCTAGGGAAGTCAGAGTGACACAGCAACACCACGCCAGCCATCCTGGAGCCTTGTGGATAAGCATCCTTTGTATGTGTAAACAAACTAGTCCTACCCATTGTGGCATTAAAGGATTTCAGTCCACTTGGCGAGAAGACTAGGAACTATTCTGTTCCTAGGACTAGTCATTTTTAACAGATACTATGGACACATTAACCCTGAAGCTTTACACCAATGTGCCATACTAGTCACGACCCCGTGCTCTCCCAGAAGCAAAGTTCAAAGCACAAGAATCCATTGGATACCAAAGCTAATGTAGCAACACCTCCAGCTGCTCCTACAGTGCCTCTGGTCACTCATTTGACCCTCACCCATCCTCATGATTTTTGCTGATGATGCTTCCATGGTACCAGTGGCATCGCATGAGGAGAGCCAGAGGGGGGGTGGCCCCAAGCACATTTCAGGGATGCATTTTACTCCTCGCCAGCTGTACGCTGTGCTGCGCCTCTGCCCACCCGTGGCCCTTGGTGGGTGTAACAACCTCTACCACCCCACACTGCTTTGTGATGCTGCAGGGCTGCATGAGGAGGATGCAATAGGGAAGTCCCTAACTCACCAAGGGTTTGAAACCCATCGGCTACCCTCACCTGGTTTAGGTGGCCTGTCAAAGCCATTTCCAGGGTGTGGCTGCTGAGTGCCAGGGTAGAGGCCAAAGGTGGACAAACTACCCCAGAAGGAGTATGACAGGAGTATGACATCTCACACACCCCATACACACACCTTTAAGGCACTAAAATCCTAAATGCATTACAGTGGTACCTCAGGTTAAGACCTCAATTCATTCTGGAGGTCCATTCTTAACCTGAAACTGTTCTTAACCTGAGGTACCACTTTAGCTAATGGGGCCTCCCGCCACCACCACCGCGTGATTTCTGTTCTCATCCTGAAGCAAAGTTCTTAACCCGAGGTACTATTTCTGGGTTAGCGGAGTCTGTAACCTGAAGCGTCTGTAACCCGAGGTACCACTGTACATGGAAGTGAGAACCATCAAAACCAGACTTTCTATGGCGATATCTGCCACTTGGCTGCCCATTTCTTTTACAAACAACAGCAGTGTGGTCAGCCACTTACCCGAGAGGTTCATTCAGACAGAGCATACAAAATAGCCAGAGAACCATGACTGGTCCGCTTCAGGGAGCCTTGGTGAGCGTCTGAGGGATCATGAATTTTGTCCTCTCTTTTTCTGTCATGATTGTTGTAATGCAGGTAATGAAGCTCTCAGCTTCTCCATAGGATTCAGTCAGCAAAGACATTCACAAGAGACTGGCATCCCTTAGGGATAATACGATCATCTGCTGCAGTAAAAACAACAGTGTATTCTGGCACCTTGGAGATGATCACAGTATTGTGGCATAAATGGACTAGACTAGAGCCTGCTTTGTCAGGTGTGTGAAATGTGTATGTGTACACCAGTAGGATCAGGGAAGGAGATTTCAAAACAAGCGAACATAGATCCTGAAATCAGAGCGGTCAAATTACACTTCAATGGTTTTCTTTAAATAGTCTCACTGTTGGTTCCAAGAGAAAGAACGAGGAAAGAACAGAACGATGCAAGGGATCTTTCTGGGAAAGAGCAATAAGGAAGGAAAAGAAAGGGGTTCTTCAGCCAGTCTTCTGGTGCTTCCAGGCAGGAACTTAGTTTGTAAATAGGTCACTGAGATATTGCAAATGGGAAATTGGCAACAGGTTTGTTAAAAAGCTTGCTTGGTTTTCTCCAGATAAGGAAGCTCCAGTTTAATTTTTTTTGGTGGGGAGGAATAGGGGCTGGTATTTTGATGCCAACAACATTGCATGGATGCTGCCCAAAAACCTGCATGCATGATGAGAACATGAGAAGAGCCTGCTGGATCAGGCCAGTGGCCCATCTAGTCCAGGATCCTGTTCTCACAGTGGCCAACCAGATGCCTTTGTGGAAGCTGCAAGCAGGACCTGAGCACAAGAGCATTCTCCCCTCCTGTGGTTCCCAGCCATTGGTATTCTGCTGTGTAGGCAGAGCTTCGCCATTGTGAGCCCCAATCCCCCAATCCACACCCATCTCAGAGTCTGCTTCCTGACAGGCCTTGCAAAAGGAGGAAAAGTAAGTCAGGAAATGAAAAGGAAGAGCCTCAGCAGGCTCTACAAGATGAATATTGATTCTGAAAGATAAAAGCGAGGGCAGAGATGATTGGGGTAATTAAAAAACACACACAACAGGAACAGAGATGAAGAAACTCCCCGGGGCATTTAACCTGCTTAATCAACAGTAACAAAAAAAACACGAAAAATTCCACAACCAGAATCAAAAGGAACAGTAGAAACTGGCCAGAAAGCAGAGGAGGTTGGATGGGTGGGGGGCAGGAGGGGGGGATATTCATCAAAGCAACATAAGCTGGTTAATACAGAGAACTGGGTCTTGCCTCTACTGAGTTCCTATTATTTATATGGTTTCAGCTTTTTTAACAATGTGAGCAGTACCCAAACAAAGTAAGGCTAAAAGTCACAGTGAAACTGCAACCCGCAGAAACCCTGGAGAAGGCACTGTGCGCATGTGATGAAAGACTAAAGATGAAAACTTCCTCTAAGCTGGGTAGCCTCTGAAGTTGCATCCAAGCCCATACTTTTCCTATGCCACACTTTCTTTCCTTAAACTTGCTTTCTCATTTGCCTTTCCGTAAGCCTGGGCTGAATGGAATGGACTTGACTGACCTTTTAAATGAATCTTACCACAAATCACCTGTTTGCTTCAATTGACAAATGGTTCTCATTAAGACTTACTTTAGTCAAGTTTTCATGATTCTGGAGCCTCTCAGGGAACAAAGTAGGGCACATGGCATAAAGTAGACAACCCAGTGCCTGGCCTGCAATATGCGGTGGTCCAGCTGCACCCAGAGGCAGTCCCATAGTTGTCACAGTGGCAAAGAAACCCTCATCTATCCTAGACAAGAAGGCCTTGCAAGGATGCTGATGTCCCTTACTACCAGCAGAGTCAGGGTCCTCAAAATTGAGCCTGAAACAGCTTTTGTCAACTTAGGTTTTCCTTCTACTAGCCATGATGGCTCTGTTTTACCTCCACTGCTGGAGACATTATGCCTCTGAATACCAGTTGCTGTGAATCGCAGGTGGAAAGGATGCTCAGGTCCAGCTTACAAGCATCTTGTAACGGGCATCTGGTTGGCCACTGTGAAAATATGGTGCTTGGCTATTGGCCATTGGCCTGATCCAGCAGGCTCTTCTTATGTGTTTCTGTTGAGTGGTGGGGTGGTTGATGCACTAGCTGAATCCCTGTTCTGTCTCCCACATCCAGAACTGGGCACAAGGCGACAATATAGGTCACCTTTCCCCATGCAAAAGCTGATGGTGGGATTTCATTCTTGCACTGGCCACTGTCTCCCACACTCTTTCCCTAGGCTGCTGCAGACATGAGAACTCAATGGGAGACAGCAGAGATAAAGTAGGTTTTTCTCCTGCTTCACCCAACCATATCTTAGGCTGGTGGCTTCAAGCTATCTTTGCACATCAGAAGCTATAGCCTCAAAAGCCTTTATCTCCCAGAAATCCCAGGGTTGCAGGGAAATTCAGAATTTACGGTCCCGGCTACCTTAGTATTAATTTCCCTTCCCTGGCCTGTAGTTTTATTTATTCAAGACATTTCAGGATATCTATGCCACCCCTTTACCAAAAGGCCACAGGGTGGTTTGCAAATGTAAAATGGCATGAATGCACCAGTTCCTTCCCCATTCCGAGCCTGTTCTGCCACACACATCTCTCAGCAGAAAAGAAACAGTTGAAAACATTCCCCACTGTTGTTGCTGTTGCCTCCACCCACCCCATGCCCCCAAATTGCTAAGTCTACCTTTGGGCCCCTGAATCTTGCCTGGTGCAGCACAAATCGATTCTGGCTAGATTTTCAGGCTCACACACATTCTGCTGCACTTAGTGCCACATTGTATGAACACTGAAGGGCATAGCTAACATAATTTTAATAAACTAATAGGAAACTTATATGAATCAGCTGCTAGTTGGAAAGTGGCACTTAGTTTTTTTAATTTTCCCATTTACCACAGTACGTCTGCCAAGCAGTAGTATAGCCAACGGATCTAATTAATGCCAAACACGATCAAGGAGGCTGTAAGTAGCATGTCATTTGTGAGGCAGTCGAAAAACCCTCTTTGTTTGCAAGCTGATAGCAATGGGAAACCTCTTAAAGAGACGTGCTTTGGAGTCCTTAGTAATATGGACAGCTATGCAAAGGATCTTTTTAAGGAATGCTGACAGCACTGGGTCAATGTGGGAAAGTATGCCTATAGGATTAACTCAGGGGTGAGGAACCTCAGACCTTGGGGGCCTCATGTGGCCTTCAGGGCCTTATCAGTGTGGCCCCTGGGACTCTTCCTAAGCCATGCTCCCTTCCAAACTACACCTTCCACCGGATCTGCTCTACATTCTCTTTGACTGTTTTTGCTCGGCTGGAATGGGTCCTTGTGATACTGCTTCTTGCTTGCCTGGATAGAGAAGGGTGTGTGTGTGATTTATGTGTGAGTGGCATGTAGCCTACCCTGTAAAGGTTAAAAGTCACGTCCATTGCACCACTCACTTTTACCTCTGGCCCTTCCAGCCCCTGGCATGTGGCCCCTGGCAGGTTCCCCATGGCAGAATAAAGCACCTCAAGCTGGGAAAGATTCCCTAACTATGGCTGAAGTGTGATACAGCTATCAGATGAACACTGGGAGCTGCCTTATGCTAAAGTCAGACCATTGAGACATGTAGCCCAGCCCTCTTGACTCTCAGTTGCATTTCCAAAAAGTAGCCTTCCTGCTTGGGCCTCTCACACCCAAAATCAGAATGGTGATGTGGGATCAATAAGCTTGGCCTGTCTCCTTTCTAACACTGAAGCCCAGTCTCTCTTCAGGGGAACTGGCAAATCCTCATCAGTGAAGATCTGACAGAGTTGCTAGGCAGGGGTAGGTCTGCCAGATGTCGTTGGGCTACAGCTCCCATCATCCTCTACTGGCTTGATGGGATTTGTAGTTTAACAACATCTGGAAGGCTGAATGTCTTTGCTGTAAGGGAAGGGGTGTAGCTCAGTGGCAGAGCATGTCATTTGCATGCAAACACTCACAGGTTCAACCCCAGCCATCTCCAGGTAGGACTGGAGAAAACTGTTGTCTGAAACCCTGGACAGCTGCTGTCCATGAGCTGCGGGTGAGGGACCTGTGGCCCCTGCAGATGTTGTTGGGACTCTAACTCCCCTCAGCCCCAGCCAGGATGGCCAGTGGCAGGGGTGGTGGGAGTTGCCTCCCAGCCACATCTGGAGGCCACCAGGTTCTGCATCCTAAATGTTGACAACCCTGAGCTCAATGGACTGATGTCTTCACTTGGTGCAAAGCAAGCTCCCTGTCAGATAATTAACGCTGAACGTGTTGATGCCCGGAGCACTGCCTTTCTTCACCTTTCACACTTTGTATAAGTTTGCTTTCTCCGGACCCTTCTGAGACTATCCCATGCTGAGGGATTGCTCTCCAGTGCTGTTGGACGGGCCTCTTGGATACCTCAAGGGCAGCTGCTGCCAAGGCTGTACCTGTTATTCGACACATAAATATAGCACAGCAGTCGCCAAGCTGTCAAGGGCTCTAGCATGAAATTCACACTTTAAACGCAAAAGTGTTGAGAGAGGGAGGGGGAGAGGAAGCCTAGGCAGATCATTTCAAGCTCTGTTAGAAGTGGGGACAGGAAATCAGCATTTGACAAGCAGGAGAGAATAGTAGTGAATAAAAGAAGCATTTTGCACATCATTTTTGAGGCTGCACCGCAGCATAGTTTGCTATGGAAATCTGCTGTGTGTGCCCTTCTCTGATGACAGCCACCATTTTACAGGTTTACATCTCGCCACAACCACCACAGGGATACAGTCTGTAAAGCTCATTTCTCTGAGATGTAACTAGTCCAGACAGCTGCTTCCTGCCCTGCTGGCTTCATGATTGGCTGCACTGAACTGGAAGCGAAGGACACAAGACGAGCAAGAGAAGAGAGGGTTAAAGCTGCATGGGAAGCTTCCAAAACAATTCCTTGGCAATCCTTGTCAGGAATCCCAGGCGGCAAGGGTGCTCTTGCCCTCAGGTCCTGTGTGCATGGACTT
Source organism: Podarcis erhardii (assembly GCF_964252035.2). Taxonomy (NCBI): domain Eukaryota; kingdom Metazoa; phylum Chordata; class Lepidosauria; order Squamata; family Lacertidae; genus Podarcis; species Podarcis erhardii. The sequence continues at coordinate 47,480,909 of NC_138497.1, read as the reverse complement.
CCTGCGAGCAGCTGGTTGGCCACTACAGGAACAGGATGCTGGACTAGATGGGCCATTGGCCTGATCCTGCAGGCACTGATGTTCTTCATTTGGACTGTGTCACCCCTGCTGGTCCCCTGCTCTGCACAGTCTTCTGCTGCTTGGATCAGCTCAGGGGCCAAACGAAGGCAGGACCTTTAGATGTGCATTTGCAATGCGATGCAGCGTGCTCTAGCACTGAACCGCAGCCCCACCAATGAGTCCTGCCCACAAAGCCTGAAAACAACCTCCTGCTATGCAATTGCCACTTTGTGTACGCAGTGGGCTTGCTTCTTCAGCAGTTGTTGAGTAGCTCTTAGTGACTCAGAGGCTGAGCTGGGAGTGCCTAGGAGAAATTTTGTCTCTCCCATGAACTCTTAGGCAATTCAGTCCGCTCCTCATTTGCAATATGGGGGGATGTTATATACTGACCCGGCAACTTGGATACAGGATACAGTATTATCCTCATCCTTTTAGAAACCTCCTTTGCCTTATAACATAAGGAAGCAGCATTGCTAGTGCATGTGTGTTGTCGTCCTTTTAATTCTCTCTAGTTATAACTCACAACATCAGAAGAGAAATCACAAGAGTGAGAAAGATTAGGAATAATGTGTATCTTTGTACTCAGTAACCTATTATGTTCAGGTGTTGTTTTTTAAGTCCTCCCTTTGTTTTGCTCTGCTTTGAAACTGCCGGTCACAATTCACTGCCCACATTCACTTTTCCTTTGCTAATTCAAAGCCACCTACCTGTTTTTCTAATGTTTGCTTCCTAGCCCACAGAGAATCCCTGCCTCTTTTACAAGGAAAACAACACCTACCAATGTATGTTTACTGAAATATCTAATAATAGGCCATTTCTCTTGAGATTAAGGACTGACAAACTGGATTTGATGCTCAGGCTAAATGGCTGTGCCATTTCCTGAGTCATCAGCATCACCTCTCACTCGCTGTTCCCCCAGCAGTGGTGAAGAAGGGGAAAGAGCAGCTCTCTAAACAGCCTCACGTTGTCATTCATTTCCTCTTCTCTCGTAGCCTGCCTCCTTCAAGCTGAGCTGGTGAATTACGAGAGAGTCAAGGAATATTGCCTGAAAGTACTGAAGAAGGAAGGAGAGAACTTCAAGGCACTCTATCGGTCAGGTGTAGCGTTCTACCACCTGGGAGACTACAACAAGGCACTTTACTACTTGAAAGAAGCAAGGTCCCGACAGCCAACAGGTACTGGTGGTGAGGAGGAACCACTGTCAGGTTGCACCTGAATTTGTGCTCTCTTCTGCTCCTTTCACATTTGTCATCCACAGACAGTATACACAAAAGTCAGGAGGAGGTATTAAACTTGGGATGGAGTTGCCACTTCAATGTGATGCCTTCTCCTCCCTCTCCCTGTTTACCCGTGTCATAACATCATCTCATGCTGCATTTCCCCGCACCATTTCAGCAACAAATGATGATAGAAGCAGGGAAACACATAACATAATGGTGCCTCCGCACAGATAGGCTATGATGGATAGGCCTCCTGTGCTGATTCAAGAGACAGCTGGGAGAACTCACAATTCACAAAGGGAATTGCTAGCAGGAAGGGCTTTCACCTGCCTCTTGGAGCACTTTCTCCAAAGCTGATCCTCAGAAGCAAAAACCCAACTCTAACCCATTCAGCTCTGAGAGGCATCAGCTCTGAAGCCTCAGGTAGAGCTCTGGTCTTTCCCAGCCCTGGTACCGGAGGACTTTAAAAGTGAGGCTGGCGAGGAATGGACCTGGGGAACTTCACCTATGCATGTCATGGGGACCACTAAGCTGTGGCACATGTTTTAAAAATAAATGGCTTTCTGCCAGAATAAATCCTTTCCGCACCAAGGATAGTACATGCATTGGCCCTTGCTGCATTACAGGCACATCACCTAAAGACTGCTGGCAGAGTCCATTTTGGTAGTATAGTGGTACCTCAGGTTACATATGCTTCAGGTTACATACGCTTCAGGTTACAGACTCCACTAACCCAGAAATAGTGCTTTAGGTTAAGAACTTTGCTTCAGGATGAGAACAAAAACTGCTCTGGCAGCGCGGCGGCAACAGGAGGCCCCATTAGCTAAAGTGGTGCTTCAGGTTAAGAACAGTTTCAGGTTAAGAACAGATGTCTGGAACGAATTAAGTACTTAACCCAAGGTACCACTGTAGTAGTAGTAGTAGTAGTAGTAGTAATAACAATAATAATAATTTATTATTTTTACCCCGCCCACCTGGCTGGCTTTCCCAACCACTCTGGGCAGCTCCCAACAGAATATTAAAAACACGATAAAACAGTAAACATTAAAAAACTTCCCTAAACAGGGCTGCCTTCAGATGTCTTCTAAAAGTCAGATAGTTGTTTATTTCCTTGACATCTGATGGGAAGGCGTTCCACAGGGACCTCTTTTGGACAAGAGGTGCTGAGTCATCTTCATGATGCCACCTCCACCAGTTATCAGCGCAATCAAAACTGCCACCAGCAAGCATCTGACTGGCAAATGAATGGAGCAGGGGTGGGATCTGCTCATAAGGACCCATAGATTGGGACTCTAATATCCAGATGGGTTGAGGTCAAGGTCTCTACTTTAGTCAAAGAAATGCAAGATGCGTGGTGTTCCGTTTTCCACAAGACATGCAACAAATTTAGGCTCACTCTGTCCTCTTAATATCCCATGTGAGGCATTTTGTTTCCATCTGTCGTGTTTGGGCAGCATTCTGCTTGAAGCGGTTTCCATTTGGCCTGAGCAGCTGCACACCCTATACATACTCAGCCAGTGTGTTTATACACCCTTTCAACTAGCCTGGCTAGATTAGAGGCTACCATCCCTCCTCTGCCTTTCAGTTAGTTCCAGGAAATGCCTCATGAAGATGACAACTAATGAGAGGAGAGAATTGAATTATGCTCAATTCTTCTTCTTGAGGTCCCTGTAAAGTTCAGATACAGGTCAGTTTTTCCAGCCATTGTACATTGAATTATAACCCCTCTACACATCTCTGTTTCCCTTTTATGGCATACAATCTGTTTTTATTCATTTATATAGTAGATGTTTGTTTACTTTTTTAAAATAAGTTGCCTCTAAACCACATTTTTTGAGAAGAATGTTTAAAGACTAGAGTGAGTTCCTGTTTATGTAAAGAGAGAAAGAGAACTGATCTGAAACTGCCAACAAACCATGGTGGTCCACCTCTTTGTTTTCAAAAAAATCAGGAGCAGTTGCCACAGGTTAGCCACCCTTAATTAAGATGCTCTGTTTGACCTCAAGACTTTTATTTAGCTTCCATTATTGCTGTGAGTCTGCCCTGGGAGCTGTCCCAGGTCCTGCCCTGCTTGACCCAACTTGAGCTATTTGGGTCCTGGATATCTGGCTACAGGGATGCCTCCTGTCCTCCAGCCCTTGTTCAGTTGCCCCTCATGGCTTTGCCAGAGGAAGATACCTGTCAGTGTCTTCCACACATTGGAAATGTCTCCTGGAACTCTGCATTTTGAGGGGAGAGTGGTGCAGCCAAGAAGAACTGAGACAGCTCTTTTTTAGAAAAAGAAAAAGGCTGGAGTGGTGATATAAGAAACTTGGAGCACTTTCAACAGTAATGTGTTATATAAATGTTTATTATGACTCTTAACTACCATTCTAGCCTTCCTTGCCCCCAGTTTTTCTGTCTGTAAAATGGTGGCATTTATTTCTCCTTAGCTTTTTGTGAGGGCTCACGCTTGAAGTATCCCAAGAGTGTGCTGTCTGAGTATATCTATTTAATAAGGATGCATTAGGACAAGCCGGTGGAAAATTACTTCCCCGAACAAAAGAATTTCTTAAATGGCCAGCAGGAGTTTGCTTCACAGAAGGCTCCTCTGTTCTGAAAGCCTGCTGGTGGTGAAGCAAATCTCTTAAAGCTATTTATTTTCCTGCCAAAGGCTTACAGAGCTGAAAACTAACCTGCCCAAATTGCTTTTCTCCCTGCCCTTTAACCTCAACCCACAAAACAAGCTGAGGGGGATCTGAGGTAATTCTGCAGTTCCCTCATTAAACAAGGCAATCTGAAGGAGGACAGGAGGCCATTAAAAAGTTGTGGTAGCTTCTCATACTCCTGATATGAGCTAGGCTGTTGGTACAGCTGAAACTTTTGACTCTTCTACTTCTGCCAGGATCTCCCTGTATAGAGAGCCTCAGCATACCTAACAGGAAACTAATTTCTGGCAATTTCCTCTCTGGAAAGGTAGGCAGAGGCTGGCCCCAACCATCAGTCCTACATTTACAGAAAAGAGGAAAGGCCTCCTCTTTATGTTGCTCCCACCATCCCTGACCACCAGCCAGGCAGATGGGACTTGGAATCCAAGAACTTACAGGAGAGGGGCAGAATAGAGGATATTATTACTAGAACTGTGATGGTGATAATGTCTTCTTCTTACTCCTCTCCTTCTTGTCGCCATCAGAGTACAAGGCACTTTTCAACATACCACAGGATAGGGTCCCTGCCTCACAGAGCTAACAGTTCAAAATTTGACATATGGGAAACAACGGAGGGAAGGGGAGGAAGGGGCAAACAAGGGGGTCATATGCAGCTATTTCAGTGGTGTGTGCTTAGCCTTAGTTACAGGCTGGGTCACAGAAGTTCATGAAAACTAGGAGGTTGTACCAAAAGCTTCACAGAAAAGGGGGGTATGGAGGAGGAACTAAAAGAAGTAAGAGAGGTTGCATCATGCAGGTATTCAAGGAGGCAGTATCAAGCATGTGGGGCAGCAACAGAGAAAGGGTGGAACTGTTGGCAGTTTAGCAATGTACTGTTTACATGCATTCTTTATTTCCCAAGTATGTCAGCTCCTTTAGAATATAAGACCTGCAGACCAAAGGCACATCTAGTCTAGCATCCTCTTCGCAGAGCGGTCAGCCAGATATCCCAGGGAAACCCACAAGTGGGACAGGAGCACAGAAGCCACTCTCCCCACTGGTGTTTCTCCAATAACTGGTGTTCAGAAGCATGTTGGAGATAGTACACGGCCATAAGGACCAGCAGCCATTGGTAGCCTTATAATGAAGAAATCTGTCTATCACTTTCAAAGCTGCCCCAAGTGGGTGGCCATCTCAAAATATTGTAGCAGTGATGTGGGCTGTGACCACTTTGCCGTGCTTGCAGTCATACTTGGTGCCTTTGCAGCACACATTCCCAGACCAACGAACACTCTTGTGGGTTCCCCAGCACTCACATAAAATTGTACAAATTTCCTGATGAAAATATGTAGCATTGCAAGACATTAACCAAATGGAAAAGAGGTAAGGGATGTTAAGTTGCAGTATTATCAATTCCAACTGAATGCAAAGCCATTCGTACTCAACTCCTAAGAAGAGAAGAGGGCCTTTTATCAATGGAAATGTTTGCAAAAAGAGCCTGGATCAAAATTTCAGTGAAAAGTTTATTTTCGCGGGGATTGGGGCTTGCAGGTGGCTGGGGAAGGATTAGGCCCTGCAGGATCTTTCAGACTTTGCTTCTGAGAATATAAGTGGTTTGTTTTTTTCAAAAAGTCTGAGATTCTGTGCTAAGACTTGCCTGAGAGAGTTTTAGCTAGAGAGAGTTTTAGCACTGAGGGTGTCTTCTGGCATGTTAACTTGCTTCTATTCTGCCCCTAGCTCTTGAAAACAGAATGTCTTTGATAAATTATCTACGTGGATGGATATGTGCTGTGGTGGCTCACTGCTTCTCTTTTTTTGTGGTGCTGATGGTCTCCAATTGGCACATTATTGGGCTGAACTTTCATCTATTCCCCCTTCTCCCTCCACTTTTAGGTTTCTGGTTGCTGCAAGCTTCAGCATGTGTGATTTCCTAGCATGCCTAGGCAATTAATGCTCACTATGTTCACTTGGCATAGATTCAAGATAGTAAATGTATGTCATGAGGAAATTTACAGAGGATAAGAGAGGAAGCTACATTCATTACTTTGGTTCCATTTGGGGGTTAAGATCCATTAGGAGGATAATGACTTACATTGTAGTTCCACGTATTTGAAATTTTCAGCAAGGAGTCAAATCCAGTTTTCTTTCCTTAATATGAAGGGTGCTGAAGGGAGCTGATTAGCCACAGAGCTAGTAAAACATGCACAGATTTTCCTAATTGCCCATCATGTTATTTATTTTGATCCTGCTGTTCCATCCAAGGACTCTCAAAAGTGGTGTGCAGATAATTAAAACAATAAAATTTGAAAACAGCAATACAAAAATAGAAAACATTACAACAGCAATACCCACATTAAAACAAAAACAAAAGAACTGGGACACTTAAGATAGGAAATAGATGTACTCAATATGTGTCCAGGTCTTTTTGGCTACAACTTCCTCAGCCCCTGTTGTATCAAGTTGGTAAAGACTGCACTATTGGCCCAACAAATGATACCTCTTATCTGTTTGAACTGAGGATATAGCATTTAAACCGAGAAAATATTTCCAAAGATCCAGCTGACAAGATGATGGTGGTCACCAAGGGAGGCTAGGAAAGAATTAGATAGACAGACCATAGAATCATAGAATTGTAGAGTTGGAAGGGACCCCAAGGGTCATCTAGGAATCCTGCCCTGAGTGAGCCCAAACTACCAACTTTCTGGTTAACATTGACCCATATTGCCACTCTTCTCAGGCTACACCTCAGTACCAGTAGACAGAGGCAGATGGTGCATTGAAGAGAAACAACAGTGAAGTCCTGAAATATATACAGTCATACCTTGGTTGTCAAATACCTTAGTTGTCAAACAAATCGGCTCCCAAACAATCGAAACCCGAAAGTGAATATTCCAGTTTTCGAACTTTTTTTGAAAACTGAAAGTCTAATGCAGCTTCCATGGCTTCCAATTGGCTGCAGATCAGAAGCTGTGCTTTGGTTTCCGAATGTTTTGGAAGTCAAATGGACTTCCGGAACGGATTCCGTTCAATTTCCAAGGTACAACTGTACTGAGACTGGAAAGGTCATCAGATATTTTTTTTAAGGTGAATGGAGTTATGTAGCCCAAGAACTTTTAAGACCTTGTAAGGGATCCCTGGGTACAGTTCTTTGATCATGCAGTATTGTCACTTCGGACTGCAAAATGTCACGGGCGCTCACCTTGAGTGCACGTGGAGAATCAGATTTCTTGTTCTCTTCTGTCTCCCTCCCCCCAAGGTTAGCTGCTAGGATCTCAGTTTTCATATTTCTTAGACAATGAATCTGCGCACACTTGACTTCAGTAATTAAAACCACCCTTCCTGTATGCATGATCACGTTACAGGGCACAGTTTGCCGGGAACACTGCAAGGTTGCAGCAGCATCTGCGTAGCATAATAACTTCCTGAGCATTTAACATTTACCTAGCAAGATGGGTGGGGGGAAATTGAGAAGGGAGATGAAGAAGGGCATGGGTAGAGGAAAAGAAAAGATAGGCAACAGAGGCCACAATTCCAAACAGAGAAAGCAATTTTTGCCATATTCTCTGAAGCAAGTACTAGAACCCAAGAACCCTGTTAGGCTATCAAGTCTAAAAGTCCACCAAGAATCCTGTTTCCAACAGTTAACCAGCCAGAAGCTTCAAGAAGGCCCGCAAGCAAGGTGCAAAGGCAGCACCCCTCTTGTACCCAGAGGCATAGCCTGACCATGGCTAGGAGGCATTTGATAGTGCATTTTGGTGTTGCATTTGAAGTGCAAGGATTCATCATGAGAGTGCCCTCCAAGATGTGCCCCAAGCAAGATCTAAAAATTCAGGCAGTCACATTAATCCATGCTTACACACAATGCGGCCCACAAAAAAAATCAGTACATAGCATAATGATCAGTTTATTAGGATCACTATGACTGCATCATGTGTCTCAGAAGCAGGTGCAAGAAGACAAGGGCTATTGTGTGCAGGACCTGCTTGTGGGCTTCCCATAGGCATCTCGCTGGCCACTGTGAAGACAAGTTGCTGACCTTTGCTCTTATTCAGTGCTATTTTTCTAGAAAAAGAGGTGCCAGAACTCTCCAGGAATGCCTCCCTTATTCTCTTAATAACGGCAATGGCGCTTACCTGAGAGGTGCTGGAAAGGAGTTCCATCGAGTTCCAGCTGAAAAAAAAGCCCTGCTTTTATCCAGCAGGTGTCTTCTTAAGTTCTAGCGTGCACAGCGACCTGAGAGTAAGGCTGACTGAACTCAGCAGTGCTTACTTCTGACTGCATAAGTTCAACTTGTTAAACCGAGTGAGCTTTAACAAAAGACCTTCAGCCAGCTGAAATGTAACCTTGAGCTTTTAATTAGAAATGAAAATGATTGCACAAAGAAGTGTTCGCATTTAAACTGCTAGCTCAAGGTAGGAAAGGAAAAGAGGCAACTAGCTTTTTCTCGATGATCTCCCTCTTCTCTGGCTCCCTCTGTGCTAACCTGTCAGATGCAAATGTTTGCACTTCACACAGCAAAGAGGGCCAATCAATTATTCTGGCGCTCTGGCAGGTGACATCATTGCTCCTGCTCTGGAAAAAGTCCCAGGGTTGTCCTCCCGTGTGTGTGTGTGTGTGTGTGTGTGTGTGTGTGTGTGTGTCTGGATACATCTCAGGCTGTAGTTGCTTTTCTGACATGTTCACCTGGAGTCACTTAGCAAAGTCTAGCATGTCCAAGAAACAGAATCAGGCGGGGTTATGCAGATGAAGGGGTGGGGTTATGCTGATTGGAATGGACTCGCTTCTCAGCGGCTCTTGTTGAGTTCTGTGGGACAAAGCAGATAATCTGGGGGACAGAGCCTGCCACATGTCTGCCATGGTGTTGCTAGTGATCCCTGCAGCATGTAGACCGGCCTTCACCAACCTGATGGCCTCCCGATGTCTCATGCATATTTCGCACTTAACAACTATGGTTTAACACAGGCATTCCCATCATCCCTGACCACTGGTCCTGTTAGCTAGGGATCATGGGAGTTGTAGTCCCAAAACATAAGGAGGGCTGAGGTTGCCTATGCCTGGTCTAACATGACTGGTGACTGTGCTAAGCTGGTGTCTTTTGACCCTCTTCCCCCTGCAGATACCAACGTTGTGCGGTACATCCAGTTGACAGAGATGAAGCTGAGCAGATGTTCCCAGAGGGAAAAAGAAGCTTTGTGAGAAGGCGTCGGACTGCATGAGAGGATGTTTCCTCCCCTGAACGCCCCTCAGGCGGACTTTTCCTCTCTCATGGCTCCACCTTAGCTGACAGTCTCTTCCCACCAACTTCCTGCTTTACTTTTGATCCCAGCTGGAGTGGGGTGGGGTAGGGTTGTTCATTGGTATTAGAAAGGAGAGACTCAAAATCCTGGTTCTGGCTTTGGCTGCTTGACGGCACAAATCGAAGCCCTCACAGCACAATCGATACAGCCAATGGCCTTCCGGGACTTCTGGCCAAAGGTTCAAAGGGAGCAATGGAAGGCCATCTCCTCCACCTTGTGCTTTTACCATTCGCTGCTGCTGTCACACTCACCAGCAAACAGAAGGATCATCAGCCTTTCTTCTCAAATCCAGAGGCCACAAGGAGGGCTGAGAGTCTGCAGCTGCCTCACCAGAGCCAGAGCCCCATTGGGCAGCTTTCTACACCTGCAGATTTTTAAGTTGCAGCAAGAAGCGGCCTCCCATCCCACAGAGGCTTATTTGGCAATACAGTCTGATGAAAGCACACTGGGGAGAAATGTACTTTAAGCAAGTACTTTATAGAGTCCAAAAACTGGGTGGGGCTTTAGGGACATGGAAGAACCTGAAACAGAATGTGAAAGGACACTGTATTGTTTGGGGAATGAAATTGTGCAATGGTTAACTAATATCAAATACATGTTGTTTAACAGGCAGCAACCCCATATATTATAATAACAATAATATTTTTCGGAAGGTGCACCTGGTCCCTTTGACCTAAAGATGCAGCATGACCATGTAACTAGTCTCAGCTCAGACAGTGCAAACTGGAGCACCAAATTATGATTTTTGCCATCATCTCGATAACCACCCATGGGCAAGTCACTTACCCTTTCTGTGCCTCAGTTTCTCCATCTGTACAGTGGGGACTATAATGCCTCCCTACCTCACAGGGGGTGTTGTGAGGATTTGTTTAGTTGATGTTTGTACAGTGCTAAATATTATTATTGGTACGCTGGACTGAGTCTGCAATTCTTCCATCTCGTATTAGTGCCTCTCTGAATCGTCTCTCTTTCATTCGTATGGGGAATGCTGATACCAGGAAACGGTTATGCAGTGAAGACGCCTTAATCCAAAGAGCCAAACAGGAGGGATGGAGCAGGAAGGCTTGGTTCAAGCCTCCCCCTCCCCCCAATCCCTCTCCTGGCCCAAGCCATTATTAATATTATTATTTATTAAAATTCTATATCACCCTTCATCCAAGGACTACAGGGCAGTTTACAATATTAAGTGCACGTGCTTTTTAGGCTCACTTATTTCATTGGGAAACTAAACATTTTCTTAATGTTCTCTCTCATGGAAATCAACTTAAAAAAATGTAGTTCTTCACTCAGAGGCACATTTATTATTGCTGAGTGGAATGCTGTTGTGTGTCATAATCACCCAGCTCTCAGACATTTTCTGCAGTGTGAATGGTAGAAACACACTTCTCTTCCTTGTAGCACTTTTGTCATTAAAAAAAATGCTTTTGGGGGCACAGCCCAGCACTCTTACACAGCTCCCTGTGGAGCAGCAGACAGAAACCTATCATGCTAAGTGTTAATAGCGGTCCTGTTTAATGGGCAAGAGTCCCTGTCACATCTTACCATGCAAGTACCTCCTCACAGATATACCAGGTTTTACATCCAACACTATGAAATTGGCCTAAACCATACTTATAGGCTGGAGGCCAGTCAAAATCCTCATGCTGTCTTTGCATCCTGATGATGAAACAGTATTTTGTAGGTCATGTTTTTCAGTCTTCTGTAAGCTGTGGGCTATTTATTTTTCCTGAGGTTTGTGCAGTGCCCCTTGTTCTGTAGTAGCACATCTCCATCATCCTGAGAAAACCCCTTAATCCTGATTTTATTTTATTCTTTGTTAGATTTACAAAAAGGAAAACACACACCAGTAAATAAATTTTAGAAACAGAGAAGATTAGAAAGCATTTTTTTGTAATTAAAAAATTGAGACTCCTTGCACTCCACCCTGCTCCTCTTTTCTTCCCGCCCAAGGTGGCCCTGCCTCAGAGCCAGTGTGTCATGTGGGGTTGGGCCCCGGGGGCAGCAGCCTCTCCTCCTCCTCCTCCTCCTCCTCCTCCTCACCTGCTCTCCAGCAGCTGCTATGAGCTGCCCAAGAGAGGAGGCCAGCAGCAGTGGCCATAGAGAGGGCATGGGATGCTCCTTTGCCGCCACCACTCAGGAGCAGCACCAGCTCATCCTGGTCCCTGAGCTTGGTGGCAACAGCACTCATAGGAAAAACAAGGACATTGCGGGATCCAATCAGAAGTCGGGATGACTTTCGTAATTCCAGGACTGTCCCTTGAAAATCGGGACACTTGGAGGGTATGGTAGCAATATGGACCTGGGACCTCAATTTTGGTGACCAAGGGTAGGATTTTTCTCTCTTTTTAGCAACACATATTGCAGAAATTGTGTTAGGTTTATGAATCAGTGAGCCACAAAGTACCTTGCTGCCTTTCCTTCATGTATCAGAGAGCTGAGAGCTGTCAGTGGGAAGTTGAGTCAGTGTGGTGTAGTGGTAAAAGCATCAGACCAGGACATGAGAGACCAGAGTTCAAAACCCCACTTGGCCAGGAAATTCACTGGGTGACCTTGGGCCAGTTACTGCCTCTCAGCCTAGCCTTCCTCACAGGGTTCTTGTGCAGATAAAATGGAAATGGGAAGAACTATGTATGCCACCTTGAGCTGCTAGGACATAAAAGGTGGGACATTTAAATCAATAAATAATAATTAAATAAGAGGCAGAAGTGAGTGGCAGGCTGGATGGAGGCCGAAATCCCTTCAGGATTCCACACAACTTCAGACTTCTCCTGGTCTAGAGCCAGCCATTGGTTTCCTCATTCCAGCTTTAGGGAAAAAGAGAGACCACTCAGCAGTAATCTTCTTTTACCATTTCCATAATTGCATGAAATCAACTGGTTTATAACCATATGTGATTGAGGCCTTGGTTGTCACATTAATTTGCAGTGCATTTTTAAGGCCATTATGGGGGGGGGGGTCTTTATATCATGCCTTCCTGCATTCCCGTGTGATAAATAATATGCCTCCATGGGTTGTTTTTTTAAGCATGCCAGAATCCATTTGAGTTTTCAGAGTTTCCCCTTGACATGGTGAAGACACACAAGAGTGCCTTCAAGTATAATATTGACTACACAAAACTGATACAGTGAAACACACATGTAGCAACTCCTCCTACCCTTAAAGGGGGGGGGGAGTCACAGGTGATGTTTGGTGAAATTGCTACAGCCGTTGGACAGCTTTTTCACCATACATATGCTTGCGTTTGAAGAGACCAAAGACATACAGAGAAAGAGGCAAGCCATTGCCAAGACAGAGTAGAACAAAACATGATCGGAACGGGCCCCGAGTGAAGGCAATGTAGATGCACAAACAGAGACTGGCTCCCCTTGCCTATCCATTAAAAACAACAATACTCAAGTTGCACAGAGACTTCTAACTGTTATCAGATGGAATTGCCCTTTAAAAGTTTCTAAATGGCTACCTTCATAAAGTTCTTAGCTTGACTTCATTCACTTGCTCAGAAGGATGCCCAGCTGAACAAAGATCCAGGTCTTGACAAGCCTTCCAAAGAAAAGAAGTGAACTGCAGGAAAGTTACTCGCTTTGAAGTGGAAGATGATTGCGTGACTTGATGCTTTTTCTATTAATATTTACCGTAGGTGGAAATGAAAGAACACCTGCAGATGTAATGATACCACTCACTTCACATTTGCTATTGGGCAGGCATAAATTTCTGTCAACCATTATATATGTGTGGGTGGCTGCTTGGCTGTGTGTGTGTGTGCGCGCGCGCGCATTCAAGCACACAGGTTTTCATTTTGTTTCTTAAGCCACAGCAAATGAAGAAGACTCAATTGAAAAAATAGTTTGATGAGAAAAGTAACAGGGTGCGTCAAAGACAGAGCATAAGAGGAATAAGAACTTGATTGGCTTTCAACCAAACTAAGGACATGGCCCATGCAGAAAGGAATACCCAACCGTTTCCATGTATTTAAATCTGGCAATTGCAGGAGTGCTTGACTAGTCTTAAAACTAAGGTGCATGTGGGGTCAATTTTACCATGTGCATGTTTGTGCTCTGCTGTTCACACGAGTGCTTTCAGTTTTATGTCTCCAAAACAGTGGATAAACAGTGGATGGTGCTTTAATTTTTGGTGTGTGTGTTCATGCTGTGCATTGTTGTCTCCTCCCTGCAATACTTCTCCAACTGCTGTGAGTTCCCAAAACCTGAGGTCAGTTGTGAGCATGCACACGGGTATTTGTTTACCTGTGTGTGTGTGTACACCTTTTGAAATTAAAGAAGAATGTATGTGGAATTGTGCAACAACAAACTTCCACCAAAGCCAATGTAGACAAAATAGTCATTCTTTAAAAATAAGAAAAAATGAATATACATCTTTTGATCTACCGGATCAGTTCAAAAGAGCAGGTTAAAATAATAACAATAAGAAGAAGTGGTGTATGTTCTACCCAGCCACACCAGCAGTCCACCCAGAAGTGCCTTGCAAGGGCAAAGAATAGCCAGACAGGTGGGGGCCTGGGCACCACTGATCCACAAGGGAGAGAAAAGGGGAGGTCCTGCTTTGTCTTGGGGTTCTGCAGATTGACTAATTGAAAACTGCTCACATTTCTGAAGGCTGTATAATCATCCCCCCACTGCCCCACACTCCATTCATGTGCTGCACTTGCCTTTTCGCATGCAGGAAGCAATTTTTATTTTTTAATACAGCTCTGTTTTGCTCTAGAGCAAGTCTAAAAAAGCTTTTTTAATTCATTCATTTTTAATCCACAAATGCAGCATCCTTTCCTCTGGGGTGATGGGAGCAAGGAGTGTGGCAGTAGAAGGCACCTGGCGAAACGTCGGAATAGTCAGGCCTGGATTAGACAAGAGGCCAATGCAGCTAAGAAGGCAATTTGGAAAGTACACCAAGGGCAGACTTGGGTAATATGGTGCCTTGAGTGAGGACATTTGACTGCCCCACCCTAAATAGTTGGGGTTTTTTTTACATGCCCTCGTCCCTCTCGCCTTCCATCCTGTGCCCCTTTCTCAGCGCCTCCTCAGCTGGGCACCCTGTGCAGGGGAACTGCCTGCCCCACCCTCAATCCAGCACTGGATTTGGGCCTTGGAGAAATGAAGATTGTTATGCATTACAATGTGATAGACTCTCTCTAATTTTTAAAACAACGGAAGCTTTCTTCATATGTTACTAGCCTGAAGGAACACAGACAACAGAGGGCTGTGGAGCTGCACATTTAGACTTGGCCCTGAGGTTGAGTGGCTCCTTCCAGCACATCACATGCTGAGGGATAACCTCTGCAGCCAAAGAAGGAGGTGTATATAAGCAACCTTTCTAATAATAATAATAATTCCCCCCAAGGCAAAGTGTGAAAAAGTGATAATAAAAAAATAGATGAAAACCTCCATCAACATTAATACTGTATTATGAAACAGGGAACAATAATAAAAAGTGGTGAAAATGCAATAACGTCATTTCAATTTAGCCAGTCAGTTTAGTGTAAAATTTGAAGAGCCGTGAGAAAAACATAATACAAGCCTGACTTTAGTGATGGTGAGTGCACATTGGGACTGGTAGGGTGGAAAGCAAGGAGATCAACAGCCAGAGCCAACTCATTCTGGTTTTGTTCCCATCCTCTTCCCTGCTGAGATATACAAGTGCAACACTGAGACTCAGAAGGAAACTGTCAGGCAGCTCCACCTCCTGGGCTGGTTGTAAGAAGGCAGGCCAGTAGGGGCTGACATGAAGGCAGGCAGAGATTGATGGGGCAGTGTCTCATGGACACTGATGGACCAGCCTCAACTGCCTAACCTACTCTCTTCCTTAAAGCACTGCAAAACAGAACTATTTTCAAGACTCATGTATCTCCTTAGGAAGAGAATTCTGTAACTGCCTGAAATCTTTTCTGCCTGGCAACCTAACCATCCCCTCCATGGCTGTTCTTTATATCTGGGCAGGTTCATATGGGCACAGACAATTCTTTGAGTAGCTTGGCCCCACACTGTTCAGAGCTTGAAAAATGACAAGATGGAGGGCTTCACAGCAGTAAAAGGGTCTTGCTTCTTCCACAGCCACAGCCTTGGATCCCAGCAGAAATCGAACATGGGTCTCTCTCTGCCTTGCCATCCTCCCGCTCTCTCATCTAGCTTCTAGCTCAACTCTCAACTCTCTGGCCATTTGTATTTCTAACTGAGGCATCTAATCATAAGCCTGCATTTTTATCAAAGCTTCTATATGTTTAATCAGGGCTTGCATTTTAAAATAAGCTTAAAGATTTTCAAATGTTTCATGCCAGGCAAAAGACCAGCTGCCTAAAAGGCCTTGGCAATGTTTTTTCTCCTAGGAAAGGGGCCCCCTGATTTATAGCAGAAAACAATTCTCAAAGTCGTAAAAAAAGGGAGTTACAGACACTGACCTTGCATGTTGCAAAGTACTAAATTAAGGGTGGATAAATAGTAAAATAATACCATTTGCCTCCCAGTAAAATGAGCCATATCTTCTTCCTAAGGTTGAAAGGCCAAGAGCAATGGAGAAGCATTTAGCTGGCAGAAAGAAAAGAGAGCATTTTTAGGAAATCCTCTAAAGCCATTCTTTCTTAAACTGAGAGAGTTAAAGGGCAATAAATGTTGGGAAGAGCTAATGGGAAAGCAGCTGGCTGGAAAGGAGGGGTGAAAGGAGGGGTGTAAACTGAAGAGGCTTCTTTTAAAGCTGTTTTTTACTGAGTTCCTTTTTTTTTTACTTTACAAAGGCCTTATTCCTTTTAAAAGGCTACCTATGATAATGTATGAAATATATTAGCTTAAATATATTGGCTTAAATGTAATTATGCAAAGGATTTAAGAAATGCTAGATTCTTATTTCATATAGTTGTAAGAGTTGTAACTATCCTGAAATTAAGTCAGCCACCAGCCTAGCCCCCCTGCCAGACAGGAGACGCCATCGAGCACTCCTGATATATAGTTGTCAGGCCTTTTTGTTTAGAAACCATCAAATGAAGGAGATCTTTCAATGTTGATGTGAACTCAAGATCCTTGACATCTGTTGAAGATAAAAATTTAAGATTAACCATCTGTTTTGGAAGGCAATAGGGCAAGGAGGGCAAGAGGTGAGCTGGTAATTAAGATTCCTTGTTGAGACACATGTAAGATATATTACTACTTATTTGTCATTTATAGATAAGAATATATAGCTCTTTGTGTTCCATAAAAGGACAGAAGGAAGTGGGTGTATCTTTTGTGATTGGTTCTAGCAAACAGCCAATAGGAATTTCAACCAGGCTGATTGGACAGAGGCAGCCACAGGAGGAGCAAGGGGGCTGGATTAAGGAAATATAAGTGCTGGCCAGAATGGCAGGAGGCCAGGCCAGAGCTTGGTAACCATGTACCACTGAGCCTCTCATTTATTTGTCTGACAAATAAATTACTATTTTAATTTCTCTATTGCTGCGTTGAATATTTCATTCCAGCTAAGCGTTAACCACAAGCAGAGGTGCTACATAACTAGCAGGGAGGGAGGGAGGGAGGGAGGCACTTCCTTTGTTCCCTAAGGATCCTTACTTAGGGGGCGATTAACAGGCTGGCCTGGCTATTCCAAGAATTAGAAGGTGGGCCCAAGCATTATAAGGGTCTGGGCCTACCCCCCTCCAAACTCATAACAATACAAGGGGCAGGGCAGTTTCCATGGATGATTCAAGTTTCTCTCCTTTTCTGTTACTTGATAGAGATGATAATGTGTCCTTAGCAGTGGTATAACCTTGCTTCAGCCAACTTCAGACTTCTCTGTTAGCTATTTTCTGCTCTGAACAACTTCTTATTTATAAATCCATGCATTCTCAGCAACCCCTACTCAAATGTTGGCATTAAGCATGCAGTTTAAATGCATTGTAATTGCTGACAGAACTTTTAATGTTCGGCTTACCCAGAAGGAAACATATGGACAAATGTCTCTCCCGATTTTGCTTAGCAAAGGCAGCTGGGGATTTGAAGCTGGAGGTAGATGCTGATCACAAAGGGTTTTTCCCCCTCCTCCCCCATGCCATCTTTCAAGCAACAACGGCTCACAAGGGTAAATGATTTGTCAGCCACTTTCATTCCTTTCTAGGTTTTGACAACCTGAGACAGACAGCTTGGAACGAACTTGGGGAGAGTCAGCTTCCTGGGCAAATTGTAGGAGTCAGCTTGTCAGCTTGTTCAGAGAACCTTGCAGAAATAATACAGAGCCATTTTGCAGCATTGCATTAATCGGTAAAAACTATTCCTGGGGTGTTTTGAAGTGTAACAACTGCTATAGGAAGAAGGCTAACTACTTCCTTAAAGTTTATCTTGCCAAAGGAAGAAAAAGAGCATTTTATTTGGTGTGTTTTCACAACACAATAGCTCTAGGAAAAGGGAACAAAATCAGGACTTTGTCTTTGTCTTTCTCGCCCAAACCTTTGAGCAAAGATGGGCTCCTGGGAGGAAGCTCCCTCGTGTATTTGGCTGCCTGGAGAGATGTCAGCATGGCTCAGTTTTTCCATGGGGTGATGACGGCGTACAATAAGAATCATAGTAAAACAGCAGAACTTTTTGTGACACAAATGGCACAAAGTAGGCTTTGTATCTTGGTAGCGCTCCTTTCAGGCGACGGAAAGCAGAAGAGAGACATTTGAAAATCAAGGGGCCATTGCAGCCAGTGCACACTTATATTACAGGCATAGGAAATGCAAAGACCACACTGGAGTGTCACATGAAGCGAAACCCGCAGTCTCCGCTGCTGGCAGATACATTTCAGAATAATGTTGTGAGTTTGGGGTAGGGTAGGCTGGATGCCTGAGTCCCTTCTAATTCCTAGATCCAACATGGATTCAATTGCTGGACTAGCCAGGCAAGTTTTGTGGAAATGGCCTCAATATGGGTCATTAAGGCAACAAACAAAGTGGCTCTGTGCCAGATATCAAAGTGGTTGGCCCCCTTCCCTCAACTGTCTGACAGAAAGACAAAAGCCAGAACTGAGGTGTGTGAGCTAGAAGCAGGCTAGGCAGCTGAGAGACAGAGCCATGCCTGATTATGGAAGAGGCAAGACCCTCTTGGGGTGTTAATGCTGTGAGCCCCTCCATCGTAGACTCAGGTTGTATGTGTGTGTAAATAAACCATACATTATAAAAACACAACAGTCTCTGCTGTCCCTCGTTATGAGGAAACCAAATCCTGGGAACCCCTGGAATCTCACACCACTCCAGAGATTGGGGTGGCATGCAACAATTACAAGTGAAAACAATAACCCCCCCTTTTTATTTTGTATTCATATTCTTTGCCACTGTATTGTATTTCATTTAAGCTGTAAGCAGTTCTGGGTGCTCCATGAGTAGAAGAGATGGGGTTAAAGCAATCACAGAACAACTTTGCAAATTCTCATCTTTGCTCATTTTATACCATTAGCGTAATTCATGCAAATTGTAAAATTAAGATTTTCTTGGCAGAACGTTCATTCAATTTTGGGTCCCCCTACAAATTGGAAGTTTGGTTATAGTACCATCTAAGCCACAAACTCATGAGAGAGTTCCATTGCTTGACAGTTACTCTTTTTCAGACTGCCAGTATAGTTCCTCCTTTCCTTCTAGCAGACAACTGACAATCTCACTAAGTGGGGAAAGAACAAGTGGGCTTTTAACAGCAGATAGTATTTCTGTGCTAACATCAGCAGATATGATTTAGCTCTCAGAACGGGGAGATATTGCTATTTCTCAGGAGCCCCTGTCCCGGGAATATAATTAGAAGAAGTTCTTAATTGGACTGTGAAGATGAGTTCTGTATTTCTTTTTGCTTGTTCAGCTTATTGTATGGTCGAACAAGACATTAACTTTAAGAAGGGACTGCAGACTTTAAAGAGGGAAAAGCAACTGTCAGCTCAATGTGCCTTGTCGGAATCTGAACAGCTATGATTTCACAAGGCTGAGGAATCCCTCTGTCCCTCTGTCCTCTATTTAGAAACATATCATGGGAAATATTCAAAAGAAGAAAGATGATTAATCTCCAGGGGTGGCTGTGCATCATAAACTCTGCCTGGACTGCTTGACTACTCTGTATTCACAAAGGCTTTCGTTTCTGCAGTATCCAAAATGAAGACAACACATTAACTAGAGTAAAGATGAAACACTCAAGTGACATAGAAGCCACACCTGCAGGAACAAGAAATATAAATGGGTAAGGGCATCTGAGCCAGTCCCTACAGTTGGAGTGGCTTTAGATCAGAGGTGGTTCAAGTGTTGTCCCCCAGATGTTGGTGGGACTTCAGCTCTCATCAGCCCCAGGCATCATTGCAAATTTGTATTATGATGTTTTGAATGTTTGTTGTAAGCCATTTTGGGAACAGCTGATGGTGGAAAAGTGGCATATAAGTAATCTTAATCAATCAAATCATCAGGAGTGATGATGAGAGAGGTAGCCCACAGAAATCTTTTGGACCCTTAACTGAAGCTGTCATATCACTGTCCTGTCAACACAGGTGGCAAGATTGACACGCTGCGCACATTTTTTATATGTTCACACAACACAGACTAAATCAGAATGCCTCAGTCATGAGATATCTGGGAATCTTTTATCTCCATTCCAATTGAATTGCTGAGAAAACTGCAATGATTTCCACAAAATCCTTTGAGCATGCTGGTAGCCACCTATTCCATGGCATTTGCTTTGTTTTGTATACTTAGTCAGGGTAGTTAAGAGAAATGAAAGGGGGAAAGATGAGTCCAAATGTTCCACTGCATTCTTACAGAGAGAATGGAATCTTAATCTTCATTAGACGTGGTAAATACAAAACAAAACCTAGGGAGTTTGGTGGGAAATGATATGAGCTTGTGCATATAGCACAATTGAATTACTTGTCCCTGCTATTCTACCAGAGCTTTTCCCAAAGATGCTGCATTTGCTTCAGCAGATGTGTGAAATCCCAAAACGTATTACACAAACTGGCCAGAAACACTAAAAACTAAAAACATAAAGGTCTTTGTTGCCACTTTGCAAACAGTACAAGACTCTTAAAATGGGCTCTTGGATCATTGCATATACAGAATTTTTCAATATGGCATCACCTACAAGGTCCACTGGGAATGGCTACCCATGAGAGCTCCTGATCAGAATTCCCCTGGACAGGTGATCTCTGCCTCGAGCAGGGCTTGCTTTTGGCACTGCATTTAGCATCAAATGCAAGACCCGCCCCAGATTCTTATTTTTACAGTAAGGGCTGGAATGGAAGACTTGGGAGTGCATGCTCAGTGTGCTCCCAATTCTTTCTTTGAAGCATAATCACCTGATGACAAATGGCATCAGGTGATTGGCAGGTGGGTGCCTCTGCTCTTATGTCAAAACTGGCCGACAGGAAGATGATGGATTGTATGGAGCTAGCCGATCTAACCGGAAGAGTCCGCGACCAGGAGGAGGAGGAACATCACGAAGAATGGAAGAAATTTAATGATTATTTAGTTAAATTTGTTAAGCTAAAATAATTGGAAATAGCGTCCAGATACTTAAAGGGCTTAGGATTGTATCTATGTTAACTGATAAAATAATATGTTTAATACAAGAAGAAGAAGATTTAAAGATGTTAATGTTTAATTTAAAGGGTATTAAAATTGGGATTTGGAAAACCGTTATAAGGATATGCAATGAAATTCAACTAAGGGGAAACGAGGAAGTCGTTTTACAAAGTAAATAACTGTTATTTTCAATAAGGTTATGATTTATGTCTGTTATGTTTTGTTTGTTTTATGTTTTTGTTTGTCATTGATATTGTAAAAACTAATAATATTTTTGCAAAAAACAAAACAAAACTGGCTGACAGAAGTTTGGATGTAGTCTGCCTGCAACTTCCAGTTCATCCCTCCTGCTCTACATAGATGGTTCCAGTTACAGATAGGTAGCCGTGTTGGTCTGCCATAGTCAAAACAAAACAAATTCCTTCCAGTAGCACCTTAAAGACCAACTAAGTCAGTTCTTGGTATGAGCTTTCGTGTGCATGCACACTTCTTCAGATACATAGATGGTTGTTTGAGGAACTGAGCATGCAAATCCTTGAGCAGTCCCCCTAATAGGATGGGACAGATATACCATTGCTGGGGGTTTTTGCCACTGCAGGCAGCTTTTTAATTGGAAAAGAATATACACATTTATATCAGTCATTAAAAGGCACCTGTAGCAAGGGAAGCAAAAGCAGAGATGGATGGTGGTGTGCTAGTGTCTTAATAAATATGTGTGCTCCTGTTTCTTCAATAGGAACATGCAGAGCTTCTGTAGTCAGAAAACCTCTTGCCAAAAAGATAAAATGTCAAAGTGTTTCATCGTGTAGCAACTGTGAGTAAAGACCCTGTGAATTGCTTTCCGTCACATTTAAAACTAGCTGGAAGGAGCTGCAGAAACTTAAGCTACGATTGTTGCTGAATACAAGAACAGCTTCCGATGCTGAATAATTCATCTGAAGCCAGGAACAGCCAATGAGTCAACGAACAAAAGCAGTGTACAATGCAACATAATTATGAAGTGGCGGCAGCAAGTGGAACACACAGATGGAGCTTTCAGATCCACTGATTATGACATCAGACACCAGGCAATAATACCAGATGAGCACCCAAGTCTGTTTTCATTTTTAATAATGGTGCTTTCTTCTTGTAAGATGAGCCTCTTAAAACTGCTTTTAATCCTTGATTACACTTCACAGGATCACTGTGAGACACCCAAGCAGCAACCTTTGTAATCACAGGGAGAGAAATTATTTTTAAATGCTTTCCCCACCTTTAAAGGTCTCTGCTGGGTACTGATGCTTTGCTGTTGACTGAAGATTGAATACAGCTGCACAGGAAACACTGGTGCGTGATGCCAAACAATTTACACCTCAGTGATAAAGTGCAAGCTATAAACCCTGGGTACCTGAATTGCTGAAGTAGTTCTATACTAGGGGTTGCCATACACCTGGAATTTCCTGACTGGATTTTCACTTTTTGAAATATGGCAACCCTACCCTATACGTAGCTGTCAACTTTTCCCTTTTCTTGCGAGGAATCCTATTTGGAATAAGGGAATTTCCCTTAAAAAAAGGGAAAAGTTGACAGCTATGACCCTATACCATAATGGCGTATAGATAAAAGGATTTTTATTATGTTTGGTTTAGCAGTTTACATTGAAACCAGAGAAGGGAAAACACCAGCTGCTGGGAAGCGACGTGGCTAGTTTGATGTTGTGCTGTCCAGAATGTACAGGGATTATAGGAAGAAGCAATAGGCATGTTAGGGTCAAAAACCACCTGTCTGTGAATAATGCAGCTCATCCCTTTATAACCTCCTCCCAGAAGGATTTCAGTGGTGAGCATAATGGTGCCAAAAAACCCACTCTCATTATTATTTCTTCAGCATAAGACACTACAAGAGCATTGGATATGAGCCATAAACTATTGTGTAAAACCAATGGTGAATTAAGAGAGTTTTCCTGAATATAAGCTGGCACAAAGGTAAATGGTTTTGTGGACCATTATCCATCTGGCCAATTGAGCTACAGCCAGGTCAGCTCCCACATCTCTCTCCCAGACTGCCTTCAAACCCATAATATGAGAGAACGAGGCTTCCAAAATGATAGAATAAATCAAAGAGACCACGTCCTTCTGGTGACCTCACCGCCAAGCTTTCAAAAGCTATCAGGGACCTCTTTGCTTGACCTTTAATGGTGACATCTGATAGAAAATAGCTGGACTGATGAAGTTTTAACCCATTTTAACTTGAACCCCTAAATCTCCTTGAGTGCTGTAGTTTAGTCACTGGGGAATTGTTCGGAAAATTTTAAGGCATGCACTTAAAACTGTAACAATGAAAGAGAGATCAGTAATGCTTTAAATCAGACATTTGTCCTACATGAGATCCTGTACACATGTACAGTTGTATGTCTACTTTGTCCAGTCAGATTATATGGAAGCAGCTGCTTGCTTTTAAAAAAAAAAAATGAAAATCCATATCAGATTTTTAAACTTTGAACCATTCAATCTTTTTTCATGAACAAGGAAGAGAAAGGAAACCTGCAATGCAGAGCATAGGGCACACAACTTGCAGCACTCATTGGCAAGATGTGTTGCAATTTAACTAACTTGGCGTACTGGCAGAAGCCAGCGCAATGGAGCTTCCTTGCACTTCTCCCACGATGCCTCCCCCAAATCTACTCTGGAGGGTCAGGAATATCACCCAGAACAGGGCACAGAGGGAACTTGTGCTGATGGAACGATCAGAAAACTGTTACATTGAATTCCCCTCCTAATTTCCCAGTATGTCCTTTTAGGGTGGTCTTCAACCACGTTTTACTCCAAGTACACCCATTAAAATTCATGAACACGACCAAGTTTGGTCCAT
The DNA here is from genome assembly GCF_964252035.2 of Podarcis erhardii. Lineage (NCBI taxonomy): Eukaryota > Metazoa > Chordata > Lepidosauria > Squamata > Lacertidae > Podarcis > Podarcis erhardii. Next base: position 47,457,349 of record NC_138497.1, on the reverse strand, counting down.
TAATTTCAAGGGGTCTGCTCTGAGTACAATTTAGCTGAATACCAATCCTGTTGTTTTAATCTAGTTATCAGAGCATTTAGTTTATTGTGCTAAGGTTTTGGTTATGGAGGAGGGATGGTTTTTACTTGAAGTAACAGAGCTTCATGTGAGATAAACAGGAGTTACTTACCAGGGACTAAGGAAGGTGGCAGCTGAGTGGGGGGTTAAGAACAAAGCACCTATCTGTAATGTTGTCAATTGATGCCCCAGTATACCACAGAGTATAATCTCTTGTGCTTCTACGTCTCAGAGGATTTAGGCATATTTCTGATATAACTTAGCCCTTCCATATATTTTTCCTTGAGCAAAGTTGTACCTTAGATATTCTGTCGTTGATCCTAAAGGCAAGTGATGGTCTGCTGCACTCAGTCGCTCTGAATAAATTTCCTGGCTACAAAAGGCCTTCAAGATGAGATTGATCTAAAAATGCTCACTCATCTATTGCACACAATAATAGGATGCCTGCTGAAAAACTGTCTTGACATTAGAAGTAATGAACAGGATATTTTTTTTTGTTCATAACTTACCAGAATGCTGTAACCCATGGCCTCAAAAGCAGTGAGCAGAAAATGGATCATATCTCAAGAGACTGGTCATTCACAAACAAATGTTTAAGATATTCTCAAATCTTTCCCTACATTGTCATAAAACCCCTATGAGACAAAACCCTGTGGGCGTTTTATCTTCCATTTCCTTACACAAAGTCACTACGTCCCTCAGGAAATTAAACGCATTTCTCGACCGGATGCCACCAACAGATTAATTAAGATAGTTTCTGAAGTCTCATTTAATTATCTAAATTGATGACAAATTTGGCAATTAAGGAATTTATCTAGGTTTCACTTTGTTGGGCAGGGAGGGAGAGAAGGGATATGGGGGCATGTCTAGCAACTGCTTCTACTACATAATACAGCTTTAACATTGTGTGGTTTAGTAGTAGTAGTAGTAGTAGTAGTAGTAGTAGTAGTAGTAATTATTATTATTTCTACCCCGCCCATCTGGCTGGGTTTCCCTAGCCACTCTGGGCAGCTTCCAACAAAAGATTAAAAATACATAGAACTAGGGAGGACAGGTGCAGTAATGCTCCAGCCACGCGCCCCTCCCTCACCTATCCTCACCATCCAGCTGGGTCAGGCTTAGAGAAACGGCGGCCGGCAGCATATACTTTTTACAGGACAAAGCGCATCAAAATAGGTAGTTGCTGCCACCACTCCCCTGTACCAGGGTACCAGAAGACATAACCCAAGGGAGAAGGTTATACTTCCTAGTTACTGGCTGCCCCAACCTGCAAATTGTTTCCACAAATTGTAGGCAGAAATTCAACAGATGTAGTATGGCTGATTGATCAGGCTCTGGATTCAGGCTTTCCCCCAGAATGGCACACAAGACACAAGAAAGATCTCTTTTTAAAATTTATTTAAAAAACAGGATTAAACATACTTAAGAAAGTAGGCACATCTCTTGTACGTTTCAAACAAGTAAAACAAAGACATTGTAGAATATGACTAGCTAGTATACTCACAAACTAAGAACAAAGGCAAAGTTAGGATGATTTCAAAATCCTTAGCTGGTTCCGCATCTCAAAGGCAGTAAGAAACTTCACTACAAAGACTCGCATGTCAACGCAGCAGGACTGTCAGAATGACACAGACAGGTGAATTGTGGATTGCAGAGCGCACTTTCTCAGTCCTTTCCTAGGATCTTTATTTCTAAACCTCACATGGAGACAGAACCCAGACCCAATCAAAATTCTTGACTATGTTTAAATTCACCAATGGTGAGCTAGTTGGCTAATAAGTTTAACTTGTGACAGCTGAGCTCGTTAGTTCCCAGGACTTTGGATCAAAGGGTTCCTCCCTTCTTCAGATACTCAGCAGATACACATTCTCAGAGTTTGGGTGTGAATGAGCTAGGCACCAGGTGTCAGAAGGCCACTAATCAACTGGAAAAGTTCCTTTCTGAGATAAGCAACTTCACACATTTGGAGACTGTTAGTCTGTAGTTTTAAAGTACCAAGGACACATTCCCATAAATCTTACAGCTTTGGTCTTCCCATAATACTTTGCTTCCTTACTTGACCAAAGTTTTGTCTATTGAAATTTCCTAACTTCACTACAACAGGGATCCAATCCTTGTTCTGCTAGGTGGTCTCAGAACACTTTTTCTCAGTCTAACATTCCTAACTTAACTCACAGGGATAAAATCCCAGCAAGGCTGTCACAAACATCTTGGGGAAAACAGGAGACAAATAATACTGTTATGAGTTTGTGGGTGCCAGGCCCCTTTCCCCTGAATACAGCAAGTGTTAAAATCTAATCAAGCCTTCTGATCCCTAGATCCATCAAGTGTTAAAATATAAGCCAGGCTAGTTTCCTGTTGGGCCATTAATTACAAATGAAAGGGGGCACTGTGCCAGACGGCAACTGGGTGGGGTCCCTCTTTCAACTCTGAGATAGTTAGGACGACAAAAGTCTGAGTTTAGAGTTGAAAGGGGCTGTGATGTGAACTAGAAGCAAAGCAGCAAGCTGCAAAGTGCGGTCAGACAGCAATGTTTGATTTCTATTTGAATCCAAAGCTGTGGCTATGGAAGAAGCAAGACTCTTCTGGGCTGCTGATGCTGTGAACCCCTCCATCGTAGGTTCACGTTCTATATATGTGTATGTGTAAACAATATATCATAAGGACACCACAGATTCCACTGTGCCTCATTCCAAAAAGAAACATGAACTCTGGCTAAGTGCTCAGAACCCTTGAAATCTCATACCTCTTGCAGATAGGAGTGGCATGCAACAATACAGTGGTACCTTGGGTTAAGTACTTAATTCGTTCCAGAGGTCCGTAGTTAACCTGAAACTGTTATTAACCTGAAGCACCACTTTAGCTAATGGGGCCTCCTGCTGCTGCCGCGCCACCGGAGCCCGATTTCTGTTCTCATCCTGAAGCAAAGTTCTTAACCTGAAGCACTATTTCTGGGTTAGCGGAGTCTGTAACCTGAAGCGTATGTAACCCGAGGTACCACTGTACTGGAACACAAAGCCCTGGTTCCAAGGGACAAAGCCAGAATACCTCAACTCTATTCCTCAAATTTCTTTTGGCACTTACCCAAACAACTGGTACACCCATGCCCCAGCAACATGTCACCTTCCAAATTGGGGTGGGGAAGGCAGAAGCTGCAGAGCTATTGCATGAAGAAAGTATCAAACACACATGTAATGGACTGTGTATGTGGCATGTGGAAGTGGGTTAGCTTTGCTACAAAACTATGGCTCATTCGTGGGTTTTTGGGTTTTTTTAAGTATCAAGGGAGATAAACAACACGAGCAATGGAGCATCTAGTCATCAAAGCTCTAAAATAAAAAAACTTAAAGTTCACAAAATGTCAAGCCACTGCTTGCTTTTTAAAGGTACCAATAAAAACAGCAAACAAATTCAAGTCTGCTCACTTTTCACCACCCCTTCCTGAAACTTCTGGTGCTTGCTCTCTTCCCTAATATACTAAAGGCAAAGTATCCATTATCTTCCGCAAAGTTTTACCAGGGCCATATTCAAGGATGCTGTTGCTCTCCAGAGATGCTCAATTTGCAGTTGGATCTCAAACTAAAGCAATCGCGAGAGAAAGTTTACATAAATAGTAAGTGTGTATTAGTTGAAAGATGCCTGTATTCTGATTCATGAAACTGATTTATTCCCAAGTAGTAGTTGTGGAAAAATAGTTTAGGTTCAAAAGTAAGGAAGTTCCATACGCCCACCAAATTCACATTGTTTGCAAACCTAATCGAGGAGGACTGTAACCACTGGGAATTAAAAGACTAGCTCCTCAGAGAAATTAGATTTCCACATGATTTGTTCAAGCTAAGGCAGCAAAAGTTCACAGAATCCCTAGAAAAGCTTATAGATATTCCCTACACACCTGCTATCTTCAATTCCTTTAACATCTCAGTCGAATAATCCTAGTTGCTAGGTATAATCCAATGAAAAGTCTAATGGAGCTGAATAATCAATGGACACAATCTCTTCAAAATGTATTACTGCAGAATCTAAATCCTTGCAGATTCATCAGCTATAGCTGGAGATCCTGAATACTCTCCGTGATCCCTTCAATCTAAAACACATTTTTGCCACCTTTGGGCTGCCTGAACATACTGCAGATAAACGTTCCTTTATCAGCAGTCACTGTGAAACAGCAAACAGCAGCAGAGCTTCATTTTTTGCTTATCAGACTGTACAGAACTGCAGAAACCCTGAACAGCTGACTAAGTCCAAGTGATGCAGAGTTCAGTGTATTTCAAACTTTGTTATCAACAGATCAAAGTAAACCTCTCCAGCTGTAGCATTTGGTCTCAGATTTAAGTATGGGGGACCACCAAGGAGGAGGGTCAACCCTGAAAAATGACCACTCTTACTAGAAGAATAAAAGAAGAGTGAAACCTGAGTAAGGCACACTCCCCCACACAAAGTAAAATATTTGTATGTGTAGTGATTTAGCTTAGAAAAAAGGTCAATTATATAATTATATAACATTGTGCATGGTGTGAAGAAAGTGGACAAGAAAAGTTTCTCATTTTCTCATATTAGAACCAGTGGACCAGAACTGGACAGATTCATGACAGACAGACAAAAGAAAGTACTTCTTCACAGAGTGCATAGATGAACTATATAATTCATTCCTGCAAGATGTAGGATGACTACCAATTCAGAAGGTTTTAAATGTGGATTAGAGCAATTCAGGGCGGATGAGGCTCTCCGTGGCCACCACCCAGAACAGCTGTCTACTACAGGGGTAGGCAACCTAAGGCCCGGGGGCCGGATGCGGCCCAATCGCCTTCTAAATCGGGCCTGCGGACGGTCCAGGAATCAGCGTGTTTTTACATGAGTAGAATGTGTGCCTTTATTTAAAATGCATCTCTGGGTTATTTGTGGGGCATAGAAATTCATTCATTATTATTTTTCAAAATATAGTCTGGCCCCCCACAGGGTCTGACCAGCCCACGGCTGAAAAAGGTTGCTGACCCCTGGTCTACTATCTCCAGTATTAGAGGCACTTTGCTTCCCCATAGCATCTGGATGGTCACTGTGAGAACAAGGCTGGAGACTCGGTGTGCCTATGGCCAGACCCAGCAGGACCCTTCTTACATTCTTGGGGATGGGTCCCTGAAAAGAGGGGCAGCTGAAGCAAATGGAATAGATGCCCTCCCTGCCTGCATCATCATAACCATCTTTACACTGTTAACCACTTCCCTAATGATTTGAACAGGTTGAAAAGGTTAATTACAGTGCACAACGTGATCTAACAAATACACGTGGCACAAGAGCTGGAAATGTGCAATTTGTGACAGCTGAAATTAATAGTTGGCCTGTGTGCTTGCTGGGGCTTGACTGGCATTGCTCTAGAACAGTGTGGTTCAACACGCAGCCCGGGGGTTGCATGTGGTCTTTGAGGCTGTTTTCGGCGGCCCTCAGCAACATTTGATGCCCTCCTTCATAGTCCTCAAGCTGCCTTCCCAAAGCCAAGTACAGTGGCACCTCGGGTTAAGAACTTAATTTGTTCTGGAGGTCCGTTCTTAAGCTGAAACTGTTCTTAACCTGAAGCACTACTTTAGCTAAAGGGACCTCCCACTGCTGCCGCACCACTGCTGCATGATTTCTGTTCTCATCCTGAAGCAAAGTTCTTAACCCGAGGTACTATTTCTGGGTTAGCAGAGTCTGTAACCTGAAGCGTCTGTAACCCGAGGTACCACTGTAAAGGAGGTCAAAATTTGGGTCAAATGACTTACACCCCATCCTTCAGGTGAACTTAGATCCTTCAAACTATGTGGTGGAATGCATCTTCAGTTTAAGGGGCGGGGGGAGAAGTCTGCTTCTATGGCTATGCATCAGTTGAGGATAATTCAACACCAACAGCCCCAAGGCATTTTCATTCCCGTATGTAAGTTTTTACCATATATTATGTCACAGAGTTAGAACAGTTTAATTCCAGGATACATGCATGCTGGATACATGCATCACGCTTAATCCATTCTTCCTGATCTCCAAAACTAATTTCATCATCATCTTGAGTTCATCCATTCTCTTTCCCCTTCAGTGCTTTTAAAATCAGTTTATAGGACTGCTTTATTTCCCATCTCACGAGAATATGTGGATTTTTATCAAGTTATCAGAGTCCACTCATCCATGCTTCTCTCTTCTGCCTCCTACATCAACATATTTTTAAAAATAGTCTTAAAATGAGAAAGACCTCCACAATCCCAGCTCACACTGTTTAAAATGGCATCTGCTCCCCTACAGTTGCTTCCAATTAGTCCAACCCTCAGCACTTAGGGTTCTCGAAAGGAGAAACTCATTGGTAATTGACTGCTGTTCTAAGCTGCTCCTGACCGACAAATGTAGTGGACAGAACTAGTCTGCATTTTATAGAATGAATACGTTATCCCACAGTTAAATGCAATGCACCATTTGCAAAGACAGAGGGAACGGAAGCATTTCCAGAAGAGCAGCTGTGTTGATCTGTCACAGAAAAAAAGCAACACAAAGTATTGTGGAACCTTACAGACTAAAAAAACCAACCCTCAAGCTTTTGTGGGTGCTGCAGTTCAATTCCTGCCCAACATCATTTCATTATTTTCAGTTCACCAAATGCACAGCTTATTAGAGTTGCTATTTTGAATAAACTAAAAGCCTTTCATCAGCCTTTCATCAAATGCCCATGAATCAATTAATTTTATCAGAAATTGAAAGAATTCATTTTTTACAAAGTTATTTAAAACCTGCAGGTGGTGGGTGCCCTTTTGAAAGTGACACCCCCTCACTCTCACCCACAGAGAGGGGCTCTTAAGGCACTGCCTGCTGTTACACATATGTGTTCACATTTCGAACCCTACTTTTGTGCAGTGGAGCTTTACTGGTTGTGTAAATTTTCACAGAGACAATAGACAGAACTGCAAGTCCTCCCAAATCTGCAATTGTAAACCTCCTCAGCAGGCTTTACTGCACAGAAAGTAGAACCCTGCCCCAACTAATTCGGCTTTTCTTCAAGACAGTGAGTGTCATTCTCCCATCTCTAAAGAGGCTTATATCTGTCGGATTTTCATTAGAAATGAAGGGGAATCACTGCTCATTAGTATTAGCTGTGTCAGATGGAGAAGTGTGAATTTTCCTTCCTTAATCAGATTATATTAGGGGAGCTACTAGGAGATTCTGAAAAGAATGAGTTAGTGCTCAGACCACCTTGGTTCACAGGAGAATAAAATGGTTTCTACAGTGCAGTGAGCGCCATCTTCTGGCTACTGTGAACTTTTTAAATTTAAGAGATGGTAAGAAATATTAACATTTAGGCTGCTGTCCTAACCATGTCTATTTAGGATTAAAAATCAATTCAGTAGGGATTATTCATAGGTAGGTAAGGTTAGGATTACAGCCTTTCTCTTCTAAATTAATCCAAGAGATGACAGGTTAAATTAGCAAATGCTGGTGAGATTATGCAGCCTGGGTTTCATGGAATTAATAAAAGAAAACTATTTGTTCTGGATTCAATTTGAGGTGAGTGGGGGAGAATATTAAGCCGCATGGGGTTTTCTGAGATGGGAAGCAGTGGAAGGAGAAGAAAAGTATAGAATAAAAATGAATCACATCAAAGAGTACAGAAAGAAAGAAAAAAGGAAAGAAACAAACTTCTAACCAAGTCTGGAAAAGCATGTTGTATGGTGGGGAGAAGAAATGGCTAGCAGGTGGAATGCAGACAATATTTCATGTCTATGCCACTTGAAGTGCAGTGTGGGCCATATTTATCCATTGCCTCTACTTAAAATGCTAAAAGCTGCTTACTAAAAACACATAATAATAAAATCACTAGGGCAACAGAAAATATATAGCCTACCTCACCAGGGAACTTTAAAAGATGGAAAGAAAAATGATTCTCCTTACTATATTTGTTGTTCTGTCTGCAGTTTGTTTCTGTTGCTATTGATGCTGTCTGCCCTTTGACCTTAGGGGGAGGGTTGATACAAATCCCAAAAATAAATAAATAAATCCTGCGATTATTTACCTGGAAACGAGCCCCACTTGGTTTGATGGGACTTCCATAGGCATAGATCTGCAACCTTTCCCTTCAAGTAATCAATTTTGCTTAGTACCCTTGCATGTGTATGGAGAGCTAAACAGTCAAACAGAAATATAGTATCTTGTCTATAAATGGACAATCTGCTGTGTATGAGGCACATCAGCTGCACAGTAAAAAGTTTTTGATTATGCTTCTAGCTGTATAAAGCCTCTGTTTAGCAGTAAAGTAGTATGTTTTAATTGATAAAGCAGTGCTTGTTCAAGAAATATATGCTTTTCAAAACGAGAAAACTTATTTCAAAATCTATGATTGAAATAATCTTGACTGAAATCAATCCACGGCACTCAGGTTCAAGACCGAAGAGAACACACAAAGGGTGCTCTTCATCAGAAATTACCTGTATTGACAAAGCAGGTTAGGATATGATAGAAAGCGAGCACAAGGATATAACATACACACAACATCATTAAAGCCCAACATTTCTAGGTAACATTTGCAAAAAAGAGAAAATGAAGCTCTCACTACACAATTGGTGTTTATAACGGTTTTATTCAAGTTTGTGTGCTCTAATCTTGAGACAAGGCCTAGAATAGCATTACACTGTAATACAATAATAATTGTAGCCATTGAACCAAGCCTGCTTGGCATCCTTGTTTTACTTTCCCATCCCCCACCATACATCCAGGGAGGGGAAGCAAAGAGAAAAGCAAACATATATTATCAACTTCAATTAGCTCCATTTTAATTTAGTTATTATTCTCTAGCATAAATTAAAAATGTATCAAAGGTATACACATAACACATTGACAAAGAACAGAGATACAGTAGATTATGCAAAAGTGTAACCTGTAGATGGGTTAGCTACAGTGAAACAAACCAGTCACTGATGCCATTTAATTACCATTTTTAAGCCCCAAAGGGTAGGAGGCAACAGGTTGTGTCACAAAGCTTGGTTTTTTTGGGGGGTGGGGTGTCAGTCATTCCCACTGCCAGCTTACAGCTGAGCCGAAGTTAAAAGGCAGGCTCCAACATCACTTAACCACCATCACAAAACAAAGCACACAGTAGCATTTATGTAGTAAACAGACTGTAATATTAATTTGGGGAGTGGGTTGGGGGAGTGCTTTCTAATGCTACTGCGTTAGAGATACTTTTGTGAACATGGCAATTGGGACAAAAGCCCTGAGGGGGGTTCAGCACAGTAGACTGAATCAGCAGATATCAAGAACCAAACTCTCTCTACAAGGTGCCTTACAAAACATTTGTCACATTGCACCTACACAAACATCAGACGTGAGAGTATGCTACACCTGGGCATGCAAGATCACAGGGACTAGCCTATGAGAAACATCCTACATGCGGAATTACTCCACATGAACACAACCTTTCAACAAAACATAAACCAGACCCATAAAGGAGACCCAAGCAAATCACCTTAAGTAGTTAAGTGCTGGCAAACATGAGCTCTTCAAGAAAGCTGATTTTGCAAGCCAGAAAAATAAAAAAGTTGTTTTGGATTTGGCATCCTGATCAAAAATAGAAACACAGATATTAAATTGTTATTAATGTTAAAGTAGTCATCTGCAGAGTTATACAAATGGGATCTCCAGGTATGCACACCAACCTCCAGAACCACAAAAATTTGGGCTGACAACCTAGGATGCCTGCCTTCTCCTCTCAGGAAGAGCTTGGGAGAAGAGGAGCAAGAACCTTTCACTCAGCTGTTGTGGAAGTAGTGAAGAAACTGCAAGAAACTCTTGCAGCAGAAAATGAAGAGGGGTGTTGTATGATTGCACAGAGGACCATGCAAAGGACAGTTACAAGTAGGAAACTTGCATACTGTGGGCTTATAGAGATTACATACTAGGAAACTGATGTTCCTGAAGGACAATTTGGTGTCCTAGAAGGCAACAGCTTTAAAGAAATGGTGTACTGAAAGCTGCATTTGATGCAGAATGTACATCAGCTGCAGAGCTGGGATAGCTCAGTTGGTAGAGCATGAGACTCTTAACCCCAGGGTCATGGGTTCACGCCCCACATTGGGCAAAAGATTCCTGCACTGCAGGTTGTTGGACTATGATTATTTAAATCATAATGGTAATCACACAGTTTTAGTAATAGGCCTGAATTCTTTAAAAAGGTATAGTGCCTAAACATCACCATGAAGTGGGAACAGGGAACCTGTGGCCTTTCAGATGTTCTTGGGCTCCAACTCCCATCAGCCCCAGTCCACATGGCCAATGGTCAGGAGTGATGGAAACTGTAGCCCAACAGTATTCTGGGGGCCCATGGGCTCCCCCACCCCTTTCCTAAAGTTCAGAGTTCAAGGGCAAGGGCAAGACCCTGCCAGGGCTCGTCTAATTTTTTTAAATGGATGCAATCTAGAATAAGGAAAGTTGCTGACTTCAAATTACCAGTACCAGAGTTAGGAATGAACCACCCTTGACTTGCAGGTGCTTATAACTGCAGTAAGTTAAATGCTAAGCAGGGCTTGACTCTCATGGAGCCATTTAGACAGTCTACATGTCTTCAAGAAAATATAGTTTATATTGGCTCATCTGGACTGGCATAGAGCACAAACTCACCTTGAACTAGCAGATCACTTACATAGCACTAAAACTGCCAGAGGGGGACTGCTTCCTCAGCATATAGAACTCAATAAAGTTACAAAGTTGTATAGCCCCACTTCTATTTAAGGTGCACTGATATGGTTCAACTTGCACAATAAGACTACACTTCTGCTGCATGAGGTAGCTCTTGGTACAGATGGAGAAACTGAGGCACATATGGCAAAAGTGATTTGCCCAATGTCATACAGCAAGCTGGTGGCAGAACCAAAATTAAACCTGAACTAGCACAGATTTTCAGATTTTTATTATTTAGATGCTAGACAACAATATTTCTACAAGTTTACACAAAACCCCTTAAGAGTGACCACTTTTGATTCCTAGTAATGATCTATACCCACTTTTTCAACAGAGATAAGTAGTAAACTGCTATAGATACAATTCATGACATGTCAGGAACATAGGCAAAAGGGATTACAGCCTAGGAATAAAAAAGGAAACTTACATGAGAGAGGTTTTAAACACCTTTTTCAAAACTTCAGATAGGTCTTTATTTTAATATGGCAACAATAATTTAAAACCAGATGGGAGAAATAGATCTAGTCATAGGAGAGTGTGATAGCAGCAGGGGTCCAGGGATTTTGGCTAGCCTCAGTAGCTTGCCAAAATTCATGCACACCAAAGGTCCTGGAAGGGGCCTTACATGACAAAATGCTGAACTTTGGAGGCATAATGTAGTCCTCCTGAAATCTGAGATGGTGGGGGAGGAGATTGCAGAGGGTGGGGTAATAAGCTCTGTTATGCTCTGAGCACTATTTGATACTAGACCGGTGGGATTGCATGTGCTCTTCAGTTCCTGCTGAGACCTGGAGACTTCTATTTGCTTTCCAAGTATTCCCAAGTCTTGTCATTAAGGTCAAGTGTGCAAGCTGTTTCTCTCCACCAGAATCTCTATAATGCTCACTGTGATTTTTCTTTTTGGAATAGCCATGTACATGGTATTGGGGGTGGGCTATTTGTCAGCTCAACAATGGGGAGACAAATTGATTATTAAATCTGGAAATTATTTACCTAAATGAAGTAAGATTCAGAGGGGAAAGGGCATATCCTGACTGGCAGTTTTTCATGCAATGTACTACCAAAATTTGTGAAAGAATGCAACGTTTCATATCAAATTACAAGATTAATCATTGTGTTTCACCACTTCCTGGTTGTGTCTCATTAAACTTCATGCTCATGTATGATGGGTCCGAGCCAAAATCTCAGAGTCCCACCTCTATTTCTCCACTATCAGAGCTCCACCCCGTTGCCCCAATCCTTTTGCACCACTGCAACCTGAGACATTCCTTTTTTATTTAACATTTACTTTCAGGTGGCTCCGCCTTTTTTCAGCACGATGCATAAAAAGTATAGAGGTGGGTGCTATGGGTCACTGGCAAGATCCTGAACGCCCCCCCCCCCCAGCAGCCAGTTCTAGGAGGAGGAACTGTATGTATACCAAAAATGAGTGAACATTTGTTCTGGGACATCAAGGGAGAAAAGCTCAATCAAATGCAACAAGAATGCTGGTTCAGACACACTTAAACCTTTATATATATTCCTGCATTGTAACAGTGTAGACAAACACTGCTTATCATTGCATTTAAAAGGTAGGAGTTGAGGTTATTACAAAACCCATACCAACAGAGGGTATCTGAGTTCTTCACGGTCAAGAATGGAGGCTTACTTGCCCACATTACTTGTTGCAGTTTAACACTGTAATGAAAATACAAGGAAGACCACAGGAAACCCCACAAGAAGAGTCAGCAGCTCTGTGTAGCTTAGCTACATGTACTTACAAAAGGCCAGGTACCCCAATACCATATCTGTTAGTGGAAACAGCACTGTGATATGACCTCAGCAGCATCTCTCTACTTCACCTGTCTTCAAAGTGCATTCTTAGTGCAAGAAGTAGAACTGAATCTAAAGGAGCTTACCAATCCCTTGTGGATTTCATGCTAGGACCAGAACTCTTGCTTGAGTTCATATGCTGCATGTTTGCGTGTTCTGAGTTCAGTTCTGCATAGCGGCACGGTGCTGTCCTGGCTCTGCCCTTCAACATCCATGTCCAACAGTGTCCGCTCCTCTTCAGGCAATCTGACACGAAAAGAAAGCAGTGCAGGCCTCTCTTCAACAGTGCTGCTACTGCTGGCAAAGCAGGAGTCCAGGTTACTGGGAGTTTCAGTACTGGAGCTATTAGCAGAGGACTCGCCCCTAGCATTACTGGGGGATACAAACCACCAGGGGTCAACCCGCTGCCTGTTAGCTGAAGGGCGTGGCCTAGGTAGGAATTCCAAGGTCTTGGGTCTCTCCAGCATGGAGTCTTGCTGAGCATTATGGCGCCTGGGGGTTGGAGGAAAGATGAGGTTGGGGTCTGGCAGTCGAGGGACTTCATTTGGACCCTGACTTGGACTGGGAGTTTTTAATACACCTATTCCCCCACCAGAAGGAGGAAAAGAGGGAAAAACACAGTGAACACAAGAAAGGAAGGGGGAGGAAGGGAGAGAAGAAAGAGAAACCAACTGGTTAGACAACACTGATGAAGAGAGACACCAGGCTCATTAAGTAAACAAAGGGTGATGTCAGACAAAGGATTGATTCAGTTCACCTGATGCATGCAAACCACATGGGAGCTGCAATGATCTTCATGCTGATCCCTGCAAGCTAAAATGGTAGATGCTGGCAGTAGCAAGGCAGCAAGGCTGACAGAGTCCAGATATGTAACTCTCTAAGGATTGTTGTGTGAACGCACACTATGCATCTCTGTACCTCCTTTTTCCTTGATTTTTCTCCCCCCACCAGCATCTTAGTGCCAAAGTGCAACCAGCAGTATGGATGCAGCCATAGACAGGGAAGAGGACAGCATACTTAACGTTGAAAATATGTTGGATGCTCATAGTGAAACATGAATCTTATGAAGCTAATTTGCTTCTTTACTACAGAAATGTTACGATTACATTTTATTTACCAACTGTTCACAGCTCTTAGGTAGCTGTGTCTACCACTGGCAAACATATCCCAGGGCCGGAAAAAAATCAATTAAGTTTCTAAAGTTTCTCCCCATAACCATTGCTGTCTCTAGGTAATACATACATATTTTCAGGGGAAGGTATAGGTTTTATAATTAGGAAGTGTTAACTTGTGCCCAGAAGCTCCCATTTTAGAACCAATTTTGCAATTCAAAAAAGGCAAATGGAGAAGGAAAAGACTCAGATTGGAATAGATTCCATTTTTAAAGGATGGTATTGGGAAGCTGCCGTTTCTACTTGCTGAGGAAATTTCACAATTCTTCCCAGAGGGGCTTGTGCAAGTGGCTGGGTCAGTGTAACCAAAACAGTCACATTCTACCAGATATCAGTTTGCTTATTATAGTTGGAACTGTACAGCACTGAAACAGAATGTTAAGGCAGAATGAAGTGGTAGTCATGGTTAATCCCAAGAGATGACAAGTTAATGTTAACTGATTAAAGATTTATTTCCTTGACTGTCTGGATTGCAATCAAATTTATCAGTTAATTTATAGAATTCAAATGATTCTTTGTATTGCAAAGCCTAAAAATGTGGAAGCAAAGGCGAGTTTCACTTAAACTGTAACTGTAGTTACACCTTTAACCAACACTACCATTCACTGTTTGAAGTAAAAGGAATGTTCAATTTCCCCTCATTAAAATAGGGAACAAAGCACTCCTATTACAGTTAACACATCTAGACCAAACTGACTTCAAACTAGAGTCACATTCAAGTTATTCTTTGGAGTGTTACTGAAGTTTCATGCTTAAGCTGCTAGTTATGGGTGATAACTGGAATCAGAAAGTAATCTTACGAGACAAGAAATGTAATTTTATTTTGCCATTCTTACTGTGTTTTATTGTATTAATTTTATACTGTAAGCTTTTTACAAATGGCAAAATTTTATTTTGCCATTCTTACTGTGTTTTATTGTATTAATTTTATACTGTAAGCTACCAAATCCAAACCAGATCAGTATATGAATGCTAAATAAAGAAATTAGGCACAGAAACTGATGCAATATAATTTATATGGCTACAGGCTTTCTCAACTATGTAAGAGGATTTACTTTGCTTTAGAAATTATATTTTATAATCTGCCAGACCCTGTGTCTAAAAGGTTTCTTATGACAATAGCTAATATTCAGTTTAGGGAAGAAATGCCTATATTGGATTCTTTTGCTTTGATAGTCCAAGCCTGTGTTGAAAATAAATCCCTCATTGAATGTCTATTACACTGTTAGTAAAGGGGCAAGATTAGGATTTTATGTTGCAGCAGTGCTGTTCTACCCAAAGTAGTATTTCTTTTGAAATACAGCAGAGGGGATGTTCAGTGACTTGTCGTTTATCAATAAGACAATAAATCAAGAAGCAGAAATTCCTACTGGCATGAAACTTAAGCACATTCAAACAATTATGGTGAGAGACTCTGAATCACTTCCAATGCCAAATCTGATGTTATTACATGCACCAGATAGGGTTAATTAAAGACATTTTTAAAATGGGAGAGGAACTGGGTTTGAGGAAGAGAAGGAAGCAATCATTAGGGTGGCAAGAATTCTTGAGAGGAAGAAAACACTTGAGGAGAACCTGGGTACGTACAATTTGTGTGGCATGGGAAAAATGTGTTTAAGGAGGGAAACCATAATAAGGGAAATAGAGGAGGAGGGGAAGCTGGAACTAGCAGCCACACAGAAGGCTGCAAAGTATGAGGAAAGATGACTAAAGACCACACAAAAGCAGCCTTCATTACTCCAGTGTTTGGGGGATTCTTCTCTACTGTTCACCCTACATGGAGGACACCTCCATCCTCTGTTGTTGTAAGCATCTGTCTGTCTCGAGAGACAATGGACTGCGCCTCTGGGGGTGAAGTCAAACCACTGTGTTAGCAGCACCAAAGTGACCTCCCCAGAGTGCAAGCCTGGGCAGTGTGTTTGGAGGTCCTGGGCTGCCCATATGACAAGACTCCACTCAGAGCCTCCCTGAGGTGGTCCAAAGGAAAGCAGAACAATACATTTGGCACCAGCTTGGCTGTAGGAGTTGCCAGAAGTAGGCATACAAGGCACTTTCCAAGCATCTTAGGGACTCCAATCCAGAATTGTGTAGAGTTTACTCATTAGTCTTGTGGCTAAGGCACAAGGCTGCTAAGGCACAAGGATCAGAGTTTTCCTTCTCCTAGATTGGCTACTTTCCCAGGTTGATGAGCCCCACCTACCCCTCACTTCCCTCTACATCATGTGCAGAAACCGCCCTCTTGACTGCTGAATCCACTATTGGTCTCATCCACTCAGTCCACAGAGCCTGTATTCACATGCAGGGGAAATCCCTAACTCACTGAGGGTTTGAGACCCTCAAAATACAGAAGTAAAAAATTATACATAGTGCCTCTCGATTCCTTCAGCTATTGCCTTCCTTCAATCTTACCTCAGAGGCAACATCTGCAGGAAGTGCAATGGCAAGAGCATTCACTTTCTGGAGTACAAGGATGGAAAAGAATAACGTACCTGATCCTAATGCTGCTACAGAAGAATTCCTGGAAGGGGATCCATTGGCAAGCGGACCAGTCACATTTATGGCACCATCAGAGGGAGTCCGTCTGTGCCCCCTTTGCCGGGCTTCAGAAGAGAGAGTCATATGTGTGGGAGTCAAGGACTGGTTGGGATCTCGCTTGAACCTTTCAACATAGATATTAACTAGTGGGTTACTAACTACTGGCAAGGGAGCCTTCACTGTCACGGGGCTGACTGGCATCTCATACACCACAATCTCATCGCTGTCTGAGCGTAACAGGGAACGGGTTGAGTTACATTCAGAAATGGAAGACAAAGAGAGAAGGGTCAGGGAGTTGGATGGCTCGCCCAGCAACAATGTGGGCTCCTCTTTTTTGAAGAGCTTCCTTGAAGGTGGGCTGGTGCTCCGACGGGAACGTCCAGCCCGTTGGAAAATACTATCACGTTTCTTCTTCTCTTCCTTGGGGGCATCCAGCTCATCCTGGCTTAGCAGCTGGCACTTGCCAGCCTCCAAAAGATCAAAGCCCAGGCCAGCAGCAGCTAAGACAGCCCCACAGCCCAGAAAGGCAAGCTTGCATCGTTTGTGCTGGGAACCTCCACGTTTCAGGCTGTTAGTGGGGGTGAGCTGGGGGGTGCTTGTGGTAGAGTTCATAGGAGTGGTCTCCTCATTGGCATCACTGGACTGGCCATCCCAGTCCTCACTTCTCTGAAATGGGATGCAGAGGTATGATTGGTTAGACCCAGGTGATTGCTGCATCTTGGTCTCTCCGTTTTTCAAAGAATCACTGTCTTCATTCTCTGCAAAAGACACACACACAAAAGAGTGGGGCCTTGACATTTTAACTATGAATAAGAATGGGTTATGCTTCATCTTGTGTGTAAAAGTAGAAACGCACTGCTACCATGGAAAAACATGTTTGCATTTTGAACAAAGAATTTGGAAACTTCGCCCCTTTCAAATGATGGCAGCTGTCAAATGTACATGCCACATACAGTTTATTGGATTCCAATTTCAATATAAAAGCAATATAAGTTCAGATGATCCTCACTAAAAGGAGTTGAGATTTGAAATAATGCACAGCTAAAACAGAAATGAGCCACTTGTTGCTCAAAGCAGCCACACATGTTTCTAAGGACAGCTCCCTTCAGCCTAGCCGCTGAAGCAACGCAAACAGAACAGAGGGAGGAAAAAGGAACCCTCCAATATAAAAATCATGCATGGTTTGTGTGAGAGGGTGTGTGTACACACACACACACACACATAGCAACTTCTCTCAAAATAGTCCACCACTTCAATGTATCATATATATCAAGGAGAAAACACCTGAAGGTGAATGACAGCACACAAATCTACCCAGGGAACTGTCTGAGAAATCACATTTTATAACACTGGAATTTAAGTTTTTATTTTGCCATTTAATCACTATTTTAATAGTGTGTTGTGCTGACTATGTGGCTTACTGTATAGTTTCTTATTGTTTTAAATAACCATGTACTTAAAAGCCATAAATGGCTTTGGACTCAGGTAGCCTTTCCCCACATGTACTTGACTATGCATTAAGATAATTGTTGGACATCTTTATCTGAGTGTTCCCAGTTTCTGAAGTGACCTGATAAATCTGGGAGGGGAGAAGCGGAATTGCATTTGGTCCCAACCAGGCCAATGGTGTGAACAAAACTTTCATGATACTGTACATCTTTTTTAAAAAAATAGGTGCAAGTCTTGAAATTTAAGACTACAGAAGCAGATTCTGAGGTTTGCTTTTTTTGTAAGAGGTAAGTGTTGGTGGACAGAAACAAACATGAGACTGAATACAGTGCATTTAAGAAATTCATTTAACAGGTACTTACCCATCTCTGTTAGGCTTGTAAATCCTGGGAAAATGACTGGTGTTCTCTGAACTTTTCCTAGATTTGGCGCACTAGATGACCACTGTTTGGATCCATCCAAACACTTTAGACTAAAGTAAAGAGAAGAGAAGACACATTTAAATGCAGATACTTTATTTCCTCTGTCTGTTTTTATGACCAATATTGATCTCCTCATTCTTAACTATTCTAATCTATCACAAATATTAGTTTATTTAGAAAAATAAGCTCCCATGGTGACATATAGTTTAAAAAACCAAATTCAGTGATATATAAAAATACAGAAAAACAGCAGCATCACATTCAATAACCCATATAAAACAAAGATAATTATTATGCATGCAAGAATATGTGAATGTTAAAAAAAAATTGCCTGGACTCAAAAAGACACAGCATACATCACACTAGCTTTTCTAGCATCTTTCCAAAATGTAGCATTTTGTCACCACCCTCCTAACTGCAGATGGTAGTAGGACTCTTGAGGGGGACTTCCGAGAGCCAAGCCTCAAGTCATTTAGGGCTTTGCGTATAACCATCAGCACTTTGAAATGTGCCTGGGAACAGACCATCAATCAACTGTTTATACAGCATATCTTGCCAGCTCTTCTAGCAGATCCTAGTTAGAAACTTAACAATCATATTCTATACTAAGTGAAGTCAAGCCTATAAAAGCTTGTTTAAAATGT
This sequence comes from Podarcis erhardii, assembly GCF_964252035.2. Lineage (NCBI taxonomy): Eukaryota > Metazoa > Chordata > Lepidosauria > Squamata > Lacertidae > Podarcis > Podarcis erhardii. Next base: position 47,438,575 of record NC_138497.1, on the reverse strand, counting down.
ATGGAGGCAGTCCAGTCTTAAGGTTACCAGGGTAACCTTACCCCCCCCCGAGTATATGGTTACCCTTTGATGCATTTTCCATCACACCAGTAAGGCCTAGGGTCAGGTTAGAACATGCCTTTTAGCCCACAGCTTTCCAAACTGTGTGCTGCAACACATTAGTGTTGGCTGCAGTGTGTAGCTGTGTGGTGCGAATGCTCCCCACGCTCCTCCCAGGGCTGGAAAGGGGTTAGTTTAACCTCTGGTTTGCTAGTAAAACTGAATTACTGTGTCACAAAAAGATGCATGTCTAAAAAGTGTGTCACCAACATGAAAAGTTCGGAAAGCTCTGCTTTAGCCTATTGTACCCTCACAATGAGCCTGTGAGATAAGCCCAGAAAATTCCAGTGAATTTATGCCAGTTTTATTTATAACCATATACTCAAAATCTTATTTTCTTTGCAGACCAACCTATTACTGAAGGAATCAACCCAACAGAAGAAGTTCATGTATTGCATATTTGCAATAAAAATTATATTTTATGAATTTGCCTTTGCAAGTGCACTATTCTCTTCTATGTTTCATTCATCCTTAGAGATATAAAATTATAGGAAAAGGATACTTGCAATGTTATTTATCATCTCATTTATACTCTGCTTTTTCTCTGAACAGCTCAGAAAACCTTTGATATGATTCACAGCTGGTTTCTTATCTAGGCAGTTCATAGGGCTAAATCTGTGTATGTTTAGCATTTGAACTGCAACATAAGCCTTACATTCAGAGCATTATATAAGGAGGACCCCAATTTAAGTACCTAGATAAACATCACTAAGCAGGCGACACATACAAAAGTGAAGTTAGCATGCTCACTTCAAAAATAAGAAGAGCCAAGGTAAAGTATGTAATTTGGGAGAAGGTTGTATTCTTATCCTCCACTCAGTTAGAAGGTTTACGTTGCATTTCTTGGTTTTGCCTACTACAGGCAAAACCCCCTCTCATATATAGAGACAAAGTGTAGCCTTCATCTTGGTCTTGAGAGTTACACAATATTCTGGGTTGTCCTTTGTAGCATGGCAGAGCAAATATTGCTTCCTTCATAAATGAAAACAGAGGACGACAATTATTTGGCAAGCCTTAGCTGAGGAACAAAACCTGTGAGTTAAAAAAAAAATTTTTTTCTTATTCTGGAAAAAGTATTCTACTTTCCTGGGTTGTAAAAAAACCAAGGTGGTCACTAGAGGGTGCTAAAAACAATTCAGTCTCTTCCCTACATAGCACAGCAATTAATTTACAATAAAGTAGATTGTACATAGTGCCCTGGAATAGGACTTACTCTGAGACATACTGAAAATGAGGGCCTATTTGAGCAGTGGGGTCAAGTATAAATTCCAAAGTATATAAAAATAAATTTCTGCCTGATTCACTGCCCACCTGGATTTCTGGCAAGCGAATATGTGGCAACAGTGCCCTTCCTGCCAATTCCATCATTGCTGCACTCCTTAAAGCAATCTCTCCCTGCCTGCTCATCACCTTCCCACATGGTCTTCCAGCACCATAGTGCTTCTTCCCCAGACAGAATAGCATGTTGTTGGTCTGCTCTATTTCTTTCAAAGAGATGTTCCTTTCAGACCATCGATAGCAGGACTTCTGAACTATCACAGCTCTCCCCAGGTTTAAAGAACCCATAAAATCCAATTTTTGTGCTATGAGTCTTCAATATTTCTTATTTAGGGAGCATAGCCCAAAAATCTTTGAAGACTTTATTGTCTAAAGACCCCTCCCTCTGTTTACATTAGGATTGACATACGTCTAGAATTTCCCAAACATAGCCAGGATCTGGCTGTCGGAAACAGTGTCTGGGCAGAAAATGCTGAAATGTCCGGAAAATCCAGACGTATGACAAGTCATTTCGGAAGTGTTGATTTTGGTGAATTTCCTTAAATAGCATGAAAACTGGTTTTTTTGGGGGGGGGGGACTCAACAACTTTTGTGTCCGGATTTTCTCTTTTTAAAATATGTCAACCCTACATTACATGAAGAAGGAATACTGCACTATTGCACTGAAAAATCTGAACGTCTAAAATGTAATTATAGAACACTTGACATGGTTATGTGGAGAGACTTTGGTTTTGATGCCTGACATAAGAAACCAAGTAATTCTTGGTTGGAAAGACCGACTAGCCTGAAACTTGAAAAATCCTGTTCTTAAGTAAAACTCAAAGAATAATCCACACTACTGCTAGTGACTGCTACTTAACACCACAATCCAAAAGAAAAGCATGAGAGCCATCTCTCAAATTTGATGGGAGTTTTACTTGCAGAACCTGTTTCATCCACATCCCCCATTTTCTGACCACATATACCAGCTGTGTATCCAATTCAGCAATAAGCATCTTCTAGATTTCACTTACATATTTATGAAGGATGCGATCAGCTTTTGGGAGGATAGCCCAAAAGATATAGAGAACTGATTACATTAACAGCTGTCACTTTTTGCAGCGATACAGTGCTCCTGAGGGTCCTTGTAGTAATCACAATTTTGCCAACAGAAGGCTTAAAGATGAAGTTTGGCTGCTTTATTCTGAGCAAATGAGTCTGAATCATAAAATATTCCTCCGTCATCTTCCCTCCTCAAGGTAATCCTACAAACTGGTTGCAAACGTTACAGGCTGATAAACCACAAAACAGTAATTTGGGAGAATCCACTGCCCGAGAAGCCTCCACTAGATATAAGTCAATTGCACAGACTGAAGGAGTCCTTCTGTTTGTTGAACAGGGCTGAATCCACCCAATATGATTCTTCCATTATTCCTACCTACCACAACAGCCATTTGTATCAATAGATTTAGGATCTTGACTCATGTATACTTTATTACATAATGCAATCCGAAGTATGAGAAATGTAACACAAAACTCAATTGAAATGTGTGCCCCTTTGTCTCCTAAGAGAAATAGGTTTGTCCAAATCAAAAATGATACTACTGTATTAATAGGACAGATATTGCAAAGATGGCCAAAGCCCAAAGCACTCAAGAAGAGCTGGATGTTCTGCTTGGGTTTTTTGTTGTTTTTTTCAGGACAATTAGATGCCCAATTCTCTCCCAGCCAATTAACAGAAACGACTTCTGCCTTTCTCATTTCAGGAAAATGCCAGAAGTCCGTCTATTTTCTTCTGAAGGACAGCAGGAGGGTCATGGTGAAAATTTTGGCTAGTTACCAAAGCAAGCCAAGATTCGTTGAACCTTGTTTTGAAAGTAAGCTGCCATGTACACACTGTTTTTGGCTTCATGGAATATTTGATTGCTGTCAAATAGACAACTGCCATTATTTGGCTGGTCAAATGACCAGATGGCCAACCCTATGACAATGAAAGAATAATTTATAGCTTGCGCCAGTGACTTTAGCCAAATTCTCTCTGTCTGCATTCACCTAAGTGCCAGACTACAGGACAGGAAAGAAAGGCATTTCTATACCTAGAAACTGAGTAATAAACATAATTCTGATTAAATGGGGTGGGCAAGGGAGCATGGAAATACTAAGATTACAGAACAATCTTTGAAGCAGCAGAGATGTTACTGGGAAATCAGACTGGCTAAGAGGAGATGGGATTTTGAACATGAATCTCTTGCAGATGAGATAGCTGATTTTGTATTTTTTATGCCTCTAATCTAAAAAAATAGGAGGCAATCCTCTCCCCGTGTGTTAATGATCAACTAAAGAAATGATGCTTCAAACACCATCAGATTACATTGTTAAAATTGAGAGCAAAGAATGCCAAGACCTTCTCTGAGATAGTTGTACCTTTGTGGAATAACCTCCACACAGGAGACCATATTGTTGTAGTATTTAAGGGGACATTTTTTTGTTTCAGGTTTGAGTGGGGAAAGTTTCAAGTATTAACACTCAAGAATGTTCTGTTTTAATTTTAACAAGTGGGCAGTGATGTGAACCTTTTTTCTTTCTCTCTCTTTTTCCTATCTGCAGTGGAGTATAAATATTATTATTTATTAAATTTATATACCACCCTATACCTGCAGGTCTCAGGACGATTCACAAGGTAAAATAACAATATAAAAACACAAAATACATAATCAAAACAAAAACAAAAACAATCCAATACCCTCCAACACATTTTAAAAGGGCATATTACTATTTATTAAATGTATAATTTATTATTGGAATAAATAACATGAATGTAAACTGCAATGAATGTAAACTGCTTTGGCAAACAATTATACCAGCTAAATTATGGCAGGTTTGTGGAGAAAAAAGGAAGCTGGACTGAGGCTTTATGGCACAGTGGCAGCTAAGATTACGCTTCTCACCCATCCTCGCCTGCTGTTAGCTCCTTATGACAAAGAGAACTTGGGCCCCACGTGCGACCTTTCTTCTTCTGGCCTCTTTTTTCTTCTTCTTCTCCTTCCTCTTCCTTCTGGCATACAGAGTTGCGCCCCCATGTTTTGCAGCTTTCACTGGGAGTTACTGGGAGGGGGACAATAGGACAGAAAAACATGAGCATGCATTTATGCCATTATTTTGTATTACTGCAAGCAAATAATCAGATGCCCATAGATTTTATTCTTCACCCTATGTTCTTACCCAGCACTGATCAGTACCATAATGACTGCCCATATAATGAAAATAGACTACAAGGGAGGGGAGAGGGTATCCTTACTGTGGAAAAGATGGCTGTTTGCCACTTTTGATCTTGATTTTTTTTAAAGGTATTAATCTAATGGGTTTTTATTTTATTTTAATGTTCTTATGTGGGTTTTTGTTAATTTGTTGTTGTTTTTTAGCTGTAAGTCATTTTGAGTTGAGACCTATAAAGTATTATTATTATTATTATTATTATTATTATTATTATTAGCCACCCCGCTATACAGGAAGCATTGTGGAATCCTGTCCTAAACAGAAACCATAACCTATTGGCACTTGGCCAAATTTTATAGCAAACTACTTACACTGGATGGCCCTGAGCCTAGGAATGATGGTAGGGCTGGCAGGAGGGCTGGAGCAGCTACTGATCAAACTTTTCCTTTTATCCATCGTTGGAGAAGCCTGTACAGTGAACTTGTGCTGGAAATCTGTTAATAAAACAAGACCTGATATACTCATTCGTCACTTCACTATGACATCACCTAAGGAAATGAATTCCTTCTTTCTGCTATAGCAGTTTAGCAGCACTGTAATATGAATTTAAATTTAAATCCCCAGTGAGATGTACATTTTTCACTAAATGATCCAGTATGTATTTTTAGTGAATGCACTTTTTTCACACAAGCCCAAGAGGTGGTAATAATCAATATGTCTTTCTTTGTCAACAGTTGCAAAGAGTATTTTGGCAGGTATGGCTGTTTTCTACTCAGTTATAATAGGCACAGGAACCAGTGCCCAGTACCCTGCCTACTCCCAAACAAGAAGGTGACAATTAAACAAGCAATTAAACGGCATCCTGTAGAAAAATCACAATGCATTTTCAGGTAATCTGCAAGACTATAATAAAGTAAGATGAAAATGTTAGCGGTCTCTTGCAGAGTACACAGTGAAGAATGAAGAATTTTTAAAAATGCATTATAGTTACAACGAAAAGCATGGGGAAGAGGCGGCTTAGTGGAAAAATGTTTGTTAACTTTGCACATAACCCATGTGATGAGACATTTGCCAGTCAGATACTTATACTAAAAATGTATTTGTAGTAGTCCTTTTTAGATATTTCAACCACTGTCACCAAGGTCACACAGAGCATATTCTATATACATGTCTAGAAGGAAGCTACAGCAAACGATTACCGTACTTTTCCATGTACAGTGGTGCCCCGCAAGACGAATGCCTCGCTAAACGAAAAACCCGCAAGACGAAAGGGTTTTCCGATTTTTTAGCGGCTTCGCAAGACGAATTTCCCTATGGGCTTGCTTCGCAAGACGAAAGCCCATAGGGAAATCTCCGGGGACAGCGGGGAACCCTCCTCCCACCGCAAGCCCCAGGAACAGAGGAGAAGCGCTGAGTGCCTTCCCCTCTGTTCCCGGACCTGTCCTGAAGGCTTGCGACGGGAGGAGGGCTTTCCTCCCCACCGCCAACATTCAGAATGCTGTTCTGAATGTTGGCGGTGGGGAGGAAGACCTTCCTCCCACCGCAAGTCTTCAAGACAGGTCCGGGAACAGAGGAGAAGCGCTGCGTGCCTTCCCCTCTGTTCCCGGACCTGTCCTGAAGGCTTGCGGTGGGAGGTCCGGGAACAGAGGAGAAGGCGCAGCGCTTCTCCTCTCTTCCCGGGGCTTGCGGTGGGAGGAGGGTTTTTCCTCCCCACCGCCAACATTCAGAACAGCATTCTGAATGTTGGCGGTGGGGAGGAAAGCCCTCCTCCCGTCGCAAGCCTTCAGGACAGGTCCGGGAACAGAGGGGAAGGCGCGCAGCTTCTCCTCTCTTCCCGGGGCTTGCGGTGGGAGGAGGGTTTTTCCTGTTCCCGGACCTGTCCTGAAGGCTTGCGACGGGAGGAGGGCTTTCCTCCCCACCGCCAACATTCAGAATGCTGTTCTGAATGTTGGCGGTGGGGAGGAAAAACCCTCCTCCCACCGCAAGCCCCGGGAAGAGAGGAGAAGCGCTGCGCCTTCTCCTCTGTTCCTGGACCTCCCACCGCAAGCCTTCAGGACAGGTCCGGGAACAGAGGGGAAGGCACGCAGCGCTTCTCCTCTGTTCCCGGACCTGTCTTGAAGACTTGCGGTGGGAGGAAGGTCTTCCTCCCCACCGCCAACATTCAGAAGGCTTTTCTGAAGGCTGGCGGTGGGAAGAAAAGCCCTTCTCCCGCCTCCAGCCTTCAAAAGAGTTCCCCGCAGGGCTCCCCAAGCTTTGAATGTCTGCCCCGCGCAAGGGGCGCTCTGCTTAAGAGCGCCCCTCACGCGGGGCAGCAGGCTGCTATCCGCAGCTTGGAGAGCCCTGCGGGGAAGTCCTGCAGGGCTCCCCAAGCTGCAGATGTCTGCAGAGCGCCCCTCGCACAGGGCAGCAGGCTGCTATCCGCAGCTTGGAGAGCCCTGCGGGGAAGTCCTGCAGGGCTCCCCAAGCTGCGAATGTCTGCCCTGCGCGAGGGGCGCTCTGCTTCAGAGCGTCCCTCGCACCAGGCAGCAGGCTGCTATCCGCAGCCTAGGCAGCCCTGCAGGAACTCTTCTGAAGGCTGGCGGCGGGAGAAGGGCTTTTCTTCCCACCGCCAGCCTTCAGAAGGCTGTTCTGAAGGCTGGCGGTGGGGAGAAAAGTCCTCCCCCCCCCCCGCCAGCCTTCAGAAGAGGTCCGGGGACAGACTGTCCCCGGACCTGGTCTTTAGGCGGTCTCCCTAGGAACGCATTAATTGATTTTCAATGCATTCCTATGGGAAACCGTGCTTCGCAAGACGAAAAACTCGCAAGAAGAAAAAACTTGTGGAACGAATTAATTTCGTCTTGCGAGGCACCACTGTATAAGACTATGCTTTTTTACTCTAAAATAATGTTCAAAATCTGGGCTCATCTTATACATGGATAATATCTCCTCCCTATTTCCCAAAAATAGGGGGTGTTTTACATGTAGGTGTCTTATAGACGGAAAAATACGGTATATGAGTGCAAGACAGAACTTTGTTTAGCCCTGTTATACTGGGACATACCAGAAGGGAGACTGATGCGATTGCCATCTTTCAACTTGAGCCGGTTTTTCCTGAACTTGCCCATACGTTTTTTCACACGCGGCTTCTCCTGACACAGTTGGTGGATAATTATGTTGAGTTCCCTTTCCAATATGTCAATCTCCCGCTCTGCCAGCTCCTGCTCCCGTCGCCGCAGAAACTCCTCATGGTTCTTTTGTTCAACAGCGGCTCTGGTTAATTCTTCTTCCCATGTCCGCAGTTCCTGCAAGGAAACAAGGCAATATTTCAGATTAGAAGTATCATATATTATCTCAGTTGCCCACTGAAAAATGGCAGCAATTATGATTGGTAATCTTTAGTTCTAAGGCCTATGAATGAAAACACTGGAAAAGGTTTACACCAGAGGTGAGGAAATGCATCTGGCTGGATTTATCAACCACTTGGTGTCACCATGACATGACGTGACCTGTTTTCCTCTTGTGTGGTGCACAGCACTTTGAAGCCCTGATAATCAGCTGTGTGGTGCACAGCTCTCTGCAGGAACCACCATCAGCTCTATCTGCTGGTGGATGGCCACACCGACTCGGCCCGGGACACACTGACCAGATGCTTGGAAGCTGTGGCTGGATGGTTTCGTGGGAGCCAACTGAAACTAAATCCTTCAAAGACAGTGGTCCTATGGCTGGGTCGGGATGGCATGGGGATGAGGGACCAACTCCCTTCTCTTACGGGGGCCCAATTAGTGCCATTGCCTTCCGTTAAGAGTGTGGGTGTAATCCTTGACGCCTCCCTTTCCATGGAGGCGCAGGTTACAGCAACAGCCAAGGCGACATTTTTCTACCTTCGCCGCATCAAGCCGTTGGTCCCTTAACTTTCCCACCATGACCTGGCCACAGTGATCCATACGACGGTCACCTCCTGGCTTGACTACTGTAATTTGCTCTACGCGGGGCTGCCCTTGAAGCTGTCCCAGAACTCCAGCGGGTGCAGAATGCTGCAGCGAGGCTCTTCACGGGGTCTCTGCCATGGGAGCGTATTCACCCAGTGCTTTTCCAGCTGCACTGGCTCCCGGTGGAGTACAGGGTCAGATTTAAGGTGCTGCTTTTGACCTTTAAAGCCCTTCACGGCCTAGGACCCTCGTACCTACGGGACCGCCTCTCCTGGTATGCCCCACGGAGGACCTTAAGGTCCATAAATAGCAACACCCTACTTGTCCCAGGCCCTAAGGAAGTTATATTAGCTTCAACCAGAACCAGGGCCTTTTCAACATTGGCTCCGGCCTGGTGGAACGCTGTCTCATGAGACCAGGGCCCTGCAGGATCTGATTTCTTTTCTCAGGGCCTGTAAGACAGAGTTCTTCCGCCTGGCCTTTGGCTTGTTATTTTTCCTTTCTCCTCCTGTGATGAGGCTGCATTTTAATGTTTCAGTATTTTAATGTTGTATTTTAATCTTGTTTTTAAGTTGTATTCATTCAACTTGTTTTTATTATTGCTTGTTAGCCACCCTGAGCCTGGCCTTGGCTAGGGAGGGCAGGGTATAAATAAAAATTATTATTATTATTATTATTATTAACAGTCAAATGCTGCGACTTGCAAAGACACACGTGGCACACAATACACAACGCTTTGCAGGTGCCACTGATCAGCTGATTGGTGGTGTCTGCAAACTTCTTCTTGGTCCACCCACATCTTTAACTTCTCCATGTTTAATTTCCCAGGGATAAATGGGGAGGCCTGGTGAGCCTAACTGGACTCACAGGTCCTCATCACTGTGCTGTCAAGCACTGCAGAAAAATGGTAATCAATGTGCTGTAGCTTCTGACAGTGGTTTAGTTGCGTATACGTATCATCTGAATAATAAGTCTAATTTATTTTTTAAAATAAAAGTCATTATATTGATCAGACTTTAAATATAGTACTACTGGATTATGCATGTCTACTTCAGTATTCCACTTCTACCAGCAGACTGAGGAAGAAATCTGGAGGAATCACCTTTTTTTACAACCTTCCTATGTTCTTTTGACAAGTGCTCAGTCTTCAGGTAGAATTAGATCTTTCATGTAGCCAAATAGAACATAGTGTTACACAATATCTCATATTTGATAATATCCTTAATTTTAACAAGAATTTGCTTTCAAAATTGAATATTCACTGGACATTTCCAAAAGATGTGAATATTGGCAGTTTCTGCTTGACAAATTTAGACTGTGAGTATACATTCATGCAAACCACTGACCCAAGATGCATTATTTCTACCAGCATTGCAAGATCAGCTCTGATTAAATAAAATCACTTAATTAATATAAAATACAATAACAACATTAGTATAAAATCAATATCCAGCACCATTTACCTTTTCTTTGGCCCTGAGTTGGTCAAACATCTCCTGGATCTCAATTTTCCAATCTTCTTGCAAGGAATGGAATGAGTCCTTTGGCATTTCAAAGAAACCAGACTCCTCAATGTTGGTTAGATGGTTTAAAATATTGGCAAAGGAGGGCCTTGAATGAGGGTCAGCATTCCAACAATCTAAACAGATAAAGACAAGACAGAACAACAATCTACTTCAAAAGTTGCCAGGTTGCAAGAGTATTTCTGGGCCATGTCAACAACCTGTACTCTCTCAGTTGTTGATATCTTTAACCCTCTGATCTACCACTCTTGAATTCATATGATTATACCCCATTTGCCAACTTTTTTCTACACAACAGAATCCCAAATAATTTAAATTCTACACTAGAAACTAGCACGTTAGCATTATTACAACCATCTCTAAACAAAACTTCTTTTCATAGATCTCTCACATCACACCTACTTTGCCCCCATATTACAAAGCTTTCCAGAAACAATGCTAATTAATGCACACCATTCTACATCAATTACTCACTTACAGGTTCTCAATGCCTAATTCAGAAAAGTAAATAATATACTCGCCATAGTTTGCCCCATCATTCCTAACAGTAAAAAGTCTATCTTGATGCCTTTTCATTCAAATATGTCACTACTGGCCTTTCCCACACCTCTGACTTTATACATTTCCTTACACAAATTTGAAATTACCTAAACCAGGGTGGTCCAATGCATGGCCTGATGCCTTTTTTTGGTTGCCCTCAGCAAGATTTGCCCATGAGTGTAGTCATGATTTTGGTTTGGGGGAAGGCTTTTGGGGGGGGGGAGAACCTCAGATTTTATTGATTTGTATTGATTTAGCTGCCCCCTACCCTCCCACCCTTAGCTGCGCCCATGCATTTGACTCCTGAAGACCTTGCGCTTCCTTCCCAAAGCCAGGTAAGCGAGGCATTGGGCTCTGGGAAGGACATGTATGGGCTCTGACAGGGCCATAGAGTTCTCCCGCCTCCTTCCCAAAGTCTAGTTAGTGCTTTCCCAGCTTGTCTCGTGCCTTGCTTAGCTAGCTTTAGGAAAGCAGTACAAGGGATGTGCAGGGTCAAATTTTGGCCTTGGTCCCCCATCGCCTGTGCAACAAGGCAGTATGAGGTCCACAGGTTCTATGTCAAAGTACTCATGCGGCCAACTTGGTATGAAAAGTTGGGCTGCCTTGATTTAAATACAGCTGATTTCTTACTTAATATCTTACTTGATTTCTAGTAAACATCCATGTTATTAAACCCACTGATTTCCATAGGGTTGTGCTTATAAAACTTCTGAAAGCATACTTGTTAAAGCAGAATCCCAGTAGTTATGTGAGTTTGTTACCTATCCTACAGAATATGCAAAAACTATGAAAATGAATGCTTTCTGGAGTCTTAGTTACAGAGTTGTCATCAGACAGTAACAATTTAGCTTGTTTTTATTTCTACTTCAGTTGTTAACTAGTCCCCGAACAGTGCAGTGAAACAAGATGAGAGAAACGAAACAAGGCCCTGCATTATTACTGTTAGGATATTTCCGTTCCACCTTAAAAGAGGACAGGCTGTTGTGAGTCACAGCCTACGTATTTCCTGCTCACAGGAAGTTTCTGTTTTTGTATATAGCTGTTGTTTTTCTCTCTGTGTGTCTCGACACGCAGGCAGGCAGTCATGTTTTTCTTTGTTCTGACCAACGCTGAATAAAGCTGTAAATAATGCTCTCCTGAGTGCATCTTTCGTTGTGCAAACTCTGCAAAGGTGTGCACCAGTCCTTGGAATGTGGACAGATGTTTCTGAGGCTTGTGTCGCTAAATGACTGATACTGCGTTTCTACGGGAGGTTGATGGATCGTCCGGAGACAGCGTGGGGGCATGATGGCCTTTGTCTCCCTGGCAGTATCCCAACAACAGGGTTCTTTTGGCTCACTTCACTTTTATTTCAAGATATTCAATAGTGTAACAAAGCAGCATGGTTGTTGTTATTTGAGAGTCATGCAATGCAGAACAGAGAACTACTAATGATCCACACAAACATACCTACATTTAAAAGCCATTTAAATTGGATGGTCCCATGCCCCCCCCCCATTTCTCTTTGTTTTTTCTTCACTGGGTTTTGTTTTCCACTATTGTGTCATAATTTAAAAAGCATCAGGAACTTCAAGGGCCTCATTTTGGATGTTCAGATATAAATATTTATACAAACCTTTAATTAAGAAAAATAATGGTTAAAGAGGGACGCGGGTGGCGCTGTGGGTAAAACCTCAGCGCCTAGGGCTTGCCGATCACATGGTCAGCGGTTCGAATCCCCGCGGCGGGGTGAGCTCCTGTCTTTCGGTCCCAGCTCCTGCCCACCTAGCAGTTCGAAAGCACCCTTAAGTGCAAGTAGATAAATAGGTACTGTTTTATAGAGGGAAGGTAAACGGCATTCCATGTGCTGCGCTGGTGCTGGCTTGCCAGAGCAGCTTCGTCACACTGGCCACGCGACCCGGAAGTGTTTCCTCTTAAGTGAGATGGGCGCACAACCCTAGAGTCGTACACAACTGGCCCGTACGGGCAGGGGTACCTTTACCTTTACCTAATGGTTAAAGATGCAATCATAACCCCACTTATCTAGGAATAAGCCACATTGAATTCAATAGGACTTATTAACAGGAGTAGACATAGTTAGGATTGCACTATTAATTGGATCAAAAGTGCCACAGAAAAGGGGGGTGCTACTTTTTTGCAAATTTCCCCTATTCTTTTCTCCCCTGTTATTAACCAGTTACTGGCAATCAGCAAAATAGACATATCCTGAAGCAGCATTGTGCCTGCCTCTTTGCATCAGGATTATGACAAGAAAGGAAACATGGCATACTGTAAAACGAAGTGCTGCTGCCAACAAAATGCATGAGTGAGTAAGCAGGATAACTACAGTGCAGGTGGCCTGTGCCTTTTCAGTTCCCCAGGCTTGAAACTGTCACAGTATTTGCACTAATGAGGACTGCAGTGATATCCAAAAACCTCTTTAGAGACAAGAAGGCAAGTTTGGTATTGTTAGCTTAGTGAAGCCCACCAGCGTAGTTAATGGAAGAACAAAATAAAAACTGAAGTTACACAGTGAGAGAATTAATGAGTTTGAGCAGCACTTTATAAAAGGACTGAAGTTATAAACAGGATCTTCATCTAGTTTTATTATTTAAAAATCTTGAAATAACTGCAACGCATTCCTCAGTTTTAGTAGAAACCACAAGAAGCCCTTTTGTTTTTAAAGAAATAATGTCATCTCTATTCTCAACTTATTTTGGTTTTAAAATTAAGACTATTGGCCTATTGCTATAAACTTAAAATGTTCAGTATTTTCTTAGGTTCTCAAAAGTGAACACAATGCATTATATAAACTGTATAATAAAACAAACAAGTGGGACCTGCAACAAAACATTACAGTGTGGAGTGCTTCCGTTCAGGGCTCCAGTCAGCCACTAACAACTTCTTAAAGCACACTCCATACCACCTCCAATTTTCTATCTCTTGCTCTCATCAAATCAATGTTCTGTGCCCACTGAATATGCTCAGCCTTTATTGAATGGTTTGCGGTGTTTTCCCCACACCTTCATTTTTTTCTCCCCCCCCCCGAACCCCTGGAAACCTTGGGTTCCTCAAGCCAGTCGACAAAAGTCTTACAGTGCAATGCTGTTTATGTTTAGTCAGAAGTAAGTTAAACTGTTCAGTGAGATTTACACCAATATTAAGTATACCAAAATATTTTTCTGGACACTGTTGGGGGAGAAATGTACTCATGTCAAAATTCAGAACAAAGATAGTAGTTCAAAAGCTGTATAAATGTAATTGCTTTCATGACAGTATAACTTGCCAACTGAGAATTGTAGATTTATATATGCAGCCTTTAGGAGTCAATAATGGATTACATCAAGTGCAACTCAAATCCTGGCACAATCTTTACTAGGTGCTACCCTCTCACGTGCAAAAGCTTCATCCATATAGAAATCTGCTATTGCTGCAGAATACATACAGTAGAAGAACAGCTTTCTTAAGAACATAACAGACTCCTGGATCAGGCCAATGGTCTATCTTTTCCAGCATCCTATTCTCACAGTGGCCAACCAAAGGCCTGTGGGAAGCCTGCAGACAACAGCACAACAGCATTCTGCTCACCTGTCATTTCTGGAAACCGGTATTTTAGTAGACAAAGGAAACAACATACTACCTACTTTGTTGAAAAACTACAGAAGCCAAATTGTTTTGCATCTTCATAAAATCAGTACTGAACTGTGTCCCAATAGTAGCATGTATCTTGTCAGGTCCAATGCAGTCAACACTTACCTTCCATCAGTCTGGCAAAAGGTTCCGGGCAGGTTGAAGGGATAGGAAGGGCAAGTTTATTCATGGCAACACCATATGCTACTGCTAGGCCATCAATTCCTCGAAATGGTACTTCCCCAGTTAGTAGTTCCCAAAGCAACACACCATAGCTATGAAAAGAAAAGTTTAATAATGTAATTCTCTCTTAAAACCAACCAATTCTCCTAGAAGTGACAGCAGCAATTAAGTACACATGGATGTAATGAATGAGTTCTGTGGAGATGTCACAGAGGAGATGGTCAGATCCTGAGGGGTTTGGGAAGATGGATGAACTGGTAAGGGTCCTAGGGGAATGGGGGAGGAGAAACCAGGACTCCAGGAAGTGTCTGTACCTAGGTAAAGGTAAAGGGACCTGTGACCGACTCTGGGGTTGCGGTGCTCATCTCGCTTTATTGGCCGAGGGAGCCAGCGTACAGCTTCCGGGTCATGTGGCCAGCATGACAAAGCCGCTTCTGGCGAACCAGAGCAGCGCACAGAAATGCTGTTTACCTTCCCGCCGGAGTGGTACCTATTTATCTACTTGCACTCTGATGTGCTTTTGAACTGCTAGGTGGGCAGGAGCAGGGACCAAGCAACGGGAGCTCACCCAATCGCGGGGATTCAAACCGCCGACCTTCAGATCGGCAAGTCTAGGCTCTGTGGTTTAACCCACAGTGCCACCTGTGTCCCATCTGAACCTAGGTAGAGGGCCTGTATTCTGGAAGATAGACGGGTACATCCAAGCAAGTTGGTGAAGGAATGTTCCACCCCTGTGACATCAAACATCCCTGCCCAGACGCCTCTGCCTCTTTCTGTCTAGGGGGGGAGGAGCCTCCCCTCCCTCTAGGGAAGCAACTGAGAGTAAATCAGATGCTGAGCTGGCACCAACACCATCTTCCTTGACAAAGACACCTCAGAGACCAAATCTGTTTACTTGCCCAGTGTCCAGAGTATGGCTACTGTGCCTGCCACCATATTCAAAAGGAAGATGCTAGGTGCATGCCACTGCCGGATCAACATCCTAGTTTGCTAATAGCCTTCTGTCTACACCTTATCTGCTTCACCTTATAACCTGTGCCATGACCATGTACCAATCCTATTTATGCACTGAAGTCTTTGGCAGAAACAGAACTGGGATTTTTAGTTCTTTGCCGAGCAATGAGGGCCAAGATAACGGACAAAAGGTTAAGACTATAAATATAATACCTACACTATAAATATAAACACAATACTTGGAACAAAACTGGAACATTGGGTTTTTTTAAAAGGGCATTTTGGCATTTTACCGATTTGGTGATTCGAAGTTTTATCATCTTTGACAGAAAATTTATGAGTCAGGAAGTTTCATGCTGGAAAGAAGGGCATCTAGTTTAAAGTAACTGACTTGAACCTGTACCTTGTTAAGTTGTGGGCGAACATATCAGACGACACAGCGATTCTTCCAAAGCAGCTCTTTATTTGTAAGCTGGAATAGAACTAAGCTGAAGAGCTCAGTCAGCCTGCTTATATAGAGCTCCAGAACAATGTAAATGTTGCCATTTTCTAAAACTATCCAATGTCACTTTTCGATCCTTCATTTGCATAACTATCTACAGTATCCCCCTGCTGGCCCAGGGTGAGAACTTCAGTACATAACATACCTGTTGGTAGTTTGTCTATTCTCAATACAGAAAACTAATGTATAAGCCAATGTACATCTAAATAAAAGTGTAAGAATTTAGAACAAAGCAATCAGAAGCACAGAAACAAAAACAGTATCAAAACAAGATGTGGGGGGAGCGATGCTTTGGTAAATCAAGTGTTTAGGAATTCTGTTCAACAAGTAAACATAATTTCAAGCACAGAAAGTTAAAATAGGTTTCCAGGAGCTGCAAGTTAACATTCCAATGTGTTTAGTGCCAATATACTTACCTCCACACATCACTGCCTTTAGAAAACATGGAGGAACGGATGACCTCAGGAGCCATCCAAGCATACGTCCCAGCAGCACTCATTTTGGTCGTCCTATGCCATTCTCTGGCTAAGCCAAAATCTGTGATCTTCAAGTTCTTGTTGTTTAGGTCTCCATTTTCCACTTTCTCAAGTATCAATACTGGCACACAGGGACGAAAAAGGTTAATGTTTAGTGAGCATACAATTTATACTTAATGCTTCCTCTATAAAAAAGTCATTTTTTAGATCTTGTCCGTAGGTGCAGGGTTGGGTGGGGTGAAGAAGTGACAGAAGCTCTGCTACTGCACATGTCACACTGAATGTGTCTAAAGTGTAAGGGTAGAGGAGAATTTCATTTGCTCAGCATTTTTATTTAAAGTTATTTTTAAATTGCTTGAAATATAAAATCTCTAAGTAGTGTAGATCAAATTATGAACACAAATATTACAAAAATATACCATAAAACAATCAATACAAGCTACTGATAAATATGCTATTATCTGTACCATTATTAAATCGTAATCAATACCATTCTTAAGCAAATCAACCTAATTCACATCTCCACTAATGGGAATGTAATAGACAAGAAAGGTACTGGTATTACAACTCTATGATTCTATGAGATAGCTTTGAGAAATATATTTGGCCTCTCTACTAAAGAGGCTCTCTGGAACACAGACAAAGTGGGTAGAAAGTGTCATTTCTGGCAAGCAAAAAGCCAGGCTGAGAACTAAGACACCAGCAAAGCAGCAGGCTGTATTCTTATGAACTTCCCACTATACTACAAGAACAAATACCCAACATCAAGGCACTGTATGGTAAAACATTTGAATACTGCAAACTTACTGGGAGTTTTTAATAACTTTGAAGATTAAGAATATTATTATTATTATTATTATTATTATTATTATTATTATTAAATCACCCTTTATCAAAAGATCACAGGGTGGTTCACAACATATACAAAATAAGAATACAAAATACACAATAAAACTAAAACAGCCCCAAACACATTTAAAATGCAAAAGACTTTTAATCAGTCAAACGTCTGGTTGAAGAGAGACATTTTTATGGTAGCTCCTGCAAATCGTTGGATATCTTATTGATAAAGTCTGAAAAATTTCATACATGTTTTTAATTAGATTTGTCAAACAGTCATCTATTAATTACACTTTTTAAATACCTTTCTACAGAGGTAAGATGGAGGGGATACTCCACTTTACATCTTTACTCCACTTTACATCTTTACATCTACAGAGGTAAGATAGAGGGGATACTTCACTTTAAAATAGTTAATTTTAAAAATAAAATAAAAACTGATTTAAATTGGGGTGGGTGGGTGGGACTGAAAACATTATGCTTTGCTTTTAAGATACATAGCCTGAGATTGAGAGAGCCCTAAATCTATTTTCCTACAAATCTCATCCACCAACTCAAGGAGACATTCTCAGGCTGTCAGTCTTAGTAACAGCAACAGAACTTGAGGGAAAAGAAGCTCTTTGGGTATACAAGGCCCAAGTCATTTAGAGCTGCATAGATTTGAAGAGTGTGTCTTGAGTTGTACCCAGGAAAGCTACAGGAATTTGAAGCAGACACTGCAGCACTGATGTAATCTGCTCCTGACAAACCACTCTCTGGCAGGATGCCAAGGTATGTATACCTCGGCCCAGTGTACCTGAAGGAGTGTCTCCATCCCCATTGTTCAGCCCGGACACTGAGATCCAGTTCCGAGGGCCTTCTGGCAGTTCCCTCACTGCAAGAAGTGAATGAATGAATGAATGAATCTTTATTTGCGTCAGCCATCGGCCATAGCAGTAAAACAACAATACAATATACAAAGAATAGAAATAAAAAGTCAATTATATAAAATACATTTTAGGGTTTTGAAACTGCGAGAAGTGAGGTTACAGGGAACCAGGCCTTCTCAGCATTGGCACCCACCTTGTGGAATGCCCTCCCATCAGATGTCAAGGAAATAAACAACTATCTGACTTTTAGAAGACATCTGAAGGCAGCCCTGTTTAGGGAAGTTTTTAACATTTGATGTTTTATCGTGTTTTTATTATTCTGTTGGGAGCCACCCAGAGTGGCTGGGGAAACCCAGACAGATGGGCAGAGTTTATTTATTTATTTATTTATTCATTCATTCATTCATTCATTCATTCATTCAATGTACCAGTTGAAGCCAGTAAATGGCGCCTTGGGGACAACACTCTACAGCAGCCAAGCTGGAATTTTCCAAAGGCTCCAACTCCCATCAACCTGAGTGCCAGCATAGCCAGTGGTAAGGAATGATTGGAGGTGCAATCCAAAGCATCTGGAAGATGCTAGGTTGGGAAACGTTATGCTACAGTAGTCCAAGAGGACTTCAAGGTTACAAAAGAAACAAATGAAATCCCTACTAAATATTTCCCTGTGGTGCAGTTCTGTTATCCCCAGCCCATGCTTTTAAGATTGCTCAGTCTCCAGAGTCCAATTATGGCCACTTTGGGTGCTTTCAGTTTCTGGCCCCTGGGCATTATTTTGGTTAAAGTACTGCACTTGAATTAGAGAATGCTGGGGATGCCATGCACAAAATGGCTCCCATGGAAACATGGCATAACACGAATTAGAGAGACAACAACCCCAATAGCTGACTTCCCATGGAAAGCATAACCTTACGCGCTCTCTCACTTTCATATGCAAACATATGCAAACATACACAAACACAAACAAACAAACAAACACACGCCACACAAAAAGAAAAGCTGAGAGATTGGAACACCTGCCCAGAGTGCCAACAGAAGCCTTCATGGGCACCATGGTGCCCACAGGCACTGGATTGGTGACCCTTGGTTTAGAACCTAAAATGGTTGAAGACAACTGATCTAGGCTGATCCAGGGAACTGATCCAGGGAAGTTTTTAATATGTGACATTTTAGTGTATTTTCATCTCTGTTGGAAGCCGCCCAGAGTGGCTGGGGAACCCCAGCCAGATGGGCGGGGTACAAATAATAAATTATTATTATTATTATTATTATTAGGCCACTAGGACCACACTTAGAATTGTAGAGTTGGAAGGGACGCCGAGCGTTATCTAGTCTAACCCCCTGCAATTCAGGAATCTCAACTAGATCATACATGGAAGATGGCCATTATATCTCCTCTCAATCTCCTCTTTATCAGGCTAAACATACCCAATTCCCTCAACAGTTCCTCATAAGCCTTGGTTTCCACACCCTTATCATCTTGGTTACCTTCTGCACACATTCCAGCTTGTCATATTCTTCTTAAATTGAGGAATGAGGACATGATGGGACCTTATGGAATAATGAATGCCCATTAATGAAAGTCCTTTCCATAAGATCCTGTTCAAAATTAACTTTAGTGAAAAGCTGAGATAAAGCGATATTCTGTTATCTTTAACCTGAAATGCTTCCATTTCCAACAACAAAATGCCAGTGTAACTGCACGCTGAGACAGATATGTGACTGCAGATATTTTGGATAGATGCAGCTAAACAAAAGCAGATTCAAAGCCAAAGCTCCATCTACAAACTTCCCATCTAAAAGGCATCTTACCCAAGAGGGATCACAGTGATCCTGCAAAAGAACGCCTTTGGCATCTTGCATTTCACTGCACTTTAGCTGCCTGTGCTGCTTGATAGTTATCCATTTTTCATCTGCCTCTCCTATTGCTGAAACACAACACCAAAATGAATTGCAATAGATAGTAAATTGCATGCAGTGATGTCAGCAGAATGCATGCAGTAAGACAGACAGAGGATACTGAGTAGCAGCAAGTTCAATGCAGTTTCAATGAAGCATATTTACTCCTGTAAAAATGGTATGAAGCTATTAGAAAAACTAGCAGAGCCAGTTAGAAAATATCATCATAGGAGGACCAACTAAAATATTATGGAGTAGAAAGCCACCTCTGTCTCAGTTTTGATGGCTGAGGCACTTGGAGAAGGATGCCAGATTATTATTTCAGCAGAATGGCAATATATGGAAAGCAAGCATTTCTTTAGGTATGCTTGTAACCATGTAGGGCTTCAAGATAAGCATCAGGACTCTGGATAGCTTAATCCTTCCTCCTGGGTGGAACCAATAAAAATCACTTTCTTTAAATAGAAAAATATGTATATTTTCAAAATGGTGAAATCACTACTGGTAGAAACAATGCTGGGACTAGGGCAGGTAGGGGAAAGGATTCATTTCATTGTTTTATATCCCACCTTTCCTTCAAAGAGCTCAAGGCAGCATACATCCAACCTCACCCAAATTTCATCCTAAAACCCCATGAAATTAGTCCATATCTCTCAGCCTAATTTACCATTCAGTAATCTCCATGGCTGAGTAGAAAACTGAATCAGGATCTCCCTAGTCTATTATGACATTCTAATCACTACATCAAGCTGCCTCTACAATGATTAAGCTCTTACTCCCCACTTCCTGATGCTGCTTATGCTACCCACAAAGGCTATTATTTACATTTTTTATGCTATGTGTTTAATGAATTCACACAATTAGCATCATATTAACTTGGGTAATTAGGCTCCAAATTCATTCAATATAATACAAGGTAGGGCTCCAGACACCTTCCTAAACTTTGCTACAGAACTATCTGTCACCAAGTAGAAATAGATATGAGTAATTTTATCCTCAAAATCTTTAGCAAACATGTCACAGCATACCTCTGAGGGTTCTTTCACCTAGAAAAGTTCCAATGGATAATGCTCTGAGAATACGCACGTAGTGGAGAAAAACTGTTTTTCAACTCTATCATTGCCACAAAGTAGGTTAAAAACGAAAACTCTGGTTGCATCCTCACTGAGTTTTGGGCTGGTTCATAGCCCCCAGTTCACTGGTAAAGTAGGGTGCCAATCAGACTTTGCACATGTCTGCATTATAAGCTGTGTTTTAAGCTGTATTTTAAGCCGTATTTTAATTAACTGTTTGTTTGTTGTTTTCTATTACGTTTTATTGTAATTCATATTTGGTGTTAGCAGCTCTGAGCCGAGCCCTGGCCGGGGAGGGCGGGGTATAAATAAATTGTTGTTGTTGTTGTTGTTGTTGTTATTTCTTGAATAATATGAGGAACTAAAACAATAACAGGAACTGAGCACTGTTTAGGGCAGGTGCTATCAATTTGTCAAATTCTACCTGTGCTTATCAGGTATGCATTTCATTTTACAACTAAGGAAGTTCACAACTGTTCTATTGCAATACTTAAGTCTGTAGCCCTAAAAATTTTACATCAACATTCTTACTCTACCAGCCTGCCAATATGCTACCATGAAACACAAAGTTGTCAACATATTAAAAGACATGCACTCTAATTATCATGTATAGAAGGTCCTCAACTATCCTATTTCAGAAATGGCAATTCAAACATTAAGATTTTGTGCAACAATATGAAAGCATTAGAGGTTGAGGAGTCTTCCCAAAGCAGTATGCAAAGAAATTAGAGCTCCTATTCACCTGTTCTTAAACAGATGGAATTACTTTGGTAGAACAATTTCTGATTACTCCTATGGAGATTAATCAGACACTTCAAAGAGGAAAATAATGCTTAATATATAGGTTAAATTCCAGTTTGGCAGCCACTTTACACAGTAGACCTACAACTTACACTCTTTTAACCTGTGCGCATTCAGCTTTACACGCCTAGCAAAAAATAATATATATTTTTAAGGGATGGACGTCCAGGAAAAAAAGACTTTGGCAATCCCACCCACCACTGCACCCAATGTGTTTGACTATATGCAATTTTAAGTTTATGTGCTAGCCCCAGAACGTAACCCCTGCATAAGTTGTGGGTCTACTGTACAGTACTGGAGACATACTTGTTCTAAATTAGTAAAGCCCACATTTAACCAATTATGAACTAAGAACAGGAATATGCCAGTTTTGCAAGTGAATTCACAGAAGTAACTCTTACTCACTTACCTACCTAGTGTATCCCCATTGTAACTTAATGACAATCATTACCTACTGCAGGTGACCACAAAAGTGGTTGTTTAAGAGCCTGAACCCCATCTTCAGAAACAAATTTGGGATGAAAATCCCAGCAGCTAATTTGTTATTGCAAAGCAAAACAGAGTTATTTGCAGGTGAGAAGTAGCAAACAAGTGCCTAAACTTTTTCCTATACACTTCTTCCCAACCAGACTACCTGGTACTCCAAGATTCACATCAGTTGCCAAAAAAAGCTAATGATATTATTTTTCCTAAAGTGTTGCCCTTAAGATACTTTTACTCCTATATCCAGATTCATGTACTGTGGAAAAATAAAACGAAGACAGAGAACTTTGAAAAAATGTATGATGTCTGCTTTGCAACTATGAGGGACAGAAACTGGATTTAAACAAAAAAATGTGGCCGCTTTGTTATACACTATGGATAAGGACATGTCACAGCTTCTTGCTTGTAGTGAAATTTGTCACATTCACTTCATGTAATATGGCAAAAATAATGCTACTGAGCACAACTGTTGTAGCCCTACTATACTTTGCTAGAAAACCTATTTGGTCATGTTTTGTAGTTTGATGTTGAATTTCACAGATATTTAACTAACTAGTTTTACAAAAAAAAGGTTATTTAGTCACATCTCTTATCCAAAGTTGTGAAAATGTATACACATCTTATGAAGCACTTATCTGAGCACTGAACTAACTAGTTCATGTAGATCTCCCCTTAATACAAGGAGCAACAAATACCTAAATGGTTCTAAGACAAAATTATTTCCAAGGTCAAAGAGATTTAACACACACTGACAGCTAGCATCCTGCTAATTGTATTGGAAACTGACAGAGAGGAGCTTTGCTAAGAGGTTTATTTTTAATTAGTTACACATTGGCTGCCAGCAGTGTCTATTTTCTCCACAGTTAACAAACTTCACTTCTAGAACTCCTCACAAATTTAAGTGAGAAGCTGGTGTTGCACACACAAATGACAGGAGGGTTCTAACAAAATCAATTTTATCATCCTAGATATACTATACCAAAGAGGAGGAAAAAAGGAGTCAAAATTAAGTTTGTTTGCTTTCTCCTCCACATCTAGGATACCTGCTCACCAAGAGTCTCACGAGGCTATCCCAATTTGTGTCATACTCTCAATGTTACACATTCCCTCTCATCCACATGCTTGATTCCATCTTTCTAATGTGGGAGGAACAGTTACTTATTAATGCTGCTATACTGACCCATATTGAAAATTATCCAGATAGAGTATGCATGAAGTTCTAAGATAGAGAATTTAATCAGAGTAACTCTCCTGTGAAACTGTTACTTAACAAAACATGTGGAACTGCTTCAAATGTTTTACTTTTAGTCTATACATAATTCAGGTCATAGAATCATAGAGTTGGAAGAGACCACAAGGGCCATCGAGTCCAACCCCCTGCCAAGCAGGAAACAATAAAGCAGGTCCATAATATAGATAACATTAATCTCCTTTCTACATCATTTATTTCAAGAGTAATTTGCTAAGATGCTTTTTACAAATCAGATTTATTCAGATATGAAAGAAAAGGCTTAAGTAACTACCCAGAGCTGCTGCCTAACCATTCTATTGTTGCCAGTCTCACTCCACCTTCTGGAAATATCCTATGGGCTAGACTGGCAGCAGGAGTACACCAGTATAGTGGTACCTCTGGTTAAGAACTTAATTCGTTCCGGAGGTCCATTCTTAACCTGAAACTGTTCTTAACGTGAGGTACCACTTTAGCTAATGGGGCCTCCCGCTGCTGCCACCGCACGATTTCTGTTTCTCATCCTGAAGCAAAGTTCTTAACCCAAGGTACTATTTCTGGGTTAGCGGAGTCTGTAACCTGAAGCATCTGTAACCCGAGGTACCACTGTACTTGCAGCTTTCATACGGCAGCCCAGTGTTATAGAAAACTGCATATATGACTGTGTTGTCAAAGTAAGGGAAGTCATTCTTTCTTGATCCAAGTGACGAGAAAAGTGGTAAATTACAGAACTGTCTTCAAGGTTCAAAGACTTCATAGGTAATAGAAGTCTTGAAGTCTGGACTCCAAGACTGCTGATATGCTTCATGCTCATAGACACGGGGCAGAAGGAGAAAAGACAAAAGAGGGAGAAATCAATCTACATCACAATGTTCTTGCCACTACCATTTTTGACATCCAAACAAGCAAGGGCAATTAAACTTCCATCACCTTCACAACTCTGTTCTAAGTGTCACAAGTTTCTCTTAACATACCAGAGATGACAACTGGCAACAGTGCCTTAAAAGAAAGAGCGAGAAAGGAATTCACAATTGTGTTGGTAAAATCTTCAATACAAAAAATAAACTTCTAGGAGAAGGCTGTTCTCTAAACTAGGGGAAAGGAACCATTAGGCCAGAAGCGTCATAGAATCATAGAACTGTAGAGTTGGACGGGACCCTGCAGAACATCTAGACCAGCCCTCTGCAATGTAGAAATATGCAGGTGTCCCATATGGGAATCGTATCCGCAACCTTAGTGTTATCAGAAGAAGAAGAAGAAAAAGAGGAGGAGTTTGGATTTGATATCCCGCTTTATCACTACCCAAAGGAGTCTTAAAGCAGCTAACATTCTCCTTTCCCTTCCTCCCCCACAACAAACACTCTGTGAGGTGAGTGGGGCTGAGAGACTTCAGGGAAGTGTGACTGACCCAAGGTCACCAAGCAGCTGCATGTGGAGGAGCGGAGACACAAACCCCGTTCCCCAGATTATGAGACTACCGCTCTTAACCACACTGGCATGCACTGTGTCATGAAATACCTTAGGAATTATCCTATAGCCTCCCCATCTCAGCTCCCTTCCCTAGCCCCAATCAGCAGCTGGGCTTAAGTTAACCTTCACATGAGCGGCAAAGTATTTTATCTAAGCCTAATTACAGTGAATGAGGTTTTTCAGCTGCTAGGTAAGAGGAGAAAGGGAAGAAGAGAAAGACAAAAAATACATGGCTCATCACCAGTTCTGGCCAAACCCACTTTATCTATGACCTCGCCAATTGCTGACTCCAACCCCATCCATTATAACTCCCAAGAGTTCTCCCCTGGGGAGACAACCCTCATAATCAGAAAGGTTCCCCATCCTTCCTCTAAAGAAGAAGAAGAAGAAGAAGAAGAAGAAGAAGAAGAAGAAGAAGAAGAAGAAGAAGAAGAAGAAGTAGTAGTAGTAGTAGTAGTAGTAGTAGTAGTAGTAGTAGTTTGGATTTGATATCCCACTTTATCACTACCCGAAGGAGTCTCAAAGCGGCTAACATTCTCCTTTCCCTTCCTCCCCCACAACAAACATTCTGTGAGGTGAGTGGGGCTGAGAGACTTCAGAGAAGTGTGACTAGCCCAAGGTCACCCGGCAGCTGCATGTGGAGGAGCGGAGACACGAACCCGGTTCTCCAGATTAAGAATCTACTGCTCCTAACCACTACACCACACTGTTTTCTTGCCATTCGCTTTTTGTTCATTAGCAGTTCCTTATTTGTTTATTATATCCCATCATTTCTCCAATTAGCTCGCATAGTTTGGCATACATAGTTCTCTGTGCTTTAATTTAACTCCTCTGGGAGGTAGTTCAGGCCACGACACAATGACTGGTCCAATACCATACAGTAGGATTAATGGCTGAATAGGGATTTGAATCTGGGCCTCCCCAATCCATCTGTCTAGCCACTACACCACTGGCTCTCTTAAGAGTAAGTCTCATGGAAAACTTTCATGCCCCTGCCTTTCATTCTAGCCTACTCATCAATTTTGTCCTCAAGCTTATGTGGCTGGAATATATTTCAAGTTGCTAACATTTTATCTATGCTGTCCACTTCTCCAAGTCCCAACATCACACCCGCTATACCCCCCACTTACTGTTGCTGGACTTCAGATCCCGGTGTATAATAGGAACAATTGCTTCATCATGCAGATAGTTCATTCCTCCAGCAATCTGGACAGCCCAATTCACTAGTATGTCTGGTGGGATTCTTTTACCAGACAGCACCCTATTCAGTGACCCTCCACGGGCAAACTCCATGATTAAGCAAAGGTTAGGTTCCTTTAGACATACGCCTTTAAGTGCAATTATGTTGGGGTGTTTTAGCATGGCAAAGAGCTTGGCTTCTTGATGGACATTCTCAATAGCCTCACTGATGTCTTCATCTGGATCATACCGAGCTGCCTTGACGGCAACTTCTTCTCCAAGCCAAATTGCACGATAGACCTTCCCAAAGCCTCCAATTCCAATGATTTCCTCCAGAACCAGCTCAGAGAAGTCAATCTCCCGTACTATAAATGGAGAAACAAAGAAATATAAGTTATTTTAGAATTTAAAATATTGTCAGTAGATAGCTTCAGCATTATTCCTTGCCTTAAACAATATTATTCTGCCATTTAAATGTAACAGTTTCGGCTTGTGTCAACAAATTCTTAAGTTCTTACTGCTATCAGAACTTGTCTGGAAAAATTGTACCAAGGTAGTATCATTAAAATGCCCTACACAATTTTGTTGTAAGCAACAATTCTATATACCTATTTTAGGTCATTTTATAATAAAGTTTTATTGGTGGCTTGAATTATAAAGTTGGATATATTCAGCAAAAATACAATGTTTCATTGCTAAAAAGATACACACATGTTTCACAGGTAGCTACAAACATATAAAAGAAAACAAAATGTATTTCAACTTTTCTTTGCTTGTGCTTAACATGTAGTTATTTCCATCAATATAAACAATTGTTATAGCAATGAAGTTTTTTGTAAAGGCAGACATCTCCTTTTACTATTCTTTACTACTTTAGTTTACCCTGTACTACTCTTTTCATATGAGAAGCATCGACTATAAAAATGTACAGCTGCCAGCAGCCTAATTCAAGTGTGCCAAATAGACAGAACATTTTACATTTTCTTTAACTGGGTAAGTGCCACACGTAACCTATTGGAATCAGTACTCATATTTAATGGCATGATATAGTACATATACTGCAATAAAACTATGACCAGTATGGTAAGACCTCCCCAGAAAAGGCAGCAGTATTATGAACAATTTGTTTATATTTTAACTCGCCTCCCACCTGAGGTTCAAGGCTGGTTATTTTCAGGTTAGACTACTGCAATGAATTTTATGAAGTGCTGCCCTTGGAGCCTGGTACCATTACACCAGTGTTGTATCAACTGCATTAATTCCCAATTTGTTTCTGGCCACAATTCAGACTACCTCTAATGTTTTAATAGTTTGGGACCTTTATGCTTGAAGGATCAACTCCCCTTGCAT
Source organism: Podarcis erhardii (assembly GCF_964252035.2). Taxonomy (NCBI): domain Eukaryota; kingdom Metazoa; phylum Chordata; class Lepidosauria; order Squamata; family Lacertidae; genus Podarcis; species Podarcis erhardii. The sequence goes on along the minus strand of NC_138497.1, from coordinate 47,411,116 downwards.
GAATCTATCCACATGCTGAAGTCTACATCTACCTCCACCCTGTAAGATGTGGAGGACAGAACACAGGCCTTAAGGCTATAGCACTCAGACTACACAGGACTAGCACGCATCTCTTTTGAAGGTTGGTCAATTACATGAAACCTATTGTAACCCATCTGACTAGGAGTCATCACTACTAAAGACTCACTAAAAGAGTTCTGAAACTTAAAATACAAAGCCACTCAGGAAATTTATGTTGAGAGAAAAACAGGAAATCTGCATGCCAGTACCAGGAAACATTATTGCCAACTCACATACTTTCTTCACTTAGGGAAAAGGAAGTCGAAGTGTGTCATAATGCCTGACAGACAGCAGGAAATACAGTTCTGAATTCCCTACTTAAAAGTGCTTGAAATTACATTAAGTCCTTTGGTGAGCTATTTCAGGAGTAGTGAGAAGCTCTATTACATTGAGTAATACTTTGATGTGACATACCATGGGAGAATTTCTCAAACTGTAGGCCAAGGACCACTACTGGCCCTCAGCAGTACGACCTACCCCCATCATGCAGTAGTCTTTTCTACTGTCTTGGGAGTTTGAGCCATTTGGCTGTGCAGATGCTAGCAGCATCAGCTATAAAAGTAGTAGTGTAGTAATCTGGGAAATAGAGAGGAAGGGAATGAGAGGAAAGATGTCATAGGAGAAAGTATTGAAAAGAGGAGGAAGGATGAAATAAATTGGCAATTTGGAAGTGGGTACAGGATACAAGTTTGAAAGGAAAATATGGAAGAAATAAAATGTTTTTAGAGATATACCGGGGGGGGGGGATAGATGAATTATTCACTACTTGAAACTTCTGGATCAGCAACTTCTGGCTAAAAGGGGAAGAGTGAGTCATGATACCTCCAGAGCCAAAGCCTGTGCTTAGCTTGAGGAAAGCTGAACTATGGAACTCCCTATAGCAAGGAAACTGCTGTAGTAAAGAATTTAGCAATTTCCAAAGAGAAATGAAGCATTAATAGAAAATTGTATCAGTGACTGACATGATTGGCTGACAATCTCCACCTCCACTTTCTTATTGGCTCCGCCCCTGTACCCCTATTTTGGGACTGGTGGGCCTCCATAATTTGGGCCCTGGGAGTGGAATGTTTGCTGTAAGATGCACACTAAACATCTCTTGAGCATTCTTAGAGGGAAACTGAGGATCTAAACCAAACAGTGCTGAAGGGACAGCTCCTTTAATGATACAAACGGTTGTTAACACGGCAGCCGGTATTCTTAACATTCTAATGTAACCTTGCTGTTTTTGTGTTCTGAAGTGCTCTCTAACCACTAATGCATGATTTACCCTGCCTCAAATGCAAATAGAGTCTGAAAATAAAACATGCTGCTTTTTTGCGGGGGGGGGGGGGAGATGTAGGTGCAAAAAGCCTAGCACACACCATCTCAGTTACTTTGCAAAATAGTATGTATAAAAAGATATAGTTTAAATACATATTAAGTCAGTAAGAAATGTAATGTTTAAGAGACACTATGCCCTCATAACTTGCCTTTCACCAGTGGCAAGAAGCAGTTACTTGCAAACAAGTACTCAAATGACAAACCAATTCAAGCCCTTGTCTCTAAAGTAAAGACCAAGGTATATAACCAGGTCAACTTTTAACAGGTGAGCACTGAGCAGATTGCATGAACAAGTCAAGAGAGATGGGCCTCTGAACCACTAGGTAAGGCTGTGTTGTATGTTTTCCCTCTCTAACATCTTCTAAGACAGAAAAAGTCTCATATGCAGTTTGTCATAGCAGTTACAGGAACTATGCTGCTGCTAATTGCCTGGTTTCCTGATCCAAATACATCAGTGATAATCTGTCCTATTCCTTTCCTACCTCCTAGAAAGAAACACCAATCCCTGGCCATGAATAATTTATAGATTAAACCCCAAAAGGAAGAAACAAAGTCTTACAATCCCTTGCCCACAATATGTTTATAATGAAATACTAATATTTCAAATATAGTTTCATACAATAGAATAAAAGTCACAGTCCTGCATAAGTTTGTGCTTCAATTCCTTTGCATCCGCTTGCATGCAAGGAGAGCAGTGCAACATCAATATCGACAGAAGGAAGACATCCTCAAAACAAGCCCACTTGAAGGCAGCTGATGCAGAAGAACTGTGAGCAATGGGTTAGATTTAGAAGTATATCCATGTGTAGCGGTGAGAAAAAAGGAAGGCCTACAAGACAGGACATACCCAAAGATACAGGAAGTTGCAGTCTCTTTGCAGCTTCATTGTAAGAAGTAATGTATCTTCCTCATATACTCCCAAAATGTGTTTTCTCTGCCTTCACCTAGCACTGAACTTTAGGCTATGCATTTCTTAACTCCTTCAGAACAAGTTACTTTAAAAATATGTAATTAGCAAAAGTAAGAGTAGAATGTGGAGAATGAATCACATTGTGATGAATTTGAAAATAGAGAAACACACTCTGGACATAACAAGATGTCTGACAATAAAGAAGAATAGTCAGCTGGACAGATGGGAAATGCAGCTACATTCTATAGTTTTCATCTCTACTGAGAGGAAAGACAACTTTTGTTTTCATGAACTATAAGGTAAGCACACACATACACTCATTCAGTAACAGATGACAGTACTGAAAGCTGTCCTGGTTCTATCACCAGGTTACAATGAAAATACCATGAGACTGAATAACATTCATCTGACCTGAAGCAGCCTGGTGTTTAATTAGCTTATTAAGAAACCCAGATGAGAAGGGGCAGAACAGAAGAGCTCTTCACTGGTGTTGAGAGCAAAGCTGAGACAGAAAAAGCAGTGGCAGGATAAATATAACCCAGCGCCCAGTGCCACGCCCCTTCCTTCCCTACCTCTCCAAGCAGCAAGGTATATTGGCAAGTCCGCATCCTTGCTGTTTCGTTAAACGGGGAGAGGTAAAAAAAGTAGGTACAGGGAAAACCGCCACCTCTAGGTAAAGATCCCACAATCGATCAAAATGAACTAAAAATCCCACTTAATTAACCAACATGCAGCTTATACAGATGGCACAGGTCGAAAACTCAAGCCACCTCGTCTTCTAACGCTGAAGGGTCGTCTGCAGCAGGGAGCCCCTGCAGCTGGGAGTCCAGCCTCTCCCAGGAAACAGGGGCCTAAAGGAATTAAGGGATAAGCACTGTTGGCTTCTCCCCCTCCCCCCCCCCGCCATGCCCTCCTCTTCTCCTCCCGCCTTCCCTCTCCTACACTGTATGGCGGGCGTCTGCGAGTAGCGGGCCTGGAGCTCGGCGGCGCCCCCCTGGCGGAGGCAGAGGCGGCTGCTGCTGCTGCAGCTGCTGGTCACGTAGTTGCTGGGGAAGATGCCGACGCGCTGGTCGAGCTGGCCGGTCCACCAGCCTTCGTCTCCGGACACCTGCGAGTCCTGCGAGAGCACCTGCACCACGTCGCCCGGGCGGAGGCTCAGCTCGTCCTCGCCGCACGCCTCGTACTCGAACACGGCCGTCCACAGCAGGCCGCCGCCGCCGCCGCCATCGCACGAGGCCGCTCCCGACGTCGCCGTCCTCCAGCTGGCCGTGGCCGCCGCCGCCGCCGCGCCCTCATCCTCTTCGCCGTCCGCTCCGTCCGCCGTCCGCGGCGGATGAGCAGGGAGGCGCGGGCTGCGGGCTGCGAAAGGCTCCATGCGGGGAGAGGAGGAGGAGGAGGAGGAGGGCGACGAGGGAGCGGCTCCTCCATAAGGGGGGAGGCGCTGCCCGCGGGAGGAGCCGCCGAGAGCTCATGCGGCTGCCGGCGGCAGGTACGACCCTGAGGGGGCGCCTGGGCCCGGAGCCGAGAAGAAGCGCCTCCTCAGCCCGCGGTGACGAGGCGGCGGCGGCGGCGGCGGCGGCGGCGACACCCGGCCTCCCCGCCAGAGCCGCGTCTCTCTCAGCCGTCGTCGGCTCCACCACAGGCTGAAGCACCAACCGCGCATCCTGAGGCACCTGACTGACCGGCAAGCCGGGGGAGGAGGGGGAGGGGCGGCCTGTAAGGCCCGCCTACTCGTCGTTCAGATCTCCATCCCCGTTCGCGGTTGCAGCAGTCCTTCAAGCTCCTCCCTTTACCTGATTGAAGACCGGCTGCCCAGCCCCCGCCCCCTGCTTAGCCGCAGCCCACTCAGCCGCGTACAATCCCCGCCCCATAGACTCTTACTCGCACTCCCCCCACCCGCACGCGCTCCAAAGTTGCCCTTCCCATTGGTCCGTTCCGCGCCGACGGTGGCTTCCTCTATTGGCTGGGACCTCGTCTGCTCCGTGCAAGAAACTAAGGTTGCATCTTGGCTAAATTATCCTTTCCTTCAGCACTTCTCAGATATAGTACGTACTGGAGCTTTCATTGGGCTGTGAATGAAAGCAGGTGGCTCAGAAAACGAAATAGAGGGAGGGAGACGGAGTGGGGAGGGGAAACGCGTTCTATTTGGACTGCTCACAGGAACAACGCTTCTTTGTTTGCCATTGGCTCATTACGGGAAAGTATGTCCAATGGTTGGTCTATAATTCTATATTTCATCCGGTAAGGCAGCGTGGCACCTGCTAGGAAAGCTGAAAGAACTGCAGCTCTCTTATCTCTCTTGGCAGCAGACGAGAGAGAGAGACTGCCACGAGAATAATTGTGATAATGATTTTTATTAGTTTTCAATTACAATAATCCAATAATAGCCTCATTATATCAATGCCAAATGACAATACAATTCCCAATGTCAATCATTCAGATACCAAATTACATAATTTAGGTGGCACCCCACGTGCTAGAATTGATGGTTTGATGATTTACTTTATTTCTGCAGTCCAAAATCTTATTTCAACTACATTCCAGTCACAATAGTAATCCCTTATACAATAGCTGCAATATTTATAACTTTTACTCGTATTGACGCATTTAATGATTTATAAGTCTACAAGAGAAGATCTCATACTGTATCCTTGTTCTTCCTGTGTATGACATTTATTCTGTCCATGTTGTTTCTTCCTGTCCTTGTGAAATATTATGTCTGTCTTGGTTGTTGCTTCTATCCGTCATGCCTTGCGCGGAGCTGGTGTCCTGATGTTATTCCAAAAGTTTCTCCCTCACTGCCACGAGATAATTGGTGCCTTAGTTCCTTGTTTTCAGGCAGCATGTGATACATGTTGGAATACAATTTAAATCCCTATGCACAAGGGTTATCTTTACTAGAACATGTATCTTAAATGCATGGAATCTTCAGGCTGATTCATGGGAAACAAAATATATGTGCTGGGTTTTTTAAAGAGATGTATACAAATAAAGAGGAATGCCATCAATCTCTTGCTCATGTATGCTGTTGAATCGATCTTTCAAAATATGTGATTTCCTCCTTTATGGGTTATTTTATTATGCAGAATACATGTACACCAAAAACATAATATGAAGTTGCTATCATTAACTAGAATTACAAAACCACTAATCTAAAACATGCATTTAACTAAAGAAGGAAATGCTTTGAGGATGTGGTAACTTCCGAAGCATCCCTACACAACAGTGATCAGCAATCTGTTTCTCCAATTCCTCTAGTCTAGCAAAATACTGTACTGTACTTTAATAACTTAAAAAATAAGCAGCACTGCCTTCTTGTGGTTGACATTGCAATAGCTTTTCAAACCTGATGTAGGATTTGTTTTTCTTGGCAAAGCAGAAAAAGACTGCAGTCCTCAAGTGGGCATCAATGCAAGCTCAGTTCACATTAGTGGAACTTTTCTTGTGCAGTACTGGAGGATTGGGTAGAAACCATTCTTAATTAAATTGTACTTGCCAATAGACAAACAGGGAAATTAAATCTAGAATTGCTTTCCACACCTTCTCAAGTTAGAAATATTGTCCTAGGAGCAGGCTGCAGAAGATCCCATTGCTCAGTGACAGTTTAGGGGCCTAACTGAGGTTTGATGGGGAGGGAGCAAGGACTTAGAGGCACAAGTGCCATAGCTCAGCAGTAAAGCATTTGGTTTCTATGCAGAAGATCGCAGGTTCAATCCCCAGCATCTCCAGGCAGGAATGGAAATATCCCTACTCTGAAACCCTAGAGCAGTGGTCCTCAAACTTTTTTCTCTAAGCCACACTTTCAGAATAAAAAGTTGCTTGCGCCACACCTATTTTTGTATTTTTGTATTGATAAGACATACATTGGAAAACAAAACGAAACTGGTTGCTGAAGTTATTGGAGGCAAAGCTGATGTAATGGATTAGACAACCTGTTTAGGATTTTTTGGAAAAAATAAAATGAGTTAATTTGAGACATTTGGGTCTGAAGATTGGGAAAATATTGCTTAACAGAAAGTAGAGCAGTTGGATTCATCCTAGAGCAGGGGTCAGCAAACATTTTCAGCAGGGGGTGGTCCACTGTCCCTCAGACCTTGTTGGGGGCCGGACTATATTTTGAAGAAAGAAAAAAATGAACGAATTCCTATGTCCCACAAATAACCCAGAGATGCATTTTAAATAAAAGGACACATTCTACTCATGTAAAAACATGCTGATTCCCACTGTCCGTGGGCCGGATATAGAAGGCGATTGGGCCGGATCCAGCCCCCAGTCCTTAGTTTGCCTATCCATGTAGTGATTGTTTTGAATAATTTCTTTTATGTAACCAACCGATGGAAATTGGAAAGCCGTTGTTCTTCCTTCCTTCCTTCTATTCTTTCCTTATTCCTTCTTTTTTATTTTGTTTTTCTTTGGTATCCCCTGCTCTGGGCCGTTATTAGGGTCCAAGGATTACACACAGATGAAGGTGGTGGATGGATCCTGTGTGAGAGGCAGGGAAGGGAAGACCTCCCAGAGTGAGAGCCTGGGAGAGGAAAGGAAAGCTCCCAGGTAAGAGCTGGGAGTGTCCGTCTCATTCTGTGAGAGACAAGAGTTAAGATTTATCTATGAGAGAGGATTCTGTGTTTTCTTTTTATTTCCCTTTTTTGTTGTTATTGCATTCTGAACAAGCTTTAATAAAATCTTATTTTAAAAAAGGAAAACAAAAAGAAACAACTCCTAGCAGTGCCTGAATTATATAACATTATACAACCGCTTTATAATATGATCACGTGACACCCAGAAAGTATAAAACAATGCAGCTACTTAAGAACAGGAATCATTCCTAAAATTTAATTGCAGTCGTACCTTGGTCCTCAAATGCCTTGTGACTCGAATGTTTTGGCTCCCAAACGCCACAAACCTGGAAGTGAGTGTTCCAGTTTGCGAACATTTTTTGGAAGCCGAACGTCCGATGCAGCTTCCATGGCTTCTGATGAATTGCAGCAAACTCCTTTTTTTTCAAGTTGTGTTTTATACAGATCAGTTTCATTTGTTGTGAGACAGTAGTGTTGCACACAGTATTAGGTTAGGGAGAAAAGGGGGAAAGAGGGGGGAAAGGGGGATGGTGAGTGGGGTGGGGTTGGGTGGTTATACTTCTATTCTTCTACTTAGTATATGTGTGGGTTTTTGTGTCAGCATCACTTATATGGGTTCTCTTACTATTTGCTTGTTGTATTTCCTTATGCATCACATGTTTTTATGTTGTAGCTCCAGCTCTGGGGTTGTTTTTAATGATTATAAATCACATAAGTAACTATAACTGAAGATTCTGCAGTTCACATGGAGAGCCCTGATACATGCATGAACCTGGGTTTTTGTACTGCTTCCAATGTAAACTCAGAATTTACCCCAGAGTTTTCTGCAATATCCTAGACATAAGAGAAATCTGGGGCACCCACTCAGTTTGCAGGGAGACCCACAGCCTATGGTGGTTAAAAAAGAAAAAAAGGGGGAAAAAACCATGTTGAACCAGCCCTGACTTCAGCAAAAAAAGAAGTTGGAAGTTCCTTAGTTGATTATAATGTACACTAGCAGAATTCCTGACCTGGAAACTAAAGCAAGAGCGGTCTCATCAAAGCAGGAATCCTGAAGTAAACAGAAGCCAGACGCCTCGAGCACATTTCACAGTCTTTTCTGATAAAATTAATTTGCACTCATTTGGGTAAGAAAGCATAAATAATTTAAGAACCATTACTGTACGTCATGGTAGAGTTTTATGTGGGCCGCAGAACATGTAATGACAACTGTATTTAGTAGCACTAATGCAAGAAAAACACTGTTAGAAGTATTTATACATTTCTTTACTGGATCAGGCCCACGTGGAACAAGAGAGCTTGACCAAAAGTCGTCTCCTGCCCCCGTTTCATCATTTTGACTTTTTATGATGTTTATGTTACTAAAATTTATTCACTCTGCATTCCAGATCCCCGTTATGCCAAGCTGTGTAGGGTTTCCACTGAGCAGAGGCGACTCTCTGCTCACTTCTGCTCACTTCTGCCAGCCTCCTGTCAGTACAGACCTCCCCCATGCACTCACCAAACAGGTTGTCAGGAGGCTTGCCAGCAGTATCCCTGTCAGGGGACCCTGAGGGAAGGCCTTGAAATGGGGCATTCTGAGGGCAGGGTGGGGTTGGTTGGTATCCGTCTGTCTTGGGAGACCATGGAAGAGTGCGCTTCCGGGGGTGAAGTCAAGCCGTTGGAGAATTACAGCTCCTGCCAAACCTGTAGAGACCGATACGGGAGAGACAGGTTTTGTTGCAGATGAAGTTGGGGCAGATGAAGGGGTCTGTTTGTGCTGATTGTAGCATGGTGTTTCTTCTCTCGGCACTCCTGCCAGCAGCCGTTTCTCCTCTGACCACTGCTGTGGACACACAACCAGTCTGTCTCCAGGTGCTATGGTCATCTGCAAGGCATTATTTGCAGGGGGGGAGAAAGGGCTGAAAATGAGCACAATGGCCCTCTTCCCACTGGTGATTCTTTTTTTTTAAAAAAAAAATAATTTTTATTGGGTTTTTACATTTTATAACAACAAACACACACACAAAAACAAAAACACACAAATACAATTTCATACCCTAATTTTCTTTACCCACTTTCATTGACTTCCCCCCACCCCCTCCTCTTACATCCCAGTTCCAATAATTAATTCAGCAAGTTCTTTTTTTTTTTTCTCGCATAATTTTTATTGTTTTTAAATCATAACAAACAAGAAAATAAAACAGTTTACACCTTGTTGTCACAGATTTCTTTCTATAAGACTTCCTTCAGCTTCCCCTGAAATCATCCATACCCTAATTTAACAAATTCACACAAATCCTAGCTTATATTGACATTATTTTCTAATTCAGCAAGTTCTTACCCGACGTCTTAAACATATTCATATTGCTTTTAAAAGGTTAATTCTTTTTGTTTATCTATATTCAACTTATCCAATTCTCTTATAATCATTAATTTCTTTTTTTTTTAAGGTTGATCTAACTTCCCTTCCACAAATTTTCCCTTTATTATATTAATTATAGGTCACATTGACCAAATAAAACAAATCATAACATTTTATAATTCTATTCTCTCTCCCCCCCCCGCCCCGGTTTCTGTCCCTTCCCAAACAAATGTCCAAAAGACAAACAAAGAATAGTTCTTAGCCCGGATTCCTCACGTCCGAGGCGTCTGATTCTCTGTCAGCCCCTCTCTGCCAACTATATTGGTAGTCCTCTTTGTTGGTCCTAAGACCCCGAAGGAGTTCAGTCAGAGTCACATCATATTTTCTTTCATCCAGAATGTTAAGAAGTGTTTGCTGCGAAGGATCATCTACTTTTCCATACTCAAGAGGAAAGTCCCAATCATGTTGCTTTATTCTTTTTAGTTTTAATATTCCAAGTACTCCAGGGACTTCCCTCTTCTTCTTTCTCATCTTTCGCAGGTTTGTAATCCAAAGGTCTTCTTGCTCATACTCTAACAGTGTAGATTCCTGGTTGATATTTTCCACTTGTAGTGTCTGCACTCCTTCTTTCTTCTCTGTCAAATCCAAAAGCATCTCTTCCTGCTCAGCTGCAGAGTTTTTATCATACATCTCCTTTGTGCATTCAGCAGAGTTGTTTGTTTCAGAATTCAAGGTCATAAATACTTTGCTCAGAGCCATACTCTGCTCTTGCAGGATTCCCACGAGAAAGAACATTTTTTCTATCTCCGCCAGTAATTTTCCCTCTGCAGCCATTGTAATGTCACTAATTCCCCCTAGGGGGCTTTCAGTTATTTAGTAGTCCTTTTCCAATAATCTGTTACTTTGTTATAATCACTACTTTGTTTCCAATCGCCTCAGTTCAAATGTATCACCTTTAATTCAGAGAGTTGTTAAATAACAAAATTCTTTACTTTGTCCGCCCGTTTGACAGCTTCTTTGACAGCTGTCAAACTCCTTTCACTTCTTCCTCCGGCACCCAAACAGGACACTCCCGGGTTTTGGGGTGGATTACACACAAAGTTCCAAAGTTCCTCCCTTTCTCTCCAACACGAAATCTTCTTCTAACAAATTTGTGAAAAACTTTTAAATCATCAAAACAGTATTCATTCCGCCTTAATTCTCCGTTCCTTGCTTTAAATCGTCTATAAGTAGAGGGAGTGCGGACTTCCCTTTAACACATCCCCCGATCGTGCCGAATTCAAAGGATAAAAATTTTTTAAAGTCCAAATTCCACTACTCACGGGTCCTTTGTTATCCAGTCCAAATTTTGGGAAGAAAGTCAGCGCTCTCCGGCCATGGCTTGCAGCTTCGCTCTACTGAAGTAGCGGTCTACTCTCAGCACCACGCCACTCTCCGTACCCTCTCCGTAGCCTTTAAAAAGGCTCTTCGTGGGTCGGGGAGGGCGCTTAAGGTGCCCACCGAGTCACCAAGTCCGCAGGCTTCCGCGCCTGCGGTTTCTGAGGGTCCCCGTGTCGCCGGCACGGCAAGACCCGTCTTCAGCAGAGCCGATTCCCTCCGGAGCTCGGAGGGAATCCGCCATTAGCCGTTCGCGCTAACCCGGAAGTCCCCACTGGTGATTCTTGACAAGTGGCATTCAGAGGCATAGCACCTCAAATATGGAAGCATTATTCTTGTCAGTCTTCGTGGAATCTGATTCCCCACCCTCACGGCAGACTGCCAGTAATGGACAAGAAGCTCTTACCAAGATATTTTATTCAGTACTCACAGAGACAGATGTAGAAATGCTGTCTCAGATGATGGCATTGCTCCGAGTAAAGTCCCACCCCCTTCTGTCTCTCCTATTATACGTCATCCCTACATTGGCTGATCGGTGTTTTCTGCCTCTGAGCTTCCTGTTCTCCTACTCTCAATGCATGCCAGGACCTGGGAGCAGGGGTGGAGGAAGGGGGCGGTGGGGATGGCCCTCCCTGGGTGTCACCATTGAGGGGTGTGTGACAAAATGGCGAGCAGCACTCACCGCAGGGCCTGCAGCACCCCTGAGCTACATGTCTCTCCTGGGAGTGATGTGGTGGCCTGGGTGCCCGCAGGCTCCGTGCTGCCCCAAACAGTCTGCTTGCCACCTTCCCCTCAGCTGTAGGGCGGCTGAGTGGGAGGAGGCAGGGAGACTCCTCAGGCGCACCACGGAGCGTCCTGCCCCAGCTTGCCCCATCCCCACAGGCGGCTGGCCCCACCCCAGGTGCCCTATCAGCTTGCTCCACTGCTGCCTGGGAGACAGGGAGGTCTGGCATGCTTTCCAATGACAGCATCGTCAGCAATGTCTAGGCAACACGATGACCATGTACATTCGCAATAGACAATCTTTTATAGAATTCCTTCAAACTTTAACAAGTCCAAAATTAAATCTTTAGTCTCAAAGTCTCTGAAAATCTTTAAATGAAGCGAAGTACCAGACTTTGTATGATGAAAGACAAGCTGTGAAGCTTTGTGTATTCAGCAAATATAATGTCCAACACTGAACAGTGATTCCGGATATTGACTACTGTTTCGTAGAATTCTTCGTCTTATTTCGAATGAACATTGCTCATGTAATGGAACAGTGCTCATGTAATAATGTAGTCACTGCTCATTATTACATGAGCACTGTTCCACAGCATTTGATATTTTCATTTACATACACTCATTCGAAATAAGATGGGTTTATGAAGCAATTCCATATCCTCCCACCACGTGTTGCCTAGACATTGCTGATGTTCTCTTTGCAGCACAGGGGTTTGGTTACTTATTGTTGTACCATGCTTTCCAATGACACTGAGTCTGTCAGCTGTCTCTCCCTTGGTGCTTTCTCTTCCTCCTTTCCTCTCCCAATATTTCCCAGCTTCTCCCCTCTGTAGCCTCTGAACTGTGACCTTCTGCAAACCACTGTTGTAAATCTATACCAGGCATAGGCAAACTCGGCCCTCCAGATTTTTTGAGACTACAATTCCCATCATCCCTGACCACTGGTCCTGCTAGCTAGGGATCATGGGAGTTGTAGTCCCAAAACATCTGGCGGGCTGAGTTTGCCTATGCCTGATCTATACTGTCTCCCTCTTCTCTGGAAAGTGCAGGAGGAGGGGGCGGTCTCCACCACTCCTCCTCTGACAATTCTGCACTGGTTGTGTTCCACTTACCTTTATTCAGAGTGGACACACTGAAATTAATAACCATGGGACTTCCGGGTTAGCACCTCTGGTAATGGCGGAATTCCTCTGATCGGGAGGAATTTGCTTCGTAGGAATCCAGGTCTGGCCCACTAGAAATCACAGGCGGGTGAAGCCTGTGAACGTGGGATTCGGCTGGCACCCTACTCGTGGGGAAACCCGGTTTTGGGGATCCGGAGCGACGTGGGGTGAGCGGCGCGGTGCTTCGAATTGACTGCTTCTTCCATGGAGTGAAGCCGCATAGCTGTTGCCGGAGAGCGCTGACTTTTTCCTGTGGACAATTTGATCTTAAAGCAACTACCCGTGAGTAGAGCGGAGAATTGGATTTTTAAACGTCTTAATTTGGTGCTGAAACGGGGAGGTCTAAAACAGGAAGTCCACCTTCCCCTTTTGTAAATAGATTGAAGCAATGGGGATGCAAGCTGAAGTCTCGGAAAGCCTATTGTAAAGGACTAAATTTCCATCAGTAAAAAATACTAAACCCCCCTTGGTGGCAGGAGAAGAGGGGGGAAAGTTTTGGACTGAGTATACCTGCAGGAGAGAGCGAACAGAGTTAATATACCACCGCTCCGATCCTGGAAACGGGCTGCCAACAGGACTGACCATGATTAGAACGTTCACTGACAGTTAGTTAAATAAGAGGAATACATTGTTTCCATGGTCTCCGTCTGCGTTTAAAAAGGAGTAAAAGTAACAGAAAATTGAAACTAACTTTATTGTTTGAATTGAGTTTAAAAGGACTAATACAAATAGAAACTGTTTCCCTCTAGAGGAACTGTTTCCCTCTAGAGGAAGCTTTTGAAACTGTCACAAGAGTTGAGCTGGGAGAATTTCCAGCTGCAAGATAAAAAACCTGTGAGATTCTGGGGACCTTGAATCGGTTAAGAATGTTGACAGAAGAGGCCTTAGTGGTTGTATTATGTAAGATAAGTGACTCACTGGAACAGCTTCACAAAAAGGTGGATGTGGTAACTACCAAAATTGACAATTTGGGACAAAAAGTGAACACCAATATAGAAACTATTCAGAAACTGACACAGGAATCTACTTTGACATGGCAAACTGCGGAGAAGGCTAGGGAGAAAGTTATTGCTGTTGAACCTAAAGTAACACAATTGGAGAGAGAGAGAGTCCCAGCCTTACAGATGCAATTTGATGACCATAAGTTGATGCCTGCTATGATTGAATTTAAAGAAAATCAGATTTCGAGGATCAGAGCCCTACCTGAACTGGAGAAGGAAAGTTTGACAGATTTCCTTACACAGGAATTTGATGACTTTTGGGACCGGGACTTGGGTCAAGAAGAGATTAAAACTGTGAGGGCAAAACGAATTTCCCTATGGGCTTGCTTTGCAAGACGAAAAAGTCTTGCGAGTTCCTGTGGGGTTCCTGTGGGGTTTTTTCCCTCCCCCCCCCTTTTGCTAAGTTGCTAAGCCACTTATCAGCTGATCCGCTAAGCAGCTAAAAGCTGCTAAGCCGCTAATAGCGCTAATCCGCTAAGCCGTCAATGGGCTTGCTTCGCAAGACAAAAAAAACGCTAGACGAAGAGACTCGCGGAACGGATTAATTTCGTCTTGCGAGGCACCACTGTACAAAAAGGGAGGTGTGAGGAGGTCGTTGAAACAAGTAAATGAAAGTTAAGATACTGAACTTATTAGATGTGTTTTAAATTGTGTTTGTTTGGTTTTGTTAATTTAATGTTTGGGGGTTGGTGTTGTGTGGTGTTTTTGTTTTTGTATTGTATTGTTTTGTTTTGTTTAATTCTTTGTCTTTCTTTTGCAGTCTTTAAAATGTTAATAAATATTATTTTTTTTTTTAAAAAAAAGAAATTAATAACCATGATTAACATGTCTCTTCAATCACAAATTACTCATTCCTTGGTGCATGCATTGAAATGTAAATTGAATGCGAGAAGGGGCTGTTGCTGTGGGATCCAGCACCCAACACTGGCGGATAAGTTCCTTTGTCCTTTTAAGAGACACCCTAATCCTGGAGACAGTTCAGTGATTTGTATGCTGTATGGAAGTCATCTGCTCTGGAGACTCTCAAGGAGCCTAATATGGATCCCTGGGCTTATGCATGCTATCCAAGGCTTATGAACTTCAAATAAATGCTTATATTTTGCAGCAGATCTAATCCTTCTTAAGCATGGTATAAGTCTGGAGCCAAACTATAAGTCACCAACTTTACACAATTATCTATTTTAAAAATGAGAAACTACTGCCTGAGAGAAGAGGATATTTGAAAATTATATTCCATTTTAAAAATAGAATGTAAGTGGATTAACTTACTGCTCAGGATAATAAACATTGGACTACAACAATAAAGTGGTAGTCTAATAGTCGTAACAGTTATTTTTCAGTTATTGTAAATGAGCAGTTGGCATTTGCCTGCTGTCTTTTTTAATATGAAAATACCAGCTGAAATTGTTTGCACTGTTAATTAAAGGTTGCTATGCAATTATATGACTCTTCTAAGCTCCCCCCGCCATAAACGTGAGTTTTATGTTTGCCTAGCAACTAAAGTCCAACATAGTCTGTTATCCCTTTTACCTTCTGCATGGTTCTAACTACTGATAGACTGTATTGGGGAATTTATTTCACCCCATTCTAGTTAAGACATAGTCTTTTGATAGCAAAATAATCACATAACAGTATTTTCTGCATAGGTCTAGTCATATATTTCAGTTTAGATGGAATAATGAAATAAATTTATAGTTACATTATGAATTCTTTTATGTTTCTTTTTATGTTCTACACACAATGCCCTAATGTTACCAGCATTATTTCAGTCTTATCTGAAAAGAAAACAAGCCAGGGATCCAGTGGATCATTAGTAATATTCCTCAAGCTTTATGACAACTGCTCACACAGCAATTAACTTCCCCTCACAGAGAAGGGTGGAAATGTAAAAATGTTATTTGCTGGATTAAGCCCCTTACTCATAAATCATGGACTTGTAAGCTATTCCTCTGTGGATGTTGCATACTGAGTAGTCACAGGCTTGTTGCTTGCCCAATCTGTCTTTTCCTAAACTTTGCTTTCAAGAAGATGACAACACAACATGACATTTCCAGTAACCTTTCAGAATTCATTTTTGACTATTGTTCTCAGTGGAAGTAGAAATCTTCTAACCAGCAGGAGTTTTCATTAATTGGCTATTCTAGTCTTAAAGGACCTCAATTAACCCAGTAGAAGACTGAAACTCTGTGTGTGAAGACATGTAGAGGAAAGAAAACAGTTGACAGGTAGCTGCATAAAGGGCTAATCCTTTGCCCTCCTGGAAGCATAGCAACATGACATTCTGATCTGTTCAGCCCTGCAGTGAGTTCCGCCAGTGCTCATCCAAACTGTTTTTCAGTGTGCTGGATCAACATGTATTTCCACTTTGGGTTCCACATTTCCCCTTCATCCTTGTATTGTTACTGGCCACCCCAATCTTTGCCAAGCGGTGCATGAGATTCCAAGGGGTCTTGGAACTCTGGGGGAAATGAGGCATGGTGGAGTCTGCAGTGTCTTTGAAATATGATTTATTTACACCAGAAGCTTTCAATGGAGAGAGATGTCACAGCATTCGCAACTCAAGAAGAGTCCATCCTTCAAAGCAGCCTAGCATTGAATTCCCAGACATCTCTGTGCCTCTCTCCCAGTCTGCCTTCAGTCAGCCCACCAAGATGGTGCTGGCCTTCACAGCAGCTCATCTCGTTCCCCTCCTTCTTTCCCAACCTCTAAATTTCAAAAGGGCACATTTTCATGCCTCCTATAACCTTGCCATCCCAACTCTGCTATTTACTCAGCGCTGTGCTGCTAGAGGCTCAATGACTGACCATCGTCCAGTAATTACACCTTGATGGCTCTTCTGCCCAGGAATTTCCTGGTTTTGCATGCATAAATCTAATGTCTAGCATCTTCCCTCCCAAATATTATCTAAATAAATTCTACAATTTATTAATTTCTAACATTCTCTAACTCTAGCAGTTGTGGATGGTCTTGCACCCCAAAACTCTGTTACCCTAGATCTAGAAACAGTATTAAGGTGGTATAGTCCACATCCATTTATTTCTAGCTCATCAAAACACAGTTACATACACACAGTAGTGGCTGGCATATATTGAACCTGGCAGGGCTGCTAAGAAACCAAGGGGGTATAGCCATGAGACCACAGGGTATGGTTAGTTGTTCTGGTTTGCTTCCCCCTGCCCCCCCCCCCGCATTTTTAAAAAGATGTATACATTATAGATACTGTGGACACTTTTACCCTCACCAGTATCCTGTAAAGTAAATCATAGTGCATTTTCCACACACAAAAATAAAATAAAAAAGAACAGCAGCAGAACCTTGAAGACAAATGAATTGTGGCATAAGATTTACTGGGCTACAGTCCACTTCATCAGCTCCATCATTCTTGGAAATCAATGAAAACATATGTAATACAGTGGTACCTCAGGTTACAGACGCTTCAGGTTACATACGCTTCAGGTTACAGACTCCGCTAACCCAGAAATAGTACCTCGGGTTAAGAACTTTGCTTCAGGATGAGAACAGAAATCGTGCTCCAGCGGTGCGGCGGCAGCGGGAGGCCCCATTAGCTAAAGTGGTGCTTCAGGTTAAGAACAGTTTCAGGTTAAGAACGCACCTCCAGAACGAATTAAATTCTTAACCCAACTGTAATACTGTTGTGAGTTGGGGGGGGGATTCTATTGTTAAAGTAGCCAGAATAGCTTATTGGTAGTAGCCCCAATTACTGGGTCGTGGTGAGAAAGACAAAGGCCAGACCAGTGTATAAGAGAACTGGGCTAGAAGGTGGCAGAAGTCTGAGAGTGAGAGCCATGCTTGATTACTACTTGAATCCAAGGCTGTGGCAAGACTTTCTGAGGTGTTAATGCTGTGAGCCCCTCCACTGTTGGCTCAGGTGTATATACATGGAAATAAACCGTATATCACAGTCTCCACTGCCCCTCATTCCAAGGAAACCGGACCCCGAGTAAGTGCTTGGAACCCCTGGAATCTTGGACAGCTCAAAGATTCAGGTGGCATGCAACAATACATTTGTCAGCCTTTAAAGCACTGTTCCCCCCCACCCCTGCTGTAAGCACAATTAACGGGCTACCTCTTTAGAGTAATATGCCCAATACTGCCTAATAAGCCTGTGACAGTGAGGAGGAATTTCAAATTAGGTCTCCAGATCTTCTGGTGCAGCTGCCTTAAAAAAAAGATGTAATTGCCTTAATGTCAGTACATTTTCCTTCTCTTTATTAGGAATTATGAGCTTCAGAAATAAATGACGTTAGTATGCACAGGCTGCACCTTTTTCACCAATATGGTCTCTGTTTTTTTTTAGTAGGATGATTCCACAACTGCCACTACTGGTCAAAAAAAATTAAAATAAATGCATCCCAGCATAAAGTTTTGCTGCTTCAGGATTAGTAAACACATTTTCAAAACACACAATGTAAGTCCTCCAAATATCCCCATTCATACAAGCAAATTGTCTTAGTAAAAAAAACCACCATTTGATTTTACAAACAAGACACTTGCAGTGTGTCCAGTGGGGGTCACTCATTCAGAAAGGCAGTGAGGAAAAAGAAGCAGGCAGGGAACAAACACTCTTGAGGCTGGCTGCATAGGTGTGGTCTTCTAAGGAAACAGTTCTGAGCTTCCTCAGAACACATGTCAAATTGGCTCCTGGGTCTACCTAGTAACAGACTTGGTAAGGTTAGAATCCATGGCTGGATTGTCAGCGCAAAATCAGGAGGGAGGGGGAAACTGCTCAACCAGAGCTAAGAGCCAGTAGCTATGATAAGATAATAAAAAAAAAAGATCACATAGTTTTTCTGCCTGGAGACAGATGGGTGGGACATCCTGGCTACAGCAATACTCTTGGATTGAGATTGGCTGAGTGGTGCAGAGAGCTGATAGGCCAGAGCATGGGAAACTGACAAAAATAGCCCCTCTCAGTTAAAATGGATTACAGAAGGATGTGTGGGATAAGAGTACAGCTTTGAGATCTTTTGCGGGAAGGGGGACAAAAAGAATTTTACTTGGTAGGGCTGAGCCCTGTTTTTTTAAAAACATATTTTTTATTAGATTTCTTGGTTTACAAAAGTATGTGCAATGTCTCTTTTTTTCAAGTTACATTTTCTACAGAACAGTTTCATTTGTTGAGACATTAGTGTTACATTAGGAAGAAAAGGGGGAAAGAGGTGGAGGGGAGCATGGTGAGTGGGGTTAGGGTTGCTTCTATTCTACTTAGTGTGTGTGTGTGTGTGTGGTTTTGTGTCAGCGTCACTCTTTACTATTTGCTTGTGTTTCTTTGGTTGTGAGAGAAGTTGGGGTTGGCCTAGGGTGTGGCTGTTTGTTTGTAATTGGCTGTGGTGAACTTTGTTTTCATGTGTGAGTGGGTGTTTTTGGATCAGGTTAGCCATATTGATCCGCTTTCACAGAATTACGATTCCAATTGATGCCCTCGGCAGTGTTGGATGGACGCTACGGCAAAGTACATTATGAAGATAGACTTTGTCTGTGTGGGCAACCCTGTGTGGAGGACCTGTGCCACTATTTATTGCTGTGCCCGTTATATATAGACCCAAGAGACCGATTCATAAAACCCCTGTTTCCGAATGGAACTCACTTGAATAGGGTGGAAAGGGTGAAATGGCTGCTGGGTGATACTGATGACTTTGTAACTTATAAAGTAGCACTCTATGCATTGGCAGCTAAGAAGATCAGGAGGAAAGAACTAGATAAAATAGCGGTCAACTGCAAAGAGGATTCAGATATATAATTTGGCACATTTTACTATAGAATCTTCTGCTATTCTGTTTTATGCAACAAACCATCTTAGTAGTTGTGACCATGGTTTATATTGTATGTGTGGTGCCTGATGATTTTTATGGTTATTGCTGTTTTTCCTTTTGTTATTTTTCTGAATGATGCCATGGTCTATGGCTAGCGCAATAAAAGTCTACGATGATGATTCGTATGCTGTTGATGGATTCTTGTCGTCTTGTTGGGCTGTGTATGTGATAAAGGGGAGCCATACTGGGGTGAAGGCATCTCCTCCTATTTGTCCCCATGTCATTTTCAGTTTATTGGCTAGTTTTTCTAATAAGGCTGTTTCCCATCCTATTTGAAACCATGGGCTGGGCCTTGGTTGTCTTACCATACCAGTGCCCACAAGTACGTCCTGCATTTGGGGGGGGGGTGTCCCTGTCTCTCCTATATGGAAATTATAACTCATGTAACAAACAGTGAGTGTAGTGACTAAGAGGCTGAGCAATGAACAAGGAATTTAGTAGTCTGAGTATCCCCTCTTGCATGAAAACTCAGCAGCTGCCCTTAGGCAAACCACTTTCTCTGCTCCTCAGCTTGTCATTTGCAATATGGAGATAATAATACTGACCTACCTTACTGGGCTATTGTAGTAATTACAATATAATTTATGTGGAGTACGCGCAACGAACACACACACACACACACTCTCTAAGTATTATTAGCAGTATTATCACTTGCATCAATTACATTATCCCCCAGCTGAAGTGCATCAGCTGTTAAGGTGGCTGGGGCTCCTTACAGGTGAGACGCCTGCGGCAATTATCCACCTCATTGCTCGCCCACCCACAAAGCTTGCCAAAGTGACATACGCTTAAAAGAAATGCAAATGAATGATTTATGGCTCTTGAACTTGGTGATGCGGTCTAGGTTCAAAGCTCTTCCTCCAAGAAGTAAGGAGCAGAAGGGACTAAAGATGGATTCAGGCTGTTAGCAGAGGTGCCAGAGCAACTCACAGAAACTACTGATCTTTGTTGCAAACATGCTTCCTTATAGGAATAATGCACTTGAGTTGGTCTACGGAGGGTATTCCCTTACCTGAGCTTTTGCCCATGGGTACACTGTCCCAACACTCACAATTACTTCTGTAACAGGAAACTCTGTCCAGTTATCATTTGCACCAGGCAAAAACACTCCTCTCCTCACAGGCCTTTGGCTAATTAGGCAATCTATAGCCTTTTAAAATGTGCTGGGGCAGGGAGTGTTATCATTTTGTTTGTTACTATGTCTTTTTATAATGCAAACCGCCCTGTGATCCTTGGACGAAGGGCAGTATAGAAAGTTAATAATAAATCCTGTTTGCATCAAGCTGCCGTTTGTACGATATTGTCCCTACATCCTCCCAGCATGGTGATCCTTGATTAAAGGACTATACAGTGGTACCTTGGGTTAAGAACTTAATTTGTTCTGGAGGTCCATTCTTAACCTGAAACTGTTCTTAACCTGAAGCACCACTTTAGCCACTGGGGCCTCCCACTGCCGATGCGCTGCTGGCACACAATTTCTGTTCTCATCCTGAAGCAGAGTTCTTAACCCGAGGTGCTATTTCTGGGTTAGCGGAGTCTGTAGCCTGAAGCATCTGTAACCTAAGGTACAAGAGTAAGCACCCCTTGTCACAAAATGGACTACAACTCTCATCATCCAGACTGGCTGGCTGGGGCAGATGGGATTTGGAGTCCACGCACAGGTACAGGGCCACAGGTGCCTCATCCCTGCAAAAAGAAAAAAGGGAAAAAAGTAATTGAGATACATAGGAATGTGGCAAGCAGATGCCCGAGGCTGGAAGACAGACAGACCATCGTCCGGGGTGGCTCACCGCTCCGAAGGAAGTTTCGAAAGGCGGAGCGGGCGCTCATCAGTCACTGCTGGGAACAGAAGCAGCTCAGCGGCCGGACTTTTCAGCGGGACAACCAGGAGCAAGTGTACGGAGGGATGCCCTGTCGCCATGGCAGCAGAGACGCTTCCCTGTGTTCTCGCAGGAGCACGCAACCTCGCGAGATGAGGGAGGGAGGCTTCGGGCGTCTGCAGCCGCTCTCTGAAAATATAACATACCTGTAGTTCATTCCTTCTAGTCTGATGAATCCAGTTCCGAGTGGAAACCCATGTTAGTCTTCAAAAAAATATTCTGCAGGCTTCGGAAACATCCCCCTTTGGGGGCCTGGGGAAGTGGGGTGCCTCTGCAAGGGTCACTTTCTGCACAGGTGTAAAATCAACAGGGGATGTAGCCTCGGGGGAGATCTGGGGCTGCAATCCCAACCGTCTCTGTTGGCATTGCAGCCTCACATCTCCCAGCTTCTGGATCTGCTTCAACTAAGGAGTGACTATGAAAATGCAGTCATAGCTGTCAACTCCCCCCCCCCCCTTTTAAAGGGAAATTCACTTATTCCGAATAGGATTCCTCGCAAGAAAAGGGAAAAGTTGACAGCTATGAATGCAGTTTTGCCCATCACACTACAACCCTCAATGTTTGTTCCAGCGTTGGCAGCTAAAACTCTGCGGTTGCACGGATCAAAAGACCCGTTTCAGCGGCCCATGCGAGGTGGGTGGCTGTGTCTCCGGGAAACACAGCTGCAATCCTAACACCTCTTACTCCTGAGTAACTCTCATTGGATTCAACAGGACTTGTTGCGGAATAGATGTGGTTAGGATCGCAGCCGGGTGTGTGTCTTCCGTATTTCGACCCCAACTTTGGGGCAAAGCGGCAAAATAATTGAAAACAAAAAAATGGCCGAAACTCAAATCATTGTTTCGTTTTATTTGAAAAAATAAAAAAGACATTCCTCTGGGAGGTATTCGCTTGGCGGCCTTTTTCTGGCAGGAACTTCTGTCGTCTCACGGCTGAAAGCTTCCCCAGCTTCAGCCCGTCACCAGTGCTTTGCATCGGGGCCAACAACAACTGAAACGCGGGGAAAATACGACGCGGGCTCCGAGCTGCCAACCCAGGGCCGAAAGGAGCGACGTCTGTAATGCCTGCGCTTCTGGGTGCTTTGCTGCATTCCCAACGCAGCCCGGGAAACACGCCGTTGCCGAGCTGGTGGTGGTGGAGGAGGGGGGTCCCTCCAGCCGCTCGCCTGCTTCGCTTGGGGGCGAGCTAGAGAACGCGCTGAGCCGCCGGGGCGCCGCTCTTCGCCTCGGCGGCTCCTCGGGAGAGGCAGAGCCAGCTAAACGCGCGCAGGGGGGGGGGGAGGGGGGTTGTCTGCGGCCTGGCCGCGAGCGCCGCAAGGGCCGCTGGTCCATGGGCAGCCGAGCGGCGGGTGCGCGCGCGCGCGCGCGACCCCGGGGCCCGGACGTAAGATGGCGGCGGCGTTGGCGGGGGGTGGGGGGAGGAGGAGAAGGCGGAGGAGGGGGTGGCGGCTCCTGTGGCTGTCGCGAGGCTCGGGCTGTGGAAGCGGCGGGCAGTTGTGGCCGGGCTCGCAGGGCGGATAGAGCGAGCGGGGGCTCGGGCCTGGCGGGACCCGGGCCAGGGCGCCATGGGCTCCCAGGTGCTGCAGATTCTGCGCCAGGGGGTGTGGGCGGCTCTGAGCGGCGGCTGGTACCAGGACCCGCACCAGGGCGCCGGGGTCAACGCGCTGCACCTCTACCTGTGGCTCTTCCTGCTCGGCTTCCCCTTCACGCTGTACATGGTGAGTGAGGGGCCCGGCCTAACTCTCCTCGGTCCCTGCCTCTTCCCTTCAAGGGGGGGGGGGGCTCTCCCTTCCCAGCCGGACTGCGCCGGCTAGCTGCCGCCCGACCCCCTCAGCCGCTCTCTCCCCTTCACCCCGCGTTTCCACTTTATTTCCGAGGCTTTTCCTCCCAGGCGGAGGTTGGTTCTGTTCCACAGGTACCGCTGCCAGTCCGTTCAGATGAAGCGCTTGCATCTGGCGCGCCTGGAAATGTGAAATCGGCCGAACGGGGAGGCTGCTTCTCCTGCCACTTAAAAACGTAAACAGAAAATGAGTAATGGAAATGTGACATCTGGCCCGTCGGGTGTAATGGCTCTTTGGTGGTTTCTTCCCCTTTTTTGGTTTTGGTTTTAATATACTGTAAGGGTTGATCGGCTGGTTTGGGGCCGCTTCATACGCAACAGAATTTATGCACAAAAACTGCTTTGTGTAAGTGTGGAGGTGATGCTCCGTCTCTTGTGTAAATAGTCGTGGGTGGCAGTTCTACACGTGGGATCCTCTTGCTGTGTGTCTTGTGCCCTCTGAATCCTCTACTGGCTGCAGCTTCTCAACATGTGTACACTGCCCTGCACGCAGCAGCAGAGAAAGGCCTGTGCATAAATCACACCATTGCACATCTTTGCTGTGATTGTTATCGTTGTGGTCCCTAAAAGTACAGAAACAGCTGGAAGGGAAATGTTGCTGCTAATGTTGCAAAATATATCTGTGAGGTCGGGTAGAAGATGTTCTCTCTTGCACAGAGAATACCACAGCTGGAGTTCTGATAAATACCCGAAGGTTCAGGCCCTGGCTACTCTTTTTATCTTTGGTTGTGCTGATGTCTGTTGCTAAGTTTAACTTGTATAAATGTGAGTTAAAAGGCTGAAGTATAGAATGCATTTATGTATGCCTTTGGTGGAATGTTGTCCTGGTAATAACAAGTATAGGAACACTTGTCTTTCTTCTAATGTGGAGGGTCAGCACTTAACTATTGGGATAGGACAAAGATTGCACACAATTCTGAAAAACTACGGCACTTTCTGCTAGTATGGTTTAAATTTGGAGCCATAACTTTTCAGATGTTTTTGGATTGCAACTCTTAGCCACTGGTCAGGGATGATGGGAATCATACTTGAGCAATATCTGGAGGGCCACAGTTTCCCTTCCCCATGTATACTGTGAGTTAATACATGGGATTAATTATGTGGGATAGCAGTGAATCAAATTCTCTTGCCATTTGATATTATATACATATTAAAATACTATTAACTTGGGTCCAGTCATATTAGCTTGTAGGCTATCTGTACAATGTCTGTCAAATCCATGGATGTGCAATAAATTTGACAAGTGCAGAGTTTGAGACTCTGCTGCTCAGTCCTGGCCCAGCTCCTTTGTCCCTTTATTCTACCTTAAGGCACCTGCCTCCATGATGTATGTTTCTAGTATGCAGGATGTTTCTGAGAATCTTTTTTTCTAAATGCTTGCCTGCTGACATAATGACACTAACATTCTGGTGCCACTTTTGGCAATATAGCTTTCAGGATCCAAAATAATTAACTGAGTGTTGTGGAGTAGAATGGGGAAATGGGCACCTCTAGCTAGGGCATTCATATAGTGATATTATTTCACCCCCACTTCCATCGATGACTTTATTTTGCCTACTATGCATGAGAATAATTTTTTGTCAGTGTGGTGTTGCTGTGGCAACCAGACACTGATCACATTTCATTCCTGGTAAATTCAAGTAAACATACAAGGCAAAAGCTGACTTGTAAAAGATGTATGTGTGGTTCATCAAATGAGACTCCAGGGAGAACCCTGCATGAGCTTGCAGCTATAGGAGTGAAGAGCTCAGTGCAAGTGTCTACTTGTTTCATTAGCAATTACTGCAGTTTGACAGGAGAGTAAACTCCTTGCAATTAAAAAAGTATTGGGAAAGACTCCATGGCTATGGTTACATTTCTGAACTTCAGTCTTGGCTTATTTCTTGTTATCACGCGTGTGGGGGAGGCTTTGTCACATGATTGAAAGCAATATATTATTGGCAAGGAAATGGGAGACAGTGACAGCTCATGGCTTTCTATCCGAAGCTGTAATGTGTAATAGATGAGCAATCATAGTTTGCTTATGACTAAACATTTTCTAGCAAAAGCCATTTCTGAAAGTTGCCTTATCAGGCAAGTTGTCTTTCTGAAGGATAGCCAAGTGTAACTGGGATCCAGTACTCTTTTGTTTCTCTGGTAATACTACAGACCATTAGAAATCAAACTGGCATATTTGGAATATGTTTTGGGTTGATTTGTACATAATTTGATACATGTATTTGCCTCAGTATGTGCCCACTTGCAGTTAACTTGTGCCTGTTGTGTGTCTACATCTAAAAACTTTGTAGTAGCATAGTCGATGTGGGAAGGCTAGATGAGTGATACATACATGCTGAAGCAATTGCACAACTGTTTTGTCAACCTTTGTACTTAACTACTCAAGACACAGGCTCACTGTGTGGTTGTGAGGGTTTACTGGTGTTGGGTGATCCTTAAGGAACTTTTGTGTGGCCTCCACACTCTTCTTAGCACCTCCCAGACTTAATGCTTCTTTAAAATGTGTTCTTTCTAGTTCTAGTGGAGAGAAGCATGAACCTCTAGAGTGGCATTTTGAAAGGCCCAATTAAGGGGGAAAGGAAGAACTCCTCCAAATGTGCTGTGTTTCTAAATTCAACAGTTTCAGTGTGGTCATGGTTTAAGGGATGATATCATGAGCACGAGCATTTTGCAGTGACAGTGTTTCGATTTCTTTTTTAGCCTTATATGTAGCAAGAAGACATGTATCGGCTGTTGCTGGCTCATTGCCCACTTTGTAAATGCAAATTGTTCTTGGTGCCTCAGTAGGAAATGCAAAAGATGTTGTCTACCCTTCTCTTAAAACCTATTGTACATCATTGGAGAATGCTAACCCAAGCTACTGTGACCGTAGGAAGCTGCCCTACACCATTAGATCATTGCTCTGTCTAGCTCAGTGGCTCTCCAGGGTTTCATATAGGGTCTCTCCCAGCAAAGCATGTGTTCTACCCCTGAGCTTCAGTACACTGCCCCGAACTGGAGTCTGCATGGGTAGGATATAGTTTGTAAAGGCCTGCTTTGCCAGGAGAAAAATATACAAGGTGATGGAATCGAGTTGACATTTCAGAGCTGTTGCTGGAGCAATGACTGTTTTAGAATCCTCTTTCTTCAGATGCATAAGAATAATTATTGTTAGTCTCTTGTGCTTACAAATAAGGAAAAAACAGGAAAATGATAATCTATTAGATTCTTTGGGGGGAAATAATTGTTGAATAGCTTTGGATGGTAACAGGAAATATATAGATATAGATCAAATTAGTTGTAAGTTAAATGGTTTGAATCATTATTGTCTGTTTTAACTTTTTCATATTTTGCCATGTGTGTAGTCTAGACATATTTTAAATAGATAGAACCACTGTGGTCATCTTATTCCTTACTTTTTGAAGTGCTGTTTACTGTAGGCATTCTGGAGCTGTGCCCTTGAAGCAGTTGCACAATACAGAAATATTTACAGCACATTTTTGAGGTAACTGGAGTCGTTTAGGATGTGGTTTGTGACTGTATACAGGATTGGTTAGCTTCAAAATTACAGTTTCTCATTTTTCAAGCACATTTCAGGGTAAATCCCCCTGCCCCAGTTGGCACAGTGGCATAGACCAATAGCAAGGGTTGGTGTGGGTTACAGCCCAAGCTCTGCCTTATTTGTAATAGACCCTTCCCACTATGAGTGGCAGTTTTAGCCATGCCTGTCTTTTGCCGTAAAGCCCTACTGTGTTGCTTATTGAGGGGCAGAATGAATGGGGCTAACTGCTATACATGGGTGTGGCTATGTTGGCTGTTGCATAAGCAATATCCAGATGTGTGCCAGGAAGTGTTTCACCATTGTTGGTGTTTCAATTTGAGTCCTAAGCTTACGTATTTTTTCTTTCAAAAAGGGAGTTCTAGGCGGCAACCCTTTAACTAGAAGGAACAGTAGTAGGAACAATTTAGAGAATTCAGTACGCTCACCTGAAGTTTAACTCACTTTGATTTGATTTAATATTTGCATTCCACTTTTCCAACAACAAATTTTGTGCTCAAAGTGGCTCACAGTAATCACAATAGCATGAGGAAAAACAGACTTCCATAATTGGGTGTAGATTCTATTAATAATATGAAAAGCCTGAAAAACTGTACAAAGGTGACTATAGATTTTTATACTTAATTGAAGAGCTTTGTCTGCATTATTAATTGACTGTGTGTCAGTGATGAATAGAATCTTACCTGTGTCCTAGTAGCAGTTCCTATTATGCAAATATGTGGGAACCAGTGTACTGCTGTCAGCAGTTGTATAGCTGCATTGTACAGGTTACTTTGCTTCAAAGAATGACAAACGTTCCTGTAGAGTCATAATGTCACACATGGAGATGTATTGGTACAGAAATTCTTAATTAATCTCTAACTTGGCTGTCTTCGTTGCCATGTGCGGGCTGAGCAATTCTCAGCTTGTGTCCTCCCTTGTCCCCCCCCCCACCTGCTCATTTGCTACTGTTGGCCTTCCATATGAAGCAAAATGTGTGTGTGTGTGTGTGTATACTGAGCCAGTTTTGTTTTGTTGGTTTGGTGTTTGCTTAGGGCTTTTTATGTGCCTTTATATAAGTGCACAAAATGCTGCATTAGTTCTGTACATTTCTATAAGTCTAAAAAAGTTTTTGAAAGGACTATATTTGGAAGTGGCAGACAAGCAGAACTCTTGTCAACAGAGTGGTAAAAGGAAATTGCATCATGAAAGCCTGGAGGTACATTGTCGGTGTAGAGATAGATCTTTGCTATGCTAACATAAGGTTTGCTTTGAGTTCTGCCACCCAAAGAAATGCTCAGACCCTTAATGGGCATGTTAAAGCTTCTCCAAACTGTCTTATAAAAAGCCTAACAAATAACTCTGATATTTAGCACACACAAATGTGTTATGTTTAGAAATGCTGGTTGTGTTTTCCCTCCCCCATTGTCCATTTCACATCAGCTGTTGACTTGTTCCCAGGCTACACAGACATAATGATGTAAACACACACACAGAATTCAGTTTACAGTACTTTAAATTTGGATGCAGACAGAGGAAGGGAGTTGGCAAGGCATGAGAGGAAATTGTGGTGTAAAACTGGGAAAGAATAAAAATGTGTAGGGAAAGTAGAGGATCTCTATTAATGCAGAACTTAATTTGCAGGTTTAAATGGCTGAAGTGGCAAACCGAAAATAAGAGTCTTTTGGGGACAGCCATCTTTTCTCCTCAAGAATGTCCCTGGGAATGATGCTACGTTATGACGTGGGGTCATTCCCAAGGGCATTCTGTTCCAGGAACGTGGCTGGAGCAGCTGCACCACTGCTTGAAGCAACAGCAAGGCTTTTATTAAAGTGAGAAGAGAGATCTCTTGGTGTATTTAAGGCAGACTTCCCCAATCAGGTGTTTTGGACCCCAGCCAGCATGGTCAGTGATCAGGGCTGATGGGAGTTGTAGTCTGGAGGACACCAGGTTGGGGAAGGCTGATTTCAGGGTAGCATCATAGGATTAAAAATTTACCCTAAATTGCCAATTGTTCATTCCAGTTTTGAAAGAGATTTTCAGTCCAGAACTAGTAAAAAAAAGGGGGGGAAAGCTTAATGTTTGTTTTTGGTGTATAATTCAAATTGATAGGTGTTTCTGGTAGAAAAGTGTGGTACAAATAAAATAACAGTGAAAGTACAGTACAAATGTATCTTGCATAGGGTTATGATCTGGGAATGGTTTGTATATGCAAAAATGCTTATACTTGAACCATCCCTGTGTGAACATCGTTACCTTTCTGGAGCCAGTGCTGTGATTGGGCCTTGCCCCCCCCCCCGCCCCCAAGCAAAGGAGACATCTCACAAGAACACCCCAGAGTGCAGTAAGCAAGGCAAAACCTAGAGCAAAAAGAGCTTTGAAACTCTCTGCATTCCATGCATTTAATATGTGTGATTCCAAACAACTGGCCTTCAACCATGTAAGGTTGAAATCACATTAAATGTGTTTAAGAGGTGATTGTAGTAATAATAGTGTGCCATTGTTTCCTGGAAAGCCCTATATGCAGCTTGGTACCCAGGCATTTAAAGAACCATCTTTTCTCATGTGAAACCTGCAGTTCATCAGGGACTGCTTTAAAGGTTCCCTTCCCCTCTTTGGAGGTTTGATGGGTGGTGACCAAGGAGAACGCCTGGTGTGGCTATGGAATAACTTCCCAGAGATGCTTGCAGGGCACTTGCTTTGTTTGCTTTGAAATTATTTGAATAAAGCTTTTTATCTGAGCATCGATACTGATTTTATTTTATATATAATAAATTGGTAATTGGTAAATCTTTAAGGTGCCATGTTTGCAGCAAAATACTAATACAGTGATCCCTTTGGAAATTGATTTTATTGTTGCTTCTGATGTTGGATTGCTGTTTGTGTTCTTCATATAATGTTTTTTCTTTCTTGTGCTTTCTTGAGTTTTATTGATAATTTGGAATTAAACGTGGCTAAGGAATAACTAATAACAAATATTGTGACAGAGGGAGAGTCTTTTAAATCTTTCCACACCAGCACATAATTTTATAAACCTGTAACACATTTTCCCTAGCTCATATTTCTTAAAACTAAATGCCCATAAATATTTCATCTGTAGTGTCCCATAGATTGGCAACCTGAGTTGTGCACATTATTCCCAGTGTGGTGCTGCCATACATTTATGTCACTGTGTGATGATAGTGGCACCTTTATTTCCAGTTGTGTTTCTAGTACTGTATGACGTTTGCCTTTTTACCTCCTCAGCATATTTAGCTGATATCTTTAGTGAACTGTTCACTCTTGTCCCAAAGATCTTACTTGAGTAGCCATAACCAATTCAGGCTCCAGCAACTTTTCCTTTCTCTCCCCTTTCAACTAACTCCCTCATCTTTGAAAGATTTCTTTTTCTTCAAAGAAGAAACTATGTAACTATGTTGAATGTCCAGTTTTCTTTTCACATATATGTTGAATTTGATACTGTCATGGGCCACTATTGATCTTTATAAAACCCATCTCTAATCAGGTGCTGATGAGTATTAAACTGGGTCAACACCCCTCTTGTCAGGTCTATGACAAATGCTTTTTCTTGAAGGTAAACTCTAAGGGGTCTCTGATATACAGTGCTCCAAA
This sequence comes from Podarcis erhardii, assembly GCF_964252035.2. NCBI lineage: Eukaryota > Metazoa > Chordata > Lepidosauria > Squamata > Lacertidae > Podarcis > Podarcis erhardii. The sequence goes on along the minus strand of NC_138497.1, from coordinate 47,380,962 downwards.
AATAATTTTAAAATCAGAGATCAAACATTCAGTTCTTAGACTCTGGGCTGAATAAATATTTTGGATTCCTAAGCATCCTGGCAGCGACATACATGGGCTTTAAAAAAAATCCATGGCAACTTCGGTTTGACAACTTCAGTTTTGTTTATGAGCACTCTGAGGAACCTTTACTGTGTTGATTTGCATAATTAAAGGAGTTGCTGCATTTAAGTAGATATATCTCTGGGGGTGTTGAGGCAATTGGGTATTGCAGTGTTGTTTTCATCACCATAGTGCTTTAGGGCGGGGAGTGCTCAAGCTTGATCCAGTCTGGCAAGGTGAAGATGTTTCAATAAGTTATAAGGGGGCAGACCTCCTAAGTCAGGGAAAGGGTTAATATGCAGGGGAGTCTAAGACTCAGAGCATTAAATTACTGGTGTGGTAAAGAGGTTGAATTATTAGTTATACATTTTAAAATGAAGGTTTAAGTCAAGGTGCTCTTTGTGAATGAAAGATTGGTGGCTGTGGTGAAATCTCAATACAGAACATTAATCTATTAATAATAGATTTGCCAGGGCAATCTTGTTTACCAAAGAACTGATTTGCACGGCATGTTCAAAGTTTACGAGTAGATTGTATGGAAGTACCTTTAAGCTTCACTTACTGGTGTGTCAACAGTATCCTTTTTGGAGTGGTGCAACTGGAACTCTAAACCAGGGGTCGGCAAACTACGGTTCCTGGGCCCACCTGGGTCCTAAATCCGGCCCGCACCATGAAGCTGGAACCCACCGTGAAGCTGAGACTCCCGGTGATGGCGATGGGAGGAAGAAGCCAAGCGGTGGTGTCTCTGCCAATCAAACACTGTGCCTGGTTTACTTTAGCGGTGTTTGATTGGCAGAGATGTCCCTGCGCCGCACTGAGGTAAACCAGGCACGGTGTTTGATTGGCAGAGCCTCCGCCACTCAGCCTCTTCTTCCCGTCACCATCACCACCACCCTGGTGCTCCTGTGGGCCAGAAAGCGGAGCGGACGAGCTCGCTCTGCCTACCCGCTTCACAAAAAGCAGCAGCGGTAGTGGTGTGCAGCCCCTGGGAAGGTAAGCGCAGCGCCTTCTTTCGCTAGGCGGGGAGGAAGCCCGTCTTGTGCCACCGCAGCCAGCCCTTCGGCAAATGAGGCAGGGGGCAAACCGAGAAGGCGGGTGGGGGTGGGGTGGGGAGGAGGACTACTTGCCCCCCTCGCAGTGTGCATTGGAATTCTTGTGTTTTTTTGTTTTGTTTTGTTTTGTTTTTTAAATATAGCCTGGCCCTCCACAAGGTCTGAGGGACAGTGGACCGGCCCCCTGTGGAAAAAGTTTGCTGACCCCTGCTCTAAACAGTATTCCCAGTGTGGCCACACCATAGATTTGTATAATGTTATTATAATATTGACAGTTTTGTATTCAGTCCTTTGTCTAATGATCCCCAATAAGGGATTTTCCTCTTTCGCAGCTGTCACACACTGGGTCAACCCCAGCGTTCAAATCTCCTATTGTTCTAGGCATGGTTTGCAACAGGGAATTTCATTAATGCGAGCAGTTTCTGAGCTTTGGGTGCAGTATTGCGCCCAAGATTTCAGATTAAAACTGCAATTGCTAGAAGGAAAGGAGGACATTTTTTCTGCCTCCCCACTTCCAGCCACTCTCTCAAGACTGGAGAAGGGACCCTCATAAGAATATTAGGAGGGCGGGCAGGAGAAGTATGGCCTTTTTTGCCGTCTTCAGATGAGGACTAGACCACGTGAAAAATGAACATAAGATTTTAGCCACAGCTAATTAATTTTCAGCTTTGTATTCTTGTTATAAAAAAAAATGTGCCGGCCCTAGACACTCCATTGTGGTGCCCGTAACCTAGGTTGAAGGTACTATTTAGCTCCTAGCTTTCTTATCTCAGTTTCTAACACCGGTCAACCCTGAACAATTTGGTATCATCAGCAAACTTGGCTACCTCACTGCTCATCTAACGATGGATCATTTAACTGCGGAACAGTCTCCCTCGAGAGGTAGTGGACTGTCCTTGCTTGGAGGTTTTTAAGCAGTGGTTGGATGGCCACCACTGTCATGAATGCTTTAGCTGAGTTTCTTGCAATGCAGGGGGCTGAACTAGATGACCCTTAGGTTCCCTTCCAACTAGTAAGATTCTAGATTCTATGAGCAATATCAATCTTTGGGCAACTCCACGTTCTCTACACCTGTAGATATGTTACATATTTCTACACCACTTGATTTAAAAAAACCCTCAAAGTGGTTTACAAAAGATAAAACAGTGAACAGTAGTTATGTTGAACAAATTTCAGTAAAAAAAAAAATTCTTATTACAACATGGACATATTTTTATTTGCAGCATAGTATTGTTTAAAAGATAACCACTGAAACTTATTCTTTCCAGTTTCTGCAGAGCATTAACATTTTTATTATTCAATTAAAATATTTATTATTATAAAGACATCTGAAGGTGGCCCTGTTTAGGGAAGTTTTTAATGTTTGATGCTGTATTGTGTTTTTAAGATTGGTTTGGGAGCTGCCCAGAGTGGCTGGAGAAACCCAGCCAGATGGGCAGGGTATAAATTGTTGTTGTTGTTGTTGTTATTCTCTTCATACCTTGCATGAATCTCCTGAATTGTCTGACTCATTTCTAGACTTCCTAGCCTGTAAATTTGAAGGTACCTAACAGTAATTTGTGTGCTTCTATTCTCATATACAGTAGTACCTCCTGTTAAGTAACCCTCTGGTTACGTAAACTTTGGGGTGCGAAAGTGGCAAACCCGGAAGCATATTACAGTGATACCTCGGGTTAAGTACTTAATTCGTTCCGGAGGTCCGTTCTTAACCTGAAGCACCACTTTAACTAATGGGGCCTCCCGCTGCCGCCGTGCCGCCAGAGCACGATTTCTGTTCTCATTCTGAAGCAAAGTTCTTAACCCGAGGTATTATTTCTGGGTTAGCGGAGTCTGTAACCTGAAGCGTATGTAACCCGAGGTACCACTGTACTGGGTTTTGCCGCGCACGCATGCGCAGAAGCAGTCCTCAGGTTGCGGAAACCTCGGGATCCGATCGGACCTCCAGAATGGATCCCGTCCGCAACCACAGGACTGTACACCTATACTGAATAAATATTCAAGGCAGTGATCTGCAATTTTTGACTGGCTTTGCTAACCAAGCCACCAATTGTGGCTGTCAGGTTCCTCCCTCCTTCCCTGTTCTGATTTGGACCACTGTCACTGAGCAGTGGTTGAGGAAGTCCCCCCTGTAGAAAAGAGAGCTTGGCCTATGATCTTGGCTGTTGCTGGGCAGTACAACTTGAAGTGCTGCTGTTGAAAAATAAGCCCATCATCACCCTTCCCTAACTCAGAGCAGGAAAAGGAGAAGCTGCTTACTGTGTAGCAGTGGTACATGAAATTATAAAGGTGCATATATGACCTTGGTGGAGAAACAGCAATGTTTAGTAGTGGCTCAGAACTCTTTAAGGGGTTTGTTATTGATAAAAAGATTTATTTGATGCACCAGTATGTGCTTGAACTTTTTATATACAGACATTCAATAGTTTTTACTGATCCTTTAAAAATCAAGACTATGGCTCATTTTAAACACAGAAATGACTGCTAGGTCTGTAGAATTCTATGTCCCTTTGTGACAGTACAGAATCTGAAAAGTTTTGTAATGATACCTTATATATGGCTATAACATTGCAGTAGATCATAGTGGTCCAGATGTGTAGCCTAGAATAGGTCTGCACTAAAGCCTAATTGGGCTGCTTTGTTGAGCGAGATGAATTGTTCCAATGTTTAATGTGGCTGGAAGCTTGTCCAGTTGCTGCATCTTCAGAAACCTACAAAGTACAAAGATAAAATCATTATATTAAAATTTCTTAAACATGTTCAGTTATGATAGCTTGATCTTCTCTTCTGTTCTACCTACTTATTATTTAACTCTCATTGCCACTGGAATGTTTAATTGGTTATGTTTTCTTACACTTTTATTTATTGCTATATTCTTAGCTGTGTGTGTAACAAAACAAAACAAAAATGCCTGGAACCTACTGTTGATTTCAAGATTTCTGATTTGTACACATTTGTTAATTGGGCTAGAGAAGTACTTTTGCAGAATAATGTGAATTTTGAAGTTTCATAACACTTAGCTACCTTTATTTAAATAGCAAACTTTATTTAAAACATGTATATTTTAGATTCCAGGGAGGTATACAGTATGAAACCAATACAATAAATGCATAAGCAATCAACAGATAAAATATTTGGCTGATATGCTAATCTCTAGAGTTGAAGTAAAAGCTTTTTTTTTCTTGTTTTTTTTTGGGGGGGGGGAAATGGTTAATTGATGATAGCACTGTCGGAACCAAGTAGACCTGTTTGAGTAGGGCATTCCATTACAGTGGTACCTCAGGTTACATACGCTTCAGGTTACAGCCTCCGCTAACCCAGAAATAGTGCTTCAGGTTAAGAACTTTGCTTCAGGATGAGAACAGAAATTGTGCTCCAGCGGCGCAGTGGCAGCAGGAGGCCCCATTGGCTAAAGTGGTGCTTCAGGTTAAGTACAGTTTCAGGTTTAGTATGGACCTCCAGAACGAATTAAGTACTTAACCTGAGGTACCACTGTACTGGGGTACGACTGTACTGGGATGCCATGCCAAGAAAGCCCCCTCCCTTGTAAATGATTGTTGTTTCTCTGGTGGAAGAGGTACCGGTAAGTGGAGAAGAGCCCCAGCAGATGAATTCAGAGTATGAGTATGTTGATATGGGAAAAAGTACTGCTCCATTAATGGGGCCCCAATATGATGTTGTTAAATTTTTATACAGTACTGCCCTTCTTCAGAAGATCATAGGGTGGTTCATAACAAAAAAATTCAAAATGAGAACACAAAATACATACATGATAAAAAACAAAACCAAACTAATGATCCGCTCCCCCAAACACATTTAAGAGGTCATACAATATTTAATCAGCCAAAGGCCTGGCAAAACAGTAAGTTCAGGCTACATCTAGACAATCAGTTGCTTATATCTAAGGGAGTCAAATATTTTGAAGGGAAAGATAAAAGAATAAAAAGTAATTGTACTGAGTAAAACTGTGGTTGAGACTATCAGTTAAATGCATTATATAAAATATCCATTGTGAACCATTCATCAAACATTCCTGCAAATAACCTTTTCATTATATTAAACATTATATAAATGGAGAGTGCAAATTCTATTTTTAACAGTACCAATTCAGAATCCCACTTTCCTCTAATGCATATTTTCTTGCCAAATGGTCTCTATGCCAAGTCATTTCCCTTTTATAAGGCTTCCTAAAATATACTTCCCACATTCTCTGTCCTTCCAAGATAGTATGGGGCTGGGCCAAGGCTGGGTCGTGCAGCATCCTTATCTAAGATCAAGCGTTGTCAATGGATCTGTAGTCAGTGTTGCATCCTGCTCTTTTTTGTGTTGGAAGTTGGAGTTTCTATCACCTGAGCATTCTGTCACAAGAGGCTTATTATGTGAAGTCTCAGATGCTGGGGTTCCCAGTTGGGGCCATGGAATCCTTGACACTAGCACATTTTTTCTTTATGTAGCTATGAACTTGGAGTCATATTGGAGTCTGAGGGCTTTTGAATCATGAATGGATGGTTGAAACGGATGACCTTTAGAGTAGAATGGATCTGATGTATGTAGCAAGCTGGATAGTTGAAGAAAACGGAAAGTTAATTGGGTATCTAGACTCATAGAACTGTGAGGAATGTACACCAAGAGCTTGATAAAAGAGGCTGGATCTGTGTGACATTGCTGGATCTGTGTGACATTGCTGGAGTGAATCTGGCAGGGTACATATGTTGTGTCATAAGAAAGTACCAGGTAAATAAAGTGACAGAAGTGTTGCTAGTTTTCCTTGGTGCATATTTCCCTGGTGTTGCCTTGTAATATCTTGAAGAAATAGTGGTGACCTGACACTTTATATATATGTGCATGTACTGTCTCATACTGTTTAAATTGGGAAAATGCATTGTTAGAAACTGTATAGTGTTCTTATAATTGCTAGGTGGTTGCCTTGGTACCTTCTTACAACTATAGTTGAATGAATAAAAGTCATTTACATCTTGTCAGGGAAAAAAGTTTTAATTAGTGTAGCCTTCTGACAGCTTTCGTATTCATTAAGCTGCTGAAAAGAGATGGCTTGCTCAGGGTCTACAGTTTCTGATCTACACATATTCATTTGTTCATTAGAAAATAAGGAGTTGGAAGAGGATATTATCAGTTGGGATGATAATGATAATGAAAACGCACATTTGATAGAATCATAATTAAGGGAATTTTGATGAAGAATCATACCCTCCCTGTATAATCTTGTGCAAAATCGTGAGTGGATTATTATTTTTCAGTAAAAATTTTAAAATTTCATTTTGCAATATATAATAAACTTCTGCTGCCTTTCAGGTAAGGGTAGCTGACTTTGAGTTGCCTGTGTTAATGTGTGTGGTTCTTTTTGCTTTTCTTATTATTTGTCTAAAATTAATCATTACTTTCCGAGGTCACTGTACTTAGGTGATCCAATGGTTATTTTATTATTTCGCTTTGCCGTCTACTAGTCACCTGAGCCAATGATCATTACCAAGGGGTTTGTTGTTTTAAAAGGGGCGGGGGGGACCATATAAAGCAATTCATGAGAGGCCTGCAGAATTTCTGCTCCAGGTCGTACAGGTGGAAGCAAAAGTATGTCAGTGGTTCCATTACATGCAACCTTAGTACCATAACTTCCTTCCCTTTCTCTCAGGGTAACATTTAACAAAAGATGCATTATAGCTAAAATGGATTGGTGTGTCTGTGACTAATCCTTTCTGCCTCAGAAGTGGAAAAAACTATTTGTAAACCTAAACAGAGGCTAGGGATTCTTTATATAGGGAAATCTAAATTTTTTATTGAAAGTACTGAAAGCAATATGAGGGTGGGAGAAGGAGGAATGAGCCTGGGGGTTGATTATGGAACTGTACAGCAAAAGCCTTGTTTCGTGTTTCCCTATTTGCCTTGACCAAAGGAAGCTATTTAAGTCTTCAGGTGAGACTATTTCTGGCACTGTTACCGGTACTTATGTTATTTTGCGTGTGTATTGTAGAAATGGGCGCTTTTTAAAAAAAGTCTCTTGGATAAGACCATCTTATCCCTTATATGTCCGGTAGATTATTGTGGCTACGTTTCTCCTGCAAGTTTCAAAGATCTCAGAAGCCTGATCAACAATAACTCACAGCAGGACTTTTAGTGTGGCTGCCCATGTACTTTGGAACAGAGTTCCTGTTGAGAAGTAACAGGTGCCGGCTATCGGCTCTTTCTGGAAACAGTTGATAACATTTTTATTTTGACAGGCTTTTACGGCTGTATAAATGGGTATAGGCTATGAATACCTACTTGTTTTGTTTTTGTTTTGTTTTAAATATATATGGGGACTTGGGTTTATTTAAATGGTTTTAAAACTTTTTTTGGCTACTTTTTTTCTTGTACATCACGTTGGATGATTGTACAGAAGATGATTAATAAACTGATGATGGTGATAATAATAAATGCAAGATGTGATATAGAAAAATATTGCAGCCCAGAGCTAAACCTAAGAAATATTAATCCTCTTATTGAAAATTTCAAGAGATCTCATCGCTTTTGTCCCTGTGTTGTTGCAAATAAAGATGTGCTCTTCAGCCACTTTGAATAAGAGGCATCTATTTTAAAATACACAGGGAGGACATCCTGCTTCAGAAAATCACTCTTCACAAACAGTGTCAAGAACAGTGATATAGGAGGTGGAACTAACATGTTCATTCCCACTAACCCCCTCACATGTTTACTTAACTTTTAGCCTACCACCCAAAGAGGGCTGTCTTTTCAGTTGAATACATTTACTCAATCCAGCGTTACTTGCTAACATTAATGAACTTGTGTGTGGTTAAATATGTGAATATGATTCAAGATTCTTCCCCATGACCCTAATATGTATAACAATAAGACCCGTTTTGGACAACATTGCATAGAATGCAGTATAAAAATGATATTTATAGAAGATATATGCAGATTGCCATACACAAACTTCAAGATCTTTGTGATAGGTGACTTTTTTGCTTGTATTCTTAATGACTTCATTTATTTTTGTCTCTTTTGAAAGGCCCTTCCTTCTTCTATGGTGATAGTAGCAATCTACTGCCCTGTGATAGCCGCTCTATTCATTGTTCTGAAGATGGTAAACTACCGTCTGCATAGGGCACTTGATGAAGGTGAGATTGTGGAGAAGAATGCCAGTGAGCGTATGGATAGAGGTGCAAAAACAGAACAAGGGAACTCTTCTGCCAGAAGAAAGGACAGTAATGGACCTAGGTAAGGAAACTTAAGTCCATGTGATGGATACTCCCCACCCCTCTGTCATGACCTAAGGCTTAAACAGCTTAAAGCATGTTGTAGTTCTGGTGAGGGGTGTGACCTAACTGAGTCTAGCAATCCAGTTCTGTAGTCTTAACCCCTTCATGCACAAACTAGCACTCATGCATAGTTATGTTTGACTGCAATTTTCTGCAAGTTTAGTCCCCTTGAACGTAGTTCATCAAGTCCATCCATTCTGTTAGAAAGGTCTAATCTGTTATTCTGATTTACATCCTAAATATAGACAAGCACTGTTGTCTAAGTTTATTTCGGTTGGAAGGAATTGAGCAAAATCTCTGCAGCCATATTTGAAACTTTGCTGCAAACTTTGATTGTAGTAGTGGTGTTTCTGTATCTGTAGTCCTCAAGGTGGTGTTGCGCTCCTAACTATTAGCCTCAGCCATCATATTCAGTGATAGGAGTGATAATTGGAGTTGTTGTCTTACAGCATCTGGAGTATCAAAGGTTTCACAACCCTGTTCTATATGCTTAGTAGATGAACTCATTATCAGCTGTCTAGAGACTTGCCCCAGATGTGCCTTCTGACTTATTTGTCATGAACAACCAGAATACTGTAATAATCAAGATTTCTTAAACATTTCATATTTAGTGATCCTGGTGGAGGGATCGAGATGTCAGAGTTTGTACGAGAAGCCACTCCTCCTGTAGGCTGTAGTTCACGAAATTCCTTTGCTGGCCTAGACCTAAATAACCAGGTAAGAATTAATCATGCAACAACTGCTTTCTTTTTATATACCATTATAATGGATACTGTTGTTGTTCCAGTTAAGTTCAGCAGAAATATGCTCCAATACATGATGTTACCTTTATTTTTAGTTCCGTCTTCTCTGTCTGAGGACAGCTGAGAATCTCATTTTGCTAGTCTCTTAAACACACTTTATTAGTTTGTTGGTTTCAGCTTTGCAGGTTTTAGAAGATTCTTAGCTATTTCAAAATTGTGTGGATCAAAAATTGCGTAATTTCAAATGTTTCTAAGTTGCATGTTGAAGCTGTTCTTGCAGTGAAGTAACGTTGTTGTTGGGTTGCCGCTGCCCTTTATATGTTTTGTTTTTAATCCTGAGCTGCTGTGGCTCCTTGAAACACATAATACACTCCTATTCTTCAGATGTTGACAAAACTTTGTGAAGATGAATTTGTGAGAATGGAAAGAGATTAAACCTGTTTGTTCTTTCACACCTAATTATTGCTATTGTCTGAGGCGCAAATGCTTTTGTGAGTGGCAGGGAAGGTGTGTTTGTGGAAAGGAATCTAGTTTTAACTCCTATCACTAAAACAGCAAAGTAAAGTGTCCTCATGTATTGCAGTTATTTTGTGGCATTAATTGCCGGGGTTTCCTTGCTATCATCCCAAATTAATTACTTTGCTTTTTTCTCTTTACAAAAAAGTATTCTGTGAAGTCTTGAAGAATCAGTAGCAACATAGTGGCTTTTTCAGAAAGAGAAAACAAGCAACTATGAGTTGCAGCTAGTGACAAGCCACTTGGATCTAGTAAAGGCTTTCCATCAGTAGAAAAGGAGGGAGGTGATTTTTGCCAATTCCCCAGATCTGCTGCAAAAGTTTGGGGAACCCTTTAGAACAGCATGGGAGGTGGGACAGAAAACTGCAGAGGGACTTGGTGAAAGTCATCTCTCCTCATTCCACCTGCACAAGCCTCTGCTGGATCGAAGAGGCTGCGATCTGCACAAGGAGCACCAGGGGATGCAGCTCTTCAGTTTTATTATTCATTATTATTCTTGCAAGTGCCATACTCCTGCTGCATACATGGGAGAAATTGGGTATTTCACTTGTCTTTGTGAGTCATAATTGTTTAGGCAGGTAAATAAACTTTGTTGCTTCATTTTAGATTGGATCTGGCTTATCTCGGCGTGGAACTGCAGCTACCATTAAAGGTAAGGCCTAGTTATGAAATTAATCCTCAAGCACAACTGGTATCAAGTAGCCTTTTCAATTTATCAACATACAGTTGGTTCATGGGCAAGTGATGCATAGTGTAGGACTATCTGTAAAGATCGCCAAGACTTAGCAGAAAGTGTTATAGTAGAATGCTATTGCAGCTTCTTCACTTAAAATGGCTGCACCCACCCATAAAACAGATTGACAGGAGCCATATTTTTCTCCACTTCACATTTTCTCCTGTAGTCAGTGGTTGCAAGATTATGCTAACTTGCTGCTTGTATATGATCTGGCACATCAAATGGAAGTTTTCTGTTCTGCCAAAATATTTTGGATTAGATGACTTTATAAAATAGAAAATTAGCATTTGTTTGTCAGTGAATATATGAATTCCTGGATGTTTCATAAGTGTGTTCTGTGACATTTAAGCTTACAGTAAGTGAGCTGGTTGATGACCTTTCCTATCTAGTGTTCATGCCTTTGGCGAAATAACTAACTGTTAAATACTTCAGTGTTTTCATGTTATGCTTTGTAGTAATTCTCACCTCCCAGTTTTGAGTAAATATTGCTTATCAGAACAATCTCTATCCATTTTGATTAGATCATACTGTTCTGTATTTGATATGAGCTGTATAACCCAATGGTTTTGGTAGGAAAAGGCTCCTAGCTTCCTCCAATGGGCACACCCTTTCCTGGCCACTATCTCTTGAAATCATGCACAGCCCATACTCTTGGGCTATATTGCCCAGCATCATAGAACCCATACACAGCCAGAGATTGGTGGCAGACCATTGGTTATGTGTTCTCTAGGCCAACCCATGGTGTTTCTTGTCATTGGGTTCTAGATTGGGAAAGACTTCCTATTCTGTGACATATTGGTGCTTCTGCCAGCCTAAGTAGATAGCTGCTTCTAACTCATGGTCCAGGTTCCCTCTCCTGTTGTCCTAGTCATTTTAGCAAGATTTTTCTCTGCTTTGAACATATTTTATCTCTCTGTGTGTCACAGTGTTGTGCATACTAATTGACAAGTGTCTGGTAATCTTCCTGCTCTGCTTTCCAACTGTGAGAAGGTAGGCTAGAGAAACTCTGAGTATTGGATGGCTCTGTGGAGAGGCAAGAGATGCAAGGCAAAAATTGCAGTTTCAATTCAAATCATGAAATTTCCCTTGGTTTTAGTATTTGTTGTCCATCACTTCATCATGTGTCATTTTCATGAGAGCTGCTGTTAAAAGAGGGCTTACGGCTCTTGATTGGGTATGGTGGGTGTATACTGTTTTTTGTAGATAGCGCTGTTGGCATCAGAAAGGGTCTGATACTGGAATAGTGGACAAGATGGTGACTGGGCAACATAGTAGCGGCCTCACTGCACAGCATTATTTGTTTTATTTTCTGTACAGCCTTTATATGCCACCCAATAACAAAAGTTCTCTGGTGATTCTCACTTAAACATGTGCATAGCTTCATGAGCTGTAAAATGCAGTGTTGCACTAGTACAAGAGGAATGAGTACCAATGCTATTGTGCTCATTTTGGTACATGGGGGGACGCGGGTGGTGCTGTGGCCTAAACCACTGAGACTCTCAGGCTTGCTGATCAGAATGTCAGCGGTTCAAATCCCCATGATGGGGTGAGCTCCCATTGCTTTGTCCCAGCTCCTGCCAACCTAGCAGTTCAAAAGCATGCCAGTGCAAGTAGATAAACAGGTACTGCTGCAGCAGAAAGGTAAACAGTGTTTCCATGCGCTCTGGCTTCTGTCACAGTGCTCTGTTGCGCCCGAATCGCTTTAGTCGTGCTGGCCAAATGACCCGGAAAGCTGTCTATGGACAAACGCCAGCTCCCTCAGCCTGAAAGTGAGGGAGCACTGCAACCCCATAGTCGCCTTTGACTGTGTCCAGGGGTCCTTTACCTTTTTTGTGCTCATTTGGTACTATGGCAGGATGGAATGTTGTAACTTACTTAAATAATACCACGTGCAGTACTTAAGTATCCCAGCTAGAAATAATGCCCCTCAAAGACGCATTCTCTTCTTAGGTTTGCAGGATACAGCTTTGTAAACTAACACACTATTTCTGTTGATGTGCAGGTGATACAGACACTGCAAAGACTTCTGATGATATCAGTCTGAGTCTTGGCCAAAGTTCTAGTCTCTGTAAAGAAGGGAGCGAGGAGCAAGGTAAGGCATATTATGTTGTTATGCAAGCTGTCGTATATTAAGCTCATTGAGATGCTATTTAGGTCAAGATCAACACTGTCTAGAAATTAAAGTTTTGCATGGTGTTATTAGTTTAGCTGCATATTGTGCTGTGACCAATTGATAGGTTTAAGCATGTGTCATAAATCCGTTCCATAAGCAAATTGATGGTGTGAACCCCTTCTAATAAATTAGCACCCTTTAAAAGTTTTCTAACGCCTATTCTATTTTTCTGGCAAAGTGTGAAGGATGCACTTTACTGTGCTTTCCTCCGTGGATTCATATGCATAGAATATGAGTCTTCATAGACATAGGTTTGCAGTGAGTTAAAATGAAACACTGATGAGTTTCTTTAAAGTTTATCTGGAACAGAATTAATGAAGAGATCTTCCCACATGACCATATGGCATTTTCACAGGCTTCCAGTTTGCAGCATTTTTTTTTGCTCGGTAAGCTTATATACTTAACATGACATTCATACAACATTAATGATTGGATGTGCATAATTCTTTCCGTTGTGACACAAGACTTCACCAGAAAGTCAACTCATTACTTATTTTTCCTTTTTAAATATATTTTTACACACATACACATTTCTGTTTTCTCCCCCCTCCCCCAACAGTGGGAATTGCTGAACTGAGTGTATGTTGATCTCGGAACAGACATTGTAAAGTCCAGTCCACATATTCACTTACCAGAATGCACATCATGACCAAAGACATAGACAACTGTTCTTAGATTAATTGTATGTGATGAAAGCCACTACTTATTATCTAGATAAATGCTTCTTAATACGTATATCAACAGTTTAGTTCTGTCACTGGAAAAAGCTTCCTCTAAGCACATAGAAGAGATTGAAAACAGTCAGGAAAAATGTGCTAATTTGATGGCAGGGAGGGTATTATCTGTGGGCTTGTTTATATATTTATGTAAATGCAATGCTTTGCCTCTTGATCTGGCCCCAAACATTTTGTTCTCCCTTTCCTAATTTGTATCCAAGATCCATGAAATAATATTTATTTCATGATCTCTACCTTGTACCGCTTTAATGCTTCCATTATTTAAGCTTTCTATCAATGTGATGCATGTTACTTTTAACAGTGAAGAATTGCTGGAATTGACAAATCAGACTTATTTCCATGCTAAATTAGCTTTGCATGCACTAAGTCATAAGTCCGTCCAGGTTTGTTTTTGTTTTCAACAGATTTTTAAAATAATGCACAGACATTTTGCATTTGAATTGCACATTTTATATGCATTCTTCCTCTAAGATAAAGCATTTTGGATGCTTTCCTGGCTCCCCAGGAAAAAAAATGCATGCATTTTTGTGTTAAATGTCTTTTTTGAACCAAAGCAGCATCTCTAAATTTGGAGGTGCATAATATGATTGATAGCTGTATTTTGATTCACATTTTTCTCCCACATGTTCTTTACGTGCTAGGTAGGTGCACAAATGATTCTTCTTCCTATTGTTATTAATAACATATATAGCAGTGTTTCCCAAACTTGGGTCTCCAGCTGTTTTTGGACTACATCTCCTATCAGGACCAGTGGTCAGGGATGACGGGAATTGTAGTTCAAACACAATTGGAGACTCAAGTTTGGGAAACACTGATTATTTATCCAGACCTTTGGCTGATAGCATAAAAATTTCTGGAAAGTTATCAGCATGAATCACAGAGGTTCAATGGCTATAGCTGACGAGACACCCTTAGCTGGGCATAAGTTCACTTTGCCACAGATCACCTGTGTTTCCACCAGCAGCTGGAATGTCCCCAGATTGAATACCTCTCAGGAAGAGGGTTACCCCATCTAAAGCTGGTTCCTGAAACTGATTCACAGGATCCCCTTTAGTTCATTGACCGTTATCGAGCACATCACTTTTTCCAAACCCTGATTCAGCACGTGAACAACCCCTCCTGATTCAGATGGCATGGAAGGATAGCTGGGTATCTTCCATACTGAAGGCATGGTATTCCAATGACAGCTCCCAGTGGTTTCATTTAGATGTTGAACAGAATGGGGCAAGATGGACCCCTGAAATACCATGGGTCTGAGTAGTAGTTCCTCAATGCTATCTCTGTCACCTGCCCTACAGATAGAAGTGAAATTATTGTAAAACAGTGCCCCAATCCCCAAAGTTGTTCAAGGAAGGTACCATACTCAACAATGGTAATAGTAAAGGACCCCTGGACAGTTAAGTCCAGTCAAATTCTACTGTGGCGCTCATCTCCGCTTTCAGGCTGAGGGAGCCAGTGTTTGTCTAAAAACAGCTTTTCCGGGTCATGTGGCCAGCATGACTAAACCGCTTCTGGCACACAGAACACCGTGACAAGAGCCAGAGCACACTGCAGTGGTACCTGTTTATCTGCTTGCCCTGGTATGCTTTTCAACTGGTAGGTTGGCAGGAGCTGAGACAAAGCAATGGGAGCTCACGCCGTTGGGCGGATTTGAACTGTTGAGCTTATGATCAGCAAGCCCAAGTGGCTCAGTGGTTTAGACCTCAGCACCCCCTATACTCAGCGGTATATAGATAGAGATATCAAGAGAATCAAGAGGGTAGTGCTCTTCCTGCCTTTCTTCTGATAAAGGTCATGGGTCAGGGTGATCAAGACTGTTTCACTACCATACCTAGGCCTGAAGCCAGACTGAAGTGAATATGGTTGGCTTGATTTAAAATGTAGACTGAACTAATTTATCATTCATGCCAAATAAAAGAGTTGATTGCAATCAACACTACTAGAATTGTGTGGAAAAGAAGGCCCCTAAAAGATGAACTTGCAGCCAAACCATTATTTGATTTCATTGTCTAATGCATTTTCTGTATTAGAAAAAAATCCCTCAAAAATAAAATGGACTTGATATCTTCACTTAAAGTAGCATGCACAACAACATTCACTATGTCTGTTCTGGCATTACATTCAAGGGAGAACACTCCACCTTATGTTAATCTTGGATGTGGCATATTGTGAATTGTAAGGGGAATATAACAAATGAACTGAGTTGTACCTTATTTATTTGCACAGGTAGTTTGGAAGATAACCACATTCAAGTGGGTGCAGTCAACAATAAGTTCCTCCACAATAAGTGAGAAAGTGCGCAAGAACCCCAGACAGAGTTGTACCCTGAATATAATGCGCGAGAAAGACTTATCGCCTACACTACTCTTAATTTAATAGAACAGTCACCTTAGTTACCATTGTTCATTGCACTGCATTGATGGGCTCTAATCTTTTCTCAAATAAGATTTGCTTATGTAGTGGAAACTTACAAAAAGTGATCCTGTCTCTGCGTAATTTAATAGTGGACACCAGAGTAAATGCTATGTGTACATGTTAGATTAAAAGGGAATATATTTTAAAAATTTTATAACCATTATTTAAATGTGAACAAGCAAACAGCAATTGTTTCATGTAGGAATTTACAAAAATATAATCAAATTGATTGCTTTCTTTGCCCAAACTTAAGCTATTAAACATAAAGCAACTAGCTTAATTTGCAAACATGCCTATACAACTTTCTCTTTTATTTATTTTTAAAACAGATTTGGCAGCTGATCGGAAGGCATTCCATCTGGTCTCCATTGATTCCTTTGTGTCCATTCAACCATCATTATCATCTGCACAGGAGTTGCCACGGGATAGCACTGACAAAGTGTGCCTCCCTAACAACCACCATGTAGATCAATCTATGTCCAATGCATGTGACACTGAAATGGCTTCTCTTGTGCCTTTGCATTCGCACTCCTATAGGAAAGACCATAGGCCACGAGGGGTGCCCAGGACTTCTAGTTCAGCTGTTGCTTTTCCAGATGTTTCGCTGAACGACTTTCCCCTCTATCAGCAAAGGCGAGGCCTGGATCCTGTCAGTGAATTAGAAGCTTCCAAGCCTCGATCTGGATCCAAAGAATCCTTAGCTGAGAACTCCTGCATTTCTGGAGTCTTTCAACTGGATGATATTCTGAAATGTAGCAGCCCACAGCTGCTGGCCAGAAGCTGCAAGAGCAAATCATTACAAGCGGACAAAAGTATAGATAGTCTAAGAAGCCTCAGTACTCGAAGTAGTGGCTCAACGGAGAGCTATTGTAGTGGCACTGATCGTGATACTATCAGTACTGTCAGCAGCTACAAAAGTGAGCAGACGAGCTCCACTCACATAGAAAGTGTGTTGTCGGAGCATGAGGAGTCACCTAAAGAGGAGAAGAAAAGCAGCAAGAAAAAGGACTGCTCTGTTGATTCTGATGATTGTAGTTTTGCTACTGACAAAAGGACTAGTAGTGAAAGAACTGCAGTAGAGATGAGCGTTGGCAGTAACATTCAAGAGCAAGGCAGTTTGAACGCATCAGAGGAGGTACACAATCAGAGGGCTCTTAGTACCTCTGCTTCAGAAGAAGCAAATAAGAATCCTCACGCAAATGAACTGACGACACAAGCAGACCAGCCTCCTGGGAAAACGGTTGAGAAAAGAGATGAGCAGAAAGAGAAATCTTCTGCGGTTGACTCAAGAACTTGTAAGGAGATGGTAGGAAAGCAAAAGGACGGGGATGTACGGCCCAAATCGTGTAGCTTAATTCACCGAACAGCTTCAGCTCACAAGTCCAGCAGGAGAAGGACAGGGAAAAAACGGGCTAGTAGTTTTGACACAAGTCGACACAAGGAGTATATTTCCTTCCGAGGTGTCTCTGGTACCAAACCCCACAGTGCAGTTTTTTGTCATGATGAGGATTCAAGTGATCAGAGTGACTTGAGCAGGACCTCAAGCATGCAGTCAGCCCACCAGTTCAGCAGTGATAGCTCGTCCAGCACCACCTCCCATTCGTGCCAGTCTCCTGAGGGAAAGTACAATGCCCTAAAGACCAAATATATTGCAAAAGAGAGGGGCACAGACTTGGAGTACACTTACAAAATCCACCTGGCCTCTGAGGCAAATGGCAAAAAGCACTCAACACGACGGACTTCCAGCGCAAACAATGCCAAGAGTCGTACCAGGGTATTAAGCTTGGATAGCAGTACTGTAGCCTGCTTGAACGATCCAAATCTAATGATGCCAGATACCATAAAACAACTAACAACTTCTAAATCTGATTTGGATGCCAAAGAGGGAGAGGTGCTTGATGAGCTATCTCTGTTGGGAAGGGCTTCACAACTAGAATCAGTCACTCGTTCTAGGAATAGCTTACCAAACCAGACTATTTTTGCTGAAGGGGAGGAGCAGGAGCAGGGAAGTGTTGGTAAGTAATCGGAGTCCTGGATGTAGCACTGCTAGTCATTGCACTTGTTTTCTTAATAGCACCATTTCCATTGTAATGAACTCCAGCTTTCTGTTTATGAAGCTGATGCCTTATATGGAGCCTCTGTATCTCTTGGATCATTTTCTGTTGTGAAATACTACAAGATCGCTTCCTGTCAGTATTATTTAGAGTTCTTTCGCTTTTGTAAGTAGTTGCGTGGTTGTCTCAACCGAACATTATTTCAAAGGATGATACCTTTTAAAGAAAATGTGTATGTGCAACCTTCTAGGATGGTTCAACTAGCATAATTACTTGCCATAATTTTGCTTTCCCTGAAATAATTTAGTTACTGTTAACAAAATAGCCTAATGTTGAAAGTACTTGCAGTCCTCATCCAGTAACAAATCAGTATGCAATACAGTTACAATTGTGGTATTTTATATATATATATCTGATCACCTTCCCTGTAAAATTTGGCTTCACACCTTATTAGAGTGGCCTGTGTGTACCATATAATTAGGCCTTGGTGTAGCTTTGTCTTCATATCCAGGACAGCACTTATTTGCACTAGGATTAATATCACCATCAAACTGTTGGATGTAACTTCCACTTTCATTTTATGTTTACTAAATGTAAAACTGAGCTTGTTTTCACCTTCTGAATTGCCTATTGGAGTAGTTCTTATACTAAAGTAGGCCTAAAGAAGGTGCACACAATTTGCTAAAGTGGATTTACATTCATTGAAGGCACTGAGATCAGCTCTTTGTACTCACATGTTCTGGAGTCGAGAAAAACTTTTATCTTCCTTGCTTTTTCATCTTTAAAGTATGCCGTGAGCTATATCTTTCCTTTGTTTAGTCTTTGCTAGTCCTGGGCTAAGCGATGGCTCAGATTTTGCCACTCAAGTTTTCTTTTACTTTTTATTGTTATTATAGACGTTGAAAAAAATAACTTAATACTTGGGAGTCTCAGTCTTTGAGGACTGGTCCGTAGGCATAGGGGCTGTTTTGCTCTTTCTTGCAACCCTTCAAATGTATATCAGGAGCTTATGGGAGACACTCACATAATGTCATCCTGGGTATGAACATGCGCCTTCACATAAGGATTGTACCTAAAGATGCCAGCTTACATAATCAAGTGTGTTCCTGTTTGAGCAACAGCCACACAAATGGCAGCAGTCCACATATGGAGATGCTGATTTATAAAACTGCTTCTTGCCCATGGGAATCTCCTGTGAGCTTAATAATAATCCCATGGGCTTTTGTTTGGTTGTTTGAATTGCGTTCCTGCAAGACATGGGTATGTATAAATGAAACTGTATGAATGCTTTTGTTGAACTGTTCACTTTTTGCTTAATTTACCAAATAGCAGATGTTTGGTATTTTGTAGGAGTGTGTTTAAAGTTAAGCCTGAATGCAGCATATTGGGCAGAATAATTTATTTTATCTTATGAAACAACTGTAACAGTTTATGAAAAATAAGCATAAAATTGCATTGTGAGAATCAGTGATGCAAGCATGCTTAATTTTCATCTAAGATTGCATTCTTGCCTTTATTATGCCTTTGTGGCAGGTTATTCCTTGCTTCCCATCTAATGCCAGCAAGAGATTAACTTGAATTTGGATTAGCAAGTGTTCAACCTTCACTTCTCTGATCGGCACACTGCTTAATCTAACCACAGTTAGAATATCTGTCTCGTGTACTCCTTCCCTTTTAATCATGATTAGACATGGGCTTGAAAACTCTGATCTGAGCTAACTGTGATACAGAGGTGGTACTAACCAGCTTTAGCTCCAAAAGTGAAAAGAAAGGAAGTGTGCAAGTTATGCAGGAGCCCATAGGGTGCTCCCACTCATGGTTAAGAACTTGGGTGGTTTTATGTCTGTGTCAGGCAAATGTGATGCAATAACCTAGAAACAAAGTTGGGATATCCATTGTAAACACCTAGGCAACCTTTTTTTCCCTGTGAAGCGCCACATATTCTCTGGACTAATTTGTTGGAGGCCACTTGGTGGAAGTGACTGGGGCCAGAGGTAAAAGTGACTACCCAGAGAGTGGCTGGGGCAGGAATGGATTGGTCTTGTCCGAGTTCTGACCTGATAGCTTGCAGAAGGCTTTTGAAATTAGAGCCACAAGTTGTCCTCTCCTGACCTACAAGGGGTAATAACTAACTAATGATTGGGATTTGAATAGTACTTATTCTTGACAGTTAAACATACTTAACTTGGCACAGAAGAGTAGTTTACAGATAGTGGCATTACATGCAGCAGAGAGGAACTATTTCATTGCCTGTTTTAAAACTTCGGAATGGTGTCAGACCTTCGCTATGAATCTGTGAAAGATGAGTCTCATAATTGGACAAGAAAGAATCAAGACTGCAGATATACTTTGTGGTGTACCTACATCCTTTTGAAATCAATTGGATATCATTGTTAATTCTAGTTGTGGAAGTAAATTAACAAATTATTAATTTATACATCCTCATATGGACATATCAAGCGGCATATTGATTATCAATAATGGTTACTTGGATGAACATTGGATACACCACCCTACCACTCATAGCTGCTAAAAGCAAACTAGAAAATATTGTTGTCAGTTAACATGGGAATTCTTTGTCAAGATGTGAGATGAAATTATTGCTCTGTGCACTTCTGTGGCCTGGTTGGCTGGAGACAAAAACCTTGCAAGAAGTTGGGTGTTGGAAGTATAATCTTGAGGGTCATAGAAAAGAAGTTTTGGCTCCTAAGCTTTCCTCTTTGCCAAACTTGCTTTAAATTCTCTCTGCTTCTGCTGCTTCTGCTTCTGCTTCTCTTCACTTGTGCCTTGAAAGGATACCAAGGATTATTCCTGTACCCCTGGTCATTTTGCTGCTGTTGCCATGCTAAGCTTGACTTAGCGTGTAATTTGAACCCAGGCTTGTGTTTCAGTTTTCCCAGCCCAAATCACAAGCTATAAACAAAGAACAAACCTCGGTTACAGTTCACAGTTAGTCTGGAGAGAGTTAAACCATGAGCCCAGCTTAGCACAGCGCAGCAGCAAAACAATCTGGCAGCAGTGAAGTGGCCATGAACTCCGTCAGAGCTTGTGCTAAGCACTGGTTTCGTTTGCAGTCACACACAAGTCAGGCTGTTTTGTATTTCCATGCACATAACTTTTGGGGGGGGCCAGCACTTCCTCAAAGTCAGCATCAGTGCCTGATCTCCAGCAGGTCTCCCCTCCGTGTTAACTATGCATGTTTATGCACATGAAACTTATACCAAGAACAAACTTAGTTGGTCTCTAAGGTGCTACTGGACAATTTTTATATATATTTCGTCTTCGTCAGACCAACATGGCTACCTACGGTACCTGAATCTATATCCTTAATGGTTATGCATCCTTACTGGAATCTCATCTATTGGTGCCACTGGTTTATAGAAATCAGTTTGTGACTTAATGAGAGCTCTGCCCAGGGCTGTACTTATTCTTTCAGTGACCCTGCATAGATGTCCATACTTTAAACAGAGCAAAGGTAATCCTCGTATTTCAGTGTTCATTTTTTTTCTAGCCTCACTGTCTGGAATTAGACTGTTTACAACTTGCTTTCCTAATGCCACATTCATGTGCTTCATCTTTTCCATAAATTGTGAATCCTGTTCCAACATACCTGGCTTTTTTGTTATGTAGAGGTTAGCTACTTTGATGTATACCTTCCCTTGAACATGCTACTTCTTTTGATGGTTTTCTGCCTAAAGTTCATGTAGAAGAATAGAGGGTGCTTTCATGTTCAAGGGACAGAAGGACTTTACAGAGACTTACAATTTTGCAGTGTGATTCTGAACAAAGCAGTGCACAAGCAGATTAAATGGGAAGGCTAGAGAGGATCTCTGTTACAACCGCTACACCCTTTTCTCTGGCAGATGTAATGATCTCTCATACTTTGCTTTGGTACAGAATCTAAGTGGAAACTGTAAGCCGCTGTTATCTAGAACTTTGAGAAGTTTTCTAGGACAAAGGCTATAGAAGATAGTACTGATCCTGGAAGAGAGTTACTGAAACACACATTTGTGCTAATAGAAATGAGGCCTTGATTGTACTGATAATAAATATATCAGAAGCTGCAAGATTGTCACTGCTTCTCTACAAAGCTTTTAACTGGGCTATGCATTTGCTTTGTCAAGTTGATGTGTTAAGTATCTGCCTGGAAAATATGCCGATACTTATAATTAAAATGACTGTTTGAACTTGTAATTCCTTCCTTAATGTTTCATAGCCACCTTGGATTCATTATGATTTGTATCAAAGAACAGCTTGATCAGTAATGCATATAAGGTTCTGTGCAGGTACAGTGGGAATGCTTAGAAATAATGGCTCCATAATACAGAGGGGCAAGAATACGTTGTTTGTATATTGCTCCGCCACAAAAAACATGCTTTGGCACTAAGGAGTCGTGTACAGAATTCCACAATTCTTTGTTGTTTTCCATCTAAGGAATGTATCTTGTATGCAAGATACAACAAGATCATGCAGAATTAAAACTAGTCTGGTTCATTCCATCCTTGAGGAGGAAAACACCAACAGAATGACCTAAAGGTATATTAAAAATCCTATTTTGCAGCTTCCTATACAGACTATTTTATGCCAGGTGTGGGAAATCTATGATCTTCCAGATGAACTATAATCCTTGTCATCTCTTATCACTTGCCATACCGGCTAGGGCTGGTGAGACTGGCATCCAACATCATCTGAGAGACTTACAAATACCCCATTCCTGCTTTGTGTAGTATATCATGTTCCTATGTTGTCTCTGCCAATATTTTTTTTAAAAACATTTTTTTACATCTTGAAGTGAAATTCCTTATATAGTTAATTTGGCTATTTATCCTCCATTAGTTGGAGCTTTTGTAAAAACACATTAGTGTTTAAGTTCTGTCATGGTTTTTAAAAATCCTGTTGCTCCTCCATTAATTGGAGCTTTTGTAAAAACACATTAGTGTGTAAGTTCTGTCATGATTTTTAAAAATCCTGTTGCTTTCCCTTAAAACTGAGTAATTGGAAGTTTCTTCTACCTGTGGGAGAAAGATACAAGAAATTTTGCTTGAATTTAAGAATTCATTATAACTGAAGAGAAATCTGGGTTTTTTTATATAGTTACAGAGAACCAGGGTTTAGTTATTATATTATAGCATTAGCTAAAACAAATATGGCAGGGGATCACAAATTTTCGGGGCCTATAGATGCACATGCAATTTTGAGAGATGGCCATGGGCACACTCAGTATCTTCCTTTCTGGCTGCCCCCAGGAGACAGACAGAGACACACTCTGCCTTTTCCTGGGGTCTGGGTAAAATAGAACTCCATTAGAACTAAAATGTATCCTCTAGAATTTGCATGATTTTACGTGGGGTCCCCCCAAAGATATTAAAAGAACTTACACTGGTAGACACTCAGTAAATATTCTAGATGACAGCACCACTGCAACAAGGATTTAAGGCACAGATCTTCATGAATATTTTACATTAGATGACAACAAATACACCAACAAATCATAAAAGATCTGTTATGACCTATGATTTGATGGTGGTTTTGAAGAGATCCCTTGGGTGGGAGGGAATCAATGTTTTTGCTTCACAGTTGATCTCGAAAGCACCAAATCCATGATTTTTGCAGGTCAGTCAATGGAGACACATGTGATCTATGATTTTATTTTGCGGGGGAGGGGGCATGTAAGGACCAAGCAATTGTTTTGTAAAACAGTGCATACACTTCCTCCTCTGAAAATTATGTGGAAAGCTTGCTGTGTTGTGTGGAAGTAGGTGGGAGAGTGAACATGCACAACCTAACTAGGAGAAGCTTCAACACTATTCTGACAATGACGCTGCATCCCTTTGGATGACTGGTAGATTTTCCTTTTTTGTCCAAGCAGTGGCACAGCTAGGTACTATAGCAGCAGGCCTTTACATGAATTGTATCTTGATCTAACAGTAAATCTGTGCTTCACTTTTATATAGGCAGTGCTTGAAAAGTTCTGTGCTTAATGAATTGATCAGATAAAGTCCCATTCAAAGCTGATGAGCTACAAGAGAGGATTCTGCTCTGCAGCACTGAGTGGTGACTGAACTCATTAATAGGATTGCAGCAGAACTTGATGGTGTCTTCAGACAATGTTAAACCGTGATTTAGCACCAGTTGAACTAGTCCTGTTTTTGCACTCTTCCCTACCCCCTGCCCTAGACTCTGATTTGCCACAGGCTTTAATCCAGAAAAATGGGCTTCCTTTAAAAGAGTGATGTATGGTTAAATGGGATTGGGTGTGTTCCTGCTTGCATAATGCTTTGATATTCATTTGCCGATTTTAATGTAATGTTATGGTTAAATGTCAGTTTATAGAACAGTAGATAACAAACTTTGTAAACTGCCTGCTTACTTGATTTTTTGCAAACCACTTAGAGGTTTTATTTATGAATGTTTAACATTGTCAATAATACGAAGTTAAAAACAGGCATTTAAAGAATATCAAATATGTAATTAAAATCAACAGTAAACTAAAATCAAAACACGTCAGCATCTACAGATCTGGATAGGCTTGCCTAAACAAACATGTTTTTAGCAGGCTTTGAAAAGAGTATAGTGAAGTTGCCTGCTTGATGTCACTAGACAGAGATTTCAGTGCCACTGCACTAAAATATCTGTTTCTTACAAATGTGGAATGAATATTAAGTGGCACCTGTAACAGTGTCAGTTCTACAGACTGAAGTGATTGAGTGGGCATATATGGGGTAAGGCAATCTTGCAAATAAACTGGTCCTGAGCTGCTAACAGCTTTATATGCTAAAAGTAACACCTTGAACTTGACCCAGTAGCAAATCTGTAACCTATGCAAGTCTCTGAGGAGAGGTGTTATATGCTGGCAGGGTCACACTCATGTCACCAACCGTGCTGCTGCATTCTGAATTCCTGGATCAATCACAAGGGAAACCCCACATAGAATACATCGCAGCAATCCCAACTTGAAGTCACTAATGGCTGAACTACTGGGGTCAAGCTCTACCAGATTCAGGAACATCCATACCTGTTGTACCAATGGTAAAAGGCTCTTCTAGCTGCAGAGGCTGCCTGGGCCTCCAGTGGCAAAGCTGGATTGAGAAGCAACCCTAGACTATATACTTGTTCCTTTCAGTGGAGTGCAACTCCATCCAGGGAAGGCAATTGACTGATTCCTTGGACATGGGAACCACTCAACCACAGTGCCTTTGTCTTGCCAGGATTCAAGCTCAGTTTATTTTCTGTCATCCATCCCACCATTGGAAGGAGGCTGGATTGATCTCCCTGCAAAACAAATTCAGGAGGATTTAACAGAAGGGAATCTCTGACCCTTGGAGCTTATGTGTCATACTTGAGCGTATTGGAACCAGGATGGATTGAGTTAAATCATCAAAAGAAAAGACACAATTCAGATCGTTGATCAAAAATTATCCATTTTATAATTTGTACATTTCCAGAGCAAGTATGTTTGTAATTGGTTGCTAAAACAATTCAAGCATATTGTTTTGGAACTAAATGGAGTGAGTGTTTGTGCTTCATGCTGTAAAATCTTGCTAATGCAGCACACATGCTTTTTGCACTGCATAATTTTATTTTCTTGGAGGCTAAGGGACAACTGTAAAATTGATTTTTCTTTTGACTTTTTGTATGTGCTCAAAAGGACTTAAGGCCGAGGTCCAAAGAATAATTAAATTTAGTTCCTAAATCCAAGGTGGATTTAAGCTTGTTTTTTTCCACCTTCCTTCAGAGTTGTTAACTTTCTAATACAGAAAAGCATATTGTGCATTTTAGAAGTTCATGGGTTCAATTTAATATATAAGTATAGATTGTTTTTGCATTTAAAATTAATTTAAAATAAAGCTATATTTTAAAAGGCAGACATAAAACAACATTGGTGGGTTTTGTTTTGTTTTTAAATGATAATTCCACACTTAAACTCTATGTGAGCAAGCTCTACAATCAGAACAATTGTTCCTTCTGCTGCCAGGAAGTTAATTTGTGGGGGAAAGCATGAGATGCTCTGTACATAACTGGACTGGGCTCCAATTTGACTTGGTCTGTCTTGATGCAGCAGCACAAGCCAGTGAGGAGGTGGTCACAGTTCGTCGTGAGCGCAGCACATTTAGGCGTCAGGCAGTACGGCGCCGTCACAATGCAGGGAGTAACCCTACCCCTCCTTCATTGCTCATCGGCTCACCCCTAAGGTATGGTATCCGTGTTCCACTGTATCTAACATGCATGCAGCTGATCACTGCTTCCCACTCCCAATGGTGTTGCAGAATTGCTTCGTTTTGCCTTCCCTTCCTCTCCCAACCGACCAATATCTTCGAGCTGTTACGGCATGCATTTGTGATCTTTTTGGATTGCGCATGTGTACACTGCACTGTTCATGTCTCTCTCCCCCAACCCATTATCATCAAAATGAGTAGGCCAGTGAATGATTTTGAGGTCAGCTAAAATGCTAACAAACTGACATTAAAAACTAGCTCTTTCATTTAAGTTTGTCAAATCTTTCAATGTTTCATTGAGTTGCATTAAATGATCCATCTGTCTGCTTACTTCTGAATCTGAAAGCTATTGAGAGCTGTGAGGTAGGTGAGTTCAAATTTTATGCAAAAAAACCAAAAACTGGTTAAGTCTTTCCTATTCTTATTAGCATAACTTCTGAGGACATTACCAATAGGATGATGCAAATCTAATTATTCAATCATTTACATGTGATACGTGCCCTCAAGCCATTCACAGTTTTAAATCCTTGATTCAGGTTGATTGATCACAAGGATTTCTGCTTCAAATCCAAGCAGAATAACTTACTTAATCAAGACTCAAATACCAAAGGATAAATATCTCAAATTCCTCTTAAAAGATTAAAAACGATAATTACAATTTTTATCTGTTTTAAAAGTCTACACCTGATTCTAAAGAACTGCTGTAATTTTGATGCTCATAAAGAAAAGTTAAGAATGCCATGTGCTACTGGATACCAAAGGAAGGATGTTTTAGGAAAAAATAAATGTGCTGGTACAGGACTGGAAAGATACTTTGAATTCTTTGGATCAGATTTTTAAGCAGAATGAAAGTATAACAAATGTTATGGAATTAAATTGCAGAGTAAAGCAAAACATATAAACGTATATACATACCATAACAGTCAGGTTGGTTTGTTTTTTACAACAGTCTGCATCACCATCCATAAAGCTTTTAGACCTCTGACTTTATGACTGGACCACACCCGTAGATTTACAAACCTATTTTGTCTCAGGTTGTCTTTAAACAATTTAGAGGACTGAAACAAAGCAACGTTTTATGTTCACTAAACCAAATGTTGGCACAAGGCCCTTGTTTTGTGACATGAATATTTTGTAAAGTTAGAATTCAAGGAAGTTGAACCCACTTAGAAGTTTTCTCAATGAGAGGAACTAAACTGGGTAACTTCAGGAAGGCATTTGATATTCCACAGCCATTGTGCTTGTTGCTGCTGGATTCTTAATTTTTGAACCTTTATGGAGTAGAAAGTACTTGGAGTAGAAAATACACGATACCTATTTCACATTTATTTGTTTCCATGAGGCAAGACTCAATTAAAAGGTCTTACTTAACATTTCCTGGTAAATAATAGACAATGTCATCAGGATAGTGCTGGTTCTTTAAATGGAACTAGCAGACAGACTTGTAAAATTAGTGTGTAGTGTAGTGTGTTAGTGTGTAGGCCAATGATTTATCCATGATACCAATCAGCTTGACACTACGGGCCGACCCATGCAGCCAGTGTGGGGTGGGAGCTGGGTAAACTTGCCCCGTGCCTCAGAGGGCTAAGCTGGTTGGGGACCCCCAAGAGGGACTGGCTGCTTTTTTGTTTATAAATTCTAACAAGACTCACGCCTTGGGCCTCAAGACATGTACTTCACAGGCCTGACTATGGGTAGTATTCAGTTAAATTTTTACTCTGAGTGGACCTGTTGAAATTAATAGACCTAAATTAGTCATGTTAAATAATTTCAGTGGGTCTACACTGAGTAATACTTAGCTGTAAAGTGGGGTGGTATTCAACTATCATAATTTAGTGAGCATTTGATGCACACAAAAATGAACTCTGTATTGGTAATACTAAAAAAACTCTCTTTACACTTTCACTTCCTTAAACCCTGTAAAAATCATTACTGAAAATCATAATTTTTTTATTATTAATCCCTAAAGTGTGTAGAATTAGGCATATTGCATTTGTGCTTAATGGAAAAAAGAGAATTCTCAAGATGGTTGTTTGCTCTTCTAGCAACAGAGTCTTAACATGAGACATCTTGAGGTGTATTCATACTAGAGGTGTAATTACCACTAAGAACATGTATTATGTTGCATCTAACTGTGTGGGAATACATTTGTGAGAAATAGCTTTATGCAACTTTAAATCTGCCACTGTAGGATTTTTCTAGTATGACTAAAATTGCGAAAATTCATTATGAGCTACTTTACACGGGTTCATAATTGTTAGGGAAGCCATTTGTGTAGCTTATGCTCCAGATTATGCATTCAGTGGCAGCTTTTATAAGGAAAGAAGAGTTCCTTAGGCAAACAGTGTGAGTTACTTGATGTGGCTTCTGTAATGTTCGCACATGGTTATATAAAGAATTAAACATGAATTTGCATCTACTACTACTGTTGTTGGGACGCGGGTGGCGCTGTGGGTAAAACCACAGTGCCTAGGCCTTGCCGATTGTATGGTCGGCGGTTCGAATCTCCACGGCGGGGTGAGCTCCCGTCTTTCGGTCCCAGCTCCTGCCCACCTAGCAGTTTGAAAGCACCCGTAAGTGCAAGTAGATAAATAGGTACCGCTTTCTAGCGGGAAGGTAAATGGCGTTTCCATGTGCTGCGCTGGTGCTGGCTCGCCAGAGCAGCTTCGTCACGCTGGCCACGTGACCCGGAAGTGTCTCCGGACAGCGCTGGCCCCCAGCCTCTTAAGTGAGATGGGCATACAACCCTAGAGTTGGACACGACTGGCCCGTACGGGCAGGGGTACCTTTACCTTTTACTACTGTTGTTGTTCTTGTTGTTTTACTAACAAGCTAGGAACTTCAACAGAGTGAATCCCATTTATTGAAGTTCTGTCTTGTTGAAGTTCTACATTACCCATTGTCTCTCAAGACAGAAGGATGCCAACAACAGCAATCTTGGTAGTTCGTTTTCTGCTTTCTTGAAGAGTATACCTTCTCTCTCTGCGTGGCAGGTGGCAAATGTGTAGTCCTTCAGGTGTTGTTGGACAACAGCTCCCATCAACCCCAGCCTGCATGGCTAAGGGCCAAGGATGATGGAATTACAGCTCAGCAACTTCTGAACAGGCCACAGGTTAGTCACCTGTCTTAAAAGGTGCACCTTGGGAAACAGTGAGGCAAATCCATATTTGAATAATATGAGGTTGTAATACAGAAGTAGGAACGTGGAGTCCTCTTCGCTTCCACTGCATTTAAGAAAGAAAAAGGCACATTGAGTTTGTCTCATTGAAATAATGTTAATGGGAACATAACCTCAGACAGCAGAAATATGTGATACAAGTTTTCTGATTATAGCAGATAACTTATTTTCCTGACCTTTTGCTAACTATTCTTGCAAGTTATTGTCCTCTCCTTGCACTTTCGTTATGCCTCCTTCTAATACCCTTTTCACAAATCAGGATGTTCCTACGTAACAAACTCAATGCTTTCTCATTTGAAACCAAAGTTGCCACCACTTCCAGCTAGTGAACCCATGCTTATCTTTCACCCTGTCAGAGAAGTGAAATAGTATATTTTAGAAGTGGCAGAAAGAAACTCAGGGCACCTAATCACACTGCTGCCTACAATTTAGATACCAGACCCTAATAAATGTTTGGGAGTTTTCCAGTTCTGTGTAGAGTTAATTCCTAAACATTTTGTAGTCTTTAGAAACGTGGAACAATTTTTTAATAATAATAATAATAATAATAAAATTTATTTATATCCCGCCCTCCCCAGCCGAAGCCGGGCTCAGGGCGGCTAACAATAATCAAATAATTAAACAATCAAATAATCACACATTCTAAAAATATTTCATTATAAAAATTAATTAAAATCAAATTAATGGCAACCGATTAAGCAAGATTCTGTACAGGTTGCCAGAGGAGGGAGTCAGGCTGCGCCCTGACCAAAGGCCTGGTGGAACAACTCTGTCTTGCAGGCCCTGCGGAAAGATGTCAAGTCCCGCAGGGCCCTAGTCTCTTGTGACAGAGCGTTCCACCAGATTGGAGCCGCAGCTGAGAAGGCCCTGGCTCTAGTTGAGGCCAGCCTAACCTCTCTGAGGCCTGGGACCTTGAGGATGTTATTATTTGCAGACCGTAGGTTTCTCTGTGGGGCATACCAGGAGAGGCGGTCCCGTAGGTACGAGGGTCCTAGGCCGTACCAGGTTAGGACAATAAAAATATTGTAATAATCCTTTCTGCTTCTTTCAAGTGTTAGAGTTGCCTCAGCCAATTGTAGTCTGTTGTAGAATTAATCTCATTTTTTTCAATGGCGAAGTAGTTGTGGTTGTTTAGTGTCCCCCCCCCCCCAAATCTAAAAAAATGCATTTACTTACTTACTTATCGTACTTACTTACTGCCCTTCCTCCTGAAGGAGGCCACTTTGCACTTTCTTTTTTGGTGAAGAATTACTTCATATTCCAACGCAAAACTAAACAAACAAACAAACAAAATATCAGCACTTACAATCTGAAACGTATTGATGAATCTACTGAAGTTCATCAATTGACTTGTTTCTAAGAAGGACAGTTACTGAGGTTGGCTGCCTAACTTTCCAAGGCTAGACCTATTTTCTCACAACATTTACATGTACCTCTAGTGATCTGGATGCAACCACGTCCTCTTGGCTACTGGAGACTGGGTGCTGATTGCCCAGGATACTAGACACAGGCACTGAGGGACCACATTGGCAGAAGCTGCCTGGGCTGATGGGAATTCAAAACCATCTGAAGGACATCAGGTTGGGGAAAGCTGTCCTTAGAGGTACTGTATATGCTTAAATGAGGACTTATTCCCAATAATTTCAGAGAGATTTACATCTAGGTAAGGCTGTCATGTAATAGGAGTCTTTGAGAGGCTTCCTAAGCCTAGTTAATTCCCTATCTAAACTAATCAGTAGATGCAAATGGGAAAACAGAAATATAACTGCTGCTAAATTACCGACCATTAATGTTTTCTGGGCCATTCAGACTAACATTGTTCTTACTGGCCTGAATGTGGCATGGCAGCATTTGTCTGTGCAACTGCCTTGAAAAATTGAAGTGAATGTAATGTGCCTGCAAGTGTTTGTTGATAGTATTTTATATTTATTGTGATTCCTCAGGCCTTACTGAAAGTTTCTCTGCTATTCACTTACAACAGTAATAGTTCTTTAGCTTCAACTGGTAGGTGAGTTAAAAGAATAATCTTTATAGTGTTTTTTGCAACAGTAGGAGTTAGCAAAGATTTTGGGGGAATAGCACATTATTATTATTTTTGCTTTCTGGGGGTTCTTGTTGCGAAGTCATGTAATAAAAAACCACACCTTTAGCAGCAGAAAAATCTAATCTAACTTGTGTCCTTGTGTCCTCTTAGAGAATTAAATTTAAATGCTATTTTAAGGAGGTATTTAATCAATAGTCTCCCATGGCATTTGCTTAGAATACATTTCTGGTATTAACATAACATTTAACAAAATTGAAATCTTTAATTTTAATGTCCCCCAAAATTACCCAGTGGGGTAGGTTATTGCTGTTTTCATTTTTTATTGCCAGTAGTCCATGATAAAAATGGGATTTAAATTAGAAGTAAAATCTATTTGATGGGCTTCAAATTTCTGCAATACAGAGATGATCAGTTTCACAGCAATCCTCAATCGCACTATTTGTTCAAATTCTCAAAGCATAAACTTTTCCGTCACCTCTGATATGTCAACATATGAACATTGAAATGAAAAATATTGAAATATTGCATACAGCATAGTTGTGTACAAACGGCTACTTTTTAAACCTGTTTATAATTCGGCAAAACAACTGCATTACAAAACCGAGGCCCATTTATTTTTATTATTATCATCATCATTTTATCTTTCAAGAGTTTGACTTTGAACTTGCATGAAAGAGTGAACTTTGCAGTTTGTTAGCATAAGAAGAGCAAATGTTACTTTTTAAAAGAAATATACCACCACTTGATACCTCTGGCACGGTTCTGCACACTCAAGTACTGTTTAGGACCCTGGGGGCTTTGAAAGTTCTCAGGACAACATGAGGGGCTATTGAGAGTGGTGATATGGCTGGAATTTATTTATGTATTTACTTACTAAGTAGCCTAACTCCCTGGACACGTAACATGCTCTTGGTGCACACTGACTCATTCACTGTGGTTATACTACTTGTTTAACCTTTTTTAAGTATAAAAAAGTGTTAACTTGGTTTCTAGCTGCTGTTTCTGTGTTCTTCCCTGTAATGTCTCCCACCATCCGTGTTCTTTCGTAGCCTTCAAGATGTTCAGCAAGGACTGCAGTCCACAACCCAAGTCAAAGTCCAGTCCCGCCCCCATTCCCAGGCAGCAGTGCTCAGTGCTAGTGCCTCCTTGCTGGTGAGAAATGGGAGTGTCCACTTAGAAGCATCACATGACAATGCATCTGCTGTCGGCGGCAGCAGTTTGCAGGATGAACTTGGTATGCAGGCCTTATCTAACCTTGGTGCAATCAAAGTGTTTATGCAGCAGATTTGTGGCTTATAATGCACTGTGACTTGGCTTTGTTGATTTCTGAATTTTCAGGGCGTGTGACAGCAAATTGTTCTGGTCCCCCTTTTTTTTTCTTTTTCTTTGGAACACTTTGCAGATTAAATTTACTCCAGGACCTGAATCGCTCTTCTGAATTAGAACTTGAATTCTGCCTTGAGTACTATGTACTTTAGTCACATCACAGTACCTTAGGATTCTGTTCCTAAACTTTATGCAGTGCTTTTGAAGGCTTTAGTTGGGCATGAAGCTGTATGTGTCCTACACATGCAAGAATATATTATTACGTATTCAATGTTAATTTCCAGAATGCAGGTGATATATTTCAAAATCTGTTGCGTTCAGACCTACAGCTGTAAGTTGTAGTTGTTCTTAACAGCATGGGCATGTTAAACTATTTTTCAAGAAATAACCACAAAATTTCAGTTTTGTAGTAGAAAATGTTGCATTTGGGAAACAATAAAGATTGAGAACTCATGAGTTTCATGTCACCCTTATGTTTAAATAACGGAAGCATTGTAATGGTGAAAATTTGACCAGTATTTTTAATGAACTGATTATGAGTTAAGAATGCACAATTGCAATTTGTCATAGGAGTGACAAATGTTGCAAAGAAATGTTTCATGTTGGACTGTTCTACATTTGCACCAGAGCACAAAATGTGGCATTAGATCACTGCTAAATTGTCGGATCTTTTATACAGAACCTTATTAATATTTTAAGAAGTAGAAAAACATTTAGTGCTTGACAGCTTTCCCTTTTTAATTTATGTGAGGGATGAGGGAATTGCACAAGCCATCATAAATATAAAAGCACTCCTGGATTTCATTCAAGTGTTAACACTTTCAATCTTAAAAATATTATGAAAATAATATTTTATTCTGGGCTTATATTGATTTCTCTGATCTGAAGTCGAAGGACTCACATCAAGTAATTAGGATGAGCCTTCACCCCCTATCCCATTCACAGTATGCACATAAAATTAATAGCGTTTTCTTTAAAAACAAATTATTTTCTTTTTGAGAAGTTTTAGTATTTCATTTACGTAGGTGAATTCGAGATGTCTCATTTTTCTGGTCTGTTAACTCTTTTTATTCTGTGGCAAAATAAAGCACTGGAATTTGGTGTTGTCTTTTTGTGATTAATTGAGAATAGTAGTGAAACTAGAATATTTTATTTGAAAGGGACTGCCTCGAGGATTCAGTGGGTAGGAAGAAGAGCCTTTCCACTAAAACGACAACTTATAGACTGCAACAATCTTAAGATAATATTAAATAGCTTACAATATGCTATACTCCTAAGCTCACGGGTCTTAGTCACATTTTTCTAGGAGCAAGTCCCATTAAATTTACTTCTGAATAGAAATTGCATTAATTTGTTTTGTGGAGGCACTTCAGTTCAGTTTTTCAGTCCAATAAGTTTGACTTCTTACTTTTTGTTTCTTTGATAGAGATTCTGCCTGTGGATTCAGCTCTCCTTTTTAAAATTTATTTCTTGTGTTGCCTGAGTAGGTATGTTGAATGTATGTGCTAAGTTTCTTCATTCTCCCATGTGGATGCCTCCACCAAAAAGCAACAAGCACATTTTGTATTGGCACCAGATAACTTCCAGGTGGATTTTTCAGCAGATAGCAAACAATACAGGAAGCCATGCTGATTGTAATTAGTCCAAGGCATGGGTGAAAAGAACAGGAGGGGTCATGGAGCACAGTCTGAAAAGTGTGGTTCAGTGCAGACTTCCCTACTAGGAATCTCTTCCATGAGATACCATATCCCCCACACCATCCTTTTGGAGGAAGCTGAAAGCAGACCATGATTTACAAGGTCCTTTCAAATGTGATGTCCTTGAGACTCTGGGAAAATAAAACTAAGCTATTTCCTGTGTAACATTTCTAAAACTGAGTTTAAGGGAGGGCGTCCTTGTTGGTTGGACTTGGAAATTCTCCCACATTACTTAACAACCCTAGTGGTTTTCAGGCTGGAATTAGCTTGTAGTGGCAGCCTGTCATAATTCACTTTTGAGAATCCTTAAACAAAAGAGGATCTGCCATTGGGCAATGTCAGCCTCTCCCCCCCCCCCTTTCTGAAATGTGAGAAAACCTATTTAGAAGGTTTGCCCATATAATCAGGTGCCATCTACTGTTCTGCTGAAATATTACAGAATCCAGTTATGCTTTGTATAGGGTCTGTCTTGTGGTAAGACTGGGGCCACAAGCATTCGGATGTGACTGCTGTTCCTAGCTCCCAATGAGAATGCTGTACAGCTACCACCACTCGTTCCAGGGCATACCTCATAGACTGTAGTTTTAATTGTTGTATGGTGTGAAGGATATTTGGGACGTTGGCAGGACTGAATCTACTTTCCTGTTCATACGTCATAGAATTGTAGAATATGAAGGGATCCCAGGGGTCATCTAGTCCAACACCCTGCAATCCAGGAATCTCAGACTAAAGCATCCATGACAGATGGTCGCTCCATGACACATCCTACCTCTGCTTAAAAACCTCAATTGAAGGAGAGTCCACCATTTTACATTTTTGTTGTCAGGTGCTCCTCTGTTAACAGATCTGGCTTCAGCACAATAATGTAGCACTTGGGAACGAAGAGCTCAGGAGCCAAGCACTGGAGGTCCTGATCGGGGGTCAACAACCTAAGCGGCCCACGGAGGTCATTTAACTGGCCCACAAGCTACCCCCAAACTGAGCCGCCCACTCAGCGGGTCCCTGTGCGCTGCGCTAAACTGGCGCAGCACAGGTTCTGCTTCTGCAGCACCGGAAATCGCGTCTACACAGACGCCGGAAATTGTGAACGTGCGCAAGATCCGGCCCACAGAGGGATCTCCGCTGGAGTGAACTGGCCCAGGCGAGGTAAACCTTGCCGACTCCTGGTCAAGATAGTGAAGACCTGAACGTCTACCATGTACTTACTCTCTGTGCTCAGGTAGGTGGGCACAAAGGATACCCAAACACTGCAGAAGACTAGCAAGCTAAAGGTGATTAGCTTGGCTTCACTGAAGGACCCAGGCAGCTTCCTAGCAAGGAAAACCACTGTGAAGCAGATTGCAGCCAGGAAGCCCTTGTAACCAAGGGCACAATAAAACAACACAACATACCCCTTGTTGCATTGCAGAATGATTTTTCTGGGCTGGGAGAGCATGTTGGAATCTCAGATGTAGGAGGAGAATTCCAAGCCAGGTAGTGCAGATGACCAGTTGGACACTGGAACAAGAAATGACAGTGGAGCTGGCTAGACTCTTGTCCAGCTATCACCTCCCCTGGTTCCCTGGTGTTGTGATGAGAAAGGTCAGCACCATAGTGATGCGTTCTGCCAAAACAGAAGAAATTGCAGTTGAGAAGATGATGTTGAAGGCCATTCGCTGGTGAAGACAGGTCGCTTTCCTTGGCTGGCCAATGAAAAGGAAGGAGGGAGGAGAGGAAAGCAAGAGGGAGATGAGGACATTGTCTCTTGTTTTTCTGCCTGAAGAACTATGTCTTCTCTGGATCACAGTTAGGATTATTGTTCATTTGCCATTTTGGTCTTGGACAAGTATGAGGGACTTCCTATTCATAATAGTTCCTGCCTTAGAATCAAGGGTGAGCCTGCAACTCCCAACTTGACAGTCTCTCTTCTCCTGCATTACTCCACTGATTTTATCTTTCTGTAGACTTTGACTTATAAACAGGATTCCATCTCCAGATTCAGTAATATGTGAAGGTGGATTCAGATGACAAGGAGACTATGCTTCTTAAAAGCTTAACTGTATAGCACCTTTACGGCAGTTGTCTGTTGCCTTGAACCACATAGTTAAGCTCAATATTAGCAGTTCTCAGCGCTGCTTGGAAGTACAAGGAAGCAGACAGAGAGGTCTGACTGCTTGGTCAGAGGATCCAGATAGCTCTGTTCCTGTTTTGTTAACTCAATGTAGTTACTGTAATACCTAATAAAAATAACAATAATTTTATTTATAGCCTGTCCTTCTGGCTGGGCTTTCCCAGCCACACTGGGTGGCTTCCAGCAAAATATAAAAAATAATAAAATGTCAAACATTTAAAATCCTGATACAGGACTGCCTTCAGATGTCCTCTAAAAGTTGTGTAGTTCTTTATCTCCTTGGCATCTAATGGGAGGGCATTCCACAGGAAGGGCACCACTGCTGAGAAGGCCCTCTGCCTGATTCCCTGTAACTTCACTTCCCGCAGTAATGGTAATTCACCTACCATTAATTAGCGCATTCTGTGTTTTAAGAGTTCAGTATTTAATATACCGTCTCTTTGCGGGACACAAGTACACTGGGGTGTAACACCTTAACACTGACTTCATTCCAGAGTCCCATGGATGCTCTGTGGCTGAAATCAGCTTTGCTGGGAAAAAGTGAATGATGGCTAGAATTGAAGTGATACTGCACTCAACAATAGTGATCAACTTCTGTTAAGTTGTGGACTGGTACACTACCAAATACTCTCAAATTTATGATGTTGATATATTCTGATCAAGGGTAAAGGAAGAAGAAAATTATTCCAGGTTGCCAAGCCTGGAAAGGCAAGGTATCCTCCATTTATATTTTAAAATTAGATGGGGGGGGGGCTGTTTCTTGGGCAATTTGAATTATAGGACAGAACAAACTATCCTTAGACAATCAGAGAGTATCATTTTCATTAAGCCTCCCTCTTATCTATTACACATTCATTCTGATTTGCTTGTACACATGGAGGTTAGATTATATTCAGTCTTTGTTGAACATTCATTCTGATTTATTGATTTCTCAATGCATTTCCCTGTCACCTTCATAACCGCAGAATTTAAGTTTCTTTTTTAAAGTGGATTTGTTGTAGTAGGTAGAAAGAATGTTTTAATCCACTTGAATTCCACAAACCTAAATTTCCTGATATGTCCTTTAATCTCTCCCACAAAATGCTGATAGTGTGGAAGTGCCTTAGCTGCTAGGGACTGGGGGAAATCTCATTCATCTTTTGCCTTAAGTAATGCGGGGGGGGGGGGGCTTTGATATTTTTCACATGATGTTTATTATCAAGTTCCCTTCTCCGTTTTGGTTCTGCAGGCATGGACAGGGCACTGTTTGCTTACTGAACCGTGTAGGAAAATTACAATATGTTTTTGTAAGAGGGTTGCCAAGAGTTACAGCTGCATCTAAGCAACAACTTTTCACATGTAAAATTCGGTGGAACGCATATATATATATATATATATATGCCAGATTGTATGACTGATCTTCACTGGGATCACATCTTCTTAATAGCTTGGTGTTTGATAGTTCTGGCACATCCTTTTTTATATATGTGAATGAAAATTATGGGGGAAACACACTAATTCAAGCCTTAGAAATAAATGCACACTGTTTAAAGTGTAGCTTATTCTTATATTTTATTGTTTGCTTTCCATTCCTAGATTGTGTTCTGCTTTAACAGGTGGTTAATATTCTTTCTAAATATTTGACCTTTGTGACCTTCAAAATAAGGCTGCCACTAATACGATGTTACAGGTGTACACAAGTATGCAGGGGGAAATGTGCTATTATATGGGAATGTTGAGTTCGTGTTTGCTGTACTGTATGTCCACATACTGTGATTTCTAACCATATGTGTCAGTGACAAAATAATCCAGGAGTAGTCTTCGCTCATGAAAACATACATTGCTTTTGTATGTGGAAAGAACCCAAATTGTGATGTGTCTTTCAATAAACATGCACTAGTCATCTCCTATACCAACTCAGCCCATTCTTTTAAAAACATTTGACCCTTCTCAAATACTTTGGGAGGAATAAAGCATGATACGCCCCCAAGGCCTGTCATTGCTATGCATGTGTACATTTTTTTAAAAAAGTTACAGCTTTAAAAATAGTGATGAAGGGAGCCAAACTTTCTCAGTTAAAATTTATGTTTGTTCATTTGTATTAACATTTGTTGCAACTCTAGATTTAGGGTTATCTCATTATATTTTGTCAGTGAGTCATGAATGACAATAGGGAACAGGTACCAAGAATTATCTAGGGCATTCAGTACATGGAGCCCTGCCCGGAGCATTCAACAAGTCCTGGTTAGACAGATGTTAAAATAAAAATCTCTCAACAATTACGGTACAAAGTTTATAGATTGGCTGTTCTGTGTGTGGTGAAGTTGGGAGCAGCATGGAGGGGAGTTAAAGCTGGAAATACTGTCCATGTGGCGTACACATATCACTGCCGTATGCAGTATATCTAACACTTATTCTCAACAATCAGTAGGACCTAGTATTAAGGTTACTGTTGGTTTTTACTTCAGTTTCCATAGCCTGAATTCACCATAGTAATTAGTCTGGCTCAGCTTGTTGCTGGGCATGCATTGTCAAATGACTGAAATGTGCATTCTTAAATGGAGTGTTGTTCCACTGAATCCAGATATTTTTTTTTGTACTTCCACAAGAGCTACCTCACATGATAAAGAAAAAAAATGTTCACACCATGTATTCTGATGGTGAGATGTCATCGGTGAAAACGGGACTGTGGGTGTTTGCTTGCTTTTGGTTTTTATGGCCTGTGGAAGTGTGGAAAGGAAACTGGCAAAATTTGGTGCTGAGAATCCACCATTCCCTGTTTAAGAATGCAGTTAGCATTTTGAAAGGAAATTGTCTGTGCATAAAAGCGGAGCAGAACTGGCTTCTGCTATTTCAATACATAAATAATATTGTTTAGATGAAGGCATGTGTGGAGCCTCAAATCATTCCACTTGTCTTCCCGTCTTACATTTGTTTTGACCTAGCAATATCTGATCAAGGATCTGTTCAATTCCAACAAAAGGTCCATTTTTCTTGAACTTTCAAAACTTGAAGTGGCTGTGAATTCCATGTATTAATATGTGCTGCCCAAAGAAGTCCTATATTTACGCAAATCCAATGTGCCATCAAATCTAGTGCGCACCTCAGTTTTCAAAACCTTGAAACCAAAATAGGATTTGCTATGTCAGTAGTTTTTTTGAGGCTTGCAATCAAATCTAATTCACCATCAAATCTAATGTGCACCCTAATTTTTGTGATGTAATTTGGCCAAAAATGGTGCGCATTACATTCGAGTAAATACGGTACTTGCTTTTGTCTGTCCCACAGATATTATCAATCAATTTCTTTGAATGAACCCAAGTTCTAGCATTATGCATGAGAAAATTCTCTATTATTATCATAATTCTTGTGCCAAGTTATATGGAAAGATATGGTAGTAATTTTACCTTGTAAAATAAATAGGCTGAACATCTTTACCTCTTCCTGATAGAGGTGATAGAATGCAATAGTCTAAAGAAAAAACACCATAGTTAATTTTTCAATGACTTAGTGACTGATTTATTTTCCTGTTTCTGGACTGTGTCCGCTAGGTATGAAAACCTAGCTCAAAGAAAGACCAGGGACATGCTAAGGAAAGATGTGTGCATTACACAAGTCCATAAGTAACTCTTTGCTTATATACATTAATCTGCATTCTTGGTTGTGACCAATTTGGTCTCATGGTCCCTGATCAAGTAAAGACCTCCATTAACCGTTGATGAAGTGTGTGGATGTAGCTATAAAATACTTATGTAGATTTGTATTGTGTACAAGTAACCCATAGCATATACTTTTTGTTACTACAGTGTAGAAATATGCTACAATATTTAACCTATCCTGACTTTCTCTTTTTGACAGGTAAGTTCAGTTCTACACTCTACGAGACAGGGGGCTGCGATATGTCGCTTGTGAATTTTGAGCCTGCTGCAAGAAGAACATCTAATATCTGGTGTGTTTTTGAAAACCAGTATCTGTGGTTTAGTCAGCAATGCTGAATATGCAAACAATTCTGAAAGATTCTTAAGCGTCTGTGTATTTTTGCAAAAGTCAGAACACTTTCAGAATTGTGATTTGATGTACATGGGAACCTTTTGGTAATTTTATATTTTGTCAAAGAATACCCATCATATTGAGACTGAGGAAGTTGCAGGTTGAATGAAGAACTGAGAACCAGAACCAACTTCATTCTCATGTTTATATAGTGCAGTGGTGGGGAACCTTTTGCCATTCAGATGTTGCTGGACTATATCTCTTCTCAACCCCAGCCAATAGCTGAGAGTTTCCTGATAGCAAGGGAGTTGTAGTCCCACAGCATCTGGAAAGGCAGATGATACAAATGGTCAAGGCACTTTGCATACTTCCTTTGCACACAACCCTTGAAGCCTAGGCAGTATTTCAGAACAATCAGTCAAAGTGTTAATTACCTTTTAGAATGTTTTATTGCTTAACTTGGTGTCTGGATGCATGGCTTTATTCTGTTTGAGTGCAAAATGTTTGAATTTACATATGATTTCTAAGCTGCTGCCACCACCACAGGGTGGTGAAGCTATCCTGTTTTCCCTAGCCAGGGTTTTGGATAGGCTTTGCCAATTAGGTCATGATACCCTTTCAAAGAAAGAGAGAATAATCTAACAATCTTAGAGCAAAATGAGTACACAAGATCCTTGGACAGGATTTCATATCCTTTTTTAAAGGCAGTAAGCTGAATAAGAGTCATGGTGCTTGGAGTAAATGACTGCTTTGGGGGCATAATGTCCCCTGGGACATGCAGATTCCACACCCACCCAACCACCCACCCAATAAAGATACAGTGGTACCTTGGGTTACAGACGCTTCAGGTTACAGACTCCGCTAACCCAGAAATAGTACCTCAGGTTAAGAACTTTGCTTCAGGATGAGAACAGAAATCGCACGGCGGCAGCAGGAGGCCCCATTAGCTAAAGTGGTACCTCAGGTTAAGAACAGTTTCAGGTTAAGAATGGACATCCGGAACAAATTAAGTTCTTAACATGAGGTACCACTGTACGTTTATTACAAAATCAAAGAAAAATAGAATGCAGTGAAATACATCATTTTCTGCCATTGCTTTGCATAAATAGCAGTGCATAGCAGAGTCATGCAAACCAAAGTATTTTCGATGTGGAATTGTCTTTATGGTGCAGTAGTAGCCAGCCCCTAGCTGGCACCCAATCTTCAGGAGTTTTCTTTTTGGCTCTCCAAATACATATATTTTTAGTTTTAGCTGCTCCTGTGGGTCCTCTGCTGTGGCACCCTAATGTTGAAAGCTTTTTTTTTGACCCAACAAGCCCCACTCCCAAATTTATCCATTTAAAAATCATGCAACACCTTCTATTTACTGATTATTTTCATGGGTCGCCTGCTGTAATTCTGTGATACCAAAAGTTTTTGTAACCCCTAAACCCCAAATATGCCGTTAATTATTATTCTTACATTTGTCCAGGACCACTTGCCCACTTCTGCCACTCCCACTTTGACATTTGACCCTGGAGTGTTTGCAGTGGACCTTTATTACCCTCTGCCTGAAAAGGGCTAGCAATCACTCAGATAGGACTAGGTATTCAGCCCAGAATGCAACCCCATATCCAGCTATCAAGATATTAATGCAGAATTAATGGCTTGTTACGAAATAGAAATAGAAATGCTCGTTATACAGGCCTCCTTCTTTCTTAATGTCAGCATGTTTGGGTAATAAGGTGCATTGTCCTATCAAGAAGGTGTATCATTTCTTTTTCCCTTGGTGAAAACAGTACTGCCTTTCCAGTAGCAAGTTGATTTAAAC
Source organism: Podarcis erhardii (assembly GCF_964252035.2). Classification (NCBI taxonomy): domain Eukaryota; kingdom Metazoa; phylum Chordata; class Lepidosauria; order Squamata; family Lacertidae; genus Podarcis; species Podarcis erhardii. Next base: position 47,338,834 of record NC_138497.1, on the reverse strand, counting down.
TGGGGTAACTGATGTCCTACAAACTACAGAAAGAGTAATCTCTTAAACAAAAGAAGAGACTTGAACTGGAGAACAGTGTGTGGTATCAAACTAAAGTAATCTTCTTGTTATTATAGTGACACGGATTCTCATGTATCAAGTTCTACCTCAGTTCGTTTTTATCCACATGATTTAGTAAGTTTTTGCATTTGCTCCTTATTTTATTGCAAGCAGATGATCAAATGTCACTCTTAAGTTGTTGAGATACAATTAAGTATTCTGTCTGTAAATTTAGCACAGGATTTGAGTGGTTCAAGTTGTCAGCAGCTGGACAATGCCATGCCTTCACTGCTACAAATAATTGGAGAATTGCAGCCATGTTAATACTTTAATAACGTGAGACCTGGTGTGTGTTTAATTAGACAAATGCAGTGCCACCCACCTCTTAGATCTAAGAAAGTGGTGTCCAAGCCCTGCTCAATGCAGAATGGATTGTAGACTATCACTGCTAATGATTTGTAAGGTCTTTGAAGACTTTAGGTTCAGCTTGCTAGATCCTTACCATATCAGCTTGAAATACCCTGGAGTAATTGAAGTTGTAAAGAAGAAAGGGCCCTTCTACTCAGCCTTGTGTGTTGGATGTTACTGGATCTGCAATTCCCATTGTCACTCATCATTGGCCATGCTGGCTGCAGATTAGTGGTGGGGATTTTCTGGCTATTATTATTATTATTATTATTATTATTATTATTAGAATTTATATACCGCCCTATACCTGAAGGTCTCAGGGCAGTTCACAGAATAAAACCAAATGAATTCAGGTGATTGTTAAAGTGGCTCATGAAGAGTTGACCACTTCTGAATTCTGACTTCTGGCTGGATCCAGTTCCTCAACCCTTCTGCAAAAGATGGGTGTTGTCGTTCCAACAACATCTGGGGACTCAAGTTTGTGGAAGCCTGTTCTAGGTGGAGGTAGGGTGTGGTTTGCATGTGCACTATCCCTGCAGTTCCATAAAGTTTTATAAAGGGTCAGTGCTTTTGCTTCCTGGAAGAAACCAGCCAATACAGGTTGGAACTCCACCATGAACCCATGCCAGGGTTGAGCATGTAGTCTTCAACCACTGTTAATCAGGTGTGCCTTCCTGAAATGAGATAAATCACATCCTCCTCCACCTTCCCTTCTCCCTGAAACATACAGATTTGCAAAGAAGATGAGACCAAGGGGGTAGTTCCTCATAGCAGATCTTTGGCCCATGACACTTTTATGTTCCTTAAGATCTATAGTTTATAGGCTAAAACAGTGTGAATGCAACTTATTATTGACTTTATTGTAGCTCTCCCTACCCCAGATCAGGCTGAACAGGCTGTTGACCATAGATACAGATCTCCTCGAGCATCAAGACATTGACCTAAGCCCTGACCTGCAGGACCATCTGCAACCTCAAGAGGAAGCTGCCCAAAAAGTCAAACACTATTACCGCTTTTGGATCCTACCTAAGATCTGGATTGGCATCAATTTTGATAGACTGACTCTCCTAGCCTTGTTTGATAGGTGAGATCCCATGAGCACGTGCTGTTCTAACATAGTTCAAGTAATTATTTGCATCAGGTTTCCTTTTGCTTGGTTCGTATGCTAGTGATTGATGCACTGTTCAAAGCATTAGTCAAATCAGGTGGTGGGTACTGTTAGAAACGGGGCCAAATGGGCCCAACTAAGAACAGCAGTAACAACAAGCTGTCGAGTGTCTGGTGGAAAACTGGGGAGAGGGAAGTTAAATGGAGGACCCTGGAAGAAAGCATGATACACTGGTACCTTGAACATGTCCGCTCCTATCAGGAGGAAAGGTTTACTGCAGCACTTGAATTTAGAGCACTGGGTTGTGCAGATAAGCTACCCTCTGTTGTGCACTTTTAATGGTATATTGGGCATTGGGTATCCAGCAAGCCACCATCATTCTGCTCAGCAGTTTGCTTTCTCCGCCCTGGAGTATCTATACTGCTTTACAGACTTCTTTTTCTTAGAGTACCTGTTGGGATACTGCCAGGGAGACAAAGTCCATCATGCCCCCACGCTGATGCCGGACGATCCATCGATCTCCCGCAGATACAGTATCAGTCAATTAGCGACATGAAGCCTCAGAAATAGCTTGCCACATTCCAGAGCTCGTGCACACTCTATCAGCAGAGTTTGCACAACGAAAGATGCACTCAGGAGAGCATATTTACAATTTTATTCAGCGTTGGTCAGAACAAAGAAAAAAACATGACTGCCTGCTTCGATGTCTCAGGCACAGAGAGAGAAACAAAAGCAATAGACAAACAGAAACTTCCTGTGAGCAGGAAATACGTAGGCTGTGACTCACAACAGCCTGTCCCCTTTTTAAGGTGGAACGGAAATATCCTAACATCCTCCCCCTTTCCGTGTAACCTGTAGTACCTGTGGTTCAACTCAATTGCAACCTCTGTACATAAACCTTAAGTTGTTCTCTGTTAACAACCTTAGACAACAGATCAGCAGGAATTTCATTTCCTGGCATGTAGGACACCTGAATGAGTCCTTTCTGAATACACTGTCTTGCACGATGTAGCTTAATCTGCAAGTACTTGGTTCTTTGCTTGCAACTCTCGTGAGTTCAGCAAAGCCAAACAGGATCTATTGTCTTGATACACTTGTATAGGACATTTCACATAAACCCTAATGTCCTTAAACAGTTGCATCAACCATTCACAATCCATGAGTGAAAATGGCAGAGCATTGAGTTCTGCTTCACAGGAACTTAGGCTAACTGTCGTTTGCTTCTTGCACAGCCAGTAAACAGACAGTGGTTGTACATGTAGCATACTCCAGAAGTGCTTGTACCATCCGTGGTGTCACTTCCAAAACTAGCATCCGCAAAGATTTCAAGACCCCCAGTCTTCTGACTGGTGAACCTCAGCCTGTAGTGCAAAGTCCCTTTCAAATAGCGGGCTATGCGCTTCAGTGCTTTCCAGTCCTGAACAGTAGGATTGTTGGCATGTCTGCTAAGCAGGTTAGTGCTTACAGCTATGTCAGGTCTTGAACATATAGCAATGAAATTCAACTTGCCTAGAATGCATCTGTACAGCGTAGTGTCAGAAAACGCTTCAGCAGTACTATCTACCCGGGTAACCTGTCACCATCGGTGTGTCTGCTGGGTTTGCATCAACCAAATTCAACCTGGTTAATACATCAGCAATTTTCTGTGTTTGGTGAACCAGAAAATTACCTGCTCGGTCCCTCTCCACCTGCAGAGAAAGATAGTTGGATACCTCACCAAGATCCTTCATGTCAAAGTGCTCCTTCAGCTGAGCTAGGGTGCTTTGGTACAAAGCCTGATTCTTCCAAAACATCAGAAGATCATCAACAAAACATAAACAATACAGTTTGTTTTGCCCCTCCTCCTTGACAAACACACATGGATCAGCTTTGCCCTGGTGAAAACCTAGAGAAAGCAACGTCTCAGTGAGTTTTGTGTTCCAACACCTGGCACTCTGCTTGAGACCATATAAGGATTTCCGAAGTTTACAGACCATTCCCTTCTGTATCTGCATTCCATCAGGTGGAAGCATATACAGCTCCTCCCCCAAAACCCCATACAAAAAAGCTGTATTAATGTCATGATGGGAAACATGCAGTTTCTCCTCTGCAGCTATCTTGAGCATCAGCCAAATGCTCTCATACTTGACGGTGGTTGAGTAGGTCTCGTGGTAATCCTGTCAGGGTACCTGTGAAAAACCTCTGGCAACCAATCTGGCTTTGTGTCTGACAACCTTGCCATTCTGGTCTGTCTTGGCCTTGAAGACCCATTTGCTGCCAACCAGTCTCATTCCTGGGACTACTGGTACCAGCTCCCAAGTTTGGTTCCTATTCAAGGAATCAACTTCAGCCTTCATGGCATTAAGCCAAGGCTCAGCATCTTTAGAGGTTAACTCCTGAACCTCTTTGAAGCTTGAAGGTTCCCACACCTTCTCTGAGCTACTAAGAACAGCAGTTGCCATCTTAGCAAACTCATCAGCAAATCTCTTTGGAGGTTTGCCTTTCGTGGCCCTTTCAGACCTGGAACTAGATGCAAGTCTTCTTGACTCATCTCCTCCTTCTTAGGAGAAAAGTGACCAATGGTGAACAGTGGTTCTTCCAGTTCATTGTCAGACGCATCAGATGGTCTGACTGAGGCCTTTGCGCTCTTGTAGTCTGCTGTGTCATCACTGTCGCTGACACCAGCAGCAGCGCCGCCCACTGAGCTGGAATCCGAACTCTGATCATCATCATCATCATCAGCTTCCTCAGCTTCCTCTTCTACCTGAGCATCATCTGCTTGTTTCACATCACCTTCATCTTCCTCTGGGTAACTCTGGAAAATTCCCACATTTTCCCCCCACTTAGGATTGTACTCAACACTCTTTGTGAACTTAATGGACTTAGAGTCTGTCATCCATACCCTGTACGAACCTTTTTCGTACCCCATGAACAAACCATGTGCCCCACGCTTCTCAAGCTTGTTGCTCTGTGGGGTGTGTACCCACATGTCAGAACCAGAGATTCTCATGTGCTTGACGTAAGGTTTCTTACCAAACATCTTCTCATAGGAAGTACAACCAATAGGTGATGACAGTCTCCTGTTATAGGAATAAACGAACGTGGACAAAGCCTCCCCCCAATACTTCTCAGGGAGATTGGCATCATGCAACAAGGTTTTTAGGCCTTGAAGCAATGTCTGGTTTGCTCGCTCAGCAAGTCCATTCTGCCATGGCGATCTAGGCGTTGAGAGGTCATGCTGGATTCCCTTCTCAGTCAGGAAAGCTTCAAACTGCTGAGAAGTGAACTCCCCGCCTCAATCAGTAAACAAACAGCCGATACGTTTACTGTGAGCATTCTCCAACCAAGCACAGAATGCCTTGAACCTAGGAAACGCTTGTGATTTCTGCTCGAGCATAAACACATGAATGTACCTGGAAAAAGAATAAATTAGAACCATGAAGTACCTTGCTCCACCCAAAGAGGGCGCAAGTGGACCAACCAGGTCTGCGTGGACTAGCTGGTAGGGTTTGGAAGCCTGCCTGCTAGATTCCTTGCCTTTTGGAGCAACCTTCACCTTGTTCTCTGCACAAGATACACATTTCATGTGATACTTACAGGGCTTGATGTTCAAACCCTGAACCAATCCAGGCATCTTGGCCAGCGCCTGCCAAGACATGTGACCAAATTTTCTGTGTGCCTCGTGAATACATCCTGCATGAAGAACTTTGTTAGTTTGTGCAACACAACAAAAATCAACATTAGACACAGCAGCACCATTGTCATCATAAGTTATACAGAACAAACCATCTATAAACTTTGCATGCAAAATGTCCTCTTTGCCTTTCCTGATGACACAGACTCTTGAAGGAAATCTCAAAGCCACGCCCAGTCAGCTGTGGGACACTGAGCAAATTGTCTGCAGAACCTGGAACATAAAGTACATCCTTGATGGTTGTGTGCAGACTTGCCAGTTTCACAGTCCCGACTCCTGCAATTCGCAACGTCTTTCCATCAGCCTGGTGGATCTCTCCATCTTGAGGTGTGAAGGAGATAAAAAGGTGCCGATCCTAGATAGATAGATAATACTTTATTCGGCTATAAGCCCACAAGGTAAAACAAATCAATAAATAAAATAGCATTTTACATTCTAAAATATCAACTAAAATATTTCAACGCATAATCTCCTTCACATTACATACAATCTCTAGATGTACCGTATTATGGCCTTGAAGAAAAAGATGGTGCATAGAGTTTACTAGATTTTTAATAGTCATGCAGCATTCCATGAAGTCTTTTATATGAAAGAACTGAAATCAGGAATCTGGCAACCTGTAATGTTCTATAAGAGTCAATGTCCTGGAGTAGATAGGCTAGGGCCGATCCTTTGTTAGATGGCGGGTGGCTCCAGAGTCAATAATAAATCTGGCCTTGGCCTTTGAAGCAGCTTTTCCAGCAAGCAAAACCTTGTTTTCCACCGGCATGGGCTTTTGCTGCTTGCCCCCCTGCTCCTGGCCATCAAACTTGCCTTTGGCCTTCGGTGAAGCAGTGCCAGCTAACAAAGCCTTGTTTTTCCCTGGCGTTGGCTTTCCACCCCCCTTCTGCTTTGGGCCATCTGCTGGCTTCTGTCTCTGTTTACTTCTGGCCTTCCGGCCTCTGCAAAGATGACCTTGGCTCTCATGGGAATCAGAGCTCTCAGCTGCTGACTCCTTGGCTCCCCTGGAGGCTGGAATGCTGCCTGGGATGACATCACAGTCAGCTCCCCCTGCAGCTTGCAACCGGTGCCCTCGGCATCCCTGCAAACACTCTTATTCTGGGAAACAGCCAGGACCTCCGATGCAGTCAAACTCTGGGCTGAGATGACCGGCAGATGGGCTACTTTCAAAGCATTCCACATCTGACGTGCTGTCGCATTGCCAGCTAGCGTAGCAATTTCCTCCAGAGAGACGGACAAGACAATTACGTCTATGGCCCTTGAATCTTGGGCCCTCCATCTATCTGTCAGAGGAACTGGAGGGACTTCACACACAGTATGCCACACTCCAAACTGCCGTAGTAAACTCTCACACCACACTGCCCAGGTCTCATAATTGTGCCGATTTAACTTTGGGCACTGAGTGCCATCATCTGAGGCTTGGAAAAACTCCATTCCAGGCTTTTACTTGAGCCGTGAGCCTTTATGCCTTCAAAAACTTCTTATCTCGGCAGCTCATAAATCTTGAAGCCTCTGGCCAATTAAGCCAACCGGAGTTCAAAGAGGCTGCCGTGGCAACAGAAAAGTCTTACTTTTCCACACATACCTCAGCAGTCTGTCACAGTCTTGTTCTCCTGTAAGTGCCGTGAATCTGGGCCCGAAACCTGTTGTTGGGATACTGCCAGGGAGACAAAATCCATCATACCCCCACGCTGATGCCGGACGATCCATCGATCTGCAGATACAGTATCAGTCAATTAGCGACACGAAGCCTCAGAAATAGCTTGCCACATTCCAGAGCTCGTGCACGCTCTATCAGCAGAGTTTGCACAACGAAAGATGCACTCAGGAGAGCATATTTACAATTTTATTCAGCGTTGGTCAGAACAAAGAAAAAAACATGACTGCCTGCTTCGATGTCTCAGGCACAGAGAGAGAAACAAAAGCAATAGACAAACAGAAACTTCCTGTGAGCAGGAAATACGTAGGCTGTGACTCACAACAGCCTGTCCCCTTTTTAAGGTGGAACGGAAATATCCTAACAGTACCTTCACTCGTTTTTCTTCTGCAGAACCATTACAGAAACCTTATTTTTTCTCAAGACATACTGCAGTGTAGATTTTTCTGGGAGGGGATGAGTATGGATGGATTTATCTGTCTTGTGGTTGGGACTACGGCTGGGTGACATTTTTATCCTTTCTGACTGATTCTATAGAATGTGTTTGAACAGCCATTTGAACTCCAATAAAACGACAATAGATTCAGCACCTGAAATTTGCATGCTAAGGCATTCTCAGACTTTTGAGATACAGTATCATAGGTCATTTTCTTTAGTTTCCTTGAACTCCTGCAGCCTCTCTTCCAACTGTATAAACCTATTTAGCTTCCCAGTACCACATACATTTCCTTTTCCATAGAAATCGTGAGATCCTGGAAAACGTGTTAGCTGTCATCCTAGCTATCCAAGTGGCTTTCTTGGGTTCTGTACTTCTTATTGAAGGCTTCTTCAAGGATATATGGGTTTTCCAGTTTTGCTTGGTGATTGCCAGCTGCCAGTATTCCTTGCTCAAGGTAACTTCTTTTGCCACTGTCAATTTTAAATATTCATATTCTGCCAGCATTTGTACAATCTATCTTGAGTTAATAAGAAGCCTAGTCGTGGCTGATCTTTGTTGGGTGTGCATGCAGTCCCTTTGCAAGCAAACCAGGAAGCCTTCTGCTAACCACACTTTCATGTTTTGCCCAAATCAGGAAACAAAGGTTAAGAGCTTCAGAGCAGGCCAGGACATTAAGCCAGCTTCAAACAAGAGACGTATATCCCAAATTGTTCTGAAGCTATTAACCACAGTTTCCAGGTTTGGATGAAATGGGAAACTACATATTAAGCCAATCAAAATATTATAAAATAGTGATCAAGCTTTCATCTTCCCCAATCAACTGTTGAACAAAGAAAGTGTGTGTGTATGGAATCCAGCCTGTTGAAAAGTACTGGCGAACTCAAAAGCTTGCTCACTATTACGTGACATTTTAATGGGTCCTAATAAAGGCATTGCTTGAGTATGGATTTTTCCTTATGAACCCACTGCATTCCTGGGATGATCTTAGAAAATTGGTATGATTCTTCTGCTCTTACCTCTTCCGTTAAGTTATTTTCAATATTTTAAAACTTTCACTTCAGACCCCAGCTTCTCATGCTTTGTTGAATGCTGCTTGAGAAACTAACTTCGGGGGTGGGAGCAGTGAGGGGATGAGGGGCTGTGACTGAAAAACACACCATGAGAAGCCTTGATGTGTCCATGGAAGTTCTGTGGATCCTACCTGTTAAGAGAGTCTTATATTGAAAAGTAACCTTGAAAATAAGCCTTACCTAATATTACCCTTTCATTTTTCTGGTCTGTTTTTTAGAGTGTGCAACCAGATTCTTCATCACCTCGGCATGTAAGTTTTCCTATATGGAACAGAACATTTTATTCAGAAAAGGCATAGCTAATACTCTGGTGTATCTGAGTTTAACACACTGAACTTTCTAATTTAAAGCGGCATGCGTAATAAAGTTTCAAAACCAAATTTTGAAGAAGACAATAGTTATGATTTGCAACTTTGAGTTGCAGTAACCAAACTTGTTTTTTTCAGGGTCATAACCGAATCATCGCCTATAGCCGCCCTGTTTACTTCTGCATATGCTGCAGCCTCATTTGGCTGCTGGACTATGGCAGCAAGAGCACTTTCACTGCAAGGTTCCGACTATATGGAATGGCTTTCACTAATCCAATTTTGCTGCTATCAGCAAGGGACTTGATTATCGGTGAGCAATTTCTTTATGGCTCTGATGCATTGTATTTGCTTCTTTAGTTTTACAGTGGTACCTCGGGTTACAGACGCTTCAGGTTACAGACGCTACAGGTTACAGACTCCACTAACCCAGAAATAGTTAAGAACTTTGCTTCAGGATGAGAACAGAAATCACGTGGCGGCGGTGCAGCAGCAGCAGGAGGCCCCATTAGCTAAAGTGGTGCTTCTGGTTAAGAACAGTTTCAGGTTAAGAACGGGCCTCCAGAACAAATTAAGTTCTTAACCCGAGGTACCACTGTAAAAGTATTTTTATACTGCCGTATCATAAATTAACAGGGTGGTGTAAACTCCATTAAAAGCTACGTGGATGGTATGCATAGATCGTTTGCCCATCGTGGAGACCATATAGATTTCTGTTCTTTAATGGAGATACAAATAAATGGAATCCCTTCCTTTCTCATTCTGTCTTTTAAAAGTTGTTATAATTGGAGAGGAAGTAGTTGTCATTGTCAGTTCCATGGGTGGCGCTGTGGTCTAAACCACTGAGCCTCTTGGGCTTTCCAATCAGAAGGTCGGTGGTTCGAATCCCCATGACGGGGTGAGCTCCCGTTGCTCTGTCCCAGCTCCTGCCAACCTAGCAGTTCGAAAGCATGCCAGTGCAAGTAGATAAATAGGTACCACTGCAGCGGGAAAGTAAGTGGCGTTTCCATGCGCTCTGGCTTCCGTCACAGTGTCCCATTGCGCCAGAAGCGGTTTAGTCATGCTGGCCACATGACCTGGAAAACTTGTTTTTAGACAAACACTGGCTCCTTCGACCTGAAAGCGAGATGAGCGCCACAACCCCATAGTTGCCTTTGACTGGACTTAACCGTCCAGGGGTCCTTTACCTTTACCTTTTATCATGAAAGTCATTGCATGAATAGAACTTTGGTAAACATGGAGAATTGCCATGCAGTGTACAGAGGATCTTCAGATAAACTCTTGATCCACTTCTCTTAGCCGTCTCATAACTGGCAGCTGTTGTATGGTGGGAATGACAGCAACTACCAAAGTGCCACATATTTGTTCATGTTAGTCTAGATTTGATTGCAGGCTACATGTCTTGGAGGGCTGTCATGCTGAAACATGCTGTCCCTCTCCTGTGGGGACGCTGCAAGTTATCTTCTTACTTAATGACATCTTCATAATCCATCACCACCATTGTCTCCGTTCCACATCATTTTTCAAGCTTTTCCCTTCTCAGTTTAGCTCCTTGCAACCTTCACAGTCTTCCTCTGTCTCAGTCCTCTCAGGGATGTTCACTTTCCTGTTGAGCATATCTGGGTAAGGTGAAGAGGCAAGAAGAGTAAGGCCTTCACTTGGCCTGACAAACATACTGCAGCTGCTTGTTCTGAAAGTGAGTAGGGTGTTTGCTACATAGGAAAAGGAGTCTGAAAAGAGCTGTATGCCTCACGTCAGTGTTCAGTTACAGCAGGTAGTAATTGGCAACTGTTTTGAAATAAAGAACAACAGCTATGTGAAATTATTTCTTGTGCAAGGGTGGTATATAAATTCAATAGATAATAATAATAATAAATAATTAAGGAACATCTATATCCTCTATAGTTAAAAGTGGAAGGATAACAAATAGTTCTGTATGTATTTACTATTTTCTTCCTATCTTTTTTTTTGTCTCTTGTAGTGTTTACGCTATGTTTCCCTATAGTGTTCTTCATTGGTCTTCTGCCTCAGGTGAACACATTTGTCATGTACCTCTGTGAACAATTAGATATTCATGTCTTTGGTGGCAATGGTGAGTTGAGCTTCCTTGTTTTATAGATAATTCAGCAAACGACTTTCAGATCTGTTTAAGAAAAGGTAGTTTGAGGGCTTTATCCAAAGGATCAATTTAAGTACATTCCTACTTCATTTTAGCCTTTACAGATGGCCCTTTAGGTCCTCAGTTTAAGCAACTGCCTGGCATTCAAATGGTTTTGTTTTCTGTGCACTAAACGGTCTAGTACAAAACTGTGGTTCAATTCAGACATAAATGCCAAATCATACTTTGATGCCATATGAATATGCTTGGAACAAGCCTTCCTCCTCCATGCACTGTGATTCCCTCTCTTCCTGTACTGGTATGCTGCTTTATAGTGCAAATTGTAGTTTGCCCGTTCAGATATAAGGGCAAACCATAGTTTGCCACAAACAAGGGAAAGGAAGAATGAACTGCATGGTGCGAGAGGACAGGGAGCGCAGCAGGCTTGTTCATGTAGTGCCAAACCATGGTTTAGCATTCTCTCTGCCCTCAGCCATTAAGGAAGTTGTTGTCAGTTGCACTCCAGAAGCCAGTCAGCTGAAAGCAAAATTGGAAGGGGCTTCTACACATTTCAGAGTCATGTTTCATATATTCAACTGTATGGCAGTGCTCTCCAGAAGAGGCTCAGAAAGTTTGCCTTCATGCATACCAGACATGCCAATGACTTTGTTATTCAATAAAATCACATTTTCCTCAAAAAGGTATTATTGCCATTTGAGAGCTGATGAAATGTAATATCCCTGAAACAAAAATGCTTTCTGATGGAAAGCCTATAAATCCTGCATAGCAAAGGAACAGCTGCATTGTGGGGTCTGTAATAGCTCGTATGGTCTACTTAAGTTGGTTCAGGCTCATTGGGAAAAGCACATCTTTGAATTAACTTTTCCAGTGAAAGAATATTGCGCAACAGTAATATCACGCAATAAAAGAATCCTCAAAAGTAGCATAAGTTTAAGTGTGAGATAATCTGCTGTAAATCTTTATAGTGTTGTAGTAGAAACAAAAATCAAAGGGATAAATGTTTATTTCTTGAAACCTAAATATGTGTTCTTCCACTGTTAAGGGTTTCTTTTCCTAACAAATGTTTTCTTATTCTCTAGCGACAACAAGCTTGCTTGCGGCACTTTACAGTTTTATCTGTAGTATTGTGGCAGTAGCATTATTGTATGGATTGTGTTATGGTGCCCTAAAGGTGAGTGCTATATTTTTGAGTAGTAAATTTAGGCTTGATACTTGTACCACTTCATGAAACTAAAAGTTAAATGTTATTACCTGAACTTCCTAACATTTGTAAAAGGTGGATGGATGGAGATTGGTTTTTCTTCTTTCCTTGAAACACCAGAATTTTTATTATACACTGCCACCCCTCCACACCATATGGTACATCCCAACAAGGGAGGCCAAGGGACTACAGACCACAGATAAATTTTCTTACTCAGTACAAAATCAGAATGGAGATACATAACAATTTATAAAACATTCACAAATCCTTAGGAAAGGATGCTTATTTCATGCTCTGGTAAAGCCATGGAACCCACCATAAATGAATACCGTATTTTTCTGTGTAGAAGACTATATTCCTTCCTAAATTTTTGAAGTTTAAAATAAGGGACCGTCTTATACACGGATAGTGCATAGTACATTTTTAAAATTTTGATTCCCCTAAAATAGTCTTTTACATGGGGGCATGTTATACACGGAAGAATACGATAAATATCCCTTGTGCTCCACAGCAACACTAACAACATGGTGTCAGCTTGTATGCGAAAGCTGAATTGCACGATGCCATCCATATCTGAGAATTGATACCTGAGATATGCATACATATTTATACCCACCCTGTTTTCTTGATTGTACTTTGGTTTAACTGATTTTGATATTTCCCTTCAAGGTGGAGGGGAAATGTAATTAATTTATTTAAGGAATAATATTGATGCAGTTTATTTCATAGATACACAGGATTTCCGATTCTGTAACCTTAAAAAAGAATAATTTTTTTCCCCTATGGACTCTGATTTTGCCCACAGGATTCTTGGGATGGTCAACATATTCCAGTGCTCTTTTCAGTATTCTGTGGCATGTTAGTGGCAATATCCTACCATCTCAGCAGACAGAGTAGTGATCCTTCTGTGCTTTTGTAAGTAATAATTACCTCTTTGTATATTACGTAGAAGTCTTATTGCAATAATTGTGCAAGGGAGAGGGAATCTGTTCAGAAAACATTGTGGGGAGCAAAGGGCCTAAAAACTTTAGACAATCTCCACCTGATGCAAACAGTTTTCAGATTTGGCTAACGTGTGACCCTCCACATGTTGTTGGACTTGGCATAAGCCAGCATGGTCAATGGCCAGGGACAATGGATGCAATATGAAGGCCCTTTTCATAAAGGGGGACAAAGTGCAGATAAGTACCAATAGTTGTTTTCTGCTTTTATATATATATAAAAACCTTGATTTGTTTTTCTTTTTGGACTCAAATCAGTGCACAATCATTACAAAGAAAACATTTTCTTTTCTTTTTTTTAGTTCTTTAGTGCAATCAAAACTTTTCCCTACTTCAGAAGATAAAAATCCAGAGGATCCACTGTCTGAGGTTAAAGACCCCTTACCTGAAAAACTGAGAAATTCAGTGGTAAGTTGGCTCACTTTTGTAGCATACTAAGAAGACTGATATTACAAGGACACTTCTAATGATTCAGGTGTCCAGGGAATTATCTGTTGATGCTGTTTATGATGCCTTAAGTACCTCTGTCTGACAGTTGTGATACCAGTGGTTATTTTCCTTTATATTAGATCACTAACAAGAAAGAACATTAGTTATTTCAGCTGTCATGTCGATTTCTTGGGAAGGGGATTAAATTTCTTTATTGGGAGGGGTTAAATTATAGCGTGTAGACAATGATTATCATGAGTACTTAAAACTAAAAGAGAGAAACAGTTTTCTGGAACTCTCTTAGAAGTGTGCATGCACACGAAAGCTTATACCAAGAACTAACTTAGTTGGTCTTTAAGGTGCTACTGGAAGGAATTTTTTTATTTAGTTTTTTAAAAGTTATTTCTTTCTTCCTAGAGTGAACGCTTGCAGTCTGATCTGGTGGTGTGCATAGTCATCGGTGTACTTTATTTTGCTATTCACGTCAGCACAGTTTTCACAGTATTGCAGGTACCTTACTTTTCCCCTCCCCTTATTTTCAAAACTATCCTTACCAGTTTCTTTTGTATCTGCCTCCTGAACAGTGTTGTTGACTTCAGCATTTATAACATGACGGTGTTTGGGTTTGCTCAACAGCAGGGGATATTGGCTTTTGGTTTAAGATGTAGGATTTCTATTGACTTTTTAATGTCCCTTGTTAGTTTTCCCCAGTTCTGCAATGCTCAGCCTGGCAAACTCCCCATCCTTCGGGAACTGTGAGGAAGGAACATGAGGCTCGCCAGAAGATGCAAAAGATCTTGTAGTTCTCCATGTTCCTATTTATTGTGTTTCCTGGAGACGACTCTAGTTGGCATCAATCACACAAAGAGATGGATCTAATTGCATGAGCAATTGAAGAAAGTTAGGATGTTAAATAGTGCAGTGCACTGCATCTCAAAGACAAGTTTGCAGGGGCAGCATTCCTTGTATTGTGTGTATCAGCAAAAACGGAAACACGAGGAATATGACCTGTTTTAATGATACTCCCCTCCCAACAAAACTCAAAATGGTCCATTTGGAGACAGACATGGGTTGCACCAGGTGTTTCTGATATCTCTGGGATGTATCCTGAATAGGTGGGGAAGCAGTTGATGATGAAGGCACCCTTTCAGCCAGCGCTGCCATACTGCCCAAATTGAGAAGCACAATTCTGAAAGGAATTGCTATTGATTGTTTTTGAGACTGAGTCTCTTTTTTCCTTCTTAAATTTTTCCATTAGCCTGTCTTGAGCTATGTTCTGTATGCGTTGGTGGGCTCGGTTGGCTTTATGACCCATTATGTACTGCCACAACTTCGGAAACAGCTCCCTTGGCACTGTTTTTCTCACCCACTGTTGAAAACCAAGGAATACTATCAATTTGAAGTCCGCAGTAAGTAGTACAATTCTTCTTTTAAGACTCTGCCTATTCCCTAGGCATTTACTGTGAACTATAATTAATTACATTGTGACTTTACAATAAAACTGTTCTTCTCGTTTCCTTCTATAGAAAACTTAGTTTCTTGCAGTAAAGTTAAAACTTTGTAGCAATGGAAAGTAGTTCAGATATCTTACCTGTTATATTGGAGGGATGGTGGGAAAGAGGGGTCAGATAGACACCTGAGCTTGGTTTGTTTCCTGATACACTTTCCAGATTCCTATAGCATTCTGTATTGTATTTTGTGACTCCTCTTAGATGCTGCACATGTGATGTGGTTTGAGAAACTTCATATATGGCTTCTTTTTGTGGAGAAAAATATTATCTACCCTCTGATAGTCCTCAATGAGCTCAGCAGCAGTGCGAAAGCTATTGCTAGCCCAAAGAGACTGGATATAGAGTAAGTAGAAAACAGCACATAGGCACTTCCTTTACTTTAATTACGGTTTGTTTGTTTTTAATGTCCTGTTGCAAAGGCTATCTCTGTTGCTTGACCAGTCTCTTGAAACTCCAGATTCTTCTTTCTTAAAAGGGGTCAGGCATATTTAATGAAAGATAGTAAAGGGAGAAATATATCAAACAATTTATTAATCTCCAAGAACGTACTGAATGCAGATAAAGTGAAGAGTAAACTGATCAGCTTGACAAGTATATTTTCTCATTGCAGATTTGGTGCTTTAATGATTACTATTGCTGGTATGAAGCTGTTGCGTTCCTCTTTCAGCAACCCAACCTACCAGTATGTTACTGTCATTTTCACAGTGCTTTTCTTTACATTTGACTACAAACGTTTCTCGGAGACAATGCTGCTAGATTTGTTCTTCATGTCCATACTCTTCAGCAAGGTAATGTCAAATAATAATACAGTGCCCAAGCTCTGTGTTCCATAACTCTGTGGCAAAACGAGATGGCAATAGATCTTGCAGTTGGCATAGCCATCTTTTCCACAGTCTTGAAAGGCAACCTTAAAAAGCCACCAATTTTATATTTTATGGTAGCCCTACGGTCTTAAGAGTTTAACTGATGATCTTGAATACATTAAAAGTGGTACCAAAACATTTGTTATTAATAATATTAGGACATATACTGCCATCATAATATAGAATTTCGTTCTCTCTCCTTCCTCTTTTCCATTGTCTCCTGAAGGACAATCTGACCATTTGTTATCTATCAGAATTGATATATGATATTTTATCATGTTATCTGATGAACTGCAGATAGAAAGGAAGTTTATTCATTGTTGAATAGAGAGTCTCCACTTGTTTGGTTGAATATTTAATGTACAAATTTGACAGAGCATGGCATTCTCTTACATTTCATGCCTCTTAAAACAGAACCAGTTGATCGGCTGTGGCATACATGACGCACAGTTTTACAAAAAAATTTTGCTAGTGCCTCTAAAACTCCTCCTGGGAAATTGAAATCATACCTGTGTCAAGAATACAAGATCTGTGACCAAATTTGTTTTTTTTAAACATTTCCTTCTGTTTTCTTTCTAGCTGTGGGAGCTTTTCTACAAGTTGAGATTTGTATACACTTACATTGCTCCTTGGCAAATCACATGGGGATCTGCGTTCCATGCTTTTGCCCAGCCTTTTGCTGTACCACGTATCCTTTTTGAAAGCTCCAGATGTATTATGCTGACAGGGAAAAGAACTTTTGAAGCCTTAATATATTGTAAAAGTCTACTACAATGTATGATTACAAGCCACCCCAATCTCTTCTGAGCAGTTTCGATTGCAAAGCACTGTGATATGAATGTTTGTGCAGTGTAGCAGAAACATTGTTTTTGCTATAAGTTGTCATGCTTCTACACTAAGAACAGTAGTATATTACTTCATTTTTCTGTACAATGGTTGCCAAGTGTAGTGTACGATGCTGTTGGACCTTTCTAAATGACACAGATGTTTGAGCTATTGTGGTTGTTTGGTTTTTTTTATTCTGCCCTGACATGAAGAAATCAGAAAGAAAGAAAGTTGTGGTTTCCTTGACTTTCCTTCCTTGCAGATTCTGCAATGCTGTTTGTCCAAGCAGCTGTGTCTGCTTTCTTCTCTACTCCACTAAACCCATTTTTGGGAAGTGCAATATTCATCACTTCTTATGTTAGACCTGTCAAGTTTTGGGAGCGAGACTACAAGTAGGTGATTTTGAAGGCATAAAAAAACCTCCTTCTGTAGTAACGAGAGATTTTTTAAAAAATTAAAAATAAGTTATAATATGTGATGTTTCTGGATGCATGATGCTAAATTCCTAAAGTATGCCCTGCAGAAGAATTATGATTCTGCGCAGTCACCACTAGTTTCTTACTGTGGAAAAATATCCTCACTTCATCCTACCTTTAGCTGAAATCAGCAGAAATACTTCTGAGGTAAACCTCTGGAATCTCTCCCTGGTGAACTGTAGAAGTCAGAAATAACTCATCTTGGCTCTTAGATGAACTTCTTGTGCAATCATGTAGTGAAAAATGATTTCACTTGAAAACCCAACTATTTTAGTGTTTTACTTTGGCCACATTCACACAAAATGCTTAACCATGGTTAATCTGGTTAGTTTAACAAGCCAGCTTCATAACCAGTGGTCTGAAGTTGGCTTGCTGTGAAACTTGCAAGTGTTTGTTTTAAACTAGGATCCCTGGTCAAACATGGGACAGGATCACAAAGCTAATATAGGAGTAAACCCTGTTCTCTCATTTGTCACCTGTGATGTCAACTGGTGAGCAGGCAGGCGTGGTTTGGGGAGAAAGGCCTGTGTGCCAGAGGTTCCTCAGCCCTAATTAAGATGCGTATAAAACCTGGCCCAGTATACAAAGAGCTACTTGGGCTCACAGCAGCCACACAGCCTCCATGTAATTTTCCAGTTTGAAGACCTGTAGTGACAGCAAGTGCACATATTCGTCTGTTTGCTGAAAGAGACAGTATGCTATGCCTAAGCTTTGTTTTCACATCCAGAGAAATGCAGTGGAGTGCTGTGCCTCTGGTCTTAGTCTTGGAAGAGAGACAGACAGGGGGGGAAAATGGAGGACTGGAAATAGCAGCAGTTAGAACTTAGTTGCATTTTCTTAGCAGGGGTGACAAACCAGGTTACACTGGCTTATTTTTGTAAACAATTCATCTTTCAGCAGACAGAGCCTCAGGGAGTTGAGAGAGAATCACCAGCTGGGAAAATGCAAGAGGGTGTTTTACTTTTGGCATGGACCTTTTATTTCATTTTTCTTGGGGGAAGAAGGCATATGGTGGTAGAGAACCCATGAAGACTTGCCATGGTACATTGTGTAATAACTTAATATTTTATCACTTTCTTCAGCACAAAACGAGTGGACCACTCAAACACAAGACTGGCTTCCCAGCTTGATCGAAATCCAGGTAGTCCTTTAATATATATATATATATATAATTTTACATATTTATCATAATAACATCATATCAGATAACAAAAAACAAATACAATTCCCACAATTCCCTCTCCTCCCCACGACTTCCCTCAACTTCCTCTTCTGGTTTTTTACATATTGACTTCTCCTGCTTGCTTTATTGTATCTTAATATTAAATTCTTTAACTTAAATGTTGTTATACTCTTATCGTTTTAACATCATCTTTGTAGTTTCTCTATTTGTTTTGTTGATTGTAAGTGTTTACTCAAACCCTGCTAGTGAGTCCATTTCTTTACATTGTTTCTGTAGATACAACATAAATGATTCCCAGTCTTTTTAAAAGTCTCTATTGTCTTCATCTCTAATTAGTTTCGCCTTTTCGGCATACAGTGGTGCCCCGCAAGACGAATGCCTCGCAAGACGGAAAACTCGCTAGACGAAAGAGTTTTCCGTTTTGGAGGTGCTTCGCAAAATGAATTTCCTATGGGCTTGCTTCGCAAGACGAAAACGTCTTGCGAGTTCCTGCGGGTTTTTTTCCCTTTCCCCCCTTTTTCTAAGCCGCTAAGCTGCTTATCTGCTTATCCGCTAAGCCGCTAAAAGCCGCTAAACCGCTAATAGCGCTAATCCGCTAAGCCGTCAATAGGCTTGCTTCGCAAGACGAAAAAACCGCTAGACAAAGAGACTCGCAGAACGGATTCTTTTCGTCTTGCGAGGCACCACTATATTCCATCAGTTTGAAAACCAGGTAATCCTTTATCAAACCAAAGACCTGCTCCTGCTAGTCCGGGCTCAAACAAGCCCTGTGGTAACCTTCCAAAGCAGCCAAATTGGGCTTGGTATTTGTCTAAATCTGATGCAGGCCCCTAATAAATACATATACGTTTGTAGTAATACTTTTTGAAATTGTGTTTAAATTAACAACAAATAGTTTGTTATCTGTTATCAATAAAGGACAGATCTTTCAAAATGTTGTTTGCCAAAGAACTGTAGATATGAATCGAAAAGTTTAGTTTAGACTTAATGAGATCTGGATTTTTCCTTCCATCTAGGTTCAGACGACAATAACTTGAATTCAATCTTCTACGAACACTTAACTCGATCCCTTCAGCACAGCTTGTGTGGAGACCTGCTCCTTGGGCGATGGGGGAACTATAGTACCGGGGACTGCTTTATCCTTGCTTCTGACTACCTCAATGCACTAGTACACCTTATAGAGATAGGCAATGGATTGGTCACCTTCCAGCTGAGGGGGCTTGAATTTAGAGGTAAAACTAACTAAATGAAAGTTCCACCAATCTCCTTGAAACTGTGTTGCAAGCTAGTTACTTAAGACTGGGCATTTGGTTTGATAGACATTTTAAATATGTGAATGTTTGGTAAAGGCAACAGATGTAAACAAGCTTCCTCTTCCAAGCTTAGTCCAATTATATATTGGACAATTTAAAACTTGGCATTCATAAATGCTTGAAACAGAAGCTGATTAGATCTTTGTCATTATCAGGCAAATGTAGCAATTTCTTGCCTCTTTCTACCGGGCTGTAGCATTGTGCTTGCGAATTTGAGCTGTGACCCATGTGTGATATGCCTATAATAATTTCTGGTCTACTTTGTACAGCTGTTGCAGTTACTGCTTTGTTGCTGTTACTCTGCACAGCTGTTGTAGTTCCTTTTTCATCATTTCAGGAACTTACTGCCAGCAACGGGAAGTAGAAGCCATCACTGAGGGTGTGGAAGAAGATGAAGGGTTTTGTTGCTGTGAACCTGGTCACATCCCTCACATGCTCTCTTTCAATGCTGCTTTTGGCCAACGCTGGCTAGCCTGGGAGGTTCTGGTAACCAAGTATGTCCTGGAGGGCTACAGCATCACAGACAACAGTGCTGCATCCATGCTTCAAGTCTTTGATCTTAGAAAGATACTCACCACGTACTATGTCAAGGTGAATACAAATCCTAGACCTCACGTTTGCTATTGAGAGCAGAAAGTGTGATCGTTAGTAACTGAGTACTACGCAAAAAGCAGGTGATCTGTAGGCGAAAGCAGTCGAACCATCTACCTCTTCCCATATTTATTTTTATTTTATTACTATATGTATATCCCACCCTTCCTGCAAAGAACTCAAGGTGGCATACATAGTTCTCCCCATTTTATCTTCACAAGAACTCTGTGAGGTAGGCTAAACTGAGAGACTATGAATGGCCCAAGGTCACTCAGTGAGCTTTATGGTTGAGTCGGGATTTGAATCCTGGTCTCCCAACACTCTAACCCCGTGGTTTCCAACATGGGGCACATGCCCCACACGGGGGCAATTAGATTTTTAAGGGCTGGCAATTTGAGAATGACTTATTAACAGTGAATGGCCTTTTAGGCTTCCTCCATGTGAATAAGAGTTCACTTTTTGAATAATAAGAATTATATGTCACCGGAGGGGGGGTGGAGATCAGGATTTTAGAGATGCTTAGGTGGGGCATGGCCCAAAAGGGGTTGGGAACAACTGTTCTAGCCGCTACACACTGCATCTCACAGGAAAGAAATGTCAAATGTATAATGTGATTTATCAAGCTGTTGATGTCCATATTTTGTTTATTGAGACTTGCTGTTCTACTTATTGGGCTGGGTCATACGTAACACTAAACCGTGGTTTAGCGCTACATGAATGAGCTAGAAGAAACAAGTGAAGCCTCAGGCTCACATTCTTCTCCTGCTATATGGTTGGCAGATGTGCTTCTTTCTTTACCTGCTCTAGTCATGCAGTGGACACACCAGTTTGATAGCTTTGGCCACTTTACAGCATGTCTTTATTTCCTTTCATCATTTTTTTCAAGGATGTATACAAACCACCATAAAGAATTGTGGTCAAGTCTACATGCCTTTAACCTTTTGTCTTTACAGGGTATCATCTATTATGTAACATCCTCCCCCAAGCTAGAGGAATGGTTATCAAATGAAACAATGCAGGAAGGTTTGCAGCAATGTGCAGACCAAAACTATGTTGATGTGGATCCTACATTTACTCCTAATATTGATGAGGATTATGACCACCGCCTAGCAGGGGTCTCCAGAGAGAGTTTCTGTGTCATTTATCTCAACTGGATAGAATACTGCTGTTCTCGGAGAGAAAAGGTAAGCATCTTTTAATTATTCAGGGATCCTGGAAGATATATTAGTCTGTTAGTATTTAAATCCCAACTAAAGTTCATATTAAAAGTTAAAAGCACACAAGGAAGTGATTTTTCATTAAAGCAATGTAAGGAAAGGAAAGAATAAAGAGCCATGTTGGAGCATGAAGTGGAGAAAAATGTTCATGAGCTGATATTGTTTCAGGCCAAGGTTGATGTAAGACATAATAGCAATATTTCCTCTGGTGGTTACTTCTGTTTTCCCTAAGCCTTTCACTTTTTCCTTTACTTGAAGCCATTGAATGCAGATAAAGATTCTTCCCTGGTGACTCTTTGCTATGGACTGTGTGTTCTTGGCCGGAGAGCTCTGGGGACTGCTTCACATCATATGTCTAGGTAATGTAAATCTCTTACTCTAGAATTTTACAGAAGAGAAAGTTCGGGTCATTTAAATCATGTAATTTGCACATATGCTTCTATCCTTTGCCCTAAATACTTTTTTTAAAACTGCTTTTCATATTGTGGGCAGGATTCACTTAGCGAGTGCCATCAAGGTTTTCTGCTTGTGCAGTGGGCCTTCCCCCACTCCACTCCCCTCACACATCCTCCCCAGCTTTGAAATTGACTTGGGGAGTATATGAGAACCCCCAGAACAACACAAGCAGGAAGGAGAGGGGACCATTAGGTTTGGCAAGCTGAATTGTTTGCACTGATGGAATGATCAAAGGAGCGCAATGTTGAATTCTTCCCTGTATCTTTAAATTGCTGTACTCTGCCCTGGGACCTTTGAATGAGCGTATACTTCACAAAGCTTGTGTGAGACAGGCCTCAAGATCTGAGTAGCTGACAATTGTCTGCAGGAGAAAGTGAGAAATGACTATTATTGCAGTGTATTTAACAGGGATGGCAAGCCTAGCGTTATACAGAAAATGTATTTCCTCTGTGTGCCCAGCATAGCTGAGGCAAGGTCTCATATAGAGGGTTTCAAGAGACCTGTTTTCCAGTGGAAAGCTCCACCTGCTTAAAATTAATGACAGTACAGCATTAAACAATCCGCCTTTATGTTGCTGGTTTGTTGTGAAAATGAGAAACACAATCATAGTGCCTAACAAACCTCCAGGGATGGGAAGGAGTCCCAGATTCCACCTGACATTAAGAACAGGATAAGTCTAAGAAAAACAACAATTGAGGGAGGTGAAATATTATGGGATGGTCAAATCATGGTAAAGATTGGTGTGAAATTGCTGTTTGTTTTTCAACAAATTATGGACTGCAGTATAGTAAAAGCTCCCAAGCTAAAACTGCGGCTTTTGGCCTCATCAGCCAGAATGATTTAAGCTGCTGTCTGCAGGGGTACTTGGAGATGTTTTGCTCCTTGGGCACTTCAACATTCCCCTTCATATATAGTTAGGGCAGAATTTAGAAGTGATTGTTGGCAGTTTTCTACTTCCCTGTTTACGTTTGTATGTAATGGCACTTCTAATCTGCATTGGCAGTTGTGAGTATGGAATTGGAAGTGTTAACAGATTCTTTTCGACACTTTTCTGCTCACATGGAATGTTGAATAGCCTGCTTTAACATTTGGGGTTTCTTTTCCAAACTAAACAGTAATTTGGAATCCTTCCTTTATGGGCTCCATGCATTGTTCAAAGGGGATTTTCGTATCTCATCGATTCGAGATGAATGGATCTTTGCAGACATGGAGTTGCTGAGGAAAGTAGTCGTCCCAGGAATACGCATGTCATTAAAACTACATCAGGTATATAAGGACTGCTTGCGCATGGATGCATCAGGGCTAAAAGGGGCGTGGGTTGTCTTATTCAGGCTGTCTTCAAGTGCTCTGTTGCACAGCTATAGTATGGAGACTTGACAGTTATAAAGGTACAGTCTGAGGGGCAAATGGAAATGATCTGTTTTTAGTAATATGCAAGGAAATACATAATGTGAAATTGGGTCTACCAATAAAGGACAGTAATAATTTGCTTATTGCTAAACTTTGGGGTGGAGCATCGTTAATTCATTTACACATTTTTGAAAGTTCAACCCCACCCCCACCCCAGTTTATTAAGGTGAACTTATTCAATTACAGTCTTGGGTACCTTTTTTTCCCCCTCCCCCAAAAAGCCTACCTTTGAAAAATCTTGCTTTGACTGAAGTGGACTGCTTTTTGCAAGTAACTTAAATATTTTTGTAGAATCCTTAAGTAGTCATATTACAGTCTATGTAGCAGTCTCCAAAATATTTGATAAATTAACTCTTTTAAGAATTATGTTTTTAATGTGTATGGATGACACCATAAATAGTTTTGAGGGTTAGTGAGATCCTACTTGTTAAGCGGAACATAATTTTAGGTAAAAGGTAAAGGACCCCTGAGAGTTCAGTCTCAAACAACCCTGGGGTTGCGGCACTCATCTCGCTTTACTGGCCAAGGGAGCCGATGTTTGTCCACAGACAGTTTTTCTGGGTCATGTGGCCAGCATGACTAAACCGCTTATGGTGAAACCAGAGTAGCGCACAGAAACGCCATTTACCTTCCCGCTGGAGTGGTACCTATTTATCTACTTGCACTTTTATGTGCTTTAGAACTGCTAGGTTGGCAGGAGCTGGGACCGAACAATGGGAGCTCACCCCATCACGGGGATTTGAACCACCGACCTTCTGATCGTCAAGCCCTAGGCTCAGTGGTTTAGACCACAGTGCCACCCGCATCCTGGCATAATTTTAGAGTTCTTTAAAATGAAATGCTGCTCTTTTCACAGTGAAGAACCTACTGAACAATCCTTTCACTCCTCTATTTAGGATCATTTCACATCTCCAGATGAATATGATGATCCTGCTGTTCTCTATGAAGCCATCACATCCCATGAAGAAAATCTGGTCATAGCTCATGAAGGGGACCCTGCTTGGAGAAGTGCTGTCCTTTCCAATTCTCCTTCTCTGCTTGCCCTTCGCCACGTAATGGATGATGGCACCAATGAATACAAAATAATCATGTTGAACAAGCGCTTTCTAATCTTCAGAGTCATTAAAGTAAGTTGCCTGACTCACAAAAAAAAAAAAAAATCATGAGTTGCATCAAATGTGTGAGCTTTCCCAAAATGATGGTGAGGCTGGTGTTTTTTTAGGGAACCCTGACCATTAGGTCCAGTCGTGACCAACTCTGGGGTTGCGGCGCTCATCTTGCTTTATTGGCCGAGGGAGCCGGCGTACAGCTTCTGGGTCATGTGGCCAGCATGACTAAGCCGCTTCTGGCAAACCAGAGCAGCACATGGAAATGCTGTTTACCTTACCTACTTGCACTCTGACATGCTTTCGAACTGCTAGGTTGGCAGGAGCAGGGACCGAGCAACGGGAGCTCACCCCGTCGGGGATTCGCACCACCGACCTTCTGATCGGCAAGTCCTAGGTTCTGTGGTTTAACCCACAGCACCACCCGCGTCCCGGCTGGTGTTTTAGTTACTTTTAAAAGCTGGATTTGTGTATTTATCTGACTCTTGCCTGCCCTTCACTCTGAGTGCCCAGGGCAAGTTGCAGCAAATAAGTAATACCATTTTAAAAAACCTAAACCACTAATCCAAAAGAGTCATACTATTTCAAGGTAGATTGTTACATTTCGACACATAACAGTAAATGTACTGAGCCTTGCGTTCCAAACTTTGGAAAAGTGTGAGTTCTGGTGAAGAATCATGTGTATTTGTCTGCGAGGAGTGAAATAGGCCAGTTGACTTAAAGACGTAGGCTGAATGAATTTTTTCTCTGTCTTTGTGTGCTATGTGCTTGCCACTTTTACTTTCCCCAGTGACATTTTCCCCTATTTCTGTGCTCCTGTAGGTCAATAAGGAGTGTGTTCGTGGTCTTTGGGCTGGGCAGCAGCAAGAGCTGGTTTTCTTGCGCAATCGGAACCCAGAAAGAGGGAGCATCCAGAATGCAAAGCAAGCTTTAAGAAACATGATAAACTC